>NC_054741.1:78061620-79384449 GCF_018143015.1 Lytechinus variegatus
CAATGACTGGATACCATAACTCATTAAAATAAATCGCTAGTAGACGACTCGCTGAGAAGCTGAAATCCATTCTGGGATGGGTCTGTCCTCTCAGCTCAGCAGCGAAAACAGGACCGGCCTCGCCACACACCGCGCAGATGGTGCAGCTCCCCAAGGGTGAGAGCCTCCTAGGTAAAGCTACACTAAGCCCCCATCCATGCCAAGTGAGACAATCCCCTAATCCATATAATCGCCGCTGTTGGCTGTCGCTAATAAAAAGGTGTCATCACTCAGACAAATGAGCAGGTCTGCTGGATTACCCTAGCTTCTGATCCCTCTCACTCAAACCCTCCCAAAGGTTGAGCCTCCGGCTTCTACTGTATCACCATGGCAACAAGCGCTCTCCATCTTGAGGAGGCAATAGCAAGAGATGGTAGAGAGAACTTGTCAGTTTGGAGAGGTTAATAAGCACTTCAGATGACATAGAAATTATGAAATATAAATCCTCCATAGAAGGATGCTTGAAGCAAAGCTATTGACTACAGCCCAACATCTGTCAAAATCTTGAATACTCATTTCTGCAACAGGGCTTCAGCCTCTTCAGAAATTCATAACAAAATTATCAAGTCCAAAGTACTCATCTCTTTTCATTTCTCTAAAAGCAGAAGCCACATACATTTCATTTTTATCCTTTTTAACCAAAATAAAAAGAGAGTACAGCATTTCATTTTTATATTAGATCACTAATACAACTTGGCCTATTATATACATAAGTGAACTTCAGATAATAAAATAGAAATATGCAGTGAGAACAGCATTCAAATTGACCTATGCCATCTATGCCAGGGGCTTGGGAATGGTTTTGAAACTTGGGGAGGAATGGTCATGCAAAAAAATCACAATTACATGGTAATTTTACTTTCCTCTACATAGTTTTGTAAAAAAAATAAGAAGTGAGGGACTATCATTTCTGTTAAGTTTTTGAGAAAACAAGTTTGGAGCTTAAGTCCCACCCCCCTCACGAATCGGTGGCCCCAGGTATGCTTTGCTATTTCTAACAAGCTCTTGGAAAGATGACTTGGGGGTGTTGCAACAGAATATTTCTTGCAAGAAACCTGATGTGATCAATAGCATGTCTTATTTCAGTCCCTATATCAATCATAATTTTTTATAAATTAATTGCAAATATGTAAATGATTTCTAATTTGCTTCTTGAAACAAGCAGTTTTATCTGATTTGCTGCACTTAAAATTGATCTATCAATTGTATACAGTTGCAACAGAATACTTGCAATTGATTGCAAATATTTTCTTTCAACACCTTCTGAGTCATAGCATAAGTTGTTGATCCTCCTTGGTATAGGTTATGGAGTGTTGTGATATTATCAAAGTCTGAGAAGGAATTGGGGTGTTGACTTGAGGAATCATTCATGGCATCAGATTTGAATAATGTAATGACATTCCTGGCAATTATCCAGATTTGACTAATATACATTCTCAGAGTTAGATATCATCATAATTTTCGTGTGTGGAGCGTTGTGGCCCAGTGGATTAGTTTTCTGACTTTGAAACAGAGGTTTGTGGTTTTGAATCCAGTCATAGCGTAATTTCCTTCAGCAAGAAATTGGTGCACTCAACCCAGGTGAGGTAAATGGGTATCTGACAGGAATTTACTCCTTGAAATTCTTCCGAGCTGTAAAAGGCTGCGGGCTTAAGCCAGGGTAATGATATCCAAGTACTTTGGAAGCGCATAGGGATGTTATAATATCATAATGAAATATGTACTATACAAGAACAGTTATCATAGTTATTATCATTATAATCTGAAGCAGCAGAATAATTATCCAAAAGGACAAAAATGGTTGCTTACCAAGGAGATTGAAAATAAAACAAGGCCAAATAAATAGGGTAAGTGGATATGTACTTGAAGACCTCATCAATCTATGTATGCCCTAGAAGTTACTGGGAAATGTATCTTTCTAACAAAAGTCCTAGATTTAAAGGTATTGTTAAACTTTGTGAGCAGCCGATTTAAAAAATCTCTCAAGGGGGTATCTCACTGGGCTTGAAACTAGTTCGACTACAAATTTTGCTAGTTGCAGAGACGTCTCTGCGACATCTCTGAGACGTCTCATGAAAATTACAGAGTCTCCGAGGAGTTGCAAGGAGATTAAACATGTTTAATATTTTTGGAGACTGGATCTAGTCTCCGCGACGTCTCCGAGAAGTCTCCATCAGTTGCTGCGACGTCTCGGAGACTAATGATATCCGCGACTGCTGAGACGTCGCCGCGATGTCTCCGCGATGTCTCAGAGACGTCTCAGAGACATCGCGAAGACCTGCTGGAGACCAAAAAAAATTATAATACATTGCGGAGACGTCTCCGCGACACTTCACACTGTTTGACCCACTTCAGAAACCACGTGACTGAACGCGTGCTGATATCCCTCCTCCTGCTCCAAATCAGGTGTATGATCTTTCAAACTTCCATCGAGACGTCTCCTTGTGAGAGCGCAAGCCATTTTTGTCTCCGAGACGTCTCCGCGACTGCAGCGACTGATAAGTTGGAGACTGTCGCGGCGACGTCTCCGTTGTGAGATAGGGCCTAAACCAAGATGAAACATGTGTACAAGTGCATGTATTAGAATGAATAAACCCTGAAAACAACCAATATTGAGAATGAAAAGCTAAAACTAAAAGGCAAACCCCGATTTTGTAAATAGGCGTCTTATAGACACCTAAATAGTACACATAAGTGTATGGGATGAAATTAAGATGGTGTTTCCGGTCACTGTATATTTCAATTTTTGAGGCACTAAATAATTATTTTCCAACGCAATTTTTTCTGGTCTTCATTTTTGTAACATATCACAGACACAGGTAACAAGTGTAACCTTCTAGCTCGGATTTTTTTAAAGTCAAACCAATGTTAACCAATCACTTTAATTTAAAATGCACTCCAGATTACTTTGGAAACCCTCTCAAATCCCACCCCTCTCTGTGACAGCTGATTGCTAAGAAAGAAGAAAGTCATACATATTTTAAGTTATACTCAAGTAATTATAGATGAAGGGTCAAATACAGAGATACAGAAATTGCATTATCAATATCTAGTTTTCACTTTTGATGACATCCCTCCCTCCTCTTTGAGAGGCGTATACCAAGACCTTTAATAAAGGTGATAAAACAAGAGTTCTGCATGAGATGGCAGAAATCTTGCTGCACTGCACAATGCCAACAAAGCTATTACGCTCATTTCAGATAATGACACTGCATTACATTCACTATAAATCATGGATATGATAATTATACCATCTTATACAGATATCCTAAAAGATAGACAAAATGGAAATCACAATGAATAAGTCTCTGATCTTTCAAACTATTTCAACACAGGAGTTTTCTGAAATATGCATTTTCACTATTAATCTATCCATCCTCCTTTCCCTCATCATCTTTCTCCATTTCTAACCCTTCTCCTCCCATCCCCAATGACTCTCCCTTCTTTCCTCCAAGTAAGTCATTTCCTACTCGACTCTAACCACTCCTCTACCCTCCCGCCCTCTCCCCTCCCCATCCCTCATACCTGACTTTCCTCTACCTTCCCTACCCTCTCTTCCCCTATATCATCCCCACTCCTCCTCCCAGTCCCTTATCCATCTCCTGAACCCCATACCAAGGATCACTTTAGTTGATTACATCTAATGCACCGATTTCTCATGGGCAACAGAGATTTTAATCTGATGGAAATGGTAACAACAACTCTGGATACACCTCATCAATGCTTGCATGCATTTTTTAAACAATAAAATCAATAACAAAGTGTCACGATTGATCACTGCGAATTGTAATGTCTACCAGTTTATATTTTGTTAAATATAGAACAGAATAAAATATGATTTTCTATAAAGTGAGAACTCTGTAGCCCCTAAACTGGTTCACTGACAGTATGTTTTGCCACTACCCTATCATGACAGACATTTATTGCATAATAAATAGTTTTTATCTTTAAAAAAATATACATATTCTTTTAGGAAGAAACACAACTTATATTATTCAATTTCAGTTTTCCATTTTGCCACACTTCCATCCAACTATAAAAACATATTTTAAAAACATAGGTTTCAATGTCTATATGTCTGAGGAGCAATTTCTGATTCACATCTTCCCTCAAATTTAGCATAAATATATTGCTGAGAATTCAATCAAGCCAAATATCATCTTTCTAATAAAAAATGCAATTACATAAACACCTTCATTTTATGAGAGGAAAAGATCAGCAATTGACAATTTTCTCTCATAAAATTTTCTTTGTTAGTTCTTAATACTTCATTTAAAAGGAATCTAAAAACATTTTAGTGTAATGGTGAATTTAATCTCAAATCCACACTACTACTTGTAACAGGGAGATGAAGGAAACACCAATTGGTGTAAGAGCTAGTGAAAATATCATCTTAATCCTTTGGGAATAATTTCATGGTACAGAATATGTAATTGTTTATTAAAGTTACAAAGTGAAAAGTATTCAAAGGATATACATTGTATACACTTAAAGGATAATCCAGGCTAAAAATTTATTCGAACGCATAAGTTTTTAACAGATTAAAATAAGACAAAAAAAAATAAATGAAAATTCAACAAAATCAGATAATAGCAAAGTTCTGACATTTATTTTTTTTTTATTATTTTGGTGAAACAATTCTATACATGTCTTCATGAATTTGCAATTAGCAAGCTGATGGTGTCATCTCCCAACTTATCATTTTTTTTAATTTTTATCATATCAAATCATGTTTATTAAAACTTTGTCCTCCAAGAATGTAAAATAGGATTGACTACTGAAAAGTGTAAGATAATTACTGCAGAAACTTATTTGGAACAAGGGAATCAATTCAATACAAAAGTATGAATATAATTGATTTTGGGGAGCAATGGAAATTTATATAAAAAGGGGGAAAGCATTCAATAAACAAGACAGAGCAAATGGGTAAATTTAAGCACTAACTATCCAAATTAAATGATTATGGGAAGAACATGACTTCATCCACCACACACAAAAAAGTTAGTTAAACAGATAACTTCCTCAGGTTCATATCAAAGGCCCATAAAAACAAATACAATCATAATTTGAGGTGGGTTTTTTTTTCTTCAAAGATCACGTGATGCAAACAAAAAGTGAGTAAAGGAAAGGAAAATTGTAGACCAATGCCTACAAAATAAACTATGTATAGTGCACAAGCAAACCATGACAACACAATCATCCTCCAATATCTATGGTAATTGCTGGTAAACCTAGGCTAAGCTATAGCCTCAAGTGCCTGCTTCTTTTAATCCACAGCCCTTATCCCTCCTAAATCTACAGAGATATTACTTTCCATACTAACGTTCAATTTGCCAATAAATCCACGCTTTCAGGTAAACTCTTAATATGCTTTAAAAACTGAAAGGGGATCTAGGCATCGCGCTTCAAAAAGTGTAGGATGTAATTTTCTTATTCTGTATCCCACACCATTATCAGGCCGAGCACTATTTCTGGGTCAGTTATGCAGTGCTGATGTTTGCTAAGTTTAGCTTTCTTTCTCTTTGAATTTTAGATCATCAAAACCTGTTTTTCCTACATTCAGTTTATTTGTTGTTGTCAATTGTGGTGGAAAGCATCCTTTCATTTTATCTGGAGCAATACCTTTTAAGAGAAGAATTTGAATACCTTTGAGTTGCTATTAGATAAAACTACGAAGATAAAAAATAAAAACACTATCCAACATACAATATTGCAGGGAGTCGAGTGGTGACAGATTTAAGTTTGACTTAATAATGACATTTATATATTATATTCCCCCTCTCTTTCCAAGCAAAACTCTCTCAATATAGTACACAATTTGAAACAAAATATCAGCAATAAGACTTTCATAAAGTGACCCTTCTAGAGACATAATAATTCCCTTTGGATGAACATGCATATTCCTTAATTATTTCTATTGTCAAGGATCATCCCTTTCTTCTTGTGATTGTTTACAATTGTATTTTACTACTGCATGTGACAAAATGCGTTTAGAATAATGATATTTTTTATCATATATGGTCAGAACTTTCAGTGGTAAACATGAGTTGCAGTTGAAAACATTATTTGAAAAAAAAATCATACTGTGGAATTATTTTTCAAATAAGGTGCTTTCCAACCGACTAGATCACCCAAATACCCATAATTTACAATAACTTGTTCAGTTATCAAAAAAAAATTTGACATACATACCCACCCAAACCAAAGCCTATTGGAGTAGGTTGTCCAAGTTTAAATATGAGAATGCGCAATAAAATCAGTGTAGCAAAAGAGGAAGAAACAGTTTCAAAATACGCAACCATATTAACTTGTATTTTGATTTGCAATGCGGGGCTGTTTTATTCTAGTTAAAACAAAAATGATTAAACACACCCATAAAGAACAATGATGCTGATTAAACATGGTTACAAAACAAACACAGACTAACCACAAAGAAGGTTTAGAGAGGGATTAAATGAATAAATGGGATTATATGATGATGGATGTGAAACAATCCCTTGATAATTGAAAGAGCTGGCATAGATCCATATGAAAGGATTTACTAATCAAACTAGGGTAATACCTTATTACTATTTCAATGGCATATATAGCTCCAATATCCATGACTAATATTGTGATTGTATATTCAGGGTAAGCACTAGCAGCGTATAATCTAGGTGGTGGCTACAACTATTGTCTTTGCTTTTATGAGTCTGATGCTGTTATACAAAACGTAAGAGAAAAATCTGATGTGGCAAAATTACAACAGATAAAAAAGAATGACTTGCATTAAATAATATTATAAAGGCAAACAGTTTTTTCATTATTTTTTGTCTGGGTCTACCTCCACTCTTACATTTTTGTTGTCACTAACATTGCACTCAATAAATATCACATTGCATGTTTTGATACTTTTCAGGGATTCATTATCGATTGGGTGTAAATTGATTTAAAAAATAGTCTGATTATGCTAATGCTGCATTTAGTAGCACCAGCAACAGGCAAGAGAATTATTTTCTCCACAAATAGATAATTTTACCCTCCTATTTCTCAACTGTGGCAACTTCTTTTTTTTTCTCACAAACATGAAATGAAATAAAAAGCATCTTAGATTCAGCTGGGCCTCTTCATTTATATATTATTGTAATAGTAGATTAAGATGGACAGTCCAATTTAAATTGAGGTTCAATGGATAAGGATACTAACATCCTATATGGATGAGCTGCTTACAAATAATCCCTCAACCAAATCAACAAGCAAGAATATATTTGCATTCTTAATATTAAAAATTTCCTTTCATTCCCTGCAGGCCGTGCCAATTAAGAAACTGGCTTTAAGGGATCTTTGTAGTGAAAATAAGTCATCATTGAAGGAAAGATTGACTGTGCCGATGTCTTTTCAAATACTCACTCACTGCCTAATTTGATGCGAAATTGAGAGTTAAATGAAGTCATAGACAGTAGCAATTCAGACCATCTAATCTCTCCATCATTACTTCAGGGCTTCAAGTTTCCATAATCACAGAAGATCTGTTCTTTCTTCAGGCTAATGTATTGTTGGATGTGATATTTGTTATGTGCTGCGTCCCTCTCTGCCAGATTTCAAGAGCTCATTCTTGCCTTTCTTTACATTTTCACAAAGGAATTGCAGTGGATGATACATTAAAGGGGAAGTTCACCTTGACAATAAGTTGGTTTTAATAAAGGCAGAAAAATTAGAGAATTGTTGAAATTGAAAAAACTTCATAGCAGCCGAAGGCTGAATTGCGAAATTCTGTACAAGGTCTGTACAAGGTAAAATACAAAATATATATAATAACAATGACTATAACAAAATGACATGTAAAAGTAATAAAATAAATGTTATATGTTGACATTTAAGAAAGGAGAAGAGTAGAATAATTGTATACATGAGAAATGTATTGTTTGATAAAAATCAGTTAAAGAATAAAATAATTATGATTTGCAGATATTTAAATATTTGGTTTTGTGGCATTACAGATAAGCAGCTCCTATATTTGTTGTATGGTACTTTTTCAATGACACTTTCTAAAAAAAACTTGAGTGATTTCATTTGAGCTGTGTATAGGCCTATACATCACAAGATGACCATTTCATAATTGATTCTATAAGAAAAAATATTTCATTTATCATGTTCCGTTAAAAAAAGTATTTATGGATTTGATATTAGATGATTTATGGGGGAGCTGCTTGGATATGACGTCATGAATTAGAAACTTTAAGAACTCATAACTCACCCAATATTTTTTTCATAAGTTCTTTCTTTTTATCAAAATCCACATATCATTGCCATTTGTCAGGGACTCAGGGTAAATATTTCCCTTTCAACATCATTTCTTGATGTTGAAGATACCTAGATGAATGGCCGTTATCTTTGATATCTTGCCAACAGCATCTGCTACACAGTGTTACAATACTGTGAATATCCATCCCTCAAAATGTTTTTACAAGCCTCAGAGGCAAATTGTTAAAACACTCAAAATATAACAAAACATTAGGCCTGCATTATGTTCAGCCGCTCCTACAGTAACATAAACATAATTTGGGAAGAAAGAGGATATTATCATAATTATTGTTCATATGATCATCATTTATGTAAATGTCCTTTTATAAAAATGACAGATGATTAAGAATACAACTTGAATAATGTGCTGTGCCCCCTCCGTGCATGGCATTAGTTGGACAACAACCGATGTTAACCCCCTCCCTATTTCCCTCAGGGCACTTTTAACCTTTGCAGTACACTAACAGAAACAAATCAATGGGATTTTTTCAGTACACCAGCCTCTAAACTTGATTTTCTACACTAACTCTTTGTGTTTTCTGTTCCCTTCCCTTACCTCGATTAACCCATCGTGTTCAGTCCTAAACCTGTTTTCAATTGCCTTCTATCTTCATGACTCCTTTTTAAAGTTTGGTTATCACTTTCCAGGGAGGGTAGGGCAGAGCCACCCTCTAGGTATTGGTTGTTGGACAATAAAAGAATCCCATTAACCGACTTTCTCTGATCATCATTTTAAAAGATGCATTTTTAGTGCCCTCATAGAAACTTTATTTCCTATTTAAATCTATGGCGTTTACACCTCTTTCTTTCTTTCATCCTTTCATCTCTTCATCCGCTTCTATCTCACACACAAACACACACACACTTTTCCTTTCTATACATTCACTTCCATACACTTTCTGACTATTTCAATCTTTCTCTGTCACTGCTTCCTTTCTCTGAATCCCAGTTATTTAAAACTTCCTAGCTCACTGAGCCCACCCACCAATCTCTTTGATTTGCTCCATCATGTCCAATTTGCTTGAAAAATGACTCAAAATTTTGGGGTCAAAGAAGGTAATTTGGGGGCAATTTTCTCTCTGTTGATACCACACCAATCGCTTCATTTCTCATAATGCTGCAATTCTCTCTCTTTTCTACTTTCCTTCAATTTTTCCCTCCAAACTATTTATCCTCTGTGATCTACTTTACTTAACAAAAATGTTAGATATATTCTCTCCACATCTGCAGACAATCATGGTCATTCAATCTTGATAATAAACAAGTTTTATAAGCCAATTACTGCAGAAATCATTCTCATACTTCATTTAATGGCTAGTCATAAACAGATTTTATGGATGTGATCAGAAAGAAAGAGTTGGAATAGATTGTAGTATAAAATTATTGCTCAAAAAATGTCCCAGCGGAAAAGGGCATGGTTTGAACTGTTTTCAGAATCAGAAAATTGAAAAAAAAGTGAAATGAGAAACACCTATTCATGAAGAAAAAAAATGAACTGCTTAAACTTATAAGAAGCCTATATATTGTATGAGCAAAAGAGTTTGAACTAAATAGTGAAAATTTTTAAGCAGCAATGACCATCTTTAAGATATCATGGAAAAACTGTAATTTGAGTCAGTCTCATTTGGGTAGGCATATCAGTTGCACCAAGCTGACTATTCATCTAGCCATTAAGATGACAGAAGTTGAAAAAGCTCTCTTGCTCTATGTTTATAAATCCAAAGAATACCATGACCATAACAAAAACCTACATCTGGTGTCTTGCCATCATGACTTAACTTTTCAGGAATTATTAATACTCCAAAATGTATACCTGCAAAATCCTAACGAAGCCTTGAAGAGTTATTTTCCCCGATTATTTTATTGGTATAGAAGTGAGAATGGCTTTCCTCCTGTATCCATAGCAACAGTTTGTAGATGCACTCTGGTTTGTCCTCCTTGTTTTGTGACTGATAGATACTTTATCTCCTGAAGCAGCAAGATATTCTGACAAGATAATGCAGCCCTAATCTTCCTTCAAGCACTTGGAGTCCCCGGCCTTGCCACAAAAAGCCAAATGATGATCATAGAGATGGGATTGCCCCCAAATGGAGTGCTCCCGACATTCGCCATCCATGTCTTCACGGGAACGGAAACATCTTTATCTCCCTCACCAATCTGATTTGTGGTGTTTGGTTTTTATTTGCCTCCTCTGCATCTATGTTTCAAAAGCCTTCTAAAAAGGGATGTACGCTTTGCTGGCAAGCAGATAAACTATCATCCTACATCATCAGTCAAATCACTTTCAGCTTCTTCTTCTTTCATTTTGGTCATAATCACCTCCAGCATCTTCCTATCCTTCAAAATGTGTATTCCAACTGACTCCATCACCAAAACACAAGTAAATTAATGGAAGTTGTTCAGACTTCAATATTAATTTCCACATTCATATCAGCCCAATTAGAAAACATTTTTTCCTCTTTGAGCAGTAAATAATTTGCCACCTTTACATTGAACAAGTTGTAAAAACTCATTTTTGCATTTGAATTCTGATTTTATATCTTATCTTTGACTAATAAAGTAATCTTTTATGTATTTGAAATAACTTATTTCCTTGACCTTCCTTTCACAGCCATCACATTTCTTTCATCTGTTATTACTGTAGCCATTCTCCTCCCCTCTGGATCCTATCTCAATCCCTTTCTCCTCCCAATGTATATAGTTAGATTGGTGTCATAAGAGTATTGCTGTTGGGCTCAGAAGTTGCCCTATCGTATTGGATCAATGGGTCTTGTAATACCCCTTTCATATTCCGCTTTTCACCGGCGAACTTCACCGGTGAAGTTCGCCAGCGAAGGGGAAAGTGTCCAGTATGAAAGGTACACAGGAGAACTTCACCGGCGAAGTTCGCTGGTGAAAAGGCCAGTATGAAAGCAAACCGGAGAACTTCTCCTCTTTAATGACGTCAGAGGTCAATTTTTTCTATCCCGAAGTCCCCTGTACCGAGATTCCGCGTGCGATAGTTGCAAGCTCAACTGAATGCCTTGGCCATGTAAATACGCTCAAACATAATTTTTTTTTACTAACAATATTTATTAAAGAGCAATACATGTGTAAAACAATGTGCTAAAATATAAAAACAAGGTGATATTGTTTGTTTTTCTCGTAATACTTCCAAAACATGTTGTAATTAATTTTTTTATACCTTTTGTAATAGGTAAGAAGTAATGATTACAATTTTCTTTTGTTTGTTCTGCAATCGCCTGTTGACTTTCACCGGGGAAAAATGTCAGTGCGGTGAAGTGAGGAATGCGAGGCGGAGAAGTTCGCCGGTGAAAAATGAAGAGGGCAGCGTGAAAGGGGTATAAGATATTAATCTAAGTGTATCTTCCTATTCCTCTTATTTTGTGTTGCCATTTTGAGGATTACGATTTCAAGCCTATGCTGAGGAGTGACGTCTCCTAGGCTACCAACACCCCCTATGGCTATTGCATTATGCCTTATCTTCCGACCATCTTTCGTAATTTTTCTCAGCAAGCTAAAAGGCATCTCCTTCCACTTTTCATTCACCATTCACTCTTGGGAGCCGGGCATAAATTGTCACATTATGAATTCATTATGAAGACTATCAGAGAGCAGTGTCTGCTCACTCTAATGCTAATACACACTCATCCAAACTCCACATGTTGCTTCTACCAAACCTTATCTTAAGATGCCTTAAAAAGCTTTACACTATATTACAATTAATTGCAAGAGCGAAACAAAACCACTCATTTCTTATTGACATAAGAAAGAAAAGAAATACACCATTTGGAGTGCAATATCGTCGGCATTCATCCGAACCATTGTATCACACATACGACGGTGCAAACCCATTTCATAGAAAATCGACTTCAAAGTTTACTCTAATTTTCACACTAAGTTCCCCAGCCTTACGACATATTCATTGCTCGAAAAACACGTTTGGAAAGACCAAGAAAACTGCTTGACATTGGTATCTTTAGTTTTACATAAAACTAAGAATCCAAGACAATATCTCAAGGGAGCTACATGCTTGTTATTTCGGTTTGAGCAGATTAGATTTTCCCTGTACAAAAAGGCCATAGGGAAAACGCCATACGTTTTGACTTACCACGATTTCAATGCACGCGATCAGTCAAAACGTCATATCACTTTTTACGTGCAAAGTCAATGCAGTGCCCAGTACCGATACGATGGTTTGACTGACCGCGTGCATTGAAATTGCGGTCAGTCAAAACATTGTATCGCTCTGTTAAAGTACACATTTCTATTGGGATTTGTGTATTTTATTAAAATTTGTATGACATCACCATGAAAAATTGAAAATCCTCTCATATCTCAGAAAATGATATAAATTGCTGCCTAGAAATTTTAGTTGATTAGAGTAGGACTTTTCTGCAAAAATCTCAAAATCAATTTTTTGACCAAAATTGACTGATACAATGATTTAGATGTTTAATAGTGTTGCTTTTCTTTATCTTCTTTATCACTTCATAATTTATATGTTAGAAGTACGGAGAACCTACTGATTAATAACTCTACAACATTACAATTCATCATCATACATCAATTAACTACACACAATCTAATTACCAATCACTGCCCAATTCATAATTATTAATAAGGTCAAGTCCATATCCACTCTGTGCTTCAATGCGATTATTAATCATAATTGAAATATGAAAGACAATCAACTATCATTTAAGCAATTTTCTAAGAAAGAATCCTTTCTCCCACACTTGACCAGACAAACTAGTGTTGTTCATCATTATTTTAACAATAAAATAAAAAATAAAATTCTGTGCAGTTAACTTTCAATGAATTTCTGAATTACCCACCCCCCCCAAAAAAAAATTATAAACTAATACAAGCTATTAAGAGAGAAAAGCTATAATACTAAAAATTAGTGTAAATAATAATTAAGTTCAACATTTTTCATTGAAGAACTTAAGTTATTACGCGAGGATGGGCTTCACATTTCACATCCCAAAAGCAGGCTGCAAAATAAAAGATAACATGATAGGACAGACTTACTTCTGTTTATTGCATTAGCCGTTGTGAATAGATCAGATCCTGTCTCAGATGCCTGTAATGGGGAAAAATGTAAGAAAATAAAGAAATTAAGAAGTTATCCTCAAATAAGTCCAGTAATATAAAGGCATTTTGAAATTCTTGAGTTTAAGACGAGTCACTGTATCATGCCTCCTCACATACATGTAGTCCGATATACACACATTTTGTAGGCACCAATCAGATAATTCTCTGATGAACACTTTTAGATTTTAAGCAGTATGATTACTGCCTGTTTATGCAATATAAGGACAACGAAACATAATCATCTGGACTAGAATAAAATCAATGTAACACTAGTAGATATGACATCACGCAAAATGGAAGATCTTTCTCTAGATAGTCTCCCCTGTAGAAAAATGAACAAACCAATTGTATCACGTTTTCTCTTCTGAAAGAAAAAAAAATCAGGCTCACAAATATGATGAGGATTCGTTCCGAGTTTTTCTGATAATATAACCTTGAAAATGTGGCAACTATATTTGACCATCTAAAAAGAAGAATACAGATGGATCGAGGGATGGAACAGAATTTGATAACGGAACAAACTAAACACTTTCTTTTTATTTCATTTCATAACCATATCAAAGAGACACACTCAACTGTTGCAAAAGATGGGCAAAAGTGCATATACCCTGCATTGATGATGCACATTTGGGTCAGCAAGTTTGCCAATATCTATCCTTCAAGTGGGGAAAGAACCAGGGTTTTTGTTTGCCAGTTTTGACAGATCGTCCATCGCGGATGATCAAGTTTCCCACTATCTCAGATATCTGTGTAAACTTGGCAGGACTAACAATTTTTCATCATTTTGGGTGTAGTCAACCTCCTGTCATAATCGATGATGCTAATATTCAAGAGTTCAGATGACAAATACTAATTCTCAGAAATAACTAACACACCTAGAGGAATGATAATATACAAAGTCATAGTCCTCAAAATTCGACAAAAATATTAATTAGACATGGGATTTGTTCAGAAAGGAAATTTCAAATTATAGTGCAGTTATCAATCGTTGGTATTAACTGGCTAACATTCACTAGCACACATTATTTTCATGTCAAATATATGAATTAAGTATTCAAATTGGCAACAATATCAGCAAGGATATTTTCAAAATATAACATGTTCATGATGGAAACTATGGATTAAACTGAGTTGTGTAAGAAAGACAAACTCACAAATGTTCAATATTGCAAATCATTTTGATTTCAAAGTAACAAATGACATAGCACAGCAAAACTGTCTAAAATTCTCTAGCCAAGTTTGAAGGCACTGGAAAACATGAGGGCAGTGAAAGGCAGAGAGATGTCATTTGTTCACTTTACTGAAATTGGATCACGATTATTGGCATTAACCGTTATTGACAATTGGAATCCCTGTTCTTCCGCCAACTTCTTGGAGAATTACGCATCACGCTGCTGTAGGTGATTTCACGCACAGTTGTTGTCTGTCCCCCTTGCGAAAGAAACAAGCCCGCTTATGTCAATGGCAAGACAAATAAACTTGCTGGGCTGAACACTCCACCAAACATGTAATATTCTCTACCATCAGACAACTTGGGCACCAAACCATTAGAAAAAAAGAAGCCAATCAGAAACTATTTCCAATATTCATTCTCAGTTAGTTAAGAGGCACTACTAATTCACTAATCTTACTAATGCAAGCACAGAGATGGGTCAGCTCATAGAAATGGTTTACTTGATATTGGCCCAGGACCAAAAAGGTTTGGGTTGGTGAAACTAGTCACTGGTACGTCTGGAGCTAGGGCTTCTATCATAGTAATTCAGTTTGTCAGATAGCCAAGTCTGGGCGAATTGGGATTTATTACAAATCAAATTGAATTAAAGACCCTTCTAAATCAAAACTACGGATAGGGTGGCTACGAGATATTCATTACCAGTAGATTCCATCTATTATTCTCTTTTCAGATGTGTCTCTACTCATTTGGAATTAATGAATGAGCAAGAAGGATTACAGGGGTACACTAAATCTCTTTCATTAACAAGGAGATAAACAGAAATGGGTTGTGCAATACACCAAGACAGCAGTGAATACACTAGTCAGTATAGGTCCATTGGTTGAATCTTCTTGAAGGAATCCGGATGAAATTCTAAAAAAAAATCAAATTATGGAAAAATACAGCCCTATGTATCTCAGATCTAGCCTTGTCATCAATATGAACATATTTGCATATCAAATGGTATATCTAAGTTAATATCAATAAATAAATATATGTTCTTTACCTGATGGTATTTGCCCATTACAACTGGCAGTTACCAATGCTTGACTATCTACCAATAATCGCCTTAAAGATAAATTCTAGTAGTTGCAGTTAAAACTGATTTCATGAGAAAGTCTGTAAAACAAGGCTTAATTGTCACTATATCATCGATGATCTAGATCTGGTACAGTTACATTAACTGGACTTTGTGAAATCTTGAAATCTACGCTGAAAAATGATCGCACCGAAAATCCCCAACACAGATAAGCGCACGTGGGACAGTGTATCATTATTGCTTAGGGCGTCGGGCCCGACGCCCTACCCGAATCTCGTGCTTATTTGCTGATTTCTCAGCAATTACACAATTTCTTCCATAATCCTTTGGCACATGCGTTTTATTTATACAAACAGACACTTTAGTGGTCATTTCATTGGATTCTGTACGAACTCATTTTGATATCGTTACCAAAACTAGCATTTACCTTTAATGATCAAATTAGTGTTTCAAATATGCCAACGCCCTATTAACTCTGTAATGGATTCATCTCTACTTCATTGCTTGTATTCTATTTCACATGACTTCACCCATCCAAGGTTAACCATTGTTCATCTGAGGTGAATGCACTTTATAACCGCGCTGGGATAATGAACTGATAAATCAACAAAAATCTGATGTAATCTCCTCTGATGTCAATAAATAATGTGCTCTAATTGGGAAGCCAAGTTTTTTAATTGGAAATACATACTCCTGTAAGGTGTTATCAATTGATTGACTGTACAATAATTGATGGCAATGGTAGAAGTACCTGTACTATTGTTCAGAGAGTGACAGAGATGGAGCTGATATTGGGTCACCATACACCTACAGCAAAGACAAACTGGAAGGCAAAGACAGAAAGACAACGGAAATGGAGTTGGCGTTCTTGTCTCTACACCTGGAGAAGGCTTTTCTGCCTGGCACGGTCGAAGCTCCCAAACAAATATACTCTCCCCACTTGGGTTGTTTGCACATCGCACTTGCCAGGCAAAACAAATCTTCACTCACTTGACAGACTTGAGGCCCAGAACAATCTTCATTTCTTTATTCCACATGGATTGAAAGAGAGAAAGAGCTTGGGAGAAGGGAGAGAAATAAAATGATTGCAACTGATACCATTCCTTGAATACCCTTGTCTAAATTTTCATTTCTTCCTTTCTTTGCTTTGCTTTCTTTCCTCTCTGTTTGCCCGACGCAACGCCCCAAACGCTGGATGGTCACGTCAGAAGTTACGGTTTTATATTTATAGAGCGCCGTATTACCCCTGCATGCGGTAATATAATCCAATTCAATAAAATTGGAAACATATTGGCAGTCCAGAGATATGAGATTGAGAGCATCCCAACTAATGGCAGGTCCGCATTACTAGAGGGGATAACATCACGGCCAACTTGATTTGAAAAATGTAAGGGTAAACACGAAAGCGGGTCTTGCTCAAATCTTATCCAGACGAATATCACCTCCTGGAATGGCCAGTAAGTCAAGCTGCTATCCATCCCACCTGATCACATCCCAGTATTTTCTGATTTAATACCGCCGCAAAAAAACTTATTGTCACATCAAATAGAGCTCCTACTCTAGAATAAATACCACAAATTCAATCAAAGTTGTCAGGAGACATTTGCTTCAATTCCTATCGCTGCCAAATTCCGACACCAATTTTGAGACAGAAGTCCTCAATGCTATTGTAATGGGTAATATCAGTCCCTCTACTGGAAGGTGAAAAGTAATACTCTGTGCGTTAACGTTTTCTCTTGTCCTCTTTCTATTGACAATTTGCTGGATTTCCATCGGGCAAAATGTGTTTATTTGGGTGATATTGGCAAAGATTGGATTCTGAAGTTCATAGCTCTCTTCAAAGATTTCAACCGAAATTGAAGTTTATTGTCTGCGTGGAATGTTGAGGATATTACATTGCAAGATGGTGACAAAGAAATATCAGTTTAACTCACGCCTCTGATAGAAAATTGATGGACATACAGTGAAATAAAAATGGAGGAGAAACTATTTGCAGACTCACTTTTATATGGATGACTTTGGAATTGAACATTCTTTGCGACACTTTGGTAAAAATCAATTTAACTTCATTTGCTTGGGAAAGGATGCACAAGAGGAGGAGGGAACTTGAAAGAACATTTTCAACAAAACATTTTATAGAGATGCTTAAGTTTAACACCTCCTGTCGATATGGCAGGAAACAAAAAGTACACAGGGAAAGTGAAAACATGTGTTGAAGTAGCAGGAGTTCAAGTTGAAGGACTAAAAGTAGAAAGGGAAGGATCTTAGATTAAAGTGGTTCAAAAGGAAGTACTTCAAATACACACGGACGTTATTACAGTGCAATAATAATTAAAGTATATTATGGACAAAGAATATTTACAGTCTTTGTATATGACGTATATTACTTTTCAACATGATCATGCAGCTAAACGATGTAAAATCGTTTGGATCCTCAAAAGTTGTACTGATATTTTGAAATAAGTTCACCTCAGCTGGAATTTGTGTTTAATTTACGAAATATGTAAAGTCAGGATTGCAGAGTTTTAAATGTATGTGCAATTTAACCTCACCTAGTACATGTGTGATAGCAAGGGGTAAATGGGAGAATAGATAGGTAAGATGATCATATGCTGGTTGTGGGTGTTGATGTCAGATCCTGGTTCAAGTCAGATGTGGCATTCAAGTTAGGTTAGCTGGACGATATAAGGTAGGAGGAATGATCTTCCTTATTGCCTGATAATAGTGGATGCCCATGAACGTGTGCATGGGCTGATGAATGTTAGTCATAAATCAAAAATGCATTTGTACATCTAATCAAAACACAAATGATCGGGCTGGGATGTGCACCCAACGTAGATTAGATTTTAAAGTACTACGTCAACACCAGAGTCCTGGTGGAGACAGTCTTCAGTCAATCTTAGGATTCCAGGAAGTGAGGGAAGTAGGTGCTATCATGGCATAGTTATGGTAGATTTGTACATCTAGAGCACTGCTTAATGTAGTAGTTCATGATGAAGTTGATGATGGTGATGATGATGATGATAACGATGATGATGATGGTGATGATGATGATGACGATAATGAGGATGATGGTGGTGGTGGAAGTGTTGTTGTTTGTGGTGATGTAGAGGAGATAATGTTCATGATAAGAATGGCTATATGGTAATCATACTGATAGAACAGAGCAAATGAACCAATGGCTCATCAACATAGGTATGGAGTACGTCCCAACACCCCTACCCCACACTGGTGTGAGACTGATTAGCCCATCCGACATCTGGCTGCTGATTTTGACGCCCTACTGCACCATCTCCGCCAAACTGTTAGTGAATGCAACAATGAGGGGGCCTTCTTATCATACCCAAGTGGTTCCTCATACGAACCAATCCCCATCGTTCCTCATTTGATCACCGGATGCAAGATTGCATTCTCCCTCCTGACACTAATAATCCACTGCTATGCAACATTTGCCCCGTAATAGATGATGATACTGAAAAATGTGGCAGAGAGAGCGAGTGGAAATGGGACTGAATCACAGAAAGGGGTCTCTTGCGTCCATTCTGAGGCTCTCGTCTGTTGGTGTGATTAATGAGCCCTAGCACAAGAGCAGTACTTAACTTCTCAATAATCAAGCGTTACTAACACTTGTAGGTGCATGCCAGTCTCTCTTGGGAAAATGCATTATGTAGACTTTTTTGAAGGGGGGGGGGGGGTCATAACTCTTTTCTATTTGCACACCTCTCCTCTTGCTACTTATAGGGCCTCCCAATTGCGCTCACCATCATGCCACTTTTATCCTTGAAACACTCAAAGTATAATTAGCATTGGCAATTAGGGAGGCACTAGACGTTGCAATAAGCAGCATATGGTACGATTAATGGGTCATGTTTGACTGGATACGGATATTCTTATAGTAAGGCATATTCATGCACTGGAATAACTAACTGGTGTTATAACAAAGAGAATGAAAATTCTAAAACCTATCTAACACTTCCTCTTCTTAAATGTAAATTAAAATCATCAATCCAAACTACATTGGTTTATCGTACTGATAAAAAATACTTTGATATCAATTTCAAAATAACAAATTGAAGCAACTCAGTGTGTAATCCCAGTGCATTCTCTTTCTGAATCAAAGACAAATCTCTTCTAAACCAAAAATACCCACGGAAATACCCTCCAGTATGTATATATTCCTTCTACTTCAGTCCCATGCTTGGGCTTAAATGTCAAGTAAAGTGAAATACAGCGAGGGGATGTCATTAGGCTACCTGCTCTAAAACCACACTTATCCAGCTGGATTAAATACAAAGTGGGACAAAGAGTTAGCATGCACTTAAGGCTAACTGAATTGATCTGCCCTTATTCCATCTTCTTATGAATCCTTGCCGCCCTCTCATCAAAATACAAATGTATACATCTTCAATTTTAAACATGGCTTGTCAGACAAAGAAGGAAGAAATAGTAGCATCTGGACAGTATGGGCTGACTTAAGAGGAAAATTCTCTATATATTTCACTTCAAATTTCATTCAATATCTCATTTTCATCTCGACGGTTTATTGTACCTTGCACATTTCATATTTTTGCTTATTTAGTGAGATATGCATATGAAGTACTTATTCATTACACTATGTCAGCCTACCTATTTCAATTAAAAGCAATATTTTTTTATGGAATTCCGAGAAGAAAATAAATTTTACAAATATGCACTTCTGTGTATTTACATAGGGACATGCTTGAACATGAACTTGTTCAGGTAATAAGTATTGGTAAAACTAGCCTCATCTACGACTTATATCTACAAATCAAGAAATCTGCCTAATACAACAAAAGTAATATACATGTAAGGTAAATTTTCCTCTCAATGGAAAATTAATCAAACCTACCCCCCCCCCAAAAAAAAATATATATACACATGCATATATTCAGAAAATTGTAAAAAATAAAATTGTTTTTACTGGATGATGCTGGCATTATTCTAATTTGCCCAATTACCTTCAATGCCAATATATAGGTGACTGAACTGCCACGATATGATACAAAAATATTTATTTTTTTTTACCAAAATAAAAATTCAGAGCTTTTCAGTAATGAATATATTCCTAATTGGGAGATATTAGGATTAAAAAATAACTATTCTAATTAA
Organism: Lytechinus variegatus; assembly: GCF_018143015.1. Lineage (NCBI taxonomy): Eukaryota > Metazoa > Echinodermata > Echinoidea > Temnopleuroida > Toxopneustidae > Lytechinus > Lytechinus variegatus. Next base: position 78,082,422 of record NC_054741.1, read on the forward strand.
AGAGAAAGGGGCTTTTAATACAGAAATTTATGATTCAAACAAATGATGTGAAATACAAAACAAGGGGCATCTGTAAGGATGATAAAAATACTATTTTTTTATGTCTGTTTGCTACAAAAGCATGGTTATAGCAGGAGATGTAGCCTTAGTATTATGCTGGATCATACTTGGGGTGTGCTACATACATTTTCTTATGCTTGAACCACAAATATGAATCAATAATAAAAATGTAAACACAAAACATGGTTGGTTAATTTGGGAAACTGTTCTCACTCTAATCAACCCACCCACTGAACATCAACGTCTTTGACTCGGCAAGTTAAAGGTCAACGGAATGTACACAAAACATGTCAGAATACGAAGATGTGTAATGCTATAATCATCTGATTTCAGCCTTCAGTTCTCAGATACTTTTCATAGAACTGCATTCTGCAGAATAATTGTGAAGATCTGTATTTTTCTTGATTGCACTGTTGTTCAATGGTCTGCTACACCAGTTGCTACACTTTGCATTAAAATCCTACTAAATTTTTTAATTCAAGCTAAAAAAGGAGAAAAACAAAATCTGAATCCTCTAGTGATAATATGCTCATAATTTAAGCTTTTAAATTTAAGTGTTTGATTAATTTCATTTCAATGTAAGCAGAACACAAAGAGATGATGAAGCAAACAAGCCTTACCAATAGGTTGACTGGAATAAACTTTATATAAGTATTTTATATGAATTAATCCTCTTGAATTGAAGGTTATAATCCTATTAGTAATCTCTGAGTACGATCCAATAATTGAAGTGAATATATCCAAAAGATATAATGAACGCACTGATCCTCCATATAATAAGCAGAATCCTCAATTGTACTCTCAATATGAACACTTGCTAAACCATTCCATAATCGCAAGCTGATGGGGTATGCAGTTAGGCAGTTTAATCACCAACACAACAAAGCGAAATCCTTGATACAATGGCAATAAATCCAAATTCAGAGTGAATTACAGTTATACACAAGGAGTTGGAAAAGACAGAATAGCTGGCTTGAATAAAATATGGCTACTGCTTGTTGTCTGGTGGTAAGCGTAGAGCAGTACACATCAACCCCGTGTTCTCCTATGGGTAACGATCGGGTAGAATGATGTATGTAGCTTCGCTAGCCCGCTGCTTCAATCTCTCTGTGTGTCTCTCTCCGTACAATGACTGTCGAGTGATGGCTATGTGGGTTCTACTGCCATCACCTCACAATGATAAATGTCACACGTTGTTGTCGGTATCAGGCAGCCTCACAGAGCAAGCTACCCATGACAAAAAGAATGACTACGACAATGATGGTTGAGGGGTTAGCGGGCTGGCAGGCAAGCAGGCAGTAGGCATGCTGGGGGCATGTTTCCAGTAGTTTACCGGTCATATAACTGGTCTTGTGACTTGGTAAGCTTAGCTGGTCAGGAGAGCAGACCCTCTCTGCTAACGTATGTATACTCGTGCAATGAGCAGTCAACGGGTTTTTGCTGTATTGTTAGCGCCGGCTGAGCTGCAAGTGAGTGAGGAGAAAGGGTATGCGTGTGTGCCCACTGCAGACACACTTCAGAGAGGAGGTCTTCAATATGTGTGGAGGGGCTGATGCACTGCTTGGGAGGAAAAAAAGAGAAAAAAGGCAAAAAGAGAAAGAGAGCGCGCACAAATGTAAAACCCCTGGGGAAGAAACAAAACCCCAGCCAGTAATTCGATTGGGACTGCCGATGTGAAAATGGTAGAAAGAGTCTTGGGCATAATATCACACGGCTTTAGTTGTGGCTCTCTAAAGGTACTTATGCACAAAGATGGAGTTTTATTCCAGTGGCTATCCTTTCTGTTTGAAACACATGGCAAGGATGAAGAGGCGAGCAAGAGGCTTAAAGTGCGAATAACCTGCTGCGAGGATCAATGGACGTAATGCGGCTGCCGACAGCAGCATCACCAGATCTCACATACTAAAACCACAGGCTCCTCTCTCTCCCTACGCTCCACTTAACACATCCCCTCTTCCACACTACATCTTGATTCCTTCCCTATGAACGGATTAATCGTGTCAACACCCACTGAATGGAAATGACTCCGGGCATTATTTTTTCATTGCCTAATCATCAGACTCCATTTGATTGTGGCCCATAAAATAAACAAACTCTGGGGCAATAGGAGCAAACTAGCCTGGCTGCGGAAACGGGACGACAACAAGACGAGTTAGGCACTATGGGTAGAAACAAGGACATTGGTCCCTAAAGTACTCCAGCTTATTCAAAGCAAAAGAAACATCATCAACAGACTCACTGAGTTTTTACCCCCCAGTGCCAGAGGCTTTTCCCCTTTCTTCTTTTATTTAAGCTGCGCCGGACTCATAACCAAATCATAGTCAGTCAATTATCAATACAATTCTTGCCTGACACATTTGGCATTTTTCACGCTGAATTAGTCCCGACAGGGGCACCCTGCAATAACAACACTGCCCCCGCGCTCTCCTTGTTTAGACAGAGCTCTGGTTTGCAACATGGCAAATTACATTTGAGTGCGCGCTAGACTGGTTCCGATTATGACCCCGAGCAATAGCTGGCTTGCGAATCATCGCAACATATCCCTCCCTCACGGGCACACTAAGGCAAAACATAACTCGAGAGACGAAACAAACGACAAACACAGTGAATTTAAGGGGTGAAGGGGCTAACCGTTTTGATAAAACCACTGTGAAGATGTACAGAGAAAAAGGATACAACACCAGAGGCGTTCCTCATAGACAGAAATCCATAAAACCTTAGCTCCCGACCTGAGGATTGTAATTGCATTTTGCATGCATTACGGTTGGGCAGATGCAATTGGCTGCAGGGGAAAAGAGCCTAATTTCACATCATTTCAAAGCCAACATGGGAATTCTCTTACCAATTACAGATCGTCGCTGAGAACAAATAATACTATAACAGGGGACAGGAAGAAGAAAGGCAATTCACATCATTTATTTTCTGCCTCGTTGCTCTTCTCTCTTTTTCACTGTCACTTTGGTTTGGATTTTGCTCTCTTTCCCCTTGTTTTCCTCCCTCAATTGACATTATTATATACTAACATGCTTATTGGAATGCATTAGACAAACAAAATGACCATCTCCCACGATAGACGAAATGAAGTTTAGCCCAATAAATGCCACTATCTAATTGTGCCATATTTAAGAAAATTCACAAGGCCCACTAACGCCAGGAATATGCCACACTCTATGAAATTCATTGATTCAGGTTAGGCGTTAGGCTATTCATAATACACATCAAACCCTTTAGATGAGAACTAATGGGTCTTCCCTACTCGATACGAAATATCCAAAATGGTAGAAAACCTTTACATGAATATAATTGATGTTTCAAATTGGCATTTTCACAACTATCCAAACATCTACTAAACTTAGACCTAAAGAATTGATAATTAGACATTCCCTTATAAAAAATACCAGCTTCTTTATTATGTATAATCATGAAATATTTCTGGCTAAACACTTCTTTTATTGAAGAAATTATTTAATATACTGCTTAATGGCCGATCTGAAGTACTTGAATACACAGGAGATGAAAGGCACATAATGTTTGTCTCAACTCCTGTAACTGACCAATGACTATTATCGATATACCTTCTTTTACTTTGAAGATGGGGGCTAACTTCAGACAAACCCCATCAAACTGGACAGAATAAAGGATTAAGAACAGTGCCCCTTTTCCACTGTTTCTTACTTGTCAAAATACAACACTGGCTTTTGCGCAAAGCCCGTAATATGATGTATACACAGTCCGATACATCAATCTTGCCAACGTTGTCCACTTCCACCACCATCCAGTCACATAGGATCTGCTTAGAGTTTATCCCAGATGAACAAGGCCAATTACTGGTCCGTGATTGCTCTTCCATCCCACCACTTTCCCTTTCCCTCACACACATTACGCTTTCGATCAAACCTTATTACGCATACCGGATATTTGCATTGCATGCGCACTTTAGGGTAACCGACGACAAGAGGGCGAACGAAGGGAGAAGAGGCAAGGCAACACAAAAGCGGAGCCAGTTTGGCAAAATTAATGTGGCAAATTAATAAATGGCAGTGCAGCATCCTACCTGATTAAAACAATTTGCTGTTTTATTTGCGCTCGCCTGCAAGGCACGCCAAAATGTATCAGCCTTGACGGGGCTTGCCCAATTTGGTGTGATTTAGGATGGATGCAAATTCATTAAGGGGCTTAATATTGTGCCGGCAATTCCAGAGCAGAGAGACGAGGAGAAAGTCAAGACGAAGCTTTTTTGGAAGGTGGTTGCATGTGAATGTCAAAGGTCGTCAGTCTGTGTATTGGAAGAGACGCTGCAGCCTTAATGAAATAAAAGGTGTTCATTTCATGATTGATTCTATTACTTGAGAGTAGGATTGAATTGATCAAAGTAAAATGGGGCGTTAGACGAGGAAATTGAGCTTTGTTTTGCACCCGTCACAATGATTTAGTTTCAATGTGGGTGCAAGATTGAGTGTCTTTTCAGGGGCTTCGGCTTATTTTTCTTACAAAAGACAACTCACTTTACCCTCCTATTTGGTAGAAAAAATTCCCTGTTCAGCACTGCTATCATTGGAGAATGGATTCAAGTTCAGAAAAAAGCAAACAGGTCAATTGCTAAATTGAAAAACGACCAGGCTGAATCATGGACCCGTCCATACTGAAAAGTTACTCTCAACTGGGACATGCTCATGCACAAAACAAAAAAAAAATGGGTGAAAGGGCTATTTATAGTTTGCTTTATTCGTTGGGATTCTTTCATGTCATTATGATAGTAAATGTGGCAGGATTCAAACAGACCGGTTGCAATATCAACGCCTAATGTAAACAGCACTTGGTATTGCATAGATAAAACTATGTTATGACGTTTACTTGTCTACAGATCCTGTGTCATCATGAACTGTTCAAAATGTGAATTTATGGAATAAAGTATTTTGGATGATTTTTTCCGACCTTTTCCAATGTTTCTCTAATTTCTTTTTTTCAACTTAACCCAACTTGATATCGGTGTACTTCCCATTTCAAAATCCCTGTGTCAACTACCACTATAAAAAGGTTACAAAAAAGAAGTCTAGAATACTGATGATTTCATAATAAGACACCCGACACCCAATTTTCTTCACAACAGCACCCATACATCACAATCAAAAATGTACTTTTCCACCCTATCTGTCAGGTGAAAATAAAATCACCAAAGGGGCTCAATTTCCCCTTCACAAATTCCAGACAACATACTTTCATTTAAAGCATTATGAATAAAGAACCTCTGATATCATACATTTATATTTTTTTTATCAATGTCTAGCACAAATCTTATGATCAGAGAGAGAGTAAAGGGAAGAAAAGACAAGACAACAATAGCAGTGGTATATTGAATGTTTGTCTGCATAGACCACTACATTCATAATTTTTTATGTCATGAAATTGCCAGAGGGCCAAAAGAATATTTTCATATATTTTTAAAGTGTATGGGCCAAGAACTCTACAGCCCAGACATACTGTTATTTGTCGGTAGGAAAATGGTAATAATCATTTTTGATGTCTTTCTTTTCCGAGTCACAGGGAGTAGTCACTGCACTACAGAGCATAATACACAGATAATTCCAACTGATTGGTTTTGAAATTTAATTTAGAATCACTTACGGGTGTAGAGGAGCAGATCTTAGAGAGGTCAAATACAGAGAGAAAGAATATGAAAAGAAGGAGAAAAAGAGTGAAAGCTAGAGAGGAGGGAGGTGATGAGAGGGGTGCAAACATGAGGAGTAGAAGACGAGGAAGAGGGGAGGGAAGTGGAAGTGGAGGAGGAAGCGGAATGAGGAGGGGGAAAAGAGATGGAAGAAGAGGGAAATAAAAGAAGAAGAAAAAGAAGAAGAAGAAGACAGTGGCGACAAACAACAACAACAAGAAATACTACTCAGAGAAATCAGAAAAAAATGAATAAGAAATAGCTTGAAAGGCTAATGAGGGATAAAAACAAAAATGAAATGGAAGTTGAGTTGAATAAAGAAGAGAAGGAAAAGCAGGGCAAGTAAGAAAGAATTCAATTTTCTATTCAATTTAAAACAGAACGGTGTTGTGATTTCCCCTTTTATCAATTTCAAGAATTTAGATAAGCTTATTATACCTGTACCCAAGTTTCAGTTGCAAGAATAATAATTGTGGAAATCACTTCCAATCAGATCAGATTATGCCTTCTACTCAAGGCTTAATCCAAAAATATGAAAGGAGTCTTTGGCTGTATACCTCTACAGATGATATCAAAGCAGAATCATATAAATTATAAAAGCAATTATATTCAGTTATCAATGTAAAGTGAAAAATCTGGATAAGCCTTTCCTTTTAAAGATATTTCTTTGTGTTTCAAATTTACAGCTTACTTACATTGTTCAGCTGCAATGAATATGTGATCTGTTTACTACTTGTAGAATTACCCTTTGTATTAAAATAAGACAGACCTAGTAGTAGTGGTTGATTAGATCAATATTTTATTTTAGATATAATATTGTTTATTTCACATTTTATTTAGGTCATCATACTCTGAGAAAAAGCATTGTGCATTATAGACAGGTGTCCCCTATCATTTCTATTAACATGTAATTTACTTTAAAGGGGAAGTTCACCCTGACAAAAAGTTTACTGTAAAAATAGCAGAAAAAAATAATAAAAATATTGCCGAAGGTTTGAGAAAAATTCATCAAATAATGAAAAAGTTATTAGAATTTCAATTATTTTATTTGTGACGTCATATGCGAGCAACATTCATACATAGCGAATGGTAAAAAATCAATGAAATGTCATTTTCTCAGAAAATTGAAAATGGTTTTCACTGTAGCTTTTGTATATCAATAGACTAATCATTTCACACCCGATCATGAAAAGAAAACAAAATAAAGTCGTCAGGAACCATACAAAATTTGAAATTCATACATTTTATATTACATAACACATGGGGCAGCTGCTCGTTTATGACGTCACAAATCCAAAATTTTGAACTCTAATAACTTTCTTACTCTTTAACGGATTTTCCTCAACCCTTCACCAATATTTTTTACTATTTTTTCTGCTATTTTTACAACAAAGTTTTCTTCAGGGTGAACTTCCCCTTTAAATATAATATTGTTCATTTCACATTTTCATTCAGATTTCAGGTCATCTCCTTTCATAGGTAGCTCAGAGATTTTTTTATTTCAAATCAAAAGAACTATGTATAATTTGCCACTGCAACTGGATTGCATATTTAAGGACACAAACCACTGAACCACATGACATAGCCTTGAATGAACGGAAATGTGGATCATGAAGGTAGTTCTCTTTGCTGATCATGGTCGATGACTCAATGTAAACAAACCCAACCTTGACCCAAAAAAGATGAGGTCACTAACACCATCTGCCATCAGGGACGTTATACACCCCATAGTCTACTTACACAGACCCCCCACTTGAAAACACAGAAATATAGAGAAAATTTAGTCACAGGTCAATATAGGACACATTTTATTACCCCAGAAATGGAGTTTACAAAACGTTTAGTTCAAACCGCTATTGCATTCAAGCGGTTTCCTGCCACTTAAAGTAGGCCCTCTATGTCTGTCTTTTCTAATGCTGGAAAAGATGCACCTCGAAAGATATTTCTACAGAACCATGGTTGTCAAAAATCCCATCAGTGTAGAGCAAAAGAGCTAAGAAATACAGCATGCAAGTTGGCATGAACATGGAGGAAGGCTGACACAATGATGTCAAAGAATCATGATTCATATCAGTTATGTTCTGCAAAAATGTCTTTCACAATGTCCCTTTTTTGTGTTCATGTTTGTGATTTGCAACATGTTTACTTATACTTTTGATGATTTCAATCAAGGAGATATCTCCTTGATTTAACACCTCCATTCTACAGAAACATGTTTCAAATCATGTTCCAAATATAGGGTAAGCAATTGCAACTAAAATGCACCCCCTTGCTAAATACAATTGAATGAACATACTCAAAGCAGGTCTATGCTCAAAGTCACAGGAACAGAGACCCTGTAATACCTACTCTGGCAAATGCAAGCACAAGTGAACCATTACACATTTACATCAGACTATTATGAATATTGTCTGTTTCATCACAAAGGTTTAAGAATTCATAGCTCAAACACAATTAAGGATATTACGATTATTTATTTCCTCCCACCTTCTTCTCTCAAGATCAAATAGTTGCAAATGATCACTATTTGCCCTTCTGTGACACACAAACAAGGATTTTTTTTTCCTAATGCACTACTCAACTTCCACAAATTATGGCTAAGTCAACATAATCTCCTGTAGGCAAATATTTTGATTGGCCACTGTGGGACATGGTTGATTGGCAGGTAACTGGATGGTTAAGATAAGAGGGAGGGTAGGAATGAAAGAAGGGGGTAAAGAAATACCCCTCTAAAAAAGCCCCAATCTGGAGATATATAAACATATCATATTAATTTGGTGATGAGAAAATATAGGGAGCAGGACATAGCCCTACTTCATAGAATAAAATGATACCCTTTTCTCACAGGCAAAATTGGTTGGGATGACATGTATAACATTGTAGTCCCACATTAAGACTTCCATGTATGTAGATGGAGTGTGACATCAACTGAACAAGATCTTCAGAGTAAAGAAAGGAGTGAATGTTATATATTTTCTTGATACTTTCCAACAGATTGAACAGAATACAAAAAAATCAGGGAAATGTGGAGAATAAGATGTGAAATTTAAAGTGGCCTAATCAGAACTATTCAGAGGAGATAAGATACAAATAAAAACAATATTTGGAAGATGTGTTCACCGTGGTGTCGCCTACACATGAAAACTATCTCCATAAGAATATCAGTTTAGCTTAAAAACCAAGTACACTTTTCAAGGCTGATAAAAATGATTATTTCTATTTCAATAAAAATAAATCTTTGTAAAAATGTAAACAGCATCTAGTGAGTATTTTACCTTCAAAAAAATACACATTTCTCAGTGATGGATGATTTATAGCTATAAATGCCATGGACTTCAAACTATTTCACTGTTGGACCTGGGGATCTATAGACTAGACGAAACAGCAACAACAAAAAGTGGAAAACCCAAACAAACACATGTAAAGAATCCATGCATGTCTTTAGTGATTGCCACATGATGTAACAAAATACAGCCAGATGTTCTAAGCTAATACTAGGCTAAATGGAGTGGAAGCTATGCATGATCTAATTTATCCCCCCCCCCCAAAAAAAAAAATCCTTTAAAAAGGGGGCTCTTTTAATAGCTGGCAGGCATAGCTATCCAATTGTTATCTCAACTGCTGATAAGTACATGGCCAATAGGGAATTAAAAGTGCACATGAGGACATGTAGAACTACAGACCCCTTTCTGATGGGATCCACACTTCACATAGCTGGCAGAAGGGAGCAAATTTCTTGCCAAGCAGAAGGGCGCATTCATTAAATCCCTTTTAACCTACAAAATATGAATTTATTTCTGACTAAATTTACTGTGCATATTCCATTTCATCCCTTATTCATTCATTTAAGTTTGGTCTGAAATAAGTTAATATTTTATCAGTTAGATGGGATTTAGTGTGTGCGCCCACTTGTGCTAGCAAAGTCAAATGCGACTCCATAGAATGGCATGAGCGAGGTTTCAACTCATACGCGTTACCCCATCAAGCTTAGTTTTCAAATTTCTAAATTGTTTTGACTTGGAATAATCATTGAGAAACAACATCCTTCATCATGCCATCTCTTAGGCATGTTGAGGTACACATCCAAGACTACTACCACATGCAAATGGATGGACCATTTACCTTGTATCATTTTACTTTATGTCATTCCAATAAATGATATGTGTTATATTCCAAATTAAATGTCATATTTACAAACCAATGATAAAGGTCTAGGCCTTAGAGCCTGCACAATTTATCAGATACTAGCTTAGCAATAAAAAAAATATTAACTGTGAAATTAACAAAGAAAACCCTGCAAATATTACCAAGTTTCTGTGAGATAGTTACTATGCAATTTGAGATTCATGAAAGAATGTTTACAACAAGTATTACATGGGTGAACACAATATTTACTCTAACCAGTCAACATATCCCATTCAAATTAGCCTAGCCCATGGTTTGACCTTCCCCCAGTGTCTCAACCCTCAGTCTAGTCCTCCCTAATCCCTCATTAATCCTCTTACAGCTTCAATACCTGTGTACCTTCAAACAAGATTAACTGTTAACAGCTTTATTAATCCTATCAAATGGATTAGGAAAGGATTAGTTAGGGATTACACTAATAGCTGGCTAGTTCTTCTATCATGAGGATCCCTACAGAAATGGGATTTCCAATGACCCTAACAACTTCTCAAAGGGTTGCACTTTTTATCTTCCACACTTCAAATAATATTTAGGTTTCACTTTACCAGGAAAATTCCATTGATAATACTGAAGATAGCATTCTTACAAATCATGCACACATCATCATAGAGCATGCATAATTTTCAGGGGTTTAAAAAAATATCAAACATTTATCTAATTTTTCTGTAAATCAGTAAAGTCTTACATATCTCAAAGCATTTCAAAGAAAGTCCATTATTAAAGTACCTCAATAACACAAAGACCACTTCACCTCATTTCTGGACTACAAATTGAATAGAATAAAGAAATGATTTTGTAACTAATAAAACTGCTGAGTCACAACAAGGAAATATTATATGGAAGCAATTTTACAAATGTCTTCCTGAATTTAATAAAGATGTAAATTGAAGTGATACAAGCACACCGCAGCTATGAACAAGGCTAAAGGGTGATGTAAATGAAAGGAAATTGGAGAAGGAAGAATAAAATTCTGAAATTAAAGATTTATGCCCTAGAAAGGGTGTGGTATGATAGTTTTGATTGCTACTGGCATGTAAAGGGTATTGAGAAGGCTAAAATATTGACACCACGGGGAGTAAACCTGATATCCTATTTTTATGATATTCCAAATTGGCAACAATTTGGACTTGATTGCCTCAATTGATTCCTCTTTTCATGTTTCTCCCTTCGGTGATGATATACAACCACTGATGTCAATCATTCACCTGCAGGTGTAGGGGTGAAAGTCTAATATTGTAGCATCCATGGTCTCTGGGAAGAGACAACTTAAATATTCACTCAAAGAGTTTTGAAAAAGAAGAAATGTGATAGAAAGCAAGCATACTTCATTTGTGGCTGTTCAAACCTGGGTGCGTTTACTTTATTTCTACCCTACATAATTTCAAGACATTTTGAAAGACATTCCTGCAGAATCATGCTAGCATTTTAATCAAAGGTACAACTGAACATGTTTTAAAACATAGAATCTTTATGGAAGATTCAATATTTAGATTTAGATAAGGAAATAAAGGCCTGAAAAGTGGTTGATATTCTCAGTTTTTGGTGACACTGAATTTATGTATTTTCTTTATCATTGCAATCCCCAGGTCTCAGCCGGAAAAACCCTGCCCCCCCCCACCCCCAAAAAAGGATGAATCAGGCATAACCAAACATTGCAATCCCACAGTGCGAACACTGGTACTACCCCAATTGCACCTTCTACACTCTGGAATATGCAGCAGCGTAAACAAAAGAGGATCGATTGTATTTTCATCTGCTCTATTAGGACCTATATGATGCCATTTACAATTACTAACATTCTCTGTTCACTACATTGGGAGCCTATACCATTACCATCAATAAAAAGAAAATAACTAGTGGATTTCATTAACTGTAACAATGAGAGGAAGGGAGAACCAGATGACAATATCAAAACCAGCAGAACATGCTTTTAACATAATAGCTCTTAGCATTCATTCAGAATCACCTCTCACCTTCTGGCCCCAATCACTAATCTGGATGATGCTTTGGTTTCCGGAAAAATCACACCAATCCTTTTTGCAGCGGCCCACCTAAAATTCTCTGCAACAATAAATTAGGCTCTGTGCATGATGGAAGATCAGGTGGGAGTTTTATACTGCACTTTAGCTATGGGTCGCCTGAAACAAACCCAGCATCCTAATCTAAACTCTAAACTTCCAAAGCCCCTGGAGGTATAAACCTGACATTCTACCTCTAATTCTCATTCTAATCTAGGAATAAAGCAAGAAAAGCAAGATGTGTATCTCATCTCTCAGTATCAAAACTTAATGGAATAGATTAATGTTCAGATAGTAGTTCAGATGCGATTATTTTATACATGGTAGATATTTAAAAAAGAGTAATATGCAACACTAAAGGTAACAAATTGTCGCCTGGTTGGTAGAAGAGCGTTTGGATTGTTTTTTGCCATTTCCCATTCCTTTTGGCTGGTAGAAGGGCATTAACTCTTATGCGAACTGTACATTTCATGAGACACGCTTCACGCAACACATTACAACAGGCATGCATGAATTGAAAATCACCACACATGCACAATAAAGTGAAGGGATAGATTACAACATGATTCGAGTATGAATGATGAATGATATATAATTTAAAGGTAAATGCTAGTTTTGGTAACGATATCAAAATGAGTTCGTACAGAATCCAATGAAATGACCACCAAAGTGTCTGTTTGTATAAATAAAACGCATGTGCCAAAGAATTCTGGAAGAAATTGTGTAATTGCTGAGAAATCAGCAAATAAGCACAGGAATCGGGTAGGGCGTCGGACCCGACGCCCTAAGCAATAATTATACATTGTCCCACGTGCGCTTATCTGTGTTGGGGATCTTCGGTGTGAACATTTTTCAGCGTAGATTTCAAGATTTCACAAAGTTCAGTTAATGTAACTGTACCAGATCTAGATCCTCGATGATATACTGACAATTAAGCCTTGTTTTACAGACTTTCTCATGAAATCAGTGTTTACTGCAAATACTGGAATTTCTCTTTAAGATCACCAAATAAAAAAGAATTGTTAAATGTTGCACTGTAACTTCATGGAGCTCTTATAACATTAAGGATTATGAGAGAATAATATCTAACGAAATCAAGATTCCAAAAGTGAATACTTTCTTTGTATCATTACAAGCTGTTTACTTCCCTGGAACTTAACATTCATATCAAAGTATTTATGAATGATGTGTAGCCATTACAAAGAATATGTTTGCATCATAAAATAAAGAGGCTAATTTACAACAAGATTTATATTCTCAGTGTGAATGCTCCATTGTATTTATCTTAGAGCTGTTTACATCAAAGGGTGAGGAGGGGTTAATCACAAACATGGAATCCCAGCTCTCTAGAGCCTCGTTTGTCTCTCCTCAACTGCCTCCCTGACACAATAATGTGCCCCTTGGGTGGTGGGGGTCATAGACTTAAACCTCACCTCTTGTGACCCCACCCATCGTCAGGGTCAGGGGACAAGTTTTCTCTCTGGAGATGGGGTATGATGATGTTTTCAGGTAGGGTGGTTGAAAGGAAGTGACAAGCATATATTTGACAGTTATGACAAACATTAGACCTTCAGTAAACCTATTATGTTCCAATGAAGTAACCAAATTTATGGAAGAAAAGACTGCGCAAAAGTTGAAACCCCCATATCTATATTCAAATGATATAGGCCTCCTTTCTCTGAATCACTGGCTTTAATAAGATCTCCTTGGTTGTGCAATAAAGACATTATGTCATTATTGAATAATGATATTAAGCAAAGTAAAATTGTTGATAAATTAAAAAAGCTCTAGGGTGAAATATGAAAATTCTCACCAAATTAAGCAAGAAAGCCATATCATTCCTGTCACATGGCCCAAGCAACTAAATCAAGAATGCATTGTGTCTACAGCCTTACACAGGGCTAATGAGAAAGGATGGTCAACTATTGTTTGGATACAAAACATGTTACAAAAAGTGGTATAGACCACTGAAACTTTATGCCTCTGATTTTTTTTGCTTAAGAACTTTGTTCAACAAAACTTTGACCAAAGCTATATTCTGATGACTTAATTTTATTAAATTTCCATATGAAGCCAACATTACCTCTGTAGGAATGGACCAGAGGTGAAGATAATAACACTCCTTGAGGTAGTGTCTCATAGATTATGCCCCGTATTTCAACCCATACGCTCCCGCTCCTAGCAGCGTTGCTTTCGTTCATCAGGGTTGACAGCATTTCAGCATATTCACGCTCGTCTTTCAACCTGATTCCTATCTAAACATCCAAACAGAGTTATAGTTCAGAGGGTTATCCAGCCTGGCCTGACACTAAAATTAAAGGATACCCTGATGACCTATCAGCCACAATATTGAGATCTGTTGAAATGTGGCAAGATTTATTTTCACTGGAATCACAGAGAGAGTGGTTCAAGTTTCATCTTTATAAGCTCTTTATAAAGAGGAAAGTTGACTTGATGTGAAGGGATGATAGGTCTAGATCTCTCTGGACAGCATTCTAATATTAAGCATGTTGGCCCCAAAACTTATATACCCCTTTCATAAACCCAATTATGCGGATAATAGCCGTATAATTTGGTCGTAAAATCGGAGGAGGACCAGAGTTATCCACATTATTTTGATGCTGCAATTATCCGCATAATAGCAGCATCGGGACCAGATTTTGTCTCTATGAACACATTTCCAAAGTAATGCGGATAATTTCCATGGTGCGGTCACAAGGTCACCCTTTTCCAATGCAACCCCATTGGAGGGGGCGTGTGCAGTTGCCATGACAATTATTTCAGGTCCGGCGCTCATAAAAAAATAGTGCGGATCATTTTCGGAGTTTGTGAATGCAATTTTTATTGAATTATCCGCATTACTCTTAGGCGGATAAATGGAGGATGGGTTTATGTAAGGGATATAAGCCTATACCCCTTTCATGAATATGTGGGTGTGGACTATTTCAATTCATAAAAGGCTGAGGATCAGAAAAGTCCAGATATCTGGAGTATTGAAGTGCTAATTTTTTACGATTCGATCACTCAATCTTGTAATCTATTAACAGGATTTCCTATTCCTCCACAGACCGTGACCATTTTTTCTCCAATTGGATCCACAAAGAATGGTTCAATCTAAGATATGACAGAATGTTGTTGAAGTTTTAAGGTGCTTACCATTCAGATATGAATATTTACAGCTTTAATTGATTATTTGAATTCAGTGGTCAGAAATTAATATATGGATCTGTCAGGGCTGCTTTAAATGCAATTTGTAGGAGACAGGTGATAGGCTGTTTATTACAAATTGTTGATTGTTTGAAAACAAAAATTCTTGTTGATTAATGGTGTGTGAACAGGGTTGTGTCCTATGCACCAAATGCTGCAGAGATCTTACTGATGTGCTATGGATTCAAAACCATTACAAGAGAATAAAGAAAACCTCCATATATCGTCGGCGGTCATCCAAACCGTTGTATCACACATAGATGGTGCAAACCCATTTCAGAGAAAATCGACTTCAAAGTTTACTGTAATTTTCACACTTAATTCCCCTGCCTTAAAACATATTCATTGCTAGAAAAATACATGGTTGGAAAGACCAAGACAATTGCTTGACATTGGTATCTTTATTTTTACATAAAACCAAGGATCAGAGAAAATATTGTGAAAGAACTACATGCTTATAATTTCGGTTTGAGCGGTTTAGATTTTCCTTGTACAAAACCATAGGGAATACAACAACCCTACTGCGATTACAATGTGCGTAGTTGGTCAAAATGTTGTATCGCTTTTTCATGTGCAAAGTCAATGCAGTGCCGATAAGATCGTTTGACTGACTGCACATTTGCATATGAAGTACACAAAGCTGTTGTTTGCTTTGTTTCCTATGGAATTTGCACATTTTCATAAACAATTTTCATGGCATTGAAAATCCTCACATTTCTCAGAAATTACAATAAATTGCTGCCTAGAAATTTAGTTATGAATAGAATAGGTCCTGTACTTTTATTTTTTGCAAAAATCTCAAAATTTTTTTTTTTTTTGGGGGGGGGACAAAAACTGCCTGATACAACAGTTCAGATGAACACCAACGATATTGAAAGTGAATTAGCAAAACTGCTAGGCTACAAACAAAAATATATATTTATATATAATACATTGTCATTGTTGAAATAAAATTATGTGAAAAAGCTGTCTTCTGCAATGCTTCACCTTATAAACTTTGTCTACAGAACTATTTCCTCAGCTTTAAAAGACCAGGAATAAAAAAACATACATGTTTGAATCAACAATAGTACCCCTGATGAATAATTTTGGTGCATTCAACTTCAAATAATAATGGGAATCCCTAGTTTATGTGAAGACCTACTATGAATAAATCCTGCACTAATTTACAATCTTGAATGGTTTCCCTATTTCTTTATGACAAGATGGCCTAATGATTTGTCCCTTTAAAAATCCAACTAATCAAAAGTATTTGGAAGGTTTCCAGGATCAGAAGTCAAAGGGGAAAATTGGAACAATTCTTAAAAATAGTGAAACTAACCATAAATTTCATACTTGATTTAAATAATCTAACTTACAATTCACTAATTCATCAATCCACTAATCGTTTGTTGGTAAGAATGATATTGGTGGTGAACACTGATAATCATTATCATTTAATAACTTTATTGTAGCAAGACTAGTAATCTTAAAATAACTTATGAACTCTGATAACTGTCCAGGAGGCAGGCCCAGAATAAAAGGTTTGGTGTTTGGAGGGTACATAGTACAATATATAATACGTATGTGCCACGGTTGGAGCCCCCATTTTCAGCCTAAATTTCTGTTCCAGAGCATCAATAATTCAGAAAGCTATAGAAATTCCTATTTTTCCCATTCCGGAGACCCTCAAATTTGTGATTTCTCATTCCAGTGCATTCCCATCATGAACTCTCAAGCTGATCTGAGCGGCGAGCTCAATCGGTGTAGAGCCATAGTACCAAGCCGCCAAAAAGCTCCTCGTGCATGCAGCTAGCTTGCGCTAGCCCGATATGAATCAAGTGAGTCAGGTGCGCATTTTTTACATAGTTGTTACCAATTATCCTACGGTCTAATGAGTTCCAGAGACCCCCCTTTTTTAACAGTCAGTTCCAGAGCATTGTAGTTTTTAGCAATGATCCAAGAGCCATTCTGGAGACCCCCATTTAGTTCCAGAGCCCCAACCCCAGCTTTGGCACGGCACATAGGTATCATGTTATGATGAGAGTACCCTGTCCAGAGTGCTGAATTATGTCCTTCACATCAACCAATATGGCATGACAAAATTTATATTTCCACAATCAGGACAAAGGATGAAATCTAACATGGATTTATCAACTCGTAGACCTGGGACTACTTCATTTTGCTCTCAAAAGTGAAGATCAGGAATAGGTTTCAGTACTTGAGATCTTGAGGACTCTTAAGTTTTGTATCACCAACAAAGAAGGCAATCAGGAACCCCAGTCTCAATTTGCATTAGAACAACAGCTGACAATATGGACTTGTACTCATAAAGCGATCATTAAACCCGTAAATCATCTATGTACATGACAGGATCTTTTGGTTGACAAGCACGTGTTTACGGGTAAGATAAGTGGGTAAAATTACCAGGCTTTTTAACAGTTCACCAGACATAACCACTTTTCTCAAGGATGGTTCGGATCTTCAAGCGGATCATCAACTGGCCTTTGTCTTGCTGGGATTTCCACACAAAATTTTTAATGACTGTAATTATAACAAGTCCAAGAAAATAATTAACTTAAGCTTTGTGCATGTTTAATGGCAGGGCAGTGATTATTATTCACACACTTCAGGTTTAAACTGATCTGAAACTAAAATTCATATAAATATCATTCTGTGTGAAGAAAAGAAATGGAATAAAAAAATGTTTCTAGCATCCATACAAAATAGGTCCATTCTTGGACAGAAATAGAAAGCTTTGCTTTAAAACTTATTTCATTTCCCTGCCCTTTCTTGACATAGAGGAGACCGGGGTTAGTTGGAACATGGGGTAAGTTGAAACATTGTAATTTTCGTTAATGCCTGTAAAATGAATTTATGAAATACTGCCCTCAATTTATTGCAATAATGATCTAACACTGTTGTATTATTAATAGCAATAAATTGAGGGCAGTATTGCATAAATTTATTTTACAGGCTTTAAAGAAAATTACAATGTTTCAACTTTCCCCATGTTCCAACTAACCCCGGTCTCCCCTACAGTTGAAAGGCAAACTTCAAAGTTTTGACAAAGTAAAACATCAACATCGTTGCAATCCATCCATCATTGCTTCAGAGCAGACAGACATAGTCTTTATCAAGAAAAAAAGAGTTAAGTTGTGAATACAGCTCCAAATCTGCCAACCATTTCATTGATTATTGGCACGCCATTTTATTTAAACATCTTTTATGCCAGTATAATGTCATATAATTCATTCCCAAAATAAGAGAGAATAAAAACAAGCAAAAGCCAGGGGGAAAATCCCAAATGTACAACACGTTTCTGGCTCCCAAGCACAGAGCCATACATAGGTACAGTGTAAGGTTCCGAGTGTGCTTCAATAATCTCCAATCTGCTCAATTTCCTGGGGGTATATTACAGATATACTGGGTGATTTTATCTTATTACCTCCCAAATACCCTACCAAAAGCAATGCATGCATTCCTCTTTGAAGGAAGAAAAGGAGCCAATTTCCCTCCCCATATAGTATTATTACCAATTGCTTAACCGCAAATCTCCAGTAAATCAAGCGCAAACGTACGACTGGGTTAAAACGTGAAACCACTTACTATAACAAGACCAAATTGGAGGCCTAGCATATAACCTAAACAAGACTCTTTCCTTCTGATTAAGTAAAAAATATTGAATAGGGAGCTTTGATTTTCCTTACCAGAATAACCATTTTCCATAAATTTGTCTCATGAATTGGATCAAATCAAATCTGACATTTATTAATCTGCCAAATTTGGGCAAGTTGTTTTATTAATTTCTCATCCGGCCATAACCCCTTAGCAAAATTTACTGGCTCAACCAGATCTAGCTCGTGCTATATGAGCTTGTTCGAGACGTATTGCTTAATGCCTCTATGATTAAGCTCAATACAATTAGACGCATTTCTTCTTACTATGATTCAAGTCTCTTCCAAATTCCCCAAGATATGGGCTTACCCTTCATCCTCTCAAAGTTCGAAAGAGGAAGACTGTATTACAATGGCATAAACAAATTGCATTTATCCTCCCTACCAAAAACAAAATTACTTCTGCAAACAGCATTCATTCCAAGGAAAATTTGGGGGATTTAGGTCAGGCTAGGACAGGCACATTAGAACTGTCTTGGTTAATTTCCAGCTGAGCGCTACAGGGGGAAAGGAGATGCTTCCTGCGACCATATACCACTTTCTCTGCGGTATGTCGACATCTTATCAAGATGGTAAATGGAAAACCAAAGCAGTGGTTTGGATGTGATGTATCCCAAAATAGAGATAGAGCCAAGATAAATGAGAAAGAAAATACAAAAATATGATCCTGGAGAGAGGATATACTTTCTTTAATGGTAGATACTCTAGATATGTCTGGTATGATAAGTTCAAGGTAAAGTACTAAGACAAAATACATAGATACAATCTATATCATATATGAAATGAAATATAATTGGGGAATAGGTGTCCAGCATATCACATCAGTTTTTAAGACTCACAAAAATGCATAATAGAGATGTCCATTATCTTATCTATTCAAATTCATATAATCATAACACTATATCTTGCACTCAATAAGCAATGCAGATTGAGCCTTAGTTGTGGGGCAAAATTTCTATAATTTAAGAACATTACTGCACTCTTAGCAAATGCCTAGAAAATTACATTTGTCAGGAAGTTGACACTATTATAGTGATCTGTTAGAAATAGCAGGGTATATGATACGCAATTTTCAGGTTATATTAATCTCTTTAACTTCGCTGACTACACATCAACCCCTATCTGAACAATACCACACCGAATCTCTTATCCTTACCTTTGATATACATCAGGATAATCTGTCTAAACTCTGGAGATAACAACACCCATATTAACAGATCAGTTTGCTAAGTAGCAACCATATAATTCAGACAACAGACAACTGATAACTGGGTAAAGTAAATACTAAACAACCATAACAAATTATGGCAAGTTAAACAGTAGGTTAGTACTGCTTACTCATTGTCACATAAAAAAAGGAATTTGGTACTATTACTCGGAATACAGAGGTAGAGTACATAGCCCCTGTGAAAATAAATATATTTTTCAGTTTCAATTCAAATCACTATCACAAGTTTCATTGTACAGCCAAACAGTAGAAGGAATCTTCTAGAAGCAACAAGCAAAGATGTCTTCATAATGTGAAACTACTAGATTAGTGCATCAACCTGGGATTACAGAATAATCAGGATTAATTGTAAGAAATGTAAATGATGGGTATTGACATATTGAGTTCAATGAAGCAGAGAGGTGATCATTAAACAATGCTCTTCACTTCATACAAATCTGACGATTTAAAAAAAGAGAGATAAATACTGGTAAAATGACATTGTCCATGTTTTCCACAATTGAATTTGATGATACCAATAAATGATCCATGAGCAAGCTGCAAACATAAAAACTATGCTCTAATGCATGTGGAGGAGGGGGCAGGATAAAAAAAGGGAGGCCCTTAAGAAAAAACAAATTATCTTTCAAAAGCTAATTTAATCACTAACAAACTAATATCTGAATTTCTGTTCATTTTATTCACAAATAATTTTAAAATTATGAAATCTGACATTTTCCATTTTGCAGCCTCATTAAAGGGAAGTTCACCCTGACAAAAAGTTTATTGTAAAAATAGCAGAAAAAATTATAAAAAATATTGCCGAAGGTTTGAGAAAAATTCATCAAATGATTAAAAAGTTATTAGAATTTCAATCATTTGATTTGTGACGTCATATGCGAGCAGCATTCCTACATAGCGAAGGTAAAAAATCAATGAAATGTCATTTTCTCAGAAAATTGAAATTGGTTTTCACTGTAACTTTTGTATATGAATAGACAAATCATTTCACACCCGATCATGAAAAGAAAACAAAATTATGTCATCAGGAACCATACAAAATTTGAAATTCATACAGTTTGTATTATATAACACATGGGGCAGCTGCTCGTTTATGACGTCACAAATCCAAAATTTTGAACTCTAATAACTTTCTTACTCTTTAACAGATTTTCCTCAAACTTTCACCAATATTTTTTACTATTTTTTCTGCTATTTTTACAACAAAGTTTTCTTCAGGGTGAACTTCCCCGTTAATTGGTAATAGGAAATGTTAGTGAAATAATGATAAGTGTCGAATTCAGATATTTGACATCAAAATCCTATCTATAAATTTCAGTGACCCCCCCCCACGAAAAAATGTTCAAATTTCGAAAAGTTTAAAACAAAAAAAAGAGGAAAATTAACAAAAATCTCAGGAGAAAATGACATATATGGCAACAAATCCCACAAAGCTATTGCTTTTACAGTGTCACTTTGGATGTATTTTACAAGGAACTCACAAGTTGCTGGATTACTCAAGAAACCTTTTCAGAAAATGTTAAATTATATGTGTAGAAGAACAGGATACTAGTAAGTAAGGGTTTGCCAATACTACAGTGGATTCATTACTATATACCAAGTTACACTCATTAACTGTGATAGCATGGTAAAAGACAATAGAGTAACTCTGAACCAAGACATTTCTTGATATTCTTTCTTCTGCTTTAGGAGCAACAAAGACACAACATCTAACAAGTAGCAAGTGATCTCTCTTAAATTCATTGTTTATGTCTAAGACCTGAATACCCTCAATTTCTCTCCAACCACTCTAAACTCTATGAAGACAATGAGGTGACAGAAATCCTAAACAGAGAATCTGTGAGATCCACAGAAAGATAGAGTGAGCTGAGACCACAGATTGAAATCTAAAAAGGCTACAATTCTCCCTGCTCTCATCCATGACTCATGGTCAACCCGTTTCTATAGTAACCCATCATCTCTCCCATCAAACATAAGGCAAGGTGTGTAAATCCTTTGTCTTCCTCATTCTTAATGCCTAAAATGCTGTCTTGACTTAGGATTTTTTTTCTTTTTAAATTTTTTGGCTAGCACAAGTGCTTTTGCTTTTACTGAAATGAAATCTGAAACCTGATGACATTTTGAAATAAAAAAAAAAACATGGAAGAGTAGAGTTTCCTAACAGACTCCATGTCATATTTTGTCTAAGCCATATCAAAACAAAGACAGGCAAGAGGGGCATATCCATATCAAATATTTTTTTCAGTCCTCAATGTACAAGCTCTGCTGCATCATGTTGACATGGGGTAGAAGAAACAAAATGTTTTACATTTCATGAAGATGAAAGTTAAAACAACCTGCCATGTCAAGTAAAATATAAGCTGACATAAATATTTTTCTTCAGGAGACATCTGAAGTAAAATAAAATGAAAAAAGTATATATATTTGTAGCACGTCTTCACTTATACGCCTTCTCTCTCTAGCATTATTTTGCACATAGAGAAGAGAAAACGCAATAAAAAAACATGACTGACTTGGAAACTGAAACTTGATTATGTGATGTCTCTTGTAATTTGATGCACTAAAGAAATTACTACCATGGTCCATCAAGCAATGACTGTCTAGCATTCACCCGCATGATTTACATCTACTCAATGTTCTCAAGAGATATCAAAGGACATTCTGGTGTGAGGCTAAAATAAAAGTACTTGCATGTGGTCATGATTATTTCGCAATAGCTTTACATCTCAATTTCAAGTTTGTAACCACGTGCCTGTCATATAAAGAGTTGTAATGGATTCATTACAAACTCAAATCATCAATGATTGATTAAGTGATAGGATTTACAACAATCCCAATTTTCAAAACAGGGCCAAACTTTGTCATCAGTGACATTTCAGGCTATTCATGCACCATTATGCACTTTCCTTATCACTTCCCATGCTTTGTACCCCTTTAACATTAATGTTGCTATTTCCATCCTTCATTTGTTTTCTTCTGGTGAACATATTTAGCATAATCCAAACACTGCAACTGATCCCCTGACATGATCTAGTATCCGAGACCTATCCTGATGACAGAAAAACCAGTCGGTCCCTACCTGATATTTGAGACCTTTCGTTTTCTGTGACGTGCCATGTGGACGTACGAGATTAAGGAATTTTGGGAGCACTGCGCATGCGCGAAGTAATCTGTGACGAGCCTTCTCGTCCACTGACCAAATCTGTGACTCGTATTTGAGGGTTTTGACGTTCGGTGTCATAGTGTTCGAACGAGCGCTAGTTCGTACATGATGACGTCATCCCAGCTTGGCAAAAATGAATGAAGCCGCATCAACACTCGAGTTTCGTTGATTCAGCAGGGCTGGTAAACTGCAAATTACTGCTTGTTACCAGCTTTTCCATTACATTTAGCGTGTCCTGTTTTCAGACACTACATATATCCGATAGGTAATTGATGTTTTATTTCCAAACAACCGTGTTTTTCGGCTTTTTGCGCAAGAGTGCAAGTGTTGCACCCACAGTCGCCCCACTGGTTCGTAGCGTGATGCTACGCCTGATTCTCCGGCCAAGCATCGGCTCACGGCCCGCTCGCTATCACGCTGGTATATGCTGTGGCGTGGTACGGGTACGTCGACTTAAATCGAAACTGTTTTCATCAATGTACGAACGTGATACTGAACGAGCGGTGTCACCACTTCCGGTGAACTAGGAATACGTTGCAGTCGCAGACAATCGAAATCTCTCTATTCCTGGCTCACCAGCGCAGCTGCCTACCTCACTGCCCTAACATAACAGATAACAGGAAGGCTTTTCTCCACTCCTCATTACCGGCAATGAAAGACAAGCGGGTTAATTCAGGTCACAACATTTGGCTTACAAACTTAGCTTTTCACCCTCCTTGTCATCCTTGCAATGGAGGTGACTGAAAGCTTACCGTGAAGGTAAAAAGAAGGGTTAATCCAGTCAGGTCAATAAACTAAAATATATCCATGGTCATTCAATATAAAAGAAAGTTGGACATTTACACTACAAGGATTCCTTCAACAGTATAATATCATATTACATGTACAATACAAAAATGTATGCCATTTAACATTTTTTACATTTTTTTTAATAACATTCTGGTGATATACAAATCGTCAGTGGTCATCCTAACCATCGTATCAGTCAATTCAGGTCCAAAAATTGATTTTTTGATTTTTTGCAGAAAATGAATGTCCTACTCTATTCTTAACTAAATTTGTAGGCAGCAATCTTATTTTATTTTCTGAAATATGAGAGAATTTTCACGGTAGTGCCATACAAATTTTTAATAAAATGCGCAAATCCCATTGGAAATGTGTACTGTGACAGAGCGATACATTTTGACTGACCACGATTTCAATGCGTGCTGTCAGCCAAACCATCGTATCAGCACTGGGCACTGCATTGACTTTGCATGTGAAAAGGGATACGTTTTGAATGATCGCGCATTGAAATCATGGTCAGTCAAAATGTCATATCGCTTTTTTCCTAAGGCGTTTTTGTACAGGGAAAATCTAAGCTGCTCAAACCGAAATTACAAGCATGGAGCTCTTTGGCGGTTTTTCTCAATTTTGTGTAAAAATAAAGATACCAATGTCAAGCAACTTTCTTGGTCTTTCCAACGTATTTTTCTATTAATGAGTATGTTGTAAGGCTGGGGAACTAAGTGTGAAAATTATAGTAAACTTTGAAGTCAATTTTCTCTGAAATGGGTTTGCACGGTCGCTCGTGTGTGTGAGATACAATGGTTCCGATGACCCCCAACGAAATCTGTTAATTACATTGTGTAGTGTTGACAGAAATATTTTTTTCCAAAGTCTCTATGCTCCCATCATCCCCCCCCCAAAAAAAAATAGTCTATACAAACGCAGTAAGGCCTATATCCAGAGTTCGGTTTATGAAATACTTTGGAAGACCATCATATTTGGCTGACTTGGGGGTAACAGCGAGACATGCACAGAAATTTGAGGAGAGTAGTCAATAAGACAACTTTGTGGAAATTTTAAATTAACGAATGATAAATAGATACTTCCTCAACACAGTCAACAATGTTAGGCTATATTATACAAATAGACTGGTCAAAAGAGCTATGAAACATTCCCTTCCATGATGGTAAAATGGCCACTAACAAGGAACCATTTCGAATGGTAGAAGAAGCCTTCCATGATATCACTCAATCGCTCTCAAGAGCAGACAAGACACATTGAATGATGGGGCCAATTTCCTTCTCAAGTCATCTGTTCAAATCTTGAAAAGTCCCTCTTTCCTAAATTTGACAAGCTTCTTTGCTTGCTTGCATACGTGGGGCAGCATCGCTCTGCATTCTCCTCCTACACACGCCGTACCGAAAATAAACAGGAGTAAATTGAGGAGTGAGTTCCCTGACAATTCGCTTATTTGAGCAGCTGTTTTAGGGGTAGAGGACCTATACCGATGTAAGACGTGTCAATGAGTTAAGTGCTGCAGGTTTTACAAGAGAGATAAAAGTTAAAGAAATAAGGATGAGAGGACAGGACTAAGAAATGACATGGTGACGGCCAACAGTGAAAGTATAGAGGACAATATGGAACCGCTATGATTTATAAGAATGGATAGACGTTAAGGAAAGAAGAAAATTAAATCGGAATACCTACCAAGCAATGCTACCAACTAGTGTGCATTTTTTTTAAGTTTATGTACTGTGACTCTGTGACTGGGGTTTAAATGAAGCCTTCTTATTTTCTATGTAAAGATTTGAACTACACTGTGCCACGTCTGGTACACGTTTGTTCAGCGACAGGTACAAATATTTGAACTTTTACCAGGAAATAAGAATGACAGAGAAAAGAAAGATTGATCAGGGAACGAGGGAGAATCAGAGAATAGGGCTGTCGCTCAATACCCTTAGAGGCATTGTATAAATGTGTCCTGTTCTTGTCCATATCAAAAGAAAATCTACATGCAAAGAATGAAAGAAGTATTGGCAAACCGTGCTAAATTAAAGATCACAGTTCTCAGTAAGACATGTTTACCCTCTCTATGATGTCAACCTTTCGCTTAAATAGACATAATACTCCGGGAAGCTGGGCCATTGTAATCGAGTCAACAGTGGGGGCTTGGAAGGCCCATTGACGCTGTTTAGTCGCAGTCACTTGAAATAGGGGAGAAAACATCAGCAGGGCATCTGAGGAAAGTGTAAGAAAGGAACTGTGAGAGGGTGGAATGTAGTATCTAGACAAACTGTAAGACAAACTGCTGTACAAATGATGCTTCCATTCAGCCTGATCTTCAAATTCCACTAACATGTAGACTATAATGGGGAGCTGGTATTCAGGGTTTCTTTATCGTCAAAGTGCCTCTAATTTCTTTATTTGTTGTTTGGGGGATCTGGAGAAATGAGGCTTACATCAGGGTTCACAACTTTCTGAGTGTAGTCAACATGGCACAAAGTTGGGAAGAAGTTGAGGATTACTCTTCACATGTTCAAGACGTTCAGTTGCTCTGATATCCTATTTTAGAAAAACACAGCTCATTCTCTCAAACCACCTTCTCAACACTCCTCAAAAGGTTTAGAGACAGGTAGGATATAACTGATGGGTGTGAACCACTTTATATTTTAAACTATAAAGAATCCTCCACTTCAGAGTTGATTGAAGAGTTAGTAAGGTTGAAAGGGGGTGGTGTCCACAGACATAGCTGGCATCTTATTAGTACTGTCATTAGAACTCTCATGTATTGTTTGTGGACCAATCAACTCAAAGTTTGCTGAACCAACACTTGAGACACATCTTTTCCACCCCTTTTGTTCCCCCACAGACCACTTATGGTAAGCCAACAATGTATACCATCAAACCTAGTGCATATTTGCACTATTGTGATGAAGTAATCTAAAAATACATGCAGGTACAGTATTAATTCACCTGGTACTCTCTGAATAACAATTATTACTTTCAAAACTTGCATTTGCAGAGCAACAATAAAAAAGTGTAAACAGAATCCTGTCTTGATCATATACATACCTTAATCCATATATGAAATAACTGAATAATCTTTGATCAGGAACTGTCCATTTCTTTAACCTTTACTAAGTGCACTGCATCCCTTAAGGCCTGGTCACACCACCTGAGTGTTGTTGGAGAGATAAAATCATCACCGCTTGCTACCGTTCACCACCGTTTAACCAAAGTTGGCCTCAGTTAAGGCAACGCCGAATACGCTCGGCCACCACTGATGGTCCCTCCTACCGCTCCGAAAGTTTTGAGCTGCTCAAAATATTGCGAGTGGTGAGGAGCGGGCAATCTTCCGCTCCAGCAAAGTTGACTACCGCTCTAACAACACCCAGTCAAAGTTTGCCACCGCTAGACGAAAGTTCGTGAACGCTTGGGTCCGCTAGGCCAACACAGAAATCTTGAAGGCTGGACAACCGCTGCTTCGCCAGCGTTGCCCGGCCGGTGATTAAACGGTTCACAAACTTTGGTGGAGCAGTTGTAAGCGTTTTCCAAGTGGACACGGGATTGCTGGACCTGTGCATTCATCCATTCATTGTTAAATGATAGCAATGAAGGGATGTACTTTTGTCTACCAGAGTAATTGTGGCGAGTACAATGAGTAGCTGCATAAATAGTACACTCTCTTTGTTATCATGATCATAGAATTAAACCCCGTCGAGCTGACGCCCGCATGCTTAGAACTCCGCTCTATCAACGCTCGCAACGCTCGCCACCGTTAAACCAATGCTAAAGCTACACTGGCTTCAGCGGTGCACCGCTAAGACAATGCCCATATTTCTGATTTTCCCCCAATTTAGTGAGCGGTGACGAGCGTTGTCGAAATTCGACCCTCTCTCCCTACCGCTCCACGACCACTCCAACAACGCTCGGGCGGTGTGACCAGGCCTTTAAATAACATTTTTCCATTAAATCATGAAACCAAGTAGCCAATCCTTTATCCTTGACATTGTGAAGATGGATCTATCGATCTTTCTTTTGTACAATAAAAATTGAACCCCGAGTATGGCTGGCATGAAATTTTTGCTTGAGGGTCAATACACATTGGAATGTGATATATTCTTCAATATCTATTCTCACATGCTTCATACTTAAAAAACATGCAGAGATCCTTATGTAGCCCCTCTTATGGTGCTACATAAGTGTAGAAAGAAGTTAAAAGAGATTAGTCTCTATTAATTTTGTATTGTAGTGGTTATACCCATATTTATGTAGCTACAGAACATACAGAGTGAGAGAGGAGAGAGTGAGATGACTTGCATGACCTTTTGTACATACTGAGAGAGAGTGAGCGAAAGAGAGAGCCAATGGTCAGTTCTGGCTAGCGTGAGTAAGGGTCAGCTGGTCCTTATTCCCAGAAAATAATGACGTGAATGTCATGAATGACGTAGTAGTATTTTGGGGAAAAGTTGATGGACTCTTCCATCTCTGCTACCCTAAAGGGGTCAGCAATTATTAGTTACTGTTTTTTGTTTGTTAAAAGAGATGACCAAGGATCAACAAGTATTTCTAGTTATAAACATACACACCCCTTCCCAAAAATAATGGTATTGTCGAAAATACCTTTATATAGAACTACTGGAGGCATCCTCTTCACAACTTTTGAGATGGAGAGAGAGCATCTTCCTCCAGACATCACTTTTCAATAATTTCCGTATTTTCCTGATTCTCAGGTAAGATCCAAAGTCATCCTTCCATATTTCAGTTTTAAGATAATTTAAGAACTGATCTTATAGATTTATTTTTGAATGTTAAGTTACTTTTCCAAAATTGTCTTTTACACATTTGACTTTTTATCAATCTTTGATTGAATAATATTTTAAAGTTTAGTTTGATATATCTGATGATAGATACTATTCTATAATCTACATCTTATTGAATGTTTGAATTTCTTATAATTGTTACTAACCATCTACGATTATTGTTCATGGTAAAGCACTTGTTATTTATGTTTGTCTAGCAGCGCGAGCATGGTGCGAGTTTTATATAGTTGAGCCTTTTGAACTTTGCGAATTACAAATTTTAAGCAAGTCGCGAATCCAAAACAACTAAACGGTATTATTCTGGTCAAGCAGATAGGCTGAGTTCCCTATCTTGCCGCGTTAATACTGTGCGGACTCTAATGTATCTGATTAAAGACTTTCCTGAATATCATTGTGCTAAACCATTCTATTTTATTGTTTTGATATTATGTTACTGTAAAACCATTTACTAATCCTAGTTGATATAAAAATATTTGAGATGAAGTTTGATATTTAATATTAGAAATATTTAATCAAGTTTTGATTAAATCATACACAACTTTTGAGATGGAGAGAGAGCATCTTCCTCCAGACATCACTTTTCAATAATTTCCGTATTTTCCTGATTCTCAGGTCACTGGTCGTCTGACCATGAACAGCTTCTACGTTCTATGTATTTCTGCACTGAGACCCTCAAAGTCATTATGTTAGTCTTACTATCAGTAGTTGTTTGACAACTGTTTTAAAGTTATGTCCAGTTAAGTAAATTTTAAGTATAATTTGAACTATATGTTCATACCTGTTCAAGTAACTATGTAACTAGGAGTTACAACATTTTTAACTGTAAATATCATGTATATAATGTTAATCTAGTTTAGAATTAAAGGAACATATATCCTTTATATAATGAGTATGTTAGTTTATTTTATCGAGTATTATGATTTACATTAGTTAATAACATAGTGTGAATGTTGTTGATTGATGGTGTTTGATTATGTGATGTGTGATTATTACATATTAATAATAATTACAACCTAATAGTGTTTTATTTAAGTTCTACCTCTGTAGACGGACAGGGTGGGGATTCTTCGTTTAAAAACCCTTCCGCTGCACTGTTCTGTTATTGTATAAGTAAAAGATCCTCCCCCACCCGAAACGGTCCCGTGCTACAATTGGTAGCAGAGCGAGGTTTATATTTTTGTTGGTAGAAGATAGCATTGCTATGTTTTTGCAATTGTTAGGTTTATAATTTGTATGACCAAAGTGATAGTATAATCCTTATGATTATCTTTTAAATAAATGGTATTAAGGGAGAGAAGGTGTAAGTATAGGTATTAATGTGAAAATACCTTTAGGGACTCATATATGATTGAGGTTCATTTTGTTCCATTTTTGTGTTTTGTTGAAAATCCTATCTCTACACCATTTAGCTCTAATACCCCTTTCATAAACCCCATTAAAATGAATTAGGCGGCTAATAGCAGCATAATTTGGTCGTAAAATTGGAGGAGGACAAGAGTTATCCGCATTACTCTGATGCTGCTATTATCCGCATAATAGCAGCATCGGGACAAGATTTTGAGTTTATGAACGCATTTCCAAATTATGCGGATAATTGCCATGGTGCGGTCACAAGGTCACCCTTTTCCAACACAACCGCATCGGAGGGGGCGTGTCCAGTTGGCATGGCGATTATCCCCCTTTTTCAGGACGGGCGCTCGTAAAAATAATGCGGCTTATTTTCGGAGTTTATGAACGCAATTTTTATTGAATTATCCGCATTACTCTTAGGCGGCTAATTGGAGGATAGGTTTATGAAAAGGGTATAAGTGTTTGAGTAAGAAGATACTTCGTAGGAGTGCATAACAGGTTAATTTGAAAATCTCTTTTGCATATACTTTTGCTGCATTTGCGCGCTCACTTTTGGTTCATTCAATTTAGGGGATAATTAGGGTCTAGGTATAAGACTATTCCCGATCAGGTTCTTGTTCCATCAATCTGTCATCTCCCCAGTTTGATAAGGACATTTGTGTTGAATCCAACTCTTTGGTAGTTGCTTCTCTGTTGTTAGTTTTCTTTTTTTTTCTCTCCCTCTTTGCATTATATTTTGATACTGTTTGCTTTTTAGGAGCACAGTATTTTGGTGTTGAATATTTTTGTCATTTTTATTTGGCATTGTTTTGAGTCTTGTATTTGATAACTTCAGGCAATTATCTTAAGAGTCTGTTCATTTTCATTATTGTTGTATTTTGTTAGTTATATTTCCAATATTGTTTGAGTTGATTAGTTAATCATGGCTGAAGGAAATGATCTTGTTGGTACCCCCACCCCTTTGGAGGTCAAGGAGGATTCGCCTCCTCCCTCTCCCTCAGATACACTGAGTGATTTCCTCGCAGGGGCAGGGATAAGTCTTGATGAGTTGAAGTTGTTAGTTAGAGGGAGTGCTAATAACTCCCAAGGAGGTATCTCTACCCCAGAGTCATCCCAGATCCGCTTGCCAAGGCTTGGCCTCTTCTCTGGGAGGGAACCGGTTAAGCAAGGAGAAGTGGACTGGGAGACTTTTCACGATGTTGCAAGGGAAATAGCCACTATGGCTGGCCTGAGCGAACAATCGAAGCGTCGTGAAATAGTGACTCGCCTCCTTTTACCTGCTAAAGACTTTGCTAAGCAAGTTGCGGCAGGTACCACCTCACTCGATCTACTGGCCTATTTGGACAGCATCTATGGTGCTGTTCAAAACAATAACTTGTTGCTTCAGGAATTCATGGGTCTTGTCCAGGGTAAGGATGAAAAACCATCGGATTTCCTGAAGCGACTCCAATTGAAGGTTAGTAGATTGGTTGAGGTGGGTGAGTTCTCCCATCAAGCAGCAACCCAAAAGTTGCTGGACAAATTCAAGCTCGGATGTCACGACGAATATATCTTATCGGTTACAAATTTGCATAATCAGATCGTTGCACCCCCATTCTCTAAATTAATTAGTATTGTAAGAGAGGCAGAGGCAACTAGAACTGCCAAGATTGCCCAATACAGACCCAACCCTAAAACAGCCCGTAGCTATGTACAATTTGAGAACATGAGCTTGTACCACTCTGAACAACAGAAAGAGACACAATCAAAACAAAACAAATCCCAGAAAAGCCAAAATAAAGGAGCACCCCCTTCCGACAAACCCAAATATCATTCCTCCACATCTCGTCCCAAATCTTCCCCTAGATGCCCAGTTAGGGTAATTGTGTGTTTCAAGTGTGGTGAGTTTGACCACTACCAAAGTGATTGTGAAAACCCACCAAACGAAGAGCTGAAGAATAAGAACATGGCCAAAAGAGAGGAAATCATTAAGGCCTGGGAGGCAATTAATAAGCCAAAAACTGTTAAGAGTCCCCCAAACGAGTAAAGACCCCTGTCAGTGGCCGGACGGGTGGTCAAAATAAAGAGAAGAAAAAGCGCCCTCATTGTATGACACAAAGTTCAGGTAATAATAACAACTGTAATATTAATATCCCTGAAGGTTTAGTTGGTGAGCCCTGTGAAACTGCATGTGTAGTCGGCAACATTCCCACCACCTGTCTCATAGATAGTGGGAGCGTAGTCACTACCATGCAGAAACACTTCTATGACAAATATTTAAGAGATAAGTATCCCCTTGAGAAAATAGTAGATAGAGTATTTAGAATAGAAGGTGCTAATGGAGCCCCGGTAATGTACGAAGGATACATTTCCATTCCCATTAGCCTCCCAAAAGAAATTGTAGGAATCAATAGCCCTGTAGATGTGTTAGTGGTTATTGTTACTTGTCCTGTGTCTTGTCCTTCCCCAATCATTGTTGGCACCAACGTGTTTCGAGGCCTTGCAAAAGCCTGCAGAGCACAGTTGGGTTCTGGGTTTCTGTCTAGATTAGACGTTCCAATGACTGTTCTGGCATGTTACCAGAAGGCAATCAAAGAGGGAAAGATGGGTGACCCCATCACTGGTAAAGTTGGACATGTGAATAGCAAGTTACGGAAGCCTATCACAATCCAACCCTCTGAGGTGGTCGAGGTATCTGGAGTCCTTTGCCATACTCTGCCATCTGGTAAGCATGAAGTGCTAGTTCAGGAGGTGGAAGGAACTCATAGAACACCAGGAATTCAAGTGCTGAATTCCATTCATACGGTGCGAGGAAAGAAGGCCAAGATCAAGGTCACAATAGCCAATAACACAAAGGCCCCTGTGACACTCCGCAATAGCCAGGTAATTGCGTCCGCATATACCTACATGTGGAGTAGGCCTTTGTCCCAGGTTACTCAAAACCTGAGGCAGATGATGACTGATGATGATTTTGATGTAGATATTTCTGGCAAGTCTGTCCCTTGCTATTTTACCTCTTCACCTAGCAAAGTGAATGAGGATGACGATGAAGATGATAATGATGATTATGACATTGCCCCTGGTGTCCCTAAAGATATAGCCGACACCCTGCGGCATCAGCTAGATCAGCTGGATGGATTGTTCTCCAAACATGATCTAGATTATGGTTGTGCTAAGGGCGTGGAACATAGCATTAACATTTCTGATAAGACTCCGTGGAATGCACGAGCACGTCCAATTCCACAGAACATGTATGAAGAAGCAAGACAGCTTTTTCAAGGTCTTTTGGATGCAGGATTGATTAGGCCTTCAGAGAGCGCTTACAGCTCACCTGTATGTCTGGTACGCAAGAAGTCAGGAAAACTGAGGATGACAGTCGACTATCGGCAGCCGAATAGGCGTGTCATTCCAGATGCGTACAGCATACCCAAGGTAGAAGACTTATTCAATTCGCTTCATGGATCAAAATTCTTCACGGTAGTTGACCTCAAAGGAGCATTCTTTCAGATCCCACTCCGTGAAGAAGATCGAAAGTACAGTGCTTTCAACACTCCGTTTGGGTTGTTCGAATTCAAACGAATGCCTCAAGGTCTCAAGTCGAGTCCTGCCCAAATGCAAAGAGTGGTTGAACGTTGTCTTGGTGATTGCTCCCTCAGGGAAGCAATCGCGTATATCGATGACATTGTCATACACGCCCCATCCATTGAAGAGTGTATTGAACGCACGTCTAGAGTTCTTAGTAGGGTACGGGACTTTGGATTAACCTTAGAGAAATCTAAGTGCCACTTCCTCTATCAGACCATTTCCCATCTTGGTCATGAGATAAGTGGCCAGGGAATTCGCCCATGCCCGCTGAAAATTCAAGACGTAATACACTGGAAGAGGCCTGACAATGTCCAACAACTTCGGCAATGGCTTGGCTTCTGTGGGTATTACCGGAGGTTCTGCAAGAACTTTAGCAAGATCTGTAGGCCTCTGAATGACTTACTCACAGGTTTGTCAATGCCAAGGAAGAGTAAAAGTACACCGTCAGAACGTTCAAAGGTTAGAAGAGCACAGCTTGAGCCGTTTCGAGAGAAATGGACTGAGAGGTGTGAAGAAGCCTTTGAAAAGCTCAAAGAGATGCTCACGTCAGCACCTGTTCTTGGATTCGCAGATCTTTCCAAACCATTTGAACTCCATTGTGATGCTTCAGGGTTTGGGTTAGGAGCTGTGTTATACCAGGAACAAGATGGTGTGAAGCGTGTAATATCTTATGCATCTCGAGGCTTGGGCAATTCTGAAAGGAACTATTGCGCGTGGAAACGCGAATTCCTATGCCTCAAATGGGCTGTGACTGAGAAATTCTCTGATTATCTGTATGGTACCAAATTCTTGGTCATTACAGATAACAACCCCCTCACCTACGTCATGACATCAGCGAAGCTTGATGCTACTGGACAAAGGTGGGTTGCCAATCTATCTGTCTATGACTTTGAGATTAGGTACTGTCCTGGTAAGAACCTGAATGATGCCGACTCACTGAGTAGGAGACCGAATCTCCTCCCTGATGATGGACAAATCGAGGAGGAGGTGAATAATCAAGTTGATTTCCTAAGGTCTCGAGTCAAGGCTGTTGACCATGGAGAAGTTGATGCAATTTTCCAAGGTCACATTCACGTTCCAGAACAAGGATCTCAGAAGTCTAGAAAAGACAAGTTAGCTCTGGCAGAATCTGTACCTCTTACCATTGCTACAAGCCTGGCAATGCAGCCAGCAGGTATACCTGATACTTATGTTGACGGTACCGAAGGGGATCCTGCAATGCCAGGTATAAGTAATGCTGAGTGGCAAGAATACCAGCGTTTGGACCCAGATATAAATGCGGTAAGGCAATTTGTAGACTCACGGTCACGCCCTTCTTCGAAAGATAAGAAGCAAGCGAGCCGAAGGCTACTGATACTCTACCGTGAACTTAATAAGCTGGTTCTACACAATGGCGTTCTTTATCGAGACGTGGTTGAACAAGTATCTGGTGAGAAGAGACGCCAACTGGTAATTCCAGGTAGCCATGTTGATCAAGCCATTCATGGTATTCATGATGAATGTGGACATTTGGGTTTTGACAAGTGTGTCTCCCTCGCCAGGGCTCGATTTTATTTCCCCTTCATGGCTACTTCCATAAGAGCATGGATCGACAGATGTGATCGATGCATCAAGAGGAAGCGAAAGCAAGAGAA
Organism: Lytechinus variegatus; assembly: GCF_018143015.1. NCBI lineage: Eukaryota > Metazoa > Echinodermata > Echinoidea > Temnopleuroida > Toxopneustidae > Lytechinus > Lytechinus variegatus. Next base: position 78,117,746 of record NC_054741.1, read on the forward strand.
GGCGGAAATGGATTCAATCATAACAACTCAACCTTTGGAGCTGTTATGTATTGATTTCCTGAGCATTGAACCTGATAATGGAGGAGTAGAGAATGTACTGGTCATGACTGATCACTTTAGTAAGTATGCTGTTGCTGTACCTACTAAAGACCAGCGTAGTAGCACAGTGGCTAAGGCCCTTTGGGACAATTTTATTGTCCACTATGGATGGCCTGCCAAGATCCTATCTGACCAAGCGCAGGACTTCAATTCCCGCTTGATAAAGGAACTGTGTGCTATGGCTGGTGTTGAGAAGGTAAGGACGACCCCTTACCATCCACAGTCAAACCCAGTGGAGAGATTCAATCGTGTCCTTCTTGACATGCTTGGATGTCTCTCCGACAAACAGAAGTCAGAGTGGCGGCGTCATGTAAGTACGCTTGTGCATGCGTACAATGTGTGCGAACATGACACTACGCATTTCTCACCCTACTATCTGATGTTTGGGAGGAATGCACGCCTGCCAATTGATTTGGCCTTAGGGATAGACCCGCAGTGGTCTGTGCAGGATACTGACAGAACAGCATATGTCAAGGCACTGCGTGAGCAGTTAGCTGAGGCATATGAATTGGCTGGGAGGAATATGGCCGCCCGCAGTAGTGCCAATAAACGGCACTACGATCAGAAAGCCAAGGCACCTGTCCTCGAGAAAGGTGACCATGTTCTGATCAAGAATGTACACCTAAGGGGAAAGCATAAATTAGCTAATAGATGGGGCGATGATGTGTACGTAGTTCTGTCAAAGATGGATGACTCACCTGTTTATCGAGTGCAGAAGGTGGGTACTGACCTTGCACCAAAGGTCCTCCATCGGAACCTATTGTTGCCATATGATGGTAAACAAGAGGCAGAACAAGAGGTGAATGAACCACCTCGTACTAAAACACCCATCACCCGCAAAAAGGCTAAGGATATGTCTAAAAAGGTGGACATCAATCTAGATGGTTCATCCAATTGTGAAGATAGTGATGATGACGATAATAGTTTGTTTGTTCCGATGACTTCAGACCCGGAAGTCATGTCTGTTGGCCCTTCAGAGGATAATTCATGTCAGCTTAACGATGACCCTTCTGAAAATAATTCAGAAGTTGGTGAGGAAATCATTATTAATGACAATGAAGAGACCAATTCTGAAGGAGCTGATACGGCAAGTAGGGATGGAGATGACAATATTGTTGTGGACGATGTGATCGGTAGTGGCGAAAACCTATCAAATCCCCCTGATGAAGATATTAGTGAACATGAGGATACAGCATTAAATGAAAATGCAGCCTCAGTGGATGAACCAACAGTGAGGAGGTCAGCCAGGAATAATAAAGGTGTAGGTCCTGATAAACTGTCCTACAACCAACCTGGTCAACCTGTAAATCTGGATTTTAAGCTTGCGCTGGTACAGCAAATGCGAGCATTTATGACAGACCTGTTATGAACTACACAAGTATCATTTAATATATAAGAATAGTGTGCTTGTATGTATGTTTGGGTGTTTGTTTGAAATATGACTTTTAATTTGATGTAATTGATATGCGTCTTATTTGTTTAAAGTCAGGATGTTTTGATAGTGTAGGATCTTTGTTACATATAGTAGTTTGTACTTGAACCTTCACGTTAATGTATGTTATTGTTAGGAATATTGTCTAAGATAGCATTACCATTATGTTTAGACATATTATATAATTGTCATAACTTAATCTAGAATGATAAGTTAGGGCATGAGGGTTCTCAGAGGAGTTGAGAGGTAGGAGCCCATCTGCTGGCATCCTGGACGAGATCTGGATCCTGTCAGAGGCCTACCCCATGGAGAGACAGTTCCTCTTGACGATCCCTTGGGACAAGAGACACCAGTACAGAGACTTGGTTGCTAAAACAAATGCATTTTTGAACTTGAACATTGATCATTGATTGATCATGGGTTATCGACAGAGACACACATCAATCTTGGAATTTGATGGACTGCAACATTGTATAATAATACAAGCTGTGAACTCTGAACCAGGACAATGGTCCGGAACCCAAGTACTGTTCGTGATTTTTACTGATTTGAGATTGTCCTTAATTATCTGATACATCAGGACATTTTGCATAAACTATAGCGACCTCATCGTGTGCATCAAACAAGATGACATACAGAACTCTACTGCAATACTAGGATTCTGGGAATCCCTACTCGTCAGTTGCAACTGGTTGTCACACTTGGACCTAAAAACTTTTACGCGAAACGTCATTTCATCGTTTTGTCGACTGAATACCCTTGGTATGAAGGAACTGTTGGAGATCAAGAATTATATTCGCTATTCGAATGATTGGATCAGTTGGAATTTATTTTATGATATATATGAATGTTTTCACTTTTTACGGTGGTTCATTTTTTAAGGAGGGAAGAGTTGTAGCCCCTCTTATGGTGCTACATAATTGTAGAAATAAGTTAAGAGATTAGTCTCTATTAATTTTGTATTGTAGTGGTTATACCCATATTTATGTAGCTACAGAACATACAGAGTGAGAGAGGAGAGAGTGAGATGACTTGCATGACCTTTTGTACATACTGAGAGAGAGTGAGCGAAAGAGAGAGCCAATGGTCAGTTCTGGCTAGCGTGAGTAAGGGTCAGCTCGTCCTTATTCCCAGAAAATAATGACGTGAATGTCATGAATGACGTAGTAGTATTTTGGGGAAAAGTTGATGGACTCTTCCATCTTTGCTACCCTAAAGGGGTCAGCAATTATTAGTTACTGGTTTTTGTTTGTTAAAAGAGATGACCAAGGATCAACGAGTATTTCTAGTTATAAACATACACACCCCTTCCCAAAAATAATGGTATTGTCGAAAATACCTTTATATAGAACTACTGGAGGCATCCTCTTCACAACTTTTGAGATGGAGAGAGAGCATCTTCCTCCAGACACCACTTTTCAATAATTTCCGTATTTTCCTGATTCTCAGGTAAGATCCAAAGTCATCCTTCCATATTTCAGTTTTAAGATAATTTAAGAACTGATCTTATAGATTTATTTTTGAATGTTACTTTTCCAAAATTGTCTTTCACACATTTGGCTTATTATCAATCTTCGATTGGATAATATTTTAAAGATTAGATTTACATAACTGATGATAGATATTATTCTATAATCTACTTCTTATTGAATGTTTGAATTTCTTATAATTGTTACTAACCATCTATGATTATTGTTCATGGTAAAGCACTTGTTATTTATGTTTGTCTAGCAGCGCGAGCATGGTGCGAGTTTTATATAGTTGAGCCTTTTGAACTTTGCGAATTACAAATTTTAAGCAAGTCGCGAATCCAAAACAACTAAACGGTATTATTCTGGTCAAGCAGATAGGCTGAGTTCCCTATCTTGCCGCGTTAATACTGTGCGGACTCTAATGTATCTGATTAAAGACTTTCCTGAATATCATTGTGCTAAACCATTCTATTTTATTGTTTTGATATTATGTTACTGTAAAACCATTTACTAATCCTAGTTGATATGAAAATATTTGAGATGAAGTTTGATATTTAATATTAGAAATATTTAATCAAGTTTTGATTAAATCATACACAACTTTTGAGATGGAGAGAGAGCATCTTCCTCCAGACATCACTTTTCAATAATTTCCGTATTTTCCTGATTCTCAGGTCACTGGTCGTCTGACCATGAACAGCTTCTACATTCTATATATTTCTGCACTGAGACCCTCAAAGTCATTATGTTAGTCTTACTATCAGTAGTTGTTTGACAACTGTTTTAAAGTTATGTCCAGTTAAGTAAATTTTAAGTATAATTTGAACTATATGTTCATACCTGTTCAAGTAACTATGTAACTAGGAGTTACAACATTTTTAACTGTAAATATCATGTATATAATGTTAATCTAGTTTAGAATTAAAGGAACATATATCCTTTATATAATGAGTATGTTAGTTTATTTTATCGAGTATTATGATTTACATTAATTAATAACATAGTGTGAATGTTGTTGATTGATGGTGTTTGATTATGTGATGTGTGATTATTACATATTAAAATAATTACAACCTAATAGTGTTTTATTTAAGTTCTACCTCTGTAGACGGACAGGGTGGGGATTCTTCGTTTAAAAACCCTTCCGCTGCACTGTTCTGTTATTGTATAAGTAAAAGATCCTCCCCCACCCGAAACGGTTCCGTGCTACACTTACATACAACAAAATATATGTGAGATGACTGCATTATGCTGAATAAGAACTGACCTCAACACAGTGTAATAAAAATACTAATACTCAAGTACTTTGCAGAATACAATCTAAAACACAACCTACTTTAACATTTATTGCCATAGTAAATGATAAGCATAATTACTTTAATTCTGCACTTCAAATGAAAACACCTCTTGAAACCCCTTCACAATAATTAACTACTATTGAATAAATCCATTTAAACTTTTGTGTACATGTTTTGAGAGATAATTAGTTTAATAATATAATAGGCATTCTGTCTTGATAATGTCTATTCTGACCCTGTATTGTAGATTTAAATGGTTGATTATTAGTCTTAAGTTGGGCTTGAAGCATCCCATTTCATTCATGTACGCCATGTAAATGCATCCACTTTCTCTGTTTCATATAATTAAAATTCTGATAGTACCCACTCAAATAAGGTAAATCCAGCCATTATGGTGATTTATGGTGATTTATTAATCAATAATCTTAAATGGGTTCTAGTACAAAATAAGATTCATCAGTATAGGTCTAATTAAACCTGACTGCAATTCTATAATACAAGCCACAAGTTGAAGCAACTATGAAATATAATTTTGCATTATATTTTCTGATATGTTACTATACCTGATTTACATACCTTTAAAACATAAATTACATTCTTATATTTTCCTTGATTGGTCTAATAAAGGGCATTTTCTTTCTGGTTTCACCCTCTTGAAATTTAATTTTGTTACTATTCTATTTGTGTTGTTGAGATTTTGCATCTTTAAACCACAGAATGGCTTTAATGATTTACCTTTAAGAATACATTACCTGTACTTTTTCTAAAAGTAATATAAGCATGACTTAGAATATTAGGTTTTGCTTAGAAGATGAAAGCATTTCAAGTAACGTTCTGAATGTAATCTAATTCATGTCTTTTGATATATTTTCTTTCATCTATCAAGTATTCCTCTGCAGAATGCCACAGATATATGACAGAAACATGACAACCAGAAAGGGTAGAAATGATCAGCTTCAAAGAAATTTATTTCACCATTTACAAATTAAATTTATGTCTTCTGGCAGGTAGCAAGGGAATATGTATAGGATATGAATCTGACAAAGTGTCTCATGGAAAATGATTACGATGATTGCAAGTAAAACATGTAAACTTTCTGTCCAATCTCCATTTATGAGTCAATGTGATATCAAAGTTAGAATGGATTTTTTTATATAAAAAAACATCAATTGTGATAGGGAGGAGCTTATCTCCTCAAGAAACTAAAAGTGGCTGTGGACTTGTTAACTGTAATTTGAAGTAAGGCTTTCGAGCTTTGCGAGTGCCTAGTCTCCCCTTGCAAACCCTTCAAGTGGTCACGGTATATAGTGTTATCTACAGGGTTGTATTCTCTCCAGCATTGCATATACAGGGCTAAGTAGGAATGAAAGCAGTATGGAAGCTGCCTTGTTTGAGCAGCTGTTCAGCTTGTGCTCTTCGGTCGTTACTGAGTCGATTTCATCCAGCCATCCCTAGAGCAATTATGAATCTGGTAAGAGATCATGAATATGCAGGTTTCTAATAATCGCCACGGTGACACTTGTCTTAGAGAGCCGACTCGGTGCTGCTCTTGAGATCCACCATGAGTACCCGTCGCCCCCCGCGCTCTTTCTACCCCCTTTTTTTAACAGCTTGCACTCGGTCACGACGGGGGCAGCCCCGATTGCGAGCACTTGGCAATTCAAACCGGAGCTGAATGAGCAAACAGCAGTAATGGAGCAGGGGCACACGATTGCCAGTATGAAGAGGGTGAGAAGAGAACTCACATAGTGAATATTGTATGTACAACCACTCAAGCACCTCTCATCAGTCCTGCCTTCAAGTGGCCGCAGCGCAAGCTCAAAACAAAAGGACCCCAATCCAAACGTAGTTGTCGTCATTGCTGTACTAGGCAGGGTATGGATTATAGATGGATGGATGTCAGAAGACTATACCAGGTGTAAGAATACCTTAGAAATACCCCGTAACCTGATCGTTAAAAAACCCCTACCCAGGTACCCATCTTGAGGGACAGTGGTAGGGGTATGGAGAGGGGAGAGAGGCACTCCAAGGGCCCTTCTTCACTCTCTTTCCTTCCTCTTCACACTCATAAGCACGTAGGCGTGCCCAGAATTCAAGAGCAGGCTCTAAAGCCCTCTGGTGCGGGAGTACCGAGAGGGCTTAATCACCCACCGGCAGCAGCTTCACAGAAAAATAGATCTCGCCTCGCAAAAAAATCTATAGATAACCTTTTGCTTGTTTCTTCCCTTCTCAGTAGCACCACTTGTGCTGTAAATTGCTTAACGATCTCCAGTGAGAGGGCTATTTCGTGCCTTTCGCCACGCTTGCATACTGATGCAACTCCAGCCGCATCTTGCCATCAATTTTTCAGCCGCACTGAATTATTCAAGGGAGATGCATCCCATAACAGAAAATCATTTCCCTCTCTCTTCCCTCTTTCCCTTTTTTGCTCTTTTCTTTTTGTCAGACATCAAAGGATGCACTCTGCAGGTGCGGTGACCACACGGCAGACCCAAATAAGAAACGCGATCGTGCATGCGCTTAAATTGCACTACGCACAGAAGACAACCCAGTATCAAAACTTATGCATAATTTACGCCACGAGTGCAACTGCCCTGATTTATCCCTAATTCTCCAAATTCCCAGCGGGAGAGAAAAATCCTTCATGGACGAAGAAAGAAATAACAGATCTCTGGAGATCCGCCCCCCCCCCCCAAAAAAAGGGGGAGGACGGAAAATATCTGCATGCAGCACTCTTAAGGCCAAGTGAAACCTCATTACTCTACAGTAAGCTGGCTTCAAATCCAAAGGATTATGAATAATATCACCAGATTCAAACTCATAAAGCACAACTCCTATATTATATATGATAATACCCCTGCTGACAAAATATCAAATACATTCATCAATACACCTTACAAACAGAAAGGCAAGGGGGGAAATGCTGCTGAATTATTGAGAAAGGATTTCTTTTATAGCTTTCAAAGGAAGCTTGGGTAAGTTTTGAATACCATGTTGGGGATTTCTATAATGGAGCTTAATTTCCTCTTGTCTTATTTTTTTTTACAGCTACAGGAGATTTCAGTTTGTGGGATTTAGAAGGATTCAAACAGCACAATGAATAAGAACAGATTTGTGTTCTCAGTGCTAAATCCATGCAATAACTCATTCGTTACAAAAAGGCTGTGTTGTGTATTGCATGCAGCCCCAATATCTTGCATGTTGATAAAGCCAATAGATATTCTATGAATCATCAAATACTACCTCATGAATTATTTCAATGAGCATATTGCAACTGGAAGATGATGGTAAGCAAGATAAAGTAATGTCCTTATCTCTCATTAAACCTCGAGGATAGTTTTGGTGAAGGATCATAAAATCCAGTTGTATGGGTCGTGGCTATTGAATAACAAGAACTGATCATAATGCAATATGAGAGTGGCAAAATTTCTACTTGAAAATGTCTAAATTTTAAATAAACTCAGAAAATGAAGTCATTATCCTCGGCTGAATTTCACCGACATCTTACTCAATCTACCTATTCGCGATGCTCAAAAAGGTCATTTTTCACAGCGCCCACTTTCGTCCATGACTGAGCATTTGTTTTTCACGTGACCGATATCTACTTTACTGGAAAACAAAATTCTTCCGCGCATCGTCTGCTATCGCTAGGCTACACGGAATGCATGCAATGCTTTAGCATCCAAATTTCACCGCGAGTGAGCGCGGGAGCATGGCCGGGGAAACGCCGAGCAGCCACTGTCGTAAAGTTGGTTTGTATTGAGCCAGAGGAATTGGAGGGATTATCTGTTGTAGACTTACCTTCGCTATGCTAATGCCATCACTCAGACTTATATATATATATGTATTTATATATATATAGTGTACCTATATCCATAAAATAGTATCGTTGAGGTTCCTGAGAAGATTTTGTAGAGATTATAAGACGACTACAATTTCTGCAATAGTTGGTCGAACAACCAAAACACAGGACACCGGATGCGATGCACAAATCGCAGCATCGCCTGACGATGTGTACGGCGGGCCGGCCGCTGACATTCACATCATACTCATCCACGCGAACACTTCTGACCGCATGTAATACGTGCCGCAGAAATCTGCATTCTCTTTCTTATCACATGTGACACACAGCCGCCCCTCGACCAAATTACTTTTTCTAGACTCTGTAAGCTCTGCGACTCTGTAAGCTCTGCCCTCACACATTTTTCTTCAAAGAACAATTTACATGACTGGCGTCGTCATGTGATTGTAATCTCAATAAAATTCAACAAATTTCTCCTTTCTATTGTCTTATTGCTGACAGTTCTCCCCCTAAATTTGAGGTGGGGGAGGGGACGGTGCTCCCTAAAATTTTTGTTGATAACCTTTTTTTTTGCTTGTCAATTTTCTTTCCTGCGTCCCTCCTAAATTCACGTGGACCCCCCTGAAACGTTTTGTGTCCCCCCTAAAATTTAGGTTGATGACCTTTTCTTTTGTTTGCTTGTCAAAACTTTTTGGTGATCCACTCCTAAAACTTAGGTTGACAACCATTTTTTTTTTGGGGGGGGGGCTGTCAAATTTTTTACCTGTGCCCATCCCAAAATTTCAGCTGGACCTCCCCTAAATTGTTTGGCTTCCACCGCCAAGGTGTTGCCCCCTCCTCTGTATTTCCATCTAAATATGTAAAGCATTTTCAAGAAACAACATTTCAACTAATGTAAAGAAAAAAAATGCACATTTTCGAAATGGCAATTATTGGGACTTTGATCCGTAAACAACAAGAGACATCCTTTTTTATCATTATCTTATAAAGTGCTTTGCAGATTTTCGCCTGTATCTTTTGCTGATAAATCTCTATGATCTTGGCCCAGGGCCGGCGCTAAGACTCAAACGTAATATTTTCACCTGCAGCCTACCCCCCCCCCCCCGACCAGCAAATCGATACTTTTCTTTTGGGAGGGGGGTGCAAAGTTCCAATGCATATCTAACTGTATGTATCACAATCCTGATCGCAAAGAATTCCATTTCGAAAATATGTAAAGGTCACGATGGAGAAATAGGCTTTGTGTATTTACATATACTACATCTCTTCTATTTTAGCATCTGACGTGGCGTACCTAGGGTTTTCCAATGAGGGGGGGGGGGGCAATTTGACAAGTAATAAAAAAAAGTAAAAAAAAAAAAAAAAAAACGTCTTCAACCACAAAATAAAGGATTTCGTATCAGAAAAAAAAATTGACAAGCAAAAAAAATAAAAAAATAAAGTTCTTCAACTAAAATTAAAGGATTTCGTACAAGAAGAAAATTTGACAAGCAAAAAAAAAAGAAAAAAGGTCTTCAATTTCAAAGGCACGGGCCACTTGTTTCTCATCACGCATCAGTTGTGACTCGTCGGGGGGGGGGGACATGGGTTGTGACTCGTCAAGGGTTGGGCAGTCTGCCCCTTTGTAGGTTCGCTAATGTCCGCTAATGTCTCCAAGGTCTCCCCCCCCCAAAAAAAAATAATAATAACATTACACTCAAAATTACCAGGAACTGATCGCTTCTATCACCGACATGCTGTATAAATAGCACGGACCAAGTTCCCCCATCTATCTCTTAACCCGTTTTTTTTTTGGGGGGGGGGACAGAATCATATGCCATTGCACTAAATAGCCATATAAAATGACCTGAACATGGAAATCGAAATTTATTTGACGACCGTTTATACAAACTATAGGAATTCACGAAGAGCTAGCGGATCGCTGCTAGCACAGCGCGAGCTGATATTGTTTGTATTCAAACATGACAATAGTACATTGGAGGAGGCCTACATACTAGCTTGTTTTGCAATCATGCCGTGGAATCTATATAATTAACAATTATAATAAGTAAACAATGCGAGAGCGAAGCGCGAGCTGTGTTTTTTTAATAACTATTTATATTGACCCCCAAATCGAACGTTTGACATGTAGGTTTGTGATGAAAAGGATATAAAATCCAAGTACAAGTGCGAGCTCTAAGCGCGAGCTTGTTTTTTTTCACACTGGGGTGGCGGAATTACCGGGAGAGTGGAGCACTTGCCACCCTTTCCACTAAAACAAAAAACATATAATTTTTTCAAATTGAAATGTGCCTTACAAAATTAATGCCCCGTTTGAAGTAAAACAAAATACATTTTAGGCTAGAAAATGACAAATTCTGGGCTGGCGCTTCGCGCTCGTACCAACTTTTGTTCGTGCAAGAATCATCCTGTTCATGGTTACATTTCGTGATAATTATTGATATTCTGATGTGAAACTGGATAATTTAAGTGCCGGCTATCGCGCATGTTTAAGATTTAGACCACATTCTGAATACATTTGTTTAATGGAACATTATGGAATACAAGTATACAATATGAACTTGGCAAATCAAAGAATGTGACCACGCAGCGTGAGCTCAAAATGCTGATATGTATAGACCATAAAATTGATATTTTACAGAGCACTTAAATTTGTAAATGAAAAAAAATGAAAGCTCGTTGTCCGAGCTAAAATATGTTTTGTATATTGACTTCAAAACTTGCTCCATATCAGCCTATTGAGCAAGATATTAATCTATTCGAACAGTTTTTCTTGCGCCAAGCGCAAGCAAAACTTTTATATGGTAACATGAAAGATTGCAAGTCTTCCCCTCACATTATTACATTCACTCGTCTCCCTCCTCTTATTTTCCTCTTCTGTCTTTCTTTTCCCTTTTTGTTTTTCTTTCTCTCTTCTTTTTGCTCTGTCAATTTTTTCAGGGGGGGGGGGGCACGTGCCCCCAGGCCCCCTCTCCGTAGCTACACCACTTCGGGTCAGCGGTCACTTCGCCCCTGGATTCGCCTATGCACAATTTTGAATGATCCTGCATGTCTTCATTACAGAACATTTTCATTTTATTTAATCCCATTCAATATCATATCTATCAATAATTGTCAATATACATGAACCTCTATGAAGGGGCTAGTTTTTGCTTGTATTTCCGCTCAGAGTTTTAGAAAGATGCAAATTGGTCGCATCCCCTGCCATTATTTTGGACAGCGTAGGTGAACCCCTTTTCTTATCAATCATGGCAATGATTCTGGTGAAGTTACCAAAGAACGATCGGTCAGAATAATTTATGTAATTAATTTTCAGTGATATCGAAGTTGAATGGCCATTTTCAAATTAATGAGCTTGCCTAGGCAAGCTCGTTAATTTAAAATGGCCATTCGTATAGGTTTTTTAGCTTATAGAATAGGAAGGAGAAAACAATATCATTTTGGATATTGAAACAAGGGGAAGATATAAAGAGGGGATGCAGGTGGCAATTTTCGTAGATATAGCTACATCGTGCAGGACTCTCTGGAGAAGCATGTATACTCAAGAAACTAGCCTTGGTAAAAAAAAAACCGGGAATAGATAAATAAACAAATAAATAAGTAAATGAATGAATGAAAAAAATAAATGTAAGCCTATGTCTTCTATGAGCAACTGTAAAAATATACGGGATGCGTCTCTGCCCGGATCCGCCAAAGATGATATGGCATGAGTGTCGATCGGGGGGGGGGGGGGTGGAGATGGGGAAATATACCCCGAAAGAATTCAGGTGGGGATAGCTTGTAAAGTCGCACCCCCCCCCCTATTATATTGAGGGCATCGAAAAAAAACAGTATATCTCCAGAAAAAAATCGATCTTATAAAAATACATGAAATCAATAAAAAAAAATGTCAACACAGAAATACACAAACGAAAGAAAAACAAAATTTGTTTTCCAATTCAGTTATACTTTTTTTCTGAAGTTGACAAGTCTGTTTTGAAACAGTTACACATTTATCTGTAAATGATAAGTGAACTTGCCGATATCTTAGGGTAATTTCATGAGCCATGAATAAATGCAAATGTTTAGGCCCTCTCTCCATTCGATGGTGCAAAGGTAAAATTGTATTAACAACAAATGCATTTTATATATGTTATCTGAATTCATAGGCGAATCTATAGGGGACGAGGGGAACGATTCCCCCGCTCCTATTTGCGGAGCAAAAGAAGAAAACGGGGAAAAGTTAAAGAGAGGAGAAAAGAAAAGGAAAATAAAAGAAGGAAGACGAGTGAATAGATAAGACGATGGGAAGACTTGGCAAAAAAATATTTCATGCCACTATTTTCGATCGCGCGAAGGGCTCGTATTGCTTGTTCGATGACCCATATCTTGCTCAATAGGATGATATAGAACTAAAAATATCAAGTATTGAAGTCAACATACAGAACATATCTCAGCTCTGACATCGAGTTTGAGCTAGTTGAACAAAGTAATATTAAAAAAGAAAGTGTTTTTATAATGACCTATAGTAAAAAGTATTATTTTAACATTATTTAAAATTTTGTTGCAATTTATCGATTGCAACAAATTTTTTTTGCTATTCTCTCATGAAAACAGTCAGATGGACAATTCTGATAATATATTTCTCCCTTTTATAATGAGAGGTTGAAATTGTTTTTCATTATGTGAATGGATTGTTTGTAAAAAAAAACAACAACAACGAATTTATACTGCGATGAAGTCTTGAAGTCATCCTTGTTGACAACGCGATCCAGTTATTCCCTTTCCTTCAGTTCTTTCTTTCTTTATCTATTTATCTATTAATCTCTATTTTCTTTCATTGCATTCTTTCTTCCTTTCTTTCTCAATTTCCCCTCGTGCAGTTGTGAATTGAATGGAGCGGTCTTCCCTGCTTTGTACAAGGCCCATTCCTTTTTTTTTCAATTTACTCGCTGGCGGATTCGCCGCGGCTGCATGTGCTGGTCTATTTTCAGTTGGTATGATGCCAATTCGTCTAATTATGAACTGGTTTACTGGGGTCTACCATCATCAGTTCGTCCACTCACTGTTTTGTCTAATAACCAGTCAGGTCAAATACCCATCTAAAGTCCATATACCCCCGTATTTAGTCTAATTGGACTAAAGTGTGAATTGGTAGAAATGAATAAAAATAAAATGGGTATTTGACCAACTGGTTATGAAATGAATGAAAATAAAATGGGTATTAGGATAGACCAATTGTTTATGAGACGATTTGGTCACTGTGATAGACGAAGATGAAATGACCAAATTGTTGTTAGACGATCGAAGTGGATGGACGACTAAATGAGGATGATCGAGAGGACGTTTTGGCAACACGAATTGGCACTTTACCGCTGTGCTTTACGGTGGGTACAAAAACAATAATTAAAAGAGGCGAGCGTGCCCCCCCCCCCCCGAAAAAAGCCCCGCACAAATGAAATAAAAGAGGAAAACCCAAAACACGAGGCCTATATTCGGGTCGCTCTTTATAGAGAATGTAAATTCCTAAACATCATCCCTCACATTTGGAGATCATGCATATAAAAGATAACACTTTTGCGATCCAAAATAAAGTTGTGTCATTTTTCTATCGCCAGTTATGAAACATGTCTATGTCTAATAATTGCATATCGTCATACATCGAATCCCCGGGACCCACAAACTTTTTACTCATATAGTTAGTATAGCTTATGTTAATTCTAGGACGTATGTGAAAATCATCCATCAAAATATGGAAAATATACTAAACTCGAATGACATTATATATACAGAACTTTATCAAGTTACTTTCCATTTCCACATTTGAAGCTTGGTATCATATAACCTCGATTGAATTATTTCTGCAGAGGACACGTATACATGCATGTAGTGTAGGAACATAACCGTGCATATAACGCATACATAAACCCATATAAATGTCTATATACATGTATATGGCCTTTCCAGTAGACCGATGCATAATGCATTGAACTCTGCATGACCTCCTCTGGACTAGCAGTATATGACCTTATTACGTAAAGTTCATCTGCTCTCGAATCAACACAATTCCATGCATAGTACACCCATAGAGCTGTTACACATAAAAACAACTTCATGTAGTTTATGATTTCAGACACGATCCACACAGTGATGGTTTGTTTCTAATTTTTTTAGCGAGTAAACACTCCTGTAAACACTGCATATCCAAATATAAATTGCCCCCGTCTTTTGGCAATTAGAGATCAGTTATTCAAATACACTTATTGTAGCATATCGTGGTTCCACTTTTTTTTAAATGGGATGATGAGGGTTTGTTTATCGTCGGGGTTTAGTCGTCGATTGGCAATGAATCTAACTTCCAAGGAATAGGAAATCAAGGTGCATTAGCTATAAGACTAAGTTCAGTGAGGTACGTATCGTTCAAGTATTTTCTTTTGTTCTGCTCTGCCGTTTGTTGTCACGTTATGCAATAGTGCGTATACAGAACGGGCTTAGCAAAACTGAGTGACTATAGACTGGACAACTCCTCTTTTCAGCGGACTACATTTTGTTCCCGCGTACGTAGCTCAAGCGGTGGTGCGTGTATACTGCAGAGAGCTAGCTGGAGGCCGAGGCAGTGCATGCAAAATAAATGCGTGGATTTCGGTGATAGAGGGAGGCAGCTCGCAACCTGCTTGCCGGAGATCGCGCGTCAGCTCGATAATTCTGGGATACCCGACAGGGTTAAATTACAAGGGAAATTGCAAAATTAATTATGTAAAACACCATTTCATTTCATGTCATCCACATCATGACTGTTTTAGGGCATAAGCATTCATATAATATAGAAATTAATTAGAATGGTGACAAGCAGATTTTGAGGAATTTACCAAAACTATCCACCCTCTTTAACATCAGTGCAGTATTATAACATATACCAGTTATCAAATACAATATCATACACTTTAAAGAATTTAAACATGATATGTAGCAATTCTAAACACAACTCGTGTCTCTATCGTCTGCAACAGTCAGAGATTTATGCTGTTAAAGTCTGTCTACAACTTTGGTAAAGGGTCAGTTATATGAATTAGACTAGAGTGTCATTTAATATTCCAATATAACTGTTGCAGTAATTGAATATGATCTCAGTGGCTAGAATATAATTATGGCATTTTTTTTCAGGTGTTAAGAGTTTCAATTTGCCATCTAGTGCCCTCTCTTGACAATGTTTTTATTTCTAATCAAATTATCCCTTTGAGCAAGTACTTTACAGATTTAGAAATTGGATATTAGAAACTATGACAGAGTTTTGAAAATGCAGCCAATTCCATCCTCAGGAACAGGGTTTTATAAAATGAGATATACATATGTAGATATTTGAAATGCAGCCAATTCTATGTTTAGGAAGGAGTTTTTCTTAAATTATATACAAATACACAGACATTTGATTTTTATCTGGCACCTAATCGAGTTTATATTTTTATCACACTCTCACTGTATTGGGGCACATTTTCTAATTGGAATAGTAACATGTACTTAAGGGGAATTCACCTTAACTTCAAGATAGGCTTCAAGTTTGAAAAAGGATGAAGTCAGGTTCCGGCAAACCCAATTATGCTTGTGATATGGGCTAGAGTTTAAACCTATAGCTAAAAATGTGACAATTGTATTGTTACTTGTCACAGCTTTGCATGTGATTGAATTCAAAGGAAATGAGACCTGAACAGATAGAAACTATAAAATGAACCCAACCCCCTGCCAACAAATAATTCATGAATAATTACATGAAAATAAATAAATAAATACATGAATGAAACTAATTAAAAAAATACAAATAAATCAATAAATACAGAAATAAATAATACATAAAAAGTAATAAACAGATAAATTAATGAATAATTTATGAAATAATAACAATGAATAACTAATTAAAATTTCTTTTTTTATACCAATTATGATGTAATTTTTAAAAACTAGATTGTACCAACTTGCCCTAAAGTTTGTAGGGCCTAGACAGTATTCATTCAACTAATGGGTGAAAATCCTACTCCTTATTTTCCTTCAGCATGGAATTTATCTGTATTGTCTACTCTCAACCCAGGTGAGGTAAATGGGTAAACTTGTAGGGATATATTTTCTTTGAAATGTAGAGTGAATATAAAAGCTGTGCTGTCAAAGCTAGTTAAATTACGCTGTATTTTGTATCTTTTCAATACGAAAAAAGGATGATGATCTTCTTACATACTGTACTTACTCTTGAAGCTGGAAGAAACTCAGAGAAATGGGCAATAGAAAAGTTATAATTATCCACACATCCTTACTGTATCATATGTCACCTTACCAGCTTCCATTATTCCAGATCAATATGTAAGCCTATGCAACGTATACTTTGATCCAAACTCGGTCAAGTCACCGAAAAAATCCAAAGCAAAGTGCTTTTCAGGACGTGTTCCGCAACACCAAGACGGTCTATTCTTACTTAAAACGAGACAACATATGCACGCACTCCAGGCGCGGATCCAGGGGGTAGCGGGAGGTGTGGGCATACCCCATAAAACTTAAACATACGATGGGCACTGTGATAGAATGCCTTAAAACTGTGCATCCCAAATAATAAGCAATGACGTCTTTTCTTTTTCTTTTTTTTGCTCGTCAATTTTGTTTGGATAAATTTGCACCCTGTAAAAGTCAAACTCTGGATCCATACCTGTACACAGCCCCCCCTGGATTAAAACAACACTCCAATATTTGCAGAGGGTGAGATATATATCCTATCTTGGATTAGCAGGGGTGTCAGTAGGGTATACCTGACTATCACTTTACAATCTTGTGTACATAACCTTGCAGTTTATAACTATGTACTCTTTGATAAAGAAATGGCACTTGTACTCAATTGTTGTCATGACTATCAGTATAAAATACCTGATATGTAATCAAAATATCTTGGCAAGTTTTTATCTTCAGACCTCAACACAAACTGATGCTGCTGGTTGAATATTTATCAATTGACAGTCCCCTATTTTGAAGAGCTCCAAATCCCCTAACATAAAATGATTGATCATTGACCTACTTTTTACGATCATACACAATAATCCATGAAATTAATTGTAGAAATAGGCTCCAGAATGAATCGTTGAGCTTTATGTTATTGGGCCTGGTTCATTCATTTGTTTTTAACATTTCTATCTGAGAAAAAATGAAATGTATTGATGTAGAGATATATTTATATTCATACTCACTGGGAAAAAATGGATAAATCCTGTTTTAAATACCAATTACGTTCGCTCACATGTAGAATCACAAGTTCAGAAAAAGTCCTTGTAGCTTGAAATCAGAACCTATACAAAATGGCTGGCGTTATGATATGTAGCTGCCTCTAGCGAGTGCGACAAGTTACTGTGAATATCCAAGCACAAATTTGCAAATGACACGAGTCTGCATGTAGTAGACCAGTAGAGCTACCTGATCCAGACTATGACTGAGCATAGATATATAGCTGTACAAACTTGTAACAAGCATGCAAGGTGTGCGAGGGAGTGTCTAGAACCAGCCGAGAGACAAGTATGTTTCTCTTTGATGCCTCTTAACTGGCTCTTGAAGGAAGAACCACAGGTGAATAAGCCCTTTCTGCGGGGCTGTTGAAGAGTTTGTCTACTCCACACACCCCTGTCTTTCTCATATAAATCCAACAATACCTACTTGAAGAGATAATGACAGGCTTCAAGTGGTATTATGAAGCCTCACTTCTATTCCAGCCTCAAAGAGTTGTTGTTGATCCTACCATCACTCCCAAGCAGATTTGGGTTGAAATCAAGCGGGGCACTGAAATGAATGAAGCCCCCGTTCTCCTGGTGGTGCCTTTCTACAATAGATGAGGTGTTTATGAGGCCGATAAATGCTACGAGCACTTTTATGTCTCTGTTGGAGGTTTTCACCCCGGTGCGATGTTTACATTCACACTACCTAGATGTTGTTTAATCGTCTACCTATTCAGTAGTTGCTAACAGACTGCTACCAAACAAAGCTGAATTTCATGCTTTAAACAGAGCTTTTAGCTTGTTGTGATGATTTTTGTAAGGTTTATTCTCCTAATGATCAAAGTTGAGTGCCTTGATCCCAGATTGTGTCCACTAGGATTTTGCCTTCCCCCGGGTGAGCAGTTATAATAGGTCGATTCAAGAAAAGGAGACAGTGGTTGCGATTTACGTCACCTCACAGGCGAGCCAAACGTGTGAAAAAGCGCAACTGCCTGCTGTCGCAAGGGTGAAAAACAAATCAGTCACCGATTCTATTCGATCACAATCACTGTACGCTAAGCTTGAATGAGAACCCCAATTCAATCAAGTATTGTTGACACAATTTCATAATTTCAAAGATCCCAACATGACGTATCATAAAAAAGGAACATCCATGTATAGACTGAAACCATAGGTAAAGAATATAACAATCCTGGCATCAATGTAATTCCATAAATTGGGATCAGCATGATGTGCATGTAAAGGCATACAGAGACAGAGAAAGCAGACTGCCTGCCAGCAAGAAACCAACCAATAACTGATCAGAGAAGAAAGGGGTAGAGGCCGAGTCCCAGGCCGCTAGCTATGCTCTGGGTTACTTTGTGAAGCGACACGGCCGACCAGCAGTGCGTGAATTATTCAGAAGCCAGCCAGTCAGTCAGGCAAGGTGCATGTCTCATACACACAGGGTCGATGGCTCTCATCATACACATGATGTACATGCTTTCCTGCATTCAGAAATTACAGAGCAAATGCTAAAATAGGGCATAGTTGTGTTGTCTTTGCATCTTCAGTATGATAAAAGTGTTGATTTTGGACAGTATATTGAGATGCATAATCATGAGTTTCATGATGGTAGTGATAAATTTGACGATGATGACAGTGGTGATGATGGTGGTTGGGATGATGATGGTGGTGATGGTTGCAATGATGATGATGAAGATGATGTTGGTGATGGAAATGGACGCCAAATTGCGCGATAATCTTGGGATAGTGCGTATATGGGGAGATGCGGCGCGCGCGCAGGAAAATTGTGTACTCTATATTCGGCACGCAAGTTAATCGTAATGAACTAGCAAATCAAATGAGTATATCCCAGTTATTGATAGTAAATAGTAATATTAGTGTGGTAGTTTGTGTTGGTAGTGGTGGTGGTGATGATTATGGTGACGTTGGTGGTGGTAGTGAAGATGATGAAGAGAAGGAGGAAGACTATGATGGTAGTGGTGTTAGAAATGCTTATGGTGGGGAAGATGAAGTTATGTTTGAATCTATATTAGTTTTGCTGGTCTTAGAACTTGATTGTCAAAATGGTGTTCATGGTAAAGCACTTGGGACAAATGCTCACAATCACAATTATGATACAGCTGTAAATGCGATGTGTATCAAAATACTTTCAACATGTTTTACATCTGAATAGGAGAAAACAGTGAAATACAAAAGGGCGTTTAATGTCACAGACTCGTTAATTTTCTTACATAGGTACTCCAGGTTGAAAATGTTATCTTAATCTGATTAAGAAAAAGATTTTTTATTTTTAAATGATTGAATTTACCAATATCTAAAAAAAAAAGTAAGGTGCATGCCATCATATAAATGAAATAGATGAGCTGATGATGCGATATTCCCACCTTCATTATTTTTACAGTGACGTGACATTTATTCATTTTTTATACATATCTGACAAATAACATCAGAAGTCAATCCCTTTTTTCATTCTTGGAAGACAAATTTGGATAGATATAATGTCATATAATAAAATACACAAGAATAAGTGGGGATATGAAACAATCAGCTGGCTCATTGCATATTCACAAAGACGTGTATACAACTACTTCACTGAAATAATGCTTTAATCACACAATCTTCTTGATGAACATTAATCGACCCTTTATATTCAATTTCGCTTTGAGCATTTAATCAAAATGAAAAAAATGCTATATAAATCAGATGTATTATTAATAATTTTTCTGCTAAAAAAGATCCACACTGCCTACTCTGATGAGACTACATGTAGAACAGTGAACACTCACTCTGTCCTGTGACCCTACTGGTCAAATATTAGCTTGGTCAACACCAGACTATTATACAGCTAACAGAAGGGGCAAAGAGACATACTATTGTCTGGCAAACTGAACATATCACCTCGTTATTAGGTCCTCAAATAGAAGGCCTCCTCTGTCTGGCTTGATTAATTTAATAGCACTTTTACGTCATTCATTAAGTCTCCATTTTCTACATGTGTGCTCCTCCTTTTCTTGCCAATATTCTTTGAAGAGATGGGTTCCCCTTTTTTATTTGAATTTGGAGCCCCTCTCTATCCCCCCAGTTAGTTGCCAGTTGAACCGTTAGTTACCTTTAGCAAAAGCATGGGCCATATTTAGCAGCAGCTTTAATTGAGCTGTGATTTCACTCAGTATCTTTTCTAATATTATCCTAAAAATTTCTGGGCAAAAAAAAAGAACAATCTTGCAATCCATGAATGTAACTTTTGTTCAAATACAGCCTATCTATACCCCCCCCCCTCCTTCGCCCTCTCTAAATCATCTCCCTTGTGTCCACCTCTTATCTGATTGGCAGAGGGAATTAGAAATGACCTCAAAGCTAATCATTGAGTAATGACATGACTGATTGATTGATTAATTGAACCCCTGAAAGCCTTGTAAAGGCATTCTCAGTCAAAGCACACGAACTGGCTAAAGGGATGACTAACAACATGATCAGGGGCCCATTTCATAAAGGACTTGCAACTGTTGTAACTTTGCCATAATGGCAACTACCATGGTAACATGGCTCAGCAGCCAATCAGAATCAAGGTTTCCATGGTAGTTGCCATCATGGCAAAGTTACAACAGTTGCAAGTCCTTTATGAAAAGGGCCCTAGGAGCTTGGACTTTGTAGAGGTTATGCAGATAATATTCAAAGAAGCAAATAGCTTTATTTAATGCAAAGTAAATGCTTATCCAGTTTGACCTCTTCATATATTGAATTAATCAACAGAAAATTGTATGAGTAAAATGATTCTGAGGATGAACACAAAATCTCTTTTACATAGAGAAATTCAAATAAAAAAGAAATGTACCTTCCACCACCAAATTGATCTTTCCTTACTTCTAATAGTGGTCTTAAGAAGTGTCCCTAAGTGAAAGCTGTAGTTCTGGCTCTCGTCTCTAAAACAGAGGGTCCATATACGGTTATTTCCTTCAGCGAGAAATTGATCCACGTTGCACTCAACCCAGCAGGTTCAATGTATTGAATGCACCAAGCATCTTTATTAGCTGGAGCTAATGCCAATGAATAGCACCAAATGAATGCAATATATCATAATTATTTAAATAAGTTAAAGGTAAAGTTTTGTGAGTGGTCAGTTTTAAATTCAGCCCAATCCAACCAAGCAGTATAGTTGTATGGTGCAAATCAGAGCTAAGAGCTTCTTCATGCTCCCCCAACACAGATATCCTGCGCCATCACAATTCCTTCACCTACCCCACTGAACCCAACACCTAAACCTAACACTTTTGACGTAAGACAGAGTGGTGCTTCTCATCTTCTTCTCCTCCTCATGCTCCATCAAGCTAGCTAGCACACAGGGTTATCAATACAATAATGGTATCTTAGTATTGCGGCTTCGTTACATCAACCCCGTGACAGATCATTACCGCTCCAAACGACCCCAGTGAGTGCTCTTCACGTAGCCAGGGCTCTTTACATTGCCTGCATAAAACTGCCGTGCAATCCAATATAACGCGCCAATATCCAATTTAGAGGAATATGATACACCCTGCACTATTAACAACGGGTCCAGAGTGTTTGACCCTCTTTAGAGTGCTTACCAGACTACCCTTCAATTTCTTCCCTCTCTCACTTTGGAGCTAGCGAGGGCCATCTGCTCAAGGGTTCCAGATATCAAGTTTCAATATTTCTACAAAGATACACCCATTTTATATGTCTGTTTTGTAATTTTCTATTTCAGTAATAAATAACGTTACACAAGATACTAGGTGCAGGATCTATATAGTAGAATACCTGGAGAGAAAAAAAGATGTGTCAAGATTTATGATGAGGCTTCCTATGCCAATAAATAGATATTACATTTCTAAGAAAAGAGAAAGACTGAACCTTAATTATTAAAATACTTTCACACAGAATATGCAATACCCTGGAAATTTGAGCACACATAAAAACAAACAGACCAAAAATTTATGATACCTGTTTTACTGCCAAAAGAAAGTGTGGTAAATGTATGGTCTTTTATTACAACTACAATCTATATTATTTCATGTCAACGGTGTACATATCCAGGGAAGCGTGTAAGAGGCCATTCTCATTACGCTTTCTAAAACTAGTTTACTGGAAACCGATTCAGGAAACCAGTTTTAAGATCGCTTTGCAAGCGTTCCCACTTGATCACACTAAAGTGGTTTTCAAAATCACTTCACGTAAAGCAATGTTGTTGCTATGGAAACGCTCTCAGTGGGGCGACACATTTGCGCGAAATTAAAAAACGCAGTTTTGGCATTCTACACCTGTCATGTGGAATAGCGCGCTCAAAACGTGCAAAGATCGCTTCACAAAGAATGGTTGTCCTCACTTGCGCTAAAACCAGTTTAACAAAGCAAAGTGATCTTGAAGACTACATCTCGAGGTGGTTTTACGAACTGGTTTGGAAGATCGCTTTCAAGACAGCTTCGACCGTTCTCACTATGCGTTAAACTAGTGTCCACTAAACTAGTTTCCAGGAAACTAGTTTTAGGAACGTAGTGAGAACGGTGTCTTAGTAACAGGGTTTTTGAAGACATTTCGTACAAACCACTATTGCATTCAAGCAGAGTATTCTTTGGTAACATAGTGGTCTAATAACTGCATCACATACAAAACACTAGAAAGGTTCATTCTGTACAGAGATTCAGCAGAACCACTCTCATTACAAATCTATTGTATGCATTATGGGCCTTATTCAAATTCAGAATGGTGCACTTTGAATGGACTTGAAAAGTGAAGGATTAGCTTTTGATTAAAAAAACAGTGGTCATTGTACAACAGTAACAATGTTATGTGTTTAATTGTTTGTTTGATTTTTGTGATTTATATTTGTAATCAGAAATTGATTAAACTATTTTTCAATGTTTCAGCATAAGATGGTTTTGAAGAGATTTTGTAATTCTATAATATCACCACTTGTGTTTCAAAAGTTTTCATTTCTTTCTTTATGATTTTTGTCACTTAATCAATGGCAATTCTAATTCCTATTACTTTCCAAGAAACATAGCTCTTGGTCAGAAATCTAAATCTTGTTAACTTCTGTTGTCTAAAAATTATTTTGTGAAATTTTATGTTTCATAATTTATTTTGGAATTATTTCAGGGTAAATGTATGATTTTTTGTAATACTAGGCTGATTAATACATGATACTTATTATTAGTAATACACAGAAAACAGTGCACTTAGAAATAAGTGCCTAATAATCATTTTGTATTATTGTCATTATTACCACAATTGTCATTTTCATTATCATTATCATTTCAGAGTATAAAAAGCATTGCAATCTATCTGAGTGCATCCAGTCTCTGAAAATAATGGGTAAAATCCCCAGTATCTAGGCCATGCTTAAAATGTAAAATGATCTAATAACACTAATATCACTACTTAACCTTCATGTTATATGATATAGAAAATGATTATGACCAAAGATGTGACTCTGCAGATTCAACCACAGGGGAGCAATAAGGAAGTCATCTGTTCAGAGCTAGAAGGTTAAAATTTGTTGATATGGATGGAAATAGTATGCCCATTTACCTCCAACAAAACATATCCTACCATCATTCCTTTGTGCTTAGAGATTGCATGCAAAATATGATAACACTCAAATTATATGAATCCTATCATTAAAAGTTTATGACTAGCAGATGGATATCAATATAAAGATGTTGGACTAACATGAGGATAAAAATAGTTTGTGATGAATAAAAACTATAAAAGACAGTTGGATAGTGAAAATTTTAATGAATACTGCCAGCTCTAGTTCAATATTTTTGTTTGACAGTGTTACATGGTCCAAGTTACAGTCTTTAATTTTAAAAAGTCTGATGATGTCTGATAGATACATCTTTAACCAGCTGTAGAACACATGTAAAAAGTTGAATGTATGCACTCCTTTCTCATACTTCATTGTGTATTGGCAGTATATGAAAGGGTCTACAATATGAACATGCATCATTTTATCACGATGTCAATACAAAGAATTATCTGATTAATCTAAGCTTTTAATAGATGGTAACAAAATCCAAATGCATTGATTCAAACAAGTGGTTCGATCCTAATTTCACAACAAAAATGTCTGCCCAAAGTTGAACACTTAAAAAAGAAGAATAAAAAAAAATACAAAATACGTTTATACAGGGGCACAGACCATTAACCATTAGTGCTAACTTCATCAATTTCAAATTGGATATTAATGGCAAAAGTTCCAATCAGGGATCAATATCACTAGACATGCAGTCAAAAGGGATAAAATACTATTCGAGCACTGCCACAGTTCATGTCAAAATGAATACGTAGATTAAAATGAGTATATCATCCTTGGTCAACTACAATTACTGGATAACAGCAACCACTTTGAAATGCATAATGTTCTTCTCCATCAAATGTTCACAAATCAGTATAAAGCTGGGTTTTTCTCCATGGTGTTAGCAATAAATGAGTGTATTATAGAGGTTCGGTTACAGACAGGAGTCCAATTGCAAGGGTGTACCCAATATATTGGATTGAAAGTTTAGATTTAGGGTTGTCTGATCAGGCTAGAAATTCTTTTGACGCTAGCAGTGTGTCTCCATTTCCTCTGCCATTATTGAGTTTTATTTGCCAAAGCATCGTTTGCACTTTGACAGCAACTGATGGAGATGGGTTTTATCCATGTTATAAACGATACAGCTCTAATATGAGAAGGTGGAAGAGTGTCTGAATTAGTATTTTTGCAACATGAGGGTACATCTGAAGAAAGAATTTGGAGACAGATTTGTATTTTTTTATTTAGATTGCAAGTATCATCAAGGTTGGCGCTTAAAGCCTATCAGAATCCGAAGAAGGGGGTACGAGGTTGGAGGTTAAAATGGGGGATTTGCAGAGCATGACATCCCCTCTCGCCCCCAGGGAAGCTAGTTGGCAGAGTTCATTTCATGCGAGAGCACGAGGCATGATATGCTGTCCCGGGGCTGTTTGCGCGATGTGCTAACAAGAGATAGCGAGGACAAGGATCGATTACCACTTTAATGAAGTCCACAATGCCGAACTCATCGATCGCTAACAGATAAGGAACAGATATGTTTCATTTAGCAGGGTTGCAACGACCCAATAGATACAGGGGTTGAATCATTCCAGAACTCTCTCCTTTTTGCTCTGTTTCTGTTTTTCATGCAGAGAAATGCAGGAAGAAAGCCCTTGTGTTTTTTCCCTCCATTTGCTATGCTATCAGTGACGCTGCATCAGGCTTGAGGGCCCTGCTTGTCTCCGTTGCAATTATTATCTAGGTGTAAGTGAGCTCACACAAATTGGCTGTTTTTCTGCAGAGACCGGCATGAAATGGCAAAAAGGTGAGTGGTACTCTCAATTAGACAAGTCAGATGAGACGAAAATGGAGTTGTCCCTTCAAGCTGAAACAGGCAAAGGGCAATATGGAGATGATATCACCTAGAACATTACACCAGAATCAAACAAGCTTGACAGTGGACAATAGCCCAAATGGAAAGGAAGTAGGAATCTAGAAGCAACTCTACGATGGATGGTTCATACTGATATCATTTGACAGGAAAAGAAAGTAAGAAGGATGGAGTTAAACATTGGCTGGTGCCACTAAGGGGGATACAGAAATAATATATAGCAGACAGCAATCTAGTGATAAATGAGTTTTGCATGAAGGAAGAGTGGGTCGATTGATTCAAATAAGACAGGAGCATTGGGGAAGTGCATTGGCCTCTGGTCAAACTAGGGGAGGAACGTTTGTTAGCACCCATTTCTTGAGGGCTAACAAAATCTTGTTTGAGTAATCGCACCTCTGCTTTAATAGTACTACCTTGCCGGAAGACAGGAAAAAACAACCTTCGTCTTCAGAGGGGAGAGGTAAGGTGAACAAAGTGGGTAAATAGCACTTATAATCAAAGAAACACTAAGCTATCTAAGGAAGGACAATGATAATGTTTTTTTTATATATAAGATAAGGGCTACATACTGGCCTTGAGTGTTTTGGGCTCATTTTAACTTTCCTTTGTGATTCTTTACAGTTCCCTTCTTGTTCTTTACATATAAGTTGAATTCCACTAATTACACAGCATCACACTAAACCAAACTGGGCTCTGGACAAAATCATATTAAGAAAAAGGCTATCTCCTTGTATGCTCTATTACCCTTATTCTAAATGAGGCCACCCTTTCCCAATTTCCTGTTACATATTTAAGAAATAAAAAAAGTTGGCAAATTTTCTGATTGAAGTTATTTTGAGGTGATTATAGATGATAGATTTAAGAGAAAGGATAACTAATAATTTGAAGGGAACATGGAATCAAGATGATAAGACCATCAGAAATCTACAAAGCAGTAGGCAGAAGGCATGGAAAAGGAACAATATAAGAGGGCAAAGAGTGTTGAGACAATACAGCCCAGGGCTCCAGCCAAAAAGGCAAATCAATACCCCGAAAGGTGGAGAGGGGGCATAATAAGGGTAATAAAAAGAAAGAAAGCGAATAACGGCAAACTAGACGAGGGGGAAAATGAACTGGTACTCTTAATGGCTAAGAACACATGGCACACACACAGCCTGCAGCATTGATTGTGACAGCAGGGGCATGGGAGGCTTTGCCTGGCAAAAATAAACCCCTTTTCAGGTTGTTATGACTGCTAAGAAGAAAAATCAGGGTTGGTGCGAAGGGATACGTATTCCCTGCGGGGGCTAAGTCTTTTGGTTACTAAACACACCCTTAGGGCATGTGAGGTGAAGGGTGAATATGGAGGCAGTTGGTATGGTGACAAACACACAGACATCCAAACCCATAGTATCGAACGATAAATGGGCTAAGAACTGTACTGTATGGTTGCTTGACAAACATGTACACAAAATGATAGCAGGTAATTTTTTATTGTCCGCAATTTGTATTAGACCAAATGGAAATAGGTCAAAGTAGACCAAGTAGCAATGCACCGCACTTGTCCATCAGTCAGTTCTTTGTCCTTTTGGAGTCTAATATCATCACTGCATTAACTGATTCCTTTAGCAAGTATTAACATGAGTTTATATAACGGCAGATTATTTCACATCTACTGAAGATGTACATGTCAACAAGACAAGGTATCAGAGCTAGTCATTACTAAAGGAGTACGGCAAGCTGAAAATAATTATTTCAACAAATAAAGTAAAATCAGAAAAAAAAATTTGAAACTTCATCAAAATCCGGGAAGGTTGGGGGGGGGGGTAACTATGTATATTCTGTATACAGGGATGTACCGCTGAGCAGGGTGACTTTTTTGAGAAAGATCCATTAAACATTGGTCCCTTTATATTAAAAAGATCCTTACATTACATATGGGTCCCATTTTTCACAAAATATCCTTAAACATGGGTCTCTTATGACTTGGTTTGTTCCTCTCCATTCTTCCCTATTAATTTGTCTAAAGTTTCTGGATATATTCCAAAAAATAGTACAAGGCATAAATGACAATTTATGTATGTAGGACGTACTAGTAGCAAGTAAACCTTATGAATATTCATGACCACACAAGTTGTAATAATAGGTGTAATTTTTGCAAAGATTGTTCCTTGTCTACAATGGCACAATCAGTAAAGCGATGCGCTTTGAGAGGTTGCAGGTGCGAATTTTGGTCTTGCCACCATCAAACAATGCCTTTTTTATCATTAAATTGCATTATAATACTGCTGAAAATGTGAAATATTTAAAGTCTAAAATCCAGGGTCAACTTTTCACCAATCATCCTAGATATGGTTGTCCATTTACTGCAAAAAAACAAATCCATGAATGTGGGTATGGGTTCAGAGGTCTCAGTCGTACACCCATGTCCAATGATAACTCAAGTCCCCCTCCCCTCGGTCATATCCCTACTTACCACTTAATCTTTTGTATCTTATTATATGATATAATATTAATTCAAATTTTGTTCTCCAAGAATGAAAATAATGGATTGACCATAGATTTAATGTATACGATAATCACTACTGTAACTTATCTTAAATATTACTTATTTTGTTGCTATAAGCTGCGACTTGAAAAGTCACAAGACTTCAAATTTTAATAAAAAAAAAAAAGAATGGCTGAAAAAAATTATGGCCACTGCAAGTTGGTAAATTTGAATGTTACATGAAACTAAAAGTATCAGTCACATTGACTCTTTCAAACCTTCAGACAGCCTTAATGGACTAGTATATCTACAACGTTGAACTCACCCATTTTTTCACACTCTTCTAGAAGCAAAGGAGGGGGTGGTTAATGTGCAGAGTTGATTCATTATGAATTCATAAAGGAATGATTCATGAAGCTTTACATTTTGTTGAAGAAAGTTGGCATCAAACTTTCACCAGGTTTATTAGAAATCAATCTAGTTTTATGTCTAAAATCCGACATTATTAAAGGTAGAACATAGAACAAACCCACTCACTCATATTCCAACATAATTACTGCAAGATAAATCCAGCTGGGGTTTTAACTTCATTAAAACTGAAGCTGAAGTCTTAATGGTTCGCAAGATTTGTAAACACATTAAAGATTTAACGTAGAAGCACTTAGAATATTTTTTATATTGAAAGAAATGCTAGAAGGCATTAATCATGAATTAATAGATCCTGGATTTATCATTTATGCTTCTTAACGAAGATGATAAAATCCTTATACTAAATATAATTCCTTAATACTTTTTTCAAACATCCATAATTATGAATTTCTTTCCACATCTTTGTGTCTCACTGATGTTCATTTTGTAAATCTTTTCCGGCATTACTTTTATTTTTTTATCTTACATATGCCCTAAAACTTCTCCCTCTTTAATTTCTATCCTTTCTCTCTCGCTCTCTCCACTCAACCTCTTTCTCTCCCCCTCTCTATTCTCCTCCTATCTTTCTATCTCTTCTTTTCTCTCTCAAAATAATTTTATTACCGTGCCTCGTCCCGATTCTTTTTTTTTTGTCAACAGACTGATATATCAATGCTGATTCCATGTATAATAGGCAAATCGCATGCTATTTATGGGCTTAATTGTTTGATTAAGCGACTTTATTTGCCCTATTTGGGATTGCATTACTTGGGATATGGGTATACTTGTATTCCTAGATTTTGGTTCAATAGAGTTACAACATATTCCCTGACTTACTCTTCATTTCCTTTAGATGATGAGAAACTAATTCCATCAAAGCAGAAATGGTATCCACATCTCTTTGAAACTTAAATTGGTTATGTTGTATCATCCTCAAGCTGGCATGGAAAATGTTTTTGAGAAAATGCAATGATTATCTACAAATCAACAGATGAAAGGATGTTTGAATAAGGAGATAGGGGATCATTGTAGATCCCTAATTTGCCATACCATGAATCTAAATTTACTTAACCATCTAATAACTTTCTCTACCTAATATAGTACATCAATTTTCTTGGCAATGAGCATCCAAGATAAATGTCTGGATGGAGTATTTCTTTTTTTATAACTTATTCTTGGAATAATGGAGCCTTATACAGATAATGCCGGATACCACATTATGGTGAGAATGGAATGAGTTTCTCATAGTTACAAACTCTATTATCTTTTTTTTTGTTTAATCCATCTGATTTTAAATAACCAATTATTGATTTGCAATGGTGGTAGAAAATAGATGGAAAGAAAGTAAGAAATTCAAACAATATTCATCATGTAACATTGA
The DNA here is from genome assembly GCF_018143015.1 of Lytechinus variegatus. Classification (NCBI taxonomy): domain Eukaryota; kingdom Metazoa; phylum Echinodermata; class Echinoidea; order Temnopleuroida; family Toxopneustidae; genus Lytechinus; species Lytechinus variegatus. Next base: position 78,147,737 of record NC_054741.1, read on the forward strand.
AAGGGTGTGGTATGTAGAGAGCTGATTTCTAAAAAGAAAATCTTCAGACGTATAAGACAAATATGTCGTCATACCAATGTGTGCTATCAAAATGGCTCCATAAGGAGAAATCTTATAAATCTATTAATATAAAGCAAATATCAAGGAGACTTACGACTTAGGTAATATCTGACTAATGTTATAAACTAATTTTGAGATAGTGGACTCTTGCATTTCACATGACTTGATAATTACTGTACAACCATTGACTTTCAATTTTAATGAAAATGCGAAAATTGCAGAAGTTTTGACATTTTATAATTCAATGCTAAACCCTGTTGATTATACTAACTCACACAATTTGTTTTAGAAACTTGAACTTACTTTTTCATGAAGGTATGTGAATAAATAGACACGGATGACAATGATTTAAAAATATATTGTTTTTTAGATGGATGATCAGTTGCCTTTTGGAGACACTTTAATAACATCGCTCTTTAGATTCTATGTACAATAGCAATAGTTGTTGTTTTAGTACATCAATTTACATTATCATTAAGTCGCAGGTAAAGTCTCTATGATTCAGGGTTCCCAGCTTTTCAAGAAAACTAAAATCCCCTGATTTTTCCCTGATAAATAAACACATTCCCAGTTTTGCATGTTTTCGAAGTTAATACAGTGAATTACATGTATTTTCAGTATAAAAACTAATTAGTACCACCATAACCAGTCATTCAATGGATTTCATTCTCATACGCAACAAAATATAATAAACTGACTACCATGCTTTCGACTTTTGGGCTAATCAAAATTCCCTGATTTTTCCCTCAATTGAGGCATTTTCCCCTGATTTGAGGTATTCTTAAAAATCTAATTCAGTGATTTCCCTGATGGGCTGGGAACCCTGATAATTTCACTTGAAAACCTTTGGCAGACAGATCAGATACAAGCTATAAAACAACTGAAAATTGAAAGGGTACCAAAACATTCATCAAAATACTCATTTCAAATGAGATAAACAGAATGACTGTATAGTAGACCTTGTCTACTTTTAAAAGAGGACTGAACATGAAAAGGGGCTACTGAGTGGTTATTATGGAAATAATTGCTATCCTTGCAAGACTGATATGAAGCATAATAGTCGTCGCAATGCGCCAATTAAGTGCAATTACCTCCAAATTGGACAAACTCCCATCATCGTCGGTTCTATTGACCTCATGAATAAATGAGGGTTTGCAATGTCATTTCGTTCCATCTCCGACAACAAATGCCCAATACGACAGAAATAAGGGAAACTCACAGTGCATATTCCAAGTCTAACCTTCAAGCTATATGCATGGTAGGGACATTAAACGACAGGCTTATAGTGCATTTTCATTTACAGACATGGACTTGAGTTGTGTTATTTGCCTCAGTGCGCTTAATAGCGGTTGATGAATGGCTAAATGGCAAATTTGTCAGATGGTGAAGGCAGGCTGGGAGATGGACGGTTTCAACCCTCACTGATCATCGCGGTTTATAATTTTGTGGAATGATGACATAATTTGTCCAAATTTGTCTTCTTCCGCGTGGCAAAGCTTCTACAGATTGAGCTCGTTTGTGGTGGATGCTGAGAAAAGCAATCACAGTCAATCAGCAATTGAAAGAAAGGGGTCCTCAACACACTCTGTCCATAGGCCGTTTCATTATTATCACCTACTCCCAGTCTTGTGATGTTGAATATTTAACATCATTACGGAATCTGCTCCAAAAACAACAGCTGGCATGCTATAATTTATAATTTGATCGCAAGAGAAAGATTTCAAATGAAATATAAATGAAGGATGCATTCATAAATAAGCAGAAAGAAGGCAATAAGAAATATAGGTGTAATCCTCACTAGTAGGTCAAATCTATGAATAATGCAGAGGGAGTGAATGCAAGTGTTAGAATGACCAGGCAAAAGAAAAGCAGAGAAAACAGGAACAGAAGTGGAAAGAGAAACAGCTTGGAGAACGGTGAATGAGATGTAACGAAAACACTGCCCGCGGCTGGATAAAGAGAAAGCAGAGAAAACCTAATAGAGGTAGCAAGAATAATATAAGAATACAGAGAGGTACGTACACCACGCAGGCAGGCAAGCAGGCGGGAGAAAAAAGGCAATTATCTGACATGGATTGACAGGACAGGCAGGCCTTAATGATGCGTGATGATGATACCAAAGGAACTCTTCTCTACTACCCAGGCAAACAAGAATTGATGGATGCGAGGAGAGCAAGGGAGTGCTTTGATGACACACATACGCAGTCTCAACCCAAAAAAGAATTCACAGCAACATTTTAAAACGTGTTAAATGCTTGGACAGGCAGAATTTGGATGAATTTGTCGACGGAGTTGAGTAAACAGCGACTTGATTTGAGTCAGGAAGTCCAGCTCGCAGCACAGGAAGCTGCTATTGTTGCCACAGAGATATAACTCTGCCCTGACAAAGTGGGACCCACGAGGGAGTAAATCCGGGGGACGGAGGTACACTGTATTGAGAAAAGCCATGACGGTGTAGGCTTACCTTGAGGGAGGGATTCGGCTACCGACCTGTCATAATAGCTACTATTTCACTGCCTTTAAGGGTAAGAAGGCAGATGAAAGACCTACAGAGAAGGGGAAAAAGATGGCAGTACTGTACCGCTATCTGCCTGCCGCTAGAAAGGAAAGAGACACTCTTGCAAGCGTATGCCTGTTACTCCCAACGTTGGTATCGTTTGCCCCGCCGGGAGGCACCGTACATGGGCTGCGGGTAACTCAACACCGACCTCCTCCCTATGAAATAATGATTTGTTAAAGCCGTCATGCTTCGGTTTCTAACAGAAAGGGATCTTTTTTCCCTCACTTTCTTCTCGAGGGGAAAGCGTGGAAAGAATAGGAGAGAAAATAATTTATTGCCAACTGCTGCACGGTTGTCGTTTCAGTGCTCAGTGGCACACGGGCCGGCTGCTATGGCTTAGGCTTCAATCAATAGGATTTCTACTGAAATGTTTTCCTCTCTTGCCCCACGTTATTCACAATGGATCCACGACATGCCTCCCAGCGCATAGGTTTCTCTAATAAAGCATCTCCACCAGATCCCCAGATGAAAACGAGTGTAACAATATGAGAGAAACTCTCTCTGATCTCCAACCCTGTGGGTCATTGAGCCAAGTTCTCCACAGATTGAGAAAATACATCAGTAAAACATGCCCCTTAGCAAACTCACAATCACATACAATCTTTCTTCCACATCTCACACACACCCATCCTGCCTTACTCCTTACACAGGAGATTTGGCCCTTCGTTCTAGATTTTGCAGCCGTCTTCATGTGCGACATTGCTTTATAATTGGTGCTTGGCAAATAAAACCTTTTTCTGTGATTATGCCTGGAAGAGAAAAAGCTTTTTACAATGTACATCCCGGAGCAACAATCATATAAATTGAGCCTTGATTAGCACGCCACAAAAGACCTATTTTTTGCATGCTTTGGATGGAAATGTTTTGATGAATGGCTCTTGATTCATCATTTTATCAACACATGAGGGATGGCATGAAAAAAAGTGTCATTCATTGTAAGTGTAATTTAATAGAACATCCTTCATTTAAACCTACGGGGAACGGGACAGATTGTCAACACTGTTTATAATCCTATTAGTTGAGTTGTTGTATTTTTTTTTCAATAATGAATAATGGTGGCTATTTGTAAATATTATCAATCATCATAACCTTACAAAAAACTTGTCATAGAGGAAAACCAAGCGTAATTTATTCACTTATCATGAAGAGTGTAATACACTGGAAATGTAATGGAAAGAAAGGAAACAATGTAATTACATTTTGAATAACACCCCTAGGTTTATAACATTTTATATGCTTAAAATACACAAAGAAGTAATATTGAAAACAGCTATTTCATCACTAAATAGCTTCCTAGTTATCTCTTCAGAGACAACTTATTATGAGTCGAAAGAAATTCACATCAAGATTTACCCAAGGTAACAGCGCTATCAAATATGTCAGACAAGGATCAAAATTCAATATTCCCCAGAGACTATTTTCCTTCCCAATTAATTAATTTTTCTCTCCCTTGCAAAATCAACTAAATTTTCAGAATACTCGCTGCAAGGCTGCCCAGTATGTCTATGATTGGAGGCTGCATACAAAAATTGTGGATGCTTGAATGGAAATTGGCAGGGAAATAGCACACAGAATCAATACTAATCAATACCTAGTATTTGATTCCTGGCTTGCTTGATTTCTATGATTTCATATCAAGAGAGACACTGTGAAGTGTACCACATGTGGGCTGAGTATAATGAAGGGGGGGGGGGGTGGAGTGGCAAAAATGGTTCCTATATTTATTATAATAATATCAGGCATTCTTTATGAAAGGGAACTCATGTCTGCAGTCAATCCAATAAAACGAATTCCAAACCAAAAGTATGAACAAAAGAAAATAGTTTTGATGGGTCTGGCATCAGTTTTGTTGATGAAACAAGGAGACTCATGAAATACATGGACAAAGATGACTGGAAGTGAAAGACAATGGTATGAAATCAATCTAGTGATTTCTTCATGAAATATCTGGATGAATATGAATAAAAGAGATTGCCCATCTACAAGTACCATAGGTTATGAAGAATGGACAGGGCAACCTGCACCTTGAGATATAGAAATACTAGAAGAAACCAGTGGAATGGATGTCTTTGAAGTCTGGAACACAGCGGGAAGACAAGACTAAAAGCAGAGACGTGCATCTCAATCAAATGCATGCAGCGGGCTGTGAACCATTAAGCATCAGTTCTATTGATCGCATTTTCCCTCTGATCGCATCCGCATAAGAGTTCCACTGGTCCGTATGAATAGACAAACATTTTCCACTCTTCTTGTCCAACTCTCTTTCACTTTCTCTCTCTCCCCAATGCAGCCAGGCGTTCAGGGTCGATCGTAAACGCCAAGAGCTGTAGGGGGCGGCAGACGCTTAAATGGTGTTATTTCTTCCTCTTCTGCTTCAAGGTAGGAAGAAAGAGACGGCATGGAAATGGGGAAAAAAATCAAAAGAGAGAGAAAGAAGTAGGAGGAAACACCACCATTCCTATACGATCAATATCGAAAAGATTTCTGACTGCGTGTTAGCTGCTTCGCCGATTTCATCCACTTCATTTGTGGCGCATGAAACGGCTGCTGCACGATTCTCTTTTGGGGGCATTACGTCCGCCTTCCAATTTGTCTCCAATTTGATACAAATGCATTTAAGGGTTCACGCCATTCCTATCACCCGTGGGAGTGAAACGTCAGAATATAATGCCACCGAAAAGAGATGGAGATGAAATATGGTGGGAGATACAATTACTATTGTCTGCACTTTACCAAGATTGCACCTTACATGGCAATGCTGTATCTCTACTAAATCAATTTCCCTATGGTTCCCTGACTCTCAGAGTTCATCCTCTCACCTGGCCAAAACGAAGAAATTATTCAAAGGCTGGCAAATGTCGAAGGCAACTCTTCCCCAATTCTCACCTAAAACACCTTTGAATCTTTGCTGCTAATCAATCGTCCATGCTTCAAAGACACACATAGCCTGATGGAATTGGCTAAATCAACAAACACCTGTCTTTTCAAGCTGAATGAATAATTGATTTTCCTTCTCGTGTTTGATTAAGGACTTATTTTTCATAATCTCCCATGTCTGCCTACCTTGGGCATCTCCATCACTTCTTAATGTGCTCTTAAACTAAACATGACTCAATTCAATCATCGATCTCTTTGGAACTGAAGAAAAAAACCAGACCTTCTTATTGACAGCCTTCAATTGCAGAAATGAATCGTCATAATAAGGAAAGCTTTGGGATTCTGGCATCAATTGAACCTTCTCTAGGTTAGGCTTATACCCAGGTGGTTTTAAAGTCCACAAATACCTCACCCATTGAATGTCCTTAAAGGGGAAATTCACCCTAAAGAAAAGTTTGTTGTCAAAATAGCGGAAATAATAATGAAAAATATTTGTGAAGGTTTGAGGAAAATCCATTAAAGATTAAGAATTTTCTTTCCTTTTTATTCCAGAGAATAAAAAAGAACCTTTATTTCATAATATAAACAAAACAGTAATGAGTCAAATTATTTTACATTACTCTTTGACATACATTCATTCTTTTTACATGTTGTCCACATAACATACACTATTTCACATAGAGAGTACTAAAGTTATTAGAACTTTTGAGAAGTTTTGGATTTGTGATGTCTTTAACAAGCAGCTTCCCCATACATTATGTAATATATAATGCATAAATTTCATTTTCTTCAATGGCTTGTTATGTTTTTGTTTTCTTTTTAGGAAGAGGGGTGAAAGTAATTGTCTATCTATATACTGAAGGTACAGTAAAATTAATTCTAATTTTTTTTGAGAAAATGACATTTCATTGATGTTTTGCCTTTTGATTTGTAGAGAAGCTGCTCACATATGACATCATAAATCAAAAATGTTTTTATTTTAGTTCTCTGTGAATGATTTTTCTCAGTCCTTCGGCAATATTGTCATTATTATTCTGCTATTTTTACAATAAACTCTTTGTCGGGGTGAACTTCCCCTTTAAAGAAAATCACTTCAACGGAAGACCTTGCCATCATTTCTCATTGGAAACATAATCACGCTTTTTGAGCAAGGTCATTATTTCCCCTCAAACCACCACCATCAATATCAGCTGCAATTAAATCAACTGACGACACAGCCCTAAGTAGATACAAAGTTTGTTTAAAGCAACAATATTCACAAGCCATATTATCGGTTGTTGAATGTGGTGAATCGTCTGGTTTATTAGAGCTTATCAAATCTGTCCTTCATCAACTGATTTCACCGTAGTCACAAGAATCATATAATCAATGCCCAAATAACCTAATTGATCAATTTTATATCAACTCTAATTAGTGCACATATGACAAATTGTATGTGTGGCCTGAGCATACATGGTCAGTCTGACAAAAGCATTGATTACCAAGGGACTATGCCCGTAATAATTGATGATTAGTGGACTGTAATTGATCATTATCCTTCCTTGTTAGCTTTTATTTAGCCTAGAATTAGGCGATTTCAATGACAGAAATTTAGCTACAGAAAACCAATCATGAGAGGAAAATATAATTGTGGTGATAATAAAATGACTAAAATTGTCTGAAAATATGAATTCTGCAAAACTTTATCAATAACATATACGTAGGTATTAATAAAAAAACAGGTAAAATTAACACAATATTCACAATAGAGATATCAAGGGAAAAGAAAGTTACAACACTAATACTAGTTATTTATTATATGCAATCAATCATTTTTCTTATTCATAAAAATAAGCAATCTTCAAATAAGTGTAGACATTTGCACATTCCTTTCTAATCGAGGGAGGGGGGTGAGAAGGATACGGAAGGGGGGGGGGGGATTCCCAAGGGACATGATATATTTCTTTTTAAACATTGAAGCTTGGCAACTACTCCCTCCCCTTTTCTTTATGTCTCTTATCAGATCATAAAGTAGTGTACTTACATGAGTGTCCTGATCGCTTTCACTGTCACACTGCAAAATAAAAAAAGACACAAAAAAAGAAAACGAAGTTGAGAATTCTGAATCTATGCTGATATATAATGCCTAAGAGACTGTCCATGAACGTGATATTATTATTGAATTATCAACATATGATAAAATCCAGATGATTCAGTTCAAATATTTTATATCTCTGATTATTGTTGACTTAATAGATCAGTACATATTTACCTCCTGCAAATTGTTAAATTTCCGTGTCATCTGCTAGATCTGTCTGTGACAAATCTCTTTATCTTTTTTACCTGAATGTTCAATTACAAAGTGAGAACCATTTGGAATGTTTGCTGTGATAGTGAAGCCGGTCTAGCAAACATTTCCACAAAGATTTCTCATTAAATAAGAAATCCATCAATATGTTTGATGTCACCACATTTTCATATGCTTAGCAAATATGTCTGCAGACTTAAGGAATTCATCAATATAATGTTTGTCTACAGATCTTCATAACCAGCTTATTTTTTTTTAAGTGGGGGGGGGGTTCTCTTATCGAAGGGAGAGTTTATAAAAATTGTTGTACGTAGAATGCCTATGCTGCGGTTTAAAATTTCACACAAAACTGAGAGTGTTCCTATAGCAAAAAGATCGCTTTCCATGAAGTGGTTTTCTGAAACCACTTTCGGCGATCAGATAGGAATGCTAGCGAAGAGGATCTTTCAAACCAGTTTCCCTGAAACTGTTAAAGTGTACTATGGGGTGGTGATGCAAGAAACATGATAAATGATAGAATTATAGCTACTGTACACACAAAGCTTCACATTTGGAAAAGGTAACACACTACTAACTCCAGTATTAATGACAAACATGATCAGAATGATTTATTTCCAAACCTAATAGACAGTCAATTTATAATGCAGCATACAAAAATTTGGCATGTGATTGTGAAGTCTACCGTGTATAATTCATTCAATTTGTAAAGATATATATTACATTACATTGGACTAATATGACCTTTCTGGTATGAATGATCTTAATTGATCCAATGAGGCCATATTTGTAATATAGAGGCAGGCATTTGATTCATACCATTTATCATAATCAATAAAAACAGGCCTCCACTATGATCGCAAAAGAGCAATCGAAACCAAACATTTAGTGCCAACACGTCTGGAGTGCACAAATACTCATTGTGCAGAATTAAATGCAATAAACCCCTGATTAGCTGTCGTAATTTAATCAAAAGCTAATTCAGGCTCGAGAAATAACAGTCTGCCTGAATTAAAGTAAGCCAAATTAACCGGCTGATAAAAGAGTTTGCTCCATGGCACACAATTAGCTCATCTTACCCACACAGTATCAATTAAGCCTCTTGCGCTATGCTGTACATGGCTGCAGCAATAACTTGCAGATTAAATCAATTAGAACTGAGCCTAATAGGTGAAATTGGAGTTGATTGAATCTTGTTAAGAAATCCCAATATATCATCGGCTGTATAACATGACTTCGCAGTAGGCTCATAATACAAGAGCAATGCCCCATCAATACATGCATGGTTGTTAATCAATGGGTCACGATATAACAGCTCTTCTACATTAGCTTCCTAGACGGAAGTGTGGAGGGTTAGTGGTATAGAGATCTGCACTTGAACTGGAAGAGCACGGGTTCAAATATTGTCACACTGTATGAGTAGAATCAGCAGAGTAGCAAGAATTTATGGTAATTTTTCTTTTTTTAATTCAGTCATCTTGAATATAAAGGGGCCATTCCATTATCATGATCTGAAACCCTGATCCGTTTGAATCATTTGATCAGCGGAGGGCGGGATAAGAATCATTTGAAATCAGGAGGAATATAATAACTTTGCATGTGTGGACAGGGTAAACGACAAGCCGCGCAGTCATGGGATTAGTGTAATCTGGTCTTTCACGGAGTACTAATAGTGGCAAGTGGACATAATTAATCCCCCTTTCATTTGGACAATTTTTCTTTCTACAAATTATGTTTTGCTGACTCCCAGTGACAAGCTTAATTTTTCCCTCATCTTGCCGATCTGAAGGTTTGCAGAATCATAGCAAAATCAGCATAGTGGAACAGGGGCCTTGAAATGGAAACAAATTCTTTAAAAAAAAAAAAATTAGTACACAAAATACAGTAATCACAGAACAAGACCCAAAAAATGCATGTTTTATTTTATAAAAGATGGAAGCATATCTTTAGAAAGATGAAACTAGAAATCAATAGTAGATATGAATATATTCATTTGCCCTCATGGGGACCTCTGGGAGGGGGGGGGGGGCGAGGAATAAGGAGGGGTGAAGAACAGCTTTAATCTGACATATCTAATATAGCTCATGCTTGACAGTATTTCTTTGTCTTTATTACCAAGAATATTTCTCTTTCCATAATCCATATGAATTGTAAATAGCAGAGTAAAAGCTAGAATAGAGATCTAAGCAGAGACTTTAATATACCTATTTGCCTGGATAGGGGATTTTCCTGGCTTAAAGCTTAATATTACACCACTCTCCTCCCCACTTTGAGTGAAGAAATTATCATATTCTGCCATCGGCCAAATGGATTGAGTTTTTAAAAAAGGCACTATGAAAGAAGACATTTCACTTATATGCAAATCAATATTGTGGCATTTACTTCATGTTTTTCATTTATTATTTAAGCTTATTTAATTTGATTGTACTTTTCTACCCTCTCCCCTTCAGATGGCCTTTTCAACTTTTATTCCACTTCTCCATTAAAGGAGAATGACACCTCTTTGATCATGTGGTAAAATTCAAACATTACTCAATACGGGTATTAATACATAACCTTATTGCCCTTACATTGGAAAAGAGAGTAGTTTGATGGAAAAAAATATGGGTAAATATCATTATTCATAGGGAATCTGTGAAAAGCATCTATGATAGCCTAGTTTAATTCAGCTAGATTAAACTGTCAATACAAATGCTCTCTCAATATGGTAATGCTTCAGTTAGTAGAGTGGGTAAGCAGATTGGGACCTTCCAATCATAAGATGATGTAGCCAACTCCTTATAAGGTTGAACTACCTATTTCTACAGGAATTTTAAAAACTGAATACACATTGCTCATCATTAAGATATCTTTTTTTTTAAAAGGTGAGAAAAAAAACTATTGGTTAAGACTGAGCCCAAAGAAATAGTGAACTCGGGGCCAGTCTTGAAGCCAGTCCTGAGTATGGTCTTGGGTCCAGTAAAATCCTAGTCTGAACTCTAAGTACTGCAATTTGATATGCAAGTATTTTTAAAAACAAGAGGTCAGTTGCAAAGGAGCCTTGGGTCTGACCAAGACCACTTCAGAAATATGGTTAGGTTTCTGGGTTTGATAATTAACCTGGTTTACGTCTTTAATCTGACTCGGTCCTATCAAAAGTAAGAAAAGAAATAAAAAAGGGTCTTGTTCTCTTCATAATTAGACTAAGACAATAGTTTACTGCAATGAAAATTGAAATGAAAATATCACAACTGTGTATAATACCACACAAACTATACAAAAAAACGCATGAGAATGTATGAAAGAAAGAAAGGAAGGGAGGGGGATGTCACAAGAGAAATAAATAACTTGTGTATTACTGGATGACTGATATGGCATCTTAAATTTAAATCCTTCCTCGCTAGGGAGCACAGATATCTTGCTATCGGCGGGCAATTACATATAGGGCCCTTGAAATCTCCAGATTAGAATATAAGCTGGCGGTTTGGAGATTTGCATAGATGAATTCCATCTAATCTACAGTGGTTCCTCTGCATTTGGTGTTCATTGTATAGATCTTGGCTTGAAATTATGATCAGTCATAGAGGCAGTTCCCTACACTTCTAATCAGTCTGAATGTTGAATGCAGAGAATTCAGGGTTCTTGTGTTAAGACTAAAAAGATAATACCAAGTATGACTTCTGGAAAATCTTTAAAAAATGAATAGCCCTCTATTACCATTTGAAAATTGTCTCTTTGATTACAGATATTAAAGCTAGCAGAAGAAAGAATATGATATCCAGTTATAAAATAGGTTCAAGGATGTAGGCAACAGAGAGTGCATACATGTGTACATTATGCAAGGCAAGCCTTCACCAAGGCACATAATGTTTGATTGTCAGCTGTGTGTTTCTGGATACAGGACTATGAATTTAGGGTGCATCATATTACGTCTAGTACGTAAAAACTGAAAGTAATCTGAAATCAACAATTCTTTTTATTGAAACGTTAAAGCTAGGATTTTGACACATTTAATCAGGCAGGCATACTGATTACGCATGTGTTGTCATAACAGAGAGCACTTTATTCAATTTTGGAGGGATTTAAGCAAAATTTCCACTCCCAATTCATACTGCCGAACCCTTATATAATGCACATAACGTACAGGTCTAAATGTGTGATGTCAGTGGCATATTGGGTATTCACAATGTAATGCAAACTCACTAGGCACATCTTCTAAGCAGCCAGCAACATTGGCGAAAATAGGCCTATGCAGATTTAATGAATAAATTATGAATCTGAGGACAGAATTCAAAGGATGGTCTACCCCACCCCCTGCCCTCATAACTCCCTACTACCATGAACCTATCAATCCCTCCTCACACAAACCAGTCAGTTTTCCTTGACTGCAATGATTATAGATGAAACTCAACTCTAATCCAAGTCAATGCAGGTGCCTTCTTTCTACATCTCCCTGACATGGCAAGCTAATCCGGCTTTGCCTGCTCTCATTATTATGCAGATGGGAAAATCTCAAATATAGTGACATTGGCATGCACCCGCACATCACCGGTGCACCCTCTTTCACAAAACCGATTTTCATTCACTTGTGAAACAGCTAGAATTTCCTATGCTAGGTTAAGCATATATTTTTTTAGAGAGTAAAGATAAAATCAAATGTACAACAAGCATAACTTTTATAAGTCCATGGCAAACCATGTACAATTTTAATTATTTGTGTGTCTCTTTATACTATATCCCCAACCTTATCTGGATATGGAAGGTGGAAGGTAAGAGGGGTGAGGCAATGTTAAGCCTAGCGCACATCAATACGACACAATTTTTTGATATATCACACTTGACACTAAATATAAAACTTCCAGAAATAAAAATTATTTCATTTGAAATTCCGAATAATGTTAGGGATAATAAAATCATAAATTTGCTGTGCAACAAGCCCTGTGTTTGGAGTAAAGTCTAAAATCAGCTTCAAGTCACAGTGAATAATAACATCATTATGATTTGGAATTTGAATTGCTTTTATTCCTACATAGAGGCTTGAACTACACCAAATTTTGATTTCAGTATATTCCTACCACTATTCTGAACTCTGATAGCTGAGATTTTATCAGTTGGGATGTTCATATCAAATATTGAATATAGAATTTCTTTGGAGTTTGGTTCACAATGAATGGAATAGTTTGTGCCAGGCTTTACAACCAAATCAGTCATTCAAATAAAAACAAATTACCACAAAAATCACACCTGAGGAAAACACAAAACAATTTTCTGAAAATTACTTGAAGCTCATAATTTTTTTTTAAATACTAATTTACACACAAGACAGAGAGAGGTTGTTAATGTCATTCATGCCCAGAAGAATAACTAATTTGTGGCTCAATATGTTGAAGGATTTGTATCCTCCTTCTGGGTGGAGAGCAGTAATTTTAGATTCATGGCTTGCTGAAAACATGCATGCTACAGCTGAAGTTAGAAACCAAAATATATAATATGGGTGCGAGAGTTGCAGTACAAGATGTAAATAATTGATGTTTAATATGTGAATATAGCATCACACATACCTTTATAGGAAACTAAGAAAACCAACACAATTAACATTTAAGAAATACTGCAACTGGAGTGTTAAAAAAATAACTTTTGAAAAATCTCTGGCTTGAAATATGTAATCATTGTTGGCAAAGCATTACTAACAGGAAGCCTGATATTAAAATGAAGTACAAACAAAACAATAAATTTGCCATTCTCATCTTCTTACTAAGTCTTGATAACATCACAAAACAACTTCCATTACGGTACCATCAATAATGATATACAATAGATCATACTAACCACTTTGGCTCACACTATGTATACTTGCCTTTATTGCAAACATAGAGTAGCATTATTCATTTCTATTGCCTACCCCAAAACCATCAACATCAATATTTAACAATGAGACATCAAAGGAATTTTTTTCATGACAAATAATATCAAGACTTGTGCATAAAGAAAAAAGCTTCATCTTTGAGAACTTCATCATATCCAAATAAAAGGGTATAGTGAAATAGTGTGAAATAAAACTTGTGACTCATAAACTAAAATGAATGCGTTAAAACCATAAGAAAAAATCCTGAATGATTCAGAAAGTAAAAAAAAACTTGTTCTAAACTTCACATCACTAAAAATAGCTGAAATATGGGTCCAAAATGCAATACTGAAAGATAAAAAGTAAGGATCCTCCTTCAGAAGTAGGATAAGCTGTCAGTGATATGTTCTAGATGAAGTTTAAAGTCCCCCGATTCTACCCCCTCACAATCGGCTGTATAAAGATATTTGAAGAGCATCCTTCTATCTCCCAAGTGACAGGAGATAATACCCTCATGGCTAATACTAGATCCCTTCTCATCTAACCCCTATCACATTCACATAACACCTTGAGAGCCAGAAAGGCATAAGATTCCTCTCCTTCACAAAGAATGAATGTCTATCTGACCCTAACTGATAGATCTATGGAGATGGAACATCATGATCTCATAAGCCATCTTCTAACTCAATTCCTGACAATGGAGAACACCTTTATCCTTCTCTTCCAAGCCTTCATGAACAGAATTCAAATCGAGGCTTACTCAGAGAAGTGACAAAAAGGAAACTTTAAAAATATGAAACCTGTGCAGAATGACCATTCAAGTTGATTGATGTACACATGCCCCATCAAAAGTGTGCAAAATCATCTCTAAATCCATGGTGAGCCATGTAATTCAGAGTATTTATTTAAACTGATCATATGACAGTAACATTACACAAATTGTTTTCATAGATAATCTGCATCACAAACAAAAAATGTGCTAAAATTACGGTCTTTACAGGTGGTCCGGGTTACCAGTCAAATATATCGCTGTACACATGTGTGACCCAAAATCCGTATTTAAAGGGTTTTTTTTTTTCAGTTTTGGACGCGGGCCTTGTGTGCACTTGTTCAGGGTATCTAACACTGATTTTTTAAGAATGTGGTGGTTTTGAAAGACTGGTCAATGGTCAATTGCTGGATCAAACATAGTTAGGGTATGTTTTTCCCCCAAGCTTTTCCCATAACTTTTCCCTCATTTCTGAAAAGTGTTTGGGTTCTTCCCGATTGTAAGCAACGACCCTGGGAACGGGCCTGGGAAACAGGAAAAGTAGACACTTTTTTAGGGGGTCATATTCTGGCGACAACTTGTTTAGGGGGTTATTTTGCACACAGAGAAAAACTTGTTTAGGGGGTGTTTGGAAATAATTTGGTCACGCATGTGTACAGTAATACACATACAGGGGGTGGTCTCTCTGGATGTCATATTTACAGCAGTAATTTTAGTTCTCTCCGGCTGTGTTTATGCAATCTCTTGCCAGAATCATTATTTGAATCCTGATTCAAAACACAATCACAGTATCTGCAGAATCAGGGTTTAGTTGTCCCTCTCTTCAACATTGTATCTCCCTCACTTCAGGCCTAGCAAGTGCACATCATAGTTCAAAACACAATCACAGTATCTGCAGAATCAGGGTTTAGTTGTCCCTCTCTTCAACATTGTATCTCCCTCACTTCAGGCCTAGCAAGTGCACATCGTAGTGCATAGTCTGACCCAGGAATTATGGTCAACTTCAAAGTGCGTTTAATTGCAAATGATACACAACATTGATTTTTTTCATTATTATTTATCTATATAAAAATATAGTAACATCTCGGATTATTTTTTAAATTACGATGAAACCTTTTTTTGAAGGAAAACGTTGAGGTAAATTAAAATTAGATGTAAAAGATCATCCCCAACATACGTAGCTTGTATGTCATTGCAAACAAACCATCTCAAACACATGTACCGGGATTCCTTCCTTGCTCGCCGTGCCGATTGAGAGCTGTGCAACACGTGCATAGATCTACTCTCTCAGCCAAGGCGAGCAAGCAATACGGCATGTCTTGTGATGGTTTGTTTACGATTCCTTCCTTGCTTGTCTTGCCAATTGAGAGCTGTGCAACATGTGCATAGATCTACTCTCTCAGCCAAGGCGAACAAGCAATACGGCATGTCTTGTGATGGTTTGCTTACGATCACATATGCTACGCATGATGGGGATGATTTTTTACATCTAATTTTAATTTACCTCAACGTTTTCCTTCAAAAAAGGTTTTATCGTAATTTAAAAAATAATACGAGATGTTACTATATTTTTACATAGATGAATAATAATGAAAAAATTAATGTTGTGTATCATTTGCAATTATTCGTAATTTTGTCGAATTAATGAGATAAAAATTACATCTAACAGAACGAGTGACAATCTATCCAAGCCACATGAAGTTTATCGTCGGTGCATATCGTCTGCTGCTATTCGTTCAGTTGATTTGCCTTCAGGTTCGGATTATATTCACTTGTTTGTAAGTACAGTTATATCATTATTTTCCTAATTTTAAAAGAGGTAGTAGACTCTGTTTGGATGTGGTTATTCATTTTCATGAATTCAATTTGGCTCGCGCGTTGTAGCTAGCACTTGTAGCAGCTGCATGAGTTGGTAGCGAGTCGGTGTTGCAAGTTGAATTGTCCGACTCATCATCATCGGCGTAATTCCCCCAATTTACCTCCAACTACGTCACTTTGTTGTTCACTTCATCATCATTCTCTTCATCTTCAAAATCATCAATCTGAAAATCCAAATCTAGATAAAATTCTGGGTTTTCTTTCATTTCGTGATCGAAGTATTCAATAACAGTGTGGAGAAAACGTACCCACGCAACAGGTTTTGCATGCAAGTGGAGCTTCATGTGGGAGAGCCTATCACGCCTCTCGTACAGACAGTGATGTCATCAAATTCGGGTCAATTCAAAGACCGATGCGAGGCATATTTCGAAGAGGCATTTTAGCGTTTTTTAATCGGTGATTTTCACCTCATGTATTATTTTCGTTATTTTTGAATGACCCACTGATAATACCCACATCATTACCTTTCCATTGACATATAATAAGACCACATTCATAATCAAAATATTTCTCCTTTAAACAAATTTCACAATGCTTTGTCAAACTGATTAAATCAATGACTCTCACAAATAAAATCATCATCTACTTTCCAAAGTTCTACATATAAATACTTGGGATGAATGGTTTCTCTTTTCAATCGTAATATAAAAAAAAGAACAAAATATTCCAAAAAAAAGAATTCTCATCAACATGGCTCCTATATTTAAGGTTACTCAGGAAGTGGTCGGGTAAGAAACTTTCCCATAGATGACAATAAGATGCTACTTGTGTATCTTCATCTGACAAATTTAATCCTTAATTTTAGAAACTTATCTCCTTTAATCTCCATCTGATCTCCTTAGAAGCTTAATCAATCAAATATCAAGTTAAAACCACGATCTCACTTCGTATAACATCTTATTTCCCAAATCTTAAATTAATACTAATACATGTCACTATACTTCATTTCTGATAAATCATAGTTCACAAACAGGAGGAAATTTTATTCAGGTTTTACTATTTTTCAGAAAAGGGTATTTACCAAGATTGTCCTGTCAGTGAAAGTAAGCTTGATTTTTAATTTATTCATAACAAAACATTAAAAGCCTTATTTGATCAGATTACATTATTCATATTGCCAACAGTAAAATTTATATTTTATTGCTGCTTTAAGGATATGTCAAACAGATGTCAAGTAAGATTTAACAAATAACAAATATTAGAAGAACCTATCAAAGATATGCCCTAAAAATCACAGAATAATAAAGTTACACATTGTAAAATTTTAAAGTTTGTAATATAACTATAAATGCAAACTACTCTTGTATAAGTAAGTACATGTAACATAAATTTAATTTTTGAATGGTTTTCGAAGATATAAAGGTAATGAAAAAAATTCAAAAAGTGTACGGAAACAATGTCAGGATTGTATATCAAATGCACAGGGGAACTAATTTCAAATTTGCTGAGAAAAATATAATGCTTTCATACTTGCATATTACATTGCAAAATCAATTTTTAAAAATAACTCTATTTTACCTTTGATTTTCACTAAACCATAAATATGTTTCTTTAATTTACGCTTTTTCATGGTATACTTGACCTTTCAGATTGAATGAAAGCTGTTGCCCCATATTTTGAGATCTAGACTAACTTATGCCATATAGTCTTAGCTCCCCCCCCCCCAAGAAAAAAAATGCCAAAATTTTGATAACATGTATTTTTCTTACACCTACCAGGAGCCTGTTGCATAAAATTTTTTACCTGAGAAAACTCCGGTAAAAACTGAAAACTAAGGTTAGTCTGATTTCTGCCATTGACTTTAACACAGGGCAAAAACTCAGGTAAAAATTACCTGAGTTTTCTCAGGTGAAAAGTTTTATGCAACAGGCCCAGAAGCCAGAATGGGTACGAGAGTGGGAGGGGGAGACCGAGTCAAACGTGGGAGTATACACAATCACAATCAGATGGCATTTTATAAAAACATTTATTGAAAAAAAGTGCCAGAGGGGCTCCCCTTCCCCTTATAGTTCTACTGCCCCTACTTTTATTGTGTTGTTTCCTCACAAACTTGCTATCTGCAGTTAAAGCACAACTTAAAACCAGAGTTAAAAGTAAACCAAAGATTAGAATAAAAGCTTTTTAAAAAGGGCAGTTTATATAGAAAACTATAACTCTTCTCTTCTGATGAATTTTACAATTACAATCTGCATCAAAGTTTATTAGATGAAACAAAATTCTAGTTCCTTTGTAATAAGTAAAAAAGGCCATCCATTTATGAAAATTACATTTCATTTAAGATAAAAACTATAGCACAGTGTACTCAAATTTCACTTTGACAATGTTTATTATCTTCGCAAAATTCTTATCAAATTAGGATACAACCATCCTCATTAATGTTTCAAATTAAGGGAAACAATTTCTAGTCAAATTGGAAAAGCAAGCCATTTTCACAATTGAATAAAAAACATACGTACATTCACAGAATTCCTTATCCCCACACCCCCCCCCCCCTTCATGAAAAATAACTTTCCAAAACAATTTGTTAGAATTTTGAACAAAAAAACAAAATTGTCATCTCGGTTTGGCCATCTAATTTTAATTAAAGTTTGTTGTACTAAATAGAAATGAATCTGAATGTTTAGGAGTGCAAGATTTTCTTGTTGGTGACTCGTTCGGTTTGTGACATTCATCTTTGCCTAGTTCCACCCCACTGTCACAAATAGGCCCAAGGATAAAGCCGGATCATGAAGGTATATCCTAGGGAGGAATAGGTAGAGGATTACCAGACCATGTACAAGCTTTCTTCAAAATATCCATCTGCTTCTTTTCACAATAATCTAGCAGCAACCCCAAGTAATGGGTTTTTCGAGCCACATTAAACCACCCGGATTCACAGGATATCAAAAACGCAATCCCCTATCTCCTCAAGAGCCTGACAACCTGATTGCTGCCAACAATGAGTGATGTGTTCACACGTACAATGTAACGTAGCTGCAGGAAGAGATCTTCAGGCAATCATGCAGAGTTTGGATTCTTCTGGGTAAAACTGAACTTGTTCCATCTATTTGCTTCTGAAACCCTCACAAGGGAAATGGTGGATAAATCCCTGTCCGAAGCTCCCTGTTGATACTTTAGTGCCGATGGGGACCTATCCCAAGACACTCTGGCAATTTTAGCAGGCTTTGTGGCAAAGCTTCAGGTAATGCTTCCCTGGAAGTGAAACTGTTGTCCAGAAAGAGTCTCTAGATCCATTGCTGATCACAACTTGATTATGCTTATAGCTTCTATTCATTAGGCCTTACTTGACTTTCAGGTAGGTATCAAAGGACATCATGTTAAATGATCATCAAATAGGCAGTTTTCTCTATTCACCATCTTTATTCACTCGTGATAACCTATTTAATGGGATGACTATGGGATCGAGACTAGTCTGTAGCCTCTATCATCAGAAAGCTCAAGCATCTTTTTTCGAAGCTGATTGCCCAGAACGGTACAGGTACAATAAGACATCCAATGGAGACGCAGTGCTCATCACTGGTAAATTGGGAAACCAGTTGGGTAGCATTGAGGTAACTTATTTCAAAAAGTCCCATTTCTTACAAGCAACTTCTTATGTACAAGCCAGTTAGAAAATTCAGATTTATCACTGTTTGTTCTTTAATATCTCATAGAAAAGGAATGGATGATCGATACGGAGTCAGTTTGGTAGGATTGGGGTTATTCGTTCTAAAGAATGCCAATGTTTCTTTACATATCTAAGCCATTCAGAAAGATTTCAGATTTAACACTGGTTTTGGTTTATGTAATTTCCTAAAAGTTTCTTTAATCAGTCTGTAGATACAATGAAATTCCCCTACTACAGTCTGTACATGTTCCCGTTGGGCTGAATTGCATTTTGAGTGCAATCTGAACTTGATAATCGAGTCAATATTAACCCTCATCGCTAAAAGTATTTGGTGACAATTTACAAGCTAATAGCTATGCTGAGCAATAACCATCATCTGCATAACTCCACTGTGAATTTCTTATTTCTAGATGGGGACTAATAACATTGTTTGGTTCATATATAATCTACCAGAGTTCACAATAACTCAAGAGGACTTTCTGAAATTTGAAAATTCTCATAATTTCATAACAAACCCTCTGGCAAAACTGAAGGGAAAAAATATAGCAAAGAAAACAGCAAAGGCTTATTGAGCGAAAAGCGCCAAATCCTTCCAATTATTGCACCTTATACATTCACTGCCCGGATGTCAGCTTCTGCAAAATTGGAACTTTGTTATTGCTAGAATATTTTGCCTAAAGGGGGTATTATCATAACTTAGAATGGGATAAAGAAATTGTTGCAATCCCGGGTTCTCAATTGAGTACCATTTTTTTTTATTGCAGTGACATATAGCAAGATGATAAAAAGAAATGACATTTTTAGGGCTTTGTAAGAGTGAAATCTGCAGTGGTTAAAAAGGTCAGGGGATAAGGAATCACTAGCTTTGGGGGAACACTGGGGGTTTTCTGAACGGACAATTTCAAAGTATGAAGTATCATGCTTTATAAGAACTAAATCATTCAATATCTAGTGTGCATATTGATGGGGGTATTCCTGGATTACGTTTACTAAAAATAACCAAATTTCAGAAGGAAAGACTGACATATTTTAATTTAAAATATATGAGAAAATTGAGTACTTTTGATAATATAAACTAATGTCCTGAACAATAGAAATTCACCCAAGTACAATTAAAGTCAATACAATTTTATTGATTTTTTTCAGACTAAGAGTTTGAAGACTATATAGGAAAATTGCAGAAAATAAATGATTAATGTTGCTTATTTTTAGTATGATTCCAAAGATATAAATTTTTAATCATCAGGTTGAAAAAAAAAATCTTCAAAGATATTTTACTGTTGCTTCCTTACTATGGGCACCTGCAGTAATAAGCTTCATTGCCACATCATTGCAACCATTCAACCCATGATTCTACACTCAAAAAATAAAAAAATAAAGGTTTTGCTTTTACTGAACAAATTGCTCTCATTTGAGGCAAGTAGTCAACCAAATGACCCCAACAAAAAGTTCAGTATTGTCACATGATACATTTAAAACTCAGAGAGGGAAAATAGATAGGAATGAACACATCCTGACAGGCCAGCTTAAAGCAACCACTTGAAGATCATATCAGATTGAACATCAGCAGGGCAACCAAATCTTTCTCACTCCATCTACCCTACACCTTAATGCTCTAAGGCCCGTGGACACCAATCGCCCATGAAACTCTAAACTTGCCATAATATTTTTGCAACCCGGTATGCAGAATGGGGATGGAGATGGGGAATACTTTGGCGGGTTGACCGTCCTTATTGATTGCAAGAAAGAAAAGGAGCAGTGCCACTGGTCACGGAAATGGGAACGTTATTCAACGCCTTTTGTCGCCACTAATATTGCAGCCTGGAGGTTGCAGGGTTGTTTATCTCCCCTCCGCCAAATCCTAGACTGTCAACCAACAACAAAATATGTCCTTTTCTATTGTCACATTGCCTACCAAAGAAGAAACATTTGATAGTGTTGTATTTTTCTGATAATCTGACATTTAGCCCAAAGCTAATCAAAACAAACAACAAAATGGCTCGACTTCCGCTCTCTGAACAGCCACTAAAAGCTCCTTTCCTCCCAGGCAATTTCTTATTTTCAATGAGACTGTTATAAAATGATACATGCCTTCGATGTTCAATTACTCTTGCTGGATAGGGTGCAGGGGTGGGGGGGGGGCTCAGGATATCTTTTATTATACATGTATATAAGTCTAACTGCTTAATTCAAGGGGTCTATAACTAACCACACTTTGATCAGGGAAAAACGTCATTACTTCCCAAAACTAATTGTACAGAGCGTTTCCCTGATCACTGACAAGTGTTACACACTTCTTTAATCTTCGCACCTGAATGGCAGAGAGAAATTTTTTGGATGTGAAAAATCACAGAAAAGACACTTGATGAATGCTTCTCAGGATTCTCATTGACACAAGTTGCATCTTATTTAGATGTGAAATTATTAGCTGTATAATAACGAGTGAATGAATGAGTGTGAGAGAAGAGAGCGAGAGAAAATCAAATCAGAACTCCAAAAAGAGATTTCAAGAGACAAGACAGAGATGAGGACAAACAACAAGAAAGTACATTCAATTGGCCAAGTTCATTACACTTCTTTAGAAAGTGTTAAAATGAATTAGGATTCGGCAATCTTCCCTTTCACAATGCATTATAGTTTCCAAACAAGCGTTAAATTTGTGATAGATGTCATATGTTATCTCTTGGAGTGCTTTGGTTTGCCGTCAATTTAAAACTGAGATTAGAATAAAAGGATGGTAGGTGAAGTAGAAACAAACTGTCATCATTAAAGAAAGGAGTGGCATCAAATGGACAAGTCTACATTGAATGAAGTGTTCACACACACAAAAAAAATGTTGCATGACTGTAGCTAGCAGTATTAAAATGACAAAGTTACTTAAAACATTGATAAATCTGAATTTTACTGATTAATATATGAAGTGCAGTTTTATGGTACACACAAACAATTTGAAAAGGACCTGGATGTGTAAAACCATAGGAATGTTTTTTTTTCTCTGTTGAGTCATAAAACGATTCTTGTTTAATTTGTGCAAAGTTCTCATGATTTTTGTGTAAAAGTTAATACTTTAATAAACTACGGCCAGTCAACAGATAAGAA
Organism: Lytechinus variegatus; assembly: GCF_018143015.1. Lineage (NCBI taxonomy): Eukaryota > Metazoa > Echinodermata > Echinoidea > Temnopleuroida > Toxopneustidae > Lytechinus > Lytechinus variegatus. The sequence continues at coordinate 78,170,695 of NC_054741.1, forward strand.
CACATTGAAATTTGAACATGACATTTTGCAAGAACAGTCTAATTGTTCTAGCAAATTCGTGGCTTGCTCAATTAAGACATTTGGCTAAGAAGACTGAAATTTTTTACATTCACGTCCTCCACAATTCGTAGAGTTGGGGAGGTAAAAGTTGTGCACAGATGACAGAGATCTGCTAACTGGAATGTGAACAGAAGATTGAGCATCAATACATTCACAGGATATTATGTTTGCCTAACATGTTTCTACATGGTGTTTCAGGACGTGTGTGAACAAGTTAAAAAGGTGTTTGAATATATTCAGTAGAGTACTTACTACGCTGTGTATATATGAATCCTTATTTGAATCAGGATGGGGTAAATGATGTATGGCAGGGGATTTAAATCCTTTTTATCATACATCAAAAATTCTATTTATCCAAATATGGAATACCGGGGGGGGGGGGGGAAGTAACTGGCTTGCTTTACTTAGTTTACCATTCCTCTCTTGTAATTTGCCCACCCTCGACTTGCAATTTCCAACTATATCATGACTGTCCAGCACTAAACTAAAAAGAGAAATTGATGAATGTAGATGGTTGACCAAGTTCAATAATGAGATGAAGCAATGAAGCACAGAGTACAGATACAACAAACTTTGCATTGATTCTCTTTGCTGATCACACGTACTACGTAACACAACTTTGATAAAATTTTGTCAATATTTATCATTTTTGCATACTGTAGTCCAGGTGTAGAAAATCCATTGAGATTGAATCGACAAATTGCTGAATTTTCTCTTTTGTTTCTCAAGGCAACTATGGGAGGTGAGGAAGGGGAGGCTATGAACTTTTGGTTGTATGTGAAATGCCTAATAAAGAATAATTTTCATAATTGCCCCTCCCTTCAACTATTCTTTTTCACTTGTTCTTTTTGTAAGTGATCACACGTAAAATAGTATTCCCTTGTACACCCTTGCTTCTGGTGGCGACTATAACCACAGGTGGGTCTTAACCAGACAAAGCCAAACCTCATAACGAAAGCTTGAATTTAGCACATATGTGCATATACATTTGGTGTAATGCTCTTGCTGCATGTGCACAAAAGTCTGAATTATACGGCATTCTCTGTAAAGCATTTATGGGACCAGGCTGAAGTCAGTCAGAAGTTTGTTCTGATGAAGACACCCCTCACGAGATCCATGCAAAGTACTTGATAACCACCATCCATCAAACCAAACTATCAAAATGGCTATGATTGTCATATGAATAATCACTGCTAAGAGACACTGTATGGCCACAGTGATTTACAACCCGTCTCATACAAAATTGGAAATCATAAAAGATTCTTGTTTCCGAGCGCAGCCACAAAATTGGCTAATTATGGTTCTTTTCACAAAGAAACCCTACCAGTTCAAGACTGGGATTTCTGTAAACATCCAAATTTTAGAAACTAATACTGTGGATAGAACATGTCTATTTTTCAGGAGACTAAAAGCTCCCTTGATAATAGAGTTTTATATTTTTCGATTTTCTTTCACTGATTCGTTTTATTTTTATTTTTCACGTGGGAGGTGGGGGTGTGAGCTTTACATCAATCAACTTGGAATCACAAAAATAATTCTGTATTATTCTGTTCATCTCGTGGCTTGTATTAAATAATGGAATCATCCATAGCCCCCCCCCCTTCCTCTCTCTTTATATCACTCTCACATTTGATAAGATTTACAAGTTAGTATCCCGCAATTTATACCTACTTATTTTATCTGGATGGAGCTTGCAGAGGTGAATTAACATCTTGACAAAGGTAGCTAATGCAGCAATTAGGTTCATATCCTAGACCCTGTGATGTTTATGACTCATATTTATTCTACTATCTTTTGCCAAAAAACTTACAAGTCTGTTTCCACTATAATAAATAAAGGATTATTTAAATTAAATGGAGGCAAAATCTGGACCCCTTGATTATTATCACATAATTAAAATGTGTTTTCTTTTATTTGGGTACTTTTGTATTCTGTATGTAACTTGTATATATCATGCATTGTTTATCTAATATTATTTATTCCATGTCACTTTTGTTAAACAGCCTCGGTAGACAACAGCCTAGCACCTGAAAGCGGGTATATTGTTTAATTCTGTACTTCTAGATGTTTGTGGCATTACCTGAGTATTATACACACATCATTTACTGTGACCTAGAAATTCATTGGAAAGGGTGTCATGGGTAATTGACAATTGTCAATTAATCACAATTACACTGAAATGCCTGTTATTTCACAACCTAACACATGACAATGATATCAGTAAATTCACAGGTGGAAACTGGTGAATCACTTCTACAGGTAAACCAGTAGTACTATGTGTAGGAGAAGTCTATAATGAACTAAAATAATTGAGTATCTGCTATAATAATTTGTTATTAAGAATCAAGGAAAACGGGGTCATTATTAGGTAACATGAGGCCCCTTGTGTAATCAAAATAATATGAATAACTCATGATTGAAAAACATTTTTTTAATAACTGTTATCTGGAGCCTAAAAAATCAGATAAATTTCGCCCTGTGTGAGAAAAGATATGAACAAACCCTCCCCATGAAGTTAAAGTGAATTTCTCTAAAGAATCGGTTTAATCTTTGGAGAATACTTCCACATCTAACCTAGATTTTTAAAAAAGGGAAGGGGTGGAGAAAAGAGAGGGAGCAGATGTGGACATGGTGGAGGAGGGATGAAGATAGCACTCTTCATACAACCTACAAACATAATAATTAATAAATATGGGTAAAAATTACATTTTTATTCACGTTTTAGAATCAAGTGACTATTTACAGTACATCATGGTCATATCTGGCCTTTTGACCAAAAGAGTTTTGGAGTGTCTTTATCATTCCACAAGGTTGATAAGTAATTGGTCATGAAGCTTGAAACACGTAAAGCATTTCATGAATAGAACTGTATGGTCCCTGGACAATGCCTAAAGAAATTATAAAACGGTGTAGATAATTGTTTGATTCAAAAATATTAAGCAGTACACAAAAATGGACTTTTCATTTTGTACATGCATCATGGGATTCTCTATTTTGAAATTACTTAAGATGCTTTCCTGACAAAACCCCTCAGATCAGCACAGACCATGCCAAAACTGTTACTCTGCAAATTAATTTCCAAGTATTGGGAACTTGATTAGATTACATGGAAAAGGTTTCCATGAATGCAAATGACATCTGCTTCCAAGAGCAAATAAAAATAGTCATGATGTACAGGTAGTTATACCCAAATAAAGTGTAATGCCTGCCTATGAATTCTTCATGTTTTCTTAAGTTGAGAGCATTCAACCATCTTAATCACTATAGCACATGAATGAATCAATCTCTCGTTTATAATACCTTGTTGGAACTTAAAGCAATTCAGGTGAAATAGCAGATAAAAATATATCAAGAAAACAGGAAGAAATTAAGAGAACGTTTCAGAAGAAAAAGTAAGGAAAGTAATATTTAGCCACAATGAGTAAAATATGACATCATAATGGGAATAAAGGTAACAGAGAGAAATAATAATAAAACGGAAGCTTTGGTGATTTTGAAGCAATCAATAAATGAAAGCTTCCAAGTGAACTCTAAGCCTGAATTGTAGGAGAACATGATAAAGTTTCTATGCACACCAACAGTGGTTACGGTGATGTCATTTCAAATCATCCTCTCCAGCACGTCCAACCCTCCTTCATTTCATTCTATCGACTACTGGGCGTGCAACATCCAGAGTCACAGAGTGTGTGCAGTATTGAGTGGTACCTGGTAGGCTTTGAAATAGGAAATGCCAAATGAAAGATATTCTATGGGAGAGAGCAGGTAAGGATTGGATTGTAGAGGTGGTGGTGGTTGCTTTCACCACCACGGCTCCCGCCATCGTTGAATTAACCTGCTTGATGGAGTGAGACGTGATCGCGCATCCCGCTCTCGGCGTGCCAACAACGCGAACCAACACTTCAAGCGCACGTCTAATGCGGGCATTAGTAGGGAGGAAAACCGACTCTGACAATCACAAGTGCTTAAGAGCTTGTAGATCCAATAAAAACTCTGCAATTGACATCGGCTCATGGGGTTAAACGCACGTCCATCTCTCCTCTTTCCTTCTCCTTTTTCAAACATCCAATGCTATCGAAGAGGATGATAGAAGAAGATGAGAAAGAAAGGAGAATCCATCTGTTTTGTTTTTGCTGTTTGCATTAGGCAAGGAAAACATGCCTGGTCTCGCTCAGAACGAGCTGCCGACAATTTAATGTGGCCATTTCATGCTTGGCGAAGCACGAACACAAAGAAATCAAATTTGAGCGCGTCTGATTGTGTGCTCACGTGTGTAGCTCTCTGCATGCCTAGTAAAGGAGTCACTGGCACGTACAACCACAAAAATTATTCCACGTTAATTTGGGATGACTGAATTTACAGGAGTAGCAGCACGAACTCGGGCATGGAGGTTAGCCCTGTCTTACTTGAGATGTTTGCAGCCAACGTGCCTTTAACATCCAGTCTCGACGATAGCCATGAAAGAGATGGCAAATGTTTATCAAGTGTGTCTGTCTTCTCTCTCTTTTCTTTCATCCCTAAATTGAGGAAATTCTATGGCAACGTTTGTCATTTCCGTTTCGATGTGTGCTTAGAACAAACAGTTTTTCATCGGTTGTAATCATGGTTGACATTTTACAATAATGATGCCCTACATGCCAATCTTCATTACAGTACCAGAAAACTAGAATGCTAACATAAAAATTAAGGACTGTGCTAAAAAATATATTAGCACTCAAAGCAATGTCAGATTTTCAAAATTGGAGGATGCTCGGAAAAACTTGCATGTACTTGTGTACCTTGTACTTCAGATCTAACAGTTGTTGTTATTAAATCTATGACCTAAAAAAAATTGCAGATCTCATTAGATACAGCATCCAATGCAATTTTTATTTCTCATCCTGCATCTTCAAGGTGCATCCATATTTTTCCAAGTGCCACAGGCCAATTTTAAATCAAACTGAAACAATGATATTCTACCAATCATCAACATCTCTGAATAAAAATAAGATACAACAAATACTTGATACTCACCATATAACCACTCCCAGACCGTGCTGAGCTAGCCTGTGGTTTTAACAAGCAAAAAAAAAGAACAGAAAGTGTAAAAAGTTGACTTGTAAGACCAACTACTTACTCAAAATATATATTTTTTAAACTCCCTAGCTGACTTGAGGTATATACAGGTATATCCTTGGTTTAACTGGCATTATTTTCATTTGCAGTCAAATTTAGTTGTATGAAATTATCATTACTTGACTCCTTACTTATATCAAGGATCAAATACTTTGTAAGTCAATAAACTAAAGTAAATTCAGTGAAATGCAAGCCTGATATTATCACTTACATCACTCAAACGATCTGAGTTGGATCTTGCATTCTGGGGTAAAGCATTCTCATCTCCACTAGCTCTGCGATGATTAGCTCGGTGAGGGGAACGCGTCTGTAAAGATAACCAAAAAAAAAATACTCATTAAACTTTCAAAATCTAAAATACAGCAGTAAATAATGTCATAAAGCTGATTTAAATGAATGTCAAAAAACAAGAAAAACATATTAGTAAATGTTTGATTAAAATCCATTTATGAATAATAGATTTGTAGACTTTTTACTTATAAATTTTGTGATGTAACATCCAAGCATCTGCCACATATTTCAAATAATATGAATATGACAAATTCTCATTTCCAAATGCTTCAATATGACTCAAAAGTTTTTGCAAAATGAATGCAATCTAAAAAGTTGTTTTCTCTTTTCCTTAAGAATATATAATTTACGGAATTTATTTCAAATGAAAAATGGGGTAGCAGCTTCCATGTGGCTTCATAAAATTCTGTGAATCCTGTTATACTATTCCTTAATTTTCTGCTTTAATCCAAATTAAATAGAAATCAGGCTGAACTTGCAATCCAATTTGGTACATTACCCCATTAACCCTATCTAGGCCGGGGGGGGCCTCGGAGGCCCCCCCCTCAACGAATCGCGCGATATTTTCGCCGTGCGAAATTTTTTGACCGCGCCGCTCGCTGACTTTTTACTTTCAAGTCTTGCGCAACTTTTGAGACCAATTTTGCGTCACCCGGGTACGTGGTTCCAAAATTACGCAACATTATGTAAGTGCATGTCAGACCGAAAATTGCTCAAAAACGTGATTTCGTGTACAAAGTCAATGCAAATTGTGTTTTCAACCAAAATTCATAAATGTATGATTATTTTTAGTTTTTCTAGTCTAAATATATTCATTTTATGCTTTTTATGATCACAGAAGAGTCCCCAACAAATTTCATTGAAAAAACAATGAAAAACAAAAGGTCAAAAAACAAAGAAATACATAAGAAATTGCAAAAACAATATAATACATAAGAAAATGATTTGATATCACAATTTTTTTCATGTACACTTGCTAAGGACACCACAAAGAGTGTCTATACCAAAAATTAGTACATTTAGAGCTTTATTTAGGGAGTTAGAGGGAAAAGTATGATTTCGCATACTAATTACGCATAAATTAGCATAATCACTTAATAGCGATTCGCATGAAATAAATTACTACACAATCTTGTAGATTATGCCCCAGGCAACCCGCGTGCCAATTTTCGGCGCGATCGCGCGGTCGACGGCCGAGATCTTGGGGGGGGCCTGGGAGGCCCCCCCCCCCCCGGCCATAGGAACTCCCAAAATACCCCGGCCTAGATAGGGTTAAAGGGGGTTCAGTGAGTAAGCCTGAATGGGTGGCTCCCAAGGTCAGGCCTGAATCATTGTAAAAATCATTGCTTTACATGAAATGTTCTAGTATGCCATCTTTTGAGGTATACCACCCATTAAAAGGTACATGTGTATATAAACCTGATTAACCCTTATAGACCGCAATGCCTATAGACCCTGGTGTTTGTAATGCACACACCAGTAATTCATCTGCATATTCACTGGAATGAAGAAGCAGTGTGCGAATTTGAACATTTTAGACATGAGGGGAAACTTAAAACATGGTAAGTCATTTTTTTTCTAATGACACCAATGTACATCAGTATGCTATTAATAAGAGGAAATTATTAAACAAGTGGAATGCCTCTGGCTGTCTCACCTGCATCACGCGATTCAACATAGCAGCAGTGCTGACTTTGAAAACTACTATAACTCACACAAGATGTTCAGTGATACTTGGTTACTCTTATTTCCACATTTTATGAATTAGACCAATACACTTATACCGTGTTTACACATTGACTCGGCTCGGGGGTTGAACACGAGAGCCGTGCTCAACACGGCAATTTTATGCTGTGTAAATGCGATCAGAGTGATCCGCGAGCCGTGTCGAACACGGCTTTATCGATCCTAGAAAATCGAAGGTTTCAACCCGCGACCCGAGTCAGACTCGGCAATTTTTTTGTGTGTAAACAGAAAGCCGTGTCGAACTCTCTTGATCTAGGTCACTGCGCGCGCTTTCACTTTTGGCATTGTTGTTGTTCGCACGGACAAGATTCGATTCCGGCGGTGAATTTCCCGCCTTTAATTTGCGACGTCATAATTCTTCTTCCGTTCGAGATCCGCGAGCCGTGTTGAACTCGCCTTTTCATATGTACGTATGAACGCGATCTCTGATCCCTTCTTCGCAGTCTTCAACCCGGCTCGCGGATTCAACACGCGAGCCGAGTCAATGTGTAAACACGGTATTACAGAGATAGGATGGTAATTTAACAAATACCCCCAATGTGGCAAAAGTTCATTGATCTCACATGACCTTTGACCTTGATCATGTGACCTGAAACTTGCACAGGATATTCAGTGATACTTGATTACTCTTATGTCCAAGTTTCAAAAGTCAGATCAATAAACTTGCAAAGTTATGATGGTAATTCAACAGATACCCCCATTATGGCCAAAGTTCATTGACCTTTGACCTTGGTCATGTGACCTAAAATGTGCACAGGATGTTCAGTGATACTTGATTACTCTTATGTCCAAGTTTTATGAACTAGACCAACATACTTCCAAAGTTATGATGGTAATTCAACAAATACCTCCAATTCGGCCAAAGTTCATTGACCCTAAATGACATTTGACCTTGATCATGTGACCTGAAACTTGCACAGGATGTTCAGTGATACTTGATTACTATTATGTCCAAGTTTCATGAATCAGATCCAAAAACTTATAAAGTTTTTATTGTAATTCAACAGATACCCCCAAATTGGCCAAAGTTCATTGACCCTAAATGGCCTTTGACCTTGGTTAGGTGACGTGAAACTCATGCAGGATGTTTGGTGATACTTGATTAACCTTATGTCCAAGTTTAATGATTTAGGTCCATACATTTCTTAAGTTATGATGACATTTCAAAAACTTAACCTTAGGTTAAGATTTTGATGTTGATTCCCCCAACATGGTCTAAGTTCATTGACCCTAAATGACCTTTGACCTTGGTTAGGTGACGTGAAACTCACGCAGGATGTTCAGTAATACTTGCTTAACCTTATGGCCAAGTTTCATGAACTAGGTCCATATACTTTCTAAGTTATGATGTCATTTCAAAAACTTAACCTTAGGTTAAGATTTGATGTTGACGCCGCCGCTGTCGGAAAAGCGGCGCCTGTAGTCTCACTCTGCTATGCAGGTGAGACAAAAAATGATCACCACAGAGTAGTTTTTAGGACTTAATGTGAGTATATGTTGTATAACAGACCCCGGAGTCTGCCCAGCATAAACTGTACAGCATTATTACATGAAATATGCCAATTTTAACTGTACAGCATTATTACATGCAATATGCCAATTTTAACTGTACAGCATTATTACATGCAATATGCCAATTTTTACAATCAATAGAATTCAATAAAATCACCAAGAACTAAAACATCATTAATCTTGTATTTCTAACAAGGTACAGGTACATTCCATAACATGCTGTATACAATAATCATATCAACATTCACTACACATACGTACAACCAGGTACACAACCTACTTTATTTAACATCTTTGATCACCAAACCTTTACAATGCTAGCTTAATGACTACCAGGATACACCTTTACACCCAGCTCAACACAAATCATTATACACCCTTCAACTAAAACACCAAGCCATGATGAAACACTGTTCCCTCTCTCATTTATGATCCCTTTTCTTATCAATCGGTAAGTATAATTTATATAAACATGTTTGAATAAAGAATTATGATGTGAAATTGTAATTTTACACATGCTCTTAAAAACAAGAAAGAATGGATATAGAAAATTAAAACAGGAGATTACAAATGTGGTTTTGTGAAGCATGACTCATAAGTGCTTATTTGAGAGCCCTCAACAAATTTCAAAGTATGATTGCACTTTGTGAAAACAAATTATGTGGTAATGTTTTTAATCTATAAACATTTTTAAACTATGGTCTACAGAATTTAGGGGGGAAAATATGTATTTTTGAAGAGATAAACATTGTGTACAGGTATTTTTGAAGAGATAAACATTGTGTACAGTATAGTACGTGATTTTATGAGGGAGTTTAGTACTGGAAGAAGGGGTGCTTTGGTAATATGAATATCGTATTGAGTCAGCTATAGGATCATGATTCTGGTGGGGAAAAAAAAATCATCTCTGGAACTCCACTTCCTATGGTAATAGATTCAGATGAGTAATGATGGATGGCGCATTATATGCAAAGATTTTAAGATGATGGGAAAAGATAGATGAGAAATGAAGGATGAAGATAATTAAAGATAAAAGGAGGATGGAATAAGGGAGAAGTGGAAAGAAAAGGGGATATAAAGAGGGAGGAAAGGAATAAAAGAAAGTTAAAAAAAAAGTTGAAGTATACTACAGCAGAAGAATACACAGAAATAAAGATGAGAACTGAAAGACAGAAATAGAGAAGAGAATGCAAGATCCTGTGGGATTTCCAACCCTAAATCCCCTATCTCAATGCAGAAAATTAAAACATGGGAAAAAGAAAAGAAGCAAATATACAATAGAGAGAGAAGAAATCTAATCTATCATGAGAGAGATCCTTACTAAGCTTTGGAGAATCTTCATGCGCAGCAATAACTGTTTAATGCCATGCAGGGATACCCATGTTAACTTGCTATCCATGCTTGGATGTATTATGCAAAGCGGCTTTGGTGGATTTGAAGAGAAGGAATCCCATAATTCCATTCCGATCCATCCATTTGTCTTATTTTCATGAGTCTGTGAAGACAAGTCAGGAATTCCATCCTTGTCTTGCCGCGGAAGCTCTCTCCACTTGGTGCAATATCAAAAGTTTATAAAAGATGCTTGATATAGGAATGAACCTCTGATATAAACCAACCCCTGCTTATTTTCCAACATTTATGATAAAGAATCAAATATAACTCCTGGTAGGAAAAACATACCGACTAACCAGAAAATGGCAGGCTTCGAGTCCTTTTTTTTATTATAATAATTGTACATTGTAGTCAATGCAATCAATCGTAAAACAATGTTCTACCATGATTGCGAAGCTAAGTATTACCAGCCCCTGGTGTGAGTTTAGAAGTTGAGAAATTAATTTAAAAGTAATTGATAAATATGTGCATGACTTTTGTTTGAAATAAAACCTGTACAACAGATATTAATTTTTAAAATTTTCTTATCTTCAAAAATGCAACTTTCCTTGAGCCAGTACAGCATGTGATCCTTGATTCATTTTTACAACAACCCCTTGTTCATCCTTCCCCTCTTTATTCAAACCACAAGAGCAAGAGATGGTCATGGATTGTGCGCAGGAAGCGAAAACAGAACGCATTCTAGCCGCGGCTTTCACAGTAACACTCCAAGAGCACCGTGAATAACACTTGGGCTGTGAAAGACAGAAGAGGGTTTCAAACAAAAAGGAAGTAAGAAAGTGAGACGCGAAAGAGGGGACGAAAGTGCGGTGAGAGGCGCAAGTCACGATAAGTCTGTCATAGGCACTGGCGCAATGTAGAACGTACTCACCGTGACATGGAGTTCCGTGAAGGGCCCTCACACCCTGCTTAAAGATCTTGCTGCGGGGAAATTGGATATCGAGGACAAATAAAGGAGCCCCCCTCAAGTAGAGACATTACCAATAAGAGGAGTAAAATAATATCTAGTGCTCAGGTTCGCAGATGAAGCGCTGCTGAATTTGAGTAGGCAGATAATGTGAAGGATGGGTGAGACTTGTTACAATTATTCACGTTAACCTCTCCATCTTACTATCTCTTATAAAGGAAAGGTATCTCAAAAGTCATTCTTTAGAGTAAAGGCTTCAGGCTTCTTCCTTAACGGCTCTGTCATACACTGTCTAACAATTAAAAAAAACTGTTAAATAGCTGCAAATTTAATTTGAACATGTCCAAGGTTAACAAGAGTGTTGCTGGGGCAAGCACATAATATGCCCGCCTGTAACATGGAAAATGGAGTTATTGGTCAAGTAAGAAAAGTGGAAGGTGGCAACTCGACCTTTAACATTTTTTACCTCAAAATCAATAGGCTTCCTGGGATCCATGCTAGTATCATACACACTAAATTATATGAAACTATATTATGTTACACTTAAGTTATCACCTTTACAAGGACTTCAGAAGGATAAGACGAAAATATGTCACTGTGACTTTGACCTTTGACATTTTGACCTGAAAATCATTAGGCTTTCTGGGATCCATGCTATGAACATACAAACCAAATTACATGAGCCTAGGTTACGTTAAACTGAAGTAATGGCATTTACAAGGAAAAGTTATTGGACAGACGTATGGACAGACAGACAGACACCGAGTGTGAAACCATACGTCCCATCTAGGACGGGCTTATATAAAAAAAGACTGTCAACATTCAGATACTTCTATAAATCAGCTAAAGAAAATTAGATTATTTAATCATATAAACGTGCTTCTCAGATCATTAGACCCATTATGTGACAGGTCCATTTATACATCCATGCATAATTTTCCTCTTTTACCATCACAATCCTATATCCATTAAACATTTTGAAGGCGCACCTGATTCTGACAAAAACAATCTTTCACAAAGGACGGTCGCAAATTGTCACATCCATCACAAAAAATTCCAACATTTTATTGTGTTTTGACAAGACGAATACGTTGACATATTAAAGGATACAGTCGGTCACACATGCATGCATCACTGGTGAATAATGCGCAAATATGCAAGCAATTCAATTTGGCTGTTGGATTATGTCCCTCGCTACTCACAGCCCTTTCACCGTCACCTAATCCGAGTTTATCGCCACCTGCCCTCGCACACGCACCCACCGGGTATAAGGTCTAAACATGTAGTGATTGAGAACCAGTCAAGCATTATGTTATCAATACCTTTGGGAGTAGAATACCCCTGGGCATAGAGGGACACTTAACATCTTTTATCATATGGCTACACCTTCTTGTGATGAAACTCGGATAGGACAGAACCCCAAAAGGGTAGAAATTTATGTTGTCTGAAAATGTTCAAAAATCATAATAGAACACACTAAAAAGGATCATAATGATCAGGGTCTACATTCTACCAATTAGAGACTGGCTGAAAATACAACATGCATATTCTCAAGACCCCAATATGCATTTCCCCCATAGACCCAAACACAGATATATGCCTTCGTGTAGTTCAGGATTCATCAGGTTAATATTCCTTAAACAAGCAGCTATTATGAGTAACTTCTTTTAAATAACATCACAATTAACTCTCAAGTACAATTAAGAGCATGCACAAATTATGAAGGCAAACATGAAAGAAATAAAAAGTCGTGCAATGAAAGTAAAAGAAAAAGATAAAAAAAAAACTTTGCAGGAAAGGCATGAACATGCTTACACACAAAAATTGAGGAAAAATGTATCGGGGGGGGGGGGGGTATACCTAGACATTCTACAACTCCTGTCAAAGAAGTAATATCTAGGTTATAGAGATACTGAATAGGAAATATTCAATGTATAATGATACCCCAATGACCTCACATAAGCAGAACAATTCACCTCAATGACCAGACTTTAAGGCCTTTCACTAAGTGATAATGGCTTCTATACAGCTTGCAAACATCATCAATGTGCTTGTTAATGATTATGGGAATGGAACATTAAGGAGATGTTATGACAAACGTCCCCCTAGTTGATGATGCAGTTAGCTTTAATGCTTTCTTGTACTTCTTTCCCTTTATCACATCTCTCTGCAGATATAGAAGTACTCTTATCCTTCAATGACCCCTAAGGAACTGTATTGAATTATACACATGAGAGGATTTATCCAGTTCCTCTTCGTAAAGTATGAAAGAATTACCTTTCTTTGAACCAAACACAATCATCATCCTTACTTTGCAGAATTAATACTTTGAACATAAAACAAAAGAAATGTCACTTTCAGGAAGTACTTGCAGTGGAGCCACAAGCCAAACTTCAAGGTTTTTCTGCTATCCTTTCAAAAGCCTGTCAACATGAATTCTCCAGGGCTCTATACTTTGAGTTGAAAATGATCATTCTTACTGCAACATTTATGTGTGTGTGTGTGTGTGTGTGTGTGTAAAGGCATACATTCATTTTGATTTTTTTTTATTGATTCAGTATGATTCCCAACTGGAAAAAAAATACTACTTTCATGAATAACAAGATCAAACTCTAGTGTTTCATCTACAGGCAATTCTTTGTGGACATCAAGCTGGACAAATTGTCAACATTGTCTCTTTCTCAATTTTGCCCCATCAAATCAAGTCATTCAACACCTTCTTTAAAGATTCATCCCACTGTGCTTAAATGTTAAGCTTTGTATTCATATCACAGCATCATAAAGTTGTATAATGTTCACTCTTTACAATGTTATTTCCAGCTTCAAACTGTTTTGTTAAACTTTAGATTTAACATGTTACACACAGTAAGTACAAACATCCAGGCCCAGAAATAGAAAATCTGGTATTCATCGAAACGTTGTGGTGTAGATGGTCTGAATCCTGTCTTGTAATCAGAGGGTCATGTGTTTCAATCCCAAAGCAGCCTAGCATCCTTTGGTAAGGCATCAACCCACACTTTACCACTCTCCACCCAGGTGTTAAATTGGTACCTCATAGGATGTGAAATCCTATGTAGTATCCCTAACAATTGAGTCTTGGATCTCTTGTTGGAATGCTCCCCAGGGAGAGGAGAAGGTGTATATGTGTGGGAATGCCAGGATCCAATGCATGGTTATAATAATTATGAAGCAAGGCACATAGAAATATGTAGTGATTGTTCAACCTGATGTATGAGTAGGTCACCAACAGAATAAATCTTCTCATCAGGATACCCACTTGTATGACCTCTCCCACTCAGGCTTCATCTAGACTCTCCAGAATTTGGCTGCAGTGGTCACTGGTCAATAGGCCAGACACAGACTGGACAATAGGTTGTCACTCGATTAACGCTCCTATTGTCCATGGATTCACACTGATCGATTGACCTACAAGGGGGATGATTGTGTAGGGAGTAATTGTCTGCTTTTGTGTATAATTGATCTGTCACTATTCTGCTGAAGACCCATCCAGTGACTGATGAGGATTCAGAGCATCACTAGAAGTTGGGAGAGATCCCAAATTATTCCAAAGTTAACAGTTGCCAATTATCACAGGCACTTCTTGATCATCACTACTAGACTGATCCTCACTGGTAAACCAGATTGATGTGATGATACATGGCTTCTCAATAATCCCTGTCTTCCTGGAGATCCTGGCTGAGCAAAACATGGGTAGTCTGACAGTTTGTTTTATACCAGGTTCATTTGAAGTCATCCCTTCAAAAAACAGACAATGATGCGAATAGCAAGCAAGATGGGATACATTTCTGTATCCCATCAACATCTTCAAGGCACATCAGTACACACAATTACAAAGCATGTTGCGTCATGTTAACTAATGATACATGGATATAGCGCCAGATTTACAAGACTTCTATGAAACTCATAAGGATTCGGTGGAAACAGTGGACAACAAGGTGGCAATTAGTTCTTTAGTTGCTTGTCTGAATGTTACAAATTATGCTAACTGGCCTTCCGGACTCACTTACATAGCTTCCTACTAAGTCGTGACTATAAAAATGTGATAAAAGGTTATCTGTGACCACTACTAAAAAGGTGAGATGTGGGAAAGTTCCCACTGTTAAAATCTAAAAGCATTTAAAAGAATTCTCTGTGATCTGATGACAGAACCATGAATAAACCACACCTTCACTGTTAACTTCATACCCTCATACTTGAGGAAATCCATTCAGACACTTTCTAATGGGTACAAACAGATGAACGTTTTTTAACCCAGAATCAGTAAACAGAAAAATGCTTACTAAAGCTATTGAGATCCAACCAACTTAATTTAGGAGAATCCTAGAAGAGTATTACCTAAGAAAGAATATAATCATCACGGCTTCCTTCCCACTATCTGTAGTATGTTTTTAATTCCATCTGTACCTCTGATTTGTTTCCAATTTTGCATGAATGAATGGGGTACCTCCATAACAAGAAACCCAAGCAACAGGATGCTTGCACACTTTTAGTTCTTGAATGAGGGAAATGTTTTTTTTTTTCTCTGAGACCTAGAATGAAGATAGGAGAGACAGAATGCTCAGGAGAGCCCAACTGCTCACACAAAATGGAGATAGTTAAGTACACTGATGAATGGAGGTGGGGTCTAAAATGGCCCCCAAGGCTGATATGCATCTGGTGTGAAAGTAATGGAGGATGAGGGTGAGAAGAAGAGGGATGTTGATGGAGTCTGTGAGTGACTGGTGTGAGGATATGATGACGACCCAGGAGAGAACGTAAGCAGACAAGATGGACGATAAGAGAGGTACAGTGAGAGGCTCAAGAACCAAGGGCCGGGGAACATGGGATTGTGTTCTTATTAGCCTTCAATCCTTAGGAGGCTGCAAAAATGAATGAATGCAGAAAAGAGGAAAGGATTTGACTTGATCAAACTGCTAGTAAATGTGGTATCCATCGATAACAAAGAGTTTAGGAAGTAACATTAGTGACAGGCTCGGGCGTACAGAAAAGGCAGCAGAAATGGGGAGGGTGTAACAGGAAGGGTGTAGGAGAGAAAGCATGCTCAAGGGAGACTGGGCAAGACTGAGTACACGAAGATCCAAGGAAGACAAATTGGTAAAACAAAAGGAAAATCAATTAAGTACAACCAACCAGCTATTTCAATCTTTTACTATCCATCTCCCTTTCATGTTAGAAAGAGAGACATTAAGCAGAATGTAACCTTCAAACATATGTTCAAAAAGAGTCTCTGCCATCGAATGCTAGCTCCAAATTTTCAGGTAACCAACCCTTCATTTCAAAAATAATTTCAGTTTCTAATGGTACATACAATATCCTGATTTCCTTTAACAAATCTACAACAATCATGCTAACGACGAAAGGCAACAGAAATAATATACTATCCTGGAGGAATAGTATAATGAACGACGGGCAAGCCGTACCCAAACTTTAATGGTGACACTGATATGCTGGTCGGGAGGCAGCTGCGAGCAACAGCGTATACATCACCTGCGACTCGAGGCGACATACATTCACTGCAACTCACAGTGTTCGTCAAATTTCCATTGTAAGAAAAACCTGTACATCCACCATAGGAGATCCCAGAGGGTGCAAGGACCCTGATTAAAGGGTCAGATCACATTATTACAATAATGTCCTTTAAATCTAACAAGGAAATGTATATGGTAGATGTTTAAATCAGTTAAGGAAAACAACAGAAATCTTTGTGGACTTGGTTGTTGTTTTTCCAATAATTCCTCCTCCCGCTTACCTACATGTATCATGAAGATAAAAAATATAGCAATATTATTCCAGGCAAATCATAAGTTTGAAGCATTGAATAGACAGTATAACTAGAAACTTGTTTGAATATTATGCAACAAAAGAGGTCCACATGTATCATAAATGGAGGCAAAACTTTTCTTAGATGAAATTTGTTTTCCATTTTATATTGAATTTCTCTCATTCTCTTTTAAATGCCAAAACTAAGCTATCAAGTTGCATCAATTCTATGTACAAAGAACCCCGTCATAACAAAAATAGAATTAGACATTCTTTTTTTTATACAGAAACTGGATAAACAGGGAGTAGTTTCAACAATATGAGAGTATGAACAATAATTTGAATTATTAGATTTTGCATTACCTTAGGATTGAAACATACCTAACAATAACAAAAGGGAATTTTTAACAAACAACGCAAGTCTACAGCTCATATTTCCTTTCCAACCCAAGTTCATGCACAAATGGGTTGTCCTTTGGGCTTTTTCCATACAACATCCAGCTAGCAGAGGACATATGATAGCCTTTCAAAGAGTGAGAGAGAAAGGGCAAATTATTCAAGAGCCTGTCAAGCAGGGCATGCTGCTGCTATCCAATCAGTACGGGTATTGATAGCTAAAATTGCAATCGAAAATTACTTTTCCTTCCTAAGAAATGGAGGAGCTCAACCTTGTGGTAAATCGTTGGGATATTGATTATGCTTTACTTGCACCAACACTATTTGGTGTCTTTAAACTGTGAGATACCAAGTATGAACAAAGATTCGCTCCAGCCAGAAGAAATTGAGATGCGTCACCCTTGCCAGATAACTCATCAGGTTTGGCTATGTCGGATCCCTTAGAGCGCCGGCTGGTTCAATACAGAGCTCCTGCTTGACACTGTTCTCCTTCCTTCCAACCCCTCTCTTTTTTAATCTCTGTATTTGTTCCTACTGTTTTTTTTTTCTTTCCTTTTTTTATCTTGATCAAGATCTGTATTGCATTTTGGAAACATTATCCCACTCGTTGGAAACCCAAATCAGAAGAGCAGTCTGGAGGAAATTAAAGAAATGGGAGACTAACCATCAGGTGCGAGAAGTCAGCATCCGGACAGAGTTTGGGTGACAAAACTGCCCAGAGTTATGGTAAACGATACCTAACATCAAGCATAACGTTTGCGCAAGGGCCCTCTCTCTACCCCATCTTCTTAACACCCCCCCCCCCCCCCTTCATTCCCACCCTCTTTCTCCTACATGTACATGGAGAGGCAGGGTGATGAACGAGTGCCCGCAACTGAAGTATCTCGTTGAAACAGAGTATATATTTTGCACAGGAAACGAGGAGTTATGAGAGTGGCGCGAGTGGAAACGTGAAGAGGCTTTCGTTTGGGTTCTCCGATCGGCGATAAGAGGGTACGATTGCAAGCTAAGGGTAAACAGAGCAGCCACAGAGCGTGAAGAGGTTTGTCTAGGCTTTCGTTTCCTGATAGCTGAGACGAGGGAGAGGTTTTCTCAGACCACACGGAGCACTGTTTTTCTTAGGACAAGATGGAAATACAGTGGGAGAGATAGTGAGAGTAAACACATTTATTGACTAGGGTAGGTGACAGCTTAATGATACTGTTACACACCACCATAAACAAGTAAAAGTGAAGTTAACAACAACACCTAGGCCTCCTCCTTCTACATTTTATATCACAACATTCAAAGTGTTAACCACATTTCCCTACTACCAAAGTACTTAGTAGATGGACAGTTGGTGGAAGACTACAAGGCTACAAAGAGTGCAAGACACCTTGAGGAAAATGAAATAATGTAAGAATTCTGTTCTAACATGATATCATCACATCAACCACACATATCTCTATGACACCGTTCTAATTACGCTTTCTAAATCTAGTTTACTGGAAAGTGGTTCAGGAAACGAGTTTGAAATATCGTTTTGCTAGCGTTCCCACTTGATTACATGAAAGTGGTTTTCAAAATCACTTCACGTAAAGCGATCTTGTTGCTATGGAAACGTTCTCAGTGGGGTGGCAAGTTTTGCGCAAAATTCTAAACCGAAGCGTAGGCATTCTACACCTGTTGTATGGAGTAGCGTGCTCAACGTGTGCCAAGATCGCTTCAAGAAGAATGGTTGGGTCCAACCCAATGCTTAGACCGTTCTCACTCCACGTTAAACTAGTTTCCACTAAACTAGTTTTAGGAACGTAGTGAGAACAGTGTCTATGATTTTCTTCTTGTGAAAGAGCAAATCTTGCCAGTGCCTCGCCTGAAAACTGTTAGTGTTATATCAACGCAACATTCATTTTTTCTGAAAGAATGTGAATCAATCAATAGTTTTACCACTTGAATAAAATGGATATGTATGACCAGGTGAAGATTGATACAAATACATTATATCTATGCTCAAACCAAGTGCCCAGTCTCTTAATCTAAGATCCGTAACGTAAAGGTTAGCGATTAATTTCTAAATAAAATGGCCTATCAAGATCATCCTTGCATCTTACTGACAATATAATACACTTAATTACACCATAATTCTTCAATTTGCGATATTAATGGCTTGATCATTCCTATCAAACCAAATTCATATCCTACAGTATTAATTAGAAAACTCGTAACACATCAATAAATTATATAATAATCATGTACTTGATTGCACTGTAATGCAACAGAGTGCCTTTTTACATCATGTGAATTTCCAATGTGTATAGACACACAAAATATTAATCTTTAATTCATATCTTGATTTCTCTTTCAGCTGAATCAGTGAAGGGGGGGGGAGGGGTGAGTCAAAGAAATCCCAAATACAACTAGAATTATATCAGTGGTAAAGTATATTGGTTGATATAATTACAGAGGACTTAAGATAAAATTCGGTTTCAGTTTCAAATTTGAATATGAGAGAAAACTGTCTAACAGTAAATGTGAAATGCTTTGCTGTTTGAGGGGAAAACCAGAGGGTGGATGCAAATCGAACTGGCTCAAACCTCAGCTGGTCTCCAAAACATGATTTCGAGATAATTGCATTCAAAGTTTGGCTGTTTTTCAGATGCTTTGCTCTATTAGCAAAACCAGACTGATTATTCATATCAATTTAAAGCATATATTCTCTTCTTTTATAATGTACAAAATTTTGTCCGCAATTCATATCTTCTTTCAATATTTGAAATGAAGCATATGTATGAATATTAGAAGCTGCCAATTTTTTTTTTTTTTTTTAAACAGAGTATTTGAGTTAGTTTGTAAAATCATTAATGTGATGCGCATGTTTTTTTTAGAAGCACAAACCACATACATGTACGTGCAGCATCTAGGATGGGTCTTTGACCTGTGCGTGCAATTCCAGAAACATTTTAATACACAAAGAATGGTTTGAACAAGTTCGTAAAATCAAAGGAGGGGTTTTAGCCGGTTCGTAAAAAAATTTGATATGCTCTTATTCTTTAAATACAAATTTTGATCTGAAATTTCGCAAATCAATAGAGTGAATCAAAGGCTTCCAGAATATGCAAAGAAAAATAAATTTCAAAAATTTGACTGAAAATCAGCTATGAGCCAGTTCGTAAAATCACTGAAGAAATTATCAAGTCTGTATGAAGACAGTTGTAAAAAAAAATCAGAAGATCTAGATTGGAAAATATGTGCTTTGGGCAACTTTGTTTCTTGGGAGAGAGTAAAACCCTGTTCTCAGTATACTGTCTAAGTTTAGTGGAAACCGGTTCAGAAATCCCATTTGGAAGACTGCTTTGCTGGAAAATTCACCTAAACAAAAATTTGGTTTCAATAAAAGCAGAAAAAATAAGAGAAACATACGTACTAATCCATCATAAAATGGAGTTATGAATTGTTTAAATTTTTATTTTGAGACAGCAGAAATGAGCAGCTCATCCCTATGTCATGGGGTATAAATTTCTCACACGGCAATTTTTGTTTCCTGGGATATAATAAAGTGATGTCATAAATCACAAACTGTTAAAAATTCAAACTTGCTTTACTTGCTTTACACTAAATTAAAACCAACTTATTGTTAAAATGAATGTCCCATTTATGAAGATGTTACTCACCACTAGATTACACAAGATTTCAATTATCAATGTTCTTATTATCGGCTAAAGTAATTGAGCCCCTGGGGAGGGGGGGCACTTCCATTGACGAGTGGATACCATGCGCAACCATGGGGTCTCGAAAAGCACCCTAAACACATATTTTCCATTTTCTAAAATGCACCCCTTAACAAGTATTGGCGTGTGAAACCCTACCCTTAACAAGTATTGGAAACAAAACGATACTCTTGGCAAGTACTCCCTGAAATGAACCCCTAAACAAGTACAGCGATATTTTATTGTTATGTCACGGTCCGTCGGTCGTCGGTTTAACCTTTACACTTTGGTTTAGTACGGCCCAACCTTCAACAGCTAGCGCAAATCGGACTCTTAACACGTAGTGTTGGGGCAAAAAGGACATCCTTTAAACACATTTTTAATTTTGTTTCATCATCGCTGCAAATTCGACCCTAAACACATAGCTTTCCTAGCGAAATAGATACCCTTTTTTCATTATTTTTGGATTTTTTACACCCTTATCACGTAACGTGCCCTATCTTGAAAAAGACATCCTTTTTACGTGTTTTTTGGTTCGCACATGGTATCCACTCGTCAATGTAAGTGCCCCCCCCCCCCCCCGGGTAATTGAGACAGGATGGGAATGGACTGAACACATACAGGTATATACTTGAGAGCAACTATTTGAGAGAGAATGTTTGTAAGAGTAATAATCTGCACTTGGAACATTGAACATTACGAAGACAAGCCAGAGATCTAATTTGATCAAGAGGATTCCCTTATTGGACTAGCCTTTCAACATACTAGTCTCCTTTACAAGCCAACTCACTGATTGAATTAGCAGTAGAGGAGTTAATCCCTGTGCGGTTGCGGTGCCAGCCGATATGAAACCTAGCACGCCACTGCACACATCCCGCATCACCCCAAAAAGCAGGGGGGTGATTGGCGGATGCGTTGTGAAATAATGCACCTCCGAGTGTTTGAGAAGGGTAATAGTCAGTTAATAAGCCCGAGAAACCCGACCCCAGGACACGACTTCAGGACACGCCAGGACCCAAGCAATCCAATATGCAGCATGTTGACACTCGGCACACGGTTCATCGGCAAAATATTTGCACCGGTTGCCTAACAATCGAGAGAATGTTCTTTGGGTGACGATTGCCAAACAAGGATTTCAGTTTCAGTTTCTCTCTTCAAGAATAGAAGTAAGAAAATGCAACATTTTAGAAATGTCATAGTACCAATTATTAGCTTTCTAGAATCTTCATATGTCATAATAGTTTTGCAAGAAATAAAGAAAAGAAGGAAAAAAGAGATAATCAAAGAAGATATTAGTTTGTTTAAAACAAAAAAATCAATCTAGTAAAATCTTGTAAAATGATTACAATGCTTACAAGACAGGGAATGAGAAAAGGATTTACTTTCCATCCAAATAAAGATATTCTTTGAAAAGGATACTTATTAGAAATCCAATATTCAGCAACTCAAATGAATTACATGTAAATATAATCATCTTATATTAAAGACAACCAGTATAATCAAGGTTATTTATCACATTAATACTATTTAAGATTTCCATCAGGAATTCATCATTGGAATTCATCCAAATCTCAGTTTATTAGAAACTTGTGATTACTAATATACAGGTTTTGATTCTATCCATGTATTGGCTCTGATTGGAAAAGCAATGAATATATTGACAGGATACACCTAAATCCTTCTTGATCATTGCTTTTAACAGATTTGAAAAGTGAAATGTATTTAACGAGTCAGGGGATTTGCCATGATAGGTATACATTTGAGTTTAATAATCAAACACTTCTTCAACATAAAAAGACGCAGATACCAACCTTGAGCAATGCAGAATTTGATGATCAAAAAAAGGCATTTCCTTGTTATGCATCATAGTTTTCAATAACACAATTTTTTGGTACAAGGTCGGATCCCACCCCCATTTATGTAAAACGGCGACAGAATTGCCATATCTGCTTACAGCTTCATGCTGAGAGATGCAAAGATAATGGTAAAATAGAAAATTGATGATATAAATGCAGTGAAAGATATGAATAGAGACATACACACATACATACAGACAGACAGGCAGACAGAGAGATAGGGGTACTAAAGTAAACAAAGCTGCATGCTTTTAACAATCCTCATCCCAATAGGAAAGGTGACAAACCAATTTGAGCTGGTAATAAATCAGATCCTCTATTTCAACACGCCCTGCGATTAAATCACTCAAGCTTCTTTTCAAAGCCACACGATCTTCCATAATTGTATGTTATTAGCCTGTTTGATCATTGCCAGCAAATCCTAGGCCAAACCCTTTGCTTTGCAAGCATCCATTCATCGCAACTATTCTGAACAATCGCTGCCTGTAATTAATGCTCCCCTTTACCACACAAAAGAGAAGAGAAAAATATGAGCAAGTATTACTTTCTATTCATGCACACTCACTTTGTTTGGTAGCCTATCAATTTTCATCCATCCAACAATTTTAGCAAAATTGAGTCCATTCAGAGCTAATACCATCCCAATATTAATTCGACGCGTACTATTCAGACCTAGGATCTGATTGACATGTGCCCCAACAATAGAGGGCAGTCTAAATGTAACAAGTCAATATCTGTCTTTCATGCTTTTGTATCAATGATGTTCTTGGAGCTGGAAAAGCCTGTGCTATGGAAAAGATGACATCCTCATCAAGAACGAATCAGTTCCTTCTATCCATATCTCTCCTCATCATCAATCACTGTCTAATGTATCTCATTGTTTTATATCTTAGTTTGTAGGTATATCAAGTTTTGTTGACATGCATTGTACCATGACCCGGTTCATATAGGGACGATGGAGAAAAGACCGTTCAGATAAAATCAAATTCACAGGGCAAACATACCTACTGTAGAAGTGATGGTACAATGCTGGCAAGAGGAAGGTAATTGCCGAAAAAATAATTTGGGCTAAAAATGCACAGTGCTGCAATGAAGGAAAGTGATGCAATTCGTTCGCAGAAGGAGTTTGTAATTAAATTTAACATGGAAGCCTCTCAGCTACATCACTAAAATTAAAATATTAGCCATATCTCCTACGTATAGCTTCACATAATTACTTCATACATGTATGTATTCAAGCACTTCTAGATTACTGTTCTTGATTAGGTTTAAAGAAAATGCAATATTGAAAGAAAAAGTCGATAATTGTGAAAAAATACCGGTGCCAGTGTCTTAATTACTTGCATTTACTTCTCATAAAACTGAAACCATGTTCTCATCAAACACTTCATGAACAATTCTTTATCCTGTTTCTTCTTGAACAACATATCCTGAAATTAGAGCTGTTGTTACTCTATCACATCCTTCAAGAATGCTGGTGGTTGTATAATGATTGACAGACAAGATGGAAGAACAACACAAAATATTTCAAAACCTACTTTTTAAACAAAATGTTCTTGCTTGAGGCTTTGCAGACTTAACAAATAGTCCATGATCTTATACAAATTTGAATTCAGAAAAAAGCCACATACGGACAATTATTGTCTGCTTTATTTCTCCATACTTCAATATAGGAGTGTGAAATATGAAAGCACACAAAACGTTTCCCCTGGCCATGCAGGAACAATAAAACCAGAGCAGAGAAAGTCGGCCATCTTTCTCCTATCTCAAATTTTGCGGATCGATACCTCGTATTCCAAGCGGAGTTTGTTTGCGTTTAAAAGAAGAGCAGCTATCGCTTCAGGTCGGAATGCATGCCATGTGGAGTAGTCAGAAGGCAATGCAATTTTGAAGGGTAAAATGAACAACTGAATCAATAGCAAATCTAAACCACGATGCTAATGTTAATGGTTTTTAGCTAGACCTTACAATATTAAGTACATCTCTGAATAAGACAGCTTGAAATAAACTAACTCAATAATATTAGGTCATAAATACTTTGTCACATAGGGGGCATTCAGTCATGATATCTATGTCGTGTTATCAAATTCATCAATGCCCAAAATTGTCATACGATAAAGGCTATGATCTTCTTACAATTTGAAGAGATTATTTTAGAGAAAGTTGAATACATTACATACCCTAATTGATACAAAACTATTCAGATTATAAGTCCTTGAGAAAAATGTCAAGATCTTAATTGACAGCTATTTAATCATCCTGAGGTTCCATAAAAAAAATCCATGACCACTTAAAGACAAAGAGATTCACGGAAACAACTATATTGTCAGTTAGGCCACAAGGGTTCTTCTTGACCCGTTTTGAAGGTTTCCCTCATGTGCTGTGTGGTCTAAAGTGATAGAGAACGATACCGAATCCTAGAAACATATCTAATCGAGCCCATCGTCTTTCGATTGCACTTCGCCACAAGGACCCGTGATACAGTTAGAACTGTTCAGCAAAGGCTCAAGTGTCGCCCATAGGGGAAAAGCACTTACGAGCATGAGAAGAAGATGCCTTACTGTGCCCCGGAATACATCATCTGAGATTGGTTATTTGACCACTGTCTGTTTTCCCTCAAGCGATTTATTAATTGCTAAGAACATGGGTTAAGTCCAGGAGGGGATGTCTTGGAGTGTTCTCAGGTCTGGGGACTCGGCTCAGAACTTACTACTGCACTTTAATTCAATTGAATGAAGTCAAGAAGACACAAAAGTACTGTGAAAATAGATGTACAACGTTTTTTCATGTAAAACACTAAAAGTAACTGCATACTGGCCATGGAGGTTTTTCTCTTGAAAAACCATGAAATGAGAATGTACCTATATTTCTAATAAGGAAAGCAAGGTACATGGAGGCCCTACTTCTTGGGAATAAATAGTAGGCCTACATTGTATATTTCATTACAAAAGAAAGTTAGAAATGCATCCGTCTACATCTCTATACTCCGATATTCAAACTACTTTTTGAAATCTATAAATTGTCCAAAAAAAATCATTATCATCAATTTAACTATAACACCTTCTGTAACACTGCCTATTGTATTAATGAAATTGTAAGCTGGTACCATTAATGCAATATGGGCAACCGACCCACAGTAAAAAAAAAGCAAGTTGTTTAAGCCTGTCACTCAAACAAGTTGTTTAAACTTTTTGTAATTGTTTAAACTTTTTGAACAACTTGTTTAAAAAGTTTAAACAGTAGTTGTTAGAGTGACAGGTTTATACAATGTGCTTAAAATTTTAAACAGCATTTTTACAGGGTTTGTCTAGTCCACATACATATCCATTACACTGAGATTGCACTTGAGACTCGGTGATGATTATGCTTTGATATGACAGAACAAGTAATCCAAAGACTCATTCATCAAGTCATTAGTGCTTATTCCTTACTAAGAGTATCTTCACAGCTGTCATAGCGAACTAACACCATCTTTATCAGGTTCAAGGAGAGGAGATAACCTGCGGGGTGAGATGCTAGTCTCAAGATACTCTAAACCATTCGTGTTGACATCATCTATGAAATGGTCCATCAATTGAGCTCAACATTGGTAACAAATCAGTAGACATCATTGTCAAGAATTTGGTTAGTATCCTCTCTTCAACTACTTCTCATTTGAATCTATAAACTTTTTATGTGTTAAACTTGCTATGAGCGCTCTCAATCTCCATCCTCACACCATAATCACCATCATCACTATCGTCATGATAATCAGATATCATTATATAAATCATCATCATCATCACAAACATTATCATCACCATCTTATTGATACAATCATAGTCACACTCACCATTATCAACAAACCAAAACATCATCATTCTGTCTCTCTACAAAATTCCCCTCAATGTCACAACACCCACTAACTACTTCTTCCCTCACAACTTAAAGGAGAACAAGTGTCTGTGATTTAAGACTAAGAAGATACTTCAAGTCATCTTCTCCCTCCTTTGGCACAGGTCGGTAAGCATACATAATCCAAAGGTGTCGCGACCCCCCTCGGCTTCCGACCCATCTACAACAGGGAATGCTAATAAATAGCTATCAGGCGTCTTTATTGAACATGACAAGCACTAATGGAAGAATTTTGGCGAGGTATCAGCCGCAATCATCATTGCTGCACATCTCACTGGTTGCTCTGGAACCATCTCGGGTGTCGCGGGACGGGAGCCGAATGGATTTGGACGGGTCGTGACTGTGCACGGGTGAAGAGCGTGCATGTAATTTCTGATTGCCGAGAGATGGAGGGATGATAAATATTTCACAACCCCTTTTAGTGCACTTAAGCGAGAAGAAAACAAGGAGAGCCAAGAAGACAGTAGGAGAGAGTGAAGAAACAAAAGAGAAATGAGGGGGAAAGAGGCAAAGCCTCGGTAAGTGCGGAATTTGGTGGCACGAGCCGTTGATTAATGAAATTTGGGCAAGTATGCATAGCCATGTAAGAGCATGGGATAGAATCTCTGATTGCACACAGTAAGTCGACGGTGAGGTTATGCAAGCACATGGCGTTGGGTGCCTTTGTAAATGTGATTAAGCTATCTTCGGTCTTTGGTTTGTGTTTTAGCATGATGGTACATACTACTCTTGAATTTATGTCGCCATAGCATGAACATAACATGTGTTAGTAATGGGTTTGGGTTTGTATTTCAATAATTGATGAGAATGCTTTTCTCTCCGCATCAACCTCTCCATTTACCACGCCATCTATTTCAAGAGCTCAAAAAACAAGCATTGCATTAGATTGAATTTCTAGTTTCATGAATGCTAACCAACCCTTACTCATATAAACTCTCAACACAGAATACCAATGTCTTATTATATGTAATCTAGCACAGGTAAAACCCGCTCAAGAGGATTACATCACGTATCCGATCACCATGAATGGGGAAATGAAATGATCAAACACAGACATTGCATCAATACAACCGATTCTATATAAAACATTCCCGTCAGACCCATCAGAGTTCAAAGTGTAGCTGGCATAAAGTTTTCAGGTGTGGCTCCATTCAATTTTTAGTTAAACAGACTAAAATCTAACATAGATTTAATCTTCATCTTCTGTTCCAGTCTCTGAGTTTTTCTTTTATCTTGAATGTGAGATGTAGGGTTACGGGGACAAATATTTCTATTTCTAACGGGGGGGGGGGGGAAGCACTCAAATTATATTTGAATGGGGATGTGCCTCGCGAAACCTTGAAATGGGGGTCTAAGGAACTGACTACAAAGGTAAAATACAGGGTCTTGGGAAGTTAAAAATATACAAGGCGGTGTGAACAATGGGGTCTAAGAATCAGGATCGCGGTATTATGAGATACAGTGCACACTAGCACTGCGCATCTGGGCACTAGCTAGCCATGCATGGTGCCGGTGCTATCGGCGTGGTAAAGAGGGAATATGAAGCCGTGCGTGCAGCTGGCTTTGCGTTGCTTACGCTGGACGATTTAGGCAGGGCTAGGGAACAGAGATGTTGTGTAACAGGGATCTAGTGAGCAGGGTGGGATGGCTTCTTAACAGAAATTTTGCCATTTTGAAATTAGGTCTGAAAAAGGTAGTCTTCAAAGCAGCAAGTACCCATACCATGTGCGTTTGTGAGTGACCCCCCCCCCCCCCCCCCGTAATTCTGATGCATACATGATAATTAGCTCATTGTACAAAGAATACAATTCATTACTCCCAAACAACTGTTTCATATCTTTAGTGTAACATCAAATTTATAAATAAGAATGCATGTGAAATTAACATCACTTTATTGGTGGTAACTAAAACCTTGGTGTTAGTAAAAACTTACATGTACATGTGCAATATGGTGGCTTACTGTACTGTAAATTGTATGAAAGAGAAATATACCATTTTTTTACATCAATTTTCTCCTGATAAAATCACTGTATTGAAATATTAACGAAGGTCACTCACTGTTCAATTCCTTGTTTTATGAAAGGTATAAAAGGCATTTATAAATTTACAATACTAACTTAAATTCAAGCTTGCTGCATTGGCAATCAGTGTGGTCAAATAGAACAGATTACTTGTGACACGCCATGAGGACAGACTTCACAGCTCATATCTATGATGAGACTATTTCACGTTGACCTGACGCAGCCACAAGGGGGCCTCCTCCACTTCAAACCCCATCAACGCCGAGGGTGCTCAAATCCCAAGATGTAGACAAAGATGAGAGGAAGAGGGGGAGAGTCCTTTCAATGGGCTTCTTGTTCGCTAGATGACCAGCAAGTACTCCATTGCCCTTGGCTGGTACAGTCATGAGATATCCCACAGCCAGAGATAATTGAATACATCATGAATGTTGAGACAAGCATGCACAATTGCAATTTTTTCATAATTATGTAATTATTTTCATTCCTTAGTGGCAACAGACCGAGTCTTCAGAGGGTGAAGAAATCAATCAAAATGCTTTGGATCTCTCGTACTTTAAAAGCATCAAGGAGGTAATTATCAACCACCTTGTCACAAGAGCTTTTAGCAGTAGCCAGAAGACACTTCAGAAATAATTGAGCAATCTAAAAAAGCTATTTCTATTACAATATGTTTGATCCACCAGTACTCTAATATGCCCATATCGGTCACTATATTCTCTTTATCTCAGATTGAGAAAGAAAGTTTGAAAACACACACTCAAATCTTTGAGATATAAATGTGTATATTTGTAACTTAAAAATACTCTAAATTTCAAGGAAAGATAAATTCAGAACGTCTGTGAATAGTGACCAGCCAAATACTAGTTTCAGATGGAAAACTTGTGGCATAGAACTTAAAGCACAGAGATATAAATTTGATCTTCCGAGAGGTAACACTCATTCCTAAGGATTAATAAATTAATCGTCAAGAATAAAATTGACCCATGTTTGGCTGGTCACCATTCACAACGAATCTGGATTTCTTATAAATCATTAAAATTCAGAGTGTAGAAATTTATTATCATCGTTTTTGAGTAGTTGTGACACTACAGAAATGCAAGACAAGTAAAACAAACAACAATTCCTGTTGTGTTCTTTTTTATGTGTTTACTAATGTTATTGGATACAAACAAATGATGTGCAGTTTAAGTTTGACAAGATGTATGCAGGAAATGGTCAAATGAATCTGCACATTCTGCAGTGTTGAATCAGTTCTGGTATGTCAATGACATAAGTATATCATTCTCAATCACATGTACATGTAATAAAATGAAATCTCATTCCCCTTTATACCCTTGCTCTTATCAGGTTAGTGAGATAATGAAGCTTTATCATCCAGTCTGTGTTTTTAGTGTCCTATCTCTTGCCCCATGTCATCATGTCAACATGTTAAGTACATAATGGCTACGTGAGTTTAGGCAGGATCATCAAAAACCCTTTTTACACTGGCATTTGCTTAATCCTAGATTTTCCGAGTACAGATTTTTTGTCAGTAATCTCAGCATTATTTTGTGGATAATATGTGTATAATATGTAGAATATAAAACTATCATTTTTTTACATAAAAACATTAAAATACAAACTTGGAAAACAACTTTATGATAATTTTTAAAAGAATGTTGCTGTAATTTGTAAAAGCTACCTCAATATGCTTTACTCAAAGAGAAGAAAATCTTTCAGTGAAGCTTGAAAACCAAAACATCCCGCTGAATGGCAAATGGTCAAAGGTGCTTGTGTCACTAGCACCAGCCTATATAGCAACTTGTGAAACAAGACCACGAAGGTGTCAGAACTGACATGACAAGTCGTCAATCCATGGAAATGGTCAAAGAGGATATAGCACGAAGGGGAAGCGCCAAACCCAACACCCGCAACTATCTGTTCACGCACATGAGCATGTCCCAGTGGAATAGTCAAGGGTGGAAGAAGATTGAAGAATGAAATGGGGGAAAGAGTGGAAGAGAAAGAGAGAGAGAGAGGAGATGAAAATCAGATATTGTAAAGAGAGAGTGAATGTGAGGAGGTGGAATAAAGGCGGGGAGAGAAAGAGAGTTTTTACACTGAACAGAATTAGGGGACAGATGAATCAACACACTGTTTGATTTTTATTTCTTTTCTTCATTCTAAACAGTGAAACATGGATTGCCTCCTAATGAACAGCATAAGTACGTGTTTATTCATTATGTAAGTTATGATTCAATTACATGTAGGCGCTTCTCATATAAGAAATATTGTATTATTTATATATTATTAAAATGCAAAATTAACTAAAACAAAAGACTATTTTGTTAATTATAGAAGCAAACTGATTTATTTTCCATCTGAATTTATAAAGCTTTAAGAGTTGTAATGCTTTGATTTCTCTCTTTTCATATAAACTTTTTACAGTGCATAAGAACTACAAGAAATAAATTCCTGCCGTGTACCAGTGTCCCAATTCACCTCGTACAAATCTTGATTAATGTCTTGCCTATGAGTGCTTCTGTAGAGACTTGAACCCAGTACTTTGTAGTTCAAAGTCCAGAGACTTATCCAAGTACTGGATCACAACTAATCTGGGTAAAACTAAAAAACAAAACTCATTGTACCACAAGCCTTAAAAACAGAAACAAGTGGAATGCCTCTGGCCGTCTCACCTGCATCACGCGGTTCAATATAGCAGCAGTGCTCACTTTGAATACTACTCTAACTCGCACAAGATGTTCAGTGATACATGGTTACTCTTATTTCCCTTTTTTATGAACTAGACCAATAAACTTACAGAGATATGATGGTTATTCAACAAAAAACCCCCAACATGGCCAAAGTTCATTGACCTTACATGACCTTTGACCTTGATCATGTGACCTGAAACTCGAACAGGATGTTCAGTGATACTTGATTACTCTTATGTACAAGTTTCATGAATCAGATCCATAAACTTTCAAAGTTAGGATGGTAATTCAACAGATACACCCAATTCGGCCAAAGTTCATTGACCTTTGACCTTGGTCATGTGACCTGAAACGCGCACAGGATGTTCAGTGATACTTGATTACTCTAATGTCCAAGTTTAATGAACTAGACCAATAAACTTTCAAAGTTATGATGGTAATTCAACAGATACCCCCGATTCGGCCAAAGTTCATTGACCCAAAATGACCTTTGACCTTAATCATGAGACCTGAAACTTGCACAAAATTTTCAGTGATGCTTGATTACTATTATGTCCAAGTTTCATGAATCAGATCCATAAACTTTCAAAGTTATGATGGGAATTCAACAGATATCCCCAATTCGGCCAAAGTTCATTGACCCTAAATGACCTTTGACCTTGGTCATGTGACGTGAAACTCATGCAGGATGTTCAGTGATACTTGATTAACCTTATGTCCAAGTTTCATGAACTAGGTCCATATATTTTCTAAGTTATGATGACATTTCAAAAACTTAACCTCAGGTTAAGATTTCGATGTTGATTCCTCCAACATGGTCTAAGTTCATTGACCCTAAATGACCTTTGACCTTGGTCATGTGACATGAAACTCTAATAGGATGTTCAGTAATACTTGATTAACCTTATGGCCAAGTTTTATTAACTAGGTCCATATACTTTCTAAGTTATGACATCATTTCAAAAACTTAACCTCAGGTTAAGATTTGATGTTGACGCCGCCGCCGCCGCCGCCGCCGCCGTCGCCGTCGCCGTCGGAAAAGCGGCGCCTATAGTCTCACTTTGCTTCGCAGGTGAGACAAAAATCATGAAATATTTTAAAGGGAGAGTTCACCCTGACAAAAAGTTTATTGTAAAAATAGCAGAAAAATTAATGAAAAGTATTGCAGGTTTGAGAAAAATTCATCAAATAATTAAAAAGTTATTAGAATTTCAATTATGTGATTTGTGACGTCATATGCGAGCAGCATTCCTACATAGCGAATGGTAAAAAATCAATGAAATGTCATTTTCTCAGAAAATTGAAAATAGTTTTCACTGTAACTTTTGTATATCAATAGACAAATCGTTTCACACCCGATCATGAAAAGAAAACAAAATTAAGTCATCAGGAACCATACAAAATTTGAAATTTATGCATTTTGTATTACATAACACATGGGACAGCTGCTCGTTTATGACGTCACAAATCCAAAACTTTGAACTCTAATAACTTTCTTACTCTTTAACGGATTTTCCTCAAACCTTCACCAATATTTTTTACTATTTTTTCTGCTATTTTTACAAGAAAGTTTTCTTCAGGGTGAACTTCCACTTTAAGTACACGCCAGAGACTGTCAAAGCAATTGTTAATCTGATAGTGGAGTAAAGTGTTATTGTGTCAAGTCCAATTGTGTTTGCTAAATCTTAAATGAGCATTTCTATCTGATAGAACTGTTGACATATAAAATGATTTTATTACACTGGGTAGGTGAAAAGAAATAATTGTTTAGGGGGGCTACCAATGATCCACCTGTGTACCTTACTTACAACTCTCATAACAACTTTAAATAACAAGAACATTTTTAGGCTAAAAAATACCCATTAATTATTCCTGCATTCACACCACCCCGAAACATACCCTTCGGGATAAGTTCCTGAAGTTACGAGCATGCGCAGTATGGTCTGATAAGCAGGCAAGGCGCGAGATTCAAAATCACTAGCCCAGCAGCCACCCACGGCGCCCAACGACAGGCTGGGCTAAAAATTCCCGTAAATTGCTTTCACATTGCCAAAATAGCTGCGACCTTGGAAAAATCCCCGCAAAAGTTCTCGTAATTTCGTCAAGCACCTACTATTTAGCAGGTATTTTCTTTCGGTGAAATTACACGTAGTTTGCTTTCACATTACCAAAATACCTGGTATTTTCTGATTGGAGTAAATTTCCCGATCATTCCTGTAACTTCCAGAACTAGCCCCAAAAGGGTCTGCTTCGGGTCAGTGTAATGCTGAAATTATTATTGGGTGTCCTGAGGCCTGAACAAGTTCTCATAATTTAACAGGTATTCTAAAGATCAATGGAGTCTTAATAAACCTTATCGTGTTTCTATTTGATTTTCATTTATCTACAACTTGATAACCAAAAACCCTTAGGTCAATGGTATCTACTAACAACCAAACTCATTATCTAAATCATAAACTCAAGTGTTTACAAACCAACTGTGTCAACTTTAAGTGTGGTGCAAGACAATTCATAATGTCTGGGTCACAATTACAGATCACTGGAGTACTTTGAAATCAGGATAAGTAAACTGATTAACTCACCCCCCCCCCGCAACTTCCCTCTCTCTACCTGATATTTTCACTCTTCATAACATGACAGGAAAATCATGTCTAACAATTCATATTAATATTTGATGTGAATTTGATATATAGAGGAATAACATTTGTATTAAAGGTATTGCTTAACTTTGTGAGCAGCTGATTTAAAAAATTCTCAAACCAAGCTGAAACATGTGTACAAGTGCATGTATTACAACTAATAAACCCTGAAAACAACCATTTTTTAGAATGAAAAGCTGAAACTACAAGGCAAACCCCGATTTTGTAAATAGGCGTCTTATAGACGCCTGAATAGTACACATAACTGTATGGGATGAAATTAAGATGGTGTTTCCGGTCACTTTATATTTCAATTTTTGAAGCACTAAATTATGATTTTTGAATGCAATTTTTTCTGGGCTTCATTTTTGTAACATATCACAGACACAGGTGACAAGTGTGACATTCTGGCTAAGAATTTTTTAAAGTCAAACCAATGTTAAACCAATGTTAACCAATCACTTTAATAAATTGCAAAACTATATCAATTACAAAAACTACACTATAAAAATGTTAAAGTACTTGCAGTTTGTCAATTAAAAAAAAATCCTGCTATTCATTTTTCATTGATTTGGTTTGACTTCATTTGGTGTAACCTATGAAAATCTAACTCACAGCACCATTTGTTAATAAGAATATTTCACCACCAATGTTCATTACAAATATCTATTGTCAGTGATGGTATACTGTATACTTAACCAAACAACAGCTGGATACTTTTAATTCTAGATTTTTTGTAAACTTTCTTTTAAAAAAATAAATCTTTAGGATTCA
Source organism: Lytechinus variegatus (assembly GCF_018143015.1). NCBI lineage: Eukaryota > Metazoa > Echinodermata > Echinoidea > Temnopleuroida > Toxopneustidae > Lytechinus > Lytechinus variegatus. Next base: position 78,205,455 of record NC_054741.1, read on the forward strand.
AACAAAATCCAGGTTCAGATTTGTCCCTAAAACCACCTGTAATTACCTGTAAGTTAGAATGTACATGTTCACATTTACAACAATAAATGCAAATGGAAATATTCCATACATGCTTAAAAAGCTTCAAAGTCACTTTTAAGCTGGCTGACTGCTAAAAGCAGTGCCAAAACACATGTAAGCACAACCATTTATCAATCCGACAGACATAAAACACATAACAATGGATAACTAGAATGATAAGAATATTTGCTGAAATAGATAACATTTGTATTATTGGCACAATTCATCAAATTAAGGATGGGTTGATTGAAAAACAAGTTTATCAAACAATAAATAGAGAGGGAACAGTAATCTCCTTGCGTGAGATATATTTAAATAAAATGAATGACAGGGTGGAGATAACCAAGCTTGTTTAAATAAAATAGTTTACTTTTATTATCATCATGAGACCTTCAATAATGCATGAGAAACCTCATATCATGATGATAAGCATGGATCAATTCACAATGCCAGATAAACTAGTGTAATAATAGTTAAAATAAAATACAGATGTATGAATGCATGCATGATGAACACTGAATATAAATTATTCCAAATGGAAATCCACTTCAGTAAAGAATTTCTTTAAACCAAAGCACCGTTTCAACAGACGTTTTTCTTACTGCATGGTCTGGACTATAAAGTCATGGAAAAAAAACGATTTCCTGTTTAGCCACTCCTACTGAGGTTTGGGACAAAATTTGTCCATAATAATTTTGCCAATTTTTTACCTGGGGGCCGTTTCATAAAGCTGTTCGTAAGTTAAAAGCGACTTTAAGAACGACTTACGCGCTAAATCATCGCGAATGGTGTATACCATTTACCAAGAGAAAGGATCACCAGTCGTTCTTAAAGTCGTTCTTATCTTACGAACAGCTTTATGAAACACCCACCTGGTTGTATACATGTGTAGAAGTGAGGTAAAACTTCAGGCGATTGCGGACAGCCCTACTGTTGGAGGACAAGTCCATCCCAACCAAAAGTTGATTTGACATTGAATGAAAATAGAAAAATTCAACAAGCATAATACTAACAATTTCATCAATATCGGATGTATAATAATAAAGTTATGATATTTTAAAGTTTCACTTATACCCCTTTCATAAAGCCAATTATGCGGCTAATAGCAGCATAATGTGGTCGCAAAATTGGAGGAGGACCAGAGTTATCCGCATTATTTTGATGCTGCTATTAATTTTGCAAGATTTTGAGTTTATGAACGCATTTCCAAATAATGCGGATAATTGCCATGGTGTGGTCACAAGGTCACCCTTTTCCAACACCACCGCATCGGAGGGGGCGTGTCCAGTTGTCATGACGATTATCCGCCTTTTTCAGGACGGGCGCTCGTAAAATTAGTGCGGATTATTTTCAAAGTTTATGAACGCAATTTTTATTGAATTATCCGCATTACTCTTACGCGGCTAATTGGAGGATGAGTTTATGAAAAGGGTATTAATTTAACAAAACAGTTTTATGCACATCCTGGTCGGTATGCACATGAGGAGACTGATGACATCATCCACTTACTATTTCTTTTGCAGTTTATTACATGAAAGATGAAATATTCTAATTTTCTCCTGATTACCAAATGAGCTTTTGTGAAAAATAAGCAAAACAGACTTGTAAAATGAGTGTATAGTGTAATTATTTTCATACATCTTTAAATGCTCTATATGTATTTACTGACCTAAACAGCACAACATTGCACAATAACTGACTTACTCAATTCTATTCCATAAAGACTACAGTTTAGTGGACCTACTAGTGTATCAAGAAACCAGGTTTTCTTTACTTATCATGTTGATTATTTAAACAGAAAATAGTTAAGTGATGTAAATTGTCAATTTACATTGCTCCCTTTTCCATATTTCAATACAATAGGCAAATAAAATAGGGGTGGACGATGTCATGCTATATACACTCTAAATTACAGGGATTTAAAATAAGTCCAGATGGACTGTAGTTAGGGACCAATCGATTTCTGGATAAAGTTTTAATCCTAATGACTTAAATTTACATCTCAAATGATTTAAATGTTTTGAGATTTAAAAATGAATCTTAATTCGATTGGTCCCTAACTACAGTCCATGTGGACTTATTTTAAATCCCTGTAATTTAGAGTGTGGGCCCATACATGCATATTGATGTATCAATATTCATTATCCAAGCTAATTAAGATGGCCACAACTCAGATGCATTCATTTTTATAAAGATTACAGCAAATTAAAATAAAAATACCTATCCCCCGTGTTATTTGTTGTTAGGTTTACATGTAGGAATAGCACATAAAAACAATAATATTTGTTGCTGAAATGTCAATAGAGAAAAACAGTACATCTTGAATTAGGTGAGCGTGTAACTTGGATTCTGCACGGAGAAACTGTAATAGGTGTCATCGTCTCTTATGCGTTGGAAATTTGATAAAAAACCTTGTGTGAAGGTGACTCATTTTATGCAAACAAAATGGGAGTGTCTCTGTAAGATTGAACAAGAGGGGGAGCTCTTCTTTTCATTTATATTGGGGATCTTAGTTCAGGTATCACAGGCCTAATTCATTCCCCGTAGACTCGTGTGTTAAATTGGCACTTTAAAAAATTCATAAAAAATAAGGATGAAATTCGGGGGTCAAATGTTTACTACCAGTGGATAGGATATATATCTGGCAATCCATATCTGACCAGAAAAGGGTCCCTCGACCGGCTCATTTTGAAAATAAATTGGCGTGTTTGAAGACATCGTGGGGGGGGGAGCAGATTCATCACCTCAAACAGCAAAATAGCCCTAATCCTTCCGCCAGTCAAAATATAGTCCAAAATTTGTGATATTTCTTCCCAATTTGGAAAAAGGAAGTTCAGTAATTACAAAAAATAGAATCAGTGTTAGATGGACAATCATATGCATACACTTTGTCAATCAGCCATATCAAAATAAAAAAAATAGCAATTGGTTGGTTCGAATGAATATCTATGGCCTGCCACTAGTGATTAGGCCCGCGCAGCCTTCAATAGGTTCAGATATTTCATTAACTTGGGAAAGATGGCCATTTTAGGTTTCAATTTAGACTTCAAATATCTCACATTTACATTATTTTACATGTATCTATAGATAAAGGAAATGAAAGGTTTCAATTAGTAAATGATGCCAATTTGAACAAAATCTGATAAAAGAATAATTCATTGTCCCAAATGAGCACAGGTTTTCTCCTATTAGAATTAGACTGTGGGAATAGTTTTTAAAGAGCAACCATGTGAATCAACTTTTAACAAGGGTCATTAATCACTTCACTTGTATGGAGCAGGGCTGTATGATTGCTCTATTTTCATTTCATATTTTGACAAATATTCTACGAATGCATTTGGGGTTCATCCAATAAATCACTCCTTATAGGCCTACCTTGGGGGAACTCTCTCTCTCTCTTTGCTGAAGAAAGAAATTGTAAGAGAATTGTGTTTGGTACAGAGTAAAAAATTTGTCACTGTCGGTACAAACTTGTATTTTAGCCCTCCAGCACAAATAAGTTGATTTCAAGTAAAGCAAATATGAAGTTTTCATATTTTTAACCTAATATTTGGATGTGCAAATCAATTGAAATTACACTAAATTTGATATGTCGTGACATGATTCAGTCTTTTTGTTTGGTTGTTATTTTATTGATCAATCATCCATAATTTTGTTGAAATTAGCTTCCAAACAGCATTAAAAAATATCAGCTTGTGGTGACTACAGAATTATCATTGCACGCAGCCACCACAAGTGGACATTTTCACCATTGCATACACTTTGTCAATGGCGTATCTAGCACAAATCAGGGTAGTGTTCGTTAATATTTCTATACCTGAACTTGTTGAAAAAATTATCAAAATTCATAATTGGGGATGAACAAACAAACTATGAATTTTGCTAAAAAATGGTTATCATTACGTAAATACTGGCTCCAAAACAAATAGGTCAGTTTATTGTGACTAAAAAAAACATCTTCCAAGCATACGCAGCCCCCACGAAGGGACATATGCAGTGTTGTGTATACACATTGGTGTATCCAGCTTTTGTATGAGTATCATTTTAGTGTGAATTTCAAAGTGTCTCTTTTGTGATATCTAAATCAGCAGAAAAGCGCAGAAGCTGCATTCACAAGTTTGTATAAGTACAGTACTGAATTTTCCACAGTGTGAATGGAACATACCCAAAAATTATCCATAAGTGCAAGGATCTGATATATCAATTACATTTCAACACCTTTTATCAACAATCATTTCTATTATTGTCTGAAAACAGTTGGATTGCTGGTTACATTGTCAGATTGTGACTAATAAATAATCCCTCCCCTTTAAAATACCATACTATGTAATCATTAATGAATAGTAATTGTATTTTCAATCACAATTCCAAAAGTGATGAAAGCAATATCTTTTTTATAGTCAGCAAGATTGTAAATCAACAATAATATTATAGTCATTGTAAAGAAAAGTGCTTTTTAATATCTGCAAGACTAATGATGTTATCAACATTTGTATAAAAAAAAGGGAGTATCATAGAAAAGAAATATCCAATATCCAAAACATTACAAAAGCAGGCCATCGAGAAAGCTGTCACAAATGTCAATGAATACCTCATTGTATACTTGTCTTACATTCCCCAAATCATTTTTACCTCATTCAAAACATTCCAGTTATTCATCTGTAACTGGCATGGGGTTAATTAATGGTTGAACCGTTTTGCGTTTGTGGCTTGTATTGGATATTTGCTATAGTTGAAATGACCAACAAGAGAGGGGGCTAGACCAGTATGCAGTTGAAAGACAAGACGGTCTAATAAACTCAAACTTGGGACAATTGTTATTTTGCTTTTATGTTACACCTGAGGGAAAATTAAAAATGCTTTAAGAAAGTATGCTGAATTAACACACTGTGTTTCATCTATGTGCATCAGAAAAATACTTTTGATACAAATGAAAATTTATTGTAAAATAATCGCCTCAAGTTGGTGGTGAAGCTGAATTTTTTGGTAATCATTTCATCTTTCAAAAAAACTAACTTTTTGAGATATTTTACACCAATGCAGTTTAGAAATGCCACTTTAATGCTCATTTTTCAAAATTAAGTGAAATTTATAAACAAGACAAGGTGGAGTAGGTCTGTCATACATGTACACAGTGAAAAAAATAATTGTATAGTTTAATATTTCAAACCATAAATATGATAAATTGAATGTTTCTGATTTAAGGGATGGTCCAGGCTGAAAGTATTAATAGCTTAATAAAAAGAGTAGAATTCACTGAGCAAAATGCCGAAAATTTCATCAAAATTGGATAACAAATAACAAAGTTATTGAATTTTAAAGTTTAGCAATATTTTGTGAAAACAGCTGTCATGAATAATCATTAGGTGGGATGATGATGTCACATCTCCACTTGTTCTTTTGTATTTTATTACATGAAATAAGGTTTATTCAAATTTTGTCCTCCAAGAACTAGAAAAATTGGATTTTCAACTGATTTAGTGCATTAGATATTTATTGCTGCAACTTATTTCATTATAAGAGAGGCATATTATTCACACATGTACGAAATAATGAAAAAAATTATGATTTTATGTAATAACATAAGAAAACGGAAAGTGGAGATGTGACATCATCAGCCCACCTAATGAATATTCATGACAACTGTTTTCACAAAATATTGCTAAACTTTAAACTTCAAAAAATTTATTTGTTATCCGATTTTGATGAAATTTTCAGCATTTTGCTCAGTGAATTCTACTCTATGTATTAAGATATAAATATTTTCAGCCCGGACCATCCCTTTAAATATCAAAACTTTTGTTTAGAGTTTAAACAATATCTGACCAGCTTATAAACCTGGTTCTTCAAAAGCATTTTGAATTCAAATATAAGTACTGCCAATTTATGAATTTTCTGCCTTTCTACCAGTATTAAAAATAAGTCACATTAATCCAAGCTTGTATTATAATTTAGATGATAAGATCAATATACCTGTGAAGAAAAGAAAATCTTATAAAAAAATACTTGGGTCTCATTTCAGTTTTAAAAACTGGGTGCGACATCCCTTTAAGAGTGTAGTAACCTCTTCCTACAAACATTTCTTTTTCAAATTGTTTTTTTATTCAGGAAACCGCAGAAAGTGGATGTAAGGTTAGCGGATATTTTGGGAGATCAGAAGCAATTTCCCCTTTAACAGACTGGAAAATTTGTCTTGCACTCAAAGATTAATGGGGATATTTTTCTTCATACATTCGGATTATCTCATCTCTCAATTCTCTTCTAATAAAATTTTGGCCTAAGATATTTCATTCAAATCTTTGATTTCATATAGTAAAAACACAATTTTATGTAAATAGAACTTTCCTATCATATTAACACTGGAATATACACAGACAGTGGTGCTCAAAACGTTAGTGAGTGCCACAACAAAATGAGCAAAAGAGAAGGGGAAGTAGAATTAAATGATGAAAAAGGGAAAGAAACGAGAGAAGAAAAGCTGGAGGGTAGGGAATAAGAGTTTCCTCATCCTGACAGTTTGAATGAGTAGATAATGCATCAATGCTATCTCAGAGTGGGAAAAACTCTCATCATCTCATTCCAACATAAGGGTACCACAATCTTTAGAAGGAGAGGGACACTATCCTTAAAGGAATCCCTCAAATCAAATTCACTTTGATGTCATTGATTTGATAAATGATTTCTAAAAATGCAATGCAGGAGAGTCAGGTACAGACGAGAGAAAAATCAAGGATATAAATCACAATCAATATTTAGTTTACAGAAAGGCAGTATGCCTTGAGTATAAAATCCCAATCTGAGCCCAAAGACAGCGGCATTGGTCGCAATTCGCGTGCTTCTGTTTATTGTGCGAGCCTTGAAAACTGTGCTGCACAACGCTAGTTAAAGCTGGCTACTACAAAGAGTGGCTTATACCCCTTTCATATTGCGCTTTTCACCGGTGAACTTCAACAGCGAAGTTCGCCAGCAAAGGGGAAAGTGTCCAGTATGAAAGGTACACAGGGGAACTTCACCGGTGAAGTTCGCCGGTGAACTTCTCCACCTCTAGAGGTGGAGAAGTTCACCGGTGAAACAGCCAGTATGAAAGCAAACCGTTGAACTTCTCCTCGTTTAATGATGTCAGAGGTCAATTTTTTCTCTCCCAAAGTCCCCTGTACCGAGATTCCGCACGCGATAAGTTGCAAGCTCAGCTGAATGCTATGGCCAAGTATATACCCTCAAACATAATTTTTTTACTAACAATATTTATTTAAAAGCACTTTTTACATGTATAAAATGCGCTAAAATATAAGAACAAGGTGGTATTGTTTGTTATTCCTCGTAATACTTCCAAAATATGTTGTAATTAATTTTTTTGGATACCTTTTTGTAAAAGGTAAGAAGTAATGTTTACAATTTTCTTTCGTTTTGTTCTGCAATCGCCCGTTGACTTTCGCCAGGGAAAAAATGTCAGTGCGAAAGGGTACATTTTGTTCTTCGCCGGTGAAGTGAGGAATGCGAGGCGGAGAAGTTCGCCGGTGAAAAATGAAAAGGGCAATATGAAAGGGGTATTAGCCAACTACCTGTGTTAGTGTCGGCACAGCGAGGAATTTTAAAAAGATTGACATAATAATTAGCATTAAATTTTCACCAGTGAACGATGCACTACCGATTGGGTTTATGATCTTTGTTTTCTAGTGCATTTTGAATTGTGATTCCTGTTGCTGTTTAAATTTGAAAATCAACATTGAACACACCATGACCCGAATCCACAAAGGTGGTTTTTAAAACCATCAGTTGAACCCATGGTTTATGCAGATTTCCAGTAGATATTACGCTATCTACCACGTATATTAAAAAATGTCCAATGCAGATGCTGATGCACGCTTTTGTCACAGTGCGCCAAATTGACGCCTGTTGCCTGGTTATCCACGCTATTTCATTCATGAATCCACTATTTTGAATTAATGAACCCACTCTTCAAATGGTGGACTCAAGAATAAAATAGCGTTTTTAACCATGGCAACAGGCATCAATTGGGTGCACTGTGAATAAAGCGTGCATCAGCATTTGACATTTTTTTAAATATACGTGGTAAATAAGTGTAATTTATACAGGATATCTGCATAAACCATTGTTCAACCGATGGTTTTAAAAACCACCTTTTTGAATTTGGGTCCTTGAGTTTTCTTGACCCTGTATTTTACTCCTTGTAGTCAATTTCTTATACCCCTTTCATAAACCCAATTATGCGGCTAATAGCAGCATAATTTGGTCGTAAAATAGGAGGAGGACCAGAGTTATCCGCATTATTTTGATGCTGCAATTATCCACATAATAGCAGCATCGGGACCAGATTTTGACTATATGAACGCATTTCGAAAGTAATGCAGATAATTGCCATGGAGCAGTCACAAGGTCACCCTTTTCCAACGCAACCGCATCGGAGGGGGTGTGTGCGGTTGCCATGACGATTATCCTCCTTTTTCAGGTCGGGCACTCGTAAAAATAGTGCGGATTATTATTTTCGGAGTTTATGAACACAATTTTTTGAATTATCCGCATTACTTTTAGGCGGCTAATTGGAGGATAGGTTTATGAAAAGGGTATTAGACATCTCTTTCAGGTTTTTGTAAGGCACCCCCCCCCACCCATCTCCTCTCCAGCTTCACCGTTCAAGAGATGCAAATCAAAGTTTCCCCTCTGCATAAGGGTTGGTGAAAGGGTTTAGCATGCCTTACTGCAGGGCAATGTTTGACAAAGTTGTTGTTATCAGCGTTATGCCACCAGATTGCCTCACTTGACGGTTGCGAGCAAGCAGTTAGTAAAGGGGCATGGTAAACCGATATTCATGCCTTTCAAAGCATCTAACAACATACTGGAGAGTAGGTTAGGTGTTGCTGATTTACTGAGGTAAGGAGAGACATTTATTAACCTGTCCTCAACTCTAAAATTGGGCTGTCAAGAGAAGAGGCCTTTAGACATGCTCCAGTACTCATGAATGATTGAATGATGAAATGGGATCATTAATGTGATGAAAGATCAATTTCAATCATTGACAAAACTATGGTCTCTCCATGGTCCATTGAACATGAGGTTTGATGTCACACAATATTATGTCCCTCTCCCCTGCTAAAATGATGACAAATATAAAGTAAATAGAAAACACAAAATATATAAATGAATTAATCATTTAATGATATTAAGTAATAAATGAAAATAAAATGCCTATAATGAAATTAATCAATTAATAAATCAAATCAATCAATAAATTAATAAATATATATTAAAAATCAAAAGAATCACAGTAATAAACTATAAATAATAATAAAAACATGTTTATGTTTATCACATAAATCTATAGATCCATCTATATAACCATAAAAAATTGTATGTTGCTGTATTTCATAAAGATAGAGTAGATTTTCTCCCTTGTATTCTCTTTTGTTTAGTGATGCTGTATTCTAGGTTCAAACTTAAATTTCATTGAGTGTAGCTGAGTGTCGGTGAGAACAACTCTCTTGTAAACAATGCAACTTTTTGAGGATAACAGACCTACAAATATGGCTTTGAATCAAGCTGTTTTAGGAATCAGGTTATCAAAAACAGGTCATACATGCTATTAATTTCTCTTCTCATTAGGCTAAGGATGTCAGCGTGCTGTTTCCTTCCCTGAAGTATATTTTAAACAAATGGTCACAATTACCAAAAAGATTTTTCTCAAATAGGAAAAGGTCTTATTTCAGAAGCATAAGAAAAAGTGAAGCTATAACAATTTGGTGGAAAATATTCTCTTTATGTACAAAATAATATAAATATTTTAAGATGAGTATTTGCGAAATACAGATTGGGAATGCGTATCCAATGCTTATCAATCATCACTTATTTAGGCTTATATGAAAGACTGTGCTTATAGCTATATCTTTGGATTTTTAAAGTAACATGTATTAAAGACATTTATCCACATTATCAGGTCCCTCGGACAGGACCTAAAGACAATCGGTCCAATGGTCACTTGCTTTCAAATATTCATGCTTTCTTAGCCATCAGGTAAAAAAACAACACCACTTCCACAAAATAGATATTGATGTTATTTCTCATGAATGCTATCATTAATGTATCATGGATAACATTCATCTGACATAAATCATTATAATGAATGAATTTAAGTGATTTGTTTGAAACATATGTTGAAGGTTAAAAACCTATTCTGAATGATCTATTCATACAGGTTAAATCCTTTGTGCAATGAGATATGTTTCCCTTGAGTCTCAATCACCATATCCATACATAAACATACATGCACACCCACATACATACCACACAGTGCTATATTTGCCAAGCACCCGATACATGCCCCCATCACACAGCACCCTCATCCCATATCATGTTCCTAGCACCCATCCACATCAGTCAACGGCAACGATTCAAAGATTGCGACATGAGACACACGTCAATTCGTTTAGAATTCCATGGTATGTGCGCCGCAGCCTTCGCTCGGCTGAGAGTATCTGAGAGGGATGATTTGATGAACAAAGGGGCAATTGAAGATACCGTAGTGGTAGGCTGGTTTGACGAGAGCAAGTTTAGAATTACCAGGGTGGGTGTGTTTAATACCATTTCATATCTAATGAGTCATACATCTATTGAAGAATCAGATTGAAACGGCTCGTCAGAAGATTAGCAAATCTAATTATTTCAACTATCTGGTAATATAAAACGTGTATTCTTTTTAGTGTTGTTATCAGTAAGAAAATTCTGTGTTGATATATAGGTAAAAATATCTTACTGACATCGACAACTATGGACAAAAGAACATTTTACGAATAGGCCGGTTTGAGGTAAAATTGAACGCGCCAAGGCAATTTAGACAAGGCCGCATCCCCTCCACGTCGGTGCCGTAGCTTTAGGCTAGGCTTGGATGATGCCGACATAGCGTAACTGGCGACGCAGATTGTGCACTGTCAGTGTCATTCCAACTTGTTTACTTTTCTGAAGTGACGATAACGAAGAAACAAATATCACCCATAAAACTAAAAAGAAAGAAATTTACCTGTGCACAAAATGACGAGTGTGTATCCCAAAATAATCAGAGACACACGCTCATGTGGTCTTTCATTCGTTTTGGAGGGTGGAGTCACAATGTTGTTGACTAAATCTCTCGTTTTGGTAATGAATTAACATTCATGATTCCCAAATCCACCCGGGAAGCAGAGGCCAGCCCTCGTGCACGCGCTTGCGAATATCCAGCACTGTCATTGAGTGGCCGTATCCAGCCTGATGAACCAGCCTAATGTTATTGCCGTGAAGTCCCACACTCATGACTTCAAAAGCGTGCATGCCACAGTGAGCCAACGGCGGTGTTGTATGAACAAAAAAATAAAGACCACTACTGCGAAAAGTGCGAAAGGGGAGGAACTTTACTGAACTACATGTACATGTATATCATAGCGAGTGTTGTCGACAACGAGAGATAGGTTATCTATATCGCCGAGTGGCAAAAACATGCGTCTATTGACAGGACTAGCGATAAAGACGTTATCGTTAACAGTACTTATTCTTTTGGAATAAAAATTTGCAATTTTAGAAAATGATCATGCAAGAACAATATTTGAAATAAATGAAAACAATATAATTTACCTGCTGAATTTAAAATAATAATGTTAGATACACAGATTGCTATCAAGCTTATAGTATATTACACAATATTGTAGTACAATTTTTTTTTAATAAATATTAGAACAATCACTTAAAATGATTTATTAATATAAATTACATCAAGTTCTAAATTTTACAATTTCAGTGTGTTTTTTTTATCTCAAATCATATGTAAGAGCTTGAATGTTCTGAAATCAACTTAAGCTAGATATTATTATCAAAGTATAAATGTGTGCATAGTGCTGTCAAACACTTGTGATGGGTATTTTGGTTAGAGATCATTCTGCCTTTCCAGCCAGCCTAACTCTTAAAGGACAAGTCCACCCCAACAAAAACTTGATTTGAATAAAAAGAGAAAAATTCAACAAGCATAACACTGAAAATTTCATCAAAATCGGATGTAAAATAAGAGAGTTATGGCATTTTAAAGTTTCGCTTATTTTCAACAAAATAGTTGTATGAACGAGCCAGTTACATCCAAACGAGAGAATTGATGACATCACTATTTCTTTTGTATTTTATTATATGAAATATTTTTATTTTCTCGTCATTGTCATGTGAAATGAAGTTTCATTCCTCCCTGAACACGTGGAATTCCATTATTTTAACATTTTGTGCTTCAGGCAATGAGGTCCTAATCATCAAATTCGTAAAAATTGAAATATTGTATAATTCAAACAATAAAAAACAAAAGAAATAGTGAGTGATTGACGTCATCGATTCTCTCATTTAGATGTAACTGGCTCGTTCATATAACTATTTTGTTGAAAATAAGCGAAACTTTGAAATGTCATAACTTTCTTATTTTACATCCGATTTTGATGAAATTTTCAGCATTGTGCTTGTCTGATTTTTCTCTATTGATTTAAATCAACAATTTTCTGAGGTGGACTTGACCTTTAATGAGGAAGAGATAGACAGCTCAGATTTAAGTAACATTTAAAAAAAAAGTAAGCTTCAGACAGATGAGGGGAAGGCAGGAAAGGGCTAGAAAATCTAATTCCATTTGAATGGCTCAATATGATCAAATTGTGTCTCTTTCCACTTGTTTGAATCAATTATTCTTATTCAGCCATTCCCTTGCAAGTATTACAATACTAAAGTGCAAAGTAAATTAGTTTGTATTGAGTCATATTGAAGCTGACATCCCATGCTCTGTTGGATAACAAATTGGCTGACACAATAGTGGAGGTGATAAATTCTAAGTTTACTCCAAAAATTACATTTTTTGATAAAAATCAGAAAGGGGGTTACAATAACAATTTTGATAGAATCTGATGGCTTTTTAGTTGTAGGAATGACATTAAGAAAATACATGTAGGTTGAGGAATACAAAACAAACTTTCTTATCTGAATGTTTTTTAATGAGTAGTTAGAAACGCACATGTCTAGCACAGCTAGACCATTTGGCACATATTTTCTATTCATACACCGGGGTTGCAGATTGGGTCAAATTATCAAATGATCGTTACAACGAAAATTTTTGTTTAAGCATGCTTATCATGGTGCAACTTTAATCTGAGAGTGCATACAATCATGTAGACCTATAAAGTGATACTCCACGAAAGACCATTCCAAATTATATACAAGAAGGCTACAGGTTAAGTACACAGAACATAGCTTACATGTAATGTGCATATATATTGATAATATGAGAAAACACATTCCTCCAGCTGTATAGCTAAATTTAGCTTATTGCTCTTTACTTTGACACTTTGAGGGTTGCACTGTCTGCCTTGCTATGTAGGAAATGACTGATTAATGAAGGTGAACTTTATCTGCGACTCTGCGTTATTGCAGCTTAGGCATCGGTTTCCGAATGCCAAGTCAAATCATAAGGAGCTGGCGTTGGTGAATAACATTTACTGAAGCTCACAAGCAATAACCATGGAATTATCAAACTCAAAGAATCAAATATAATACCCCTTTCATAAACCCCATTAAAATGAATTAGGCGGCTAATAGCAGCATAATTTGGTCGTAAAATTGGAGGAGGAGGAGTTATCCGCATTACTCTGATGCTGCTATTATCCGCATAATAGCAGCATCGGGACAAGATTTTGAGTTTATGAACGCATTTCCAAATAATGCGGATAATTGCCATGGTGCGGTCACAAGGTCACCCTTTTCCAACACAACCGCATCGGAGGGGGCGTGTCCAGTTGTCATGGCGATTATCCGCCTTTTTCAGGACGGGCGCTCGTAAAAATAATGCGGCTTATTTTCGGAGTTTATGAACGCAATTTTTATTGAATTATCCGCATTACTCTTAGGCGGCTAATTGGACGATAGGTTTATGAAAAGGGTATAATTTGATGCACAAAGGCAACTTTTTAATGCGCAAGTATATTTTGAGAAATTATATTGAAGAGTCTAAGCCCCTCCTCAAAAAAAGAAAAAAGAGATAAGCCAAGATGACATAATTTTCCATTCAAACTAGATCAAGAAGTATTAAAAACTAATCAAATCTGATAGGTCGACCAAAAGTGCTCAGCTCTGTTCCAGATAACAGGACAGGTTTATGTCACAGCAACTTTGAAGATGTTAAGCAGCTGAAGCATTTGCTGTTATCACAATGTCTGCTTCAAACAACTTGATGCAAATCGATATTTTTTCAATAGATTCACACGAATGTGAAACAAACATTCAGCAAAAGTGCTACTTTCGACATATAATCAGAAACAATTCTAGCACTCTCAGTTACGCAACCAACAACAGTTACTAGCGCTCTTCATCATCCAATCAGCAACAATATTCTAGCACTCTCAAACCTGTAATCAGCAACAATTCTAGCATTCTGTTATGCATTCAACAACACTACTAGTTTTTCTTTCATACAATCGACAACACTTCTAGTTAGCACTATACTGTGCCATCCAATCAATAACCACTCTATAAGTCCCTACCATGCAATCAGCAATGATCTAAGGGTGTGTTTATGCTTCCATTGCGAGGACAGAATCAACGATTTCAAACGTCGATTCAAAACGCGATCGTAAACGTGGTTCTGGGAGTGCTGTTTATGCTTAACTTTTCAGAGCAAATTATGATCTCCAGCTGGCTTCGCATCGTAAAGCGAGGTCAAATTGGGCGCGCCTTTTTTCGAAAGTTTTTTTTCTGATTGTTGTTATTACGTGGAGATAACGTGGGGCAATACGACTGTATTTGCCCGCAGATTTTCATCTCACCGGAAGCATGTACCAAATGACGTCATTTAAACACGTTTACGATCGTGGTTCTGTTTATACTTCCCCAGAAAGCCTGATTCTGGTCAAACGACGTTTACAAACGCACCTTTTTGTGAGTTTACGATCGGCGTTTTGAAACAGCGTTTAAATGAATGTAAGCATGGACGCAACCGTGTTTTGGACTAATCACGTTTGGAAACGCTGATTCTGGCCTGAAAAGTGGAAGCATAAACACGGCCTAAGAGTCTCAAACATGCAATCAACAACAATAACAGCTCCCTGATTCATTCAATAAGCAACATCCATCGACAGCTGTAGGCACTCAATACTATGTATATTTTATTGACCAGAACATCAGAGGGGGGGGGGCGTTTCATCATTATTTTTGTCCGACAAGTTGTCAGATCTGACAACTTTCCTGGATTCTGATTGGTTGAGAAGCACTGTTACTATAGTAAC
The DNA here is from genome assembly GCF_018143015.1 of Lytechinus variegatus. Classification (NCBI taxonomy): domain Eukaryota; kingdom Metazoa; phylum Echinodermata; class Echinoidea; order Temnopleuroida; family Toxopneustidae; genus Lytechinus; species Lytechinus variegatus. The sequence goes on from NC_054741.1 coordinate 78,220,799, forward strand.
TGTCGGATAAAACAGGACTTGTCGGATAAAACGTCTGACAAGTCCTTTCATGAAACGCTCCCCAGATTGAATTCTACCATCGTGGAGTATTACAACAACAGCCAGAAACAATATGCACATTATCAGCAATGCCAAACATATTCTATCATCAACCCTAGGATACTCTGCAACAAACAATTACTGAAGATACTACACAAATCACCAGCACACAGACCATCACTTGAATCAACATTGCTTACAACTCTTTCCACTCCTACCTTCTTTCTTCCATGCCATTTTGGCCTTCCACGGTCTGTGTTTGTACTGTCTTCTAAATGCTTTGGGTTGCGGCTCTTCTGTTTGCCTTTCGCTTTGCCCTCATTCTGTAAGAAAGAACACAAAAACAATATAAATTGAAATTAGATTCTGGATATAGGACATTAGATTGGAATATAACATGACATTTGGTACAGTTAGCATAGTTTAATTCATTTCTTATTTTGTCGTTCACATCATGTTCAATTAAAATATTATTTATAATAATGATAATATGCAACAGTTACATAGCATTTAATACAAATGTTTCTAAGTGCTGCATACTATTATCCCGGCTTTAGCATGTCTATCCTAATTGGACGCTCGAGCATTCAAGGAATTCCTTGTACAGGGTACCCATTTACTACACCTGGGTGGAGAGTGGCAAATGTAGATAAATGCCTTGCCAAAGGACACTAGTGCTGCTGTGGGATTTGTACCTTGTGGTTCAAAGTCTGAAGACTTATCCACTGAGCCACAACAACTAATACTTATAATACTTGTCACCCAAAACTTATTCCAAAAGTAACAAGTGGAAAGCCCCTGACAGTCTTGCCTACATTGTGCGAACCAATATAGCAGCAGCTATGACACCAGCCAATGAGAACGGACCTATTCACCTGTTGACAATGTCATTCATCTCATCAAAGGGATATCAGTTACTGAGGCAGGAAGATAGGAAAACAGAAACAAGTTGGTGCTGTCCAGTATCATTCAAAACAAAGCCAGTGGGAACAGGAGTATTCATCTGTTCACAATGTCAATCAACCAATAATACATGTCAGGTCAAATACTAGGACACAAAGGTTCATCAAAGCCCAGTCACATCTCACATCTTTCCTTACAAACCCTTGAAAGTCATTTGTGGGGGTGTTTTATTAATAGGTGACAATACCGTTTATTACATAGAAGATCAACATGCATTGCATTGATTAGCAATGTCACAATACTCGTGCTGGTCAAAATTTGTATCTGCCACTGTACCAACAACGCTTTAAAATCCGCATTCATCGAATCTAAACAAGTACATAACACATTGTAAAAAAACATATTTAGCATGAATACATCCTCACCTTTCACGTTATAAGCATTATTTTAGGGTTGGGTGAAAATGTATCAATGATTAGGGGTTTTTTGGACATCATTCTGAGCAGTCAACGACTTTTGCCTATCTGCCATTTTGGATTTCGTGCTGTTACATCTTCGAAAGAAGAGGGCAGCAAAACACGGTCATGTTGGTGTCTTCTACATGTTCTACGTTCGTTGGTACTTGTTTTGGTCGCTAAATTGAACTTGCGCTTATGAATGTTTTCGATACCATCAAGTGATGGAGTCGAGGGCAGTCATGATGTTTGGATTGTCATGATTGTTGTAAAGTGAGATCGTCTTTTGTGGCCAGAAAGAATTCATATTTTGTTGAAATTGTGGAGTGATTTCTGTTGCTGTTCTGTGCATTTTGAAGGAAAATATGTTTTCCACGATTTTCCATTTGAAAAGCTACTTTCTATTTCAAAAAGTCGTTTCCGTGAATTCCGTCCATTTTTTGCAATCGCAGAAAAGCATAGTCCCTACATAATAGCGAGTATTAACGACGAGAAAAAGATTATTGATAATTGTAAGTGACAAAAACGTGATTTATCGACAGGACTAGCGATAGAGAGGTTATCGATAACAGCACTAGTCTCTTTGTGAGTAAACATTGGATAAAAAAGTGTACAAGACCCAGAGTTTTAAAGATTAAGTTACAAGCAAATGGTAACAGCTTCTTGATTCCTGGGATGAACTGCTTTTTAGTAAACTTGGAGAGTAGGTGGTTTCAGACCGCCTCGAAGTTCGTCAGTTCCAGGTATTCTCTGATCGGGAAATTTACCCCGATCAGAAAATACCAGGTATTTTGGTAATGTGAAAGCAAACTACGCGTAATCTCCCCGAGAGAAAATACCCGCTAAATAGTAGGTACTTGGCGAAATTACGAGAACTTTCTCGGGGATTTTTCCAAGGTCGCAGGTATTTTGGCGATGTGAAAGCAAATTACGGGAACTTTTAGCCCAGCGTGTCGTTGGGCGCGGGAGCTGTGGGTGGCTGCTTGGCTAGTGATTTTGAATCTTGCGCCTTGCCTGCTTGTCAGACCATACTATGCGCATGCTCGTAACTTCAGGAACTTATCCCGAAGGGTATGTTTCGGGGCGGTGTGAATGCAGGAATAATCAATGGGTATTTTTTAGCCGAAAACAGTTCCCGTAATTTAACGGGGATTCTTGTGATCGAGGCGGTTTGAAACCACCTAGTGTTTCATAATTGTTCGTTGTCTGATGATAAGTAGTTTATCAAAATTTGTCCAGAGCTTCTTCGTTCCCAATACCTAAAACTGAACATTGATGATTGCTTTACAATCAACAATAACTTCCAGATCCAGGGAGACCTCAATTATCATTAAAGTTAATGTACCATTGAAGGCGTGAATATAGAAAGAAACCCTGGGTCCTGTTGCACAAAAATTACAAGTAACCTAACCATCCAATGGTAAAATGGTGACGCTGATCAATAGCCAATCAAAATCAAGGATTCCATGCAAGTTACCATCATGGTAACTGTTCTGCAACGGGCTAAGGTCTATTGGGGCTGAACACTCCACCAATATAACTTTTATGCCAGTGAGAACATGATCAGTTGCCTGTTTAAAATGCCAATCAAACCATCAACACAAGATAGTGAAGGGCAAAAGGGTATGCAGATATCCATTCATCATGATCATGACAACCACAAGGCATTATGTAGTCCAATGAAATGATTTGAACTCCCTCCTCCTGTCTCACACCATCATGAATTCGAACTTGGTAATATTGTCTGACAGTTAAAAAGGCACAAGTCCGTGGACAATGGATGTAATCAATGCCTTTCCAGCTCTAAGAGCAGGACCTAAATTAGTAGCTTATACATGTATCAATTTCTACAGCAGTATGTAAATTATATTACAGCGATAAATGATAGTTTACAAATGACTTATCATGGTTTGCAATTAAAACACATACCTATTTACAGGGTGTATGATGCAATAATTTTTTTTGTTCTAATTGACTGCAGATTTTTATGGGAAATACTATACATGTAAATGCAAGAATCTTTAAAGAAGCTAGCATTGATTCCATTAAAAAATATATATATATTTCTACAGCTTGGAAAAGGTCTTTCTAAAGGTACCGGTGGTCATTTCCATGATTTCCATTCTATATAATTCCTGATCTGAGTAAATTCAAACCAAAATGAAATATAAAATTCTCTTTGTTAATAAGTTCAATGAACTGTGAGAAGGAGCAATGCACTAGAAACATGCATTCGGGACAATACATCCTATGAAAAGTCAGCCTCTCTTTCATCAAACTACCATCCCCTTTCATATATCATTTCAAATGTCACTGCATAAGTCACTGCCAATATGTCACTGAGACAAAGATATTCAGAACTCAAATCTTCATTTCTGCTTGAGCTTTAAAGGAATGCCCTCACAGAAACGGAGGTACGGGACAAAAAAAATCATCAGAAAGTTGAATAATACAACACAAACGCAATGACATGTCGAGGAATGGTAAAGTGTCTTGCATCTTTTAAAAACTTTGTTCTTAGTCGATCAGATGAAAGGACTAAAGTTGTTACAGAAATCAGTATTCATCAGATTAAGTTACTTTCATTAAGTGCTTGTAGTGCTTGTATCATTCTACACATCATGTCTCCATATCTGTTAGTTCCATTTTTTACTTTGAAAAAAAAATCATTGCAAATACAACACATTAAGAAAAAATATCAAAATATTCTAACTTAATGCATATTTGAATTTAAAGTCAAATCTTAATACACAATTAAATCATTCTTGAAATCTCAACTGAAAGATAATAATCCTCTGAAAAGAAGGCAAAACATACTGTTCAGTGATGTCATAGACTTTTTTTACAGATTGGCAAATGTCTAACACATAAAATCACTTTATAGGCATATCATTTGTGACATACAAGCATTTTTATTATACATGTTATTTATAAATCAGGAAGAAAACACAAAATGCTGTCAAGATTATGAACATCTCCTTATTTCCACACTATTTTAAGACAATTTTTTTTGTACACAAATAACTGGGTTGATTCTTTACGTTTACACAGGTATTATGTTTTTGATATACATGTACATGTATAATATTTATCCAAGTTAGAAATAACTAAAGCAGAGTTGCTTAACTCAAACATGGCATTAAACATAAATTACAACGCAAAAAGTATGATTTCATGACTTTTTTCTCAATAAAATCCAAAGTAGTAATTCATTGTGACAGTTTTATGACAATGAAGTTCTTCGTGGTATGTCAATTATTACTCCAAAGTCAGGATGATTTTTATATGGCTGAGAATTGGCAATGACGCACATGTTTCATGTCAATAAAACCACCTCATACTGTGTTTAATCATACCCATGCTGAATCGTTACAATCTTATATAACTCCCACTTCCCTGGTTCAACTGAACAAGTTAGTACAAAATAGTAGTGGAGTAAGGTACATGTATATGTGTTTGCATTCCCGAAGCAGTGTTTCCACAGATAAAACACAAATTTCCATAAAGTGAATTCCAAATTTCCCCAAATTCAGAGGCATTTCCTGGAATCTTCAAGAAAATGGACAATACCACAGTAGGTCTGAACTTTTGGCCAAGTGACCAAAATCAAGGAATTTTAGACACCGTTCTCATTATACTTTCTACAAATAGTTAACTGCAAATCTGCTCAGAAAACCAGTTTGGAAGATTGCTTTGCTATCGTTCCCATTTGATCACCCGAAAGTGGTTTTCAAAACCACTTCATGTAAAGCGGTCTTGTTGCTACGGGAACACTCTCAGTGGGGTGACGTGTTTCGCGCGAAATTTGAAACATCAGCGTAGGCACTCCACATACAGTGTGTTTGAGTAGTGCGCTCGAATTTTGTGAAGATTGCAAAGAAAGGTTGTGTCCTCACTTACACTAAAACAAGTTTAATTAGGCAAAGTGATTTTCAAAATTACATCACAAGGTGGTTTTCTGAACCAGTTTGGAAGATCGCTTCCAAGACTGCTTCAACCGTTCTCATTACACATTAAACTAATTTCAAAACTGTAGTGAATGGTGTCTAAGACCTTAATTATTCAGGCAGTTCTTGAAATGGGAACAATATCACTGATGCCAGCAGAAATTTCACACATAATTTTTACATGAGGAAAACTTTTACAAAAGTTTTACAACATGAATATTGAAACTTGAATTGAAACTTAAATAGTTTTGTAAAAAGTAATTTTCTGATTTCCTGGAATTTTTTCTGTTCCGGAACCTTTCCAGGAAAAAAAAAATATGCTGGTATTTCCTGAATTCTGGGAGAAGTGGAAAAACCTCATCAACTTGTGGAATATGTATACTGTTACAGAAACACAAGTGTGTCACCATAGGCTAGGCTTACAGGCCTTGCATATTACTTTAAAGGTCAAGTCCACCTCAGAAAAATGTTGATTTGAATCAATAGAGAAAAATCAGACAAGCACAATGCTGGAAATTTCATCAAAATCGGATGTAAAATAAGAAAGTTATGACATTTCAAAGTTTCACTTACATGTAGTTTTAACAAAAATGAACGAACCAGTTTACATCCAAATGAGAGAGTCGATGATGTCACTCACTATTTCTTTTGTTTTTTATTGTTTGAATTATACAATACTTCAATTTTTACGAATTTGACGATTAGGACCTCCTTGCCTGAACCACAAAATGTAAACATGATGGAATTCCACGTGTTCGGGGAGGAATGAAACTTCATTTCACATGACAATGACGAGAAAATTAAAATATTTCACATAATAAAATACAAAATAAGTAGTGAGTGAGTGATGTCATCAGCTCTCTCATTTGCATACTGACTGAGATGTGCATATAACTGTTTTGTAAAATGAAGCGAACCTTTAAAATGTCATAACTTTCTTATTTTACATCCGATTTTGATGAATTTTTCATGGTTGTGCTTGTTGAATTTTTCTCTTTTTATTCAAATCAAGTTTTTGTTAAGGTGGACTTGTCTTTTAAATATGAAGTTCACCATGATGATACATTGATTCAAATAAAAACAGGAAAACTGAGAAAATATTAAAAAAGGTTTGATGAAAATCCATCAATAAATAAGAGAGATATCAATATATGTGACCTCATATGCTAATGACCCCTGCATAAAACAATATATATTCCATTAATTCAATTTTTTATGGAGCATTATTATTAATACTATTTTTCTTGTAGAAGGGGATATGAAATGATGTGTCTGCTGATACATCTAGTGCACAAATAAGATCAATTTCTGTTTCTTAATAAAAATATTTTTTTGATAATTTGTATCACACAACATGTGAAGAAGCTGGTCTGTGATGTCACAACAGTAAATTTCAAAAAGCAATATAATCAACACTCAAAGAGTGTCATCCCTTATTTTTTCATTCAATATGCCAATTTTTTTTATAAACACACTACCATTTAAACCAAAAAATTGAATATTAAGGGAAAAAAACAAATTTGCACAGAAGAGAGGAAAGACGGAAATATCTGGCATTTCAACTTAGTCACGCCTGCTTATCAACACATGCCAAACTCAGTATGACCTGTGACCTCAAGAGGTCAAGGGTCATTGTCATGTGTAATGGGACAGGATTATGGAAAGAAAAAAAGGGAGCTTGAGTGTTTGAGCTCAGGAACACAGCGTATATGGAAAAAATATATCCTGTCGCAACATCCAACTCTCTGTTTTTTGAAAATGATAGATTTGTCATTTTGATGCAGGCTGCTTAAGTTCTATAGCTCCTGTATGATCCTGAATGAGAATGCAATTTGAAAACTTTGTTTTGATTTTCAATCTTTTGTGACGTTCATTATTTTTTTTCTTCAGGCAAACACACTAATCAGTATCTAGATTCTGCAAACCAATCAGATCCTATCTTTTCAATCGCTATTGATCACTTTCCGAAAAAAAAACTGCAATAACAGTGCAATCCAAGAGTAGCTAATTGGGAGTGCATTCTAAAGTCAATTGAAACTACATGTAACCAAAGAGGAAATTAAAATAAATTTAGTAATTGAAGTCTATACTTACATATTCATTGTCCTTTTTAGTTTCCCTTTTTGAAAATTCTTAACAGTCCAGATATTAAACAGCAATGAGGTAATAAATTTCAAATAAACTTTTCAAGCTTGAAAAATTACCATCATATTGAAAATGACTGCATCTGCTTTGTTAATATCACTAAGAATGATTTTGAAGTGCTGGTTGACATTGGTAATGATGCTCTTTGTATGAAGATGTATTTACAGAGTGGAAATGAAGAATAATTAATCATTGTTGAATGAATTAAAACACTCATATGCGGAAATAAATCAATCATCCTCATCTATAAGCATAGAACAAAATAACCAATCTGCTATGACAAGTTGCCACCTATCTCAACTCCCCCCCCAAACATGAAGTTCATTTTTTTAAATATATTATCTCATTATACTGCCAAAAGGAAATACAGAATAATGATTAAACTCAAACCCACTTAGCTGCAAGATTTCCCCCTCATTTCCTTGTCATATTAGGCCTACAATACAAACAGCATTGATCTTCAATTATCTCATGTTCATAAATCAATAATATGAGAATGACCAAATTAATGTAAATGATGATGAGAGTACATAATGTACCACTTATAGCTCATTTTGATGACTGCTTTACAAAGAGGATGTTTACAATAGAAAATGTTTTCTTTCCATTTGTGTTTGTGATGAAAGTAAGACGATAATAATCTGTTCTTGCAACGCAATTACCCGTCCAAAGCACTTGGATATACAGACATTTAAATATGTATATTAGGCAATGGTGAGATTTCTTCTTTTTTTAATATAAAATTTTAGAAGTACATTGGACAGTTTGGAGAAATTTTGAAAATACTTTGAAAGTGAATAATTTATTTCAGCAGTCACCAGATTCGCGTACATGTAGAGTTCTTTGCTGTCAGTAGTCTTACAACCTGAAATTACATAAAGCCAACTTGGTGTTCAATTCTATTTTCTTGTTCATGTCTTTTTACTTTTTGCATATTTGTTAAGCACATACCTGAATCTATCTAATAACAACTTAATTTCAACTACTTTTCAAGAAATAATGTTTGACTGTTTGTGGTTATTTTTTCGGGGGGGGGGGGGGGGTGACCATTCACATAACTTTGACTCACACGTATTATTCCTTGTTAAAAAAATAGCTCATCAACCAACATATGCAAATGTATACTTACGCACATGCACAAATGGCAGAAAAAGAAAAAGCTAACTCGTATGAACTGCAAAATGATGAGGGAAATGCATAATCCAAGTCTATAGACTCGACCATGGGTCCCATTTTTTATTAAGAACTAAATACGTTTTAAAACTAATAGAACTTTTATTTCAAAGTAGGCCGTGTTTGATATTGAACTACATAAATTTGAAAATATTGTCTTTTCGACACTGTTCTCACTACCTTCCTAAAACTAGTTTAACGTATAATGAGAACGGTTGAAGCAAGCTTGGAGGTGATCTTCCAAACCGGTTCATGAAACCACCTCGCGATGTAGTTTTCAAGATCGCTTTGCCTCGTTAAACTGGTTTTAGCATGAGGACACAACTGTTTTTCGGGAAGCGATCTTTGCACATTTTGAGCGCGCTACTCCACACAACAGGTGTAGAATGCCTACTATGCAGTTTCAAATTTCTTGCAAAACGTGTCATCCCAATGAGAGCATTTCCATAGCAACAAGATCGTTTTATGTGAAGTGACTTTGAAAACCATTTTCAGGTGATCAAATGGGAAGGCTAGCAATGTGATCTTCCAAACTGGTTTCCTGAACCGGTTTCCAGTAAAGTAGTATTAGAAAGCGTAATGAGAATGGTGTCTTCCTCCCCATCATGATTGAGCAAGAGTAAGCTACATATATTCACCTGTTTGTGAGACAGACAATTAAGCAATTATCACAGAAAACTGGAATGGCAAGAAAGAAAATCAAACCATTTTCATGGTATTCTCATGCAAATGTTTGAAGAGGTACATGTATAATATCATAACTTGCCGAACCCTTTTAATAAAACTGTATCAAGATAGGTGTGAAAGGTGTTTCCAGTGAAGTCAAAAGAAAATGCATATTGGGTTAGTTAAGGACATAAACATTTGATGAATGCACTTTTCACAGAAAATTATTATGGAGTGTTCGATAAAGCATTGGTGAAGATTTCAATTTATGTGCTATATTTAAGTATATACAGGTAGTCTAAGACCCTGTTGTCATCTACTTTCTTGAACTGTTTTCCCTTAAACCACTCTGCAAAACCAATTCAGAAGAGCATTCTCACCACAATCTCTTGAAGTGGATTCCAAAACCACTTCACATAGAAGTGATAACATAAGTGATCTTGTTGCTATGAGAATACTCTCAGTGGGGTCACATGTTTAACATGAAATATTAAACTGCAATCCATGGTCTACACACCCTGCAGCCAACATGCATAAACTATTGTGTTGTGGCTTCATCTACATGATTGATCTATGCTTATACCAGATTAGGAGGCGAAGTTGTCTTGAAAACCACATCGCAAGGATTTTCAAATTGGTATGGAAGATCACTTGAGAATACTACCAATGCCGCTTGGAGCATTCTCATTACACATTAAATTGGTTTCCACTAAGCTACTTTAAGAAAGTATATGAGAACAGGGTCTAAATTTCACATACATTCGTTATCATCACTCAACCTCGCCATAAGTACCCACTACGATCAATATACTTTCTCAATGTATGATTTCACTATTATTAATTCAACATCCTCCTTTGATAACTACTTTCTCATAATGCATATTATCATCTTAACATTCAGAGCATTGATTAGATCGAGTGTTAAGAGCCCTGTTTCAAGTGTTCAGATAGAGAGGCATGACGGAGCACATACAACCATCGATCAGAGAGCTTTTTAATAAAAATGAGTAGTGCCGCACCGGGGCTCTCTACCGTCATTTCAGCACGATCCTACACACCACTTAAACTATCACAGCCTCAGGCCCCTAGGCATAATCTATTTACCATTACATACTTGTCCCTCGTTTTCAGTTTTCTCACCACTACCCCCCCCCCTCCTCCCCTCGGACTCACTACGTGAAAATTAATCACCTTAAACCACTGAAGTAATATTGAATTTCAATTCCTCATCTCAAGCATGGGGCTGACATTTAAAAAGGACAAAAACAACATCTTATTTCTAGTTTTGGCACGGTTATGAAAAGCATGGCATGCATATGTAATTCAAGATATTCTATTTCCTTCTTAACCAATATTTTTGTTTCCATAAAGACACAATTCAAATAAAATTCTCTGAAGAACTGCTCAAACTTTTTTGATGTGCATTATAATTATAAATGGAAATCTTACAACTCTATGCAGACTATTTGCAGGCAGGAAAATAATGGAATAATTATTCAAAATGAGAAAAACTAATAAAAACTCACATAAAATAGACATTCCCTAACTAATTTACAACAGACATAATAAGACGATTCGTAGTCATTTACCCTTTTTACACACGCTAAATTGCCATTTAGCCCCACCTATAGTACGGAGTTAAGCTTAGCCCACTTTCTTTTTACACAGCATTTTTGCAAAGTGGGCAACCCCACCTTTAGTACGGGATTATTTGGCCCTGCAAAAAGCAGGGTTATCCCAGCAATTGCGGTGTTAAGAGCGATAGTACGGGGTTAAGATCGCTAGTGTAAAACGAAAGTTGGCTAAGCATTCCCATTCATGCCCCGCAACAAAGCCGGCCCTGTTGTCCAATCAGAGGTAAGCATAATGAATATTCATGAACAGCGAACACGGCGATGAGAAGAAGCGCGCGCCATAAGTCAGTGAGTTGGAATTTGTGTTTTAATACTTTCCTCATCGACGTTCATGAATATTCATGAGCTACCACTAGTCCGGGGTTAGCGAGTTTCGTGTGTGAAAAGCAAGCATTCCTTATCTCGGGTTAGCAATAACAATTTGGCATGTGTGAAAAGGAAAAAAATAGTACGGGGTTAGGGATATTCCGGGGCTTAGAAAATCCTGTGTAAAAAGGGTAATTGAACAGGGGAAGGAAGGCTAGCACAGCCCTTTTTTATACACTGCAGTTCATTCTATATTAGCTACACAAATAAACAGCATTCTATAGTAAATCTCTATGAGACTGGTCATAGTAGTCTACAAATGTAGACCCACATCTGCAGTGTGTGTACCTCAGCTGATTCAACGAGTCTGCATAGCAGACTAGGTCTACTGAGGCTGCAGAAGTGGGTCTACAACTTCTTTGAGCCACATCCACGAAACGTGGATGTGAGGCGGAGCTTGCTGAAACCCTCTGTTGCCAGTAGATACCATGATTGACAGTAGATTTGTGGAAGTAGGGGCAAGAGAGGGATTAGGATCCAGCTGTTATGACCATTTCTTATCTTGTGGAATGTATACAAATAGGGCCATTCTCTTTCACATTCTGGGCTTGCTACATGTATATAGGTCCATGGCTATACATACATGGGTAGATACATATGTGTTATACTTTGAAATATCAAGGAGTTAGAGGTGATATTTCCTTGGAAATATTTTCTATGGTCCATGCAGAGAGGAACGTGTATACAGAATATGAATATGTAGAAGATCACCCCCGTCATGTAATTGGGCCTAATAAGTAACATAAAAATAAACATTGCCCTTTCTTTCTTTTCCTTTCTTTCTTCTTTTTCGTTTTCCCTTTTTCCCTTTGATTTTTCTTGATTTTTTCTTTTCTTCCTTCTTTCTTTTTTTCTGTTTTCTTTCTTTTTTTTCTCTTCTTCTTTTCCTGTGACCCCCTTACTTTCTTTTTCTTTCTTTCTTTCATTCATTAATTCATTCACTCTTTCCTTCCTTTCTCTTTCTCTCTCTCTCTCTTTACTCTTTCATTCTTTCCTTTCTTTCTTTCTTATTTTTATTTTCGTTTTTCTTTCACTTGCTCTCTCATTCTTCTTCCCTTCCTTAAATATCCTGTTTTTAAATGGATGTATCTTTATCATTTATACATTATAATGGAACCGATTGTATAGAACCGTTTTCGAAGATAAGAAACTATGTAAGCGATGACTTGTTCTCTCTTATTTCTTCCCCTTCCTTTCTTTCTTTCTTTCTTTCTTCTATCTTCTTTTATTTCTTTCCCTGTCCCTTTGTCTCTTTCGCTTCTTTTCCTTCCTTCTCACATCTTAATAAATTAAGTCTTGTTTGCCCTGCCATTGACATTTAGCTTCACATTTTCTTTATACATGTAATTCTATTCTTTCGACTTAAATGTTTTCTGTCTTCATTAAGCCTATTGTGAATGTGCTGATGTTTTGTTTTATGGCTAATATCAAATAAAGATAAATTGTATACATATTTTCTTGAGATGAGATTCAGACATCGCCAGTGCACATGAAATACAGAGGCCGCGGAAGCAAGGGGGGGGGGACCCAGTTCCAAAGCCATGTACATAATCGTAAAAATGACCATACATATGATTGTGATTTTTTTTCGTCATCAGCCCCCACTTTGAAAACCATTCCACGACCCCTGAAATATACACTGTTCATCACATCAAAATCAACTTGTCCATATTCTATTCTGAAAAACAAACAATTTAGATATTTGGAATTCATAAAAGCGTTATTTTATTCCGTATCTAAAATAAGAGCGTGAAACTTGTTGATATTGCGGCTAGAAAACTGGACATTTTAAAGCACATTGTATTATGATAGGATGCACGGATAATATTTTTAACAATTCATGCAAACGCAAATCGCCAGCCGACTAAGTTTTTACATGTTTTATGAAATCCCATAAAAAGGGGATTTTAAGTAGTGTGTAATAGACTTAATAGGTATACTGGACCTACCAATCAAAAATGCTAGCGCAGAGCTCTAGCTCATATGGCTGAAGATTTCATCAAAATCGGATGTAAAATAAGAAAGTTATGACATTTCAAAGTTTCGCTTATTTTTAACAAAATATATGAACAAGCCAGTGTTACATCCAAATGAGAGAGTCTATGATGTCACTCACTCACTATTTCTTTTGTTTTTTATTGTTTGAATTATACAATATTTCAATTTTTACGAATTTGATAGGACCTCCTTGCCTGAAGCACAAAATGTTAGAATAATGGAATTCCATGTTTTCAGGGAGGAATGAAACTTCATTTCACATGACAATGGCGAGAAAATCAAAATATCTCATATTTCAAACAATAAAAAACCAAAGAAATAGTGAGTGAGTGACATCATTAACTCTCGCATTTGGATGTAACTGGCTCGTTCATATAACTGTTTTGTTAAAAATAAGCGAAACTTTAAAATGTCATAACTTTCTTATTTTATATCCGATTTTGATGAGATTTTTAGTGTTATATGATTGTTGAATTTTTCTCTTTGTATTCAAATCAAGTTTTTTGTTCGGGTGGATTTGTCCTTCAAAATCGCCTTAACTTATGAACAGCTTTATGAAAAGGCCCTTAGTTCTATGGACAATTCAGTGATATGAAAATCAGAGAGTCGATGATGTCACTCACTATTTCTTTTGTATTTTTACTGTTTGAATTATACAACATTTCAATTTTTACGAATTTAAAAAATAGGACCCTCTTGTTTGAACTACAAAATGTTAAAACAATGTAATCCCACATGTTCAGGGGGGGGGGGGTGATTTTTTTTGTTCATAAAAATATTTCATATTTCACATAATAAAATACAAAATAAATAGTGAGTGATGTCATCGGTCCCCTCATTTGCATACCGACAAGGATTTGCATATAACCACAACTGTTTTTTTTTAAATTAAGCAAAATTTTAAAATGTCATTACTTTCTTCTTTTAGATTGGATTTTGATGAAATTTTCAGCGTTATGCTTGTCTGATTTTCTCTTACTATTCAACATGTTCAAAGCAGCTTTTTGTTGGGGAACATCTACAAATTTGGGATTTTTTATTGTTTGTGGAAGTTTTCCTTTTTAAATTCAAAAGAGTAAGATTTTACCAACTTTATATCATGAGAACAGGAATAAACCCTTTATCTCTACTCATAACAATTGAAATCAAATCAATAAAATCAAGTCAATCTTGCAAAACCAAAGATGTACATGTAGCCTATATGGGACCCCTACTCGACTTGTATGTATGAGTGGACTTTAGGCGGTTTCAAACCGCCTCGATCACAAGAATCCCCGTTAAATTACGAGAACTTTTTAAGGCTAAAAAATACCCGTTAATTATTCCTGCATTCACACCGCCCCGAAACACATCCTTCGGGATAAGTTCCCGGAGTTACGAGCATGCGCAGTATGGTCTGATAAGCAGGCAAGGCGCGAGATTCAAAATCACTAGCCCAGCAGCCACCCACGCCGCCGCGCCCAACGACACGTTGGGCTAAAAGTTCCCGTAATTTGCTTTCACATCGCCAAAATACCTGCGACCTTGGAAAAATCCCCACGAAAGTTCTCGTAATTTCGCCAAGTACCCACTATTTAGCGGGTATTTTCTTTCGGGGAAATTACGCGTAGTTTGCTTTCACATTACCAAAATACCTGGTATTTTCTGATCGGGGTAAATTTCCCGATCAGAGAATACCTGGAACTGGCGAACTTCGAGGCGGTCTGAAACCACCTTTTGTTGATAGTAAAACAAAGTTCTTTATGTCAAACTTCAGAAGTGTTTTAGAGGACACTTTTTCGAGAAAGAAAAGTACAGGAACTCTGAACTTATTAGGCTGAATCTCAACGTAAATTTTGCCAGGATGGGTTATAACCTTGGATCCTACTAGAAAAAGCCTGTTCAGACATTCTGAGTGAGATTGTGCTTCATTCAGCCAGTTCACTGAAAAAGATTCAGTAAAATGTACATTTTTATTTTAAAAATGTATGAATGTTCTTGGCAAAGGGCACTAACATGACTAAATCATAGCAACTATACATTTTAGTGCCCTTTGCCAAAAGGATTTATGTTTGTACATTTTTAAGTGAATGTTTTGAATGGAGTACAATAAAAGTAAAATTCTGCAATGTCCCTGGTGACCCATTACACCCATAGTTTATCATTTTATTCTTTTATATGTCTTATTCAAATAAATAGGGAACCCGTTTTCTTATTTTTTGCAAAACTTCTAACAACTGCCAAATACTGGTATTCAAGTTTATTGTGAAAGAAATCATTTTTAAATCAACTTGCAGTTTGTCAAAAATTTGCAAGCAAATGCTTTGAAATAGTCCAATAGTTCCAACTATGGCTCAAAGAAGAACTTAAAGGAATTGTCCAGGCTGGAGAAATTTATATCTCACTGATTAATAGAGTAAAATTCAAAATGCTGAAAATGTGATCAAAATCGAATAACAAATAACAAAGTTATTGAATTTTAAAGATTTCTTTTCCATCTTCCGGTGAAACACTTTCTGGCATGTCTTCATGAATATCCATTAGTTGGGCTGATGGTGGCATATCTCCACTTGTTCTTTTTATTATAATTATATGATATTAGGTTTACTAAAAAAAGAATTAACCAAGAAGAAAAAATTGATTTGAGAACTAATTAAGTATATAGTTATTTATTGCCGCAACTTATTTCATCATAATGGAGACACATTATTAACACATGTATGAAAAAATGAAATAATTATGATTTCGTGTTATAAGAAAAAGGAAAGATGGGATGTGACATCATCAACCCACCAAATGAATATTCATGATGATGTAAATATAACTGTTTTTCACAAAATACTGATAAAGTTTAAAATACAATAACTTCGTTATTTGTCATCAAATTTTGGTGAAATTTTCATCATTTTACTCTATTTATTTAGATGTGAATATTTTCAGCCGGTCCATTTCTTTAAGGTTGAATGCAGTCGGTCAAAGTTTTGCAAGCCAATGCTTTGAAACAGTTGTTCCAACTGTGGCTCAAGGAACAACTTGGGCATGTTGGGGTTGAAACAAACAAAAGATAAGTGCAGTTTTCTTTAACATTGTGATCTTCAATCATTGGCTTGAAAATAAGATTTTAAAAATGTTTCTCTTTGGAGAATTTGAATCTCTGAGTCATGGAATTCTTCCAAATAAACTGATTCTCATTAAATGTTCAGAGTTTTAAAATGAACACCAACTTTGCAGCATTAGCTGTACCAAGACAGTTCCTTTGAACCAATCAGTAGAAGTGTAAAGGGTTAAATTTTGGTTGTTTGCGCTTTGTTAAAAAAAAAATCTGTTAGAAAAAATCACATTAAAATTTTAAAAATCTGATTTAATCAAATAAATCCGATTTAAGTTTATATAAAAAAAATGCCAACATTGTCATTCAGCATACTTATGAGTTTGAAAGTACCAGATTTGTCACGTACATAACTGTACGTCTTTACCACTGGTATTATGGCTGGCATAAAAGCACTTTCAATACAAAGGTGAACGAATGTTGCTAGGCATGACAACTTAAATGACGCTGATTAAGGCTAATTAATATCAAACCGAGCTGTAAACATAACAGTAAAACAGGTTGAATACAGTAGCATGGAGAAATGAATATACACACAAGGTCCAATCAACAAACCATGGTTAGAAGTTAATTCCAAACAGGAACAAAATAATAAAACATAGCTATCCTGTTTGATTTAAAGTATGATAGTTTACAAACTTACAATCTTGAAATTTAAGATTTTCATTTTGTAAACTATCTATTATTCAAGTTCTGAACTCTATGAGAATGGTGTTTTTCAGTTGGATAATATTTCGAGTTTAAGTACCATTGTGATACATGTTTTATGGAATACTGGTTTAATTTACAAACTTAAGCGGAGTTTGCTTCATAAAAATCTGATAACTTTATACCATTCCATGATTTGCTCTTATTTAAAATATTGCAATACCAATGTAACCTCATATGAATTTGGACTCAATATTCACAGTTCTAGAATAATTACCAATTTCTATTACCTAGCACCATCCGTCCATTTATTTAAAGGACAAGTCCACCTCAAGAAAAACTTGATCTGAACAAAATGAGAAAATTTCAACAAGCATAACAATGAAAATTTCATCAAAATTGGATGTAAAATAAGAAAGTAATGGCATTTTAAAGTTTCGCTTCATTTCACAAAACAGTTATATGCACATCTCGGTCGGTATGCAAATGAGGAACTGATGACATCACTCACTATTTCTTTTGTATTTTATTATATGAAATATTTTCATTTTCTTGTCATTGTCATGTGAAATGAAGTTTCATTCCTCCCTGAACACGTGGAATTCCATTAACATTTTCAGGCAAGGAGGTCATAATCGTCAAATTTGTAAAAATTGAAATATTCTATAATTCAAACAATAAAAAAACAAAAGAAATAGCGAACGAGTGACATCATTGACTCTCTCATTCGGATGTAACTGGGTCGTTCATATAACTATTTTGTTAAAAATAAGCGAAACTTTGAAATGTCATAACGTTCTTAGTTTACATTCGATTTTTTTTTGAAATTTTCAGCACTATATACTAGTTTGATTTTTCAGTATTTATTCAAGTCAGCATTTTCCCATTTTCCTGAGATGGTCTTGAACTTTAAGAAACTGTCCTAATGATATTAATAAGCAAGAACTCACAATATTTATGTATAAGTATCAGCAGAGGTTGCTACCCATGTAGTTTTCAGATCTTTTTTCAATACAGTAATCAAGTTCATAACCATAATGCCCGTTCTTCCAATAAATTTCATTTATGGTCTATCAGGTCTAGTCACGAAGCTGGGTTATGTAGGTCCCAAACAATGGAATGAGATTCCCCAAATAACTAATTCACAATTTTTATCTCCCTTTAGAAAACAGTATACAAATTTTCTAGGAAATGATTATTCTCACAGTTGATATCAATGCATACTTGTACTGTATAGACCCTTCAACTCGTGTTCTTTGTAAGTGTTGTGTTTTTTTCTCCTTTTTCCTGCACTAATTATTATAATGATATGAGATTTTGTTTTGTATTAATGTTGTGTTTTTACTATGTTTTGGTGATCCAGCCTCAGAGGTTTCTTATTACCTTCATGGGAAGCCACGCAATTTATTTTTATTATCTAATCGCATTTTTATTTTGATGTTTCTTGTATTTTTATCCTATTTGTGAAATAAAGATTGAATTGAATTGAATGAGTTTGATATGATGAGAAGTGTTTGATAATACCATAGAGCTATCCACTATCATGCATACAATGTATTGGTTTGGGCCATGGAGCCATATACATGCAGCTGCTCAGTGGAATGTCATATGTAAACACTGTCTGATGGCCTGAGCCAGGGTATTATATAATAACCCTGCTCATGGCTCTGTGGTTAAAGTAGGGGATTATCTATACTCCTCAGGGGTCCTAAAATTTGGTTGATAGACAGATGAAGTTATCCAATGAAAGCTCTCTGAAATTTTGGGTGGGTGGGACTTATTTTGACCGTGGGAACAAGATTTCCAAAGAAGAAGCAGACTCTGAAATGGCTCGCCGTGCTCGCCCTTTCAGGCTGGTTTGCTTTGCAAACGAGCCATTCAGAGTCTGCATAGCAGACTAGGTCATAGGGGGGTCATCCAAGTAATGTCAACAGAAATTTCAGTAGCATCCATCAAGTCATATCAAACACCTATCACTCATAAATTATTCACCACCAAGTGGCTTCTCCCTGGTTCCTTATACCCTTTTTACACAGGATTTTCTTAGCCCCGGACTATCGCTAACCCCGTACTATCCTTAACCCCGTACTATTTTTTTTTCCTTTTCACACATGCCAAATTGTTATTGCTAACCCCGGATAAGGAATGCTTGATTTTTACACACGAAACTCGCTAACCCCGGACTAGTGGTAGCTCATGAATATTCACGAGCGTCAATGAGAAAAGTATTAAAACACGAATTCCAACTCGCTGACTTATGGCTGTTCATGATGCTTACTTCTGATTGGACAACAGGGCCGGCTTTGTTGCGGGGCATGAATGGGAGCACTTAGCCCACTTTCGTTTTACACTAGCGATCTTAACCCCTTACTATCGCTCTTAACACCGCAATTGCTGGGATAACCCTGCTTTTTTGCAGGGCCAAATAATCCCGTACTAAAGGTGGGGTTAGCCCACTTTGCAAAAATGCTGTGTAAAAAGAAAGTGGGCTAAGCTCAACCCTGCACTATAGGTGGGGCTAAATGGCAATTTAGCCCCACCTATAGTACGGGGTTAAGGAAATTTTAGCATGTGTAAAAAGGGTATTAGAGGCACTCAGTAGTTCATAGGGTGTGTTTATGCTTCCATTGCGAGGACAGAATCAGCGTTTTGAAACGTCGATTCAAAATGCCGATCGTAAACGGGGTTCTGGGAGTGCTGTTTATGCTTAACTTTTCAAGGCGAAATCACGATCTCCAGCTGGCTTGGCAGGAAAGCGAGGTCAAATCGGGCGTGCCTTTTTTCGAAAGTTTTTTCCGAGAGTTGTTATTACGTGGAGATAACATAGGGCAATGCGACTGTATTTGCTCACGGATTTTCATCTCACCGGAAGCATGTAACAAATGACGTCATTTAAACACGTTTACGATCATGGTTCTGTTTATACTTCCCCAGAAAGCCTGATTCTGGTCAAACGACGTTTACAAACGCACCTTTTTGTGAGTTTACGATCAGCATTTTGAAACAGCGTTTAAATGAAAGTAAGCATGGACGCAACCGTGTTTTGGACTAATCACGTTTGGAAACGCTGATTCTGGCCTCAAAAGTGGAAGCATAAACACGGCCAAAGTCAGTCTTGTCTCAACCATGCATGTCTCAACACAGTTAAAACACATTCGCTCTCTATGACCTCACTCCCATATAGGAACACTGATTTTCCATTTCTATTTTTCGGGGTGCTCTCTTCCCATTTCAGGACATAATGGATTCTGTTTTAATGTACTGAATGGCTGGAAGTTCTGTTCTCTCATAAAAACTGCACATATGTGCACAAAAAGCAGAATCCATTTACATTATTTTATAAATGTGGGCAAATTACAATGCACATGATATTCAGACATTTTTTTAGGAACCACATTTTAAAAATACACAAGTAAAACAGTTATCAACACATGTAATTCTATTTAGTGAACAACTTCAGAGAAAATGAACTTTTTGTGCATTACGGACATGACATGAATGCAATGTCAGTATACCACATCTGTTTGAACTTTTCATTAGTATTGATGTCAGCAAAAAAAAAGAAGAAATATTTATGCATTTTCTAAAATCATTTCACAAATGTTTTGTAAAGAAAAAAAAATCCTACTTCATAAAACTTTCATGTCATGAGTCCCATCCTATAGGGAAGTGTATTATACCCTTTTTACACAGGATTTTCTTAGCCCCAGACTATCGCTAACCCCGTACTATCCTTAACCCCATACTATTTTTTTTCCTTTTCACACATGCCAAAATGTTATTGCTAACCCCGAATAAGGAATGCTTGCTTTTCACACACGAAACTCGCTAACCTCGGACTAGTGGTAGCTCATGAATATTCACGAGCGTCAATGAGAAAAGTATTAAAACACGAATTCCAACTCGCTGACTTATGGCGCGCGCTTTTTCTCATCGCCGTCTTCGCTGTTCATGATGCTTACTTCTGATTGGACAACAGGGCCGGCTTTGTTGCGGGGCATGAATGGGAGCACTTAGCCCACTTTCGTTTTACACTAGCGATCTTAACCCCTTACTATCGCTCTTAACACCGCAATTGCTGGGATAACCCTGCTTTTTTGCAGGACCAAATAATCCCGTACTAAAGGTGGGGTTAGCCCACTTTGCAAAAATGCTGTGTAAAAAGAAAGTGGGCTAAGCTTAACCCCGTACTATAGGTGGGGCTAAATAGTAATTTAGCCCCACCTATAGTACGGGGTTAAGGAAATTTTAGCGTGTGTAAAAAGGGTATTAGATTAAAATCTAATAAAATTACAAATGATCTTGGGTTTTCTACAGGTAGTATCAGGAATTTCATATCGATTGTAATTCAATTTTTGAATTGAATCTATCTCAAATTGTATATCATATTTGTGATGGCATATCAGCAGTTATATCCTGAATATGAAATTATGTTTCCTCATTAAAACTACATGCAGGCCTAAATATATTTGTAATGGTTTTTATTACCAACACTTAATGGGCACTCAAACTATATTTTGGCGATGTAACTACCATATTAAATTGAGTCACTTTAAGTACTTATAGACATGATAGTGGTTCCTCCATATCATCTACCATCATTTTATCTCTTCAGGGTTGTATTAGATAAGATACTTTAAAAAGGTTTAATAGGAAAGTGTATAGTGATAGAAAAGTCCTTGATGAGTAGTATAGTAACAAGGTTATTACACAAATAAGCATGTCAGTGAGTTATTATACATTTTATCAAGTCAATACACTAATTTTGTGACAAGATACTAGATCATTAGGAAACAGAGTAATCTCCCTTTATCTTCTTTCACTTTCCTAGTATTTTATATATGGGGACCTATGTAAACACACAAAGATAGATATTGTGTTTAATTGACCTTGTTAAATGTTTCACAATAATTTTTGGATTAGAATGGTCTTGTAATCCTTCATGTATTGAATCTCATTCACTTTGGTAAGTTGTTTACTCTGTATTCATCGACTTTTAAAGACTAATTTTTACCCACCTTATAAGTTTCCGTATGGTATTAGAATGTGGAAAAAATATAATTGGCATTAGAAAAAGTAAATGACTATTCAATTTGCAGAAACAGTGTAAGCTTATACTATTTAGCTCTCCATTAATTTCAAAGAAGAAAAAGCAAGCATGATTACAACTTGGTCAGGTGAAAACTTATTTTATTTAATAAGTGTCGGTATCTGACAGGAAACAACACTACATGTATTTAAATGTTGCTGATATCAGCATTATCATTCAAAAGCAGATGAGTAGGGTACTCATAAAAAAATGACAGCTACAACCCAGAATATGAGGACATATCAAATCAGAGATTGTTTCTCAGAACACCTCCCAACTGCCTCCTCTATGAGGTATGAATGCAGCATTGCCTGCTATGTGTAGTACACTCCAATCATGACAGCAAACTTGAACCTATACCTGTTATGAATACTCCAGAGTGCTACCAAAAAAAAATGGTTGGCACAGCGCTCAACGAGTCAACACTCTCCGCAGCAGCGGTGGTGTGTCCCTCATCGAAACAAACCTAGGTAATGAATGCATGCCTGTATGTTTGGCCTGCTTGTGTACAGTATGCAGTATTTAGAATGACGAGAGGGATTTGTTTGAAGATAATGTTTATAAAGCAAAATGGAGATGAATAGCATCCACTCCAAGCTCTTTTAGATTGTACGTTAGACAGTAGTGTTTGGTAGCTGAAATATTGGAAGTAATTAATCTTATTGCAAGTAAATAATCATATCGCAATTCCTTGGAAATTACATCAACTCAAGCTATTTGCCTGGTTATTATTACCAATCACAGTTAAAGGACCAAGTCATTACATTTTTTCCTTTTGGCCGGTGACCACTGAAAGTACATAAATTCAGTGTCACCAAAGACTAAAATCAACCACTTATACACTCCTTTATCTAGATCTAACTTCTTTCACATACTATATTTCAAACCTTCAATCAACCAGAGTACTGAGTAGGATATATAAATTTTCTTGAGTGCATTCATCGGCCCATGATACTAGAATCCAGTCACATGAGTAAGGCCATCTTGTTTCGTCTGTTTCTGACTCTTGGTTCCTCCTGCAGTAATAGTTTGTCAATTCCAAAAAGCCTCAATAAAGTCTTATTTGCAGGCTTCCTAATATAGGGCCGTCTGCACCAGCCCGAGTATAGGGGGCTAATTCTGATCCAGCAAATGAACCCGATCTGAACAAGCTCAAGATTTGTAATGGAGATGCGATTACCATGCAAGTTCGCAAGATTAATCTCAAGATTGCAATCCCAAGTCAACCTTGGATTATTCGCAAAATAGCGCACTATTTTACAAATTATACCGCTAATTCGCAGGTGCAGACGCACTCGGGATTACATAGGCCTATTCACGGCGTCAGAACATAATGCATCTATGCCTCGCTCACGAATGAATCGCTCTTCTTGCGATGGTGGAGACGTGGTTTCTTGAATCTTGAGATTAATCACGAAGAGGGCCGATCGGGCTAAAATCTTGAGATTGAGCTGGTGCAGCACCCCCTTATGTGACAGTATGAAACTACCTTCAAATAAAGCTAATAAGATAGAAATACATGGGCTTCTGGATGAAGACCAACTACATCTATCTTGACCTTACAGCATTCATTGGCTATTTGCTGCTCATTCTCCATTAAAAAAAATTGAAAGTGAAAGTTATTCTCTATCTGACCACAACTATTCCCTCACACAAGGTACATGTATTTCAGGCTACCCTTGTGCCCAGCTATTCTGTACATGCATCTTGTACTATTTTACTGATATTCATGAACAGATGTCTTTTTTTTAAGCAGGAGAGGCCTAAATGTAAAAGCAGTATTGTCATTTATCAAGAGCCCTTGAAGGATTCACTAAATAGACTTATGCATAACAAAATAAATCTTCTAAATATCAAATAAACAGTTGCTAGATCAGTAGATGGGCCTTGATTACATTAACCCAATGCAGTTTGCAATTAGTTGACAATCTAATTTAACTAATTAGTACTTTAATGACACATACATTGGCAGAGTCGCAATTAGATTACAAAATTCCCAGTAGGTGGTATTAATTGGCTGTCCCCTCGCTTGGACTGCTATCTGTGAGGGGCCAATCTCTCCGCAATCTTAAAATGATATATTTTATAACTGAATACTCATGCTTGCGATGCTGTGTATAAACTTGTATGGAGATGACATAGCAATGCTCTGTGAATGGCATTGGTGGTATTTAGACCAAATCGATCCTGAGAATTTCTTGAGGCCTGAAAATATCTGAAAACTATTTTCTGCATTCATACCAACTCGAATCAGAACCTTTCGGGGTAGATTCTCAAAGTACAGTCTGATTGGCAGGTGAGGCGAGCAATTCAAATTGCTATATCCTTGTCAAACAAGTGGAACACCTCTGTGAGTCTCGCCTGCATGATGAAATTCAGTATACATAGCTGCAGTGCTGACTTTTAAGTTTAAGATAACCAAGATGAATAAATTTTCACAATATACATTTAAGTTGTAAATCAAATACTCATATATATACATACATGTGAAATGACCTTTTATCTTGATCATGTGACCCCAAACTCATACAAAAAATAAAGCAGTTATACTTATATCAAAGTCTCATTAAAGTTAATATTCCAATGTTTATGCCACAATGTGGTCAAAGGTAACTGACCTTAAATGACCTTTCGACTTGAAAATGTGACCTGAAACTAATACAATTTTAATAGTGATAATATGTCTAAGCTTCATGAAATGCATGCAGATATATAGACTTTCAAAGTCGTGGAATTCTAAAAACGTAATCTTGGTTAAAATTTCAATGTTGATACAACATGGTCAAAGTTCATTGGCTCTTGATGACTTGTGACCTTGATCATGTGGCCTGAAACCCATGCAAGATGATCAGTGATACTTTATTACCCTTGACCAGGTTTCATGAAATAGATCCATATACATGTACTTCACATGTAATTATGATGACATTTCCAAAGGTTAAGATTTCAATGTAGACGACAACGCCATCGCCGACGTTGGAAAAATGGCGCCTATCCCTCGCTTCTGCGATGCAGGCGAGACAGAAATGATATGAATCGATTCCAAGTGAAACTCTTATGAGATTGAATTACTAAAGTTAAGCATCAAATTGTTTTCCTTATTTTGATTGATGATTAGTGTTTACCAAACACTTAAACATCCCACAAGTACATGTTAAGTCAACACGCTTCAATTGTCTCAATTGCCTTGGTTACAGTCAAGCTGATAAGGAAATATAATATTTCCTGCACAGTAAACACAGTATTGTTGATTGGTGTACATACAATTGTAGAACGACATGGCAGTAACTTCATTCTGGTGTTGAATTTGTGGTGTGAGTTAAACACCCAAAGGAGTTATTACAAAACCTTTGGATTTAACTTATACACTCTGGTGTTATGTTCATAGACTAGAGTGTATGTAATAAGATTATGAACTAGATCTAATTAAACAGAATTGTAAATCCTTTACAAATATTCAAATAAGAATTATAATTTAATATTGGTAATGTAAAAGGTAACAATTTCATGGCATTGCATTGCAATATGCTCCAAATTTCTTTAAAAGACTGCTACACTAAAAATGTATTTTGTGTTCAGATTTTCTCTTCTGACCAAAAATGCTAATCAACTTTGGTTTTAAAAAATACTCCCTGATACAAACAGTGCCTTATTTGCTATTAAAAAAAAGAGGATTTTTTTTTCTAAATATAGAAAGATTTGCTTATTTTACAACATATTCTGAATTCATAAAATAACATAATGAAGTGTTTAAATCTAATTTTTCTCAAGAATTTGATTCAAATGCCAGTTACAGAAGTTATGTTCTCTGTGAAACCTACATGTGTAAGCAGAGTAAATATTCAGATAGAATTTACAATGTATTTTTCAGATTTTCTTGGAGTGTCCCATCTGCCCAATACCAATTTACTCCTTGTCTACATGTAAGCACTCTCCCATCAACATGACTTCATTGGCCAGATTACTAGAGTGGAAAAGACAACGACCGAGACAAAAACTTAATCAATGAACACACTCACCCAACACAACAAAGAATTGACATCAAATGAACATCCATGTCTGGCGTTCAGACAAATCCTAGCCTCTAAAACATTAATACTATGTTCATATGTGCATTGGCTTTTGGTTCAGAACCAAAAGCCGATGGAGTATCGGCTTTCAGTTTATCCCGCATCGCGTTAACACACTGTCACAGCTCAAGGTGCAGAATCGGCTCGCGTGTCAAAAACCTAAAATGATCTGCACACCAACAATATATGTTATAATAACCACGCTGGATCCATGCGCTTACAAGTGAGTCATAATGGTAAAGTAAATGAAATGCGCACCAATTGCCGATGCAGAATTGGCTTTATGTTTACACGTAGAAAAAAGGCCAATTCTGCATCTGCTCGCGGTTCTGAACCTACTACTTTGGTGATGCAAAATTGTCAATTCTGCACCGAGAGCCGATGCAAGTAAATTGCATTACATGTAACAAAAAAGCCGATTCTGCCTCAGCTCGCGGTTCTGAACTGCAAACCGATGCAGTGTGTAAACATGGCATGTATTGATCGCTTTTCTTATCCTGTTTTCCTACAACTTTTCAGCAAACTTCCATTTATCATGTCAATTTGTCACATTTAGATAAGTTTATAATATCAGACGTCAAAAGGTAAGTTGTGTGGAGAACGGATACAATTTTTCAGTATGGTAGACACAGAAAGGTATGTGTTTGCATTATAAGGAGAACAAGAGTAGAATTCTACAATTCATGCAAACAATAACAAGTACATTTTGAGAAAAAATGAAGGGGAAATATTAAAGTACTTAGAAGAAAAACTGTATGAAGATGCATGTAGCATTCTTCTAACATACACAATGTACATGTAATTGTGATCAATAACCAGTATCAAAGAACATGCAATTGTGTACATTTCAGCATGCAAAGATTAGGCACCAGTTTATAACTGTAAAAATTTCACAAAATATAAATGTACAAATGGACATTAATACAAAAGTATATTGAGCTGTCACATGTATCGTAAGGTGATATTTATCATCTCTTGTTCAAGAGTAGAAATTGTAACTCTGAAGGAGCACAAAGCCAGTTGCTTTAATGATATTAGAAAATTTAAAATCAATAGAGGTTGCTATGGCTTTCATTCCTTTACGATATACATGTACATGTAAATTTGAAGGATATAGGCCTATTTATAAAGAGGTGCAAGTATGTATTTGCAAAAACATGGGTAAATGTTGGAGAGTAATGCCTCAGTACAGATTCGGGGGCACTTTTAGTGTACGAGGAACTTTAATAGAAGCAGCACGTGCAAGTATAGCCTCCTGATGATAACATTGCAATGGTACGGCGATTGCAATGTCATAAGAACATAAAACTCACTTAACATGTGCGCAACGGTACAATGCACCTTGACAAACATGCAAGTGATGTTCTTGCCACTGGCTCTTTCCCCATGTTTCAAGAAAAATATGAGTGCCGTGGTCTCCATCGGAAAACATACATGCAATAATCATGCACATAAGAAGAGCAGTCATCATTATTTCATCTGACACCTTCCCTTGACTTTGATTGGCTGAAAAGCACAATTCATATGGTAACTGTCAGATGAAACAGAAATTGACAGATAAAACGTCTGATAAGTCCTTTTATGAAATGCTTCTCTGGTTGTGACCACCGCTTCAGCCACGTTTCCTTTCAATTAATATGAGAACAATATTGTCTGATGCCCGCATCTAGAATTGCCGATTCATTAACACATGCTAAAATATTCCAATGAATATGAATGCAATGAATGAAACGTAATGTTTAACATGTTGTGTCTCACATGACTGCCTCCTTTTTGTGAACGACCCCAAGGTTACCTTGTCAGTCAACTTGTTACAAGGGCCAAGTTCAGACCTTCAAGGGTGAACATTTGCAAATATCACACAAACACATTCATGCACTATTGACCCTGACATTTACATTCACCTGTAAAACCACATTCTTAAATGCTCCTTTACTTATTGCTCTAATAACAAGATATGGTGGGAGAAGGTTAGGAGACAGATGGAGAGAGAAGTGTTGAAAAGTGATCATTCAACCTTGATAGACAAATTGTGGTACCACTGACTATACATGTATTCCAATAAATTTAATTAAACTGTAAATCATTATGACGGCTAAAAAAAATCAATTGGATTTTTCTTTCCTTCCCCAATTTACTTTTTCAGTTCCCCTACAGATTGTCAATAAACAAAATACACTCAGAATCCATTCACCTAACATTTAATTTTTGCTTTGTCCAATCGATAAATAAAAGAAAATACAATGCCAATATTACATGTTGGCAGGAATTTAATATTTTACTTCTTTTAATCTTTTTCTTTCGCCATCATCACTTTTATCCTTCATCATGCTTTGTCAGAATTCAATCACCCTCAAGCCTGTTGATTTTTCCCCTGTAATAAAATCATGGCCAACTTTCTACATTGCCTCCAATATCAAATTCAAGAGCTGATGATGGAGTCTTGTCTGAAGAGACAGCTCTCCATCGGCCAGAGATTGCTCAATTCAAGATTCTATCAGGATCATCCATGATCCAAATTAAAACCCCACCTCAACCAACCCAGCTAAGTGGAGAATTCCAGCTTTTGCAAAAAATGTGACCATGGGCAAAGGACAATGTTCAAACGTCAATGATGATGGGTTAGGCTCTATGTTTGAAAATTATGTAATGTTATGGTAACATGAATAAATCATCTAATGCCAAAACCTGTATGTGCCTTCTCTTCATGTGCAAAATACCTGGATGATGTTCCTAATAAAACAGAAATTCAAGGATATTGACAAGAGGCTGTAATTTAGTAATAAAAATCATCTAAAAGTTGCTAACTGTATCTTTATTCTAAATATTTTCTTTGTTAGTCAAATCAGAAATAGCAAGATACGTAACTTGAAGAGTCTGGCTGATGAAAAGAGGCTTAATCTGTGCTCTCCTTGCTGTTCCTGAATGACTCGCAAGACTTGAGATAGGAAAAGGGAGTGGATAACAAAGGATATGCGTTGTCTGATCTAATTTTCACAGGTGGGATGTCCTAGTATCATACCCAGCATAATATCCTGCTACATTAGACATATCTTCACAGCAACTCAGTAGACAAGTACTATATATGCCACATATTTCACTTGAATATTTCCATTATTTTGTACAAAGTATAGAAGTTCACAAGGCTTTCATAGATTTTATTGTATACCCAAAGTATGATAATGAACTTGATAGACTCTCACAATTTGTGAAAACGAAACCATCTTAAAAATAAGTATACTTTTAAAATGACCCCCTCTTTCTCAAGCTCAATACAGTACACTTTCATAGGAAGATACATGTACACCAGTGTAGCAAGGTATGTATGAACAAATTATCCAATATGACCATGCCCAACCACCGAGAACCAATTACATGGCCCACTAGCCCTATAACCCACAGTGCAATATTACTTTGCATTCCCACAATACTTGCAGCTTGCACGTTCACAACTGCTAAATGCTTTACCTCATCATTCAATTGTCATAAGTGTTATTGCCTCCAGATCTTATAATTTATAACATGTCGAAATGGTTTGTATCAAGCGTTCATATTATCATACAAGATAATACATTTTATCTTATCAAATTGCTTTTTACAGCATACTGCCTCGTTTTTACTGATGTAAATGTAACTGTGCATGTACGTCTACTCATCTAGGCTTCAGTCACAACTCAGAGCGGCGACTTAGCGATCAGTAGCCTGCTTGTGTGTCACTGGAATTTAGGCATCGCCGAACGATTTTTGTAGAAGTCTAGTAGGCTGCAAAATTTTAAGCGGTGGCCGAGCAGTGCCTGGACAATTACCCATTACTCAAGGCCAAATCTGGGTCAAATTGGGGAACTTTTCTGCTTTGCGTCCGTGCAGTGATTGGCTGACGACTTACTGATTTTCGGGCATTCTCCTACCGGCCTATTTGTAGGCAATCACCCTGCCGATCTTGAATTCGCCGCAAGATTATCGACCAATATCTGACCGGCGAATGACCGCTCAACAGACATTGATCCAACAAGTTCAATTACGTCGGTGCCCGGACGGCGACCAACCAGGCACCAAGTGAAAAGAGAGCAGGCGCTGCTGGAATTTTAAATTCGCGCAAAATCTTGAGCGGTGACCGAGCGATGCCCCGTAAATCAGTGGTGCCCGGACGTCCGCCGGTCAGTGCCCGGGAGAAATTGGTCGTCGAGCAGGCTTATTTTTGGAGTTGTGACCTTAGCCTATAATACATGTAGGCACAAGTACAGAATCTATCATCCCGATAAAATGTTGGGGTTTTTTTAAGCCCAAAGAGATAACCCATTAATATTTTCAGGGGGTGGAAATTATGAAAATTAAAAATATTTCAAAAATCACTTTGTTAACATACCCAGCATTTATCTAAGAACAATTATTATTACAACTTAAAATGACAATATCTGATTTATACCCCTTCCCCCATCTCAAGCAGTTTGGTAGGCCAAAATGTAGATAACAGTGTGTGTTATCTGGCCAAAGACATGATTCTGGGCCAACCAGGACCAACCTCACTCCAGAAAGAAAAGGGGACAAAACTTTTAGCCAACCAAAAATGCAAAGGAAAGAAATGCATGCATGCCTGCCTGCGTAGTACCAAAAGTTCTTTGAGCTGGACCAAATTTTTGCAACGAGAGAAGCTACATGTATTGGCTAGCCACAATTTTATCAACAAGGACAACTTATGTTGGGTAGATGTGGGCCATCCAACATTTTTAGCTACATGTAGAGGGGAGGGGGGGCAGAGGTATGGACTGCGAATAGGTCCTTTTAAGAACAACAAGTTTAGAAAGGAGGGAAAGAAAACTCATTTGAACAAATAATTCTATTGGGAATAAGCCCAACACTCTAAACTTCATAAGTGTTCGATACCTAACTCTTGAAATAATTCTAAATTTTACTAACCATGAACTTTGTTCCTAGACAAACTACTTGAGTGGCTATGTATACAATGTATCTCTATAATCTCTGTTTGATCACCACTCTTGATACCACAATTCATGCACACACAAAAAAGGTGAGTTCTCCATGTCTGAGCTGTAAGAAACTATTCAAGTTCAAGTTCATATATTGAAACAAAAAAGAAACCCCCACAAAAATCTGTCATTGCAATAGTGTAAGAGATAGCCCAAATCTAGCATGCATTTTGAACCCAAGATTATTCTTTATGAGACTTGTGATGGTCCCATACTTTCTCTTTTTATTCATTTTTTAGGGGTGTGTGCTTTATATGCTCATTAAACAGTCTGTTACTGAGAGCTTAGTTTGAGTCTATAAAGAACAGTAGTGTGTCTAAGAAAATTTCTCCTCTGCTCATGTCGAATTCCGTTCTGTGCAGCGCTGATGGTTAATGACGACAGATTTGATAGGTTTGCAATGAAGAAAAGATACATACAGCAAAAAAATTAAATAATCACATCTTTTCTTCATGAGAAAAGAAAATTTAAAAACCTTTACCACCTTGTTCCCTCTTTCCACTGGATTGGAGTACATTCCAGATACTTTGTTCTGGATAGTCAGAAGCCATAGGATGTTACCATGACATTCTCTGAGTAATTGAGCATAGCTCCATCTGATATTTATCATCTCCCATATGAGAGAAAGGAAACCGATTCATGGCAACAGGGATTCAAATGTCATGTTCATACAACATCTTATACTCCTTTCACACTGGCCTCTTCCTTTTTTCCTCGGTGAACTTCGCGGGCAAACTTCTGCAAGTATTCCTCACTACCCCGGCGAATATCGACGGCCGTTTTGGAAGCACACACATTTTCATCCGACATCGCAAAATAGCAAGAGCGTTTCTCGTTGGACCAAGTTGAACAAGCTCAACACGTATACAACAAACTAAAAGGAAATTGTCAACAATCAAATTATTTCATATTTTCAGTGCATTTTAGGAAGTAAAAGACGCTTCCATAATGAATTTTTAAAATGTATGTTTGAGGGTATTCTACTCTATAGAGTGATCGGCCATCTGCTTTATTTACCGTGCGGAATCTCAGTTCAAGGGATTTCATGGATATAAAATTTGACCTCTGATGTAATAAAAGAGAAGTTCTTCGCTGATCTTTTCATCGGCGCACTTCGCCAAGGATGTTCTACTGTGTACCTTTCATACTAGACACTTTCCGCTTCTCTAGCGGAGGGGGAATGGGAAAAAGAACAGTATGAAAGGGATCTTCATTTGCGAAGTTTTTCGCTAGCGAAGGGGGATGTGGAAAAGGGGTCTTCCTTTGCGAAGTGTTTCACTAGCGTAGGGGGGACGGGGAAAAGGGCAGTATGAAAGGGGTATTAGGCTATCTCCTTGGGATCAAGATCGTATTATATCATGCTGAAAAGATTGGTTTCAAAAACCCTTATTTCTAAAAAAAATCTTCATATTTTATGGGTGCCTTTAAAGAGGGCGCACTAGAACTTGCATTTTCTAACAATTGCCTTTTCACCATTGATTGGACACAACCACTATTTGAACTAAACCTCTTTCAAAACCATGCTTCTCAGGTAAAGTGTCAATTTCAAATAGCCACAGATAGCCAAAAACTTCTTTAATCACATATTGCATGACATGGGTAAATTACATTCCAGATATTTAAAAAATGCAAGTTTCTAATGAGTGGTGTGAACGTGGGTTATATTGTCAAAGCAAGTATCTTTAAATGTCTGACTTCTCACAATCATATGATACAGTATATGCGTTGTATACGTAAGAAACGAGCCTTGATGACAAAAATACACTCTAAAAAATGGTTCTTATGAGTTACCAATAACAACACAAGAAGAGAACATACTATAAAAATACGTTTAGATCAACAATATAAAATAAACTGATGCATGTAGGCAAATAAATATCTTGGAAATTAACTATGTTGTAACTACATGTACTTAAAATAACAGATCTATCACAGATTTTGCATAAATACATTTACATGTAACCAGGGGAATAAAGTTGTGCACTCCATTTCAAGACAAATTTCAGCCCAGGGATTACAATCTTTTGAACTTATGATAGACCTGGTAATATCACCAACAAATTACCAAACTATTACTCATATTCACCGCATAATCATGCACAATGCATTCTTTCTCGTAATTCATACTCCACAGAGTCCACACATTCACAAACACAATAGTTGAAGAGAAAAATAGGATCATTGTCAACTATTATTTGGATGCAACAATAAACCATTCTCATATAGCGAATAAATGGATATCAACTGTACAGTTTATTTGCACACATCATTGTCAAAAGTGAGGCGACATAAAATCTTATGAACACTTTAAAAACACAAAAATGAAAGCATCAAAATTGTAAAGTCTTTAAGTCTTCAATCTAATACCCCTTTCATAAACCTATCCTCCAATTAGCCGCCTAAGAGTAATGCGGATAATTCAATAAAAATTGCGTTCATAAACTCAGAAAATAATCTGCACTAATTTTACGAGCGCCCGTCCTGAAAAAGGCGGATAATCGTCATGACAACTGGACACGCCCCCTCCGATGCAGTTGTGTTGGAAAAGGTGACCTTGTGACCGCACCATGGCAATTATCCGCATTATTTGGAAATGCGTTCATAAACTCAAAATCTTGTCCCGATGCTGCTATTATGCGGATAATAGCAGCATCAAAATAATGCAGATAACTCTGGTCCTCCTCCAATTTTACGACCAAATTATGCTGCTATTAGCCGCATAATTGGGTTTATGAAAGGGGTATAAGGTTTTATCCTCAATACTGAATTCATTAATGCTTGATAAATATTCAATATTTGCTTTTTATATGAAATTTGATATAACTTTTGCTAATAATAATAATAATATTAATATAGATAATACAATGTCAAGCAGTTATCTTGGTCTTTCCTATTTTTCTCACAATGAAAATCATGTAAGCCTGACGAACAAAGTGTGGAAATCATAGTTAACTTTTAAGTCGATTTCGCACTGTCGTATCTACATGTATGGCACGATAGTTTGGATGACCTGCAACAATTAAATAGTGGACAGTACATGTATGTGTAATACATGTATTACTTTTAAAAAACTTCCTTCTAGTGCTTGAGCTAATAAAAAATATATACATCTTCTTAATGCCACATCCAGTGTACATGAGTTAAAATTGAAATATTACCAGCGCCTAATTTTGCAGGCTTCACCAGAAGGTCTTCTTCGTAAACAAACATTTTATCTTCAGCAATAACAATCCAGCCTCTATAAAGTGCACCTACATGTAAAAAAAGGTGGTTTCAGACCACCTCGAAGTTCGACAGTTCCAGGTATTCTCTGATCGGGAAATTTACCCCGATCAGAAAATACCAGGTATTTTGGTAATGTGAAAGCAAACTACGCGTAATTTCCCCGAAAGAAAATACCCGCTAAATAGTAGGTACTTGGCGAAATTACGAGAACTTTCGCGGGGATTTTTCCAAGGTCGCAGGTATTTTGGCGATGTGAAAGCAAATTACAGGAACTTTTAGCCCAGCGGGTCGTTGGGCGTGGAAGCCGCGGGTGGCTGCTGGGCTAGTGATTTTGAATCTCGCGCCTTGCCTGCTTATCAGACCATACTGCGGGAACTTATCCCAAAAGGGCATGTTTCAGGGCGGTGTGAATGCAGGAATAATTAATGGGTATTTTTTCGCTCAAAAAAGTTCTTGTAATTTAACGGGGATTCTTGTGATCGAGGCGGTTTGAAACCACCTATAGACCCATACAATACATGTCAAATGACTTGCTGAGAAGACTTTCGAACTTCTCATCCTCATCATCATTGTTTTTTCTTATTTTTTGCATTTCTTTCCCTCTCTGCGTGTATCATCAATCTATATTTGGAATGGATTTGTTCATTATAACTAAATTTTCAACTTCTTTTATCCAATGCAATTCAGAATTTTATCTTTCAACATTGCATTTGTTTCATTTTCTACAATCTCTCCAGTTAATTGCCTTCTCCACCCCTTCCCCCCCACTCTCTATTCCATTCTCTTTATCCTTATTATTTTCTTTTTCTCCCTCCATCTGTCAATCCATCTCTCTCTCTCCTGTTCTCCTCGCATCCAATGTGCCATGAGACTTGATGCCTGCTATAAATAGCTTCACATCCTGTCCTAGAGTGAAATGAAAACGGAGGACCCTAGTGGGGGTTAAGCGCACAAAATCCCAAATTTGATTTGTTATTTTCATCACAGTCCTGATCAGTCGCGGGCAATTACTCGGTGCGGATAATAAATATACAGGCGTCCAGTGGCCACAAGAAAAACAGAGTTATCCTTAGCATGCTGTCATCCCTGGCACAAATCTTCTAGATCTCTGCTCAATCTACCCTTCGCAGTCTGCCAATATTGAGATACCGCTGTGATATGTAACAAGGGATATCTGATTTGTGATCTGGTATTGTTATTGTCCCCATTTCAACTCCATCAGTTCAATTTCAATTCCAGACAGAACCTTCACTTTTGTCTCTGTTGGATCTCGCAACAGTGCAGAGGTATGAATATATTACCATTTAGGATAGAAGAACATGAATATACATACTGTACAATCAAACTCCTGACTTTGCTTCTTTTTCAGTCTTCATATGATTTAAAAAGAAAGTTAGGAAATCATTTCTACAAGGGGCTATTCCATCATGAGTACTGAGGCATCCTGTACATTTAATTCAACAATATGAATCAATCAATGAAATTGTGGATTGTGACACAGATATTGAACAGTAGGGGAAGGCGGGGTAAGTTGAGCATAGGGGCAAGTTGAGCCACCAGCCCCAGGCCAATAATGAATGAGTCAGACATTGTGGTGGTGTCATGTATTGATGACCCATAGCATAACCTCTAACCCCACCACAATGTTTTCAACTTTGAAACAAAAAGTAGTTTTTTAGAGGGAAAAATATGAATTTCAGCCAAAAAAGTAAAAAAGAGTGTGAAATAGATAAGTGCTTTATAAACACACATGTCTTTAAAGATAAATTCCAGTTTTGGTAACAATCTCAAAATGACTTTTTACAGAATCTAATATAATGACCACCCAAGTATCTGTTTGTATGAATAAAAAATATGTGCCAAAGGATTCTGGAAGAAATTATGTAATTGCTGAGAAATCAGCAAAATAAGCGCGGATTCGGTCACTTCCGTCGGGTCTTTATTCAAGCAATAATAATACACTGTCCCATGTGTGACTATCTGTGTTGGTGATCTTCAGTGTGAACATTTTTCAGCATAGATTTCAAGATTTCACAAAGTTCAGTTTATGTAACTGTACCAGATATAGATTCTCGATGATATACTGACAATTAAGCCTGGTTTTACAGACTTTCTCATGAAATCAGTGTTTACTGCAACTACTGGCATTTCTCTTTAAATATAATAAAGACATGATAACAACATTATTAGTCCAGTTATGGATCTTCATTCTTGCCATAGTCTTTTATATGA
The DNA here is from genome assembly GCF_018143015.1 of Lytechinus variegatus. Lineage (NCBI taxonomy): Eukaryota > Metazoa > Echinodermata > Echinoidea > Temnopleuroida > Toxopneustidae > Lytechinus > Lytechinus variegatus. Next base: position 78,257,465 of record NC_054741.1, read on the forward strand.
TGGATGCATAATAAATGTGTGGATACAAAATTATCGCACGAAGTTCGGACTGGGGTAAGTTGAGCCAAACAGCATGGGGCAAGTTGAGCCATGGTAATTCCTATGGTAATATATCTTAAAAAACAAACCATAAAAATTTATTGAAATGCTGGCTGAAAGGAGCAAATTTACATGACTGCTCTTTTCCTTTTAAAGGATGTTAGTATTTATAGAGAATTAGCAAGTGAAAAGACTTTTAACAAAAAATTGACTTGCTGGTTCTCCCCTCATACATTTTGTACATAGTTTTTGTGGCTCAACTTACCCCAGAAGATGTCTCAAACTTACCCCATATATGGGGCAAGTTGAGCCATTTGACATCGTTTTTTTCAAAGGTCACGATGACTTTCAGTGTGGGGATAGAAAGTTATATATATTTAGGTGGAAAATATTTCAGAAGAATTAAATTTCAAGGCAAGGTACTTATTTCGACAAGATTATTAATCATATCAATTCTAACATGCAAAAAGCAAAAACTGTCACAACTTACCCCGCCTTCCCCTACACATGCAGTAGATTTGGTACTCATTTCAATCAATTCAAAACTCTCTTGAAATGGCAATTAAAATACTTTCACCATTAAAAGCATGGGGGATGAGCAAAACAAACAAAGAAAACATCCAATATGAAACAAAAATGTTACATTTTCAGCTTCCCATAATTTTTAGCGCAGAGTTAAAGGTAAAAGACAGTAGATGCAGCAAACAATTACTTCACGAGAAAGTCTTTGAATCAAGGTTAAGTGCCATATCATCATAGATCTAATTTAGATCTGGTACACTGAAAAAAGCTTGTATCTTGTCAAATCTTGGAATTTTAGCTGAAAACTGATAATTCTGATCAACACTAACACAGGAAAGCATATGTGGGACAGTGTATCAATATTGCTCGGAAAAATACCTGATGGAATTTGATGGAATTCCATGCTTATTTTGCTCATTTCTCAGCAAGTTTTTTTCCAGAGCCACTTGGCACATATTTTTTTATTCATACATACAAACACCTAGGTGGTTATTTCATTGGATTCTGTTTGAACTCATTTTTAGATCATTACCAAAACTGATATTTATCTTTAAACCATGGGCTAAATTAAAATGGACTTTAGAATACAGGCCATGAAGTTTATTCCTAAGCAAATTCCATTTATTCATCAGTGTTTCAAACATAAACATAAATAGGGATGCCTTTGGACATGTACATGTAAGTGGAAATAGAGAGGAAAACAAAACTGAGAAGAAAAAAATCCATAACAATAACTTAAAAATATCCTTATCCAAGTTATCAAAATGTGTTTATTAGCAATGTCATTTTTTTTCCTTAGGGATCATGCAAATAATGAAACATCTCTGAGAGTGGAGTAAGCCATGGTCAAGACTGACCACCATTGACCAGAGGGCTGATGAGTCATTGACCTTCCTTGGTATTGGAAGAAAAGTGCACTGCTCTTTTCTTTTACTTCCAACAAGAGGAGCTTGATGAAAACACATGATGCAATCAAGCTAATGACCTTCTCAGAAATAAGGACCAAAAATGACACCAAAATCCCCATTTGACTAGTGGCACATGCATGACAGGAAAAATAAAAGTACAATGGGACTTAAACTTTTTAAAAGACGGAAATAATCATAATCATTACACTTGCTGTGAAGACAATATAAGACAACACCAAAATCACAATATGACTAGTGGCCAAAGAGTTTAAACTTTTGAAAGACATAAATAATACTCGTTACATTTACAGTGGAGACATGATGCTTAAAATTTTTATTTTGATGTCATAACCAGTAATGACAATCCAAATATTCCTCAGAAATAATGATATACATGTCTGTATACCCCTATCATTATAATAGGCCTACTAGGTTGAGCCCCAACATTTGTTTGAGATGACACCAATCCTAAAAGTGAACAATATGAAGCATATAGCATCACTGAATAAACATATTCAATAGACTTCTTCCTGTACTCTCTCCAGCAGCCAGACAATGTAGTTCAGATCAGGGTGAAGTTCACACAAAAACCTCCTCAAAGACAGATACAGACAAAGGTTTAATCAAATAACACTCAAGCCTGTCCCTATTCACACCAGCATCAGGACACTTCACACCTTGACAAGTTTACAATAGCATTGATCTATTCCTCAATGGAACAATAATTTCAAGTTCAAAGATTTCACTTGAAAGTTGAGAAATCAAATCTCTAGAAATATACCTTGAAATGTACCTTCATTCCTCATCACAATTAAAGTCTAAGGGGGGTGATGCAAGAAAATATTAGCAATCAATTAAACATTTCTGATGCAATTTTACAATTGATAGATCAACTTTATCTACAGCTAATCACTTTCTACTCCTTGTGATAAGCAGATCAGCAATCATTTACAAATATAAAATCAATTGCAAGATCAGTGACTGATCTGGGGACAACAAATAGGATAGCAATTGGTTTTAAGTTTCTTGCAATGCCCCCATAAGTTCACCTTCTATAGGCGAAATAACCATTTGAAGATTAGAGGATGAGAGATTAACAAATTATTCAATCTTTCAGATTAGTAAAAAGCAATCTACTATTCAATTTCTCAAAATAAAAGTACAACACTGTTGTACATGTAGGGCCTCATTCTCACTAGTATATTTCAGATGCTTGAATTTACATCATTGATGCTCCTTTGTTAGGAGTCATTCACACAAACACAAAACAAGTGCTTAACATGCAGTACTCCTACCATGTCTTGTGAACAGTCAATCACCTGTGTGTACATGTAAGTCGGAATCTAAATGCAGACAGTCTGCTTTTGCTTTTTAAATTGAATAACATCTTGGTCTGGGCCCCCTCCCCCATTCACACAAGCAAAAGTCAGGCTCTAAACATGTAAAGCATCAAGGTGTCACACACTAGGAGTTATTCACCCTTTTCATTCCTCTCTCCTTTCCCTATTCTTCTCATGGGGCAAGATTTAGTGGGATTGAATAGTGGCTTGGAGTGAACAAAAGAGCAGGGGTAATGGGGCGAGATCAGTGTAATTGTTGGCCATTGGACTCTATTGGAGCTGCATTGGCTTATTTTGAAAGGGAAGAAGAGGATTTTTAAGAGCTCTGTGCACTCACCTTACATGCACTGATCCTCTATATAGCTTTTACTCTATTGTTAGCTAACATAACTGATGAAGGAATTTAATTTGAGGGCTTATCAAAAGAAAACATAGAGGATCAGAATCAGACAAATAAGACTATTTAACTCTCAAGAGAATTCCATTGATTTCAAGAATTTCAAATAAAATTTTAAAAACGTATCTACTTAATCCTCGATGTCATTGGGATTTTTATGACTTTGATGTGTTATAAATAATGAAATGTTTTGTCTGATTTAGTTTCTCGCTCAGAACTAAATCAACCATCCAATGTAAAACTGTAGATGTACACACTTGACCTAGTTCTGTGCAGCATATTTGACAAGCAGTTGCTTCCCCATAGGATAAATTGAATTTAGTAGCTAAATTTGCCTTTCATAACACAACTTGAATCCACCAGGGTTTATTTTTCACTTGAACTATATTTATTTCAAAAATTGACAACTACACATAGAAGAGTGGCAAAATGTGTATGTGCAGCGATTTCACTTCTATGCCGCTGATGTAAGGATTATATCTCAAGCCCACTGCCCACTACTAGTAACGTGTGCATGATTTCAAGAGAAAGTCTGTAAAACAAGGCTTAATTGTCAATATATCATCGAGGATCTAGATGTGGTAGTTACATAAACTGAACTTTGTGAAATCTTGAAATCTTCGCTAAAAAAATATTCACACTGAAGATCACCAACACAGATAAGCGCATGTGGGACAGTGTATAATAATTGCTTTGAATGTCGTGCCAGACCCTTGACCCGAATCCTGTGCTTATTTGCTGATTTCTCAGCAATTACACAAGTTCTTCCAGAATCCTTTGGCACATATGTTTTATTTATACAAACAGACACTTTGGTGGTCATTTAATTGGATTCTGTACAAACTCATTTTGATATCGTTACCAAAACTGGCATTTACCTTTAATACCAACAGAAATAGTTGTGTCCAAAAATTCTAATGCCCTTGTATTACATGTACCAACCAGGTGATGAAAAATACATTGACTATGCTTTGTATTATATAATAATATTATGTGAATTCAACCTGATTTAACTTAAAGATACCATGACTTTTTTTCATATAAATACCATATATATCATATTTCATGTTTTGATTTGTCATATTGTTTTGCATTGCACTGGCCCCATTGAATACCAGCAGCAACAATTACAGTTGCAGCCAAATATAGGCTACCAGCCATAATTTTATCTTGTTTGTACATACTGTACATTCTATTTGTAAAAAATGGATGATATCGTATAATCTTACGGAAATAAAAACAACAACAACCTTTGCAAATCAAATAAAATAAAATTTAAAGCAATATTTGTTATAGCTCTTACAGGCAAAACATAAAAAAAAAATTTTTAAACTATTATTCAGACAATCAGCTGGAAAAGACTATCCACCAATCTTTTACAATCTATATCAAATAACCTGTAATACCTGCAGATTTAAACATCAATCTGACAAGCAAAAAGTAGGCCAGTTATCACTAGCCATTTTTTGTTTCAAATCATCAGGATTTAGACCCAGCAAACTATCCCCATCTGGGGAGCGTTTCATGAAAGGAGTTGTCAGTTTTTTTATCTGTCAAGTCCCATTTTATGCAACAGTTACCATAGTAACAATACTTCTCAACCAATCAAAATCAGGGAACGTTGTCAGATGAAAATATTGATGAAATGCTCACGACTACAATGTAAAACAATTGTGAGTGATGCTACATCTCAGATGAGTTACATCTCATAAGGTGGTTTCAGACCGCCTCGAAGTTCGTCAGTTCCAGATATTCTCTGATCGGGAAATTTACCCCGATCAGAAAATACCAGGTATTTTGGTAATGTGAAAGCAAACTACGCGTAATATCCCCGAAAGAAAATACCCGCTAAATAGTAGGTACTTGGCGAAATTACGAGAACTTTCGCGGGGATTTTTCCAAGGTCGCAGGTATTTTGGCGATGTGAAAGCAAATTACGGGAACTTTTAGCCCAGCGTGTCGTTGGGCGCGGCGGCGTGGGTGGCTGCTGGGCTAGTGATTTTGAATCTCGCGCCTTGCCTGCTTATCAGACCATACTGCGCATGCTCGTAACTTCAGGAACTTATCCCGAAATGGTATGTTTCAGGGCGGTGTGAATGCAGGAATAATTAATGGGTATTTTTTAACCCAAAAAAGTTCTCGTAATTTAACGGGATTCTTGTGATCGAGGCGGTTTGAAACCACCTAAAGATTTCTAGACTGCACATAATACTCTATTTCGCCAGCTTATTTTATAGGAGGTATTAAAAATTTGGCTAACATGATATAATATACAAGACAACTGGGTATGTTACATGCTAAGCAAGCATAATCTCTATGTACAGTAAAAAGAGATAGACAGAGCTTCTTCACTTGGTATTATTTAAGAGGGCTGATCAGGATAAAATCTCCAGATTGAGCACATTCTGACTGATGAGACTGGAGCCTAGAGGCAAGGCTCTGAATCCCATTTCCGTCCAATCCTCAACGGCCAACTCTTCTCACATTTTCGGCTCAAGAAATCAGTTTCTTAAAGCTTTTCAGATGAATAGGGGAGCAATGAAATTGGAAGATTTATTAGAGCCCCATACATTAATCACATTTGATACCATGATCAAAATAGATGGAGAACATTATTTAATACTGAAGACTGGAGCAGAAAAACAAACCAATATTCTTGAGAAAAAAGATGTTCAGATGATCTACAGGTATATGCAGCATGGGATTCAGCACAACCTAACTTTGAAAATACATTTATTGTAGGTCATTTAGATCTAGTCATAAGAAAAGAAGCTTTTGAAAAGATAATTTACATTCAATGATGGTACACCAATAAGCAATAATGGAAGTATAGAACCCAAGTGCAGTAAACTAACCAAACTCAAAAGGGGTCGTGTTTACAAACTATCCACTATGTGATCCTGTCCTTATATTTCAAGAGGTTCTGCAAATAAGGTTCAATAATCCATACCAAGATCCAAAGATACCAAATCAGGTGGCGAAATACTACTACGTGCCTAAGCTGGCCAATGGAAGAATTAGGTGTGTTTGGTATACATCCCTCCCCCCATCATGCACCCTATTGACTCTGGTATATTGGCACGTACAGTGTAACTCCATGTAATAGATCTGTTCAACCTTTGGAAGAAGTACACCAGGTAATTCAATACAAGAAGCTAGTAATGAAACTTAGGGAAAGAAACACTCAAGGAAGATCCAAGATTTAATATATGGTGTTTATATACAGGTGGTCATTTATGAGGTGATTGTATAAAGGCCCGGGCAGGGGGAGGGCACTCAAATATATTGGTGGGACATGCCGATATGATGACCCCATTTTTCAGACTTAATTTTCATTTCTCTAGGTACTCTGAATGACAAAAGTTCCATTCAGAAGAAGAGCCTCGCCTCGTCTCTTGAAGACGGACAGTCAACCTGTCCGAAACGTCGAGTCTCTCTACTACTCATCATCTCTACTCGCCGACTCAAGCCAGCATCTCCTCATCAGCTCTACTACTCATCATCTGTACTCGCCGACTCAAGCCAGCATCTCCTCATCAGCTACACTACTCAAGCTGTTCTCACTCAACTTTCCTTCTGGTTTACAGTCCTTTTCAGGACTATTTTCAAGAAAGAATACTCTACTCTCAAATCTCCACTTTCTCGCCTATCCACTTCTTCTCTTCTTCTATCCACTGTTTCTATAACACTCCACATGGTGTACCCTAAACCACATCAGCAATGGTAGAGCTTTGTCATGAAAACATTCTTTTCAAAAGCACTCCACTACAATCTATCAATATCATAATTTTCTTCATCAAAAGATCATCTTAATCATGGCATCATCATCACCATAGTAGCCTCATCATCAAGATCAAAATCATCATCACCAATATCCCATCATCATTGACATCGGCATCATTATTTTTATCATAACCCATCATCGTCAGCTTCAACATCATCATGACAAGCAATAATACTCCCATCCATCCCACTTGAGTTTCAGCTGTCCAGGTTGTGACCCTACAAGTCTACCTTTCTGCTTTATCATTGTATCAGAAGGAGTCACTCCAAACAACTGCCTTGTCTACTTTGAATATTTAGCATTCAGCCAGGCCTGTCTAGATGGTTTCCTTGGCAGTAAAGATTGCCCTGGAGGTGTAGGCTTCATGAGTCAACCAGTTATTGATCGTTGCCAAGATGATTTACATTACCTCATTATAGAGCCGTTCACATTGCCACAGGGCTAATTCCAAAGGAACATGCCCTGTGGTTGATTATCAATACAACATGTAAATCATTGTGCAACATTAATGCTTGCATCTTGTTCAACAGGTACACTTTATGCCTTTTGACACATTCCATTAAGATACAAAGTAAGTATCAAGTTGAATTGTAGACTACATGTAGATTTACATTATTTTTACACAATATTCATTTATTGTAGACTATATAAACATGAAAAAGACTTTTGTTTCAATTTGATGGTTTATACAGGTAGACACATTATCTGCTTTGAAAACAATGCTCTATTCATTAATACAGGCACGAAGTAGCAGACTTTTGTTTGTCTGAAATCTACATGTACTGTACAATGAAATAACTGCATACATGTAGGCAATACCTGTACATATACGTAATACATGTACAGTCAGTATGTACATGTACATGCTGGCAAGTGATTTGCTTTAAATTCAAACATGAACTTGTTGTCAGCCAGTCCATAACAAATTATCAATCCATATCCTAACCACTGGCTAGGAAATATAATAAATCTTGGATGAAGAGAGATCCAAAATATTAAAACAATGTACCAATAAAACCTTCGCTAAACGTGATCTCTGCATATTCACTCATAAATGAAATCATTTTCATGACATCATGCAATCATTTTTTCAACATGACTTTGGGCTTTCTCAGCGGTCCATGAGGCTTTTCATGGCATGACACTAGCCACATCGTGGCTATGAGCCGTTTACAAGCCCAACAGGGATTTCATGTCTTGCAATCAAGCACTGTACACCAAATTCAATGATGAAGTACTAGTTGATGTCGTGCATGATGAGATAGAGGTACTTTATAAATAAATGATGGTGATGGGGGAGGCATGGAATAATCAAGGCTTGGGAAGATATGCACTTGATGAGAAACAATTAATCAAAGCATCATCCTCTATAAACAAACTTCAATACTATAATCTGAAGACTTTAAAAGGCCTAAAGTTCCAGTTATCTTTAAATTATACCACGTTTAGATTTGCCAAAAATCTGGAGTGCCTCCAGAGGTTACCGCAGGTCGTTCTAGATGAGTCGTTAGATCTAAACGGTCTCAAAAGCACAAATCTGAGGTACTTGCGAGGGAAAATACACCCTAGACTGTCTAGCACAATCGCAAGATCACACGGCGTGATCCACTGTTGGAATGTAAATCTAAACGGTCTCGGCGTAAACTCAGCATAGAAAAGTCTAAGCATGGCTTTGATCGTTGTGCAGCAAGGTGCTTTATCCCTTGATTCAAATTTTGCCATGACAACATAATATGCAAGTCCAGAGGGAGACAATGTATCTTGCGGATACCACAGATGATCTAAATGGCGCCTCATGTTTTGATAAGGAATTTCATGCCTTGTTTGCACCAGACAATAGTCTAGTATGACACAATATTGAGATAGACCTAAACAGGGTATTATATTTGAGCAGATGACATCATTCATCCATCAATTCACCACATAACAGAATGATAGCTCATATTTTGAAAAAGGTGATGTTTCTGATCTTTCAGTCTCCCATGGCATGAAGCAAGGCAGTGTGATGTCTCCCATTCTCTTCAACCTGTTTTCAACCACGTTAATCTGTTCTTCATCAAAGACTGATGCTGGAATAACTGTGTGCTACAGGCATACATACCTTGAAAGGTGCTGGACTTCAAACTGCAGCATGGACAAGGGAGTCTGCAACAAGCTTTTGATAGCAAGAAATTCATTTGGATGGATACGAACATTCATGTATATTTGAAGTGAACAAGACTTTAGACTTTCCAATCAACAGGACCATTGCCATCACCTCCCTGCTCTACAAAGATATGGACACCGTTCTCACTACCACCCTAACACTAGTTTACTGGAAACTAGTTTAACGTGTAATGAGAACGATCGAAGCGGTCTTGGAAGCAATCTTCCAAACCGATTCAGAAAACCACCTCACGATGTAGTTTTGAACATCGCTTTGCTTCGCACCCATTTCTACCCTAATGCTGGGAGCCGGGCCGGTCTGGAACTTGGAACCCGACGAGTTGGGGGGATCAAGCCGGTTCGTTTTGAGACCTAAAACAGCTAATACCCCTTTCATAAACCCAATTATGCGGCTAATAGCAGCATAATTTGGTCGTAAAATTGGAGGAGGACCAGAGTTATCCGCATTATTTTGATGCTGCTATTATCCGCAGCATCGGGACAAGATTTTGAGTTTATGAACGCATTTCCAAATAATGCGGATAATTGCCATGGTGCGGTCACAAGGTCACCCTTTTCCAACACAACCGCATCGGAGGGGGCGTGTCCAGTTGTCATGATGATTATCCGCCTTTTTCAGGACGGGCGCTCGTAAAAATAATGCGACTTATTTTCGGAGTTTGTGAACGCAATTTTTATTGAATTATCCGCATTACTCTTAGGCGGCTAATTGGAGGATGGGTTCATGAATAGGGTATAAGACCGGAAGCTGCTAAGTCTTGGAAAAATAACGAATCAAGCGAGATAATCACAACCATTTACCTCAATGCAATCTAACTTAATCGATCCTGGACATGAATTTCAGCTCCATCGAGCATTGGAAACGACCAAATTTTGGCTTCAATCGCGACGTCTTCATTTAAATTCTTAGTCAAATTTTGCCAAATGTACATAGAGGGCAGCAACAATGTTGACATTGTGTTTGGAGGTGGAGATGCCGTGGCTGAGTGGTCTAAGGCACCTGGCTATAGGCCTACATGGAAAGTCCGGGTTCGATCCCCGGCCACAGCACCTAAATGTATAGGCCTTTGCTCTTTTATCTTGCATTCAAATAAATGGAAATGCTTTACACATTATTTGTAACTACATGTGGGTGTGCACTTTAAAAAAAAGTTTGTCATATGTAATTGCTAGTTTCAGCATATATCAAGAAGAATATAGGGCGGACTGAGACCTTAAATCTGAGAATTAGAATGACGAAATCAAGATGGAAACCAAAATAAAGCAGTGCAGTTTAAACTCAGGTTAATATTGATACTTGGGAATTGATTCATACAAAATTTAGGTTGAAGTAGTTCACTAACATCGCAGGATGCTAAACTGCAATAGGGACTAGATCTAGGAGCTAGGATGCATCAAGCGAGGCCAGACTTCTAGACGCTGCAGCGGTAGTGTTGTGTGGTACAATGTACCTAACTCAAAGTTCCAGTTTTTGCTATAAACCTTCCAGTCAGGTTTCAAGCCAGATTTTCTTTCTTGGCCCCATCGTTATTCTACCCCTTCTCCTCCCTCCTCTTTCCCATTTTATTCACATATCTATTAAAAAGGGTAATTTCATTTTTAAAATCAATAGTGCTAGGTTGAGGACAGTCTATGCTCCTTCCTACAAATCATCAGTGATTTTATGATCTGGCATCAACCTCATCTGGTCTCCAAAACATGAATATGGAGTTAATCATGTTCAAATTTCAAAATTATTATTCAGATATTTTGAATGAAACTTTTATGAAAAACTGGGTTTACACTGTACAGTAGGTCAATTCATTAAACAAACCAATAATAACCAAAAGGAAAAGCAGAGACTCTACAGGCAAAAAAAATACAATGGGAGCCATTGAGATATCATGATACAAAACACAGGGATGTGATCTACTTTCTTCCAGACTCCCCATCATCAGAGCACATCAATAAAAGCTTGGCATGTGAGGACAATTTCAAAGGTCAACGAGGTCACCGCAGAAAGTCCCTCCACACATCACTCCTATTTGAACTTCAAACCACTTGGAAGCGAAAGCAGTGGAAGCATTGATTTCTGAGGGTGTTGTATGTAATAATGCCTCATTCCAAGCACTTTAATTTGTGTCGTTCTACAATAATAGCCTTAATAAAAGCATGGATCCTTCTAGTAGGATCCATGATAAAAGAAAGCGTGATTAGTGTTATCCCCAGACTGAACATAAGTTTTTAGTATCATCCTGGGATTTGACTTACCGTGAGTAACGGTGTATTAACCGCACCTTTTTCTCGGCGGGGTAGAAGCAAAAGTCGGGGGTGCGGTTTATACACGGTGACGGGTCTGAGCCAGCCCGCCGTAACCCCTCCCGTACATGTACGATGTCTGCCAGTTCACAACACATCGAGTGGCCGGGCGTAGCCGCCCAGGCAATGTCGTTTAGAGGGGTATGAGCCGCGGGTAATGGGAAGCGATTATTGCAATATATTTAAATGTTGTCCATAACAAACGCACCCACCTTCATGACACTAATTTTGACTTTATTCTCGATTCAAAGTAGTGAAGTTCCCTGGCTAATTTAAAAGAGACGCCAAGCATACTCGGTAATATTTTGTCACCGCTGAGCGAGAGTTGAGTGAGCTTAGAGATTGCGTTGTAATGTGGTTATAGTGCGACTTTAGCTGGCGCTATTCAAAGTTCCGTTTCGCGCCAGCTTGTTTTTTTTTCCTTCCTGTTTGCTTTTCATAAGATACCATGTAAACCACGCACGAGAGAGACGGCACGAAGCCGTAAAAAACAACTGGAAAAAATGCCAATTTCTTTGTTTCTTAAACCTTCCTATAATCCCGTATCCAAAATTCATGCTAAGACATCAAATTTCTGAAAGTGATTGTGAGATTGTGATGCAAGAAATGTGAATGTTTCTTCCTCCTACGCTGGGAAGACACAGATCATAATTTGATAAGATGTACTGGCATGACTTGTACTGTATCGTAGTTTGCAATGTAATGGCAGTGCTGTGTGTGTAGTACCGTATGTGTACACTGACTGTGAGGTGAGCGAGTGTGTAAGTTACCAATTTTGTCGGGACCGTTCTTTCTTTCTAACATTTGTAGATGAATTGATCAAGAACAGCATATTTCTGCATACCGGTAATCTCTTTGGATACTTTGAAATCTTAAAAACTTAGATTTTGTTTCTTCGTACCTCAAATATGCATGTAAATGTGAGAAGATTTTTTTTTTTTTTTTTTTTAGTCCAAAGTTGGGGGTGCGGTTAATACACGGGTGCGGTTAATACACCGTTACTTACGGTACTCAAGAGAACCCTTGATTTATATTAGACAGTGGACTATGGTAAAGAGCAATAACAATTCAAGTCTAAGGTGGATGTGATAAAGGGGTTGGGATCACTGATAGTCTAATTTAAACTTCTTGACATCATGTTTCAAATATACCTCCAGCCCCGTTGACCTTTACCTGAACTAATTTTTGGAACAGGATAGAATAAAAGTTTGTGATAAAAGAGCTCAAACATCAAGATCAAGTACCATGAGATGCAGAGTCATGTACCATGGCAATGTGACCACCCCTTCTCACACCCTTCTTTTAATTCCCATATCCATCAGACACTATCCTAAATTGACTATAACTCCCCACACATACATGTAGAAGTTGCACTTGGCCTACGATCACACATAAAAATGAACTGCAGCGAAAGGAGAGAAATTATTCGTATCCATGAAAAATAAGATCAGCGACCAGGAATAATTGCCTTAAGCGCTGCATTCATCATGCTGCGCCATATTACCCTTTTTCTTGAAAGGCAATTCAGGGACAAAAGCAGTGGTTTCTGCCTATCATTCCCTCAATCATATTCATTTCCATCCACCTTAGTAACCCTCCTGAGATGTTCTTGAGGTGACTTTTGGAATTCAAATAAGATTTCATAATTTTTTTGTTTCTTATAACCCTCATCTATAAAGCTTGAAATATATAATAATGCTTTACAGTCAATAGGCCCCTGTATAAAAATGTAATACATTCCCTTGCCATTTCTTCTCCTTGTATTTTGAAGGTAAAACTCTCGGACCCGTATTCTGAAGTCAGGTTTAACTTAGACCATGCTCTAACTCTGTACTAAAATTATGGGAAGCCAAAAGTGTCAATTTTTTTTATTAATTTGTATGTTTCTTATGGTTACTGTGCTCTTTCCCGATTCATCGATGGTAGAGACAATCATCTATTTATACTTCCGAGACAATTATGAATGATTTGAGAGCCAAATGAGGTGAAATATTGTATCTCTACTGTTAGTGATTTATAAATAATAATAATAATAATAATATAGGATATTTATATTGCGCACATATCCACCTTGTTAGGTGCTCAAGGCGCTCCTATATTACCCGGCTAAGCTAGGCGTTTATTGGCTATACATACTTAAATCATAACTTTAAACCGGAGTATAAGTTAAACCCGACTTCGGAATACGGGCCACAGCATCCATCTAATGATTTATTCTGGATTCTCCCCTTTCTACTCCACAATACATGCATAAACCTGATCAGTATCAATTCCTCTTGGGATATTCAATAAGCAAGTACAAAAATCAATACCATTCACAGGGCCTTGAAAATCAATCTCTATCTCCTTGAAATTTGACTTTCCTGTTGACTAATGGATTTCTGAATAACCCCCCCCCCCCATTTATTGCTGTTTGGTTTTACACAACATAGGTATAAATAAACAATGACGTTTTATAAAATACAAATTCTTATCAATCAACATGTAGTTTCAGACCACCTTTTTTGCTGAAGAGTAAAATGCAAGTCCCATCATGATGCATCCACAGTTAGAAATTAATTACTCACCAATTTTATTAAACCAATCGAATGCATGCAATTAAAGAAAATAGTGCCTGTTTGATAGTTTAAATAATACTGTACAATGTGCCTAAGAGTTTACAGAAAATGTCTTGAATCCAAAGCACAACTATATTGTTTCTGTAGATGCATTTGCAGTACATTAATTTTCTGAACCTTGTACATGTATGTCATATCTCAATAGTAATAACAAACCACCATTTTTTCTTTAACTTTTGTCTTTCTTTTATAGCTAACTTGCATTTCTGTTCATCAAATGAATTTACATTTAGGCCTACCTGTTCAGACGAATATCTAAATCTCGCAGTAAATACTATGGGATCCAGCAAGTGCATGTTTTATTACTACATGTGTGTTTTGCCCTACATTTAGTGCTACCAAACAAGAAAAACAACCATAGTCTGAGGCAAAAGGGAAATTTATAATTTCCTTTCCAGGATATATTGTGTGATGGTCAAAACATGAGTTTTTAGCAAACCATGATTTTGTTTGCATGCACATAGATGTAGCACTGAATTCAAGGAATATTTTTCTCTTTTTTTTTCTTACCTTCAATTTTTTAAGCACTGACATAATTTGTATAAAGTCATAAATTCAAACAATCTAGGCTTTATGGGACCACAGATCACCATGTCAACAGTAATTCCTTTGTTTTCAGTTACAAGATATCCTTTGGTTCTGAAACAATTATCATGTTAAAATACTGTACGTGTACTGTACGCCTATTATAATACTACTACAAATAACAATAAGAAGAAAAGTGATAATGACTTGATGGCTTGCCCAGTAGCAGTTCTCTTGTACACAAGCTACAAATATACAGTAAACAAAATCCACATATAAATCTAAATTACAGTTTAAACAATGCTCAAATATAAAATTATATGTACATGTCGGCCTATACTAGTAACCCATAGCAGTATTTTCTTTTTATAATATATATAGTATCAATAATCTTAAAGAAAATTTCAGAACATTTTCAGAATATACTAAGAATTCAATCTGCCCTCTTAATGTATAATCCTCTTGTTATCAATTCAAACTCATTTGAAGTGAGAACATCCTTTTTAACACTCATCAATAAATCACAAAGCAAAGGTGTTGCTTAATAGCTTTCACAGTTCACACTACACCCCTCTGGCGCTAAAAAACGTTACATTCAGCGATGACAAGGTCTAGCTGTGAACCTAATTGATGATGAACCTATTCAATCCTGTAATCTAATGCAGCAATCAGCATATAAAACAACAGTAATCTATACAATGTGAAGGACTGATTCAAGAGATCATTCCTTTCACTTGATTGTTTTCGATACCACCGATTATAGGCCTATAGAAACCATAGATAATAACTGCACAAGAATGTCATTATGATTAACAAATAAACAATGAACATTCAATTTCTTAAAAAGCAAATAGCCAAAATGAAAACCGGTATGAAACTGATCAAATTATCCAACATCTACACTAAGAGATCATTTGGGACCCTGTTCTCATCTACTTTCCTGAAATGGTTTCCCTTTAAACCACCTTGCAAAACATTTTAAAGGATTACTTCACAAGGGTTCTCACAACCATACATGTAGATCTCCTCAACTGGTTTCCAGAACCACAACAGTCACATAAGGTGGTTTCAAACCGCCTCGATCATAAGAATCCCCGTTAAATTACCCATTAATTATTCCTGCATTCACATCGCCCCGAAACCATACCTTTCGGGGAAAAGTTCCTGAAGTTACGAGCATGCGCAGTATGGTCTGATAAGCAGGCAAGGCGCGAGATTCAAAATCACTAGCCCAGCAGCCACCCACAGGGCCCGCGACCAACGACATGCTGGGATAAAAGTTCCCGGATACCTGCGACCTTGGAAAAAATCCCCGCGAAAGTTCTCGTAATTTCGCCAAGTACCTACTTTTTAGCGGGTATTTTCTTTCGGGGAAATTACGCGTAGTTTGCTTTCACATTACCAAAATACCTGGTATTTTCTGATCGGGGGAAATTTCCCGATCAGAGAATACCTGGAACTGACGAACTTCGAGGCGGTCTGAAACCACCTAATAAGTGGTCTTTACATGTAAGGGAATGCTTCGCCTTCATCAAGTATAAAGCATATTCATCAGTAGTCTGAATATATGAATTGTGCCGTATGTATTTATACCAAGGAGCACGCCAGACATACACACACTATTGCTCTTCTAGATGAAGATCACTACCAGAAGACAAGTTGTGTACTCAGGTCTATGCTTATATACCAGTTTAACAAGGAAAAGAAGTCGTGGAAAAAACATTGCGAGGAAAACTTCCACATTGGTTTGGGCATGGACCATGATTTGGGAGACAACTAAAAAGATATTACTTCCAAGCCCACTTCAAGCATTCCATTTACATGGTTTCCACTAAACTGGTTTAATAAAGTAGATGAGAACATATGCATGTACAAATATGCATATACATGTATCATAGAAAATTCATGATCACTAAAGATGATTTAGAATTAAGTGTCAATTTTTATTTCAGATGGTGTTTATAAAAATAACTGCAGCTACATGTACTGTATAAAAGAGTAATCAACTGAACATAACTACATGTATACAGCAATAGGGTGGCTTTAAAATCTAAATATACACAGAAACCTCATTGCCTAGACCTACATGTGCACATAAATAGAAATAATGCCCAACGCTTTTAGACTTGAACGTGTAATAGCAGCCAGGCTATCTTGCCTCAGCTCTAAGCCCCTAATCCTCCTGGCACTGAGATAATTTGCGATGGAGGACGTCAGATCAGTGACTTGGTCATTCGTTAAGGAGCAACCCAGAGCTCAAGGGTTGAGTTACCCATGAACATGAGAATGTTAATAGAACGTCTATAAAAACTAACACAGCCTTCTGTTTAGTAACATGGTGATTTGATTACGGAGGAGAGAGTCTGCAACATGCAGACATGAAGAAGATGGTGGCAAGGCTTGTGCAGAAAACTTCAGAGGCTTGTGATTTACTGTTGCAGTGTGCTTTGTTTACAAAGGCCATGTTTATGCTTCCACTTTTCAGGCCAGAATCCACATTTTCATGAGTGATAAGTCCAAAACAAGGTTGCATCAATGCTTACTTTCATGTCAATGATGTTACAGAACGCCGATCCTGAATTTATAAAAAGGTGCGTTTCTAAACGTTGTTTGACCAGAATCAGGCTTTCTGTGTAAGTACTACATGAATATGACTACTATTCACTTCACATATACTGCATTTCACACTGCTTTATAAAACACATTTTTTGTTTTAACTATAGTATCATGAGCCACTGAAAAATATGAATAACTGCTGGTCAAGTTCCCTAAAAAATGCAGATAGACAGCAAGATGTAATTTTCCTCAATGATTGCTGTTAAAGACATATCATCCAACTCTCTCAATCCTACATAATTACTTTATTATTAAAGCCGATCCTATTTAATAATCAATCGATTCAAATCAAGAAACCAGACCTTTTCACAACTTTTCCACTTCCCCTCTTCCTCCTATCCTGTTTGGGGGCATTTATCCAGGTTTAGTTCCAATGAGAGAACCTCTATTATAATCCACCATTCAACTATTGACCCTCAGTCTACAATACACCCAATCAATAGGTTCTATAGGTGCTCTTCAATTGACTAACCAGCCACCAAATTGATCTTCATAAGGATACACAATGAGACACACATCCCTACAGGTAATACGCAATCTGTTAATACTTGTTTGTACACCTACAGGTTCCTCAGTGAAACGCTCATTTCCAATTCATTCTCATGTAAATATTATAGTAAGTCCTTCAGAACTACATGTACATACACTGTATGTTTTAATATCAGTAGCCAGATATCGACAAATAAAGATTACATCTAAACCTCCTTGTTTTCTTTTTATTTCATTTTATTCATACATATACCCTTATTCTACTCCTATTTGTACTTGTTACATGTACATGTCGGTCTATCCTTCAAATTATACCAGTAATTAAATTGTTCAATATTTAATAGTTTGAATAATATTAAAATCCCACTGATTTTGCAATACCGGCAAGCCATGTTGAAGGTTACATGTATGTGTATGCCTTCCTCTCAAATGTTCATAACTGTATGGTGTTTCTTACAGACATGCCTTCAGAATGCTATTAAAATACAAGGAGGGTTTAGAAGATGGAAAAGTGCTCTAATTAGTGACTCTACATGTACATGTAGTACTCGCATGAATCCTATGAGGATTTGTTTTAAATTTCAAATGCTTTTAATGAATTTAAATCTTTATATTAGCTTTAAATCTAAATCCAGTGGTTAAGCTAGTCACTAAGTATGGCTTATCTGTATTTATTTGAAATCCATGAAATTTATAATATATAATAACAAGCAGGTGAATGTTGACCTGGTGGTGTTTCATAAAGCTGTTCAGAAGTTAAGAGTGACTTTAAGAATGACTGGGGATCCATTTCTTGGTAAATGGTATACTGGTATTGAATTGGCATTGGTTTTGTGCATAAGAAAGATTCACCAGTCATTCTTAAAATCGCTCTTAACTTACAAACAGCTTTATGAAACGGCCCCCAGATATGAGAGAAAAGGTAGGCCTACTGCAAACTTTGTTTGGGCAAATAACCCCAATCTTCAATTACCAGTGTATTAAAGTTTCATCCATTTTACAACTTTCAATGCCAAAATTTCTGTAATGCATTCATATTACAAACTAATTGGACCTACACATAATTCTTTGAGATTCCAATTTATTTATTTTTTATCATGCTTTGGAATATGTTTAGAAGGGAAAACATGGGAAATGGCTTTCATCTAGTACATATGCCTATAATCAGTAATTTAACAGGAAAAAGGACAACAGAGTGAATACCCCAAACTCCACATTTAAAATGTTAATTCTGAATTCAATACGGCCTGTGAAATTGTGTCAATACATACAGCTGTTGGAAGAAAAGCTTTAAGCTATCAATTTACAGAGCATCAATGCATGCCATGTAGTATATCATCACTACATGGCTTCAAGACTATGATAAAACATAAATGTTGCATTTTTATTCTCCAGATTTTAATAAGCAATAAAAGGAGTTGAAAAGCGGTTTGGTACATGTAATGGCTGGAGGATGATTAAATCAAAATTGGGTATACATACACAAGTTTAAACAGGCATAAATAAATACATGTATATACACAAGGCTTGACAGTGGCCCGGTAGCCTGGGGCAATCAAAAATGAAAATTGGGCCTCCAAAATTTTTAAAAGCCAACACTTGGTGGCCCGGTTGGTCTACCAAAGTTGTGATGAATTGTAATGTTTTCTATTGTTTCAGGCCACTAAATTTGCTTTGCAGGCAGCTAGAATTATGAAATTGATGATTTTGGTAGACGGATCGGGCCACCAAGAAAAAATGTTAGTGTGGAGCTTTGATATGTACATGCATGCATAGATACTACTACATAGCAAATAAAGTAATTCTGCACTGCCTTGTGCTCAGGTGTCTTGAAACGAATTCCCTGAGCTGGCCAATTATGAAACAATTCACCCATTTCTTTCCAGATTGTTTCGAGCACTTTCGAAGAGCCTCCAATTGCTGGCTCACAGCCTTGTCTGATTGGAATTCACCACATTTTCTTCAGAAGCGGGTTTTACCTCTCCATTCCTATGAATAATGGATGGCAGTATTCAAGGTTAAGTTCTTTTCCCTGATTACATTACGAAGATCCATGCTCACAAAAAGCATTCTTAAGAGCCATCGTGATTGAATTTCAGAGATTTCATCATTTAATCTGATATTCTATGATTATTTCTCAATTACCTCACCCGAGGTCAGACCCAAATGAATGGTTGTTTCCATCTCCCTGCTGTGCATGTTTCAAAAACAGATCACTTGGAATGTTGTTAAGGGATCTGATCAAGAATGAATAAATCGATACATGGTCGCTTAACAAAACAAATTTATGAAAAGCATTTTTGAATTTCAATTATCTACATGTATCTAATCAAGTATCAAATGCATCAAAACAATCAAGAGTCAGACAATAGAATATGTTCCTTGCCAAACGGTGCATTTTTCTTTAACAGGAACCACAAAACAAATCACAAAGTCAAATGAAAGTAACTGTGCAGTAGCATTCAAACAATAAAATTTTCAACAAAAGCTGATTGTTTAAAGCCGTATGTACCGATGTAGCAATTTGACCTACAATTTAAACTTGGAGCATGTACCAGATGAAGGTCCCAATCATGATCAAGATCTCGGTTCCATTCAATTCAACTGAAACAAACCCACGATTCTACAGAATTGCCTTCACAAGACACACCTTTTTCAGTGATTCATGTTTGCATATTGAATTTGTAATATATTTATTTCTAAGATATAAAAGGGGGGAAGTTTCATGGCAGCTACATGTATAGTATGTATAGTTTGAACTATTTTCTTTGAAAACTGTGCTTCACCGCCACAATGTGTAATTCCAAAATCAAGATATTCATCCACATTCTGTGTTGGTATGGCAATCTGACTATTAAACGCCAGAGTATCAATGAAAATAAGCACCATAAAGTTTATGCAGAGTGGATACAAGCGCTATAGTATAAAGATTTCATTTGTATTATGATAAACAATTTCTAATGGGCCGTCATCCATTCTCATACAAAAAGCAGGTCTTCGATATCAAAAGAGGATCCTAAAGTGACAACCTGACAATGAAACTATCACAATTATGATTATGGGATCGACATGTATACCTCAGAAAGATATAAACATGTCAAAATTATTCAAACAGTCAGTTAGTTTTTAATGACTTCAGTCTTCAGGCTAGAACCTTCATACAATTAGACACCGTTCTCACTACATTCCTAAAACTAGTTTACTGGAAACTACTTTCGTGGAAACTAGTCGAAGCAGTCTAGGAAGCGATCTTCCAAACCAGTTCGGAAAACCACCTCGCGATGTAGTTTCCAAGATCGTTTTGCCTTGTTAAACTGGTTTAAATCGCGAGGACAGAACCATTCTTCGGGAAGCGATATTCTCACATTTTGAGTGCACTACTCCACACGACAGGTGTAGAAAGCCTACGCTGCGGTTTCGAACATCGCGCGAAGTGTCATCCCCACTGACAGCATTTCCATAGCAACAAGATCGCTTTGCGTGAAGTGAATTGAAAACCACTTTCATGTGATCAAGTGGGAACGCTAGCAAAGCAATCTTCCAAACTGGTTTCCTGAATCAGTTTCCAGTAAACTAGTTTTAGAAAGCGTAATGAGAACAGCCTTTTTGCCAAGGAGAATTAAAAAATCTTTTGTTTCTTAGGAAGGAGTTCAGTTGGAATTTACAAATCATATCTCATGTATAATGGAGAAATGCTAGAAAGAAATGAATTTATTGGATTGGTGCCAAATTGTCTAATGTCACAAAGTTTTGTAATTTGGAATTCATGTATAATAATTCATGATTTACTACATTATGTACATGTACTATACAAAGTTTCATTTTAAGAAAATAGGTCTTGGGTTTCCTACTGTATGTATGAGAATACCCTGTTTCCTTTTGTACTACTATTGCATTTTAAACATTATGTATATTTTTTTCTTCTTTAATGTCAATGCATGATATGTATCTATTTATTTATTTGTTATGTATGTTTTAAAATGTAAACTCACATTGTTCGGACTTTTTGATGAGTATTGTTTAATAAAACCGAATTGAATTTGAATTTAAATCTGTCAAGTTGGACATTATTGTCGCATCTGTAAAAATTGAAATAATGTATGATCAGTCAATGAAAAAAAAAGAAATATTGAGTGAGGAACATCATTAACTCTCTCATTTGCATACATGTATCACTGAGTTGTGCATATAACTGTTTTGTGAAAAATAAGCGAAACTTTGAAATGTCAGAACTTTCTTATTTTGCATCCGATTTGGATGAAACTTTTCACATTATGCTTGTTTGATATTTTTTCTTTTGATTCCAATCAACATTTTTCTGGGGTGGACTTGAACTTTGACTAATTCTTGTTCACAAAATGGTAAAAGCAATTTTTCAGAATTGTTACACCTGCAAGATATGACTCAAGAATGTACAATTTCTACAATGTTGCATAGGAACAAATTGATCTTGCAGCAAATGACCAGTCTCGTGCCAAGTATGAAGTGTCGTTCATGTGGATACATGTACATGACCTAGCTTTATAAATAACGTTGAAAGTCAATTTGTGTGAAAGCTAACATCTGTCTGTTTGCAAGACTAACGCGACACAAAGACCTGCGCACATCGCCCATGCCTGTCAGCAGGGCTGTGACTAACCCAGACTTCCTCTCTCCAGGAGAGGATTTCATAAAGCAGCTTGTCAGTGATTTTCACAGACTATTTTGCTCTTAGCCAATCAGATGAAAGAATGTCGGTAGCTTATAACAATTGATAGTGAAAATCACTGCATGCATATTTCATGAAATGCTCCCCATGAGTGTGCACACTATCTCTCTCAGCTCTCTACATTATCCAGGTTTCATTCGATACCAGCTCAATTGCGTACATGCAGAGGCCGGATAGCACTGCAGGAAAATCTCAGTGTGCAAGTATTTGCAAGATAACCCACAAATAGTATACAAGTGTTGCCACTCAGGACTACTTATTGCCCGTTATAGGTGAGGAAATGGGTAGGCCAATTTGTTATAAATCAAGTACCATACTGATTCAATTTCCAATGAAAGTAGTTTTAGTTTTGTTCAGGTTCAATGTATGGCCATATGGTTTCAGATTGTTACTTCAAACATCAAAATATTAGACCCACATTAAATGATGCATGTGCAACATACATGTAAAGAAAACATTTTTTTTTAAAAGACCTACCCCCTTGTTTCATATAATTGAAATACATACAGGTATGTGAATGGGCCTACTTTTACAAGCATGTATAGGAAGCAGACTCTCCTACAATATTACTCTACAAAATCAAAACTACAAGCCATAACATTCACCCATTTCTGGTCAATAATACATAAAGGAATAAATATCATTGAGTAAATTGGGACATCAATAGCTTTTTCATGTAATAAACCGCTTAAGTACATGTACATCTGGCATAATAAAGTTCATGCGTCAAGTATTTTCTACTCTACAATCAAATATTGGAGAGTGGTATAACTAATAGGGCCTATAGTTATTGATGGGTAAGAAAAAAATGACCGATGCCTTTGAAAACACATGTATAGGGCTGCCTTTGGGTACATGTACATTTACAATTATGCTACATGTACATGTAACTTTGCTACTTAAATCGAGGCAACCCAAAAAATTCCAAGGAAACATTGATTGGCAATATACGGGAAGTCTTCGTCAATGGCCCTATAAAGTGTGTTCATGACCATAACATAAATAATACCCAAAAAAATATATAATTTCAATCCTTCAATTTTCTTCAAATATAAAAATTAAGATCTTTGATAACAGGTATTGTTGACATCAATCAGATTACCCTAGAGTAATGACTTCCTTCACTGATTTTACTTAACAGGTTTTTAAAAATGGAATGTACATTAGTACATGTAAGAACAAATGATTTATAGTTTTGTTACTCAAAGTTCTTGAACAGATAAAATGACGACACCTAAGAAATTATGATATACTTATATATATTGTAATATATTTGGACTCCATCAATGCATTTCTCACTGGAAAAATAAACTGAGTAAGACTGCATACAAGCAGACATCACCATGCAGCGATTTACACACAGTAACCACCATCGTAAACATGGCAACATTATTTAATCCCCAACGAAAAGGCTCTCGCTACACCTGCTGAAGTATTGTGTTACAACGTTCTCCAATTCAGCCAGCAG
Source organism: Lytechinus variegatus (assembly GCF_018143015.1). NCBI lineage: Eukaryota > Metazoa > Echinodermata > Echinoidea > Temnopleuroida > Toxopneustidae > Lytechinus > Lytechinus variegatus. Next base: position 78,281,343 of record NC_054741.1, read on the forward strand.
GTGTTACAAACTCATCAACGAAATTGAAGACTCCTCGCTAAAGATTGCAAATCATCCAACCATCAATTGATTCCTTTTTCTCTACTTCCTCTGCAAAGCATGATCTGATACCCGTTTCCAATTTTCGCTGGCCAAGATTTACATGTGATAATATATCCTGGCCAGGCAAGGTTCAGGCACAGAGCTTCGTTAGTAGCTCCATGGTTCAGGTCAAACCAGGTAACTCAGATGAAAAACAGTATAGTTTTTAACCAGCCCAAGTAAAAGATCACAGTATGCATGGACACTTGTGATTTTAATAGTGGTTTTGGCATGACCAAATTTCTATAAGCATGACTAGCTTTTGAACATGTGTCCAAATTCTTGGTGAAAAACTTGCACCAGGTAAGATTTTGCTGGGCTGAAATCTTGAGTTACATGTACATATACATGTACAGAGAGTATAAAATGGACTTAAAATTGCCATTCAAATTTGGATTTTATTACCAGACAGACGTGGCTGCAAAATGGTTCCATCCAAGCCATAATCTAGTCTTTTCAGCAGTAATCAATTAATTACCCTTGCTCAAATCAAACGTCAAATGTTCTAGTGAGAAATACTAATAGCTTGATAACAATGTGTGTTGACCTAAAATTTTCCTTTATGGTCAGTATGAAAATAGGCCTTAATGTATATGCCCATATTATTGGGCCTAATCATTAGTCTTAATTTCAGAAGATGTCCTCTTATGACATCATTCCATTTAATCACTTCTCCACTTTCCATATATCCAACCTCTTGAGTCTCTACCCAAACGAAAATGCTTGACTGAATTGCCCCATTTGGCACAGCGGCAGTGATCTTGTCTTTTAACAATATTAGTCAGTCATCCTACATAACAGCTGCACTTGTTTCTGAATGTCAAGGGAATGCAAGGCTTCACCAAACTGAGTAGACCTGCAACTCTAATATTGATATACTGAATATATTTATTATCTGACTTGGGAATTGTGAATAGAGGCAGCAAATTCACTTCATGCAGTGCAACAATGAGAAGTATGAAATGTGCAGTGTTAAGTGAGGCAAAGTGCATTACCTCATTCATGTATGTACATGTAGGCCTACAGATCTGTAGCTAGAATGATAATGACAATGATGATGTTTGGGTAAATTGGAAAGATGATAATCCTGGATTTTATGAATTTGAATGAAGTAAGCAATTTTTGACATTTTATATTTTATAAATTGAAAAGGTAATACATTTGTCACTTGTTATTAAATCTGTGAAATTATCAATACATCGCTTGATGGTGTGATCCATACATCTATGGTACATGTTAATATAAATGTAGGGGTGGTATCCAGACACCAGCATATGTACATGCACATACTGTACAGTCAATTATAATCCATAATACAAATCAAAACAGGAAGAACCAATCAGTAGTTCATAGTACAATATACAGTATGGTCAAAACATTATTTTTAAATTTGTCTCTCTTTGGAATTCTTTATTTTTTCAAAAAGCCAACATCTTCATAATTCATGTACATGTACAGTGCATGGGTAAAATTGCCAATTCGTCTACTGCCATCCCGTCCACTCACCACATAGTCCACCTTCATTTTGTCTAATGCCATTTCGTCCATCAATATTTCATCTACCACCCACTTCGTCCAGTCATCATTTCGTCCAATAGTCATTTCACCTAATCACCAGTTCGTCTATAACCACTTCATCTACAACCATTTCATCTACCACCCATTTAGTCTAATTCCATTTAGGCTAATGCCAAATCGTCCATTGATCAGTTCGTCCAACGTTAATTTGGTCCAATAGCCATGCCGGCTAATATTAGTTAGTCCATTTATATCCAAATCATCTACTTATCAACTAAGTAGACTTAGTGGTCATTAAACTATTTGCCGTTAGACCAGTTGGCTATTAGACCAAATGGTAATAGATCTGAGATTGGACAAATTGATTATTAGACCAACTGGCTATTCGACAAAATGATAATTGGATGAAATGGTAATTGGACTATGTGGATAGTGGACCAACCGATGGTAGATGAAATGACATTAGTGACATGCAAAGGAGACAGTCGATGATGTCCCTCACTATTTCTTTTTTTTATTGGTTGAATTATACAATATTTCATTTTTTACGGATTTGGCAATAAGGACCAATTAAACAATGCTAATTCCACATGCTCAGGGAGGAATTAATCGTTGTTTCACTTGACAATGAGGAGAAAATGAGAATATTCCATATATCATATAATAAAATACAAAATTAATAGTGAGTAGATGTCAACACTTCAGTCTCCTCATTTGCACACCGACCAGGATTGGCATACATGTAGAAATGTTTTGTGAATTCATTGGAAACTTCAAAATGTCATAACTTTCTCTATATTTTATACATGTATCCGATTTTGATGAAATTTTCAATGTTATGCTTGTTGGATTTTTCTCATTTTGTTCAAATTAATCATTTGTTGGGGTGGACTTGTCCTTTAATGGCACCTCACCCACATTTGTGCTGTAAACCGTAGCTTGCCTATCAGCCATGGTAATTCACACAGGATCACCATGCCCAGAATTCCAGATCCCCATGCACTGCAGAGTTAATGACTCCTGACATGCGTGTTGATTATGCTGAATATATGTTGTTGGCTGGGTGGCAAACAATGCTGGTTGGCAGCACCCGCAGCTCTGAATGCCCCAAAATCTTCATCCTCCTTGCCCTGACTGGAGGGGGAGTGGTCATTAGTGCAGTTCCAAACAAAAGGGATGAAAACCCGTACATGTACCAGTGCTCGGTGATTCTATAATGATGTCATTCTTCTGAACATCATCTCTGAAACAAGTTGAAGTCATGGTTTTGAATCCATGCCTGAGATTGTAGAACAGAGTTGTGGCAAAAAGAGATGCCTTTTAATGCAACTCAGAAAATTAACCCTAAAAAAAATATGAGCCTTTGATTTGTTAACATTTAAAAATAAATTTGCATTTGACTTTAGGCGTTGTGTCTGATTGCAACTCTTTCAACAATGAGCCTGTGATCATGTACATGTACGTAAACAATATATTTTAAAATTCGCATAGAAAGGAATGCTAATCAAAACAAAATCACATGTTGTGGATATCCCTTAACATGTCAGCCTATGCATGCATTCATTGTAGGCCTTCATGTACACCCTATACGTGTAGCACTGCAAAAATTTACTATACATGTTAAAAACGCAAGTACATGTAGGCATGTTTGTAATATGAAAATACTGCTCGCACCCCCCCCCCATATGTAATATATACATGTATTTAGGCCTACAAATTCAAAGCTATAACATAAATAAATCAATCCCCACTGTGGAAAAGAGGTTACATTATTAAAGTGAACCAACTACTCAACTACACGTAATCATACATGTACCTAGCCAGTTTCTTGACCCATAATGCTAGTGTAGTCTACATTAGTAATATACCTGTAGACCCACTTGAATGATAACATGTTACTACTCAATACATTTATACTGCAATAATTATGTTACCAAGTAGCAAACAACTACTTTTCCTCTCAGAACATTTTAGTTTCTCTATGCAAATACAATTATAAGTCAGTTTATTCTCTGTGGTATTAGTACATGTAAATATCTGAAACATATATTTTAAGACTATTTATTTATAACACACATCCAATGAGAGACCACACACAGTTCACTCGCCCTTTATTTTAAGTCATTACTTTTTAACTTACAAACACACAAATAGAATAGCCAATGTTTACAGGCAATACTACATGTATTTGCCCAAGGCTGGGGAGTTACACATGTATCTTTTCAGACTGCTCATCTAATCATTTAACTTTACTCTGGGTATCAAACAAGAAAATCTCAAAGTTTAGCACTGAAATGCTTCCCGGTAGTTGAGCTCATTAAAATTGCTTAGCTCTGAATCACACCAAGGAATGCATGAATTAGATATGGATACTTTACATGTGCATGTAGGCCTACTGACTAAAATGAAACATCAAAATTAAACCAAGCCAGACAGCAAAAGAGTTTCTTTGTAGTAAATAATGCTTTTTGCTACACAACAAAAGCCCTTTATCCCATTATAAAGAGCAGGCACATTGCAGGCCCTAATACATGTATGTCACAACTACTGTACCACTTCCAGTAATTTTCAAAGAAGAGTGTGGATCTTATACCGCTTTCTGTAACTCATGATTTTTTGGTCTGCACAGGCTCATACATACTTTTACGATATACATGTACATGTAGCACCGGTTTGGCATGGGCTATTTTAGCACGCAACATTTATAAACTCAAAATTTTACTACTTAGCCCACAGCTGACCTGGACCAGTGAGTTACTGAAAGCGGTATTACATGTCAAAATTGGCATGCTTTGCAGTCATGTACAAGTACGTATGTAAAAACAACATGATGAAAGGCTTTTGCTACAAAAAAAGCAAAAGCAATATGTTTTAATATTAAATCGATTAAAAAAATTATCACCAATTAATTTTTTTACATCCATTTAATTAAAAATAAGTCCTTCCTTAAAAAGGTTGTTAATACTTGAGCTTTCGTTGAGTGTATGTGATGTGAAAATATATTAGAAATAGAACACAGAAAGATGGTTACATTTTGAAAAGGACTCCTATTTTACTCTTCAGTTACATGTACGTGATGCATTTTGACATCAAATGCCAAACGAGACAACTTTTCATAGACCATGGCATAATGGACAAAGTGGAATGTAAGAAGGCAGTACTTGTTATCAGCATGTATCAAATTATGAAATTCACGCAATGAAATTGATATTGTACACTTGAAGACTGCGTTTGACACCTTTTGTCTGTTTTTGTGACACAAATCAATCATTTGCAATAATACAATAATCTCCCAATTTCAGAAAGAAGACATATTCTTCATGAATCTCATAAATAATTTTTTAAATTGTTTCAATTCCTTTTACATTTTATTTCCCATATTATAAATCTCCATAGTCCATACACTTATCTTTAAGTAGACTGTTCCAAGTTGATGCGAAAATCAAAAGAAAAATGTGGCTTACATGTAGGCCTACATGTACATATGTATAAGAGTATTGAGAATTGATCCTGAATGATCTTTGATACCTTGATTATGTAAACCTAAAACTCAAATTCATCAGCAATACTTGACCAACCTAATGTCCAAGTTTCCTGAAATTCAGTCGGTCCTTTTTTCAAAGACTTAATCTTGGTGAAGATTTCAATGTTGATGATGCTACTGCCAATGTCGCAGCAACCATCAAAAAAGCAGTGCCTACATGTACATGTATAGTGTCATGCTACATGTAGATGAAGGCCAGACAATAATTTGTTGAAATGGGGGGGGGGGTGATAATTTGGGACCCATTCATATATTCCTTCTTTTATTACTTGAGGTGGTTAATTTGAAAGTGAGAATGTAGAGAAGCTTCTCAAGAGTGAATGTTGCTGCTGAGACAGGAAATGATTCAATCAGTGTTGGAAAGCTCAGGTTGCCTGGGTAAGTATCAAAGCAGCGTTCACGCGGTTCTAACTACAGTTCTACAGTTCATAAACATACATGTATGTACATGTAGCGACACTACATATTATCCAACAACATACAGGAACATCATTTTAGGCAGAAATGTGTAAACATTTGCTATTTTATACATGTACTAGCTAGTATTTCAAAATATGATGACAATGCTTCTTATACATGTAGTTCAAGTACTGTCTTTCTTTCCATATTGTACAGGGAATGCATATCAAGACAAATGTTTTCCCCCAGGTCTGTTTCCATTGACAATTTACATAATTTTATAATGGAGAAAAGAGATACAATCTTATAGTGTTAACAATCAATCTGTATTATCAAGTCAAACAGCAAATGTATGGAATAACATGTTACATGACTGAAATATTGTATTCTTATGTTATTCATTACATGTAAGTCTGAAAATAACATACAAGTACAGAGCTGCACATTTCACTTTCACTTCTAATTCATCCATTGTCAATACAAGACTTTTAATTCCATTTATACACAGTAACACATCTGAAATGAACTTTTAACACACAAGTGATAGCCTGCTATGAAAGCAACAGTGCTCAAACAAAACAAAAAGAAACATTTTTTTTTCATCATTTATTAATAGGGCCAGCTCATTTTCTTTAAAAATCCCCAAATTGTCTCATTACCATTCATACATGTATTCATCTGTAAGCAATGAATAGACTACCAAGTACATTGTATTCTTTCATATTTATATACATGTACTGTACATGTACATGTAGGAATATTTGCTTCTTTTTTCAATAAGTGGTTGATTTGAATGTTGAAATTATTTAAAAAATATTTTTACACTGCAATGTACTACATGTATTCACAGATTTACAGTAGAACATCCACACTTCCCTCAAATTTCAAGTAATGAATAACTGCTTTAATACAGATAACCTGAAGCATGGCTAATCCCTTTAAATCCCAGCTGAATAGATTAGTCCACTATTATGAGGGTGTAATAGCAAGCTCCTATTGTTTGATGCTGATAATGATCTGTGGCATGGTTATTGATTGGACAGACTATTCACAATTTGGCTCACACTGTGCAACATTCACAGATTTATGATTTTATCTACATGTAGGTTATGTTATAAATGTTTGTCTTCTCATTCCATAACAATAAACATTATGAAAATACATGTACATGTGGCATGACAGTAGTACTACATGTACATACATACATGTACATGTTGTATGTAATATGTATGCACCATGCTCAAGCAATATCCCTATAGAAATCAAACTACCTGTACAGAGATTCAAATTTGAATGGTTTCTTGGGTGCCAAGAAACCTGATATTAAACCTACATGTACCTGACATAACACTAAATCTGATTTGAACTGTTTAAGGCCGTGTTTATGCTTCCACTTTTCAGGCCAGAATCAGCGTTTCCAAACGTGATTAGTCCAAAACACGGTTGCGTCCATGCTTACTTTCATTTAAACGCTGTTTCAAAACGCCGATCGTAAACTCACAAAAAGGTGCGTTTGTAAACGTCGTTTGACCAGAATCAGGAAGCATAAACAGAACCACGATCGTGAACGTGTTTAAATGACGTCATCTGGTACGCTTCCGGTGAAATGAAAATCCGCGGGCAAATACAGTCGTATTGCTCCATGTTATCTCTACGTAATAACAACAATCGGAAAAAAAAATTTCGAAAAAAGGCGCGCCCAATTTGACCTCGCTTTACGATGCGAAGCCAGCTGGAGATCATGATTTGCTCTGAAAAGTGAAGCATAAACAGCACTCCCAGAACCACGTTTACGATCGGCGTTTTGAATCGGCGTTTGAAATCGCTGATTCTGTCCTCGCAATGGAAGCATAAACACACCCTTATTCACAGTTGTGCATACACATGTATTTAATGCAAACATGTCTACAGGCATACATGTAGGCCTACAATTGTTCCTTTCAATTTTTACCAACTCTAAATTCTCTGATCAATTCTAAACATTCCCTGAACACTGTTAATCACTGGGCAACATGTGGACAAACTTGACTTTTTCTCTTCATGATGAATTAATTACTCACTGTATCTTTGAGTTGGTTTTACAATATTGTTTCCCCATCCTTCTGCCTTTAATAACAGCCACAAGATTACAAGTAAACCACAATTCAACAATATCAGACAAAGAAACAGCAACTAAAATACATTAAAAGATATGAGAAATCTATCTAACAGGGCAGGACTAGTTGGTTCATGACTTGCATGTAGCTTGGCAATATGGCTAGCTGTCCTGATATGAGATGATTCAGTATGTATTAATGAGAGGACAGGTTGGAGTGATCACTAACCTCACCACATGCATTCAAATTAGGACGACTCAAACCCTTCGGGGCAAACAGTAAAGAGCCACTGACATGCCCCCTATATATTCATGTGCACATGTAATTTACGCAGGAGGTTGAATACATGTGTCCGTGTAATTGCGGTGTAGGTATACATGTTTGGGTCGTTGAAAACATTTGAGTTATTCATCCAAGAGCTCATGATGTACATATAGAGCCATAGCCTAAACTACATGTATGATAAGGCTTTATTGTAATTCACGGGACTTGATTGAGAACAAGGTAGTCAACATTGTGGGCAGCCAAATGATTTTCAAATAATGACACTTTAACACCCACCATTGCTAGACTGAAGCCATACAAAGTTTCATATTGCACACATAAGCTGGTGTGTTCACTTTGTCATTTTCCACCAGTTTCAAACTTTCAATACACTACATACTAGACTGCAGTAATCAAAATGTTCTAGTATTAGTTGATAAGATCTAACATCCATATCAATCTTATGATCCAATGATAGTGTCTACCCTCAAGTCCTTTAATTGAAAGCAATCATTTATCAGCAATAGACACCCAATCAGAGAATCAATAACACAGGCACAATGCTACCCTGAACAAACAAGGTGTTTACACACACATCAAAGAGTCTTGTGTAAACACAGCTCCTTTCCAAAACAGGAATGCAACACTGTCCCCAAGAAGACAAATTTTGATTGTCCATGGATGTTGATCTGCTTTGCCATGCTGTAGACAGGCCGATCCAACATCTCTACTGGTGAAACCATTATTGCAGTGTCCCCCACCATCATAAGCCTAAGTAAAATATTGTTGCACGTACATGTACATTGTGTTAACTGCTAAAGCTTAAAATGTCAAATATGAACACTACATTTACATGTACATGTAATTGTTTTATCCACTGTGAACAATTTAGCTCTTGGATTGGTTTCACCATTTGAATCAACCATACATGTACACCGGATTGAAAGATGAGCATTAAAATGAACGCTTGCATGTTTTAAAATAAAAACCATGAGGACGTTCTGCAGACGTACAACTCCCAGGGTACAACAAAGCCAACAGATCTTGTACCCATGTACAAGTACAGGTACATGTACATCTATCAGAAGGGAGGTGTGCCAAGCCACAAAAATAAAAATCAATTAATCAATTATTCCTTTTCTCCACCAACATTTCAATCTTTCCACAAGGACTGATTCTAGCACAACACTACACTGATGAGCAATAGACAAGTGTACTGTACTCAACAGCAGGGAACAATCTTTATACTTCTCAAGTATAATTACATGTAGCAATTATAGTAAAGTTCTGATATGTGTATATTGCTCAGGGATTTTTTCCCCTTGTAAAATGCTTCCATTTATTTCATGGATTTAAGTTGGAAAAATCAATTATTCTTTGGAACTTCCAAGGCTTTGGACAACACAAAAAGCAAATATTTTTATCTACGCAATGATACAAGATTACTCTATTCAATGAGGCATTATAGCCTTGTTGAATACAATGTATACATGTACAATGTCATGTATTAAACTTTTGGTGAGTCGTTATGGCAAGTTACATGTACATGTATGTTGGTGCCTAATAATCATCAGCTGATCACTAAATGTAGCACCATGTACTACATGTATGCAATGGCTATAGTCATATTTAGAATGGATAACCAATTCAATCTCTGATCGCACAAATATTTTTTTTCTAATGACAATCTTTCAACTTATATCTTGGACTGTGCATATCAATATACTGTACATGTACAGTACCTCTGTAAATGGGGCCTAATACATGCACCTAAAATCGAATTTCAGATTAAACGTCAATCTCTTAAAAATTTACAAATTGTTTCATTCTGTTCGCCGCCTGTTTGTGCGCTTCAAATCACCAACACCGCACTTGATACCACCATTTGTTTTTCAGTCACTGGGGTTTGGTGTTGGTGAATGGGGAAATTAAATGAAGATTGTCAACACCAGGGAGGCGTTTCATGGAAGGACTTGTCGGACGTTTTATCCCACAAAAAACAGCAAGCATAGTGAATCTATCAGTTTTCACAAAATATACTGAATCTTTATATTTTAATAACTTTCTTAGATCTATTTGTTATCACTAGTCTATCTATCAGATTTTGATGAAGTTTTCAATGTTTTGCAATGTGAATTTTATTCTCTTTATTATTATTTTCAGCCCGGAGTACCCCGTAGAGACGGATGATATGACTCCTGTTTCCATGGTGAAGAAGAAGAATAGTGTACATGTAGTAGGTTTCACGGTACACCATGCCCTACAAGTAGGGTGTACCGTGAAACCTACTACACTGGAGTACCCCTTTCAAAAAATCTATGGTACTAGGGTTTACGAGATCTGGTCATCAGGGGCACAGCCGGCCCATGCTCCCCCCTTAAGAAGCAAAATTGCAAAATTACAATTTTTAATGTAAAAATGGCATTAAAACAAAAGTGTGCCCCCCCCCCTTGAGAAGTGAACTTGACCTTTTTTTTGCTTGTCAAAGTTTTCTCTAAAAAATGTGCCCCCACTTTTGGAAAATCCTGGATCTGCCCCTGTTGGTCATTACTAATAACTTGATTATAGATTTTTAATTTCATTGTAAGTTCTGCAAAGTCCCCCTTATCTGCACAATTCTAGTATAAGAGGAAATACAACAGACACAAACTATATTATGAACACATACATGTATGATACATTAGACAGGTATTCAAAAATCTGACTAAAAATGTTGGAAAAAACAAAAATTAATTTAAATTTTGACTCAAATCGTTAGGTGCACAGACTCAAGGAACAACAATAGAACAAAGTCAATGACAACAAAATAGGGTCCCAAAACAGAATTTCAAACTTTTGCAAACAATGTTTAAAATAAAATTTTAAGCTTTTAAAAGTAGCTCAATAAGCATTGAATTCCCATGTTGACTAGTCATTGTAGATCTATTATTAAAGGGGAATGAAACCTTTGGAACAAATAGGCCTGTGTAGAAACAGAAAAATCAAAGAATAAGAAAAAGAAAGTTTGAGAAAAATCGGACAAATAATGAAAAAGTTCTGAGCATTTTAATATTGCAATCACTAATGCTATGGAGATCCTTCCATTGGCAATGCAACAAGGATGTGTGATGTCACTGATGAACAACTTTCCCTTTGGTGGACAATAAATACCCTCAAACTGTCTCTTTTTGCTTTTTCTTATGATGATACAAACTCTCTATCCATGATGTATTCTTAAAAAATATGTATTTCATGCTCTCATTAAGAAAGAACACATGATCTATGGATAGATGTGATAAAAGAGGCAATTCAAGTGAAATATATACTAAAGTAATGGGGAGAGTTGTTCACAAGTGACATCACACATCTTTGTCACATTGCCAATTTGCTATCTCCATAGCATTAGTGATCGCAATATTCAAATGCTCATAACTTTCTCGTTATTTGTCCGATTTTTCTCAAATTTTTGTTGATCTGTTTCGTTGATTTTTCTGTTTTCACACAAGCTATCTTGTTCCAATGCTTTCTTGTTCCAATGCTTTCATTCTCCTTTAAGGAAGCCCATGAAGACACACAATTTTTTTTTATTACTTCATAGGCCCTTACCGCCAGTAGTTGGGTGGTAACATTACTCGTTGACGTTAAATCTTACGTTTTTGATATATATATGTTTGGAACTACCCCTTATCGACCACCTAATTTTCTAAGCATTGTATCTGCAAAATTATTTCTCAGTTTTACCTAGTTTTTGTCTCAAGAGCAGAAAATTTAGCAGATCAGATTCCCATGTTTCGATCAATTTCGATTCAATTCACGTACATCGCCAAAAAAAGAAAACAACGATTTTACATTTGCTCATTTGCACCCTTCATTTAAAACTGACCATCCGCGATATACTAAGTTTACGGCCGATTCTTGTCGCGGCGGCGAAATATTTTGACTCTTCCAAATCAGTTCTATGTCACCTTCCAAATGATCGTCTCACTACTTCCACTGCAAGCTCTGGCACATGATTCAACGATTGACGACAGATATTTGTTCTAAAGCCGTTTCCTATCATATTTCTTGGTATGAACCACTGTTTTTTCGGCAGGGTTTGGGTCTAGTCAAAACAATTTTGATATTCTACTAAATTTCTACCCTTTTCCCGTTTTCTCTCGTAAAATCAATTCTAACCGTCCATATGGACACTGCGCCTACTCTCCCGCCCATATCGTTTGTAATACGCAATAATTTTAATAGGCGCAAGGTGGTCAGTTTCAAAAGAGGTGGTCGATATGTGGTGGTCTCGCTGTAATTTATGCTAAATATTTTTATCTTATTAAACTTAGATCGATGATTATCACTTACCTCTAGAGCATCAAGCGAAGAAAAACTCGTTATTGCAAATCCGTCAATAATATCTTCATCGTTACCCGAGCTGGAGCGGGACGATTTTCGCCTTTTGGGTCTGTGTCTTGTTCGCTCCCTTCCCCTAGGGGGAGGGGGGTTGTCTTCATCGTCTTCCTCCCCGCTACCCGCGTTGTTCTGTTGTTGATTCTGCCGCTGCTGTTGTTGCTGCTTCATTTCTTGAGCCCGTTCACGTCGACGATTACGTTGTGATCGCTGCTTGGATTCGCCCTCCATGGCGATTAAGGTGGTCAAGATACTCACCTACGATCAATCAAGTGTTCGGATATTGATATTAAGAATCCAAATAGAGATAATATGTCCCACAAACAGTCAATTTCCCCGTAATTTGGAGTAGAAAATAACACCCTACATTGCGGAAAGCAATACGGAAGAGCATGACCGTATTCAGTTTCAAGAGGGCGCTTCATTTTTTGCAAAATATCGAGCCCCAGGCCCTATCCAATGCAACAAAGTCAAAGATTTTGCTCGAGTTTTCTTGCCTGTTTTTTTTTTTCAATTTCCATTGTTCAATCATATTTGAAAATAATCTGTAAATCTAAATCGCCCTTTATAACTTGCCTTTTAATTTGGCCATGACACATTGCCACGATTGGCGCATGGGATTGGTAATTGGTAAAAGAGCAATAGGTTTTTTTTTCGATTTTCGAATTTTCCAAAAGATTTTAATTAATGTGTGACGATCTCTTGAGATCTGAATAACAATTTGTTTCCAATTCTGAACGCTGCATCATCTTAAAGATCACTGGCGTAAATCCCGGGGGGATGGGGGGATATTTCCCCCACTTTTTACGGAAGAAATGAAAAAAAAATCATAAGAGATAATTTTTTTGGTGAAAAGTCTTCCTAAAATACCTTTTATCAAAAATAAAACAATATCATTGGATCATAATATGCAAATAAAGAGCCAGTTCACCATTTGCAAACGAAATACTTTTGTCTTTATTATAACATTGAAGAGAACCCCCCGTTTCTTCCAATTCATCAATGTTGGGGTTTTGGGGGGAGGGATTAAGATGGAATGTCAAAACATTTTGAATGTAATCTCTAATAAAACCATTAAACCATCATGGGGTAAATTAAAGATAACAATATTGGAGGGGTATTTGCCATATGTACATACAGTGGCATAACTACCGGTGGGTGGGGGCATGGGGGGCAAATGCTCCCCCCAACGGCTGACCCCACCCCCCCCCCAAAAAAAAAAAAAACGGGGAAAAGGAGACATCATGGAGAAAGGAAGAGAAACGTAGTGGGAAAGAAAAAAATATAATTCACTATAATGTTATATTATAATTATTTATGTTACATTACATAAGAAACATTTTTATCATAACTTTATGAAACATAATTTGCCCAGGGCATACGTCTTCATTGTTCCTGGTGCTCGCATTGTCTGTTTAACAAGATATATAATCCTGTTGTACTAAAACATCACGTTTTCAAGTCAATATAAACCAAATATATTTTCTAGCACTTGAGTTATCATATATTGACATATGCTTCTTTTACATGACTCAAAAAGTGATTGCCCCATGTTAAGGTCTCCGTATATAAACATTTCCTGTCCGTGATTACGTTCGCATTAGTGGATTGGTGAGATATGTCTGCTCTTCGTGAATTCCTAAAATCAGTCCTTAAAATGTCCCTTCTTCTGATCTGAATATGAAAAATTTTCTGCTCGCGCTTCGCGCTCGCATCATTTGGTTAATGAAATACCTATATATGGTCCTAGTTAATTCCTACAAAGAAACCTCAGAATGCCCCACTTCAGGTCTGAATTATCTAAATTTTCAGCTCGCGCTTCGCGCTCGCAATATTTGATTGGTGAGATGCGTATGATAATCATGATTGCAATGACTACAAAGAGTGTTTCATGTGTTCAGATGTAATTCTAATAAAATCAGCAAGCGCTTGGCACTCGCATTAGATGACTATGGTGAGATATGCATACTCTTAATGGATTCCTAAAATATATTCCTTAAAATCTCGCTGTTTGTGGTCAAAATATACGAAAATTTCAGCTCGCGCTTCGCGCTCGCATTGTTTAGCAAGACAGGTACCTATCATGATTACATAAATTTGATTATAATGTCCCTTTTTAGGTGTGAATATAAAAAAAATCAGCTCGCGCTTCGCGCGCTCATTCAGTGATTCAAACAATTTGCTGGTGCCCCCACAATGCCGTGACCCACGGAACGCCAGTGTGGACATATCAATGACAATTCCTTGCATATCTAAAAACATGATTGCAAAAATAATGCCTAAATATTTCAGTCATCCCCCACCCATCAACACGGATTTACGCCAGTGTTAAAGATTATTTGAAATTCAAAATATTGCCTTTTTGTAATATTTTACATTTGATTTACATCAATGTGCTATTTCAACGGTTTGGGGAGTAATGTGGTGGGTGGTCATTTCAAATAGTAGTAGATTGTTTTACTTTAAAAACATGAAAACACGAGCCATGAATAGGTCATCACCTATATAACACTTGATGTTGGGTACCTTCCAAATTAATAGTATTATTGCTATGATACGCACCCCCCCCCCCTCACTCGGACTAGATTTACGCCACTGGAAGACACACGGAAGACACACCGGTATATTACAAACAACCTACACCCCCCTCCCGATACTGATATAAGGAAATCCATGAGATAGGGTTATTTATTTAGTAATATTGAACAAGATCAATTAATGGCATGAGCTTAGACACACATCACAAGGGAAATCCCCCAAAATAATTATAATAATGACAATTATAATGATAATAATAATATAGTGATAATAATAATAACAACAATAATAATAATGATGATAAAAATAATAATTTCATCATTGGAAACTTTCAAAAAAAAATCCATCCGAAGAGTCCACGAAACGATAATTCATTTAATAAAAAAAAAAATCATGATTTATTGATTAATTGTAATTACATGTAGTTTTGTCCCATGTTTACATGTCATGAATGAGGAAACTATTACATGCATGGCCAACAGCCACCACAGTCACTACTAGATCCACATTGAACAAACCTTATCCATAGACGGATCAAGGGGTGAAACAGCCGCCCGCATTTGTGCCCCCCCCCACAAAAATAAAATAAAATTAGAGGAAAAGGATAAAAGGAAGGGAATAACTATAAGATAAATATAAAATTTAGGTCATTGAAGCTATAAAAAAAATAATATGCTTGCCCTTTTCACTTGCACTGCCTGTTGAATAAATACTACTCTGTTCAAGAGAAGGAAAAAAACATGAAGCTTAAGATATTCCATTTAAAAATCAACATGCAACATTATTCTGCTCACGATTCCAGTTTTCATTAGGGAGTTCTCGCAATTGCAACGGGGACGGATTCTTTAACAAAGTAAATCTATTAAATTGCCCACCAAATCACAATGAACAGCTTAGAGGTCTTTGTCAAAAATTGGTGAACCGGGACACAGATCGTCATTAGATTCGGAGGTGACGAAAAATTGTCATTTGTCCAGGACGACACTGATGATATCATTCACCGATTTTCGACAAAGACAAGTTTGTCATGAAGGACATTTGACAATATATTTTGACGTTCCAGAAAACGTCTGCGTGGTTGTTGCGAAAACTCGTTAATATTAGCGGGGTACGAATCGTGCTCATGATTACCAAAAGGTGCTAAATAAAAAATAAAAATAAACTCCCACCATAACGTGCTCGCGTAAATCGTTTGCTTATAGATACACATATCATGCATAATAATTGTTCATGATTATTACAAAAGTGCTTAGATTGTCCAGTTTTCATCTCCGAAAGTCGAAATTGTTCATAGCAATCATGTTCATGGTTATAAAAAAGTGCTTAGCATGTCTCTTCGCTGGCATTATTCGATTGGTAAGATATTATTCTATTCATGAGTTACTGCAAACAGTCCTTGTTATACGTCCTATTGCAGGTCAGTATATTAAAAATCTCGCAATTAAGGGAACATAATCATGTACATGTATATAATTTCATTTCTTTCTTTTCCAGGATGGATGCCCCCTTTAAGTTTGGTTTCTGTTCCTTCCTTTTTAGTATTATTATTTTTTTTCATTGTCTGATCGTGTTTATTGTATCATTGATTTAAAAATCCTGGATTCAAAGAATTTTTTTTTACCAATCGTCAGTGATTATTAGATTAATGTCAAATGATTAAAATGTTTCATTGAATTTAAGAATTATCTCCCTGTTATGAAGATTATGAATGCATCTGACATGCCCCGGGGACCTCGACACGTACGTGTTCGGGCTGCCGCAGTAAGGTCTGAACTATTTTGTATATTGTGTATTTCATTCATGCGAAGAAAAAATATTTTAACTGCATGCTTGAACTTTCCTTCCTCACGTATTATGTTCAGGGGAAGTACTATTCATTTAGTTGTTATTCTTTTCTCCCTAATACGACCGTGTTTAAAGGACAAATCCACCCCAACATAAAGTTGATTTGAATAAAAAAGGAAAAATTAAAAAAGCGTAACACTGAAAATTTAATGGAATTCGGATGTAAAATAAGAAAGTTATGACATGTTAAAGTTTCGTTTAATTTCACAAACAGCTCTATTCACATCCTGGTCGGTATGCAAATGAGAAGACTGATGACGTCATCCACTCACTATTTCTTTTGCATTTCATTATATGAAATATTTTAATTTTCTCCTCATTTTTTTTAAACCAGTGCACATCTAGTTCCCAATAATGCATATAGCATTTCTATTTATTTGAAAGCAGGATTAAAAGAGCATTGTAGATTAAATACCTTGCTCACGGGCATAGGTGAAAAGTGAAACAACGATTAATTCGTCCCTGAACATGTAGAATTTGCTTGTCCCTGAATTGCGCACATCACTGTTTTGTGAGAGAAAAAAAGGCGAACCTTTAAAATTCCATAACTTTCTTATTTTACATCCGATTTTGATGAAAATTATTAGAGAAAAATACAATCCTGTTCCCAACATAACTTATTGCCATTTCTTCGTTTAATTTTAATTCCAATGCCCTATCGCATACATTCGTAATTCCGAAGCTTCGTTATTCCGAAGGTTCGGATATTCTGAAGGTTCGTAAGTCCGAAAACGAATGAGGTTCGTAATTCCGGAAGTTCGTTAGTCCGTAAACAAAGTTTGGTTTGGTTTGGTTTTATTTACCGTATAAAAATCACAATAAAATACATTGCACAAGATATGATATTAAATATAAATATATAAACATGCACATAAAAATATACGGATGGATCACTCTATTCAGAGCCATTGATATAATGGCTCTGTTCTTCCTAGAGGTCCAGTCAAGGTAACATGAGAAAAGATAATACATTAATGATAACACGTATTTAAAATATTATTAATTAAAAACAAAAAATACAAAAAAAAGCGAGTGGTAAACAAAATAATAATTATTAGACTCAATTACAAAAAAAATAAAATATATATATCCTAACCATTCCTATAAACATGTACTTAAGGATACTTTAAACCTTAATAGTGAGTGAGTAAAAGTGAGGTTCGTAATTCCGAAGGTTCGTTAATCCGAAAACGTAATGATTAACGAACCTTATTTCGTTTTCGGACTAACGAACCTTCGGAACAACGAACCTTATTTCGTTTTCGGATTAACGAACCTTATTTCCTTTTCGGATTATCGAACCTTCGGGATAACGCCATAAATGTTCGGATTAACGAACATCGAGGTATATAGGCAATTTACGTGTTTCGGAATTACGAACCTACGAAATAAAGAACCTTCGGAATTACGAAGTGTAACCGCCCTACATTTGTCCTCAATTTTAATATAAAATTCTAGAAGAAGACTTATGAATAATTTATGACCAATATAGGCAGGCCAAACATTTTTAAACGACCTATACTTATTTGTACATGATAGGGATTTACTTGCATCTCATACTTAAGGCATGCAAATGGTTAGCTTTACATCATAACAATTGCCGTCTATCATCATCATCATCATTATCTTCATCATTGTCGTCATTATCATCATCATTATATCCTCCTCCTCATCATCACAAGTATATCTGACGTTTCGTTAAACCAAAACAAAAATGCCAAATTTATTGAATCAATATTTAATACCTTTAATATCAGAAGAAAAAAATCCTCGTAATCTTTGCAAATTATGCGAAGTGTGTTTAAAATGGCATATTCTCTATGCTGCATGAGGTTACACTTCGTAATTCCGAAGTTTCATTATTCCGAAGTTTCGTTATTCCGAAGTTTCGTTATTCCGAAGTTTCGTTATTCCGAAGGTTCGTAATTCCGAAACACGCACATTGGTTATACCTCAATGTTCGTTAATCCGAAAACGAAAAGGGTTCGTTAATCCGAACATTTTGGCGTTATTCCGAAGGTTCGTTAATCCAAAAATGAAATGATCGGTGGCGAAGGCGGGAATCCTGGAAGGGTGGAGGAGAAACACCTATGCTGTTTAATTGTTATGAGGATGGGGAGGCAAAAGGAAGGGCGACGGAGCAAATTAGAATAAAGTAGAGCAAAGCCTTCTTCCTATTACCTTACTAAAAATAAATGATAACAATAATTAAAAAAAAATGGGATTTTCTAATCTAAAATGTATACTTTGGAAAGAGTATTTCATTTAGTAAAAAAAGGGAATTTCCTATTTGAAAAAAAATAGTATTTCGTTCCTACGATGATTTTTTTTCACCGCCCCTGTGGGAAGGGGCTGATCTATCGTTACCAGGGGCGTTTACTTAAGCAGAATTTTCTCAAAGGGATGATCATAGGCTTATCAGGCTGTTTTTCTCTCATTGCTAGCCCTGCTAATATTTGTTTTATTATTAATTTTATTTATCCGGTTTAAACATATATAAATGTCACATAAAGATTCAAGGACCATACTGAACATGTTTAGAATAATTACAACTTACAAAAAAGAACAATGAACATCAAACAAATAAAATATAAATGCATTCAATGAGAAAACTACTATCATAAAAGAAGTATAGGAGCAGAACTATTATTATACAAATTATCAAATCAATTACCGCTAAGGGCGTGTTGATGCATTTTGAAATTGTTTTGTCAAAGTTCAAAATGTCCACTAAAAGATTAATTCTTGATTAAGTGTTTACCGCTTATAACCCCCCCCAAAAAAAATCGCTTTGCGCAGGGGGGGGGGTGATTGTTTGGACCAGAATAGGCCGGGGTGATTAAGACCTCAAACACAACCTTTTTGGGCTGAGGCGGGACAAAAAATAAAAACATCCGCAGCCATCGTAGCCATGTTTTCGAAATGAGGGAAAGGGGCACACTTGTTTTACATTACATTTATATGTGTATGCATACCCCCGATATACACATTTAATTAGATCGAGGGGGGGGGGGATTTCATTCACATTTTCCCTAAACGGTCGCTTTTTCTTTTCTTTAAGGGGTAGTCCGAACGCTGACTTCTTAGCTTTATGCTCATTATCAAGATAATTGTATATCATACCTGATTGAATAATGTGATCGCGAGAAGCGAGCTATTCTTTTAAAAAGAAATTTTGGGAAATTTGTCCTACGAAATTGAACATTCTGAGAAAGCATTGCGACAGATAAACTGTCATAATAGTTTGTTCATGTTGTTAGAATTCATATAGAAGTAGGTTTATGCACATCAATAAAAATGCGAGCACGCAGCGCCATTTGATGAGTTTTTACGATCATGCCTGAAAAGGAATATTTTGAGAAGTTCGTGGAATACAGTATTATTATATGAAAATTAGAGAATAATGTTACAAAAATTTGCAAGTTGCAAAATAGAAGGGAAATTTGTAATGATTTAAAATGACATGAAGCATTTAATAGTAAAGAGGTTTTGAGTAAAATGATGTAATGAAACTTTACACTAAAAAAGTAAATTATGTGTAAAAAAGTTCAAAAATTAGCAAAAATTTAAAGCATAATTGCATGTCACCTCAAAGTTCATAAAACATTTAGTGAATTTAAACATTCCTTGCCCTGTATTTCAATTTGTACTCCATCCACGACGATATCAAATGAGCTTGTTTTGTGTTTATTGATTGATACTTGAAAAACGTTTTTTTTGCATATTTTTCTTATATCCAATAAATCTAGATGGATTGAGCAATTCCAGGGGCTGATTCCGGCTGAACATTGGAAAGTGCGCCTAAAATATGTGATCAGAGACCCATAAAAATCCTAATTGTCAGAAATCACAGAGCATGAATATTGAAAATATCAAATACATTTGAGAAATTAAATTCAGAAAATGACTCTATGAATTTAAAATAGTGACAAACTTGCCAATAATATATATCTATTTTCTGCATGACCTCACAATGTTTGTACTCAGAGGTTGGTCAGAACTGTAGGCTATATAGGAACATTTTGACCTGGCAGTGTTGCCCGAAACCTCCCAAGTGAAAGTTATGCTGTTAAGTTGGCGAAACTTACCTTTTTTTAATAGTAAGTACAAATTTAGTCTGTATTATTACCATCATTATCATAGGACGATCTTCATTGTCATAATCACCATCATCATCATCATCATTATCATCACCATCACCACCACCACCATCGCCACCACCACCACCACCACCATCATCATCATCATCACCACCACCATCATCATCACCACCACCACCACCACCACCATCACCACCATCATCATCACCACCACCACCACCACCACCATCACCACCACCACCACCACCACCATCATCATCACCACCATCACCACCACCACCACCATCATCACCACCACCACCACCACAAACACCATCACCAACACCATTGTCATTGCTAATTGATTAATTAATTTTCATGATTCGTAAAATTTGTATGCAAGTGATGAATATAAAAAAAATGTTTATGACCTGTTTTGGAGTTTATTTTTTGGTATCCTGTCAATATCATTATTACTATACTTTATACCACTTAAAATAATCCACTCTTGAAAATAAAAAAACTGAAATATTGGAAAGAGATAAAAAGAAAGAAATTATAAAAGATGTACTCTTTCTGGAGTTTTGTTGTTGTTGAAATATTAAGGGCCTATCTTTTCAGAAATATACAATATCGTGTAGGGATAAGCAATATATTCCTAAGTCAGCCATGCATCGTAATTGTTGATGTCAACACTTACTTGGTATTTGTTATTTTCAAACATCAGAATAACTCAAAAGAATTGAAAACTGCCAACAAATCTCTGCACAAACAACATAATTGCACAATAAAAGCGCCTGCAGCTTGATGCACTTTTCAATCTCTCAACCATAAATTTGTAAAAAGCCACAATAAAGCACAAGTGGTGAATGTGCTGTGCCAGAGAAAAAAAAGTACACCAAGAAACCACCCACGTGAAGGCAAGAGCCTTATTCACAGGAAACCTTCTATGTGAAAAGAAGAAACTCTTTGACAAAAGCATACTTTGTATTGTTGTTCCTGGCAATTTATTACTCTATGAACACATGGGAATGTCTGTTTCAAATTCAACATCATATCACACAATCAATTTTGATCACATAGTTGTCAATCAAAGTCTTTATACATGCTACACTGTGATTTATTGACTAACCACAAATAACATAGCTTTTGTGAAATAATCATCTAGTATTTCTTCATCAATTGTCTTTAAATAAATGATATCATCATATAAATATCTACAGATATACACAATTATCATCTCAAAAATTTGATTATCAAATTAAATTATCATGATTGATATATTTGAATCAATAAACCAAAAATCTCATATAAATACATAGCACACTTTGTTCATTTTGCGAAGGCAAAGATTGTCATCATCCTAATAATAATAATCTAATATCCTCTTATATGAATTCAATAATTATACACTAATGGTTCACACTTATTTCTGTAATAAATAAAGGCACCAAACAGTGCTATATACAGCAATGGCATCTTAAGTTGTATGAAGTAAACACATTATAAATGAAAACATAACAAAATGAAGATTTGATCTTTTAATAAAAAACAAACTTTATTAATTTGTTTTCAGAAAGAATGAAATTACATAAAAACAAAATATACATACTGTGTTTTGTCATGTGTACAGACTAAAATTTTTTGTCAACCTGATTTAAAACATTTAAAAGTCTTAGAGAATAAATTAAAGTAAGCAATTAAGAAAAAGGTGAAACCTATTTAAATTGATCATGATTGCTAGGAAATGATTGAATCTATAGATTTTTATACACAATCGATACATGCTAGTAAATATAATATATATTACCATATATGTGAACTGAAAATAATTAAACAAATGTAGAACAGAAAGAGAATAAATTTAAATACACATGTTTTTCTAAATATATTATAGAAAAGGCACAGCATTAACAGTCAGTCAAACTTTTTTGAAAGAGCATCATCACACTTTAATATACATGTTGATCAACTTTGGGCTGTTTCATGTATTTCCATGGCACTTTGTGACTTCAAATAATGTACATATTGAAGTATTGTTAAATTTCTTAATTTTGTTTTCTCATAAATCTAACCTTACACGTATAATGAGTATCCTGTCGCCTGGCGAGCAGAAGGTCATTAAGATTTTAAGGTATGTCAATTGCCATTCTGCCCTTTGTCAGATGCATATGAATTGAAAATTACCCTAATGTGTAATCTACTGCCCTTCTGCCAGCCAAGTGGTGATTTTATGATCACGGGCAACAGGGCAGACTTCCAAGTACAAACAACTTTTTGATACAAGATTATATTTTGAAATATATAATTAGACAAAATTTTGTTGAAATACATGACATGATGAGGGATTACCTAAGAATGTATGTCCTAAATGCGGGTACTACAAAAGTACACATCAATATGTGATTTATAAAGAAATCAACTAATTACTTTGATGCATTAACAAAACATCTATATAAAAACTGCCAATATATTGAATATGAATTAAACTCATATCAAAACAAAATCATTACTGGACATCTGAATTTGACATTATTAAAAAGAATAATCAGGGGGTGTGTTAGTGTTGATAAAGTGTGAAACAAGCACAATGCTTGCTGAATAGTTATACTCATAACTTAAGGTCTTGCATATCAATCAACATCACAAAGTTAAACCTATGAATTGTTTGTTTTATCAAACAGAACAATACAAATATATGGCAGAAAATTGGTTGCAAATCAGAACGTTTAGAACTACACGGTCAAAAATTAAGCTGGCTGTAAAATTCTTTTATATCATCAATATCAGAGTATATCCAAAAATATTCCGGTTGTCCTTGTGTGTGCAAACTTAAAGAGTCATTGCTTCCTAGTCCTTTAGCATGGGCATATGAAACTATGCTCATATAATACCAGGGGTTGTATTCTGAGATCCATTTTATCTCAGATAAAATAAATTATTTAATCTCCTTATAATCAGTGAGATAAAATACCCCTAATTCTGAGAAGAATTTTATCTTCAATTTATCTCTGTAAGACACACCTACTTTTGAAGCAATATCCAATGAGAAACATGCTTTTATAGCTCTCTCATCTCACTCAACCAATGAAAATCCATTCTGCCGGGAGGTGTGGCAAAGGAGTGAGATTGCGTCAATTTATTGACTTCGAATACGCTTGCACTATACGCTAGTGCGACTTAAAAGAGATTGCTTTAAAAAAAATGACATTCTCATTTATTCTTGATGTCTATATCGCATCTTTTCAAGCATCCTTTCAGAGACAATTTCAGTCAAGAAGAGTCTTATGAAATAATTCCTGATTGTACAGGAATAAAGTTAAGGTGTTACTCTCAATTAATATATAATTTTTCCTCATTTTTCAAATCAACATTTGAAGTTAATTCACCTTGAAAAATTGATGAAATAAACGTTGCAGAGATAAAATAGCCCCAACCCTCTTCTATTTATTAAAAAAAAAATTTTAGTTTATTTTTTCTTCAAAGCAACATGGGTGCAAGCACATTATCCGCATTGCAATGGTAAACTATGCGATGTGTATGTCTACACAGGCATTCATCTGTTGCGTATCATCTATAGATACGCAAGATAGAATTTATGCGCAAGATAAAAATAATATGTGTATGACAGTAAATGAGATTTAGATAACAAATAAGTTCATTTTGTGCAAATAGTTTGAATTGTAAGATTAAAATACATTTTTTGAAATTGAAACCAACTTTGAACATTATAAAGATCAAGTTTAAATATGAAAGTTGAACAACTGAGGTAAAGAAAAAAATCCTTACAACATTCAGATAATGCAAATGAAACAAATGTATTGAAAATCGTTGATTTTACAATAACAATATTGTGAACAGAGATAGAAAACACATAAAATATAATTCAATATATTTGTGCTTGTAAGTATAAGTGAATTCATTTGTATTGGATTTAAACAAAACACTTGTCAAAAGTAGTCATATATCTGAATATTTGTTCACTCTATAAACTTCAAAGGATATGCCATTCTATAGCATTCATCTACTCAAAGATAGGTATTCATCTATACAATTTCATTACAATTTGTTCAATTCAATAAAAATAAATGTTTTCTTTGTTCAGCTTTTCCACATACATGTATATAAGCTTGTTCTACTATTTCAAGAACAGTTATTGAATATCATTCTGAGGAATACTGAATTGAATAGCTGACAGTGTTAAAGGCATAAAGCATTCTGGTCATTAGCATATATTGGAGTAAACTGGACTCGGTATGACTTGGATGGAGTAACTTGGACATTGCTGGATTATGCTAGATAGAAGATCCCTGATATTAGTAGACACCGTTCTCACTATTGTCCTAAAACTAGTTTACTGGAAACTAGCTTAACGTGTAATGAAAATAGTCGAAGTGGTCTTGGAAGTGATCTCCCAAACCGGTTCAGAAAACCACCTTGCTATGTAGTTTTGAAGATCCCTTTGCGTTTTAGCGTAATTGAGGACACCACCGTTCGGTTTCAAATTTCGCGATAGACATGTCACCCCACTGAGTGTTCCCATAGCAACAAGACCGCTTTATGCGAAGTGGTTTTGAAATCCACTTTCAAGTGATCAAGTGGGAACGTTAGCAAAGCGATCTCCAAAACTGGTTTCCTGAACCAGTTTTAGAAAGTATAATGAGATCAGTGTCGTAATTAATGTTAAGGTGTCATTGCAAGTGACTTGAACTCTTACAATCAAATACTAATTTGCAATTGATTGCAGGGCAATCCTTGCATAAAAAAAATCTGCCACTTTGATTTGCTCTTGTGACATATGGTTTATCAATTGCATATTTGTGACTGATATTTGGAATCAATTGTAAATAAATTTCTTAAAACACATCCCTGGAAACCTGACCAGGTGATATAGATAATATGGAAAGTTGCTTCCTGCAAACTGTCATGGCAAGATAGAATGATAGAGACCATACCTTGTCATAGACATCAGTAGTAAAAGGGGAATTTCACCCTGAAAAAAAATTTATCGTAAAAATAGCAGAAGAAATATTACAAAATATTTCCAAAGGTTTGAGGAAAATCTAACAAAGAAGA
Source organism: Lytechinus variegatus (assembly GCF_018143015.1). NCBI lineage: Eukaryota > Metazoa > Echinodermata > Echinoidea > Temnopleuroida > Toxopneustidae > Lytechinus > Lytechinus variegatus. The sequence continues at coordinate 78,307,157 of NC_054741.1, forward strand.
AAAAGTTATTCGAATTTTAATTTTTTGATTTGTGATGTCATATGCAAGCAGATTTTGTGCATGTCGTAGGGGAAAAATCAACAAAATGTCATTTTCTCAAAAAATTTAAAATGGGTTTTATAGTACCTTACAGTGCATCAATAGAAACATTATTTCACACCCACTCCTACGAAAGAAAAAAAAACAGTCATTATGAACCACTAAAAACTTTATATTGCATAACATACGGGGCAGCTGCTGATACATGACGTCACAAATCCAAAAATTAAAATTTTAGTAACTTTCTTGATCGTTGATGTATTTTACTCAAACCTTCACAAATATTTTTCTTATTTTTTCTGTTATTTTTACAACAAATTTTTCATCGGGGTGAACTTCCCCTTTAAGAGTCCTTCCTGGATACTGTACAGTCAAGTTTGCCAAGCACTGATATCTGACAAGCAACATTATTCTTCAGTCTTTTTTTCTTCTTTGGAGGCAGTTGTCTGAAAAATCTTTAAGGCACAGGTGATGTTGGTGTGGAGTGTGAAAGTTTATTGTAAGCTCGTTCCACTCTCATTAGCTCCTAAAGAAAAATAAGAAAGAAAAAATTATAAATATTGAATGTAGAAATCTCCTCAATGAATTATAAATGAATCTTACAATCTGTAATCTAATTCCTGTCAGACATAGCAACAATTGACATAAGCAAAGTTAAATCCAAATAAAGTAATAATGCATTCATTAATTTGTTTTAATATAATAAACCAAAAAACTCATGGAACTGACTGTGTAAGTGTAAAATACTGTAAATACCCAGGTTGCACTATCAAAATACCAAAGCTATCAGTGTATTCCTCTTACATCTGGGGCCTGTTTCATAAAGCTGTTTGTAAGTTAAGAGTGACTTTAAGAACGACTGGTGATCCATTCTTATGCGCTGAACCATTGCCAATGAATCCACCTTTTACCACATGAAAGTGGCTCTCAACTTACAAAGAGCTTTATGAAACATCCACCAGGTAGGACTAGTATGTTGCTCATCTTATGAAAAAAAAACACAATAAAAAACACAGAGACATTTAAAAGTCTTATGTCTCATTGCCAGATATTTTGTTTCTGTCCATTTTGTAACATGGAGACTGGTAGGAAATAAACCCTGACTTTCTACCTTGGTTTGTTGGGTAAGGGCTCCTTCCAGTCTGACATTCTCTGCTGTTTTCTGACTCATGAGGGCAGCATTTTCCCTGCATCTCTCCTCAGCTACCCACAGCTGGCGCTCTAGTAGTTTGACTTTCTGATCTAACCGATACAGCTGCTGATCTTTCTCTTCAAGCTAAAAAGAAGGGGGATGGAAGTAGACAGATATATTGGGCAAAATTTATCAAAGTAAATAACCACAGATAGAAAATGTACATTTCTAACCAAAACACATGGCTAAATCAGACTCAGTGTTTGCGTATGCTAAAAAAAAAAACCCCACTACAATTTGAAACCTGAAGGGGGTTTAAGCCTCCGATTGAAGCCATTATGTTTATGCTACTCTTATGAATATGTCTCATTAGCACTTAGATATAAACAGTGCATAGTTATTAAATGCCTTACAAATAACCAGGGGCCCGTAACACAAAACTTAGCAATGATCGTAGAACATTTTTCTACGATTGATTCCATTGACTACAATGTACAATCAATCGTGAAGATCAAGGGTACGATCACTCGCTAACCTTTGTGTTACGAGACCCTGATTATCATTATAATCTTAATTTAATCTTTTGTGAGTTAATAGTGTGTTAATTAACACTCAATGAAGTAAATGAATTAACAATTGTAAAGACAAATATAGTTTCAAAAACACGCTTTCTTGTATCTGAACATGCAAATAATTTGACTGACCTGTAAGCTTTTCTGAAAGCTTGAATCCCCTCCATCAAGACTGTTATCCAATCTACTAGCTTGTTTGAGAGTGGTGTTCTCAATCCTTAGCTGTTTAACTCTATCCTGGAGATGGCGTAGAAGTTTGTTAGTACCAGTCTCACCAGATCCTACAGATGATGATGGGGTAGATGTTCCAAGCTACCAAAAATGACAACAATGACAATACTTTTTAATACATGGACACTCCCTAATATATACAAGATATTCTCCTTGGGACCGGTTTGCGAAAAGTCTTAAGATAAAACACATCTAGATATTCAACACTCAGAAATACTTATATGAGACGTGCAAATTATTATATTTTTGTCCTTGCGTTTCAACGCAAGTCTGCCGGCAATGGGTCCAAGTATATAAATTTGATCACATAGGAATAGCAGTGTACATACATCTTCTCCACTCACTTGTATACCAAATCATTAAGTTGCATTTGCAAAATAAGAAGTTTTTAATGAGATGTAAATACATAATAAAGTAAGATATGATTGAATGATATTGAAAAGATCTGAATATGACATGCTAATGAATTAACACATTTAAGACAAACAATGTTTTTTATTTCATAATGTTAAACTAAACATCAGAGGGGCATTTCATAAAAATTATCAGCAATGACTAAATGACTGTCAGCTCTGAAGAGGTCAGTGAAATCCATGGGTTTGATTGACTGAGAGACACTGATCTATAACTGTTACTATGGTAACATTCAGAGCTAACAAACTTTATGAATCGGTGCCCATATTTCCTTTGAATTTGAAAACCGTCATGTAATTCTTACTGCCGAGTTCCTCAATCTTGAATCTGAAAGGCTTCCTTTGAATGACCCACTCCCACTGTGGGATTCCTCTAATCTCCTGAATAAAATAAAGAAAGAAAAGGATAACAATTAAATTGAAACTGAATTAAATAAAAAGAGACATTAAAATTAGTAAATAATCTTAATATTATTTAAATGATACATCTATGTATGGCTTAGAAGAGCTTCAATTTAAAAAAAAATATACTGATGTAATTAAATTATTCAATCATAAAAGCATGTATTTGACATCATTTTCTTTAATAAAGGACAAGTCCACCCCAACAAAAACTTGATTTGAATAAAAAGAGAAAAATTCAACAAGCACAACACTGAAAATTTCATCAAAATTGGATGTAAAATAAGAAAGTTATGGCATTTTAAAATTTTGCTTATCTTCAAAAAAATAGTTATATGAACGAGCCAGTTAGATCCAAATGAGAGAGTTGATGACATCACTCACTCACTATTTCTTTTGTATTTTATTATATGAAATATTTTTATTTTCTCGTCATTGTCATGTAAAATGAAGTTTCATTCCTCCCTAAACACGTGGAATTCCATTATTTTAACATTTTGTGCTTCAGGCATGGAGGTCCTAATTGTCAAATTCGTAAAAATTGAAATATTGTATAATTCAAACAATAAAAAACAAAAGAAATAGTGAGTGACATCATCGACTCTCTCATTTGGATGTAACTGGCTCGTTCATATAACTATTTTGTTGAAAATAAGCGAAACTTTGAAATGTCATAACTTTCTTATTTTACATCCGATTTTGATGAAATTTTCAGCATTGTGCTTGTCTGATTTTTCTCTATTGATTAAAATCAACATTTTTCTGAGGTGGACTTGACCTTTAAATAAAATTTTTTTCTCATTAAAAAAAAAAACTGAAAAAAAACAATGCTTACACTTCCAGCTCTTTATTGAGTTCATCTTCAAACTTCCTAGCCATCTTGAGAGCAGTCTCCTCCTTCCAGGCAGCCATATTGGATTGAATCTGACGTAGCTCCTCATCTTTATTCATTAGCTCCTGCTGGAGAGTCTTCTCAGAGTCCCGGAGTAGCCCCAAGGAGCGCTGGAGCCGGTCTAGCTCAACGTCTCTCTCCTGGAATAAACAGTAATCATTTATCAATTTGACTACTACACCTCACGACTAAAATTCATAGAAAACTATGCATTAAATTGTGAATAAAGGAGAAACGAAAAACAATTTGAACGAAGATAAGGTAAAATAAAATTTCAAAGAATATCGATTTCAAACAGCAAACTTGGAACATGGTCAAACTGTCTTGAAAAACACCTTCTGAAGTAAATTCTGATGATATAAGCCTAAATTTTTCTATGAAAATAACATCTATGTTACAGTGATTAGGAATTTATTAACATAGGAAACATATCAGCACCCTCCATTATCTATTCTGGTTTGCCACTAAGAAAACATGGTGGCGTATTCTTATAATGATTCGTATCAGAATATGCCTATTATGATATGCATCCCGTTTGCTTTGTTCCACATGGTCGAATATAAAATAGGGTAATTACTTACCCCTTCAAATATTTGAGCCTTTTCTCTTCCCATTGACTCAACAAGTTTCTTCACTTCATTATCCTGTATAGGAGAAGACAGAGTTAAGAGACAGGTAATATAAACAAGAACAAACACAAGGAGATATGGACAGGTGAAGATCAGTGAGAAAAATAAGGATAAAGAAAGGATAGAAAGTGTGAAAATTGTGTTTGGTAAAACCAAAGTGGCAAAAGGAAAAAGGATTGGAAAAAGGTTGGGAAAATGTAGATAGACCAATCTTCAGAAGACTACATGTACATCTTAAAGGCATGGTCACACCGCCCGAGCGTTGTTGGAGCGGTCGTGGAGCGGAGAAAAAAAATCATCACCGCTCGCTCCCGTTCACCATTTTCGATTGTTTTGATTTTGTTTTTGATTTTTTCCCCAATTTTGTGAGCGAAATTCATCCCCCTCTCCCTACCGCTCCAACAACGCTTGGGCGGTGTGACCAGGCCTTTACAACTTTATGACTGCACAATCTAAGTTTGAAGATATTAGTGATCTTAAATGTAGGGGGAAAAATATCAATTTTGAAGATTTAAATGTTAGGTCTATTGGAATCATGTGCTAAGGAGATGCAATAGTTGTAAGATTGACAACATCTTGGTTTGCAAATGGAACAGACCAGTAAAATAACGCCTTTAATATTTTTTGTGATATTATAAAGGAATATAGTAGCTCCAAACTCTACATATTGTTTCATTGTATCATTATTTTACAATTGATTGCATCTCTTTAAATGCAACAAGTTTGATTATATAGCTATATATTATAAGGCTCTGATAAAAGCTGCTATAGCCATAACACGGACCAACGTGCTAAATAATCTACTAATGTCAAGCTACTAGCTCTTAAGTAATCGCATACCTTTTCTCTGTTTGCCCTTGTGGTAGCTCTCCTTTGTTTCTCTAAGTCATCTCGTAATGATTTAATATAGTTCCTTAGATCATCATTGGTAGCTTTAAGGTTTGAGATAGCTGCCATGAGCTGAGTACGACCAGGACTGTTGAAGGATGCTTGTTTGGAAGAACCGGTCTGAGATGGCGAGTCTGCTTTCATATTTCTTGAGCTAAATATTAAATTGACACATACAAGTTTTTATTACGGATATATGCTTTCCTGTCTATGTATTCACTTTTCATGTGTTTCAGAAAAGTAGTAATCTATTGCAATCATTTTATAATTCCGACAACAGCTGTTTGCTTGCTTACAATCAATCTTGTAGATAGACGATGTTGATTACACTCTTAAAGAATTGGTTGATTTGAGTTTATTAAGCAGAATTGCATCATATGTCCATGAAAGTTGGTCCAAGAAACCATAGGAGTATTGTAAACCAAACTACATATATATTTTTCTTCAAAATGCCCCCAAAATCTATTTGAGGCTGTCCAAAGGGCCTATTTTTTGATATGCACCCAGCATACGAAAAAAAGAGAAATGAAACACCAACAACTGAGCAATCAAGAGGTCTAAGAATTGGACATTAATAATAACATCTTCATCTAGTATGTCACAGTGTATCAGTTAGGGAATCAATCATCAAGAAAACAACATCTACCTGAACAGAGGTACTTTACGGGGTGTTGATCCAACCAGATTGGATGTTTTCCGACACTCTTCATTTAGTTCCATAACGATGCTTCTATAGCTCTGGTCTAAGCTGCTCTGACTGGATGATGAATCACGTTGTTTCTGACGGTAACCTTTGACCTCTGTTCTTAGCTGGGTCAATTCATCATCTTGTTGCTTGAGCTTTTGCTGCAGCTTTTCTGTTTCTCTTGTTTTCTCCTGCCAAAAAGATAAAGAAAAATCCTCAAATTATAGATACTGATTATAAAAACAAAACAATTAAACAATAAAACTTTATCGGAAGCTAAACCTCGCTTACACAAAAAGGGGCATTATGAGTGCTTTCCAATAAAAATTTTCAATGTTAAAACAATAAGGCATAACAATTTTCATTCTTTTTTTTCTAAAGCATTTTAATTACTATATATATAAGGAAATATGTATTTGTTTCTTTTATCTTTATCTAATTTTGAAAGTTTTTAAATATCAATTTTGGGGAAAAATGCTTGGCATTGTCAAATTGATTACTTAAAAAACCCCACCTAATCCTTGCATTTATCTAATGAACAGGAAACCATTGACCCCAAAGACATTCATAACATTTCCTCTCTTGGTAGCTTCAAAATCTCATGAAAATCTAGTCAGATAAACTTAACCATAATTAATACTCTCAGTATATTTACTCTTAATATTCTTATAATCTTCTCTGCGTCATGAGCATGTAACATGATTAATACAAGATTGTTATAAGAACATACATATATAATATGAATAAGCATAATTTATCCATACCTTTATTGCTTGAATAGCTACAACTATAATATGAAGGTAATCTTCCTTGCCACTCATCATGAGCTTATTTCTTTAAAACATCTTCAAAACATACAAACTTTCAGTGTGTCTGAACAATCTGACAGACAGAGATAACTCCAATAACAGTTCACATGATGGTATTCAAACTTAATGACATAGTTCATAAGCTGTTGCTTCTTAATCCGCTATATTGATGAACCCATGGCAGACAGAATACAGATCAATAAATCAATAATGGTTGCAATCAGATTCAATAAAAATTGACATGAGATGAGCCTCAGGCAATACAAGGACCATTATCCAGTTCTGTTGGTGCTATATGTCCAGTAGGTCAGCAAATAATACAGTTGTGTTGACTCCAATGGAGGGACTATAGAGTCAAAGTCTACTAACTATCCTTTAAAGTGACCGTCAGATATTGAGATCAAAGAGTAGCAAACTTCCATAATTCTACTCTAATAGTCCAGTGAGTGCACCTAATATGATCCCATTTCACTGACAGCTTGTACTACTGTATCACTCTCAAGAAGATGCAACAATAACATAATATCCGGTCATATAATTTATTGCATCTCCAGGGCAGAGTTCATGAGCATTTGACTTCCAAAGTAAACTTAAAATCACCATCAACTGCTATAAAGGACAGATTTGAATCTTGACCACTTCAAGATAAGTCTATTTGCTTAGTCCCTTCCATACACTTTGACTGTGTTTACATGCCAACTATGAAGTGCCATATCTTCATTGAGAACAAATAACACATGGGCACCTATAATCATGCACATATTGTACCGATGGATGGGAGAACTTGTTTCGTTTTCAACGTTTTGAACTTTAGTTGGTTTTATACCCATGTATATGATATTTATGTTACACATGATCTTGTTGGAAGCTTTCTAAGGGTGTTTGTTCCCTGTGCGTGATATAGATATTCTAATTGAATCTAAGGATATGTAAACATTAGCTAGGAGTTTGCGTATGAGTAGAAGTCATAAAGTCCTTGTGGGACTTTCGACATGTTGCTGTCTTAAATGATTATTTCCTTTTGAAATCATCTTAAAAATAAATTAGAGAGGGTTGTGAAATTATATTGCCAGAAACATTTTCAGGCAATTTTTTTTAATATAAAAAATAAAATATTTCTTATTAACTTTGGGGAAATATATGAATGATTTAAGTTGTCGGCAGTAATTTGTATGGTCTTTTAATGATTTGCATCATATCAATGCTGGACTATAAACCCAATTAAACCTCTCCAACCAAGGTATATTTACCCCAAAAATTATATGAGCCTAGCTTTGTATATCAAAATCCTGTGCTGAAATCAACATTGTGTTGCATAGATTTTAATTAAGGATATAATTTCTGAAAATTACACACACTAATTCAAAGTTCTATTTAATATGCATTATTGATTAAAAGAAACTATTTCATACTTCACATGAGATGGCACATTTACTAAAGTAATTTATATTAAGAATTGCTTTTCAATTATACACATCATTCACTTCTACAGCATTCACCACTATGGTAAGGTTCATAAGATTTTATAAGGTAGTATTAGATCATATACATCAATTAAAACATACCTGACAAAATGTGTTTGTTCCTATAAATATTAGTAAAGAAAACAGAAAATAAGCATTGGTAAGTTATAAAGAGTTAATTTATTTATCCAGTTAAAAGAATCCTATGATGTAATATTACCTGTGCCATTTGATCTCGTATCTGATCAAGTTGTATCTGTATTTCCTGTCTAGCTTCCTCTCTTGCCTTAGAGACAGCTTCAACCTTCTCTCTGCCAGCTCCTAGGTTCTCATCTCTCAGCTTTTCAAGCTCCTTCAAAATAATAAAAATACAATCATGCTGAAATAAGTCTTTAGCTCGAGGAATGCACATATATGTTACATATTTGAAAAAGGGTTAGCATTCAAATATGATCAAGGTAAAACATTTTTTTCTTTCATAAATGAATTATATCCATGTAAACATAAAAAACATTTTAATGGTTAAAATGAAAAAAAAAGAAGAAAAGATACACCAAAAAATGCAATGTTTTTGAGGAAATTGGTATAGATGGTAAGCAAGCAATGTTTGATTTCTTACGGGAAGAAAAGAAAGACAGATTATTAGTGTTTTTTCCTTTTGTGAGGTAATAGATATTTTAGAGAACAAAACTGCATTAAACTGCATTATCTTAGCAACTAAAAAAAAACAAAACAAAAAAAAACCAAGTAGCACATCTCGTAGAATAACAGAAGATTTTATTAAAAACTGACATTACTTAAATCTTCCATTTTCATTATTGTTTCTGCAACTCTTTCATAAATACAACAAAGTAACAAAGAAAATACATAATTCATAACAAATTATCTTATAATGAACAAATGTGAACAAGGTCGTATTTCCTATACAAAGATTTAAAAAGGTTGCAGGGGTTGCCAGTATAAGCTTAGCTTGACTCTGTGGCAAAATCAAATGATGATTTATTTATTTCGTTTTATTTCATTTCTTCATATAGCAAAGACTTACATTACTACTGTCAAGCCTCATGTGTGATTTTTTTGGTAAAAACTCATTCCATCTTACAATATTCAAAGGACTTGAACTTACACATAAGTGCCAGAATGTACATATAATCTTGTTATTTTGGCTATGCAGTGATTTGTCTTATAACACACACATCTGGTAATGTGATTTTAAGTCCTTTCATCTCTTTGTGAAACCTGCCCCAGGTCCTATTTACCTCTTTCATATTACTATGGCTTGTCTTTAAGGTATCTCTCAGCTGCTTTTCTCTTTTTAGCTCCTCTCTAAGATGCTTGGTTTCTATGGCAACTGCATCCTCCTTGGCCAGTGCTTCTCTTTGTCTCTCTTTCTCTGCGTCTGTCTCAAAGATGGCCTTCTGTTCCTCAAGGGCTTTTTGAATCTGAATTTAATTCAATAGTATGGGTTTCACTGTGCAAAGCTCCTCAACATAACAGCATGGGGTGAAGAAACCTTTGATTATTATGAATGTGTGGTTTTTCATTTCACTGATTAAATTAAGATATCTAGTAGCAGGAAGCAATACTTTTATTTTAAAAAATCTTTAAAATGAAAGATAATTATGACCATAATATCACCTTAAATCTAATTCTAGCAAGGTGGTGTAAAAAGTCAGGATACTTATGATTGCCAACACAAATGGGTACAGTTGTGAAGGTATAATATCATTGATTAGAAAAAGTGACATCATATGGGTGGAACACCATGCTTACTATGCTACTATTACAGCAATTACGCATTTTCTGCCATGATTATTTTCCATATTGTAATAATTTTTACATACTTCCGTTTTCACTCTACTTGATTTTGTTTCTAACTCATTTTGAGATTGTTACCAGCTGGCATTAACAGTTAACACTAGGTTTAACTAAGAACACACTTACGGAGTGCCAGTTGCCAACTCATTTCTACTACTAAGTATACATTATTGCAATCCTGCTGTGAATAGTTGCCCAAAGATGAATTTTGATATTAAATGTTAAGTGAAATTATTATGAGAATACTCGACCGATGTGAGGTGAATGGGTACCCGGCAGGATTATTTCCTTGAATGCACTGAGCGCCAGTGATGGTAGCTCGAGCTAAAGCCGGAGTAATAATAGCAGCGCTTTGTATCCTCAGGCAAAAAACGCTTTATAAATCAAGGTATTATTATTATTACATTATATTTCAATGAATTATTTTTACATTAAGGAATAATGAAGGAGGTAAGTGAAATCCAACATTTCAGAGAAATGCAGACTAAAATATTTGTTCATTCCCAAGATAATTCCAGGTCTACTAATAATCCAACAAGGACAACTGTACGTATAGTTGAGGCAAGAATGAGGTATTTTGACATTTTTATAACCCATTCATGAGGAAAAATTTTGATTGTATAGAAAATAAATTCATAAGAATCTAAAAAATTGGAATATGTTAAATTTATATAGTATAATGATTCAATTAAGAATTGAATTGAATATCATCAACTACATAACATGCATAATATTTTGGACTTGTGTAAATCTATAAAGGTAAAAATTATCTCATTCAGTATTATCTACTTATCGGGTACAAGTTCAGCATTTGTTTTAAACATAACATGAGGCATAGAATTGTATAAATTTGTTTTCTTTTATATAAAACAGAATAAACAAAAACATATCACAATTAAAAAACATTAACATCTGCATGACACAATGCATAAAAAATAAATTATGATTAGATAAGAGAAATACATAAAAATAAAAGCTTGAGATGTGAGTGTACATGATTAAAACCATACCTGTTGTTGTGCTTCTAATCTCATCTGATCTCCCAATGTTCTCGTAGAAATCTCCTGCTGTGATAGCTTCTCTCTTAACTCATTCAACTCACAATCTTTCTCCTGAAATATATAGAAACAAAAGTATTCTGTTATATAATATTAAAATCGGTAAAATTATGATATATATCATTGCTATATCACACTAATTAACATATAATAGTTAATGAAAATATCATAATTGATGAGGGGGATATTGTTGTAAGGGAGTGATGTAGTATTTAGAAACAGCATTGCTTATATCAGATAAGAATTTGAATAATTTTTTTAGAAAACAAATGGTTAATTTTGAAAAGAACCAGATCTGATTTAATCTAAAATCTTACTTGTTTTGATAAAACCTACACTGTAGGTATAAATAGGGGATATTTCATCCATTCATTAATTTTTTTACCAAACTTGGAATGATATATGAAATTAAAACAGATCACATCTCCCCCCCCCCCCGAAAATGATTGCATACACAATATAAACACAATACACAATATAAACATATAAGTACTATTTTGGTAAACATATATTTTTCAAAATTTTTACTAATCTAAAACAGCCCCACTTATTGCTGTCCAGTGATGGCAATAGAAAGAACTGAAAATATTGGTTATGTTGAAGAAGCAATTGCTTTGATCTAAAACTTACACACAACAATTATGACTTTTAATCTGGATTTGCCGTGTTATCATGAAACCACAAACATAGTGCATACTTTCTAAGATCTCACCTGAATTTTAAAATACTGTAATTAAAACAGGTTGGATATGGCTTAAAATGTTTGAATTGTACATCATACTGTACATAGAATCTGTCTATGCAAATAATTCTTATAACTTTCTTATAACTTTTCTCCTATTTTCTAATAATTAAAATAAGAATAAATACACACATCTAAATTAAGTGTTTTGGGGGTAATACAGAAACTTTTATTGAATCAATATGTTAATACTTCATGCATTTATTATCAGAATGAAAATAATAAAATGTTTGTAATGAAATAATAATTACTAGTCATTTCTACTGAATTTCAAGTATTGTCATCTAATATTCAGTTCAAGGCTTTATCTGTTTGTATCCATTATGTAAACATGCATTCACATTCACTGTAAACAATCTTTATGTAACAATATCTTTATTTGTTTAATATGATATTTTGATGTTTATTGACTTGAAGTTGTGAACGAAACAAATTTTGGATATGGATCAATAAAGACGAACTTTGAAAAAATCAAAGTATTGTATAATTTGAGATAATATAGTATTATTCTGCTTCCCAAGGTATTCAAAATAACAACCCAGCAACTAATGACATGTTGAGTCTACTTTTCGCTTACCTCATTTTCCTTCTCCAGTTTAGTAAGTCTCTCAGTTGATTGTGTCTGTTCTTTGATCAATATTTCTTGGTGAGTCTTCTCTAACAACTTCTTTTGCTGCATGGTGCAGATATGAAAATAATGAGAATACATGAAACAATGACATTAATATATTCAAACATTCTTTATCCTACTGTACATCTTCTTGCAATTAACTTGCTTTATGCATGATTTCAAGCTTATAAAATAATGCCAATATTTCTCCATTCTCCTTCTAAGTTTGTTTAAATCTAGGTATTACAACAATAGTTGCATCCATGATTGGGTCATCACTTGATATGGCTCAGACATTTGATAAAGTACCTGAGGAAAGACAGTATAATCTCTGCTTTTCTTTCATTTTTCATTTACTTACCTGATCCAATTCTTCATCCTTCTCTTTCAGAAGTTTTCCTCGAAGTTCAACAAGAGCTACTTCTTTTACAGTCTCTGCCTTCCTAGCTTTCTTCTCCCTTTCTTTTTCAAGTTCATCAACCTTTTCATTAGAAAATAACCATTAAAACAGTTAATGATAATCATAACTTGAAATTATCATTATTACTATATATCGATGTAATTTCTACCAGAGAAAAATATGAAAGCAAACATGATTATCAATTATAAATATGCCATAAAATTTAAAATGATTTTCAAAATTGCCACAAGCCTCATCCTAATTACTATCACTACCATAAATATCACTATTTCATAATTGTTTTTCTCTAAAGACTCAAGAGTCAATAATCGGCTTCACGATGTTTGGGTTGGGGGAGCTGTCGTATAGCTCCTAAACCTTTTATGCATGGACTATGACTATAGTCTACGAGAGGGATGTACTCTAAATATTTAGCGAGGAGGAATGATTGTGGAAAATATTTGTCCACCTTGAATTTTGTGAATATGACCTCATCAGTAACCAAAATACCCCATACACAAAAGGCAAAAAACAAGATGGGTCAAGAAAATAAAATTCTAATGACCTTATTTGTAAGTTCTAGAACCTCTTGTCCCTGTCCTCTGATCCGTTCCTGCATACGAGTCGTCACTACATCCTTATCTAAGAGGGCGCTCTCTAAGGTTGTGATACGCTGTGTGGATTCTGAGAGCTTATGTCGGAGGTCTGCCATCTCTGTGGTTGCTTTGCCTTTCATCTCCTCAATAGTGGTAGTTTTCTCCTGCAATTATATAGATTAAATGAAATATATCATAACCAGGTAATGACTTCTTTTATCTTAAACTTGTTAAGATTTCTGCAGGTTAAGGTACACTTACACTTTCAGTCAGATCATAAAGGTCCAGTGAAAAATAGAATTCTCTAAATTGTAAGATAGCTGCCCTAACACATAAAATATATAATCAATTGTATTATTTGTTATAATTTCAAGTCTATGAAATTATTATTGATTTTGAAAACTAATGTGATATCTTTATGTTGACAGCTCCTGGACTTGAAACCATAAGAACAGTTTAGAAGTTACATCTATTCCAACCTAACCAGTGTATTATTTGAGAATTTAACTGATTACTTGGATAAGTTTAAATCAAAATAAGAAACAAGATCTGAAGTCCACTGGACCACAAATGGCCTCTGTAGTCCATACTATAGTTCTTACCAAGAGTTGTTTTTGGTGATCAATCTCCGAGTTCTTCAAGGTTTCCTGGGTTTCAGATAATTCCTTCTTCAGATCAGATTCAATAAGCTTCAAGCTTTCAATCTTCCCTCTTCCTTCCTCAAGATCCTGAACATTAATGAAACAAATAAATTCAGTTGATAACATCATCAAATGTTTCATATTATTACATGATATTGTGAATATGACTGTCATACAAACATTTTTCATGTTATATTGAATGTAATCAATAACTTTTTTTAAATATTTTTTATTTTTCCATTCCTTAATCTTTTCTCAGTTTTCTCTCCTTCATTTCCCTAACTCTTCTCTGATCTCTTTTCTCTGCGGAGTTTTATTTCATCTTACCTTCTCACACTTTGAGTATTTCTTCCTGTTTCATCATCCTGTCAACTCATTCAAGCCATCTCATTCCTCGTCATTCGTTCATCACTTTCTCTTATCCTCTCTATCTCACCCCCTCTTTCATTTCCCCTTTTCTTCTTTCTTGTATGCTCTCTTTCTTTACTACTCTTTCAACCCTTATTTTAAGTTGCACCTACCAGTAGTATGTTATTGAATTGTGTCTATTTTAAAGATAATTGTTCGACAATCCAAATGTGAATAATGTAATAATAATAATAATGTAACCAATTTGAATTTTTCATCAATATAAACTTCATGTAATTCAGCCTTGTGACTGCCATATGTTATTTGTTTTAATAAATGCCATTTTACTAGTTACTACTTACTACATGTAGCATTCCTGCATCATTGCAAAGAAATATTTCTGAAATACATACAGGTTTTTTTTAATGTCAATGCTATAGAATATTATTCACAGATTTAAGTTAACAAACGTTAATTCCTGATATCACAAAAGAAGAAAATGGTAGACAAGCATATGTAAAGGATACAAAATTAAAATACTTGGAAGAATTGAGGAAAAGTTAGTGCATTAGAAGTGGATATGCAGAAGGATAGAGAAGTTCATCTGCAAGTAAGTACATCACAATGGGGGATGTACATGATACTAAATGGTAGTCAATTTAATAGGATATAATACATACACATAGAAAGAAACTAAAATAGTGAATCTGAAATGACTTCCTTTCATGTCTTTTCATCATGGCTCCTACCTCTTGTAATTTCTCCAATTTGGTTCTTGAAGCTTTCTGGTTCTCAAATAGCTCCTGCTTGGTTTGATCAAGTTGCCTTAAAACCTCCTCATGTTCCTCTTTAGAAACGTGATTGCCTTGATCCTTCTCAAGCTTAGCCTGGAGATCATCTCGCTCACGGATCACACCAAGCATCTTAAGGGGAGGGAGAATTTGAAAATGAATAATGCAATAGAATTTTTTTACATGATAATCATCATAAATGGAGAATTAGGAGCTTTTGTTATAGGCTACTGAAATGATGCAATTTGATTGGCTGTGAGCAATTTTATCATAGAATTCTAATATTCAAATGAGCTCCCAGGTCCTGACATCATGTCTAGAATAACACACTTCTTAACCTGTTAATGAGTGAATTCTGTAATTCCCAGTCTTTATACAAGGACCATTTAGTTTTAGTAAGCAATGGGTTAAAGGACACAATAACTGTTATACCTCTTCTACTGATAGACCAATCTGCGCGAGGCCAGTAGTGGATCCTATATGACCCCTCTCAGACCCCCTAGTATTCTCCTGAGGATTCCTCCTTGCAGTGATACCCTCCTCTAGATCCTTTAGTTCTCTTCTTGCTTGGTCTCGTTGGTATTCTAGCACCATCAGTTCAGACCTAGGCATTAGGTTAATGAAAAGTTTATCATCAATGTTTTTTACACACATAGATGCACAACTTTAATGAAATATTTCATTTCTTAAATTGGCAACAAACATTGAATTAAAGGAAATAAACCATATTCATTTTCACAGTTTAAAAAAAAAGGATAACATGAGTAGACATGATAAAAAATGGCAGGATTACAAGAAAAAAGTTGCCAATTTTCCTTTTAAACCATTATTTTATTGTAACTGGCATTTTGCCGGGTTTAGGGTGTGTAGTGATAAGCTTGTTTTAAACAGATTTTTTTTCAAGAAAAGAAACACAGATATAATGCACTGGAAATGGTATACACATTTTAAGTAAATTCTGACCTTTTTAATCATTCATCATGTTTTCTTAGCCATCAGAATTTGAATTTTGCATCAACATGTCAATTGTTTATTCATCCAGAGGAATCAACACAAACAAGTTATGCTTATCGGTAGGAAGTAATTCCTCAAGAAGCTGTGTGCGCTATGAATGCCAAGCTTAGCTGGGTAATATAGGAGTGCCTTGAGCACCTAACAAGGTGGATATGTGTGCAATATAAAAACATTATTATTATTATTATCATCAATAGGTCCCTTCTATTTCACCATGTAATGCATTTTGCATTCATTTTTTTAATTGTGTTGTTGAAAATTTGAAATGAAATGCATCTCGTATCAATCATTCAATCAATTAGGTAAAATAAAGTCATCATCAACTAACTAACCCGTGCTATAAGAATCATATTGCATTGAAAATGAAATCATATCACACTGATTTTCATTAATCCATAGACTAGTTATATTATGCAAAGCTCAGTCCCCTGAGAGTAGGCCCACTAATGATAAAAACAGCAATAACAATCCATTTAGGCGGTAAAACACCTTGCTATTCATCTATCACTGACAACCTAGCTGACAAGCTCATGCAACTGGGAAACAAATAACCCTTTCAAATGCCACCTCTCATTTGCCTAGAAACAAGCATTAATCATCTATCAGCTTGTAACATTGATATGGAGAGAGAGTGCCATTTATTGTGGGTCGTAGACAGATTTATCAAAAATTCAAACATGTAATATGGACCAGATTTGCATAAAAAGATACAATCATAATGACAACTATGCATAGAAACATAATAGATTTAAAAGAGAAATAATTTCTATCTGGTACCCCGAAGATAAAATCAATAAAATTGATCTTTATTTCGATTTTTACACTGTACATGTTTACAACTTATCGAATAAGCAACGAATGAAGGGGCATTCTGAAAGTAAGTGAGTAATAGTCTAAATAGTTGTTGAATTCAACTACCTCAGTCGGAATCTGAAATAAACCAAGCATCTTTCTTAAGTATATTATGGATGATATCAATAATAATAATGATACAGGTATATTTACCCAGGAAAGCCACTTCAGTTCTAAAAACTGTTCTCCCAGCGGGCCCTAGCTGCTATTATTATTATACCAACAATACCAATAACCCATCAAGTACATCATGGATTATTTTGTATTAAAGATCTTGACCTTAAATTTCTTAATGCCCTATAAAGGGCAGTTGGAGAATGATAAAAACACTGCTTTCATTGCCACTGTATTTTATTCTCTATTCCAACAATTCCATGAAGAATGCCCACATCTCAAAATGAATAAAAATACCTCATCAGACAACTCCTCATGCAATTCAGTGAATGTTTAATTTAAAATGCACTTCAAACATTTCCCTGAGTGCTGTCATATACCTCAACACTCCCATGCTCTTCAACAAACATTTAATTGACAAGATTTAATTGGAAAGAGATTGAAATCTCACATGCAACAGACAATCATCATACTTAATCCTGCCAAGAGTCTAATTGCCTTTTTATGAGATTCAGTAGTCTCATTGATGGCGCCAGAACCAGAAGATTAAAAATCCACTGCAAAACCACAACCTGAAGAGCAACAAGTGTGCTTAATTCATGTGCACTTTGGCATCTATTTTATTCAATGCACATATTTACACAGATTGGTATATTTTCAAGCATACTGTAGAGAAAGAAACCACTATGGAGAGAGGCACAAGAGAGAATTTCCAGAAATACAGAAATAACAACATATTTTGCACTGAACAGTTTCCATGGATAAATTATGTGGTATTGGATAACTCAGACATACCTAGAAAAAACAACCAAAGTTTCTCACTAACAGTATGCCTTCAAATTTTCTACTGACTATTACAAACAGAAGATAATAGCCATTCCAAAATGGACTACGGACTAATAAAACATGAGAAATTTGTGAAAAAACACTTCAGGGCATGAATGTTTTGTTCTGATTTTATATTATGCAAATAGGGGATGGAATAACAGCAGGACATTTGTATAAGGAGGGCAAAATACTCTATTATTGAGCATGCCCAATGGCAATGGTAGGTATTACTTTTGATTGCAACTTTAAATTCATTAAAAACAAACTGTCTAATAGGAATGAATAAAAGAATATGAAACGTGTAAAGAACTTAAAAATTAGCGCAAACAATCAGATTTTGCCATCTTTAAAATTACAGTGAAAGCAGTGACCAAGTCCTGCAGAGTCTTGTGTGCACTCCACATCAAAAGGAATGGGTGGGACTATATCATATGTTACGGATCAACATTACATCTGTTATCTATTAAGTCCAGATCATCTGAAAAGAAATCTTTTGTAGAAAACCTTATTTCTATTTTACTTAGCTATATTCCTTCCTATAATAAGAGATTTCATTTATACATCTCCCAACACAATACCTGACCCTGTCTGATATTAAAATTCATGAATGTAAATATATGCTGGGGGTGAGCCACACCATTAGCTGATTAAAAGAACCTAAACCAGCTATTGGAATAAAACCTGAGTACGAAAGCAAAATGCCTATGAAATACGGGAAAGGAA
Source organism: Lytechinus variegatus (assembly GCF_018143015.1). NCBI lineage: Eukaryota > Metazoa > Echinodermata > Echinoidea > Temnopleuroida > Toxopneustidae > Lytechinus > Lytechinus variegatus. The sequence goes on from NC_054741.1 coordinate 78,325,847, forward strand.
TTATTCATTTGAAGATATCGGCCAACAAGATCCTTTTTCTGCATCTTGTTTACAGCAATTTCATACGCAGCAGTCAAAAACCACAACTAGGGTGGCTTTGAAGAGATTAGGATTTATTTCAAATTAGAGTCACGTTTTGATATCGAGACTTGCATACTGTCATGCATCAATGCCATAACAAAACAAAATGTTCAAATCAAAGTATAGTATAATTCAGAGTAACACTATATGATGTTTTTAATGAGCAATTATTAATTAATCATAACCTCTTGCTATCAATATAATGAGCAGCAGAGAGTTTCTTGATGTAGCTAAGAGATTACAAATAAGAGCAAAAATTCTTTACTATCAAGGGGGTGTGAGCTATTCTTTCATGGAGAAATGTACGGTATTCATTTCAAATGATGCTTTTAAAGTGGAGGAGTTGCAGTCTGGTGGTTTGATTCTTGTTTTTTCAATGAGAGGGATATGGGTTTGAATACTTGTCCATATACGCTTTTCTTCAGCAAGATATTTATCAGCATATTTACCCAGTGCTCTCCTCTCCATCTCCACTTGGAAAAAGTGCTTAGAGACATGCAGTTTTGCATATATGAATTTTGTGCTATCCAAAAACATTTCATTATTGCAGAGCTACCAAGTCTCACGCATGCATGAGACTCAAGCATTTTGGACTCTTGTTCATCCCCTCAAATTTCTGTCTCACGCAGCTATCACAGCCTATCCCCATATACATTGTACACAATGTCTGTGATCTCACTCAGATTCACAGAAAATCTCACGCATAGCTGGTCTTTGAACTTGGCATCTCTGTTATTGTTGTTATCATTTTGTGCCATACTCGACCCAGGTGAGTTGAATGGGTACATATGAGGACTAATCCCTTGAATGCACCTAGTAAAGGGAACATCAAGGTCTCATTTCATAAAAAGTCGATAACTCTTGACAACAGTGAAAATTCTGCTATCTGGTGGGCTCTTCCAATGAAAGTTGACATTCCAGCGAGAGTTGCTATCATAGCAACTTTTTATGAAATGGGACACTGTTGGAGCTAAGCCTGGATGATATATATGTAAGCCTTTGAATACACAAGTAGATCAACAATGCAAAATAAATGCTATAAATTAATGCAAGAAGTGATATGAGATGATTCTTACCTGAGTCCATCTCCTTTCTCTACACTCATCCTAGCCATCTCCTCAGCCTGCTGGATATCACTTTTATTCCTCTTCACAGCTTCTTGAAGCGTCTTCAATTCATCCACTGCATCCTATTATGGAGTTTGATTTGACATCAGACATAATATAAAACATGTTATAAGCAAGAAATGTCTCCTTTCAAAATTAGAACACGACACAAAAAACAATATCACCTTCATAAAGTAGAACACCATACAAAATGATACATTTTCTTTAAAATCTAGTTCTTGAAATGAATGTGCAACCTTCTTGCTACAATTATAAAGAATGCTAATATAATTATCATTAATATGTTGAAAAATTGTGAGTAATGAAAATAAATCTGATATCACCTGGGCTTAATAGCATGAAGGTTTGCAATCATTCACTAAATGCCAATGACCAATAAAGATCAGAGTTGTATGCCCACTTTGTTCAAAATACTGAACTGGAACCAATCAAAGTGGTTTTTCTAATTCAAATTCAAATTGAAATTCATATTGAAATTCAAACTTCATTTCCTATTCAAACAAGGAATACATTTACATAAAAAACATCTATATGATGTCAACAGTATGATGAATAAAAACAAATAATCTATACACGGGTAAATGAATAAATGAAATATAGACAAAGAGTAGTTTAAACTAACAGCATAAAATTGAAATATGGTGGGCAAGATTAAAAATACATGATCCGAGGCAGCAATGGCATAAATACAGATTTGCAATTGTCTGATTTTATTGCTGTCAAATCAAAGAGTTATCAAGATACATTATTCTGTAGATAAAGGGGATATTCCTACCTGTTTTCTTGTCTTGAGTTCTTTCAGACTTGCTTGCATTACTTCTAGACTTGTACGGAGGCTATTCTCTGATTGCATCTAACAAAGAAATAATGGTACTCATAAACACTCATCATAAGAGTGAGGTGGTATTATGTATACATAAGTATGCTGAAGAAAATTAAAAAACCCATCATTAATGAAAATAAACAGTTTAACCATTTTTATTTTAAGCTGTGAAATTGAAATATTTTGAAAAATATCCAAAGACAACACCCCGTATGAAGCATAGGAGACTATACCTATACTGTAGACATAAATGAAGCTTACAAGATGAAAGGGAAGATGGAGACATAAAGACACTGACATATCTGAGAGGAAACAGGAGATAAGTAGAGAGAAGAGACACAGATGAGAGAGGCAGAAAGGGGGGGGGGGGAGGGACAGGTAAAAATTGATACAGTGTGTGACACCAGCAACACTCAATTTCAGAGAGTAACGTTTTTTTTCTCTCTCAGGTATCCATAGGCAAATGTCATAGAATATGACCTGATTACACCATGATAAAGCTTTTAATAACTTAAATTGACCACTAACCACCTGCCAGCATCAATCAGAGAAAAATATTTTGAAAAGGGCAAAAAGATTGAACCTTCAGTTGTGACAATTTTCACACCAATGCCGCTTTGAATTGTAGATTATCAAGAGTGGTGGATTTAGCTTTTTTGCTAGGGGGGGAGGGGTTCGACAAGTTGGTTTTGATCCCACACTCATTAAAAAAATATTTTTAGGGAGCCTCAGATGGGGTTTAAAGCCCTAAGCCCCTTAATATGCCACAGATCAAGGACTTGAAGGATCATCAAAATGATTACACAATCTATATCAGATAAATATTGTCTATTGTAATTATCATGAAATACTGATATTTTGAAAAATAGTCCTTATGTATTAAAATCAATGATAATAAAAACCAGCAGTAAAAACTTTCTATTTATCACCATCATAAAAAATAACTGAATTTTTAATAAAATAATGATATCATCAATTCAAACAAAATCATCATCACCATAGCCATCAACGCAAACACCACCACTATCAACACAACATTACCATCATTATCAACATCATTTCATCATCATCACAACATCACCATCATGATCATGTTCATGATCATGATGATGATCATGTTCATGATGATGATCATGATGGTGATCATCATCCTCCTCATCATCATTACCTTCTTCATTACCATATATTCCTCCTCCTCCTCATCATCATCCTCATCATCATTACCTTCTTCATTACCATACCTTTCTCCTCCTCCTCCTCCTCCTCCTCCTCCTCATCATCATCATCATCATCATCATCATCATCATCATTATTGTCGTCATCCTCCTCCTCATCATCATCTTCATCATCAACACCATCAGCATCATTTATCATCACAACCACCACTATCATCCCACTCATATGAACGAGACAATCATACCATTTGTTGCAGGACTGCTTGTTGCTCAGCATGTCTTTGTGATTCCACGTATCCTGCCCCACCACTGTGACTAGGATGGGGTGTGGAACTCATCTGAGGTTGTCCCACAATTCGTACACCAGGATGTTCATTGGATGATGGTTGCAACCTGTGCTCCTCTGAATGGTGGATGTTCCCTTCTCTTTGCTGAACTCCTTGGGAAGGACCTGATTTAGTACTGTACAGAAATGATAAAAGAATGGTGTGAGAGATGCAAATGAGTTTGATTTTACAGAATAAACACCAAGAGATTAGCCTTCAGTTTCCACATCTGATTCACATGCCATCCAGAATATATAGTCTTTTATGTGATTATCAAAGACACATGGCTGCAGCTATGTTACAGAGTGCAGTTCAATTCAGTTTCAAGAGATCTTTATACAAGATACCTATAAACAACAAAATTAGATAGTGTCAAATCTCGATTGTGAGTTCTGAAAAGTGACATCAAACCACTGTTAGTCTCCAACCAATATATCTTAACACTGCCAATTAACAGTAAAACAGGACCTCTTCAAAAACTAATGTGCATATTTGAATCATCTGATCACTGAGCACACTTCCAAATACATGCAGTCAACAATATCACTACGAGAATGAGAATGATGCAGTTGGCAATAGTTAATGAATTGACTACACTATATTAATGCATTTCTGTATGCACTTAGGTAAGAGGGAGTAATAGGCCTTGGCCTCATAGAGTACGGTGACGCCAAAATTTCCGCTCTTACACCGCCATCCTTTTATCTGTGGCACAAAAGCTCTAGACCAAGATGTTTGGATTACTAATGATTTATTGGTTTGTTGAATACAGCTACCTTCAAATGTATTTTAATCTTGATAGCAAATCCCTTGTGATTACATTTATCTCATCTGAGCTTTTCATTACTGTATTAGAAATATATACTATTATGTATATATTTCTAATGCAGTTATTAACATGGAGAGTGAGAGAAGAAATTAAGAAAAATTCTTCTTCTGGATCATAAAATCATAAAAATAAAGCTTTTATATTATCATTCAGTTTCTTCTCTTCTTGTGCAAGTAATTGATAAATCCAGAGTTGAATCATGGAGGAACGCTTGCGATTGATCATGCCAAGTATCACACTTCCTCACACTGATTTTATCACCTCTAAAATGCATGAAAGTAGGCGGTGTTAACATGTCATAAAATATGAAAGAGACACGATAGAGATGCATGATCCAAATGATAAGAGGGGGTGTATGAGAGAAATCAACCATAGGCCAGAAAACGTGACATAAGCAGGAGAACCAGTAATAATATGCATTCTAGATCTACTTTAGATCAACACTCAGAATAATATGCATGACATATTCACAAAACCCTAAAAACAATTCATGCATACTAACATAGCCTATTCAAATTTCTATAGATCTTTCTAAGCTATAGATAAATATTTAATGTGAATTTAGATTTATCATTTCCAATATCACATCAAGAGTCATTTTCCAATGCGGTATTCCTGTAGAATTCTTTGCCTCCTTAAATTGCTATGAGTATAACACTGATATCATGCATTATTTCTCCTGCTTATTGAAAGATGTAAGAAATAACTTAATTTTCATCTCCACCAAATGATGAGGCAGAAACAGAAAGTCATCTATATGATTGGATACAATTAACAGTGTTAACAATTTTGTTGTACTTCTGCATAGGGTATTAAATCATTCTGACCTCCATGCTCTGCATAATAACTGGATCACAATAGTAGAGAAATGGTGAAAAGTAACACAAAACCATGTAATACATACATACATACATACATACATACATAGACTACATACATACATACACCCATACACACGTACATACATACATACAAGAAAGAAATATGGCATGCTAACACTACAAAGCAAATAAATAAGACATCCTTCCATTTGCAGCACAGAACATGATAAAATCTCAACAAATTTGTCTATGCGAGTTTCCAATCAATCAAATTTCTTTCGCATGCATGCAAGAAATAATTGTATTGTCTGATATGTCAAACCAATCACACAAAAATTTGTTTTATTACATATTTCTGTGCAACTGAGGAAAGTGGTTTCCATGGTAACTTTACTCAAATACACAGAGAACTGACATGGCAAATTCATCAACACAAGCACACACCCATTATAAATGCCATTTCTTCAGTGAAAACCAGAAACACCTTCTCTAAGAAATCATTTTAAGAATAAAGGTTCATTGAAAAATAACTTTTTCAGGGAGATTTATCAATAATCTGGACATAGATTAATCATAGTTTTTAAATATTGATTCTAGTTGCAAGTGACTCTCCCATGAAGTAAGGATCCAAAAAAGTAATGTGCATTGAAAATTAAATTGTTTCTAATTCTAAAGGATATCAAATTTTGAAATAAACCTGAATGTCATTTTTTGTTATAGATATTGAACAATATAATACAATGCATGAACAATTCACTTATCTTTCTTTTAAGAACAATAAATTCTTCAAGAAAGTATTTGATTTATCAAACATCATATGTTTTCTGTACAGGTTTGGGGGATTTAGGGGGTTTGAATGGCTATCTATTAAGTTTAATACATTTAAAAAAATTCTCTTGGAATTAGAATTTTCTAAATAAACAAACGAAAAGTGCAAACAAATTATTCAGAACATGCTTTATCAACATACATAAAATTACCTGCTTGTTTCATTTTCTTCATGTTGGAGTTCATTATTGTCATCATCTACCTTCTTTACTGGCAAGATACTATCTTCTATTGGTACCCCTTGCTCAATGGCATGCTCTGTAGGTTCACCTAAGCCCTCTATATCAGTGATAATTGTCTGAGCTTTGTCACAGAGTTCATCAAATGATGGCATGTATTCTAGTCTTGGTAGAGGGGAAACTGGAGTGAGGATTACTGAAACTGGGCTGACACTCCTCACAGAATGGTTGGCACTGTTGGTTTGGTCCGGCAGCTGAAGGAACACCTCAGAGCGGAATTTTGACGGAGTTAGACTAGCAGGTGGCTGAGTCCCTTCTACATCATCAGGCTGAATGTCAAGGGTGCTAAGTTCTACCACTGAATGAGCAGGTGGAGTTGAAGAGGCCAGATTGACGGTAGGTGATTGACTGAGTCTCATTAGCTGAGGAGGTATCGGTGATTCCCCAACACCATCAGTCACGGGGATCGGTGGGGTTTTGAGGATAGAAGATTGCGGTGAAGATAAAAGAGAAGTAGGAGAGAATGGCGAAGATGATCTCTTGGAGTTTTGAGCAGAGAGTGTTTTACGTGGAGAAGATTGAGGCATCACATAACAGTCCATTGACTTATCACTTGAACCCCTCCTACCAGCGGTTTGGTGACTATTCAAGCTTGGAAATACTGTTCTATCACTGTCAGTGCTTCCTCCATCAGCGAATTTTGAATCATTACACTGATTGACAATTATGTAAAAGCTGCTGCTCTGACTAGAGAGGTTCTGCATACTTTTAGCCCGTTTGTCAATCTCTTGAAAAGGTGTCAGTTGTCCAGCTTTGGAGTCATCCAAAGAAAGACTAGATGATTTGCCAGTCTTTAAACCTTTTGTTACTTTGGAAAATGGAGCTTCATCCTTAGTCTTTACAGACTGTACAATCTGCTTTTGTGCATCTTCAGATGAAAAAACATTTTTGTTGTCAGCTGAAGAGTGAAATGTTGGTGGTTCAAAAAACTCCTTAGATTGAGTGCTTTCCTTGGTGAAGAGGGTGCTGTTTCGATGGGTTGTTCCATTAGCAAGTAAAAGTCTAGATCCACTCTTGCTGTTTCTGGCAAAAAGGCTCCTCCGCCTCTGAAGTGACATTTGTGATGAGTCTTCCTTTTCTTTCTTTGCTTTCTCATCTCCTTCAGCGAGTGAAAGACTCTCACTCTCATGCAAAACATGAAAGGCTTGTATGGACTTTACATCAGCAACTGTCATTCCTGTTAAAGTTATGTCTGAAGGTAGTTCTTCAGATACTTTGTCCAGATCGATGAGGAGATTGTCCCCAGTGACACTCATGGCAGCATCATTAAAGTCTGATGACACAGAGTTAACCCGGGCTTCTGTACCCCTCTTAGGGGTTTGCTCTTGACTAGGTGCCCTTTGAATAAGTTCATTAGGAGCAGATCGAGTCCTTTCAACACTTTTATGTAATTTCTGTTCCTGTTTCAAAACAGTCACTTGTTTGGGTTGAAGGCTTACTTCTGGTCTCAAAGAGTATCTTTTATGGACATTGCCTGGGATATTTTTCCTGGAATCACAAAATTTACAGGAAATTTTAGAAGATCCCCCATCTTGGAGCTGAGTGTGCCTACACAAGCGCCGTTCTTTCACAATTTTTTCAAGTTTCACCATAGCAAGATGCAGTGTCTCTGCCACTGTAAGATGCTTGCGAGCCCTTTCTTTTTCAAGAGCACTTTTGAGAAGGGCTTCATACTGGCGACCAATATCAGAACTCACAACATTGGCACGTATTTTAGGTGCTTCTGAAACATCCTGCTCCTGTTTTAAGAAGTGAAAAATTCCACTGCTTGCATGTGAGAGTTGTGGGATAGCAAAATCGTGAGATTGAACAGAGAGTTCTGATCCTGTCAGAGAAGCAATACTATCATTCTCATCATCATCAGACTGTTCACGTTTGGAAACACTGGATTTCATGTTTGTGCTAAACATACTGCTACCGCTATCACTCTTTGTGATTTCAAATGCGTGTTTTGCCACTTCCATCTGATTCTCCTGAGAAGGCAATGATGTGTCACAACTCTGATTCTGCATATTATGAGCTTTGCTTGGGTATCTTAAATCATCAAATAGGTTACAGCTTTGCGTGGGCCACGGTTTCTCTCCATCATCAGGGACTACCTTGGGAGTATCATGTTCGGTTTGTAAATTCACGTCTCCCACTTTCTCCTTGCATAATGAGTTCTTGTCTGATAATGTGCTGTCACTTGAGGACTGATGGTCTTGATTACTATAAAATATCTTCTTAGATTCCATGCTTTCAGATTGAGGGACCTTGCTTGTATGAGAATCTTTTCTCTTTACAATATCTTCTGTTATCTGCCTGTCTTTATCTAAATCGCCACTTGAATAATTATTTTCTGGAATTAAGGATGAACAACTTGTGGCTGTTTGCTCTATTCTAGCATCTATTTCCATATTTCTTCCTTCTTCAGACTCACTGTTAGGTATTGATTTTTTCTTGGTAACTGGCTTATGCTGAAACATATATTCAAAATTAGAACTGGAGGAAAGTTCTGATAACTGGGTGTTAACTGTTCCAGTAGAAGATGCATCATCTTCTGTACTGGCTCCTTGGTTACTATTAATCTCCACATGCATACTATCAGGTGGGAGTACTAGTTGTGGTTTGACATCCCATTCTGTTGTTGCCTGTGACTTCTCACTGCTGCATGAACTTTCAAATGACATATTAAACCTCTGACCAGCAATGAGAGGGGACAGGAGGGGGGACATCAAGTCTGGACTAGTTTGGACACCAACATCCTTATCAATAACGGTTGAAGCATCAACCTTTTTCTTCTGTGAGCTTGTATCAAAGACACTGTCACAGTCTTCTTCATCTTCTTCGACTACAGTTTGGCAAAATGCTTCAGTCATAGCAGTTAGTGATGGTCTCTGAGAAGGCTTGCGAACAGGTATAGGATGAGAAACAACAGCACTTTTGCGTTCACTGTAAGTAGTATGGGCCTCATCACCTTGTAAAGTCTCTGGAGCATTCGTATTATCATTTGAAAATTGCTTATTACCAGAAGTACTATTTTGAGAACTAATAGCAATGTGCTTGTCTGTGTTATTTACTTCACTATGAAATCTTGTCTCCATTCTTTCCTCACTCGTCTTAGATTCGATTGGTGTGTGTTTCAATGTTGTTCCCTTCTCTGTGGTACCCCTCATACCTTCAGCACTCTTCACAGTATGCGAGTTTTCATCTTCACTGGCACTTGTGCGGGGTGACATTTGTGGACTTCCATCATTAGACGGATCGTTCCCAATCCCTGAGTCTTTAGAATCAATCATAGTTTTGATAACACTCAAGTACTGTTCCATATTCAACAAATCCTTTTTATTTCCATTCATATCAGCAATGGCCTCATCTTTAGATTCCTGTTTAGAGATTCCATAAGACATAGCCTCTGAGAGTTCTAAGCTTGCTTGCTCAGTGACTATCTTGAGTGGAGGCACTGGAGGTATGTCCTTTACATTATCCTGGCCAACATCTATACTCACTGACCTTTGGGCCATAAAAGAATCGCTAATACTCTGTGGTTTTGATCGCTGGCCTTCATCTTCCTCAGGCAATGTTTCTAATGAGATTGGTAAGGAACTCTGACGATTGACAAACTTCCTACGCCTGTCCTTAGCAGTCCCTCTTGAACCTTGTATATGAACAAGCTTCTTCCCAGATGACACACTCTGTCTTCGTTGAAGTTCAGGAGTACTGCATGGACTTACACTAGTACTGTTAGGTTGTGAAGAAGAGGGTCTTAGAAGGTGGGAACTAAAACTTCCAACAGTAGCTGCTTTCTTGAATCTCCTTCTCATCAAGTTTAACTTTTCTAACTGTTTTTGCTTCTCACTTGGCACTGGCATCTGGCTTATTTTCTTGATCTCAACTTTTGGTTCAGGTGCATTAGCAGCATTGGCTTGATTCTCCCTCTCCCTTTGTTCCTGGATAGGTGATGGTGGTGAAATCCTCGGCTTGGGGTTGATCCGAAAGTCTTCTAGGCTGTCAGCTTCAGAGGTTTGTCTGCTTAGTGGTGGGGGATGAGCCCCTCTAGGACCATGTTGTCCAGAAAGCATTGTGCTAAGCTCGCCAATCCGCCTCTTGATGACATTATCTCGCCAAGATTGCATAAATCGCTCTGGAATCCCAAAGTCTACAGCGCCAAATCCAAGGGTCATCAACATATTCTCTGCAGGTGTCCATGGCATACCAAATCCCCCAGATTGTCCCATGTGAGGAAAGCCACTATCCAAGCTAGCAGTCCGGGTGAATGTCTGCAGTGGAGACATACTTCTATATGTCAATGGAGAAGCCTCTGCATCCAAACGTTCTATACTGTCACCGCGGGAACCCTGACCATTTGATTTGACAGTATCTGCTTTAGGAGACAAAAGGTGTCTTCCTCCCTTTTCTGAATTAGGGGTATGACTGTAGGATTGATTAACCCAGTTTGCTACACTGGCATTGACATTTCCTGACTTGTCTTTGATGTCTCCCACTCTTGGATCATCATGCGCTACCTCAAGAGGACTAGGTGTTCCAAGGTCTGCAGGACTCTGAGGGTAGCTCAGGTTTGATGTTGCCCTTGATGAGGAGTCTGTTGACCCTTGAGACCGGAGTCCAGATGACAGGTGTCTTGGGTCAATTAGAGGGGCATCATTCTGATAGGCAGAGAAAGCTGGTGGATGGGCATAATTTGGAGGAAGAGCACGATCAAGGCTTCCTGCAGAACTTCCGCCAACACTTTCAAGCCTGCTTGGACAGCTGCTCCCTTCTAGAGAGTTGAAAGTGGTGCACTGGTGACTGTGCAGACTCTCCACTTCCTCATATGTGGAAACAGAATCCTGTCTGCGCGGGTTCCACATGATGGAGAGATGCCAGTGTCACATGACCAGAAAGAGAGGCGGTGTCATATGCAACTTCCAATTAGTGTCATCCATACTTCAAACATTACGGCATCATACCTGCATCAAAAAGAGATGAAACAGAAAGATAATCCATAAGATTTTAATAAAATCCACAGAGAAACTCAACAGTAATACCCTTCACAAACAACCATACACCATCTACATATTAAATAAAAGCTATGTTATCTGTCTGTGATTCTTATCTAAAAAGTATCATTTGAAATTCAAATTGCACTTTGAGATGTTAGCGCAAGCAACCCGCTCCTTGCATGCAGACAAGTGTTGATTCATTGTAGTTGCCATAGAAACTGAATTGTTATATTTGGATGCTGTCATTGTCTCAGTTCACAAGCGAGGAAGCAGAGGAAGAACTTGGTTATCAAGGTTGGCTGATATTTTTTGTAGAGCAAACAGAGAATAAATGTAAGATCATGTTTGACAATGTAACCTTCACTGTTAGCTCTCTTGGTGCTATTCAATTTCAATGACCATATTGATACTACATACTGCAGGAAGTGGCACAGACACAGTTGCATTTTGTTAAGAAATGAACTTGCCTATGAATATTTTGTAAGACATGATTCACCATTTTCTTTAAGAATATGAATTATGAACTTAGCCTTAATCGATAAAATCTCTCAAATGTACATTTTTTAGGTATGTTACTGCGTTTCAGTGAGATGAGAATATATTTTCTCATAACTAGATATATTTACCCCTTTCTCCTCTTCCACAAAAATAGGTACAATAAGTTAACATAATTGTGTTAAACCTAATACCATTATATATGAAGTTTATATTGGCTATTTTCATGGTGTTCTACTGTGTAAGTGTATATACATTTTATTACATTTATGCCTGGTATTAATGTTCATTATATTGTTATATAAATCTTAGTCATAAATATTTGGAAATATTTTGAAATGCAAAAAAATGTCATGTTAAATTGATGTGGTGGCTTGGATTAAGGAGAAAAACCCCTCATTAATGTTGTCCTTGTGTGTTTGCCTGTTGATATCTTTCTGAGTAAACTATACACAGCAACTTTTTTGAAAGACTTATATGAAGAAAAATACGGTCATTTACCACAAGTTTACTTGTTTATGGAAACACATCATACTATTTTTGAAATGTATACATGTATAAAAAAAAATTCAGGATGCTGTCAACATGTTGTATAAATGTATGGACACTAAGTAACACAAGTAATTATATTGAAAGATGTAATAAACAAATGAATTACAAACACATGTTTTACATGGTCTGGTGTGCAGAGAGTTCATGATTTTTTTTCAGAGGTGAAATGGGAAGAAATCATGGATCAATCATCCATCATGATAAAATAGATACAAAGTTTTTTCCAATCTTATAAAATCTAACTCTTGTTGTCGACAAGTATTCAAATGCTAAAATTATATTTGGATTCCAATGAGTCCTTTGATGGATAAAACATCTGACAGGTTGTGCCTAAAATCATCGGAACTTATGGAGGGCTTTCTAAAACACTATCCAAGTCCAATATCTGAACTAACATTGGCAGATCCATGTAGTAGCAATGAACATTCAGGAATAATCATTGAAAAAAAGAGCTTATAAATGTTGGATACTTGGTACCTATACAGTTAAAAGAATTGTGAACAAAGGATGTTTTCTTGTAAATGACCTAAATGCCAGAGTGCTTTGAAAGAAGAATCTCAATATCAAACATCAAATCAAAATAATAACCTTTGATATCATTTAATTGCTATCTGCATTCCGCCAAGAAAAACATCTTTTTGGCAGTAATATACAAGACATCCAGGTGTACTTAAAGTAAAAGCAAGTTTCATTCAATCCTAAGTGAATAAAGGGGGGGGGGGTACAATTGATATTACAATCCATCTCTGACACCGGAGAAGATGGGTATAGTTAGACAGCTGAGCAAGTTGGTTCAGGAAATATTTTGAACAAAAATCACGAGTCAAAATAACTCCAAATTATTTGCTCTAGTAAGCAAATAATCACCTTTGGTAAATAGGGTAAAGTCTTGTAAAGGTGATGGGCAAACTATCACTTTTGAGGCAACCTGGGTGTAGCTATCAAGAGGTGAATACATACTTTATATTCCACATTGAGAACTACTATAAACATAGAAATACATCTCTACAAGAAGGAAGTTTGATTAAAGAATATTGAAAAAGAATCAATCAAGACGATTATGCTTGTTTTAATGCTAGTGCGTATGTACACTGTGTGTACATAACAAAACAACAAAACAATCTATGGGCGATGCACTTTTTTATTTTGCGCAATTTTTTTCCTGCTAACACGCACACGCATCTAGATCTTGCATGATTGTCACTGTACGTGTACTCAAGACTGATTTATATCGTATTATGACTCTATGCTGTATGTGCTGGAATGATCAGCGAAATGCAAAAGTTCCATCACTGCGAGTGATGACTGAGGGGGAAACAACCCTTTATCATGTGACCGACATCTGACAAATCCTATAGCAAGATTCTTAGTACCAATATGCAAAATTAAATAATAAAATTATATCCTCTGATATGCTACATTGGTATCATGTGTTATGCAATGCTCATATAATAATTTGGTAAATTCTTGTGACAAACGTGCCTCCAACATGTACTTGTAATAAGACTTCTCATTTCAAGATGGAAAGAAACGTGTCTCCTCAAACACTTGTTAGTGTTTAGTATTTAGTGAAAAATTTCCTGCTTCTGGTGATATTTTTTCCTTCTGTTTTGCTTGACAATTATCAGGGTGAAGCTTTTATTTTCTGGCATTGAAGACTGTGTGTGGGTGGTTTAGAAGTGAAGATTCAAAAGGTCATCTTATTGTGAAAGATGTCTTTCTGTTGAGATAGGAATGATAATCTGACAAGTACGTCAAGGAAACTTATTATTCTCTCGAAAGAATAAAGATTGTATGTTGCATCTACACTGCTAATGAGAACAGGGAAATAATAACAACTCAAGGTTGGTGAGAAAATATACTGTAAATTTCTAATGAAATTATGGAAAGTGTAATAAAATTTGAATTACTAAAATGAAATTATGAAGCTCTCATTTTTCAAGGATGCCAAAAGTAAAAATATGAAAGACCTGCTTTCGTGAGGAAATTTTTCTTCTGCTTATTAGAGATTGATGTGGAGTGATAAAAGCAATAGCTGTGTGTTTTTCCTAACGTTTCAATTCATACTTATGACAATCAGAATGAGAGCACAAACATTCTCCAATGAACTTCTTCCACATGCAGCATTGCAAAAATCAACTGAAAGTAATGAATAATGCTTAAAATTGTGCAAATAATATCAAATGAGAGATCGAAAGATAGGTCATTGATATACTGAATCACTTAGAAAACATCTTTTGTATCATTCACATCATCATAGCATCTACCATACATGCAGGTGATGTGGTACAAAACAATGTCTCTTGCGCTCTACTAGAATGTGAACACATTATTCGGCCTACAGAGGAGATATGAGAGTAAGCTCTTTTGATTGGAAACACCAAAGGGGGGATGAAAAGATAAAGGGAATCAACGTCTGTCTCACAATCATGCAAGCCTGCTTGAAAACATAATCGAAACTCACAACGAATTACGGAAGCATTTGGCTTGCAAACGTGACTGATAATGCTTCCGAGCATTTATCCCTCTCGCTATCCATGTTCTCCATATCTGTATGTGAAAGGATAGCTTCATACCTGAAATCTCCCATCAGAAATTCTAACCCATGGGATTACCATGAGCAAGTTACAAATTGCATTAAGAAACCTGTTAAAGAAAAGGAGGCCGGCAGTATTTCCCAGTTATATCTGCTTGTAGAAACTGCAACTAACCTTCCTGAGCCTTACATGAGGAAGAGTGAATATTAATAATCAGTGACAACCATTTTCCCTAAAACTCAACGATGAAAGATTCCTTAAAAAAAAAAAGGTAATGAAAATTATGTGTGTATCACTGAATAGAGTAATTGGAAAGAGCAGAAACACATCCGGCATGGATGCAGGATACAGAAGTGCATAATACTAACATTAAAAATTGATGAGCAAATAAACATCCTGAAATGAATTTGAGGCAATTGTCACGTTTGTGTGTGTGTCTATTGTTAGTATCAATGCTTTAATATAAAGAATTTGAGTGTACATGGAATGCACTGTTGCATGCTTTGCTAACTAATCACGCTGCATTGTTGTTATTCAATCAGCTGATGGTAATCAATCTGTTTTTACAAATGTGTTTTTCACATAAATGCACATGTACTTTCTAAGTTTCTGGCATGAAATTATGAATTCTTATAACTTCCTGTATATGAATTCATTCTTAAGATATTTAAAATATACATGAGTAAGAATTAACCTTTGTATTCAGGAGACAGCACAGAGAAAAGATGAATGAAATTTAGATTCAAAATGGAAACTTCACATGCTATTTCATAGACTAGGATAACCTTGCATAAGATCTTACCAAGGTGATTTTGTGATTTTCCAATGCAAAAATGAACTGTTAAAAAATGTCTGTAATATGTCATGAAATTTGCCATCTACTGATGAGGTAACACAAAAAAAACCCTGGGTTGAGAACAAAGCAGTTGCTAATTGCTGTTAGTAAAGAAGGCTTTGAAGTCTGAGACACCAAATAGCTTCACACAATTTATATTGAAGGGTCTATGACTTGATGGAGCCACACAATCAATATCAAGTCTAAAAAACCTCCTAAACCCTCTGAAAAAATGGGTATACATGGCAAAAACTCAGGCATCCATTTGAAGCGTGCAATATCTAGTTACAAACCTACGTAACTGCTCTATTTATTCTATCCAGTAAACAAAACACTTGACACAAAGTATTTCAGCGAGGCAAAAGGAGGTGAGAAAAGAGGAGTCAAGATAGGGCCTATATAGACAAACACATATCTCCAGACATTTTCTGGAGATATTATGGTTTTTAAGCCTTTTTGTACTCACTATTTTGTCCTTTTTAGTAAGAAATATATACATGTAGACACATAGCACCAACAAAATGTTTACCTAATAACAGCATAATAAAATTATGTTGGTTACAGATCACTCGAAAAGAAGATGGGTTCCTAGTATGGTGACAAGACATTTGCTCCTTTGACAATTGCTCTAGGCTTAATTTTGTCTAAGATGTAGGGTTAGGGTTGCAATAGTATAAGACTTCAAGTTAGGTTTAGGGTAGCATATAGTGTTAAACCCAGTGTGTAAGTTGGTCATTCAATCAGTGTGTGGAATTTAGAGTAGAGCAAATATCCTGTAATCTCCTGGTATCCACCAATTAAATGCTTTCAGGCCAAACAGACATTAAAAAAAACGGGACAATGCCCCCCTTTCATGCCAGTGTAATGTTGAAATAACAGATACTTCAGTCATTAGGGTAATCAAACAGGTAAAAAAAATACCATACAGAATAGAAAATTCATAGGTAAATCTATGTGCTATCTTCATTAGATATGAACACATATAATGTAATGTTTTTCAATAACACATATATAAATAATTGTTCTTGGTATTGAAGCTGAGAAACAAGAACAATAAATAGTGGTAGAGGGATGACTCATCAATACTAATGATACAGATCATATTTAAAGGTAAGAGATATTACTCAGTTATCAGCTGAAGATATGAACACAGTCACATTATGTTTTTTTTTAAATATAGGTAAGTTTTAAGTGACATTTCCACAAAAAGCTCATGAAAGTCCATTTTGCATGCATATTAAGATAACACAGGTCAGTTTTTGATCAATCAGATTACAAAATTCATGAGGCATGTATGTAATCCAGTAACAGAACAGAGTTAGCAGACTAGCATCAGTCAGATGAGTGGAAACACTTGTCAGATATCATGACAGATGGTCATTAAAATATAGAATAGGATTTCATTGAAATCAGAGGTGGTGAATGGTTTGGCATCAGCCCTCCCGTCATTTTCCCCCATCAACTATGTACAAATATGTGAAAATGACCATCAAATCATGATTTTATAAATGGTAAAAACACTCATCTACTGATGAGGCAGTACAAAAGGTAAATGCCAGTTGCGGTAACGATTACAAAATGAGTTTGTACAAAATCCAATCAAATAACCACTAAACTCTCTGTATGTAGAAATAATGAAACATAGGCCAAAAGATTCCAGGAGAAATTCCACGATGACTGAGAAATTAGCAAGACATTCTAGCCAAATATTGGTCTTGTTCGAACTGTCTCATGTGTGCTTATCTGTGTTGGTGATGTTCAGTGTGATTTTTTTTAGCATAGATTTCATGATTTCACAGAGTTCAATTTATGTAGATATACCAAATCTCCATCTATGATAATTGTAATTGCAATTAACCTTTATTCATCTATATTTAAAGGATGGTAGAAGTAGGGTTTGAATTCCATCAGCTATATTTTGAAAAGTGAAAAATTTCTAATTCATTTTCCATTAAACCTACTGAAGAAATCACACTTGCCTTCTAATCAAGGTGATCGATGAACCAACAGAATTAATAAATCAATGACACTTAATCGCCAAGGGAAGTCAACACAAGCTAAATATACCATCTTTGTCTAGGAAATGTTGGTGTTAATGTATCTTAGCCATCTAAAGCTCCTTCACACATTGTCCAAAATTCTTCACAAGAGAAGGATATACCCTGTTGCACCCTTGTGAAGGCTTTGAGAGGTATCAGTTTATAGCTGTTTGCGTTTCAGTAATGTCATCCGGAATAGCTAAACAGTGATGTTGTTGAGCTTTTCTTGAGATGATATGCCGATCAAGGATTTCCTGCCTTACTAGAAAGGAAAAGCTTAATGGCATGTATTCACTCTACCGAGTATGAGGTCATGCGATCTGGCAGGTGATAGTGTTGTATTGGTGCAATAACTTCAATATGTTTGTTCACTGTAAAGTGCATGCTTTCTCAAAGACATGTTGGTTATGTTACCCAAGACTTTTTTTTTACACAAGACATTGTAAACATTTATAGAGAATACATTGATTTACAAAGTATTATGAGATAACTATCATGTCAATTGAAATTTAGATATGATATAATTTTATTTTTTATTCCGTTAACACAAATAAAAACGCAATTCATGTAGTCATTTTAACTCAAACAGTTTACTAAAAAAATTGAGTCATTTTCATTTGAAGAATGGAATAACTTCCTTCAGGCTAGATTCCTTGATTCCAAAACTCATTTGAATTACTGACACAGAAATTTAATGTCTGTATTACACAACAATGTAAGATTATATATAGATTTTTTTTCTCTTTTGTCAAGCACATCATAAATCTTCTCCAGCTTTACTTTTTAACAGCATAAAATCTCTTTACACAATTAATAGGACCACACTCTAAAAACAAATCAGTCAAAAATAACTGGTTAATAGGGTCAGCTGGAAGCAACTGTTATTCTAGTCATATTTGACTATTTTCTAGTCATATTTTACTAGAAAAGAGTTATTTCTGACTATAATATATGTCAGAAATGTGAATATCAGTGATTGCCATATCAGTTGCTCCCAGCTGACTACTGGTCTAGTCAATTTGACTGATTTGTTTTAAGAGTGCATGAAACTCATACCTCACTGATACTGCCTCATACCAGGGATCTTACTACCATACTGCCATACAATTATAATGCATAAGCCAATGTTTTAAAATGCAGTATTGTTCATGTTTTGGGCTTTATTTGGAGCTATATTCCCAATTCCAAAGGACATTTTTCTGTGTAGCAATGGTAACATTCAGAGGAAAAAAACCCAGGCAACTTTGAACAAAGGTAAATTTAATTAAAAATAAAAATCTCAGGGAGAATTATAGCTATACATTTCAATAATGCATTGAACTATACATTTGCTGTAAAGAGATCTTGAGTATAAATGGCGGAGAAGGATGAATTCATCTCTGTTCATCCTTGTGATAACACAACAATAGAGCATTGATGCATAAACCGATGTCATGCTTTGAATTATTCATACACCAACCTTCTCCTCCATCAATGTTTGGCTTGAGAACCGATGCAGCACTCACAGTTTCTCATGGGTACAGTTTTTCACTTTTGTAGATTGATTGAGTGATATTCACTGTGTATTGTCTCAGAACTCTACGTATTAAGGCACAACCTTAGAACAACATCTATCCTTTATATCCCATATAAAAAGGGATCCTCATGAGGAAAAAAAAATGAAGGTTTAGTCAAATTATTACAATTATTGACAAAGATGATATTGGTGACGATGACAATGATGGGGATATTGATGCGATGAGTGGCTATCCTGATGAAAATAAAATGGTGATATTATTGATGGTAAGTTGATGACAAGAAAGGTCAACATAAAGGAGAAGGCACAATGGAGAAAGGAAGATATGAATGAAATTTAGACTCAGAATTGAACATTACATGAAATCATATAGATTAAGAACAACAGGCAGGGTAGGTCATAAAATAAATTGATTTGACCTTAATATACTGATTGATAAAAAATATAAATGGATTAATTTTGGAATAAGAAATCCAAATCAGGCAACTGCCCCTAACAAAAAATCAACTGAATTTCTCATTTTGGTGATGTACCACATTTAGAAGCTCAGCAAAATTCCATATCAAAATAATATTTTTGGTAAATGATTTCAGACATTAATTCTTATGGCACATGTAATAACACCATTCTTAATTGACAACTCCTCACTGGTATCTGAATTCTTGCAAATCATCAAGAATATCTTTCTATGGAAGGCTCTTCTTCACTAATGAAATGGTAAAGGTCACACGATGGATAATTTTCTCAGACAACACTCCCAGTGTGTTTTCTTTATACAGCCTTTGTCTGCATCACATGATAATTGTCCCATCTATTCACCTCGAGACAAGAATTATTTCCATTCCTCTCAAAGTTATCATGATTCAGTCATTTTGAATTATTGATTCTTTAATGACTACTGACTCCCTCCATCATAATAAATCTATTTAAAATACTGTTTCAACTGAGATTTGGGTGTGTCCACTTTCTAGTCATCGGTCTTTGGGCAATTCCATGAAAAACAAAAATCCCTGCAAAAGATATACATAAATGGCAGTACCACCATAAATGAGTGTGCTATATTTAATACTTTAGCATTTAACAAATAAGCACGAAAATCATCATGATAAGATTGATCACTGAACAGAGCTTTGATTGCCTGTTGATATTCAAAAAAACTTTTAAATCCTACAGGGCCCCTTTGCCATTATGGTAACTTCCATGGAAACCTTGATTTTTATTTGCTGCTGAACCTTGTTACAATGGTAGTTAACATAATGTCAAAGCTAGTAAATATTTGATACAATGGGGCATGGAAAATTACCTATGACTTCAGTAGGAAGCAAATTATATAATGGTTGAATTACTTCCTCTGTGGCGAGTACAAAAATCTCTTTGTAATCAGAATTAACTTAAAGTCAATCTGAATACAGTTCTAGAAAATGCCTGTAAAAACTGATTAGACAAACTCACAGTTTACCCCTGACTCTGTGCAGTCAATATTTGTACTCAAACCCAGAGTGATAAAAGGAGCTGTATGTCAGTCCTAAACAAAAAAGAAGTATTCCAAGAAACAAGAAAAGATCATTCCTACAGATGAGAGGTTTTGTTTGCTCTTGGCACAGATCGTGAGATATCTCTCCATCAAGTTTAGTTCCCATTCATAACCAATCCTATTTTTTCATTCGGCCAAACTCTTATTTATATATTAAAATTCTCATGTGTAGAGGGATTTTCCTTGCATTCGAATGTTTAATTTCCTTTCCATTGCATTTCTTATCCTCACATGGAAACTTACCTCTAAAATTGCTAAAACGTTCCTTAGTGCTGATGACTGGCGGCTTATAACTATTCCCCCAAATGATCCATGCTTGCAATAATATATTTCATTCAATTTAATAGAAATGATTAATGATGTGCATCATTTCCAACACTCCTTGTCATTACTGACTACTTTTTATTTTTCTATACAATACAAAATAAGACATTAAAAAACCTCTTATCAGAGTTGTATACACCTTATTTTATCAAATTTATTTTTGCAGTCAGGGCAACCTGGGCGCCTCAATATACAGCTTGAAAAAAGACACTTCTTTCAGGAACGATTAGATCAGAGAGAAAATTACCATGGAAACTAATACTCTTTTAGAAAACATGAAAATATGACACGCCATCTTTACAAATTTTCAAGAAATTAAGGCATTTTCAGCTATTATTGTTCACATCATGTACATGAGAGCAGGGGGAAAATGAGAAATAAAGACAAGGGAGAGGGAAATGTATTGCTTGTTGAAAAAGAGCATCACAAATTTTTCTTTGTTAGACAAGTATCTAGGCTTTTGTAGGAAACTTAACAGGGAGTGTGTGAGGGTGTGTGTGTGTGTGGGGGGGGGGGACACGTTGGCATGGTCATGAATCCTGCATACATACCAAAATAAAGAGAGGAAGTGTTAAAGCTGAGGATGAGACTTCAAAGCAAGAATTTCATAATTTGTGTCAGTCATTAATGAGATCTTCCAAAAATGAGAGAAAAACCTGACTTGTCAGACTATGAAATTGGTCAGAGACTGTATGAGTAAATGCATCAGCAACACTTGGTTGTTTGATGAGGCCTTCTTTCTCTCCCATACCCAGCTTGTTATACACAGACATGGAACTCAAACATACCCCCTAAAAAGATTAAATAAAATATAAAAAACATGAAAATAAGAAAAATGAAATAAGTGAATAACTTGATAGCTTAATAAATACATAAAAGAACAAAAATAACAAAACAAAACAAAACAAAATATAGAGATACAAGAGAATAGAAGCCTTAACTGACATGAAGTTATGGTGTGCAGTACAATAGAGAGAAATTGAAAGATAGATAAATCGATAGACAAATAGAAAATGAGAGAGAGAGAATCTGAAGAAAATATATGTAGAGAGAACGAGTGAGAAAAGACTTTACAGATATTCCATGATTATATTCAAAGATATTTTCATTATATTGGATGGCTCAGAAAGGGATACAAATGATACCAATGCCAATATTGCACAAACTACAAATCGGTGGAAAATCTCTGGTATTCCATGAAATAAAAAAAAACCCATCCAATTAATAATTGGATGGTTAATTATCATCTATTTCCACAAAATAAAGTAATTGACCAAATTATTCTAATAATTCACAGGCAAATCATGTCAGGCATGCTTTCAAAAAGAAAATAAAGAAGGGAAAAAGAAGAAACAGTGAAAGGAGAAAAGGGAAGAAAGATAAAGCTTTGTTGTTTTTTTCCCTATTTTTTGTCAAAATAATGAAAACCTATAAACAAAACATTTTTCTCTCTTCATACAAAATTTTGCTCCCACACAGAAAAAAAAAGAAATTGCCATTCCCTTTTGTTTCCCAAACTTTTTTTCTACTCCATTTTTCCCCTTCCCGACTGTGGGAATTGTATATTCTTGCCAGAAATTATAAAGTATACATTGGTGAAAACAGTACGAAACATCTTTTTTGGCAATTCTGTTTGGAGCGGGTAAACATAACCGTCACTCCCTGAGTCCCCAAAATCCAAATGCTATTCCTTCCGCTTTTCAGAAAGTAATTTTTAGCAAAGTATCTGCACAAAGGGGGAAGCATTTAAATCATGCCATGTTATATGCAAAAGTATGTATGATATTAAACTTTATTCTATATCGCTGCACATCCATCTCCTGTCTTTTTTGTGCCATTGATTTGAAATTTTGAATATCACTGAAATTTCTAAATCAAAAAAAAGGAAGCGCTTAATATGAGCAAAATTACACAATTCCTTTTTCTTCCAAATCACAGAGGCTTCCGTACTTCGCAACCATGGGAGAGGAAAAGTCCTCCTTCTAGCTTGCATCATCCCTTTTACATTTTGAGCTCATTTTTCTTCTAAATTGAGTTCTACATACTCTAAGAAATATCAAAATCAAAACAGGTTAAAGTTTCAGAGACATTTTTACAATTCAGAGCTTCAACGCCATTCACGGTAAGAAATAGGGCCTATATTTCCTTCCTGAATATACCTGTCTTCTACTCTTTTTGGCGACTTAATCGAGATAACAAAATTTAATGTGGATAAAACTTTTGATTTGAATTTGATATCAAAAACTTTGCGCTCAGCAAGTAAAGTCCACCCACCCCCTAGGGAATGCGCTTCGCGCGCTCTGTAAGTGTTCGCACACTTCGTGTGCTCTTACTGCCCCCTCCAAAATTAAATCCTGGCTACGCGATTGAATCATGCAGACCAAAATATGCATTTTGATGTATCGTTAAAACACCCTTTATAGATAATATTCTTCTTTATCAATGGTAACATAACTCCAATACCACAAAGTTTGAAACCAAATACGACTCAAATTTCAATTAACAACTTGTAAGCCACATGCTCTAATGGACGTTCAATTTAGTCTATTTTGAAAGAGCCAATTCTCACCAAGTAGCATTTAATGACTGAACCGAGAGCAATTTATATGGGTGAAGCACTTAGGATAGAAAAGGTACAAAATTAATAAGTGAGCCCATCGTTATGACAACCAGGGAATCTTTATATTGCCATATGTTATATCATAATCATTATCACATATATATATATATATATACATATGCCAAAGCTGCTGTACATGTACATTTATACATAGCTTTGGTTAATGTTCAGTATTAAGATTTTTTGTACTATCTTCTATCATTCCAATCTTACAATAGTGTAAATACTTTAAACAAACGTGGCATTTTTTAAAGATAAATTTGTAGTCAAATAATTAAGTAATGGAATATCAGAAAGCTATAAATAAACTAAGATAATATCCTGATATTGTCCACTTCATGTCTGAGAAATAGTTTGAATATTCAGTTTTATTCATAATAATAAACTAGAATTGTGACCAAGTGACAAACACTGGGGGGGGGGGGTTGAGGAAAGGAGGCTTTAATCTTGCTATGAAACACTCATTTCAAATAAGAAAAATTACAAAGGAAAAGGAATCTATTCTGCAGCTTTTACTTATAAAATAATGCAAAGTAAAGAAGTACCGATAAAATATTCAAGTAATTCTATTCAATATGATCAACATAATCTGTATAAAGTGTATAGAAACTATTTTTGAGTAAGATATCAGACATTTCATGCAGGTTTTGAAATCAGGATCAAGGATCATTTGATTAGGGTGTTTCCTATGGAGATAATAAAAATGCAGTCCTCAATGATAACATCTAACTGATAGCATTCCCTCCGCTATTAATTATCATGATGTCATTAATTATTATCTTGCTGTGATACAATGTGCATGGCCACTTAACATGTTTCAGACAATATTGATTTCAATGTAGAGGGTTTACCAACATGTTGCTTTCAGAGCATATTGCACAAACATGTTATCATCACATTAACGGACCACTATGGCCGAATTCACAATGGTGGTTTTTAAAACCATTGGTTGAACCCATGGTATATGCAGATTTCCTGTATAAAGTATGCTTATTTTCCGCGTATATTAATAAGTGTCCAACGCTGATGCACGCTTTTGTCACAGCACGCCAAATTGTTGCATGTTGTCACGGTTAAGTACGCTATTTTATTCATGAGTCCACTGTTTTGAATTAATTAGTCCACTCTTCAAACAGTGGACTCATGAATAAAAAAACATAGATAACCACGGCAACAGGTGTCAATTTGTTGCACTGTGACAAAAGTGCGCATCAGCATTGGACATTTTTTAATATACGCAGTATATAAGCATAATTTATACAGGAAATCTGCATAAACCAGTTCAACCAATGGTTTTAAAAACCACCATTGTGAATTTGGGCCATCAGGTCTGAAAAGAAGCCAGAACATGAAAAAGCCCATTATGTGCTGAACAATGTAATGTCTGAAAAAACCTGAAATGAGAAGTTGCCTGGGATCAGGCAATCGTTTGTTAATTTGTTAACATCCCAGCCATTATCATATTTTCAATTAATATTATTGAAGGTCATTAGTTTTGCTTCTAATTTGATGATGAAATTTGGAAAATAAATTTAGTTGAATTCATCATGCTATCTGAATATTTTTGAGAGTTGTCTTTAAATGAGAATGACCACTATAACAGGTCTCTAAAATACCAGCAAATATTGTATGTGTAATTAATAAGTAATAATAGTTTTGAAGGTCATTATAGCATGGCTGCTAATTTGATGACCGTTGGAAAACAAAATAACTTGAACTCATATTTTTCTCAGTGTTGCCATGGTTAAGTACGTTACTTTATTCATGAGTCCACTGTTTGAAGATTGGATTCATTAATTCAAAACAGTGAACTCATGAATAAAAAAATATAGATAACCACGGCAACAGGCATCAATTTTTCGCACAGTGACAAAAGCGCACATCAAACAACTCATGAATATACTGTATATGCCTCCGAATGCTACAACATGGCTGTGATATTGCAGTGTTCAGACTGAAATGTATATGAATACACTGCAAGCACACTAGTGTTCAATATACACCAGCACAATGTTCAGAGAGGACCATACACTGCACTTTAAACAAGTATTCAATTCAGGGTGTTGGGTGAACACTTAGTGAGATTATAAACACACTAATAAATCATGTCCGTTATTTACTTAATGTTTGGTGTTATGCTCAATCTCTAAGGTGTACAGTGTAATCAAACCTGAGTGTGTAGCCATCTCATAATACCAACTGATGTGCAGAACTGGACCAAACGGGTCGTGTGGTCTAGTGGTTAGAGCATTGGACTCATAATCGCAAGGTTAGAATCCCTACTCTGCCATTGTCTCTACTTTGATAAAAAGGCCGGAGAGTAATATCTGTCATCTGTAAGGTCAGCCACTATGACTGCTTAACCTAGACATAAAATGTTTCCTAGGTAATTGGTTATATACCAGCTTGGCGTTTACCAGCAAAGATGCTGTCCTGCCAAGTTCCTACTGAAGTTACAACAGAAACACAAATGATATAAGTGTGTAACAAAGAAATATTACCTTATACAGAACCATGATTCTTATCCCTAAAAGATCTAAAAAAAGTGTAAAAAAGGAAAACAAATCTAATCTAAATCTAATGACCATAACTCATACATGCTATTAAAATGAGCAAAATTTCTGTGGCTTGTTAATTGAATAAGTGGCATATATGAAGGATAATTTCCAACATGACATTTGTGTGCTTTTATGACCCTTACCAAAGACATTTATATTGCATGGTTTAATTGTATTATGCATGAAATATTTAGAAAAGTTATAAATAAATAAAAGAGAGCAATCATATCTTTGAAAACAAACTGCAAATTGAATTCAAGGAATTTCTTTCAATCTTTAAATTATTTCTTAGTTTCCCTTCTGACTTTGGAAGTATAATTTAGTATTTACTGACAGAATTGATTTCTGGATTATTTTTGGACTAACCAAACAAGCTCTGTAATATGAGCACTTCAAATAATGTCAAGAAAATAACAATAGGTCATTGCTCAGAGCAGCAGAAGTGGCAGAAATAATTCATGCGAGAATTCACAATTATTATTACTCCAACAGAATACATATTCTATGAATTCATAATGGAAAAAAATACTGCCATAGCTTCTTGGTTGCCATGGTAACTGACTCAGAGTATGCGAAGCAAAATTATGATTTCTATACATACAATGAATGATTGCATCACGCAAGCTCTCTCTACCGGTATCTTTTTCTCTATGACAATGACAATTCAAGGAACACATTCATCATAATATCAACCTAACAAGTTTTTTTTTAACATCTTGAAGGATTTATGGATCTAAACTTTTATCAGATATTTCATTTGAGTTAAAATCTTTCATTTCCATTAAAAACTTTTCAGGTTGAACATTAATGTTGGCTGGCGAGGAAGCATTATTGGTTACAACAAAGGTTTGTGAACAATATGATTTTTTTTAGCTGAGAACTCATGCAAGAAATAAAGGAAATTTTTTAAAAGTTACTTCCAAGTGAATGACACTTAACTGGCAATTAAGTACTCGAATGATGTTTATTTTCTGAAAAGTTATGAATTGTGAAACACATGTATTAACTTTGTGAGCATATAAATTGAAAAAAAAGGACTCAAGTGTTAGAAGTTTGTTGATATAACAAGAAACAATGGCGCTAATTCTTAAAGTATATTAATTTTTAAGTTATCATAACCATGTGGGTGGAGATTTTTTTGGTCATTGTGGGGGGGGGGGGGGTGCATGGGGGACCCTTTGCTACTTATTACTGTAGAATATCAAGAATTTTCTAGAAGGTGCACTCATTTCCTCTGGAATCACCATCCATGATCATAATTCATAATAATCAAGAGAAACCTAGAAAATCATGTACACATGACATAAAACAGCTGCATGATTTATGGGATGAAGAAAGCCAATCCCTGCAAGTTATATATCCAAACTAATCATAGCTAATAGTGTTTCGGTTGCTTTACACACTGCCTGTTGAACTAGGATACACATTTGATTGTAGAAATCTTAAAGAATGAAACCACTGAAGCAAGCTAGCTTGAGTGACAGCAAAAAATCAAAGAATAGGATCAATCCAAGTTCAAGTAAAGCAATAAAAACGTTATGAGCAATTCATTCTTAAGATCACTACTGCTGTGGAAATCCTCCCGTTGGCAATGTGAACAAGATCTGTGATGTCACAGAAGTACAACTCTCCTACTTGTTCAATGAAGATATACCTCAAAACATACCCTTTTAGCTCATTCTAATGATATGACAAACTATAATCCATGATATGTTGTAAAACCTCTACTACATACCCTCTCATAAAAAATATGGATTTTACTAATACTATTGACAAGATAAAAAGGGTGAAATCTGTCATAAAGTAATGAAGAAGTTGTACCATATGACATCACATATCTTTTCCGCATTGTCAATGGATTGATTTACATAGCATTAGTGATCTCAATATGTTAATGCCCATTCCTTTCTTTTATAATTTCAATTAATCTCAAGCTTTAATTGTTCATTTTCTTAGAATTTCTTCTTTTATATGAATTCAATTTGAATCAAGAGTTTCATTCAACCACCATTAGCACATTTCAGGTACTGGGCTGAAGGCATAATTGCCAACTTTTGCAAGTATGAAAAAACCTCATTATGGTTTGTGTGGGAGTGAGTGGATAATTAAGATATAATAGCCTCTGATATAAATCAACCATTATGTACTTGCAAATTATTTTGTAGACTGTTAAATGAAAGACTAAATCTGGGTCAAACATGATGAATTTCAACTATTATGCTAGTCTGATCAACAATGGATGTAAAACAATATCCTTTGTAAAAAGAACCCTGAGCCTAAATAGTTTGTCACCTTAAAATGAAAAAAAAAGGAAAGGAAATTGATAATTATAAAAGTTATCTTAACATTATCAGAATGATTTACTTACTCCACATCCAAATAAATAAATATGAATAAAACCGAAATATTAATAGCTAGGAAAGCCTGATTCCACATATTATCTTATTCGTTTCCTTAAAAAATAATTTAAAAAATTCATAGAAAATCCATCAGTTTTAATTCTGCAAGGGAATTATGACTACATATAAGGCCATATTGAAATGTTAACACATTTCTTTAGGCAATCTGCAGTGGAAGCCGAATGATAGAATCATGTATTATACAAAGTTTGAGCAAAATCCAATCTGTTATCATCTCCTTTATCAGACAATCATCTTAAATGGTCCTTTGGGATAAAAAATCTACTTTAATGGAAGATGGTAGCAGGTGTGGTAAACAGGGCATCAATTCTAATAATAACAATATAAAGGGTTCTTTCAAAGTAAAAATTGAAAATGATTTTTTTTTCTGAATACATAAGTCACAAGAGTTAGAATAAAGTAGGATTATCATCATCAAATACATCGGTATTAAAACTGTTCAGCAAAATAGAAGCTGAATATGAAAATGTGACAATTTTCTTTTATGAAGCGGTGTATTGGCTTAGTTGGTAGAGCATCCATCTCACAACAGGGAGGCCATGAGTTCGAACCCAAGCCACGCTAGACCAAAAGACGTTAAAAGATGGGAGTTGCTGCTACCCTGTTTGCGTGCAACAATTAAAGGGATAGAGCCTCGTCACTGCACAGCAGCTGCTGGGCCCACGATCAACTGGGCAAAGGAAATTTTTGGAGTATTTAATTTCATGTCTATTTCGAACAATAAAATATGGATTTTCACAGGATTTTATTTTTTTAATGACATTATGACTATGCTATGTTCTAATGGAAAAGAATGCACCTCACACATTCTGTTTATTGTAATTTCAATGAGAGATTTAACACTAAAGATGTCAGTACTATCAATTATTTATGATTTTTTACTGATTAGATAAATGAACCATAACAAAGGGATTAATTTACAAGTCCTTGCAAATTCTATCCACAATCATGAATATTAAGTATATAAATTTCAATTACAAGTTATAAGTTCCACAAATATAAATTACAAATCATAAATTAGAAATTCCATAAATATTAATTTCAAATAATAAATTGTATAAGTTCTTCTAATAAACACGGAATTTGCATGAGTTTAATCTAAGTGAGCGCGGACTCCAGTACTGAAATGTGTGTACATGTATGCTTTCTCCATTAGATATGAAAATACTACATATAATACGATGTTAAGAATATTGATGTTACTGTTATTTCAGTATGAATGAAAACAGAATGATAGTTTACCAAAGTACAATCTCATTTTGCTTATAACCCGCACAATGATTAGATTTTAAATTCAGTTAATTCATACTTTGAAATAGGTGTCTTAAAATTATATCATCAAAAAAGTGTTTTCATTCAATAAGTGAATGTTTACACACTGTACTTGACACAGGCATCAGCACATTCAGCATAAACCCTTTGAAAATATACACTAACAGCTCAATGGCTAAGAAATCCTTCAAAATGGCAGATGAATTCTTTTCTCATTTGAATTAAAAATATATACAACATGAAAATTGACTAACCATCAAAATGTAGCTGTAGTTTATAGTTAAATTAAAGATGTGTATTATAAACAAGTAAACCAGGCACTGCAAAAATGTAGTCAATTGGTATTTGCAGATCAGTTCATCCTTTTTTCATGGTAATTACTTATTTTTCATTTGCACTCTTGATATTTTGATCATTGAATCAATCATATATGGCTTGAAAGAATCATAAATAAATGATAAGTATATACAATCAGTTCATCTTTTTTCCTTGATAATACTTATTTTTTCATTTGCAATCTTGATATATAGTACAGATACCTTATTTTGATCAATGAACTAATCACTCTATGGCTTGAAACAATCATAAATAAATGATAAGTATATACAATCAGTTCATCTTTTTTTCATGGTAAGTACTTATTTTTCATTTGCACTCTTGATATAGTACAGATACCTTATTTTGATCAATGAGCTAATCACTCTATGGCTGGAAACAATCATAAATAAATGATGAAAGCAAGTAATTTGAGGAAACAATAGTTCAAGGCCCTATCATTCATCTGTTGATGACCTCAATTGATGATGTGGGAGGTTAATTATTAATCTCATTCATGGATCCTTCAGTGTGGCTTCGATCACAAACAAAAGCTCATTTCACATATGAATAATAAATTTCAGCAATTCCTGTGGATCAGAACACATAAAGTTCCTCTTCACAAATCAGTCAAGACATGTCTGAAATACTTATGATGTACATATTGTATGTTTTACTTTGTATGCATGATAGATTGCAAGTATAATATCAGATAGAATATGGTGAAATAAACAAATATTCCCCTTGTCATGTACATCATAGAAATTATATAAATTGTTTATGAAAAAATGCATTATCAAGAGAATCAATATCATATTTGTTTTGAATATTTTACCCACACTTCTAAAAAACATGAAATCAATGCAAGTGCTTGCAGACTGGTTGTTATCCATAGCAACAGGTGTATTCCTATGCAGTTTACACATCACCCACGCAGAAAATCCTTTCAAACACAGAAACCATTAGTAATTACTAACACGGTGATAAACATTTACACCTAATCAACTTACATCTCATTCTGTCACGATCTCCATGCATAAAACAATGAGACATCATATTCATTAAGTTTGTCAACACTAGTCTTATATTGAAAGCCATGATCCAATTTACTGCTTTACTGCCCTACACAGAGCTCCTCGTGTGGACGGAATAGTTGCCATTGCTGTATTTATGCCGTGGCTGGGATGCAATAGTACTCAGGCATTAAATAAGAGTATAGAAGGTTAATAATTCTGTTAATGGTAAGAGGCAGAAGCAGAGGAGAACGACTATCATCCCTGCATGCTACAAGCATGACTAGCATGTGCGCTCCCGTGAGCTGAGAATAGATGCTTGCTAACTGCGCTAATTGTGATCGCCGCTGGATTTACATGCGATGCAGCACTCGGTGAACAGTATCAAGCTTAGTATTAGAGAAAATAAAGAGATGGGTTAGATGGGTGGGAGGAGAGAGAAAGAGAGAAAGAAATAGGGAAGAAAGAATCAGAGAACAAAATAGAAGACAGAATATGGTGTCAGTGTGTAGCTGTCTACTTTACTGTTTTCCCCCTTCACTTTTTACCAATATGTTGCCTCCATTTGTGATGCAATGCTAATACAACGACTTTTCTTTATGTTTTTCTTTTCAGTGTCTATCTTTCCTTTCTCCTGTAAGGTCGGCAGATTTCCTTCATCTTCATTTCTCATTTTAATTATTGTTTTCATATCACCATGGTAATGCAGGATCTTCTAAACCACCTGAAAAAATGCATTTTCTCCAGTCTTATGTATTTGAATATAAGATCTTTGACTGAAATATTAATACATTTTTCTTTAGTAGTATTGGTTTGCTATCTATTTCAACACATTGTAGCAGAACATCTTTATGTTTGTATACTTTAAAAAGACAGAGTTAGAGAGTAGGGTTGTGTTGAAGAGAGAGTGGGAGAGGGAGAGAGGGTGGGGGGATGAAAGAAGGAACAAAGATTGAGTAAGAGAGAGAGAGAGAGTTGGGGAGAGGGAAAACAACAAACATAAAGACACATAGTGATGCCACTGGGTATTGGTTGTCGGGCAATTAAATACAACGCTGTATTCCAACGCTTTGAGGGACAACGAAATAAAGCAAATCTGAAAGCTCTGCTGCTTGTTTCTTGTCTTGAGCGCAGGAACGAACAAGCAATAAGCACTCATGATGGGCAAATCAATGAATGACCCAGTGAAGTGGATGATGGGAAGATGAAAGATAAAAAGGCATGGAGACAGTTTGGTGATTATGTTAGCGATTCGTAGTGCACACGTGAAAATTCACACTTATGGATGTGAGGACATATTTCTTGAGAGTTCTATTTCTGTTCATTTCATTTCAGAGTTTGCAATGAACCAAACAGCTATTTTACATGAACTCTTTTCCAAATTCTGATGGCTGGTTACACACTACAGGGTGGATTACTGTGCCTTTTTTGTTTTATAAGTTGCATGATCCCACCAAACACTGAGGTCTTCACAGAGAGGCAGTGAAGTTTCTCCAAGAACCTGATGCACATTGGGTATAGATGAAATGACCAAGCTTACAGTCCTATGCAGCAATGTTCTGCTCAGAATCAGTAAGGGACTCCAATACAATAACATGACTATGCTTTAAGATTTTAATTCAAATCATTCCAGATTTTTTAAAAAGATTTAGGTTTTTGACTGGTAATTATTTATAGCTAGTCTGGATTTATTTCAAATCTAAGAAATTAAAAGTTTAACAACCTAGGAATATCCTATCAAGACATAACATTGTGAAATTTGTATGTCAAAATAATGGCTAATATTACAATAACTTCTTTCATGTAGGTTACCAACTAAGATCCGTACTATATTAGGATACTGATAACTTTGACTAAATGATAAAATTTTGTAAATTGTGACAAGAACAATGAGATCTAGTTTATCCATCTGCTTAAACTTTGCCTGTCACTCGTGATACTGTAATTACATCTTCTAGATTTCTGAGAAATTCATGGATTAAATGGAACGTCTACAGGTTTCAAAGGTCTCTTCAACCAATACATTTTCAATCAGATGGAAATAAACAAAATAGTGTGAATGACTATGATACTAAGGATACAAAGAATTATGTAATTTGGTTGACGCATGTATACCTTTATCCTTTTCCAAAATACAAGTCATAATTATTTTCCATTTTGCTTCAAAATCTTCTACGTCATTGCTGATGACATATGGGTTGTCCTCGTACTTGTACAGAGATTATCTATCTCAATCAATCAAGAGGAAGAATAAGAGGAGGAGGAGAAGAAAAGAAGAGGTAGAAGGAGCAGAAGGAGAAGATGGAAGAGGAAGAAGAAGAAGAAAAAAAAGAAGAGGAGGAGGAGGATGAGATAAACATATGAATGATAGAAACCAAATGACAAGGAAAAGAATAAATGCAAAGAGAAAGAGAGAGATGAAAAGAGAAAATTAGTTGGGAGGATAAGAGAAAGAGAATTAAAGCTAGCGATGCATAAAGAAGATATAAGGTGCAAGAAGAGAGAGCGAGACTGGGAAAGAAATGCAAGCAAGTGCTGATGCCATTAGTTGTTGTCATGGGAACACGTATAGCATCCACTCTCCATGTTAAATACCTGTGTTGGTGTGATAGGAGGAATTAAATGGAGCACTCCCTCTCATTCAGTGCAACACACCCTAAATTTAGCCTCTCTCTAAGATGTTAATAACTTCATAATCAGCTCAAACCACCCCATTCTTTCTGGTCTTTCTACCCTACTTCTGACAAAGATTCTATTTTCCACTCATGAATTGTATTGCAGTTTAAGTACTAGACAAGTGACACTAATAAAAGAATGGGATGCATATTGGGGAAAATTTCAGTTGAGTACTTTGGTGTCATTACATTGATCATATCCTGGCCATATTCGTGAATGTCTGGAGGACTTTGTGGTTGAATTAAAATCAAGCTTAGAAGCTACAATATCTCATCACCAGTATAGTCTAACTATCATGTGATACTTATCACATAAAGAATCATAAGTATTGGTGGTGAACTGGTGGTTTAAATGCAGATCTGGGGGCCGTTTCATAAAGCTGTTCGTAAGTTAAGAGCGCCTTCAAGAACGACTGGTGAACCTTTCTGACGTGATAAACCATCCCCAATGGAAATACCATTTACCACAAGAAAGGATCACCAGTTGTTCTTAAAGTCATTCTTAACTTACAAACAGCTTTATGAAACACCCACCTGCACCATCACTTAAAGACACAGAGTGAATATCATGAGAGTATAAGAAGAAAAAAAGTGCGAATAAGATGAAATATGTGCATAGAACACAAAACTATTACATCAATGATGTGGAGCTCATCCGGCATCTCGCAACGAAATTTAACACAATTTTAATTTCAGCCCAGTTGACACTGTAGTGAATTATACTGGTGACATAAATTGAGGATATAGAATTGAAATTGATGAAGAAATGACAATTTTTTGTGATCTATGAATAAATTTCATATAAATAAGCATAAATAACTTTCTAGTCAAAATTTCTTAACTCTGTGTACATGTAGAACCTTGGTGAACCTCATGTAGCTCTCAGATGGAACAAAAATAATCAAAATCAATTAACAAATAAATAAGTAATTATTTGGGAATTTTGAAAAGATAATAAATTAGCATATTTAATGAATTTCTAAATTCTGTGTTGAAACTTTGTATCACCACCTTGAGCTATCATATTAAGCAAAACAACTTGAAATTGATCAACAAATGAAGAAGAAAAATATTTTTTGTGATTTATGAATAAATTTTGCATAAATTAGCATAAATAATTTTCAAGGCAAAATTTCAAAGTTTTGTGTACAAGTTTGGAGAACCTCATGCAGCTCTACTAGATGGAAGAGAAAAAAATCAAAATCGGTCAACAAATAAAGAAGAGGCATTTTCTGTGATTTCTGAATAAATTACGCATAAATTAGCATGAATAATTTTGAAAATTTCAAAATTCTGTGTAAATGTATGGTGAACCTCATGAAGTTCTACCAGATGGAAGAAAAAAAAATCAAAATCGGTCAACAATTAAAGAAGAAAAAGCATTTTATGTGAATTTTTAAAAATATGAATAAATTAATTTATTAGCATAAATAATTTTGAAAATTTCAAAATTCTGTGTAAATGTATGGTGAACCTCATGAAGTTCTACCAGATGGAAGAAAAAAAAATCAAAATCGGTCAACAATTAAAGAAGAAAAAGCATTTTATGTGAATTTTTAAAAATATGAATAAATTAATTTCGCATAAATAAGCATAAAAATTGTTCTGGTCCAAATTTCAAAATTCTGTGTAAAAGTTTGGTGAACCTCATGTAGCTCTACCAGATGGAAGCAAAAAATTAAAAATTGGTCAACAACAAATAAAGAAGCATTTTTGGTGAATTTTGAAAAATGTGCATAAATTAGCATATTTAATGAATTTCAAAATTCTGTGTAGATGTTTTGAATCCCCTACCTAATGCTATCATATAAAGCAAACAGAATTGAAATCGGACTTGAAATGGCGAGGAAGTAGCATTTTGAAATTTTGGAGGGACAACAGTTGACAGACGGATGCCACGCCATGGCATAAGCTCATCTTGCCCTCCGGGCCGGATGAGCTAAAAATTGAATGAAAATGTGTTAGATAGGTTTTCAAAACAGTGTATCTTTTCTTTGTACTTATTGGGACAGAGATTGCACCAATTGTTCCTGGCAATACCAATCAACAAGATATTTTACATGTCTAAAGTTCAGTCAAGACTTGCAAAAAACTGGAAAGATGTTGAAATGAATGCTAATTAATGACAGTAAATTGCGTAATTGCCATAGGCTTCACTTAGGCAAGAGTCAGTTCATGTATAGGCAACAGATTAATTAATATCTCTATCTAAAAACTTATACAAAAAATCTTTCAAGTCGAGTGATTTGTCTATTACGGTCTATAGACTATAAACAGATAAACTAAACAAAATGAAATGAATTTCACTTTCTGGCACATGGTATATCTATAAGCACCCCCAAAACATGAAGGTATTAAAAAAAATCATCTAAAATATCATTTAAATTGCAAAATCACATAGAAACAATGCAGCACTTGATTAGTTTTTCTTTGCATAAAAATGCAGACATCCAAATGAAGCATGGAATTCATCTCATGGCAAAATGCCCTTGACTGCACACAGACATTTGCTCCAACCATGACACTCAATAACGACATGCTGCCATTAATCTATCACAAAATAAAAGCATGTGCAAATTAACACATATGACAAACTGCACACCTTTATTTCATTTTTTAAACAGTTATCACGTTTTATCAATTTTCAATCATTTAAAAATTTGCTAGAAGTTGATCTCATTAAAAAAAAATCCTTGACCACGCAAAAACACTGTGCAGAACTTGAATGATTCAGTTCTCAATTGAATGTTGCAAATTAACTATAAATCCAAATTTAATATGAACCTGCATGACCTTGTCTGGAACTAAGTTCTTTGAAGGTTGGATAATTATATATTTATTATATGAAATATATTGTTTCTAAACTAAATCATCAACAAATGTTTCTCATCTATTCTATTCTTACTTAAGCTTGAGAGTATAGTGATGAAATATGCTGGCATGTGTTTCTATTGTTGAACCAAACACCACCTTATTCAACATTATAAAAAAAATCTTTATACTGAGATTAATCAGAATGTCCTCCAAAGAGTACGGAGAAGAGTAATGCACACCGTATATCGTTGAAACTGAATTCAATGTCTAAGAGAGTGATATAGTTACTTGCAAAAAGCTTCAAGAAATTTACAATGTAGAGCATCCTTTCAAGATGCTAGTTTACTAATTGGACCAAGAATGCAAATGATGCAAGGTCAATGAAGCCAAAGGGATTAATAGCTTCAGCTCATTTATAGATGTTTACAATGCTCTCATTAGAACTAATTAGCTAATTATCACGACATGACCGTTATGAAACATCCATCACAAAGAAAAATCAATGACAGACATTTTTCACAAAAGCTACTTAGGATGAAAGAGGTTTGTATTCGTGTGTTTTGTTGTTGTTGTTGTTTTATTTGATACTAGATCAGTTACATGATAAGGGAAGAGTAAAAACTCCATCTTGTTTGAATATTGCTATTTCATTGAAGTTGTAGGCACCATCAATGTTTTTCCTTGCCAAAAAGGAAATGCAAACTAATGATAAAGGATACACATAGACAAAATCTTTTTCTATCATTAAACATGTGAACAATGGTTTGTGGGTATCCTTTCAATAAAGAAATAAAATCATTCAAATAATAGAATCATACAACTGGTAATATTTAGACAAAGTACATATCAATCATACTGTATAACCACCCATCTCAAAATAAAACCATGATTATGCCAAATATATTAACCCTAATAATTTTCTTTCATAATAGTCAAATGACCGTGATTAACTCTTCTACTGCTTCAAGCTAAACATGACAGGAAATTACAATGACTTCTCAAAATCCCTTTCATGAAAGTTCAGAGAAATAATCACTGATATTTTTTTTAGATGATTTGAGATGGATGGTTAGCTTAAAATATAAAGTTTGTTTCACTTACTTGTAGAAAGATTCCACTCCAGATGGTCCCTATCCAAAGAACATCTCCCCATCAGAGAATACACATTCCTCTCTGTCTCTGCTCAAACTTGAAATGTGACATGCATCATCAAGACCTCAGGAGAGTCCATTCACAGAGATAACGTCTCAATTCTCCTCCATCGTATTATCACATGACATCAATTAAACATTGGCTGACATCAATCACAAAAAGATTTCTTGCTGAAAAACCTTCATTTGTAATGATGATGCTCCCATTCCTCCTTACTCCATATTAAGTAGTAGTAGCTAATTAACAACCAGGGAGTCATAACACAAAGGTCGGTGATTAATCGCTAAATGAAAAGTCGTATAAAGATCATTGTTGCAAGCCAAATTTGGTAAGTAGACTACCGAGGAACCAGAATTGTTCTTTCAAACTAACGATTAATTGCTAACCTTTGTGTTACGGGCCCCTGATTGATGAATGATTTTTTTTTATATTATTCGGGTACATAGGAAAAGAACTGATTCTCTATCAAAAGACACATTATATTAACCTATTTTAGGACAATTGATGACTCACATCCATGAAGCATTCTATTTTCTCTTTGATTTAAATCTCTCTTTTTTCTTAAAAACACGACTCGGGACAGCTTTACAGAAAACCTGTAAGCAAGTATTTTTTGATAATAGAAAATGTTATTATAATACAATGAAACAAAATTTTGCAAAATAAAACCTAATTGTTCAAATGATTTACAGTAATTTAGACACACTTTATTTGGAGGGTATGAGAGAGTAATAAAAATGGGACTACTTTAAAACGATCATCTTCTACTGAATATTTGTATTCCTTATATTATTTGTTCTCATTGATTTACTTTAGTTAAATGAATAATTTGAAAGCACTATGTCATGATGGAAATGTATTAAGCACTAACTTAAAGGACAAGTCCACCCCAACAAAAACTTGATTTGAATAAAAAGAGGAAAATTCAACAAGCATAACACTAAAAATTTCATCAAAATTGGGTGTAAAATAAGAAAGTTATGACATTTCAAAGTTTTGCTTCATTTCACAAAAACAGTTATATGAACGAGCCAGCTACATCCAAATGAGAGAGTCGATAATGTCATTCACTCACTATTTCTTTTGTTTTTTATTGTTTGAAATGTGAAATATTTTGATTTTCTCGTCTTTGCCATGTGAAATGAAGTTTCATTCCTCCCTGAACATGTGGAATTCCATTATTTTAACATTTTGTGCTTCAGGCAAGGAGGTCCCAATCGTCAAATTCGTAAAAATTGAAATATTGTATAATTCAAACAATAAACAAGTGGAATGCCTCTGGCCATCTCACCTGCATCACGCAGTTCAATATAGCAGCAGTGCTGACTTTGAAAACTACTCTAACTCACACAAGATGTTCAGTGATACATGGTTACTATTATGTCCACTTTTTATGAACTAGACCAATAAACTTACAGAAATATGATGGTTATTCAACAAACAAGTGGAATGCCTCTGGCCGTCTCACCTGCATCACGCGGTTCAATATAGCAGCAGTGCTGACTTTGAATACTACTCTAACTCGCACAAGATGTTCAGTGATACATGGTTACTCTTATGTCCACTTTTTATGAACTAGACCAATAAACTTACAGAGATATGATGGTTATTCAACAAAAAACCCAACATGGCCAAAGTTCATTGACCTTACATGACCTTTGACCTTGATCATGTGACCTGAAACTCAAACAGGATATTCAGTGATACTTGATTACTCTTATGTACAAGTTTCATGAATCAGATCCATAAACTTTTAAAGTTATGATGGTAATTCAACAGATACACCCAATTCGGCCAAAGTTCATTGACCTTTGACATTGGTCATGTGACCTGAAATGCGCACAGGATGTTCAGTGATACTTGATTACTCTAATGTCCAAGTTTAATGAACTAGAGCAATAAACTTTCAAAGTTATGATGGTAATTCAACAGATACCCCCGATTCGGCCAAAGTTCATTGACCCTAAATGACCTTTGACCTTAATCATGAGACCTGAAACTTGCACAAAATTTTCAGTGATGCTTGATTACTATCATGTCCAAGTTTCATGAATCAGATCCATAAACTTTCAAAGTTATGATGGGAATTCAACAGATATCCCCAATTCGGCCAAAGTTCATTGACCCTAAATGACCTTTGACCTTGGTCATGTGACGTGAAACTCATGCAGGATGTTCAGTGATACTTGATTAACCTTATGTCCAAGTTTCATGAACTAGGTCCATATATTTTCTAAGTTATGATGACATTTCAAAAACTTAACCTCAGGTTAAGATTTCGATGTTGATTCCTCCAACATGGTCTAAGTTCATTGACCCTAAAGGACCTTTGACCTTGGTCATGTGACATGAAACTCTAATAGGATGTTCAGTAATACTTGATTAACCTTATGGCCAAGTTTTATTAACTAGGTCCATATACTTTCTAAGTTATGACGTCATTTCAAAAACTTAACCTCAGGTTAAGATTTGATGTTGACGCCGCCGCCGCTGTCGGAAAAGCGGCGCCTATAGTCTCACTTTGCTTCGCAGGTGAGACAAAAACCCCAACATGGCCAAAGTTCATTGACCTTACATGACCTTTGACCTTGATCATGTGACCTGAAACTCGCACAGGATGTTCAGTGATACTTGATTACTCTTATGTCTAAGTTTCATGAATCAGATCCATAAACTTTCAAAGTTATGATGGTAATTCAACAGATACATCCAATTCGGCCAAAGTTCATTGACCTTTGACCTTGGTCATGTGACCTGAAATGCGCACAGGATGTTCAGTGATACTTGATTACTCTAATGTCCAAGTTTCATGAATCAGATCCATAAACTTTCAAAGTTATGATGGTAATTCAAAAGATACCCCCAATTCGGCCAAAGTTCATTGACCCTAAATGACTTTTGACCTTGGTCATGTGACATAAAACTCATGCAGGATGTTCAGTGATACTTGATTACTATTATGTCCAAGTTTCATGAATCAGATCCATAAAATTTCAAAGTTATGATGGGAATTCAACAGTTACCCCCCAATTAGTCCAAAGTTCATTGACCCTAAATGACCTTTGACCTTGGTCATGTGACATAAAACTCATGCAGGATGTTCAGTGATACTTGATTAACCTTATGTCCAAGTTTCATGAACTAGGTCCATATACTTTCCAAGTTATGATGTCATTTCAAAAACTTAACCTCAGGTTAAGATTTTGATGTTGATTCCTCCAACATGGTCTAAGTTCATTGACCCTAAATGACCTTTGACCTTGGTCATGTGACATGAAACTCTAATAGGATGTTCAGTAATACTTGATCAACCTTATGGCCAAGTTTCATGAACTAGGTCCATATACTTTCTAAGTTATGATGTCATTTCAAAAACTTAACCTCAGGTTAAGATTTGATGTTGACGCCGCTGTCGCCGTCGGAAAAGCGGCGCCTATAGTCTCACTCTGCTATGCAGGTGAGACAAAAACAAAAGAAATAGTGAGTGAGTGACATCATCAACTCTCTCATTTGGATGTAACTGGCTCATTCATATAACTATTTTGTTAAAAACAAGCGAAACTTTGAAATGTCATAACTTTCTTATTTTACATCCGATTTTGATGAAATCTTCAGCATTGTGCTTGTCTGATTTTTCTTTATTGATTCAAATCAACATTTTTCTGAGGTGGACTTGACCTTTAACAAGGAACTATCAGTGTAAACCCAAGTATCATGAAAGATAATAATGAAAAGGTTTCCACAGTCCTTTGCATTAAAAGAGTTTGATGACAGTTCTAAATTTTCCAGGAAGTATTATTTCAATAAACCACTTTCGTAGATGAGGAAATACAAAGAAACCACATTTACTATTAATGTTTGCTTCCATACACCCCATACATTCTATTTATGCCCCTATAATATCAATTCAAATTTGATTTGATTATATCCCGATGAACCGGTGTCGCCAAATTCATCAACCCACTCAGTCTCGAGAATAGGACGAGCCTGTTTCAAATATCTCTTATTTCACTAG
This sequence comes from Lytechinus variegatus, assembly GCF_018143015.1. Lineage (NCBI taxonomy): Eukaryota > Metazoa > Echinodermata > Echinoidea > Temnopleuroida > Toxopneustidae > Lytechinus > Lytechinus variegatus. The sequence goes on from NC_054741.1 coordinate 78,367,764, forward strand.
TGGGTTCTCAGGGGGTTGAATATAAATCCATTATATACCAGCAGAAACTGGATAATACCACAGAGACATGCAAATTGGGATGGTGATGAGAATATGGAAGAGGATATAATTTACAAGGATAGCATGAGATATAACGCAATGGTGGGTGTGTTTCTACTGGGATGTTGAACGTTCTGCATTACCATTTAATTGTATCACTGGTATTACTACCTATACAAAAGGGAGTGTGAACATGAATCAAGATTCTTGTTTTCTCCACTCTCACTAAGAATTATGAATGACAATGTGTCCATTGATTTCAGATGGCATACTTATGATTAAACAAAAAACACATGACATTCCAAATATTTGTTAAAAAAAATCAAATAGAGGAAAAAAATAAAATAACTGATACCGGTATTAAATATTGACAGAAATATAAATAACAGAGAAATTCCCAAGCTTAACAAGAAAATAAATTTTAAAATCAATGTATATGCATAAGTATTATTCAAATGAAATTATGGCAGAAGTGACATACACGTTTCATAATTTTGAAGACAAATCATTGCAATAATTGACATAAGCAAAATTTAGCAGGTAAGTTTATTGGTTACGTAAACTACATCATTCATTCAAATTCAAATTCAGTAGATTTATATTTTTTCTTAACTTTTGCTTTTACATTTTTCATATTATCATAATCAATTACTATTTCTAATGTTCTTATAATGATTAACAATAAGTGAATAAACAAAATCTTGACATTATTTCATAAAAATTTCAATAGGTTGAATGAGATTAATATATAAAACAAACAATTTCTGCAGATCTAGCCTTTCTAATCATTAATGTAATCAGTGTATTCAACGCTGTGCACATTTTCAGCAGACTCGGATGTGCTTTTAGAGGTGTTCCGAAGGCAGAATGACCTAAAAGAGATCTGTAAGTGCATTAAATCTAGTCTAGCTACTCTCAAGTTACTGACCCATTCAAATATGTACATCCGTGGTACACCAACATCCAAAATGTCAATGTAACTTGAGACTATGGAAATACTGCAGGTGTCAGGAATAGAGACTTAAAGTAGGATTTACGATCTTGAATATTCTGCTTTAAAGCAAATGACGACTTATACGTCTTATGTTTCACAAAATGAATACTTCATGAGAAGGAATTGTCCTTGGCTCGCCCACATCAGCTAATTCACAACTTGAGAAAGGTGTCAACTTTTTTTTTCAAATAAACTTAGACAAACAAAAGAATATTAGACTAACATCAAAATGATCTAAATGTGCTGTTTCCATGTGTATTTCATTTTTACTTCAAATTAAAAGTGCTAATATTTTATTTTTTGTTAAACTATGATAATGATAATTTGGATTAATTCTTTGGTTCATTAATGTAGACTTTCCTAGTTAATACCAACAAACACTGCATCAGCAATCAAAACTTTGAAACATTTTAGTACCAGATCTAAGTTGGGAAAAGGTCAAATTCAAATATGAAAAAGAAATGAGAAAAATTCTGTTCAATTTACAAATATGTTTGGATGCATCTTTTTGAACAAAATTGAATAATCTTATTGAAACTGTGAAAACCTACATAACAACCCAAATATTGGTGTCAAATACCTTGTTTGACAACTTCAAGCATGAATTCAAAGTTACCACATACCTTATTCTCAATGGACTGGACTGACTTTCTAAGTGGCTGATCCTAGGTGGACTCTTCCACTTGTCTCTTGATTGGGGTGGTGCATAAGTCTGATGGTGTATTGAGGGATGGCTGTGTCCTGGCAATACTGTAGTAGAAAGGTTTGGCATACTGGAATGGTGCATAGCAGGGGAAGTCAGATGCATTGTGGGATGGTGTGGATGCATGCCAGGTTGTGGGCCTGTTGATACCTGAGGATTACCTGAAATTTAACATATTTTTTTAAAAGTTCTTGAACACGAGTCCATTCTAGAATACAGAAGTTAAATATACATAATAAAAGTAAATAACTTCATCACTAATTCTTAATGGATACTTGCATACAATATAATCATTGAGGTTTTAGTGATATACTTCCATTATTTTCAATTGATCGAGATATTTCAAGAAAACTGATGCCTTTAATAACAAGAGGAATGCCTCTGGCAGTCTTGCCTGGGCACTTTTAGGACTCATAATCATAAACATAAGAAATGTACAACTTAATAAAAAAAAATTGATACTTTTTGGCTTCCCATACTTAAACCACAACCTTAAACCTGAGTTTAAGTTAAACATGACTTCAGAATACGGTCCTTAGTCTTTTAACCTACAACGACACTGGAACTTGACTAAGAAACTTGTCATTCACTTTATATCATTTGTAATCAACCATCAGATACCCCTTTCATAAACCCAATTATGCGGCTAATAGCAGCATAATTTGGTCGTAAAATTGGAGGACAAGAGTAATCCGCATTATTTTGATGCTGCTATTATCCGCATAATAGCAGCATCGGGACAAGATTTTGAGTTTATGAACGCATTTCGAAATAATGCGGATAATTGCCATGGTGTGGTCACAAGGTCACCCTTTCCCAACACAACCGCATCAGAGGGGGCGTGTCCAGTTGTCATGACGATTATCCGCCTTTTTTCAGGACGAGCGCTCATAAAAATAATGCGGCTTATTTTCGGTGTTTGTGAACGCAATTTTTATTGAATTATCCGCATTACTCTTAGGCGGCTAATTGGAGGATAGGTTTATGAAAAGGGTATAATTCAAATTTCATTGAATTTGGCTAAACATTAAAAAAGATATTGAAAATTTACTTTATGAGTCATATCATTTGTTATGATAACATGTTATGACATCATTTGACATCATTTGTTTGATAACATGTTATCATTTGACATCATTTGTTTGATAACATGTTATGTTATGCAGGGCCCGCTGGTAGAGCAGTTTCCTATAACTGAAGTGGCTACCCTGGGTAAATAAAACGTTATTATTATTATTGTTATATCTTTACGGTACATGTTCACCTGTACATTAATGATGATATCAGGGCTTTCATATACAGACCCTCATGTCTAGCTGTGTGATGTGACACTCCTAAAGCCCCACAATGAATGTTTGAGAACCAACTGAATATCCACTTGATACCGTAACCAATGGATTTTGTGAGAGCTAAGGAAAAGTGGTCAACTTTACCTCGAAGAGTTGAATAAAAATTATCAAAAGTACGAAAACCAATATTTTTGTTATTTTGGTAAATGGTGGTGATTTTTACCTGATTGCTAAGAAAGCATAAATGCTTGTATGGAAGCAACCAGAGGACCAATGGCTTAAGGTCCTCTTCAGTGGACCTGGTTATAAAGATTAATGCCTAACCAAAGGGCACTAGCACACCAAGTGGGAATCGAACCCGGGTCACTGGAATCCCCAAACCCCTGCTCTACTGACTGAGCTATCGCGCCTCCTTTCTTAATTAATCATAACCTGGTTATCAAGAAGCCCTCACCTTTCTTGGTTTGTTGTCTTGTTGCTTTCATTTTAAGTGACTCTGAAGAATGACTTTGAAGACTGCTTGATCGACTACCCTTGGACCTCTGTGACTTTGGTGCAACCTTTGACCCGGGTATCTCTTCCTCTTCTATGCTGGAAGTACCTGAAACTGAAAAAAAATATATGAATTTAATATCGCCATGAGGAAAGTATGAAATTCAGATGAATGCATTTTTGCTAATGGCAGTTGATAGACTTGAAAGTTTTAGGACTGAGCAATATTACAAATATTGACGATGCTTGTAATCAGTATTTTGAAGGCTACACTTTGAGGAAATGTATATCACTATAACAATCAAATGTTTTTTGTCTATGTGAATCCCACTCAACTACATTTGGAAACAGACCATCATGCATGAACATACCTCAACTAATCTATTCTAAAAATCCAACCATAAATTATAATGGGACTATGATTCATTTATCCGCTTTATAGGAAAATTCAATAAAGGTATAATTTTTCGAAAGTTAATTATTTCTATATCTATCCTGGTGGTACATATTAAAGCCCAACTAAATTATAAAGTCACTAATCATCATTCCCAGTTATTGTCAAATTTAATTGTAGCCATCTGTTTTTGAAGGTTACAGAATATCGGATTTACATTTTAAAAAGTATGTGGATAGAAGTAGCATGTGTGCTGAGGATTGAAGCATCATGATTCAGCTTCAACCTGATGGTAATGTGTATACTGCCCTCTATTGTTAAATGACTTATATTCATTGGTCATCCTCACACAACTAAAGTATATCATTTGGAGTTGGCTCAAAAGCAATTTTTTTTTCAATGTAATGTCAAAGTAAAAAATGTATTCAGATTTGTTATTTACTTTCATGTTTGTGCATTGCTTTCCTGAATTTCTTCTTGATGTCCATTGATTTGACTGAATCAAGGTCACTCTGAATGGTCACTGAGTCAAAACTACTGAGCGGTACTCCTGCCAGACGTCTGACCATAATTGAACGGAACTTCTTCTCATAATCTTCTGTCTGGACGGATTCAGGATCACTCTGGGGCTGCACTTGCCGAACTTTGGAGCTGCCTTTCCTACGAGATCGGGACGGGCTTTTCTTGGGAGTAACTCCTGGGTGCTCTAAATGATAAAACAAAATGGAATTAAAATCTCTTCACCGATTGTGCCAATATAAGATGTGGACAGGCAATCAATCATCTTGTCTCTTTGTTTCATCTGTAACTACAAGAGCTATATGGATCTAGATGTAAATTAGATGGAGCATGTTATGGTATTAAAAAAGTTTGTGAATAATAATCCCATTTCATGATCTGGGATCCAATCTTGTTAGAACAAAACTACGAGCAAAGATTGGAAACTGCTTTTCTATTTATTTTGCTGAAATGATGCTCTTTTGCATTATTTTGTGCTGGGGCTGGGATTTGGGTAAAGGGTTTAGGTTGGGTATAATATTTATCACTATTGCAATCATCATTATCAATGTCATCATCACCACCACCACCACCATCCCCATCACCATCCCCATCACCATCCCCACCACCACCATCATCATCATCATCATCACCATCACCATCATCATCATCATCATCATCTTCATCACCATCATCATCATCATCATCATCATCATCATCATCATCATCATCATCATCATCATCATCACCATCACCATCATCATCATCATCATCATCATCATTATATTAAACCATCATGATTAAAGGTTTTAGCAAACTAGATGAAAACAAGCTTGTACCTGTCTGGATATTCTTGAGAGGTATAGCTAGAAAGTGAGCCTCATAATCCTCAGTTATCATTGAATCTGCCCCAACATCATTCTCTGACACTTCTTTGTGCATGTACATATACTCCGGCAGGCCACTCGGATCAATAGGGGGCGCCGAAACAGTCCTCTTCATCTTTTTCTCCTCTGCACTTTTCTTCACTCTCTGAAGTTGTTCCGTTGCTGATTCTATAGCTTGCTTTTGGTTCTTTCCTTGCTTTGACTTCCCTTGTTTCTTACCTCGATGACTCCTTGCTGACTCTGGTATGGCAAACCTTTGGAAGGCAGATTCAAAGTCTTCTGTTGCTACAGACTCCAGGTCACTGATGCCTCGTAACCCAGTTGGTTGTGAGACCAGGTATTCTGTTGCTAGGGATGCCTTCTCAGACTCCTCACCAACATCACCACAGTGGTTCAAGATGTCTCTTAACCTCAGTATATGATTACTAGCATCTCCCTTGGAACCAAGACCGCCAGAATCATCACTCACTTGCTGTGGTGTCAATGTCCCTGTTTTTTTAGTTGAAACCTTTTGGTTTGATTGCTTACTGGAGTTACTTGACACACTACTTCTCTTCTTTCTCCCTTCTTGAGTTTTCCCACCGGTATTAGTCCGACTCTTTTGCACTTCTGTTATTTTTTTCTTTGCCGTAACCTCATTATTGTTCATTTCAGATGTCTTAGCGTTTGGACTATTGTCAGCAGTTGATGGTGGACTTTGTGAGTGACTACTATTAATGTTGCTCAAGTGGTTAGTGGCTGGGGTGGTAGCTAAATGATACTCTTGGCTACAAGTGAGTTGATGGTGGGGTGGCAAGGAACTGCTACTAGATTTTTCTGCGAAAATGAATGATTGACAGGATTTTTTTAAAGCATGATGGGAAAAGCATTCTATTTTCTACATTGGTAATTGGCTGAATACAATATTAAGTGAACAAATTATTTTAATGTGGTCTAAGTGATAACAAGCTTTAAACTCGCTCCTCATTCCTTTGCATCAACCCTGCTCAATAAAAACAGTGCATTGTTAGCTGCAAGCTTGTGTATTATTCGTTTTTTTATTTTACGATGATTAGGCCAATACAATGGAATGTAACTAACTAAAATTAAAAAAGGGAAAAATAGCATATATGTCAATATCCTGTGTTCTATCATATGTTATATTACTTTCAAGAATTCTTAAAATGAAATAAAAAACATTGTATCAAGGTACAATCATCAATCAGGTATTTTACCTTGTTGATGGAGAGATTGGACAACCCTTCTCCTAACCTCCTCAGCTGTGATTGAATCTGCATCACTGTTAGTTCCAACAGAATCATCTATGCCTGTAACAGGTGGTTGGAACAAAACAAAAAAGGAAGAGAAAGATAACTCGGATGAAACACTTAGTGGTCATTAAGATGTCTAGAATAAAGTTATAATAATGTGTAATCAAGAGGTTGTTTTACAAGGAGTTCAAACTTATCAAATAGGTGCTGACGCATATGTGATACCTACTGCGTTATCTCATTCATGTGGAGCATTGTGGCCCAGTGGATTAGTCTTCTGACTTTGAAACAGAGGGTCGTGGGTTCGATTCCCAGCCATGGCGTAATTTCCTTCAGCAATAAATTCATCCACATTGTGCTGCACTCAACCCAGGTGAGGTGAATGGGTACCTGGTAAGAACTTATTCCTTGAAATGCCACCGAGCTGTAAAAGGCTGCGGGGCTAAAGCCGGGATAATAATATCCAAGTCCTTTGGAAGCGCATAGGGACGTTATGACATAATGCAATATGCACTATACAAGAAATGCGTTATTATTATGATTATCATTATTCATAGTAGAACATGGTCTGAACAAATCAGTGATGTATTGTATACCACACGCAACTTAGAAATTCAATTCAATGGTCAGTCTTTGTAAAACACCCAATGGTATCTTCAATGGCTGTGCACTGTGGTAGAAAAGTTTAATGAAAATAATAAAGCAATATTCTTGTGTGAAATATATAACTAACAAGCTGACACTTTACTCTCCCATATGACTTTTGATTACAAAAAGAAACAAAAACAAAAACTTTTCAACAAAACTTATTTCCAGAGAGCGAAATATGACAGGACAAGAAGACACCTCTGAAATTAGCAAAGCAAAGACCCAAACTAGAATGAAGAATTCTTCAGCAAGTGTGTCTGTGACCAATAAAACCTTCACATAGTGTTATCAGGGTAAAAACACTCCTATTAATCAAATTGAGACTGTCCAATTTGGATTTCAAAGTGAACACTAATGGGCCTCCTTAACTTTACCACACTAACCAGTCATGCTCCATGGAAGAAAATATATGTGGGAATTAATTAGAGCAAAATTAAAAATGAACAATAAAGTTAACTCCAACAAGATTACCAATTTATTTCACCTGCTTCAAGTCTAGCACAATGCAAACGAAGTTTGATCTGAAGGAAAGTAACCGTACAGGATGGGGTCAGAACCAATATGTTTGATGCTACAAGAAAGTGTTTGTTTAGGATGCAATTGAAGGATGCCATATACCATCAACTACAGACACAACTTAGGAGAAATGTGAGATTCAGCAAACAAAACAGATAGATAACACAAGAGATAAATAATCAGAAGTATATATGTTTACTTTTCTTTCACAAACTTACTGTAATCATTGATCCTTAGTTTTGGATAGGTTGTTAAAGATGGTTGACTTCTGGTCTTCATTCTCCCTTTTCCTGTCTTCTTGGTCTTTTTGTTGACTGGTAGCATCCTGTATCTTCCATTGGGTTGTAGCTGATGATCATGAGGTAGGGTGTTGTCAATGGTGGTATTAGCTGATTGAGGTCCAGTCTGATTAGCGCCCTCTATGGCACATATAAAGAAAATTACACCACATCATCATATCACATCAGGTACAGAAATGAAGGACTTCTGTAGAATTTCCAGTCTTCAATTCGGGTATTCCACAAAGTTATCTGGACAGTTAAATCTTATGAAGCTTTAGGTGCGTTGAGAAATGGAAGGGTTTAATCTTCCCCCCACCATAACTTTAAATCTTTCCAATGATTCAGTTTCCACTACTTAAAGCTTGAAATTGAGACCTCTTGATGCTGAATGAATTGTTGATTTGAAGAATCTGTCACTAGAGATCCCCAACATTCCATTTAACTATTTATAAACAGTAATCATATCTCCCCTTTGTCCTCTATAAAACAGTGAGTGCAGATTGAGTCTCTCTAGTCATTGCTCGTAACAATAATAACAATTCTCTATATAGCACATATCACATCATGAACAAACATATTTTTATTTGCTTGCTAAGGACTTTGAATGTTATTACTCAAACTGTTCATGACCTTTCCCCATCTTTATTTACATAATGGCCCGAATTCACAAGGGTGGTTTTGAAAACCCACGGTTGAATCCACGGTTTATGCAGATTTCCTGTATAAATTACGCTTAATTTAGTGCGTATCGGGCGCGTGTATAAAACATATCCAATGCTGATGCGTGCTTTTGTCACATTGCGCCAAATTGACGCCTGTTACCATGGTTATCTATGCTATTTCATTCATGAGTCCACTCTTCAAACAGTGGACTCATGAATAAAATAGCGTGGATAACCATGGCAACAGGCATCAATTAGGCGCACTGTGACAAAAGCGCGTATCACCATTGGACATTGTTTATACACGCGCCCGATACGCGCTAAATTAAGCGTAATTCATACAGGAAATCTGCATAAACCATGGACTCAACCATGGGTTTTAAAAACCACTTTGTGAATGCGGGCCATTGAGTTGCTTTTGATCAGGAAGGTAGAACACGGACCTGTTATGATGAGTTATTAATATTCAGTTGGTAATCAAACTTTTGTCACAGGAAATTCTTCAGAAAATTATTAAGAAATCATATCAGATCTAAGCTGACAAGAAACAAGTTGCAAATAATTTGACCCAGTCATTATGCATGAATAGGTATTCTGCCTCCTCTTGATTTTGGAATGCAGTCTTAGTCTCTAACAAGAGAAACTATTATATATTACCTGATTCATTTGTGGAGCTTGTTTTCTTGTTTGTATGTTCCTTCTTCTTTCTCTTCCTCTCTTCTGGTGAACCTCTGGCACTCTGTGGAAAGAAATAATAATGAAATTAGAAATTCATTCCCATTGTGAAATATTCTAAGGTTCATAAAAGACAAAAGTTGTGAATGGTACTAATCTCACAGGAAAACATACAGTTCTATAACAAACTTCTTTGACATGATGCAAAATTATACAATTGTTGAATTACAGTTCACCAGTAAGGTTTTCATTACAAGGAGTATAATACTACCAGTATTTTGAACAAATTACAATGTACCTTTTGCCAACAGTCTAGAATCAGTGATCCATGTTAAAAAAGAAAGCAATATCCAACAGCCTAATGATAAATTCATTTGCAGTAATATCAAAATGATTTACATGTTTAAATATTGTAAAGAAAATTATGAGACAAATTCAATATGGTACCTTTGTGATGAGATCACTAAGCTCTGCATCTATGCTATCCAAGATAAAGTCTACATGGTCTATATGAAGAGGGCCAATAATACCAGGCTCTATCTCCTCCTCCATCTCCTCTTCCTCATCACCATCATCCTCCCTAGCAACCATATGTCCATTCTGATGTTGCACTGGGACTGCATCCCGTTGCCTGGTAACCATGAAGTGATGTTCCCTTGGTGATGAGGTCATCTTGGGGTTGCCTCCTTGGATGCTGTTCTGTGGGTTGAAGTTCTGTGGTACTTGTTTGCTAAGATGTTCATCTTTTATGCCAATATCTCCATCATCTTCTTCACTGGCATCATCCTCGTCATCATCTTGGTCATCATCATCATCACCATCATTGTCATTTCCATTATGGTTCCCGTGACCATTGACTATGTGCATATGAGGAGATGATTCCGATCTGTAGTTCTCTTCTACATTTCCCATCTCTTCTTCCTCCTCCTCTTCGCTTGAAAACTCTTCCTCGATCTCAGAGCTGGTTTCATGTTCTGAATTTAAGAAAACCAAATGATTGATTACACAAAAAACATCATACTAAATTGCAGTTAAATCAGAAATGGTCATACTTAAAGAGGAAGATGGCAATATTCCTTCTTATTGTATAAAATAAGGGGTTTGGGCAATTCATTGTCTTTATTTGTTTGGAAAACCCTATATGCAGTAAGCATATGTGGTCATCAATATGCCTAGGAATCTGACTCTCCTACTAGTAGGAGGGAGTGAAAACTGGTTGGAGTTTACTGTGATATGCAATGAGCGAGTATAGCATTTTCCAAACAAACGACTGCTGAAATTCAGATCTAGACTAGGTAATCCCGAAATCAAGTCTACAGCAGCTCAGAACTTTAGATGTTAATATAAAGCATCATAAACATTAAAATGCATTCATTTTTTTTTCTTGGGGACCCAAATTAATCATTAAAGCTCAGAAAAAAAAATTGTTCAAATTCTGTGAACTATCTCACCTTCTTCTGTTTCCTCTTGTTCTTCATATTCTAAACTTCTGTCATTCTGTTCATCTGGATTAATCCATTCTCCACTTTCTTCTGAAGTATTCATCTTATTTCAATCCTCCTGGCTCTTTAGCTCTTCTATTTTAATCTTTCATCAGATCAGATTTATTTTGATCCGATTACTGGTTAACAATTTCCTACAGAAAGAGAAATGATTAATGAAATGTAATGAATACACTGCCACAAATAAATATTGTTTTTAAGTGATAAATACAAAAGAGTTAAAGCTAGCTAATGCTACTGTCAAAAGTACCTTTACAAATGCTGTATGAACAATAATTTATAGCATAACAATAAATGATATGAAATCATTTGTACAGTATTCATAAAGGTATTTGTAACTGTACATAGCATTAGAAAGCAGCCTTATATAGAGTTTGTTTTTCAATTTTACTTGATTTTTTTTCTCTCTTTCTTCCCCAGTCGATTCCCCTCTTTTTCTACTCCATGTCTCTCTCCATGATCGTTTTCTCATAACATTTAATACTGTCTGCACACAAATGTTATTTCTTTACCTACAAGCTTGCCTACATATTAGCACCTCTAACCATCACCAAAGATAGAGTGATGATGATTACAACTCTCAGAAGGAAATCAATGTAACTTTACGCAAAAATTCAAGTGCAATTCAGAAGACTTTTGCTTAATCAGCACAGCATCACTCTCCATTAAATTCTTCTTTCCATCAAATCCATAGCCCATGAAGAACAGTCTAGCACTGCAACATTGAATTCCACCTTGGAAACAGTATCCAGGCAGACATAGCTTGCAATGTGTGGGTCCACGAAGGGGATCACCAGGGACTTGCGATCAAAGCGGTGCAATGGGACTAGGATTGAACTATGTTCAGGAAAAAGAAAATGTTTCATATTTTCAGCACTTTCTCATGTTCTAGTCAACGATACATATATTCATCATCCGTGTTTGTTTTTTAGGGTGTCATGTTGCTGGCTGGGAACTCCTGACAGAGGTAATTACATACCACCTACAATCACATAGGAAGTTGGAATTTTATTGGTCTGAGCTTCAAATTCAAAACATACTGTTTAGTTCATATAAGTCTAGACTTCCCACTTCTTTCTACTGTTTTATAAATCATTTAACTCAGTCACAAAAGTGTCAAATAAAAGACAGAAAACAGTAGGTCTGCACGCTATAAACATAATCTTGTGCATGAAAATATTGAGCTCAAGTGTCTTTTTTCTAAGTCCTGTATATAAAAACTTTATAACAAAACATTTTATATGATCTAAAGAAGTGAATTCAGTCAAGCCCCTTCTTAAAAAATTCATTAGCGTAATACAACAAAATCATTCAAAAACAAACTTTATCCTATTCTAATACAGGAAACATGTAGGCCTCCATGTATGAATCTGGGTGCCCAGACTCTTGGCTAAACTTTTTTTTTCAAGAAAGACGAAAAAATTGTTTAAATCATGCCAGGAATATATAAAAGAATTGTGGCTAAACATCCTGCCTCTTTATGACACATTTCACAGGTATTGACCCTTTATTGACTTCCAACTGCCTGTATTTACAAGGGGTCAATGGAACAGAAGGGAAGGAGATTTGATTACCAGTCTTATCTTGCATGGTTACCATGGTAGCAAGTAAACCATTCAGGATTTTGTATAGTATTCAGGGATACTTGGTTGAATTTGGTTGCTAGGAATGAAATAAATTCTTAATCGCTGTAAATCGCTTTCAAAACAAGAAGGGATTAATTACCTTGGCACATTCTTTTCCCAAGAGTGAGGGAGAATTCTTGAAGGAACTTTCATGTGCAGATGTTCAATGTGTGAACATGAGTGTTATGAAAGTATTTATCACCCTCACTCTCCCTTTCATCATCCCAACCCTCTCGTTAAAACACAATGCATCTTCTGTGTGCTTATCTTTTAATTTCAAAACTGTCCAAACATTAAACATATATATATCTATATATATAAAAATTCAACTCTAAAGCAAAATATTGACACATTAAATGTATATGCTATAGATGTATGCCAAATTCAGGGACCAAAGCAACACAGAGATCATTATAATTTAAAGTTTGTGCAAGTAATGACAATTTCTAATAAATGATATAAATAAAAAATACAGAATTCACATCGAAAACAAATGGAATCAGACTTGAATGGCATATATGTAGACAGGCTTTATGTAATACATCATATATTATTTCAAATCATTTTTTTTAATGTTCACTCAGAATGCCTTCTAAACCAATCAATGCCTGAGCTAAATAATTATATCTGCCAACAGAAGAAGTAGGATTCTTCTAAAAATTGAAATGAGATATAATTCATGGTCATTTCAGTTTATATGTTGGAGTAAGATTTGTACTCTAGGGAATTCATGGAGGAGCTGTGGAACTATTTCAAAATAAAGAGTGAAACTTATTCCACCATTCATTAAAACAAACATATACTGTAATATAAGAATGGGGTGCATATAAGTGAGAGAAGGAATAAAAGGGTTGGTTATGAGAAAGATATAATTGTTGTTTCATTTTTAATTTTAAGAATTCCAATTCACAACAATATGTATTAAAAGGTGGATCAGGGCCCCATCGCATAAAAGTTTTTATTACGGTAGCTTTGCCATCCAAAGGTAACTACCATGGTAACGCTGACCAACAGCCATTAATTTCAAGGATTCCATTCCAAGTTACCATTGGATAGCACAGTTACCATAATGGTAACTTTGATGCAACAGGCCCAGATGATGCAATTTTTCATGAATATTTTGATGAATTTATCCGGTAAACAAAAAACCTCATTTGAATACAATTTTTAATGTATCTAATAAGCCCTAAAACCAAATTACAAAAAAGGACTTTAGGGGCTCCATGGTTATGATATAAAGTGGTGCTAAAAAGTAAGTGAACCCCACCAGAAAATGAACATATTTAGTTCAAGTTCTGCCATGTTATCTATATTTAATTGTAAAGTAAGGTGAACCAAAATGTTACATTTAATGAACTTTGTTTCTTTTGAACTGCCTCACATTGTAGTGTTGTCTAAATTTAACACTCTGCATGAAGGAGTTCATTTTGTGGAGTGGTTCACTAACTTTCCAGCTCCACTGTCAGCATGAATAGCATATGAACGGAAATGAACAAAGTCAACAAACTAATATCAATATTTTACCTACATGTACAAGACATATTAGTATTATTTTGTACAAATTGTGTTGATATTAGTCACATATGCAGAGCTGCCAACCTGAATGAAAATTTCAGTATTTTCAAAGCTGAAAATTAGTATTTTGATGATGACATCAGTATTTTCAATGAAATACCATAAGACAGCACATAAAACTGAAACTTTAGAAATCAGTATTTTGCATGAAATTATCAGTATTCTTCTCATTTTTTAGTACTAAATAATGAAAATCCGTACTACTTGGCAGCTCTGCATATATGTATGATTGAAAGTCAAATCAACAGCTTATACAACAGTCAGGCAATGGAGTTATGTTGGTAAACAAACAAACAAATTCTTTTTCATATAAACTTTTAGAGAAGCAGTATGTGATTTAATCCCTTTTATCGCATCAATATAAATTGTTATTTGATCCCTTCTACTATTGAAAGAAGCCTGGTATAAGCTTTTGGGGAAACTGTTCTATTGTGTAAGATAAGTGGCAAGTCATTAGGGCTCTTTTCATATAAGAAATGGCTTCTGGGGATAGCAAAATTGTGGGAGGCAAATTGGGGAATGGTTATAAATGACAGAAGTGAGGAGTGAACAAAAATATAATAAAGGATTTGTGAGAACGTGATTTTCTACTTTTATAATTAATATGAACAAATATACAATAAAGTGAGAAAGACAAATGAGCAACTTAGAGTAGAGAGAAAAAAAAGAAAGAGAGAGAGAGAGAGAGTAAAATAGTAAAAACAACTTACTAGCACATGATCCATTCCTAATATTGGATGGGTCTTCCTTAATGTTTCCTTGAAGGTTTCTTTCAATATATTTTTAAGCAATCCTCATTTGGTCTAATCTCCATCACAAAAGATCTATCAGCAAAGTTTGTAGACTTTGCTGACTGTTGGAAAATCCAAATCGTGTTTACTAACTACCTAGCACTGCTAAATAGCCAGTGACAAGATTAGCTTCTATGTTTAAACCAAACATGAGAAAAAGTCCATTACACAGTTTAAAAACGTTTTATTGAAGAAAAAACTAGAGACAGTTGAAAGAAAAAAAGTTTATTGACTCGTATTAAATTTCAGTTCCTGATAGTAAAACACAAATTCATAATTTATCCCAGCCACATTGTGTGATAAGGTAATTTTAAATTCATAAACGTCGTGTAAAAGAATATTTCACATTATGATACAATAAGAGAAAAATGTCAATATTCTAAATAAAAACTATAATTGATTTTTCAAAGTTATACAGCTTGACAATGCGCACAGCAGTTACATACTATATTATATAGTGCTCAAATAAAAACATGGAGTGCTTTAAATACATTGCCCAGGTAATCAGATTTTGGCTCACCTTCCAGGGGTGGTGACGGGGGGGGGGGGGGGGGGGCTCAAGGACGTGTTCTGTGCCCCTTTCACCTGAGGAGGACCTGTTTCATGTCTGAGCAAGTCCCCCCTTGCCTTCTAATAGGTACCCTTTCTCATATCAATGCCCCTTTTCCTTCTCAGAGGTGCCTTTTCTTCATATTAGATAAATTGTCCTGAAAAACCAAGTCTCTTTTTGTGCCTGAGAGTGCCCAGTTTCTTTATTTAGCACTATTCTGCTTCCTTCTGCGAGTGCATAATGAATGAAAAAACTTGTGAAAATAAACTTACATGCCTTAAAATTCATGAGTCATGTGAGAGGGGTAGATAAGTTTCTTTCTTTGTTTTAAGGTCATGGCAGTATATGCAGTGGGGGGGGGGCAGTCCCCCCTGAAATTTTGAAAACTCACCATATTTCACCAAGAGTACGCACAAAATCCATCAATTTCACTTCACAAAATGCAAAAGCACCTCAATGAAACGCTCAGTCGCTTCGCTCCCTCGCTTTAGATTTTTTCCAAAAAAAGTTTATGCGTTCTGCCCCCCAGTGAAAAATTTCTGCATACGGCCATGTTTAAAGTGCCCTTTTTTTCCTGTGCCCCCCCAACTTTCAACTTCGCTCCGCCACATACCCTGACACCTACACACAATGTATGTACTTTTTTCCACTCCTGGGGAAAATTCTAGAAAGGCTATCGAAATATTATTTGTCCATATGAATTTTTCAATTTTTTTACACTTATTAGTGTAAATCTTTAAATTGAAATTACCATTTTAAAACTTATTTCAAATAATACAATTTTGAACATTACATTTCATGCTCTACACTTAAATTCATATTTTTGTTTTTGATTGGTCAGTTGTAATTCATACCATATAGTTCATGTATTCAAAATATTATATTGCCTGGAAGTCAACACACAAATATTTATAACTGTCCATACCATACCGAGTGTAATGACCAATTAAACTCCGTGGTCAATATTGACTGATTTCATTCTTCTAAAGTAATCCTAGCAACTGAACTCAGAAAGCACACAAAGACCTATGTATGGGACTATAATTACCTCAAATTATCATTATTGACATCTGTATTATAGGCACACTGCTAGTATGGCTGGAATCCAAATATCATTAACAAGATATGCAAACAAATATGCATCGGAGTAATATGACCGTACAGTGAATGTGGACGTAGCTTCAATTCTCTTCTGAGCAAAGATCAAAAGTAAGTAAAGATTAATTTGAAGTCATAAATTCAAACGTCTTTTACCGTACAAACAAAAGATCTTTCAATATCATTTTTTATGATGAAAATAACATATTTCCATGCATCATTTCATATGATTTTTGAAAAGATAAGAAATATGGTTTCTCACACAATAACATGTGTAATCCGGAGTAACATACATTGGCATGATGAAGCAAGGAAGTTGAGAAGGCAGAGTTTTGGAGAAGCATGTCCCAAACCCACTTTGCAAGTGAGAAAACCTAACAAAAAAAAATGATTACTTTGCAATAGTTAAGCATGTAGGCCCTACATATTCTAGATGTTAAATGAAAATGTTGAAAAGTTCCATACAATGATCAACTAATTTATTCTATTATATTTATTTATTTATTCATTTATTATAATTATTAGTTTTTTTGTGTTTTTTTTGGGGGGGCAAAAGCAGTCCCAAT
Organism: Lytechinus variegatus; assembly: GCF_018143015.1. Lineage (NCBI taxonomy): Eukaryota > Metazoa > Echinodermata > Echinoidea > Temnopleuroida > Toxopneustidae > Lytechinus > Lytechinus variegatus. The sequence goes on from NC_054741.1 coordinate 78,384,799, forward strand.
ACCGCCAAAATTGTGTCAGTAAAGGTAACATATCAGGGTCCTGTTGCATAAAAATTTATGTATTGATTTATGTCCAACACCAATGGCGACACCAGACTTGAAATCACCAAATGTGTATACCACATTTCTTGTTTAATCAGCACAAAAGAGGCGATTATAGACTGAAAGTCAAAGTTGTTATCATTATTTTGGGAGGGAGGGGTGGTGCTTGAAAAATATGTGACGTTGAATGATGTGAATAATAATGTAATTCCATGGAAAATGTCCTATCCGCAAATAAGCAAGCACACTAACTATTATTATTTTTTACACAACAGGGCCCAGGCCTACTATCCAACTGATTTTATTGTCTAACTCATCTGTTACAAATAATATGTGAACATTATCATTGTTGCCTTTTATTTTACAAAAACAAAGACATGCATTATATTTTTTGTTGTTGTATTGGGATTTTTTCCATTTAATTATTTTTCAGAGATAAATCAGGTTAAGAAAATATTAAAACAAAAATGTTACTCAATAACAAAAGAGTAGTTAACAGGCTATATCTTTGCTCAAACATATGCAGCCCCTGTCCCATTTAGCCCAAATATTAAATGGGCTTCAGATTTCTATTTTCTATAGGGGAGTAAGTAAAATATGAGATACATGTTTGCTACCTGCATGATATATTTCAAAATCATATTTCTGGTATAAAGATGGCTGCAAAGAATCCCTGTATTTACCATCACTTTATAATATACTAAAACTTACTTGAATCATTTGCTGGATGGCCTTATTTTCTTCCTCCAAAGTCAAGTTTCCAAGATGTTTAAATCCTAAGTATATAGTCCTGTCAACTCAGTAGCCTACTGCTCAATCAAGAACTCAACACCAGTTCAAAAGCTCCTCTAAATTCCTTGCTTTATTCAACCAATCAGCAAACAGTGCTTAAAAACAGACCATCCTCTAAGAAAAGAATTATTCTCAAGTATTTACCCAGCTCAAACCGAAGAAAATGAAGGTTTACATCCAGTCTTGGTCCATCCTTGAATCCAAATATACAGAGAGGAATACTTGGAGTGCACCAAGTTGCAATTGTGAGACTTCTCAGGAGTCTGAGTCAATGGGGGAATAGATGGATGGGTGAATGCTCATCAATGGCTGGGGCAGTAAGCTCCTGTAGGGCCCATGAAGGCAACTTGTTTGCAAACCTGTTTGCTAACCGACAAAACAGACTGTAATCCATCTCTTCAAGGATTCAATGTAATACCTTACAGTTTGAAACTGACCGCCAATAATGCAGAGCTACCTCTTGATTGGACATTTGGCCGTAATGACCACTGATGAGTTAATCTTTGACCACTGCTCTTATTCATATATAAAGACAACGTGTTTGACACTGTATATGATCTGCCTTACTGATAGGAAACAAGATATAAATTCTTGTCTCTTTTTTAAGAGCTTGATGTCTTTTTATTTATTCTGTTTGGATAAGTTGGAGAAGCCTTGTAATAAGTACACATGTTTCTTTGCAGGAGTTAGCATGTGTTTGCTTGAAGGATTTAATGAGACAAAGGATTATATAGAGTGGCATCTTTTCTTTTAGGGTTTGAGATATGTTATAGGCCTATACATCAAAGCTCTACTCAGATGCAATATGTTATTAGCCCCACCAATTCCACTATATATACTACAAGTACTCCTCCTATTCACACTACTCCTATTCCCACTACTACTACTACTACTACTACTACTACTACTACTACTACTACTACTACTACTACTACTACTACTACTACTACTACTACTACTACTACTACTACTACTACTACTACTACTACTACTACTACTACTACTACTACTACTACTACTACTACTACTACTACTACTACTACTACTACTACTACTACTACTACTACTACTACTACTACTACTACTACTACTACTACTACTACTACTACTACTACTACTACTACAACTACAACTACTACTACTACCACTACTACTACCACTACTACTACCACTACTACTACTACTACTACTACTACTACTACTACTACTACTACTACTACTACTACTTCTACTGCTACTACTACTACTTCTACTATTACTACTTCTACTACTACTACTACTACTACTACTACTACTACTACTACTACTACTACTACTACTACTACTACAACTACTACTCCTACTCCTCTGGCTACTTGTACTTTCTATTACCTTCACTATATTATTCCTACTGAACTACTACGACTAAAACTACCTACTACTAACGATAATATTACCACTACTACTCCTACTACAAGTACTTTTCTTACTGATGTCATCTATTGAGAAAAAAAGAACTTTCTTAAATGTTATTACTTCCAGGCCTATGCTGTAAAATAAAAAGAGGTGTATATTGTTCTACCTATGAAAATAACACACTCGGCAACTAAACACTCTTCAAAATAATTACCTTAAAATGAAGGATGTGTTTTCCCTGCATTATTAAGGGCTATTTCAGACTGAAGTCTGAAATAGAAATATTAAAGGTCAAGTCCACCTCAGAAAAATGTTGATTTGAATCAATAGAGAAAAATCGGACAAGCACAATGCTGAAGATTTCATCAAAATCGGATGTAAAATAAGAAAGTTATGACATTTCAAAGTTTCGCTTATTTTTAACAAAATAGTTATATGAACGAGCCAGTTACATCCAAATGAGAGAGTTGATGATGTCACTCACTCACTCACTATTTCTTTTGTTTTTATTGTTTGAATTATACAATATTTCAATTTTTACGAAATTGACGATTAGGACCTCGTTGCCTGAAGCACAAAATGTTAAAATAATGGAATTCCACGTGTTCAGGGAGGAATGAAACTTCATTTCACATGACAATGACGAGAAAATCAAAATATTTCATATTTCAAACAATAAAAATAAAAAAAATAGTGAGTGAATGACATCATCGACTCTCTCATTTGGATGTAGCTGGCTCGTTCATATAACTGTTTTTGTGAAATGAAGCGAAACTTTGAAATGTCATTACTTTCTTATTTTACAGCCGATTTTGATGAAATTTTCAGTGTTATGCTTGTTGAATTTTCCTCTTTTTATTCAAATCAAGTTCTTGTTGGGGTGGACTTGTCCTTTAATATATATCCCCTTCTTTATGAAGATATGAAGTATAAATTTACAAGACCTTTGTGTGAAGGGTGGAAGGATAGAGGAAGGGGGGGGGGGGGCTTGTGGGCTTAACTGAAACTAAGTAAATATTTGTTATTCTCTCACCTACCAAAACCGATATACATTTCATCCCCAGCATTAAAGGGGAATTTCACCCTGAAGAAAACTTTGTTGTAAAAATAGCACAAAAAATAGTAAAAAATATTGGTGAAGGTTTGAGGAAAATCCGTTAAAGAATAAGAAAGTTATTAGAGTTCAAAGTTTTGGATTTGTGACATCATAAACGAGCAGCTGCCCCATGTGTTATGTAATATAAAATGCATAAATTTCAAATTTTATATGGTTGCTGATGACTTAATTTTGTTTTCTATTCATGATCGGGTGTGAAATGATTTGTCTATTGATATACAAAAGGTAAAGTAAAAACCATTTTCAATTTTCTGAGAAAATGACATTTAATTGTTTTTTTACCATTCGCTATGTAGGAATGCTGCTCGCATATGACGTCACAAATCAAATAATTGACATTCTAATAACTTTTTAATTATTTGATGAATTTTTCTCAAACCTTCGTCAATATTTTTTATTATTTTTTCTGCTATTTTTACAATAAACTTTTTGTCAGGTTGAACTTCCCCTTTAATACATTGATTTAACATGACATGGACATGTTACTCTGATAAAAAACAAATCCTGATCAGTGTTTGAGATGTTTACTTTGTGAGCTGACTACTGGAGGGTTAAAGTCTAAAAGACAACATACTGACTTACACCATCACATAATGCAAGGATACTGAGGGGTGGAATGGTGGAAAGATAACTATGTAAAAAATATCTAAGTTAACCTTTTGACTTGAATCTCTTCTTAAGTTGAATAGTCATTTAAGTCAAAACAAGTCATTTAAATGTCACAATTATAACAGAAGTATAAGAGGTCAGACTTAAAGAAGAAAAGCATAGTTCTGTGATCTAAAGTAATGCAACCTAGGTTAAGTTACGTCCTCGGCGTTCATCCGAACCGTCGAATCAGTCAATTTTGGTCCCCCCAAAAAATTGATTTTGAGGTTTTTGCAGAAAATGAAAGGGCAAGTCCTATACTATTCATAACTAAATTTTTAGGCAGCAATTTATTTTATTTTCTGAGATATGAGGTGATTTTCATGGCGATGCCATACAACTATTTAATAAAATGAGCAAATCCCATTGGAAATGTGTACTTTAGCAGAGTGATACGATGTTTTGACTGACCACATGCATTTAAATCGTGGTCGGGTTTGTTGTATCCACTATGGCGTTTTTATCCAGGGGAAATCTAAACCACTCAAACCGAAATTACAAGCATGGAGCTCTTTTGTGATATTTTCTCCCATCCTTGGTTTTGCGTAAAAATAGGGATACCAATGTCAAGCAATTATCTTGATCTTTCCAACTATGGTTTTTTTTTCTAGCAATGAATATATTGTATGGCTAGGGAACTAAGTGTGAAAATTATAGTAAACTTTGAAGTTGATTTTCTCTGAAATGGGTTGTCATCGGCGGTCATCCAAACCGTCATATCACACATACGACCGTTTGGATGACCGCTGACGAATTGTATCTTATATGCTTTTCACACTTCACTTTTTGTCCTAAATTGGTGGGGCTAAGAGGGGGGGGGTCTTAGCCCCACCAATTTCTTGGGGTTAAGCTTAGCCCACTTCGTTTTCACACTACGTTTTAGCAAAGTGGGCTAGCACGGTAAATAGTACGGTACTATCTGGCCCTGCAAAAAAGCAGGGTTAGCCGGCTTATTGTGGTGCTAGCACCACAATTGCGGTGCTAAGAGATGCAGTGTGAAAACGAAACAGGGCTAAGGAAAGTGGGGCTAAGCATTAGCCAATCACAGAAGTCGATTTGCACGTTCATCACGCTCTGTACGGTAAAATCATCAATATTCATGAGCTGAGGGATAGTCTGGGGTTAAGGCATAAACCACGGTTGAGCAGATAGTATGGGGTTAAGAAAGACAGTGTGAATCAAAGATAGTATGGGGTTAATGATAGTCCGGGGTTAAGGATAGTATGGGGTTAAGGAAATGCAGTGTGAAAAGCGTATTAGAGAATACAAGCAAAATTGAAAAAAAATACATATGTCATTTTACAAAATCTTATAACAAAGCACTCAACTTCATTTAGCAGTAAACCCTGACAGTCAAGTAATTAACCCCCAGAATAGGAATAGTGAATGTGCACAGGCACGACTTCAAACAATCTTTTGGTCCTTGAGCTATTAATATTGATTTAATATCTCTGTTGATAAAAGAACAAATGAATCTATAAACAACTGATCCTTATCACTTTCTGTTTCTCACCTTTGATTTATGTACTGCCGTACAGTATTTGAAGAATGCAAGCAATATTACCACTCGAGTTTGAAATACTGATATCATCATTATATTTTATGTCATCAAAATCTAGTTATTAATTCATTCATTTATTCACTCACTCATTCATTCATTCATTTGATTGATTGATTCACTCACTCATCACTCACTCCCTCCCTCCGTCACTAACTCACTCACTCACATCAGAACAAACATATTTTTCTCAAAATATAATTCATTTTGCAACTAGCACATCAATGATGTGGAGCTCATGCGGCATCTCGCAACAAAATTTAACACAATTTTAATTTCAGCCCAGTTGACACTATAGTGAATTATATTGGTGACATGAATTGAGGATATAGAATTGAAATTGATGAAGAAATGACGATCTATGAATAGATTTCATATAAATTCAGCATCAATAACTTTTTAGTCAAAATTGCTTAACTCTGTGTAGAACCTTGGTGAACCTCATGTAGCTCTCAGATGGAACAAAAATAATCAAAATCAATCAACAAATAAATATTTTTTTTGAGTTTTGAAAAATATATGAATAAATTAGCATATTTCATGAATTTCAAAATTCTGTGTAGAAATTTTGTATCACCACCTCGAGCTATCATATTAAGCAAACAAAATTGAAATTGATCAACAAATTAAGAAGAAAAAACACAGTTTTTGTGATTTATGAATAAATTTTGCATAAATTAGCATAAATAACTTTCTACTGAAAATTTCAAAATTTTGTGTACAAGTTAAGTGAAGCTCATGCAGCTCTACCAGATTGAAGAAAAAAATCAAAATCTGTCAACAAATAAAGAGGCATTTTCTGTGATTTATGAAAAAATTTCGCATAAATTAGCATAAATAATTTTCTACTGAAAATTTTGAAATTCTGTGTAGAAGTTTGGTGAACCTCATGAAGTTCTACCAGATGGAAGAAAAAAAATCTAAATCGGTCAACAAATAAAGAAGAGGGATTTTCTGTGATTTTTGAATAAATTTTGCATAAATTAGCATAAATCATTTTCTACTGAAAATTTCTGTGTAAAAGTATGGTGAACCTCATGAAGATCTATCAGATGGAAGAATAAAATCAAAATAGGTCAACAATTAAAGAAGAAAAAGCATTTTATGTGATTTCTTAAAAATATGAATAAATTAATCTCGCATAAATTAGCATAAAAATTGTTCTAGTCAAAATTTAGAAATTCTGTGTAGAACCTTGGTGAACCTCATGAAGCTCTACCAGATGGTAGACATAAAATCAAAATCGGTCAACAAATAAAGAAGAAGCATTTTATGTGAATTTTTAAAAATTTGCATAAATTAATTTCGGATAAATTAGCATAAAAATTGTTCTGGTCAAAATTTCAAAATTCTGTGTAGAAAGTTGGTGAACCTCATGAAGCTCTACCAGATGGGTGCAAAAAATTCAAAAACGGTCAACAAATAAAGAAGCATTTTTTGTGAATTTTGAAAAATGCGCATAAATTAGCATATTTAATGAATTTCAAAATACTGTGTAGAAGTTTTGAATCCCCTACCTGGTGCTATCGTATAAAGCAAACAGAATTGAAATCGGACTTGAAATGGCTAAGAAGTAGCATTTTGAAATTGTGGACGGACGACGGGCGCCACGGCATAAGCTCATATTGCCCTTTGGGCCGGTAGAGCCAAAAAAGAATGTCTTGGCTTAAATGTTGAATAGATCATCGTGAGCATGATCTCTGAAATATTCCTCTGCAAGTTACCTCAGATGGGAAAAGAGTGTATACTACATCATAACTTCAGACAGCTCCATAAAAGGATTCTTGCTCTGACAAACACAAAATCAAATGTGCAAATAATCGGACATTGTGATGTATGGATAGCAAATTGACTATCTGTCTATGACATGTCTTTTAATGATAGATTGACAAATAAAGGTCTATACCAGCTCTAGCAGTAGCTGGCATATTTTATGACAAATCCAACATGTACTTTATCACATAGGAAATCACAAACAAGAATGTACATGTAAAGACTTTCCTTTGCTTACAGCTATCACTCATTCAGTCTGAAGCATCATGAGCATGGCAATCATAATATAATATGTGTGAATTGGTCTATAAAAACTATCATTATTTAAAAAAAAGATGGATTTCAAAGGCTATATTATCTGATAGATTAATGCAAATTAACTCAATATCACCAATGACACAAACAACAAAAGAAAATAATTGGTAAGAGTCATTCCATTTGCCTGCACACAAATAACTCTTGCACACTTGAAAATAAATCATTCTGCAAGCTCTTGCTCATGAACTTTTCAATCATTAAACACTTGTGAAAGATTCATGCAGTAATAATGATGCTTTGCAATAATGTGCTGTTGTGTTGAACTTACTCATTAAAAGTCCAATAGTAGAATATTATACTTAATCATGGTGGGAATAAATGGTGTTTGATTAACATTATCAAATTGATCAACATGACCAAGTAAGAACTGTTTGGTAACAAGTGAGTACTGTCCCCCTCTCTTTATATCTGTGTCTTTCTTTCAATCATTCAAATTCTAAATGTAGGTTTCTATTCTATTTTTGATTGGATATTCCTTGTATTTAACATGAAATATCAAAATATAGAAAACAACACCTATCATGATTGAAAATCTCATCTTCATAACAATAGAAACTGAATTATGAGAACCTCTGAGTATTGTGCTTATCTATATTCGTTTGATAACAATATATTGATCCCACATATTTCTAATTATGGTACATTCGATGCACAGCATAGGCCTCAATTTCATTCACTTTTATGAACCAGCCAACTATGAAAGGCTATACAGCCGTTCATCGTAATTTCCCTACCAACAACCCTATCATAAAATGGCGGGAACTGATAAATTATTCATGGTTCTTTTGTGAGCAGGCGTGAGATTATACTATAAAACCCAGTCATATTGGACTACCTGATGGCATGGGGAGAATTATTAGTTTGGTCTGAGTAAAAATTGATAAATCAGCATTGAACGCAATAGTAGGCAATCATTCTCTATGACAGCATAGCTAGTGTATTTCAAACACACGATATAGCAATTCATGAATTTTTCCCAGTAAGTGGCATTAGTATCAATTGCAAGCAACCTTGCTTTTCTAAGTGAATTTAATATGTATTCGGGCTATTCATTGTTTTTTTGTTCAGCAAAAGAAAAATGGCCAACTCAAATATGTGCCAGAACAGGTCTTATTTGGGCAATATTTGGTAAAAAAATATCACATTCAATTGACTCACAGTAAGAAACTCCAGAAAAATAAGCATTATCGTTCAAGTGTAAGAAGCAAAAATTTTACATTTCTTTATTTTTTTCAGTTACTGCTAATACTGATAAATAAAAAATATATTTGTCACAGAAACTTCTTATTATGTTTTGAAAAAAAATCATGTTTTTTTCCAACATCACCTTTTCATTCATCATTATTCAATGAGCAATTATGCCCTTCATGATATATTAAGTTCTTTAATATTTCAAATGTTTATTTTTATAAGACAATGCATTTCAACATTTTCTTGCATTAATATATGTGAAGGAGAATCAAATCATTAGAACCAGTTGAATTTACATGAGAGAAAAATAAAAGAAACAGATTGAGTTTGAGGAAGATTATGAATAATTAAGTTTGACAAACAATGCTCATAATAACTGATGAGACAGCTTCTTATTTACTCTAGTACAGATTTCACTGTAATCTTTGTCTCTCGCATCATGTGTACTGTTTCAAGAGAATTACATTAAGGTATGACAATTTCACAACATCATATCATGGATTATTTGTTCTATCATTATAATGAGTAAAAGCAAAACATGTTTTCAGAGGTATATTTTCAGTGTCCAAAGGGGGAGAGAATTGTATATTACAGATCTTGTTCACATTAATGAGAGAACAATGTACATGTAGTGCTCTCATCATTCTTTTGCTCATATTTCTTACTTTTTTTTCAATTTGAAGATTCTTGGTGCTCTCTTTCTTTGATTTTTCCACTTTTACACCAGCATTCTCATTCTCCTTTTATTATCACAGCAACAGAGCAAATGTTGTTCAGAGCCATCAATGTAACCCTGCCTTTAACATGGCATAATAGATGAAATGTTATTGTTTTGAACACAGGTTGGTCTGGAGGAAGGGGGAATTGGGGAGAGCACTGCAGGGGGTAAAATATGAAGCATGGGTGCCAGGTGATGAATCTGTCATAATTGGGTTGGACTAGTTCTAACATGGTGGCCGCATGTTTCAAGGTGTACTATCATCAGGGTTGTAGCTAGAGCTCAATGTGTTGGGGGGGGGCACTATATATATATATATATATATATATATATTGTCTGGTTTGGGGGGGGGACGGATGGGGTATACACCCTTTCTTACATACAAAATGTTCACCATCTCGGTATGGTATGTAGGAATTTCCTTCATAACAATATCATTTTTTACAGACCTTGGTGGCTGGCTATGTGCCAATTAATCCTAACCTTAAGTTTGACTTCCAGAAAGAATGCAAGGAAAAAAATCTTCAGTTTAAAACGAGTAAGGTATAGGTATTATATTTGAATAGGTAAAAGTAAGTTATCTCAAAGAACCATACAACACATTGTCAGTGAATACAGGGGAGAAGGGGCAATCAAGTTCCCAATAAACTCAAACTGTTCTACTTCTTAAATAAAATGTTTGTCCTACACTTATAACTTACTTATGATTGAAATAAATTTAATCCATCAGGTCATGTAATTTTTCCTATTTTCCTCATGTATGAATCAGCACTCATCAAGGGCAAAACTGTAATTTTTAGAAACTCACAAGAATAATTTCTTGAATCAATTATACTTCTTTTTTTCTGGTGATTTGGAAGTGATATGATTGTGATGAAAGGCAATTATTTATTACTAATTTTGGTATCTCCCAAAAGTATATGTTATAATCACGATCAATTCCTATATTACTTTACCCTAAAACAATGAATTGAAGGATATAATTTAACAAAAAGTGTTTTTCTCAAAAGACTTTGCTGAAAATGTCAAAATCGCATTTATGTACATTAATTGTTTCATGTGTTTACTTTGGTCTTTCCTCATATATCATCATGTTTCATTGGTGAAGAGAACTAATTGAAGAAATGATTCCCAGTCGGAGTGTCTCATAGTCATTGTAAGACTGATTTCAGTCTATGGTGGTGGAGGTGTAATGAAGCAAGATGTAGTGCAGCAAAATATCAGACAAAATAGACTGATGCTTTTGGTCTATGAGTATGATTATTAAAGGTCAAGTCCACCTCAGAAAAATGATGATTTAAATCAATAGAGAAAAATCAGACAAGCACAATGCTGAAAATTTAATCAAAATCGGATGTAAAACAAGACAGTTATGACATTTTAAATTTTCACTTATTTTCAACAAAATAGTTATATGAACGAGCCAGTTACTTCCAAATGAGAGAGTCGATGATGTCACTCACTCACTATTTCTTTTGTTTTTTATTGTTTGAATTATACAATATTTCAATTTTTACGAATTTGATGATTTGGACCTCCTTGCCTGAAGCACAAAATGTTAAAATAATGGAATTCCACATGTTCAGGGAGGAATGAAACTACATTTCATATGACAATGATGAGAAAATCAAAATATTTCATATTTCATATAATAAAATACAAAAGAAATAGTGAGTGAGTGATGTCATCAACTCTCTCATTTGGATGTAACTGGCTCGTTCATATAACTATTCTGTTGAAAATAAGCGAAACTTTAAAATGCCATAACTTTCTTATTTTCCATCCGATTTTGATGAATTTTCAGTGTTATGCTTGTTGAATTTTTCTCTTTTTATTCAAATAAACTTTTTGTTGGGGTGGACTTGTCCTTTAAATCTTTTGAAAAAGTGAGGATACATCTATTTTGGGCTAAAAATAAAAATGAAACTTTGAAAGAAGTTACGTCTATGGGACCAGTTTGTGGTGCTTCTGGTGACATGTTCCCGAAGGCCACAAAGCAAAAATATGCTTTAAGTTTAACTTTGAAATCCTACTAGTTTATTTCTTGTTATTTATCACAATGACAAAATATTTTGGATTTTCTTAAAGCTGAGACAGAAATGGCGTTGACCTCCTAGCACCTCTACAGTTGAAATCAGTCTCTTTGGAAGAATTTTGAAATATTTAAAACTTTTTTTTCTTTCTCCTCTGAATAGTCCAGAAAAACCAGGGGGGGGGCACTCAGTATATAATGCATAGTGGGTTTGAGCCGTGGCGGGGACCCCCATTTTTACACTCAAATTTCCGTTCCAAGGTATAGCATTTTTGTCTTATTGAGAAAAAGAACAAAGAAAGCCGTTCCAAGGCATAGCATTTTATTCTTATCGAGAAAAAAGAAAAAGAGAAATCCGCTCCAAAGCTTCGCATATTTTTTGTTATGCCGTTCCGATCGCATTGATCTGCTACAATGAGCTGCAATTTTGGTGAAAAGCGGCCGGAGGCCGCGCTATCTGCATCATGCACGCATGACCATTCCATAGGGATGCCTATGCGCTCACACGCTGGCGATCCGTTCCAAGGACCCCCGTTTTCACAAACATTTCTAGTTCCGAAGCCCATTCCGAGGACTCTCCTTTTTACAATAAACCTGTTCCAAGGCCCCCGTTTTTTGTCTTGCCCGCGGCACACTTCCACCATTTTTTTGGTCGAGTGCCCCCCCCCCCCCCCGGGTAGACAAACAACCTACAAAACAGAGACTGGAGCTTTTTTAGCACCTAGTTGAATGGGTCTTGGGATGCAGCACTCATTCAATGAACAAGGTTATAATGGGCTCTCCTGTAAACCCAAGAGCTCATTGGCTAACTTAGAGCTTTTCCATCTCCCCGATGATGCAGAATGGGAGCCATTGTTTGCTTTGATTTTTAATACAGCTGATGACATCGCCTTCAACACGCACTGATGCAGCTTACCCAGGGAGCTCCGGCCCGCGAAAGGAGCTCCCTGGGTTATGACGCAGCATGCAACGGCCAAACAGGCCACATGATTGAGGCAAACAAGATCCAAACCACATTCACAACTCAACTTAGCACTTAAAAGATTTAACACCACATGCATCTACTTAATGAAAGATATACTTACGTTTTCACATTCAGATGATCAAAATTGGTTCACATTTTCGACATCTTTGTCGCGTTTTGCATTGCAGTTGAAATTACCGGCCGGGTGTAGTTTCTGCGTGTGAAGAAAGAGCGCATACAGGACTTTTTCCCGTAGCAGCAGACGACGCTGTATTATTACCGGTAGAGGGCCCAGGACCATTTTGTGGGAGATCCGGATTGACGCCATATAGAGGTGGATAAATATAATCTACCTCTGTAATTGACGCAAAGTTGGGTTGGATTGAAGACGTGCTGTGAATCAACATGATCATCATTCAATTCAATTCAACTAAGGGTGGATCCAGGATTTAAAAAAGGGGGGCACATTTTGCCGAGGAAAAATTCGACAAGCAAGCCGGAAAAAATGAGTCTTCACTTTCAAGGGGGGGGGGGCACACTACTGTTTTAACGGAATTTTCTATTAAATACTAATAATAAGAAAAAAAAGCACGATTGAGCGATTTTTCAAAAACCCTTTTAATGACCATGGGAAGCAGGGGTGCTGAAGTGCCTCATTTCGCTGGTGAGGGGAGAGTGCTGCGTAGGCCTATATTATTCACCATAGGTATACCCCCTGGTAGGTACGCTTAATAGCAGAAATTTAATCACCTGTATTTTGTTGCGGAACCCTTTTTTGCTTGGCAAATTACACGTGATCCAAATGACCTTTATTTTTTGTAGTGACCCTTTTTTTTGCTTGTCAAATTTCAACCAGAACCCCCTGTTCAAAATAGTTCCCAGGACCCTGACCTTTTTTAAAAAAAATAAACTTTTAACTTTGTGATAGATATTCGGAAAGTGATATCATAAGTTCACACTTTCTCCCTTTATTGGGGTCGTGAAAGATTTTCTCTCCTAATTACTGAAAATCATCCAGATCGCTTCGTTCCTTTATACAGTGTGGGAATGGGTTATTCAAATAATAGTTCATGTCACTGCATATACGTTTCGTGGTAGGCCTCGTCACAAAAAAGTGAAAGATCGTATATGTGTTTATGCATAGGAGATGTATATGAAAAATATCATTGTTATTGTTATTATTATTATCATTATTATTGTTATTATTATTGTTATAAAAAACCGGATTATCTTTAAGATTTTGTTACTTGCCTTTCATAGTATTCGTGGATCAGCACCACAATACTGTCTTTCATTTACCAATCACTACAGACCAGGCAGATCTTTGCGCTCATCCACCTCTGGCTTACTTGTCATTCCGAAAGTTTCAAAAACTTGGGGGAAAGATCATTTGCTTTTGCATGCCCCACTTTGTGGAATAGCCTTCCTGAATGTACCTCTGTCGAAACTTTCAAAAATCTTCTAAAAACTTTGCTATTTAACTCTTAGCTCTTTATGCGCCTTGAGCACTCTACAGAGTGGATTTGGCGTTTTACAAGTCTCATTATTATTATTATTATTATCATTATTGTCATTATTTTTATCATTATTATTATACTATTACTATTATTGTTGATGTTGTTATCATCTGTGAACAAACAATTCTGCATCATATTGCGATAGCTCAGTCGGTAGAGCGGGGGTTTCGGATTCCGGTGACCCGGGTTCGATTTCCAAATGGTGCGCTAGTGCCCTTTGGTAAGGCATTTATCCTCATTACCAGGTCCCTCGGAGAGGACTTTAAGCCGTTGGTCCCCTGGTTGCTTGCTCACAGGCATTCGTGCTTTTAGCAGTCAGGTAAAATAACCTCGGTATAATTACGAATCACTACTGTGTCACTTATTCTATCAAAATGACAAATGAATTATTTCTGCAAACCACTAATGCATCGACATATTGTACACTTAGTACTGTGCAGCGATCCGTAATATCGACCAAACCATTTATAAATGAATCGAAATATCAATAACTTTGCATTACTACCAATCCCATTCAATTTCGATTCCTTCCGCTTGCTCATTGCATGTATGATAGAAGAGTTACGATATAAGTTTTTTTTTCCATTTTCCTGCCTGAAGCAGACGCCTGGGGGAACAGACGTCATAGTCTGTCTTCTCATTTCGACGCTTGATCTATAATGTTCCACTGGTAAATCCAGGTGAGTATGATTGTTATCAAACATGATTATAGTTATGATCATAACGACATGCACGGTGGTGAATTACGATCATGAGCGTTTGTCTGCTCTATGGATACAAACTTGACTAAACCGCAGTATATTGTTGAGTCTATAATCGGAGAAGCATATAATATTATACACATTAACATGGCATTGGCCATGGACACTGGGGACACTGGGTACATGCAGCGGACAGTATAGATTGAAATGAAGTGGAAGCAAAGGTCTAGTCTGAATACAGTTTTCATGATATCACGTCTATATGAAAGAGAGGTGTATTGCATGGTGTTTGTACAGGGTCTAAGTCAACGTCTAGTTCATGAACTTGACAAATATGAATGTTCAAATCTGATCAAACAGAGAGTATAGGCTATTCTGTCCATGCGTATACGTACTTATGTGCAATGTTAGCTCCCTATATGATCAGCTCATGCAAGCACAATCTACACTACCGCTGTATTGGCAATACCATTACTGTAGCCTCTGTATATGTTGGCAGTATTATCAAGTAGTAAAATAATATCTTAACATTGCAGGAGCTGTATTACAGTAGGAGTAACAGGTGAGGTACATTGGTAGACATTTCGTATCGTCGATACCAGTGACGGAATTACATAAACGTTTTAAAGGTGCCGAGTTACTGTTCTGACATTTTCCGAAATTTGTGAGAGAGTAAACAATCATAATGTATTTTAAAGAGTGATTAATTGTGTCATATTTGTATATTAAAAAAGATAAAATTTGCCGGATACATTAAGGAATTATATGAAAATTATTACGTTAAAAATGTAATCATCAATTTTTTTAAAAAAGGAAATATGTCTGCCCAAATTGAAAGTGAAAAAGCCCCAACTGGCCCGGTTCCATCAGAAGAAGAATGGGAAAAGACATGGCTTGGTACAGATGATAAACCTCTGGCTCATGCGGATAGACCTGTCACTGAGTAAGTTATTCCTTTTGTTGGTAAGAAACTTTACTATCAATGAGAAACTACTTCTAGGATATTTTGACTGGGGCCGGCAAGACGACCTCAGGATGACGTCATTAAAAAAAAAATAGAAACAGAGGGGTATTGTAAAGTAACACGACCACGACTTCTCTTTTTAATAACCCTCTTTCCTCCTTTTCCTTCAGCTTTTTTCCCCGGCTTTTTTCACTACTTGAAAATCTTGGGGGGGGGGGGGGTGGGCTCCAATGAAGGCTTCTGTAGCACCGCCCCTGGTGGAGACACAATTATGCTACCTTGTCTGGTAGACACAAAAATAAGTTGTCCTATTATACCTGATGGAATGCTATCATAATGTTAAATTATCTTGCCAAGTCGGCACACTTGAATTTAATCTGTTTTTATTGCAACATATATGTTGTCGACTCTCAATCATTACGTTTCATTATGGAGACCAAATAATGATTTTAATGGTTAATAGTTAGGTCGTCACTCCGATCGTCACATGCCCCCGATAGCGACGATATATGTTTTTTTGTAAATAAAACTTTAAATTAGATATGATATTTAAGATTGAATATTGTGATTAGAGACGTGACAAAATGTAACATCGTTTGAATATAATATGTACATAGTTTTATGGTCCGTATTCTGAAGTCGGGTTTAACTTAAACTCAGGTTTAAAGTTGTGGTTTAAGTATGGATAGCCAATTGTTACATAAATCACTAACAGTAGAGATATCATATTTCAGCTCATTTGGCACTAACATAATTTACAACTGTCTAGGAAGTATAAAAAGATTATTGTCTTCACCATCGATGAATCAGGAAAGAGCACAGTAAACATAAAAACAATACAACTTAATAAAAAAAATGACACGTTGGCTTCCCATAATTTTAGCACAGAGTTAGACAATGGTCTAAGTTAAACCCAACCTGACTTCAGAATATGGGACTATGCCATTAGTCTATTGTTTGAAATGATACGTATGCTTGACATTTCTTTTTGACATCTAGACGCTCCATTTTGTATCAAATATCTACTGCAATGTATCATTATTTTTTTTTTCAATAAAACAGGAATCTTATCAAGTTTGTTGATAGACTAACGAACGGGAAGTCTGGGTCTACGATATTTCTTCCTTTATGCGGAATGAGTAATGATATAAAATGGTAAGTCACTCAAATTTCATTTGACATTATTTTTTAATTAAATGGATCAGTTACTCTTGCGTTGTTCGACGGAAAAAGTCATGAAATACTTTCTTTGTGACCAAAATGATTATTAGTATTCTAAATTTCAGCTCATTTATGGTTGCCATCAGAGACAAAGTTTGTTATCTGGAAAATAACAAATTTTCTCTCCCATCATTAATGAGGATAGAATATCTCTTTGACCGACAAATTAGATCTCTTGTATCATTCAAATACTCCCACTAAATAATTTCCCGCCACGTCTGTTTTTTTATTTTCATCAAAGGTTGGTTGACCAGGGACATCGTGTTATCGGCCTGGATATCGTAGAGAAATCGTTTCGTCTGTTCTTCGAAAAATACCAGATGTCTTTTACAGTCAATGATCTACCAAACATCCCCAATGGAAAAGTGTTTGAGGTGGGTTTGAAAGACTTATTTCTTTTCTTTATTTTCAGGAGAGTCCCCAAAGCCCGTCTCCGTTGATCTGTTCCTGGATATTTTTACACTTTGGGGGCAAGGTATTATTACATGTAATTTATTTAGTTGCCACAGGGGGCCGATGCAAAATTAAATTTAAGATCTCAATCTGGTGGATTTAGAAGTCTTTCTTTCCACTCTCATTCTGAGTTTAGATTGGTATCCATCCAAAATCTTGAAAAAATCATTATCCATCAATAATAATGATTATACTAACAACATCAACATCATACACAACAACAACAGCAACATTAACAACAACAACAACAACAAGGGCGCCGGAAGCGGGGGGGGGGGGGGCACTTGCCCCCCCAAATAAAATTTTTGGGGGGCAAAACGAGATTTTGCCCCCCCAACGTGCCCCCCTGAAAGATGAAAAATGATAAATTATTTAAGGACAAAAGTAAATGAAGGCACTTTTCTGCCTGAAAATTGTCATTTCCATTGTCAAAAATGAAAAATTTTGCAAATACATTATCATAGTAAGCCTCGCGTCTTTTGACGAACAGTTCCTCTGTGAAACATAGCTTTGATAAGCCCCTTTTCCATCTTATTACAGTGTGATAACGTTTAACCTTTTAATGAATCCATTTCAGACTAAAAGCGAATGGCAAATTGATAGTGGTCCACCAATGATTAGGTTTATAATTCTATGATGCTGGCTGTGTCGTCTAACAAACGCGCGGTCGCCCAGAAACGCTCAGACCGGACCCGATATAACTAACGCGCGTGAACACTAGTTACTCGAGCAAGATATGGAATCTATGTCATAGCTATCAAGCCCAGAAACCATAACATCTCGAGAAACTTGTTTCAATTATTTCATTTTCAACTAAATTTAAATTTAGTTAATACAGTGATAACAAGAAAGCGGTGTTGGAACGCGTCTGCCCGTCGAAGTCGAACCAAAGATCGTAGGTTCGAGTCCACCCTGGGCGGATGACTAAAGTCAGTGCGTTGTGTGTAAACGTCTCTCCCATGTTTCATAGATGCAGGCTATGTTACAATGGAAAACACTCCGTCCCTCGGATAGGACGTTAAATGGAGGCCCCGTGTAGAGGAGAGTCACCACCTTTGCACGTTAAGAACCCACTGCACTATTCGTATAAGAGTAGGGGGGAAACCCCGGTGTCGAGGTCCACCTGCACCCCCCCCTCCAATCAGTTATATCGGGAGGAGAGACCTGTGGATCATAGTGATTAAGTTCGCTTTTCGCCTCCCAGGCACAGGTGACGCCAAACAAATAATAATAACAATTCAGTGCCCTAAAGAAAATACCAAGGTCATTTCAACTCAATATAGACATGTTATCAGAAAATTACACTCAGAATAATCATGTGTAGAGGATTATAATTTATAATTTGTAAAAATGGTGAATCCCACTCGAAAGCAACTTAGCGATAATGTTTGGACATGAACAAAATAAAATCATCTGTGAAAGTGTCTTCTTGACCAGAAGATATTATCCGAGATATGATTTAAAATGTAAATAATATAAAAGAAAAAATAAGCGTTACAGTAGTGCTCTACTATAAAAAAAATCTTAATATATTTTCACAGCCCCGTATTTCCTCTATTCATTTTCATTGGCATGATTGGAAGGCGTTTTGTCTGATACTATTTCAGCTCATATATAGCACTTATGTATTTTAGATTCCAAAATTTATTCCCATTACTTGTTACTAGTCAGATCGAGATGGCAGCTATGTTCTCTGGTTCATCCCAGCTTTTGTTATTCATGGACGTTTGCAAAAATAAAAAAAAACAACCCGGGAGTGGGTGGGGCTGCAAGACCTAAATTTTCGAAGAAACGTATGAGCGAGGGGATTTGTGATGGGGGAGCTTTTGCATTTTCTAGAATGAAATTGAAGGATTTCGTGCACACTTTTGGTGAATTTTTTGAATTTTGCCCTCTCGATCGGCGGCCCCCGGCTGCGTACGGTCATGTTTGTCATCTTAAAGTCTTTAAAAGGCCTATATTACACTGGTTTGAAACAATTTCGTTTGCAATAAGGCTCGTAATTTGCTGGAACTGCGACCCTGGTCACGAAGAAACACCAGGCTGGGTCAGGAGGGCCGGCCGGCCGGAGGAAACAGAAGGAGCAAAAAGAACTCCAAGACTGTTTAATTCTCAAGAAATTTATTTTTTAATGCACTTAGAAACGCAACTTTTATACTCCATTTTACACAAAATCCTTACCGTGGTGGGGGGGGGGGGTCCATAGCCTCTCCCCCTCGATCGCTTCGGTATCTCACGTTGTCAAAAATATTGTGCCCCCTTCGGGATTTTGCCCCCCCAAAAAAACTGAAAGTGTTCCGGCGCGCCTGTTAACAACAACAACAACAACAACAAAGGCAATACTGTTATCACTATCATGACCCATTTTGTTTATCTTTTCAGAACGAGGAAAAGACCATCAAACTATTCAAATGTAATATGTTCGATTTTGACGTGTAAGTATGAGCCACGCAGATTTTTGAGATTGTATATCTATTTGTTTTTAATAGATAAAGGTTTTAATGACCGAATTGATGAAATAATTTTTCACTAAACTTTTCTTCTCTTTTAAACAGTTCTTTGTATATTGAATTCTCATTAATTAATCCTATTGTAAATAACGAAAAAAAAATGATTTTAAATAATTTTGTTTTCATTTTTCACAAACATATAGTTTTTCAATATGAATATGCAAAAATGTTGTTATACAAATATGTATTTTTTTAACAGAAAAATGCGCAGTTTCCTGACAGCAAAACCTTGTAACGGGATACGCACGTAACACAAATATAGTGATAACATTATTTGTAACAGTCGATGGATGTTTGCTTACTTAATAATGTGAAATTATCTCAAAATATTCCCCTTTTCAGCTCACTAATGGAAAAGGTTGATGGTATTTGGGACTGTGGGGCACTAATAGTCATTAGTACACCAGATAGACCAAAGTAAGTTACTTCTATCCTCCTATCTTCCTTTGTCAATGTTACGTAACAACAATTGATGTCATAAATGGTTTATTTCAATATCTAAACTATTGTTAGTACTTTTTAGATATTATTTCACGGTGTTTTCATTAAGATGAAATCATGAAATTGTCTTAAATTAATAATGAACAGTTATGACCAAAGTATTAGTCTTTGTTCATAGCCATTAAAATCACGGCAGTTGATTGGCTTACGTGGTGTTTTCGAACGAAATCATGGTATCTGTTATTGACAGCCATTTCAACGAAATGTGAACAGTTTCTGGTTTAAAAACATTGGCGCTCTATACTTTGCTGTGAGCGGACAAGTTGTACTTATGTTGTATTATTTAAATGAAGCCACAATGTCATCTGAGAGAAAATAATGAAATGCATCCTACATGACTATCTTAAAAGATATATAATAGCCATCAATGGACATATTTCTAAATTTGTATGTGCGCCCTCTGATGACTTTTTGCAGGTACGGCCAAATGTTGTTATCTGTTTTGAAGCCAGGTGGACGGATATTGAACCAGTCGTATCAATTTATATGGGATGATGAATCAAAAGGTATTACTTTCTAATTTCATTTTTAGTTGGATGGTTAACACTTCTATTGGTTTGAATTGAATCTGCATAAAATTAAGCGAAACCAAAATAAAATTCGAAATAAAACACTTATCAAAACGTTTTAGTTGTTCCCCGCTTTTTTCTTTTTTCATATCATTATGAAACATGATTTAAAGACGTGACCCTTTTTCCTAGCAAAATCATTAAACTGATTAAAACTGCCATAGAAACCTAATAAACAGAAATAACAACCATGAATAAAATTTATGGGGAAATTGAGAACTCGTATATATCTCTCCCTTCCATCCATTGATTTTAACATATATGAGAAAATGAGAGGAAACGGTCAGTAAATAATGGAGAAAATTCCGACAAAAAGTGATGAAATATTGTTAGCATAACTTGCGAACTATCCTTTGTTATTGTCTTTCATAAATTCAGGAAATAATGAACTAACTTCAAAATAATTTTTTAATATAGAGAAACATATATATTTGTCAGAGGATCCTCTCATGTCTTCTGAATGACTGGGGTAACAATATAGTTCGACCCTGGATTTTTGACTTGTCCTTGAAAACTATAATTTGAATGAATTTTAATTTATTGAATTTATTTAAATATGTTTTAATGAATTTTAATAACTGTTAATAAAAATAATGAACAAATTAGAATGAATTTGAATTCTCTTGAATATTTTTT
Organism: Lytechinus variegatus; assembly: GCF_018143015.1. NCBI lineage: Eukaryota > Metazoa > Echinodermata > Echinoidea > Temnopleuroida > Toxopneustidae > Lytechinus > Lytechinus variegatus. Next base: position 78,406,419 of record NC_054741.1, read on the forward strand.
TAACGTAGCAAGAGAATGTGCGAAGAATATTTGCCTCTCCCACTATCTCTTACTCTCTTTTTATAAATATTTTTCGGTTTCTTTACCTTTTACGTACATGATGAAATACACGTTTATCTTGCAAAAAGATCTCAATTTTTTTGTACAATTCAACAATTATACTTCTGCATATTGTATTAAATGTTATGTTTGTTATTAATCATATATGTATTTCACTTATTTGTAAATTGGCCCTTACCATGTATAAATAGAATAAAAATGAATAAATGGGATTCATTGTATACATATATTTTTTCTCTCTCTCCCCTCTTTCTCAGCTGCGGAGATGGAGGCTGGATCAGTCTATGAAGATTATCCATGTCCGGATGTTGAAGAGAAAGATTATCATCTCCTTTATGGTATGTTTATAACGTCATTTCAAATCCTCTGTGTCTTAATAGACAGATTTTTTTCGTGATATATATGGTATTTATGGATTTTATTCTTTTACCACAAATAAAGAGAACTCTGATTGTTATAAATTGTTTATCTGAAGAAATTTATAGAACAGAACTGATTTTTTATATAGGGTAAAATGAATCCATAAACACAACAAGAAGATATTAGATTTTCTTTTTTTTCATTTGAACAGTCTAGAGATTCCACCAGTAAACAGATCCTTTGAAATGTTACGAAAATTTGTTGAAAATATTTATTTGAGGAAGCCTAGCCGACGTGCCATTCGAAGAACTTGAAATAGCCATTATGAACAAATAAACGGATGGTTTATTGAGCCTAAAAGCTACACACATGACCTCTGAAACGATACAGTTATTTCATTTTAGAATTTTGATATTTCGACAAGATGCATCAACATTTAGGTGACTTATATGAATTTGCTGTCATAATGATTGTAATTATATCAAGGCCAATTGACACGCGCCACCCCAAAATGAATCCTAATGAGATGATATTTTAGAAGCCATTAGTATTCCTGTAATAAATACCTATTAATTCATTGATTTTGTCTCGTTAATTTCACTCAGGTGCCAGATGTAACATCGAATATATAGGTGAGAAGGATGTGACCAACGAACCTGATTGGGCTGATATGGGGGTCGTATCAGCCAAGGAGAACATTCATCTGATGACTTTAAAATGAACAATGACCGTCATGAATTGAATAGAATTTAGAGATTTTGATTCCTGAGTGCAAGTCTTTCACCGGTAGCACTAGATTTTTTTAGCACTAGATTTACTGCATTCCATTAGAATTCTAACTAAAGGAACAAACTAATGAGTATTAAAGTAAATTCGAATGATATTTTGGGGCAGTGATTCTCTCCTCATTGGCAATGGTCGGATGGGCCAGTTTAACGGGAGAACAGACTTATGTTACTTACATGATTTTTTTAATGGTGGAATGTCTGATTTTCCCCTTGATATGTCATCTGATTAAATCTAAGTTTTGTTGAGGTTGATACATATAAACCAATTTTGCGATTTTTTTCTAACCATATGTGCTTAAGTTGGGATCTAACGTTTGCTTTGGCTAAAAAAATCCACTTTCTGTGGCAATGTGCAAGTGGTATGTCTATATATATAAAACGCTGATATTATTTAAAAGGAAAATATTATGAATTTAACAGGGTCAGAAGTAGAATGAATTTAAGTCAACTAGCTTGAAATAACGAACCACCTTCACATACTCCTCTAAATTAATTCCCCTGCTTTTTTTTTAAATTGTAAATATCTTACATGTGACATTACGTCTATCTTTACAATAATTCTTCTTCGATCCATGATTTGATATCGTATGGATGTTCAGCGATTAAAAAAAATGGAACTACTGTTGCGTATATCTGTCACATCTGGGTATTTCAGCCAGCTTTTTATATACCGACGTACGATATATCGATTTCCCACATGATATCAGTTCTTGATCTCAAGAATTGCCTTTTTGTTTAAGGACAAGTCCACCCCCAAAAAAAGTTGATTTGAATAAAAATATAAAAAATCCGACTAGCATAACACTGAAAATTTCATTAAAATCGGATATAAAGTAAGAAAGTTATGACATTTTAAAGTTTCGCTTAATTTCACAAAACAGTTTTGCAAACGAGGAGACCGATGACATTATCCACTCACTACTTCCTTTTTTTATTTCATTATATGAAATATGAAGTATTCTAATTTTTTACTCATTGTCAATGATATAACGATTAGTTCTTCCCTGAACATGTGAAATTAGCATTGTTTAATATTGTTGAGTCAAGTTGGTCCTTACTGTCAAATCTGTAAAAAATGAAATATTGTATGATTCAAACAATAAAAAAAAAGAAATCGTGAGTGATGGACATCATTGACTGACTCATTTGTATGAAACTGATTTGTGAAAAATAAGCAATATGATGAATTGCAAAATTTTCTTATTTTACATCCGATTTTGATGAAATTTCAGCGTTATGGTAGTTTGATTTTTCTCCTTTTATTCAAATAAACATTTTCCTGGGGTTGACTTGACCTATAACAATGCGAAATGATTCTTGATATTTTGCGTTATTAACTAAATACATTTCTTCATATCAAGAATGGAATCATTGAATACGAATGAAACTCTAGTCGGCATACCCCGGGTAAAACGTCCATGTGTGAAAGCCCGGGTATGCATAGTTTGTTAGATAAAAGGTTAGCACTATTGACACAGAAAGCATGTCAACATCACTTGAATAGACTTTAGAATTGCATTAAGCATTTAATTTAGTTTTCTGCATTGGCAATGACTGAAATCCTGATCATCTTGTATTGATTAATATCGGCTCGTTTCATAAACAGTTTTATGTTTTTACGAACATTATTGGAAATGGAAACTGAATCTTATACAATCTTACATTGTTTTTTTTAACATGTGAAACAGTAATCGATATAATGAATGTGGTGTATGTTTCTTCATTGAATGCTGACAGCTGGAAAATTGATGAATACAACTGAAATGTAAATTATATCTCTCAATGATCAAGTTGATGTAAGTGCGTTTCGAAATGTAGTCAGTCAATACAAGGAATAGATTTCTATTTGACGTCACTCTGTTCAATCGTGCCATTATTATTTTTTCCCCATCTAAACCTTTTTTTAAAACAGATGTGATAGGCTAAGTCTACCCGATTGTGAAAGTGGTGATTTTTTTTCTGATCGCTAAGAATGCTTGTTGAAAGTAACCAGAGGACCAAAGAATTAAAAGGGTTCTCTGGGCTAAAACAAAAATCGAACAGATAAAGAAAACAAAAATGATAAGGAATAATATAACTATGGCATTTAAAAGATTTGCATTATTCCGGTGGAACAGTTCTAGGATATCTTCATGAACATCCAGTGAGCTAATTGATGATGTCATATCCACACTTGTATTTTATTACATTGAATGAGGTTTACTAATTATTTTTTTATCAAGTACTAAACAAATGGATTGGCAACATATTTAGTGCATTAGATATTCATTGCTTCAACGTTTTTCATTATTAGGGACATATTATTCACACGTGTATGTAAAAAGGAAAAAAAATATAATTTCTTGTAATAACAATTAAAAAAAGGAGTGGGATGTGATGTCATTAGCCCTCCTAATGAATATTTATGATGAAATGCATATAACAGTTTTCATAAAATTAAATAACTTCCTTATTTGTCATCAAATTTCGATGAAAGTTTCAGCATTTGTTCTTTGAATGTTATTTTTAGCCCCAGATACCCATTTAAGGCCCTCTCAGATGGACCTGGAAATGGGAATAATTGTGGATTGCGAGATTACCTTGTTGAGTGTAAATTGTTACACCATTACTGCCTTTGCCTATCTTTAAAATTCCTCGACGAAGAAAAATTTTCCCAAAATGAATTTTAGCACTGAAAATTGAAAGTATATACCGACATTTTATTGTGAATATGAATCATGCTAACGCTAAAGGGATGTACATTTAAAAATCAATCTTAACTGACACTAAATATAAAAAACCCTACAACAAATTCAGGATTCGTAATAAATAATGAACTGGTACTTACATATAGCGCATAATCAACTGCTATTATGCGCTTTACATAATTATTCAGCTCGCCAAATTTAGACTACAATAGAATAGATATGTTTTAAGATATCTTTTAAACGTATTTAAGTCCTGCTTAGATTAATTTAGATTTATCTTTTTCGTTATAACCATGTCCCTTCAAGGCAACGATAATAAGCGATCGGTGGATACAATTACAACAGCTGAACACTTCCTTCTTTTTTCTTTGGGGGGGGGGGTGTATAATTTTGATGGATTCGAAGAATTAAAGGATTTTCAGTTTTATAATAAAATGTTTGCTAAATGAATCTGAAGCCGAAAGTAGTAAGTCAGATGTAAACGTGAAGGTGTTGGACTATTTTTATGTTGCGAAAGAATTGTATGTATTCATCTTGACGTTGAGCAACGCACTAAATCTATAAGGGACAGCCTTGGTAGAACATAATTTCATTATTATTTGTATGTATATGCCCCAAATGCACAGACATCCTATATTGATGTATCAAAACCAAGCTTCTTCGTGTGGATATATTGTGTAGAATTATATTTATCTCCATTATTTACGTTTACATTACATTTTATTATGAAAACACCTACATTCTGATGAAATATTTTCAACTTTAATTTTGGGTTTGATTTCATTAATTGCACAATATATTTTTGCTGATCATGCAGCAATGTCCTCTTATGGCCAAGAGAACACGTGTATTTTATTCATAACAATTGATAAATTGACTCATCAAAAACAAAAATACACCTTCTTCTCTTAAACGTGAGGTAAACATCACGCGGAAAATATTCCCAAATCTTAAGCCATTAACGAGATAACGATTTAGATGTGATAAGTTGTATTGTTATCGTATATTGGTTAGTTTATTTCAAGCATTCCTCCAACACAACCTTTGTACCAAAACATATAGATATAACGCGGAGTTTACGTTCATACATCCACCAGGTGTCATGCTGGACTTGAAGTTGGTAATAATTCTTTGAGAAATTTGAATTCGAGAGATGTAATTTAAGTAAAACATAAAAAAAGCATTGAAGGGGAAAAATATAAAGTTTCGAACACTCATTTTTATTTTGCGGTATTCAAAACCAGAATTCAAATAAATAATTGGTGACAAGATAAGTAATTGACATTGGACCACAATGACAGTTTTTATTTTCAGGATATGATGTACTAAATATAGGTTCTCTAACATTTACTTTGGGAAAAGTCCATTTCACAATAGCTTAATACCATGTTTATTTCTATTGTATTCATTCCAACACTGAATGAGTTATACCTATTGGTTGTATTATTTATCCAATCAGAGAATAGCATGCCATGTTCTCGTGTCCAGCGCGTGGTTTCTTATCAGTGTTATATTCTCGTCTTTCAGTTCTTCATATTACCTGGTATATAGCATCAATATTTATCCCCATCATCTTGATATATTTACACTTAAAGCAAATAGTGTAAAGCAGATCGCTATTATAAACGCAGTGTTTTTTTCTGACAGCGTTGCTGATTGTGCAATATGAATATATATGTCAAGGCTATCTGGCGTAAATTGCCGAGTATAAAACTCACATCTCTTTTTTACGAGCACTCAAAGCCCGGGCTCAAAGCGTATTATATTTTTTAAACATTTAGATTTTTGAATTGATTAAGTGGAATGCCTTATCCAGAAAGAAATATATAAAAGTGGTAATCTCTTTCCCTCTTGTAGTAATTGGCCAAAAAGTATCCAGATGAATGATTTCAAAATGTAATTAATTACTAACATGAACATACATTACATAATAGAAAAACCTTGATTAAATACATTGAAATAACTTTATCTTTAGTACAGAATATGTTGATCATCATGGTAGTATAGAATTGCCGCATCTCTCGATGAGAAACGTCGCAATCTGAAATTGCGACTTTTCTCTTTGCTAGGGTAAAATTATAAATGCAAAGTATATATGTCATGGAAACAACCTTTTACATATCATGAATATGCTGAAAATGCCGAAGAAATGATAAAAAGAAATTAAGTCCCATCATAAACATAAGATTAGGAGGTGTCCATCATTTTCCCGTCATGCCAAAGTCGACCTGATGAGATAAAGAATGTTTTTCTCGTCCTAACAATCGACTTGTCCATGTTGACGAGGTCTGGGTTCGCTTTCTGAAAAACATGACATGACGAGATCTAGGATGTTACCTTATTATCTCCTCGTCATGACGAAGTCGACATGAAGAGATTTAAGATGACGTCTTTTCATTTCATTGTCATGACGAATCCGACATTTTTCAAGATTTAGGATTTTGTCTTGTTGTCTCCTAGTGCTGACGAAATCTAGGATGATGTCTCCCTTTTTCTTGTTTCGTTGTCATGACGAAGTCGACATGACGAGATCTGGGATATTTTGTTTTCTCGACTCCTTGTCATGACGAAGTCGACATGACGAGATCTGAGAATCTTCGTTTTCAAGTCGAATTTACGAATCTTTTTGAATAATTTTCTCCCCTCCGTTTATTTTCTTTCCATCTTGTTCCGTATATTTCATATATTTAATTTACAAGGAAGACAAATAACGGTCTTTTGTCCCGGAGAAAGGCTGCGGGTCTTTTTTTTTTGCTGAAGAGCATGATCCATTGCACACGGTCCTAGAGAATTTCAATTTTCCTCTTTCAACGGCAAAAAGCAAATTTTGGACACCTTTCACATACTTTTTTTTCGTAATATTTATCTTGAGTCAATATTTCAATAAGGCTGGACGCAGTACATTAAAGACTAAAAACATATTGATATGTCGGTTATTTCATAAAGGCAGATTATGGTTTACGGTATTGTGTAAAGTCCTGAAAATGATAGTGAAATGGAGAGACGATAAACTGGAGGTTAGAAAGTAAAGTATCTCTTTCGGAAACAAACGTATTCCTTAAAATGACTGTAAACCAGAATATTATAAACAAAGTAGAAAAGTATAGTATTTGGAGAGGTGAGAGAGTCTTCAGTAGATGGTTAAAGGCTTCCTTGAGTTGGGAGTTGTAGAACAGGAGCGTAAGAGGAGACTCAGCTGAGTCTGTTTTGGAGTTTCACATTTCAACTGAAAAGTTTACATAGTGAAGATTAATAATTTTCTTGCTAGGCCGCTAAGCTCCGCAAAAAAACGCCTATCTACTGCAATTATCATCGAATCTCGTGGTTGGACCTCAAAGAAGTTAGTTAGTTTCGATCGAAAAATATAAAATATATCGGTTGGTCGCTGTGATATCTCAGGAGCGGATCCAGTCTTCGCTAGTAGAGGGGGGGGGGGGGGGAATCTAAATAGTGCTGGCGCGAAGCGTGAGCTTTTTTTTTTAAATTTCATGTATTTTGTTATAAAATTCTTGGCAATATTTGTGATCCTGAACAGATGTGCATGCAATTGAATAATTACTGAGAAATTGTCAATATACATTTTAATCTGATCAAAAAGTGACCTATAAAGGACTGCTTGCCTCCATGAAGACGTTAGATATTTAAACAATCAAATAATGCTAATGCAAAGTGCGAGCTGAATTTTTTTTGACATTTCTACCAAAAGAATGGTAATTCCAAGCACTTTTTGTAATCGTGAACAGGATAGTTATCATGGTTAAACGATTGAAGCGAGCGCGAAGCGAGACCTCCTTTACGGACAATCGATTCATGTTTTTTTTAATCAAGAAATTGATAAGTAATTGGGATCTTCTTACATTATTGATGCGAGCGCAAAGCGCGAGCCGAAAATTTTTGCGCAAGCCGAAAATTTTTGACATTTCTACCAAAATAATGAAAATTCCAAGCACTTTTTGTAATCGTGAACAGGATAGGTAGGCCTATAACTAAACGATTGATGCGAGCGCGAGCGGCAAAAAAAAAAAATCAAGATTCAGACCTACAAATTCATGTTTTGTAAATCATGAAAAACATGAGTAATTTGGGATCTTTCTATATTAAAGGTCAAGTCCACCTCAGAAAAATGTTGATTTAAATAAATAGAGAAAAATCAGACAAGCACAATGCTGAAAATTTCATCAAAATCGGATGTAAAATAAGAAAGTTATGACATTTCAAAGTTTCGCTTATTTTCAACAAAAATGGTTATATGAACGAGCCAGTTACATCAAAATGAGAGAGTCGATGACGTCACTCATTCACTATTTTTTAAAGTTTTTTATTGTTTGAATTATACAATATTTCAATTTTTACAAATTTGATGATTAGGACCTCATTGCCTGAAGCACAAAATGTTAAAATAATGGAATTCCACGTGTTCAGGGAGGAATGAAACTTCATTTCACATGACAATGACGAGAAAATCAAAATATTTCATATTTCATATAATAAAATACAAAATAAATAGTGAGTGAGTGATGTCATCAACTCTCTCATTTGGATGTAACTGGCTCGTTCATATAACTATTTTGTTGAAAATAAGCGAAACTTTAAAATGCCATAACTTTCTTATTTTACATCCGATTTTGATGAAATTTTCAGTATTATGCTTGTTGATTTTTTCTCTTTTTATTTAAATCAAGTTTTTGTTGGGGTGGACTTGTCCTTTAATAATGCGAGCGCAAAGCGCTAGCCGAAAATTTTTGATATTCTGATCTGCAACTGGATAATGATTTAAATAGAGAACAAACTGCTTATCTGAATAAACATGCACGCGTGTGTTTTAGATTTAGACCTCAAATCTGGGCATTATCATGAAAATAACTAAAGCGAGCGCGAAGCGCGAGCTTAAAATATTTGATAATTCGATCTTTAAAAGGTTCAATTTGAATTAAAGGAACGGGACATTCTACGGACATTTTGTTATGATATGAAAATGATGACTATCTTCCTATTCCTCTTCCTGAGAGCGAAATGAAACTTGTCGATTCTGAAAAACCAAGTTTATTTATTGAATTAATATTGATAAGCCTATGAGAGCGCAAAATCTGTTAATATTATGTCCTGGGAACTGGGCATTTTTAGCACTTTGTAACAATTAGTGCAAATCTCGAGCCGAAATTTTTTATTAACTGTCATGAAATGGTGATTTTGAGTTTGTTAAAGAATTAATATTGAAATATACATAACTCACCAATCAAAATGCAAGTGTGGAGCGCTAGCTGACACTTTTTGACAATCAGACCTGAATAGAGATATTTTGCAAACCTTATGGAATACACAAAAATAATAGGTACCTGACAAATCAAATTTTCCGAGAGCGCGCAGCACGAGCAGATAATATTCATATTCAGACCATAAAACTGACATTTTACAAAGCACTTTTTAAAAATAAATTTGTAAATCAAACAAAATAATGAAAGTTCGATTTCTGAGCTGAGATATTTTCTGTATATTGACTTCAAAACGTTACATTTTAAGCTCCATATTGAGCAAGATAAGTAAATCACCGAATGGCGATGCGAGCGCGAGCGAGAATTTTATATAGGCCTATAGTGACACACATTTTTTCCCCCAAGTCTTCCCCTCATATTATATTTGGTCACTCGTTTTTCTCCTCTTATGTTTTCTATTCCTTTTCTCCTCTCTTTTCCCTTCCCTTCTTTTCTTTTTCTCTCCCTTCCTTTTTATTTTGCTCCGGCAATAGGGGGACCCGCGCCCCTCGCCCCCCTGGATCTGCCTATGATACCTTGCATTTTATTTTATACCTAATTCGAGTTTTTTTTTTGTGTAGTCTCTTTACCCTAGCTTTGATTTTAGAGTGCAGAAATTTCAATTCTTATGGAAAATCTTCCCTACACCTTCTGCACTTCTCTCGATTAGTTACTTTGCTTTCTCACATCTCCAGTCCCTTTGAATTCTTGGCTCCATTGCATCTTGTACAGAAAAAAAGAACCCTTTTGTTTCTTATTTATTCACTGATTAAACCGTAATAATTCTTTTGCAAGATGGATCTTCAAATTGGTATCAAACTAATTTTCAAAATCCTTTGTTGCCTTCATTGAATTTCACATGAGCTACAATGTTACATCTGTTAAAGTTTCTTTACCTGCACTACATCAAATTTATGCGAGTTCTAAATATAGTCGAGTGTATGCCAACATCAAACAAAATCTTATCATCAACTCTCGATCAAAATTGGTCATTGTTATCTCTGAGATGATATTGACTTGATACAGGCACAGTTTTCGGTCTTTGCGAACTCTATTTGCATACAAGGGCTTAACATTGACACCCCTTTCTTTGAGCAAAGAGACGAATATGAAGAAGATAAGAGAAATAAACCCACAACCACAACGTTAGTTGACAATGACACAAGCTATTACCTACTTGTTGAAATAAATGCGATAAAGTGAGCCATTAATAATTGTTCTTTCTTGAATAATAAAACAAATTCCATTTGATATACGAACTTTGTGAGTTTTGAATTGGTGCACAGTAACAGAAATTGGAGGAGAGTCGTATTATTATTTCCTACCTTCAACATTTCATGTTTTATTTAGAGTTTCTTTTAAGTGTTGTGATTTGAGGCAAAGAACCATACACAATCCAACTCGAGATAAAAATAGCGCAGTATTTACGACTCTCGGCACGAGAATAAAACTTTATTTTTTGTCAACAAGTGAAGGATAAAACCACCACGTGTAATCAGCTCGTCTGTGATTGGTCGAAGTTTGCTGGGCTAATTCAGATTATTTCTCCTATGGTGCAAGAGTTGCAAGACAGAACGTGAACTCGGAATTCGGATATAAGAATATTTTTCGGATAATAGATGGCATTTGATGAGTTTAGCTTTGACGAGATGACTATTATCTGCCCCTTTCGCTCGCTGATAAAAGAACTTGGTGATTCTTCTGAACTTTGTCGAGACTGGGATAGGTGTGCATCTTGTCATTCAAGGTTAGTATATTAAAGTATAAATTTAATTGCTCTGAGGCCCGTTGCAGAAAGAGTTGCGTTTAAACGCAAGTCAAAAAATCAAACGCAAGTCCCAAATGCGCGCTGTTGATTGGCTGAAAATCAAGTTACGCGTGATTTTTTAGAGTTGCGATTGATTGCAACTCTTTCTGCAACGGGCTCCTGAACTTCCATTTTGTCCCATTGTGTGATTTCAGTTGATAAGCATTAAAGCCAATCTTATTAATTCCTTTAGATTCCGTTGTTACCCTTTCAAACTGATATTTTTCTGAGTCTCTTCGTATGCCAATACTTACGAGTGACCGAGCTCGAAAGTTTATGTTCATACGACATTCAGTCATGCCCAGCCCAATCTGAAATTACAAGTTACTTTGAAAAACAAAAGCTTCAAGCTCTGCATTTTTTTAATAAAAATAAATTTAATGTAAATACTTTAAAGCAAAATTTATGTTTTTCACCTTGACGCAAATTGTACGTACCTACGTATCGATTCATAATAAAAACCTACACCGAGGTGCCGTGGCCGAGTGGTCTAAAGGCCACCGCACTCCTTGCGACTGCTCGCGATCCGATTTCGGAACAAATCGCATTTTGTTCATTTTCTGAAAATGTGAACGGAACATATCATTATTTGAGGTTAAAATTAATTGAAAGAATACTAATATAATCATTTGGAAAGATTGAAATCTTTTATTTTGGAGTAAAGGCCAAATTAGTTTCAAATCGTACGAGTGCTATGAAGTCATTATGACTAGATATTGAATTCGCTTTATTCTAAGGATGATAGCATAGTCACAGATTTGAACATGTATTCGTACGATGATTTAGAACATTACACAGTAAGATATTCCAAGTCTCAATATCAGCATCAAATTCTACTACATTTTTTTTCTGAAATCGGGTCGCAGACCAATCGAAAGGCGCTATATGCAATCTTTTTTTTCTTGTTTTTTTATCAACCAGGTTCACTTCCTATGTAATCATAAGATAATTTTAGAAAGAAGATCCACATCATTTTAGTGACAATCATAATAGTAGTTAGAACCTTCTTTGCATTGGTTAAATGACCTTTCCAGGAGGGTGTTTCATAAAGCTGTTCGTAAGTTAAGAGCAACTTTAAGCGACTGGTGAACATTTCTTTTGGTAAATGGTACCTTCACTGGCAATGCTTTAGCGCGTAAGAAAGGATCACCAGTCGTTCTTAAAGTTGCTATTAACTTACGAACAGCTTTATGAAACGGCCCCCAGATCAGAATATCAAGTCTAGTACCCATGGCAATAATATTGCGCATGTTATTTGTTAGATAAATACATCGTTTAGGAATTCGACCAAAAAAATTAAACGACGTGACGGTAAAAGATCTAACTGTGACATCACTTTTAAAACTAATTCTCTCAAAAGAATCCTCGAAAGTTAAAGTCAACCTGTCAAGGACATCCTCCAGATTCATCATCAATTTTGATCATCGAACAAAAGGAGCCAACAGAACACAAAATGGGTGGATGTCGAGGCAAAGATGGCGAGGGATTCTTATCAAGAATCGGATATAATCACATGCTCTTGATCTTACTTTTCGCTGCGGCCATCTATTCAGGTGATTTGCACGAAACTTCAATCTCAGAAGATAAGGAGAAAGGAGCAGCGACAGCAATGCCCTCGGCTGGGAATATATTTGACGCTTTGCCTAGAATAGCATCGGATGTGTACCATGGTAAGAATGAATGAATTTGTAACAGTTAGATTACAAGGTAACAACATTGCCCATTATAAACCAAGCAATTGAATCAACACATATTTAATATTATGATTTTGGAAAATGAATGGGATTGGTGATAAGAGAATAGATGAAGAAGATTTTTGCATTTCAGATCATTTAAGACATCTCTTATTTATCTGCAGATGTCAAACTACACACTCAGTATGTATAAGGAATTTGAGTTTGAAAGCTCTTGTTGCAATGCATAAATGATAAGATCCTATAATATTTTTGCTCTCGCGTAGGATTCCCCTAGTTCTGATGTTCGACCTCTGGGAAAATGGAGGTGGGGGGGGGGGGGGGTCACCATCTCAGGCTCCTGATTCATGTGCAACTGGTTTGAAGCCGCCTCCGACGCGGGCATTGAAGTCGCCTTCACGCCTGTAATTTGGGTTTTGATACACATACGCCGAAAGTGGATTGAGGCCGCCTCGTGCTCATTATCATTGATAAACACATGGACCTATTACAAACATAAACCGCCTTCACATGACCTGTTCACATGAAAGTGGATTTAGGGCCGCTTCTTGCTCATTATCATTGATAAACACATGGACCTATTACAAACATAAACCTCCTTCACATGACCTGTTCACATGACAGGAGGCTCCTAATTTTTTATTTCAACATTTACATCGTTTGTTAGCTTATTCGTTATTTATATTTTAGTGGTCAAGTTGGCCTGAGTCCGCTTTGAGTAACACATATAACAATTGCAGGACTGAAACCGGAGTCGCGGTGCTTTCAAAGCACATCCAAAGGTGGACTCACTCCGAGGTGGCGTCTGTCCGGCAAAAAAAAAAAGAGATGAAACATAGAAGCCGAGCCGCCTCCGACGCGTCGCGACGCATGTGTATCTTTCGACGAATGTGTATCACCACCCTTTCACATATCAATGGTCATCAGGGGGTGTTTCATGAAAGTTGTCGGCGCTGACAATCAGTGAAATCCTTGGTTTTGATTGGCTGAGAGGCATTGGTCTCTCACTGTTAATATGATAACTGTCAGAGAAAGACAACCTATCAGTGCTGGCAACTCCATTGAAGCTGTTCCTGGATGGAACATATGGAAAAACGCCGTCAACTGACTCATAGCATATTCTATTTTTTCAGTTGTTCATGATCACAGTATCCGGGCTTTAAATACAATACTCGATATGCTGAAGGGAGGCAATGAGATGACAGACGAACAGAACTTCGAGAAAGATAGGACTGTCATCGTTCATCTCTTTGAATGGACCTGGGTCGATATAGCAGACGAATGTGAAAGGTAAATGGCTTTAAGAAATTTAAACAGTCAACTAAGTTTTTTGTCCATCTATACCAACACAAACACGTTATTCCCGCGCGTTTCCTATTCAGACATAGAAACTACACCCCTCCCTTAAATCGGAATTTGTAACTTCCTAACGAAAAGCTCTGGAACAAAATGACTTGGCAGCTGTCTATTACAATAAGATGTTTTCGATGGTCACATAACATTTTAAATACTACACTGAGAGCGAGTTATAACTTTTCCTGTGCTAACAATGTGCCATTAACTAACAGATCAACTGTATATCTAAAAATGTCAGGCATATTTGATTTATCAGTTTATAGGGAACTTGTATTTTATGTTATGTTCATCTACCGTAGATGGAGTAGAATAGTAAGTTCAAAATGCCATGTACCAGTAATGAATTATTTCCTTATTTCCGATTGGGCTATGATATGGGCCTAAGTGCTGCAGCGGGAAGGTAAACAATCGTCTGCAATCACGTTGGTAAAGATCAGTAACTACCCTGGACACTTATTACCGTCACCGTTTGTAACGCTGACGATGCAACACATTTTGCAGAATGAAATGATTCAAGAAGCAAATTTCAGCCAGTAGGTAATCAGGGAGCAGTACCAGGATATGTAGTGGGCATGAGGTCACAAAGGGGGAAGCAGTCACCACTAATCCCTTCTGTTAGAACTGCCCCTGTCTTTGCAAATTCAAATGGGAAGTCTTTATTAAGGTGATTGAGTGTTATTCTGTTTCTTCATGTTTTTCATGGAATGGTATTTCCTGACAGGTTCCTTGGACCGTATGGCTATGCCGGGGTGCAGGTATCACCGCCAAATGAACACAAATACATTGATACCAGTGTATTCAATAGTCCATGGTGGCAGCGGTACCAGCCGATGGGCTACAGGTTGAACAGCCGCAGTGGTAACGAACATCAATTTCGTGATATGGTGGAGAGGTGCAACGCGGTTGGTGTGCGGATCTACGTCGATGCCGTTATTAATCATATGGCAAAACACACGGAAGGTACGTTGGACCTCGTCAGCATACCCAGTGTAAAGTATCTTCGGGAATGAAAGATAATCTTTAGTCAATCAAACTCATTTGCACGACGCATGACGTTTATTTCAATCATAGTGAGATCCGTGCCACTTGAATGACTTCACGAATTAAAAAAACTATCTCTCCATTTTTTTGTTGTAGAGTACAAACAGATCAAAATCAAATTTCCATGATTGCGATTAATGCCACCCCTCTTGGGCACACCTCATTTCGTTTTGGGGTAGATTCTTTTATCGATTAGGAACTTTGTTATCTTTGATTAAGTTCTACCTCTACCTTCAGTATATCTACATTATGACAATATTCGCCTATTGCATTCATTGACAGATGACCGCTACAACTTCCCGAATGTCCCCTTCAGCACAGCTGATTTCAATGTACCTCTGGGTCGGTGTCCTGTAGATCACGGCTGGGTCTCGGACTACTACCATGCTGAGAACGTCCGCAATTGCGACCTAGAGGGCCTGAATGACCTCTACTTTGGACCTGACAATGACTACCATACGCGTGATATCATCGTTGAGTACTTAAATGGCATGCTAGAGATGGGTGTGGCTGGGTTTAGGATAGATGCAGCAAAACACATGTGGCCTCACGATCTTGCGGATATCGTCAGCAGGTAAGAAAAACGATTCATTTTAAGTGAATAAGATATTTAGAAGAAAAATGCAAATATTCTATTTTTTCCATGTAGGAGCATAATCATAAAAATACATTAAAAATAATGATGACCAGGATAATAACAGTATACCAAGGGTATGCACATCAGTTCCGAAAACTGTTCTCCCAGCGGGCCCTGCTATTATTATTACCCAGGCTTTAGTTCGGCTACCTATAGGCCTTCAGGCATTCAAGGAATTTCTTCCACCAGGTACCAATTCACCTTAATTGGGTGAGTGCCAGCACAATGTGGGTAAATTTCTTGCTGAAGGAAAACACGCCATGACTAGGAATCGAACCAACGTCCCTAAGATTGAAAGACTAGAGCCATAACCACTAGACCACGACGCCCATATTAAAAAGAAACGAACGGGTGAGAGTACAGGTAAATTTCATATAGGCCTACTAGACTCGGGTGAACGACAGAAACAATTTTTTTCATTTCTCGTTATCTTTGAATCTATAATTTTCAAGAAAATACCAATTAGGTGTCCTATATCATTGTGAATGGCAACCGACTTTGAATTCTCTTGAGAATCCAATGTAATTTTTTTTGCAAAATAAACAATTATTAACCTAACATTTCCGTTTTTGACGATGTCGCGTTGAGATTCAGAATTACGCATTCCTGCTTTTTATCACAAGAGAAACAACATTTTCATTTGATCAGCTGAGTCATTGACTAATTTTCTTCTAATTCTTATTTCCAGGTTAAGGAGGACGATCTGGAATACCAAACCATACATTTACCAAGAGGTCATAGACCGAACCAGTCACGAGGCCGTCAAAGCATCAGAGTATTTCGACATTGGGTCTGTAACTGAGTTCAAGTATGGTGACGAAGTCTTCGGAATTGGGACTGCTTCAAAAGATGCTGTCTGGTTTTCCGGGTTCGGTGAACAATGGGGATTGATGCCACGTGACAAGGCGCTAGTGTTCATCGACAACCACGACAACCAGCGAAATCACGGTGGTGGAGGCAACGTCTTGACCCACAAGATGCCGTATGAATATAAGAAAGCTACCGCGTTTATGCTGGCGTGGGACTATGGCGTGACGCGTGTGATGAGTAGCTATGACTTCATTGATACAGATCAAGGACCACCAGCGGATGAATACGGAAATACACAGGGACCCACAATCAACTCGGATACCACATGCAATGGGGGTTGGGTATGCGAACACAGATGGAGACAAATCCGCAACATGGCATGTTTTAGGAACGCAGCTAAGGGATACCCGGTGCAGAACTGGTGGGACAATGGACACAATCAGATTGCATTTTCTCGTGGAGGAAAAGCGTTCTTTGTTCTCAACAACGAACCGCATGCACTTTCTAGAACGCTCTACACTGGTCTTCCTCCAGGAATCTATTGTGATGTAATAAGTGGCGATCCAACTGCATCGGGTTGTACTGGGTTTATTGTTGCTGTAGATGCTGCGGGGATGGCGAGTTTTGATATATATGCAGGTGAAGATCCAATGGTAGCAATTCACGTCGGTGCGAAGGCAGGTAGTGGAAGTGGCAAGTGCAATGCATAATATTTTAAGTTTATATATTTATTCACACAACACAAACAGAGCTGCTTAAGCGCTGATCCCGTCGGAGAGTGTTACAGGGACCCGGTACAGGGACGTCCTATGTGCATACTGTTGAGATCAAACACATGACTCGGACAAAGTTCTGTCAATATCGACAGAATGTAGACGATGTATACTTGAAATATTTTCAGCGTAAGGAGCAGTGATTGCTCCATGGCGTTTGCACCTTCTTGTGATAGACTCGGAGACGCTACGAAATCTAGGGAGAAGCATCTATATACTTTTCATCATCATGTCAATTTTCGTGCTGTTCTTGCTTTTTTGTTGATGGTCAAACGAAGGAAAGATCTGTCCCTGACATCGTGCGACCAAATTGATCGAACGTTTTTCGAACTATGGTAAATTAATTTAATTATTCAGAACAATTTTGGAGACGAGCACATTTTCAGTTTGCATAGGTGCCTCGTTTAAGACTCTACTAGGAAAACACGGACATGACCTCCAAATATATCGATTTACATGTATATTATAATAATTTTTATATTTTTTACAACAAAGTGTGTGATACAAGCTACATTTTATATATGTTTATATGTACAGTTGTAATGACTTTCTGCAAGTACCAAGAAACAAATGTACCTGTACTCCTGGGCCTTGTTACATAAAATATACAATCAATACAATTAAGCCTAATACGTCAAATCATGTACAAATAGTTAAAATTAATCGTAAATATCAATCGTAACTCTTTATGTTACACCATCCTAGTATGATATGGATCTAGCTTAGCTTGGTATTTCAAAACTTTGTAACCAAAGATATGGGATCTAAAGTTTTAACTGCCTTCCGATGTGCCAACAAGAAAAAAAAATGATAATACTCGTTCTGAAGAAAAAAATCTTTTATCATCTATCATCGCCATCATGACAGGCAGAACAGATTGTGTAGCTGAAAGGGAAAGTTCGCCCTGACAAAAACGATATTGTAAAAATAGCATAAAAATAATGAATAATATTGGTTACCTAAAATATTCGCATTATTTTTTCTTAGTCGAGAACCTTTCCGACTACCTCTCGTTCCCAAGGGTAAAGAATTTATTAAGATATTTTGTTAATGTTAGAAATTTTTCCTGCAGCAGAGTGTCTAGAACACCTGTAATTTTACCAGATTGCGTAATCTTACATTATATCATGTAATATTACAGGAAATTGGTTTTTGGTGTAAGGAATCTTACAGATTTCCTTAAATAAAAAACCCTTTTTTAAACAGAGACCTATTCTGTTAAATTGCAGAAAAAATCCTGTTTTATGAATTTACAGAATGATTCTGTTATTGCTTTATGCAAAATCTTTTTTTCTGTAAAATCAGTTTTAAAACAGTTTTTAAACAGTGTAGTGTGTGAGGTATTGTATACAAATGAATAGTCGGTATATATTTTCCTAGCAAGGGGTCAGTGTATTCTTCCAAAATGATGAAATGTACAGTTTGTTGTTAATTCTGTATCGACCCAGTGAATTTAGATATCTCTATATAGATCTGGATCTACCTCCACCTTCGTTAGTTAACTCTGATTCAACATAAAAGCGTTAATGTAAAATCAAATTGATGTGACTGGGTTTAACCTGTTGATGCTTGTGACGAAATTTCTGAATAATCCGTGGAAAGTATTATTATGTGATAATTCATACCTTAAATCCGCCTTCAATAATTGGGTACTAGTAATGTTTGAATATCTGTTTGATGTGTTTCATGTACAAATTATCACCTTGCGAATAAAGGCATGTTTTCATTCGTAAATACTATTTTAAAATGAATGTTTGCAAAATTAAGGGGAAAAATATGACGAATGCTTGAACAAAATAAATATTGGTATCTTTTGCTTATATTACGTGGTATGCCATGAAAATAGAAGTAAGCCCCAAACACAATCAGTGTATTGATATGCACGTACAACAATGTTTACATTTGCGCGAGTAGGGATAGCGACCTCTGTTGAATTACAATCAGCAGATTTTCTTTCTCTTGTGTTTCTTGAACCGGTTTCAGTGGACATTTACAGCAAATTAAGAATTGGTTTTCATATGATTGCGTTTAAATTGGTCCCAATCACCGATGTAACTGGAAAACTGTATCATGGGGGTGTCGTGGTCTAGTGGTTACGAAGCTCGTCTTTCAATTTGAGAGACGTGGGTTCGAATCCAAGCCATGGCGTGTTTTCCTTCAGCAAGAAATTTACCCACATTGTGCTGCACTCAACTCAGGTGAGATGAATGGGTACCCGTCAGGATTGATTCCTTGAATGCACCAAACGCCTTCAGCTGGAGTATAGACAACTAGATAATCGCCGCCTCATGATTGCTATGTATCATTATAATTATTATTATTATTGTTATTATTATTATTATTATTATTATTGTTATTATAGGTAAAGTGTATTCATACCCTATTTTCTCTCTTTCTTCTTGTCTTTTTGATGTTTTCAACGCTCGTCTTAGGGTAGTCCTCCACTCTTTTGTAGGTATACTAGTGGCCGTCATTAAAACAAGATTATGGTAATTTTCGACTGGGTTCTGAGCCCTGTTACCATGGTAGTTGCCGGCATGGCAAAGTAACGCAATTGTCCATTATGAAACAAAAACTTGATCTGATTTGAACGTGACCATAATTTAAATCAAGCAATGTAAAATTAAAGAAAAAATATACATGCAAACAAACAAACAAAATTACATACATACCCGAAGAACTCACCGGTTTCTTAAAAATTGATTTTTGTCAGATTTCGTTTGTTTTTGCAAAGATAAATGGAAAATGAAAAGATAGAAAGAAAAGAAATACACGTAGTTAGATACTTAAAGATATATATATATATATATATATATATATATATATATATATGGTGAGGCATGGCGGCTTGTCATTGTTCTAAACCCACCTTCACCCGACAAAGGAAATTATAATTGGTATAGTGTCGAAAATCTGTCTATCTGACGGTCAATCGGATTGGGTTCGCCCTAGCCATTAACCCGTCTCTGTGGTCTAGTGGTTAAGGCACCGGCGTTCAAAGCTGGAAGCCCGGGTTCGATTCCCGGCAGAGACATTTTTTCGGCATCACCAATTTTTCCAAAGGGTAGATAGCTCTGGGGAACCTTGATTTAAGCTACGCCTACCATTGTTCTCTTCATCCATTTCTTTACAATATTTAAATAAAAAGAGTTGCCAAAAGCTGCTGTACATGTATAACATTACACACACACACACACACACACACACACACACACACACACACACACACACACACACACACACATATATATATATATATATATATATATATATATCTATCTGTCTATCTAACTGTGTGTATATATATTATATACACAGTTAGATAGACAGATAGATAGATAGAGGGGAGAGGGTGGGTGAGAGAGAGAGAGAGAGAGAGAGGAGGGGGTGAGGAGAATCTTGCTAAACAAAGAATAGTGAATAATAAACAATCCCTTTTTTAATGCAACATCAACAAGCAACAATGTGAAAAAAGTAGATGGTGATAAAATCAATTAATCACTAGCTGGGAAACAACAAGAATATTATTGCACGACAGAACCAACTTGACAATATTTCATGCATTCATTACTAGAAACATCAAACTGATGGATCATGTGTTACCATGGAAACACGTTCTTCAAATTTCTTTGAGTAGCCAAGAAAGCAACTGTCCTTACTAATCTAATTACATTCCCGCGCCAATGGTCATTAGCAGAATAGTGGGTAAAAGCTACTTCTCAGTCTATTAATTCCCATTTTTCATATATATCACCATTAATAATGACTCGAATGAAGATATTGACTCATTACGAGGGAGAATAGTAACGTCATTGTAGAATTCACAAGATATAGATTATTTGATATGCTTAGACAATGCGCAATCAGATTTGTGGACACATTTTGAACAAAATCATGTGTTTATTTTTTTTAGGAGAGTGATGTGGGTCATTGTTATTTGACGAACCATGGTCATCCCAAATTCTTGACCGGTCAATAGAACACGCCATTGTAACCAGTCATTAGTAAATTTTTCTTACAAAAATAAATGACTGGTGACATGAGGGATTGAATTAGGATCCATGTTTTTGTCATTAAGTATATTGACTCATTACGAGGCAAAAACGTATTGCAGACTAGTATACATTTCACAAAGTAATGACTATTTGATTTCATGTACGAAATTTATAGCCCCCATTACATATCATGACCTACAAGGCGATCCCCGGATCAGGCCGGCATGATCCAGGTTGGTTCGGGATAATTTTGCCTGGGATCGAGCGTCGAAAAGGGTTGATGGCTCTCCACACCGCATCTACACATAGATCTACACGGGCCATTCCGGCAGAACACGGCGTCTACATGGACCATCAGGATTTCATCATGGACCAACATAGTCCAGATATGACACGTTGATGTATGAAAACTCTCTTTCCCAAATATGACACAGAGGACCTCTTGATTCTCAATCCCTAAAACAGTGCTTATATAGCCCCTCATCTCCCATCCTATCTTTGGGAAAGAGAGCTTCCATACATCCAATCTAGACTAGGACCAACACCGCAGCTCCAGGGACAGACAGGGCAGCTACGTAGACCAACCCGGATTGATCTGCCAACATGACAGTCCACGGATGACGCCAGACGTTTTTGAACTCCATGGACCTCCCAAAATACCCACGGATCTCTCCCGGATCATCCCAGATCTGATCCGCCGTTGGGCTTTGGGCTCGTTACACTAAATGGCTTCATATGAAATGTAGTTTTATTTATTTCTGAATCAATGATAACGTTCGTTTATATAAATGGATATTTTGTTCACTTAAAACAAAAATAAAAAAATAACGAAGAAACAAACATACAGAACTAAGAAAGTACGCGGAAGAAACATAAAAAATATAACCCGTGATGATATCTGTGCGACAGGATATCCTAATCGCACTTTCCAGAACACGACAACTCCTCAATCGAATAAATGAAATTACAACAGAGCATAGAGGGGGTGAAGCTTAAAAAAAATGCAGATTTAAGCGGTTGATATGGCAACCGAAAACGCCCCAAATCACTGCAATACATCATCCTTGCGGCATATCGTGAATAATAACAAGGATTATGGCAGCTAGTGCGCTAATTCTTCAAGGGAGAAATTAAATTTAAATTGGATTTATATGCACAACGATGGTGATCCGAAAGTGATTGAATGCATGTGGATGAAATCTAGAGAGAGAGAGGGGGGGATACAAGGGGAGATAGTAGACACGATGGGGAGGTCGGGGAAGCATGACGAAGAAGTAAGAGAAAGAAAGAAAAATATCAACCCAAATATTGCAAAAAACAAGAACAAAAACCCACCGAATCCACTCCAGATTACTTCCTATCTGTTTGTGAAAATCTCAAATTAAATTTTAGTCAGAAAGAGTTGCGCCCAGTTTCTAAGTTACACGAACGTAATGACATTAGTATAAACAAATTGTCAAGATTTGCATCATGAATTCTTTCAATGTACTTTTCTTAAAAGTGTACTGTGTCAAGTACACTATTTCTCTTGCTCTTGATGAATCAGATAATAACATCCATGAGATTTATAAAGGTATGTCAGCATTAGATCATCAACATAATGGAAACAGAACGGCAATATACACATATTGGTGGCAACATTGGATCGTCAACACATTAAGATAAGAACAGCAATATGTTGAATTAGATCAACACAGTGAAAACAGAGCGACAATATTATGTTGATGACACCCAACCATACCAACATTAGATCGTCAACTCTCATTACAGACTTACGCTTGATTTTTAAAACTTGTGTTTGAACGCAACTCTTTCTGTGGTATGATATCAATACATCAAACTTAATGAAGATACGACTTTCTTTCACACTCTCAGACTTCCGTGTCACAAATTACAATGCATGTAAGAGTATGCATCAGCGGTTTCAACATCATTTGTATTCCTTCATTATTAATGAATCCGGATTCTAAGAAGGAAAAGCGAGAAAGAAGGAATGGATGGCGACGAAATACCATTTTGTTAATCTAGGAAGCCAGACCAGACACTTTGTTTGATAAACTATAATCTGCACAATGTAAAAGAAACAAAACAGAAGACCAGACAATATTGTCAATTGTGATGTAAAACTACATATATATTTTTCACTCGCCATGTTGAACGAATAAATAAAAGCTGACTCAAGGTATCTCTAAAAAGTGAAATTTGTTAAGTACGTATAGGGAATATGAAATGGGACACAGAATCTGACGTATGTATTTTAAAATACATCGCACTAACTTTGCGAGATCAAATAAACATGATATTTCACAAGATGCTGATAAAGTTTTCTCTTAGGAGTAACGCGATCTAAACCAAACACTCTATCTTGCTTGGTGTATGCAATCAGTGGTGTGTGAGAAAAAAGGACGACGGCCTAGTTTCTCGTCTTTTTTCAGACAACACAAACAATATTCCTGATATTGTGATTGTAAAGAGAACTATTTAATTTGTCGACAAAAGCTAGAGGTATAAAATCATTGCATGGCAAAATGATTGGACAGCGAAAAGGAAGATAGAAGGAGTAAGAGCAATATATACATAAGAACATTTGATGAGATTTGGTTTCGTGGGAGATAATTAGCCTACTGCTCGTTTTGTTGTACAAAACCTGAATCGTACTTTCATATATTCATGGATTGCATAAAAGTTAAACTTCTGTGGCAATTTTGTACTGATCATTTTTGCTTAGTTGAATTAAGAACTTTAAATTGGAGGGAAATATTTTTAGGATTACCTGGAAATTCTTGTAGAATTAAATGTGTCAATTCTATCATTCTTTTTATTAAATATGCAAGTTTTAATCCCAGAGCTGAAGGTCGAGTACCTTCATTCATTAAAATACAAAAATACTAGTATATTGCAGGATGTATGGAGGAAGAAATTCGCCTGGCAACGAAGTCAGGAAAGTTAAGTTTACATTCACAGAAATTGGATGAACTAAAGTGAAAAGAGGTTTGAATGTGAACAGGTAGAATGGGTTTAGTGTGGAGCGAGTGTGAATCCTGGGGCCCGTCTTAAAAAGATTTGCGATTGATCTAACCAATCGCAACTATGGGAGCCAGCAAAGTCAACATATAAAATGCATGCTCGCTCAAAAATTGTCTAGATATGAATGTATATCCATTCATTCATTGATTTTTTGACAATTTGGTGTGTTCTCCTTTGTTTAAAAAAGGACATTTTGCAAATTTCTTTAAAAGAATGACAATGATGGATTTGCAAAGAGTTAAGATTGATTGGATCAATCGTAACTCTTTGTAAGACGGGACCCTGGTGTGAGTGTTGATTTTTTTTTTCTTTTTACTAGTTCTTTTCAATCTCCCTCTCTCTTGTATCAATATGATTTGCAGGTTCTTTTCTTTCTGTATCCCATTTTGCGAAAAACTAAACGTTCATATGCAGATTTGTATATATTATGTTTGTTTACGTATGCATGGTAGGTGCATGTGTGTGTGTGTATAATTATGTAAAGTTATGTTGAAGCTTGATGTAAAATGGGATGCAATGATAATACATGTATGTTGATTTCTCTTTTCCTGCAAATCATTTAATCATTTAGTCATTCAATATTAATTATTATTAAAAACATAGAGGATTGGGGGCTCAGTTTAGTTATTTTTTTTATATAGATATAAATGTATATTATTAAGGAATTTCATTCCTTCCTTTTTGCTACAGTTTTTCGGCAAATATTTTTTTGCATATCCTTGCTGATATAAAGTGAAGATTTTTCGTGTGTCTATCTTGAGAATATGTAATCCATTTGAATGAAATCCTAAATAAATACATGTTGAAAAAAAGTAAGTGAGAGAGAGAGAGAGAGATAGAAGTGGGAGGGAAGAGTGGAAGGGGGGGGGGAGAAGGGGGAGGTCTCCCCCTTTTCACAATGCGTGGGATTTGTTTAAAAAAAGTCATATACAGTCTTGACATTCAGACTATTACAGCCATTGAAACTAACGGTGTTTTCATACTGAAGGCGATATGGAGTTACTGCCGACCGACATTACAGTACAGCATTTCAAACTGGCAAGCTCCGCTTCCGTGGTTTGCATGAGATTTCGCGCCATATATGTGGCGCGCGGAAACTAGTCTGCAGGCACAGAACCTGATTAAAACTTTGATCAGCCAGTGTGTCTCCACGCAAAGACTAGCACATACAAAACTAACTGTTTTAATTCACGTCTGTAGACAAGGCATGAGTAGGCTGCACTTTCAGAACCTTAACTCGAGTGAAGGGTTTGAACAGCAGACTACGCGCAAACTCCCCCATGCGAAAATGAATGGAAGTTTTTATACGCGCTAGATAGGCGATACCGCACTTCCGGTGCGGACTAACTTCGTTTGTAACCCTCTTCTCGAAGTGTACTCCGCTTTGAATCCGGATCGAAATAATCCTAGAGTTTTCGCATGCCCCCCAAAGTGGAGTATCTCCTTCTGGACTCCGGACTCCACTTCGGCTGCATGCCAGTATGAAAGTGGTACAAGGCTGCACGTCAGGTAAAATGATGATGAAAAAAAGGGTTTATCTGATGTTTATGTCTGGAAGCTCGTAAAACTGTTCATTATTAGTCGTTTTTTTTGTATAAACACAGTTGAAATCATACTTCAGGTCTTCCTTATAGCCGTGGGACGAGGAAGAGCGCAAATAGTGGTTGGTAAGTGCCTATTTGATGATTTATGAAAACATGACACACATCTTCATCTATCCTCAAAAAATTGCCTCCCTACTGCCCAGTCATATCGACAAACCATCCGACTCCAGACAGACCAAAGCTATATTATTTCCGATGACATGCAATCGATCGGCTTGACTTCGGTGTGTTGACCTGACTGTAACGTTGGAATAATTCATAAACATTCGCAAGTTAAAGAAAACATACTCATCTCTGTCTAAATATCTTGTAGCACTCAGAGAGTGCTGATTTAGATGAGAAAGAATTAGTACGGGACCGAGGGACGACATATTCCTTTATTTCTTTTCTTTCTTCCTCTTTGTTTTATAAGATATATATATATATATGTATATCAAATAGAAGAGAGAGAGGGAGAGAGATAGAGCTATCTATCTCTCTCCGTTTCTCTTCCGCCACTGAGTTACTTTAATTAAACTAAATGGTTTAACACTAGTGTAAAATAGAATCTTTAACCAATGAAATGCTGTCTTCATGATATTTCCTTCCCAAATTCATGGCAATTATAATCAATCTTCGAATTAAATAAAATTCATCGCATTTTTGTATTTTCCTTTTTTTTCTCATTTCACGACTAAAATAATTTTGACAACTTTTTGCAGGATAGGAATATTGTTTAATTGGTGAATAAGTTGACAACTGACACTCCATAACAGCGGGTCTACTTTAATCCAGGTTTTAACTAAACCGTCGCTATCAGAATACCACGACTTATGATATCCTAAAGAATGGTGGTTTCCGGGCAGTGGCGTATCTAGCGGTGGCAAGTGGGCACGTGCCCCGGGCGCCACTTTCAGGGGTCGCAAAAAAAGAGAAAGGGGCGCGAATGAAGAAATAAAAATAAAATGAGGGGAAAAGGTAAAGGAATAAAGAATAAAGGTATCCCATGGTAATTATGTTTCCAACACATTTAGAAAATACGTGTATTTTCCAACATATTCAGAAAATGCATTTCGTTACCCAGGATATGTAATTTTAAAAATCAGCTCGCGGTACGCGCTCGCATTACACCGATGAGATACGCATCCTTTTCACGAATTCCTACATGTAGTTCTTGATATTTTTCCCTTTCAGGTAAGTACATGTATATAAAAAAAATCAGCTCAACCCTCGTGCTTGCATTGATAGCTAGATATACGCATCTTAGGATTATTTCTCTCTAAAACGTTTTCAGGTCTAAATTTTAATATTTTTTAGAGTTGCGCTTCGCGCTCTCATTCGTTATTTAGTTAGATGCGAATCATGTTAGATGATTTTAAAATGGCAATAACTTAGAATCTACCATCTCAGCGCCTTGATGTTGAAAAATATTTGCACAAGCATTGATATATTTATATATATATATATACATATATATATATATATATATATATATATATTACATAAGATACACTTTGAAAGGGGCGCGATTTTACCACTTGCCCCGGGCGCCATTTGCCCGAGATACGCCACTGTTTCCGAGTAAATCGCAATGGGTGAGTAGATCTTTTGCCCTCTAAACCTTATTAACCTCGGCAGGTGTTAAGAAGAGCAGGAAATTAGCAATCAAATCACTACAAAACGCCCAATAGCATGGTGAACCAGAACTATCAAGGTCTTTTCTACTATTATAATGATATGGCCTAGATATAATTATTTCTTATGGCCTGCTCTAATACTAAATGAAACAACTATGAATGAACGTGAGCTACTTATTTGCTGACTGTGGTAAGCCATATATTATTTCACACATAACACAGATACCGAGCTTTAACGGTGATCAAATGTAGCTTCCACAACGTTAAGGACCTGTGACATATTGAATAAGAATAACCAGCACAAGAAAAGATTTGTTTTCATTTCAGTTGACATTTGGGAGGGTTTACGGGATTTGTAATTTTTTTTTTTATGTAAGTCAATTCGTTGAGACCACACCCGGTCCGGAGATCATATGACTTTCTAGCAGAAACTGACATCATTTTAACTCATCGATTCTTTCTATTTCATATGTCATAATGTTTCATATTATGTCTGTACGTCGTACAAATCACTAGAATTAAGTTGCTTTGCATTTTACAGGGAGAAAACCCTATGAATATCTATCTAAACTTAGATCGCATCCCCAAAGACTTGAGAAACATTACAGCCGATTTCAAGGTTAGAATGAATTGGGCAATTCGAATGTACAATAACCAAACATATATGAATTCGATAGCATTCTGGCTCATTTCGCTCTCTTTTGAGGTGTGATTATCTCATGATCTAATGAAGATATGAAACTAGAGTCTATGAATTGCCAATATAAAAAAAGGAATGTATATCTTACAAAGCCAAAGAATATCGATCAATTTTTTTTCAAAGTTCTGAATGGTGAGAATAGAATAAATGGAGAAGACCAATTTAATACAGATATTGGATTACATAATACTTAGTTTGTAGGAATTATTTTGTTGTTTACTACCAAAAGTCACAAATAAAAAATAATTTTACAAATCAACCAAAAAGGTTATCAATGACAATAATGATATGAGTAATAGTGGATAATACATCTTACCATTACCTACTAATCCCTTAACGCTATAATTGTTTATGAAAAATTCATCAGCCCCCCCCAAAAAAAAATAATAATAATAAAAATAAATAAATAAATAAATTAATAAATAAATAAATAAATAAAATAAATAAATAAATAGAAATAAAAAATCTTCTCAGCGTCAATTCTCCTTGTGAGTTTCCTTGTCTAATTTCCCTATCCTGTTTCTTGAAAATCTATCAGTGGGAGAGATGTTTCTTATTAATTGCCTGTAGGCGTTTTGTACAAGGTCTTTGGTTTCGAGTGACATATTAACAGAGTTAAATCAAATTATGGTTCACGCATGAGAAATATGGAATTTTAAATTACACATCAAATTGTGCTTTTGCGGTCATGAGGGTAAGAGATGGGATGGTGGGAAAGAAAGAGAGGGAGAAGGATAGACACACAGCGAAGAAGAAATACATGCAGATAGAGAAAAGAGAGAGAGGGGGAGAGATAGTGACATAGATAAGACGATTAGTTGACCTCCTAAGAGTGGGTAATGTAAAGCCAAGTAGACCAACAACGGTTTAGACCTACCTATACTCGTAGAAGTTGGTTGTTCCTATTTTTTTTATTCATTCCTTAATCATGCTATCGCCTATTCATTCAATCGAGTATTTTAACATTCACTAGCAACCTTCTGTTGGCATAAATTTGTTCTTTAAAATTCCCCCTTAACTGCAGAACAGCTAGAGCATATGGTACAAACTTAATGTTGGGAAGTGTCTTCAATCATCGATGTGTTTGATTGTTAGATATCATGCTTCATCTGGCACAAAAAGGAAAAAAAAATAGAAAGGTTTACACTGTTTTATAATGTTAATTTTGGTAATAAAGATGTTAAAACAATTTGAAACGTACCTGCTTTGTCTTCATGAACTAAAAAATGCAAAGAAATTGAAAAAAATCTACAACAAGATGTGTTCGTTAATCATCTTCAACCATCACACAACGTTAAATAAGCATTTTGCGCAAACCAAATTATTTTACCAAAATGGACAGTATTAGTTCAATTGTGATAATCCTGTCAATAATCATGCTGCCGTCTGATAGAAGAAGACCGAAACCCTCAAAATATTCATCACCATTTTGTAATTTTTTTTATTGTCAGACCTTTTTTTAAGTTTAAACTGACTTTTATTCATACGCACTATTCTTTAGTGTAAAACATTTGCATTCGTCATAATTTGTACAAATTCAGGAATATATCTTCCTCAATGATACTGCGAATCATTTTATTGTTATCTTCGTGTTTGTTTTACTTTGATTTGTTGGGGGGTAATATATCATATAACTTTGAATGCTTGATCATAACACGATTTGCTTATTTCTTGTTTCTTGAACGCATTCTATCTAAAATGACTTCCAAGCTTTCCAAAATGGAACCTCAACACATCCTCTACCCCCCCCTCCGTTTTGCTCTCTCCCTCTCTCTCTGTCTCTCAGACACGTACACCATCAATAACATTGTTTCTCCTGGCACATCCTGCTTCTTAATCCTTTCGAGCGAATTGTATTATCAGACAGTTCAGACTGCAATAAGAGAACAAAAATCAATAACCGATTGATTTTAGAACGCTCGCTTCCTCCCTACACTCAACATTTAAAAAGATTGCCTTGCATGCTAATAAGACTTGATACTGTACTTCTAATCCGTTCTACCTCATCAAATTTCCATCTGCATGATCTGCAACTTCCTTCTCATTCGGTATTATTAAAGGAAACTCAGATTTCCTCTCAATTTTTTCCTTACGTGTCTCTTCCACAACATAATTATGAATCAAAGATTGCTAATCGGACTGTCACACCTACAACAGTAGACGATTTTGTCAGCGTATGCCGACTAAAATGTATGGCATTACGATCTATTATATAATTTTATTTATTGATAGTATTCGTTCAGTTCTTGATATGAAAAATGTCATTTTTATATCTAGATCAGTTTTTATTCTCAACAAGTTGCAATTATACGCTTCTTTATTTGAAAAATAAAACTTTATGATGAATCGGTTCGCTACACGTAAGTCGGTATACGCTGGCTGTATCGGTAAGGTGAGGCATTCGAGTCCTTTAACATGTTAATGTATATAAATCATATATTCAGTAAAAGCTTGTTTATGAAATTTGACCTCAAATACGCAAAGGGGAAGTTGAATTTATGAATAATGATTGTTCCACAAGAACGTAACTCCGTTAATAGGTGCATTTGTAGAAGAAGGGAATATCTTATGTCTCTTTCATAAAAAAGTGATTCCTTTATCCAGTTCCGTTTCAATAAGTGTACTGAAAAGAAAATTTTAATCTTACACCTAAAGAAAACACAAATTTTGCTGAAAAAATACTTGACATGCTTAATCAGTGAAGTGATATATATTTTATATATATGATTTTATCGAATGAGTTTAGATGCCATCAAGAAAGATTATCCATCTTTAACCTCTCACCCAGATATAATAATTACTTAATTAGTATTGAAATTCTAAACAGACAATTATATTGTTACTACAAAGGTATAACATTTTCATAACTATGGGTGAATAATTATCAAACTTCAAGTTTCTTTAACTAAGGAGATGAGAATAATAATAAACCGTGAAATTTTGTAGATTATGAAAAAACAAGGAATCCAACAGTTTTAGCTGACATCCCATATCGACAAAGATTATTATTATTATTATTTATAATAATAATATACAAATGATACACAAAAATACATTTCAGTGTAAACAATACAAAATAAGAAATATCAACGATTGGAACGCCAGGGATAGAAAAAGTGAAGCTTAATTACTCTGGCATGAAGCCTCCTGTCCCAATTCCAAATTAACTTAGAGATATGTCTTTTGCATTCACAAAAACATGATAATATATTTTGAAATAAATTCATATGTTTCCTGTACATAATATTTATCACAGTATATAACATAATACAGTAATTCATTTGTTCCAACTATTCTGCTCTTCCATAATCAAAGTAGTTCACAATGACAATGATCTATAAAAAATAATCTTCTATATATATCACAGTCACACCAGGGAAGTGTTACGAACTAACCGACCCCAGGGGTCTGTTGCAGAAAGAGTTGCGTTTAAACGCAAGTCAACAAATCAATCGCAAGTCCAAAATGCGCGCTGTTGATTGGTTGAAAATCAAGTTGCGCATGATTTTTAGAGTTGCGTTTGATTGCAACTCTTTCTGCAACGGGCCCCAGACCAATGAAAACTATTACGTTATTGAAATCAGTCAATATGGAGACCAAGGGCCCATGGTCAAATAAAGCGGACAAGAACCCTTCAATTCGACGAGCAAATGTTGTGGATCGTCAAATCTGCCAGCAGTCAAGAGCTGAAGTGGATTGCTTTCAGGCTAAGTGTTGATGGTGAGTGGTTAAAAGCCATTGTTTTCACCCGGGATCGCCATTAGATGTGAATGTCATTATCAATAACCATGGTAACCTATAAAACACTCGAACAAGAAACGGATAAACATCGATCACTAGAATTCCTTTTGTCTTTTAAGGGAGGTGTCCCAGTTTGATTCAGTTTTTACTAGAGTTACAGGGGTTGTGTCGTGAATTTTTCCCCTCTTCTTCTTTTCTGGTATCGAGCTTTCGTTTTCTTCGTGGATGCATCTTTTAAGATGATAATGAAATAATACACAGGTAACCCCAAAACGACAAAACAATTCCCCGCATTTTCCAATAGTGCAAAATGAAAACTTGCTCTCAAATTCATAGGCTTAGTTTAGTGGCGAATTTAAAAAAACCTGCAGGAAGGGAAAAAATTGACACAAAAAGTCACCGTAATTTCCAAATACTTTCCCGCGTAAAAAAATATATATATATTTTTACCAACAGTTTCGTCCTTCACCCTGGACAAATGACATATTTTTATTTTTTCGTCGGCGCTGAAACTTAGGTTCTATTTTCGACGAACACCTCGGAGACTTCGCAGTTGTTCTTTGTCACGGCATATTATTTACGTTTCATTGAATCCGTCTTGGGTCTCGGCGCAATAACTCCTTGGTGTACGTTTTACCTGCAATCTCGCCAGGGGAACACCATTTGTTTCTAACAATAAAAGTGAGGTCATATGTCAACACCATTTCGAGAAGGAATCCTTGTCAAAAAAAATTCACAACATAAAAAAGGTCACCATAATTTTGTTAGGTTGTTACATATAAGAAGAATTGTAAAAGCAATTACATTCATTTATTTAGTAATTTCCCCCTTTAAGAATATTTTGGAATGATCAAGAACATTCCACAACAAGTTTGTAAAAGCTTTTGTTAAGCAGGCCTCTGCCTATTTAAAGGCCAAGGATTATTGTTATTTGTGAATAGAGATTACTTTACAATAGAATTGTATCGGTAGTGGAAATGAATAGGCTTAGCTATTTTTTGACACATGTTAATTTCAATAAGGTCATTCAAGAGTCTTCTGGAATTTGACTGCTCCTGAAAGGAGAATGGTTCTTTTAAAAGACAATACCAGAAGCTTCCATAGTAGTGAATACTAGAAGCCTCTAGAATAGTGAATACTAGAAGAATCTAGAATAGTTGTAATTAGTATATAAAGCTGGCAGATTCTTCAAGGACATCATCATATCAGATCAGAACCCTTTCATGCCAGACTTTATGTCAGAGCGGTGTTGATTTCCACCTGGAATAATTATCTTCTGTGGAATTATTTTCACACCATCAATGAACTGTTTGCAGTTATTTTGAGAGAGGAATTTTCAGTTCTCATCGAGATCATCAACGTCATCAACCTGTTCAATGAACACTCTTCAACCCATGGATTGCTGAAACAATGTCTTCACGGACATTTCAACTCGTTACAGTGACTCTTGTTATTCATCGTGCTTCAACATAAGGTTTCATCATCGCCATCATTATGAATTTTCGCCAGCCAACTGGGATTTTATCATTTGGACCATAAATTTGAAATAACACCAGAAATGATTTCAAGAGACGTAAGACTATTATTATTTATGATTTGTTTGTGAAATCTTAATTATTTCCTGTAATAAAAAAAGGAAATTAAACTTTAATTTTACTTGTTATTTGTTGCAGTATCGTAACAAGGTCGATACTAGGCCTACCCCCCCGCCGGTATAGTGATCAAGCACATACTGTACGTAAGAAGCTCAATGTGATTATTTTATAGGTGTTGGAAAAGGCAATTTAGTAAGCAGGGGAATTTTTCTTGTGTGTCTACTTCATCGACAAAACTTATTATTATGGAATGGCAAATTGTGTGAATACGAATATCAGATAATGCATTCATGACAGGCATGGGTGGCATAATTACGACGATGCTCCCTATATATTCACGCTACTTATTTTGATTTCAGTTCCAGTAAATCTCGAAGTACGGGATTTACATCTTTGTGTGTGATTCATTAAATTGTGCATCTTTTGTCATTCTTTATACGTATGGATGACGATGGAAGAAAATGGGGGAAAGGGACAGCATGAGAAAATGTAAATACAAGAATATGGGATTTAAAAAAAAGTGGAAATGCAAACAAACCTTGATGAGATAGAGTTTAAAAGAGTGCGCTGTTTTAGCATTCTGATAGAGTAAATTAAATTCAAGAAAATTATTTTTTTTTAATTATTTACAAAAGAAATATACCCCTTTCGTCCCTTACTAGACACGTGACTTGTGAATGAGAAAATAAATTGAATCATAGTCTTTTAAGTTTAACAATACTTCCACCAACTAAATGAGATTGAAAGGTGTCATGTTTAAAGAAACATTGGCATTCTTTTGTATTTTGATGTATTATGTACAATCATGTGTGTTGAGCACCGATAATGACGTACAACAATCCACCGGTTGAAGTTGTCTGATTGAAAACTACTCCTGTCATTAATTGAAGAATATGTCCGTTTTACCACCTGTTCATTTATGTCTACGAAATCATTCAAACTTAAAATGCATTTTACGCTTGACTTTATATTCCCTGCAGTAATAGTATTGTTAGATTTCCATGAGTTTAAGACAAATGCTAAAAAGGAAGAGAAGAGAAGGATCGATTTTTTTATTACGCGTAGAAAACGACAATATTGGTGATCAACCATTTTTTTTTCATTCTAATGAAGTCTTTTTTATTATTTATATTGCATCGATTTGCTTTGGTAACCACAGCAAGTGTACTATCATGTAACGTTTCTGAAATCTAATGGTAATTCGGAGCAACATATATATTTAGCCTCCAACATATTCGTTATTAACGGAAACTAATAGGACTACAATAAACTTTTTCTATTTATCATTCATAAAACGCCGTGGTTATATGAAAAACTTGCAATATACCAGAATACAGCTGAATTACTAAATTCATTACATACAGGCTAAAACAATATTACCAATCAACTGAGAGGAAACAAATGAACTATCGGTTAATTTGAAGGGAAATGTCTAACCCTTTGATGATGAATTTAGTATTCATAGAACATACGTCCAGAAGCATTGCTGTATGCATCGTGTCATCTCCAATATACCCGTCATGCTTGTACGAATTAAATATTTTGTTGACGATGGATCGCAAATCCTCCGTAAATCTCCTCTGACAGGTAGAATGCATTGATAACTTTATTATTAGCATACAAATTATTCCTAATGTCTACAATCGTTTAACAGAAGGGGTATAGTGGTCGAGGCATTGGGAGGCATTGAATATATTTCCCATGAAATATTGTTTGAATATCATAACAGTAAACATTGAAATGAATTTTATATACAAGTCACAAGTCAAAGAAGACGTCAACAGAATGAAGGCCTCGGGAAGTGAAGTTGTAAGGGGCTAACGGCTTCTCCTCGTATTATCTATTACAAATAAGCAAATAAGTTCGATCTAAACTTCATTCCAAATTTCGAAACACTTCGGTGATTCTTTTTATCTTATGAACATACATATATTTTCCGATGGATTGTTATTAGGCCCTCTCAATATATGTGACAAGTTCTCTCAATTTAATCTGAAGAACATAACTAAACGCTTCTTTACATCATTTATATGTTACAACGATATGCTTACCCCCTTGTACATCTTATATAATTAGCGTTAATTACATTATACAAATAATCTCCATACACTAGCAGTGACGCAGCGAAACGTCAGGCCTGGTATGGAAATAGTTATGTATCTTGCGTTTGCCGGACTAGTTCCCATCCACATTGCCCAAACCGCTTAGTTCGTTGAATTGTGCGCTGTGTGACACATGAACATCAAAATGCTACGTCATTCTACTCAAACCACATCAAATCTTGTCACGTTAAAAAAAGTGGTATCCCGAATAGGAGACATTTTTGGAAATTCATTTAATGGATGGAAATATGTCATGGAACTCTTGTTTTATCAGTCCCCTTCTAAATTAGTACATAGAAACAATTTTTTGTGAAGAATTTTGTAGTTTGAATCAATTATTTATTTACCAAAATTATGGGAGACAGCCCTTTAAATAGTTCTACAACGATTGTTTGCTAAGTCATGTGTAAGTACAGTGAATGTAATTCATGCTTTGTTCTTCTAACGGCTATTGCACACACACACAACAACAACTAATGTCATACATTCTGTTGTTAGAGGCAACACAGATGAGATAATAATGGTAGATCCATACTGTCTCAGACGGTGGAGATCTACGGATGTAACAAGACCTTTCCCTTTTCCTACTCCAACGTCAACGCCATCACCACCACTACTAGTAGTCCACAGGCACTATCCTTTTTTAGACAACGAAGCCATAATGGAAGCTATAAAAGAAGTAACTCCAGCTTTTCTCCACGCCACTCCAACCCTTCCCATCAGCATGTTTCACCATTCAAGTCGTATTCCAAGCTGAACAAATCCACCCCTCCTATTTCACAAACCTTGATCCGCCCCTCAATTAGAAAAAAACGGTGCCGATAAACAAGGCATCAGCTGCATCTAATTGTTTGGCGAGTGTCGATTACATTAAAAGATCTAGCCACATAATAAGGATGATACACGATTATAATTACATTAAATAGAGGAAATATGATTTTAGTGCCTCTAATGAGGGTTTAGGGCTGACATGATAGATGAGACAGGCTCCCAACTCTTCTATTTTGAGGGGTTCATCCAAAAATTGGTTTATTAGACGTCATCAGTGCATTTCCCTCGGGTTGACAATCAGAAAGGATGGGTCACTTTTTTCACGTTGTTCCAATCAGGCTAGGGTGTGGGACTGTGTACCTCTCAAGGCACATATGGGTACCAATGAAATACTTTGTCTCCATGAATGATCTCCAAATGTATGAAGAGAAATTCAAGATAATAAAAACTTCAGTACTGTTTGATGGAGTACACTAAACTTGCTCAACATAAGATAATGAATTGGCTGTACAACTAATTGGTGGCGGTTGCGAAATTGCGAGATACTCATAAATAAATTGATGACGCACATGCATGTTCGAAGAGGGTTAATGAACGATCAGGTGGAAGTCAATGTACTTCAGTAATGTTTGAAGTACATGATGATGATGACGGTGGTGGTGGTGATGATGATGATGATGATGATGATGATGATGATGGTGATGATGATGATGGTGGTGGTGGTGGTGGTGGTGGTGACCATGATAATGACGACGATTATAAGAAGGTCCTTTCATATAAATTTATTGGCAAATTGCACCCCTGGAACCCACACTCATCGATTTTTCCTACAAGACAATCAATGAGATTTATCCTTATCGAAGATTGGTAGAAAGTGTTTAACCACTTACTGTTAAAATGAGTAGTAATTGAGCGGTCTATCTTATTGGAATTATGCATCGTTGTGGCGATTGTAATAGAATTTGTTAAAGAATTGATCGAAAAGTTCTTTAGAGATGAACATAATTACTTATAAGTAAGAGGGGAAGAAAAACATCTTTTGACGTTGACAGTGGGCCATCATTTCATATTTATGATACTATCACTTATAGTCTTTAATCTATTGGAATGTATATTCCCAATCGCAAGGTGTGATGGTTCCGCGCGTGTCATGAAGACAAAATTTATCTTAAGTAATTTCAAGTGAAGATTAATTCCATATATTATACATGTATATATATACATATCGGCTCCCTAGAATTGGATAGCCTTTTTTCTGAAACGCACTGTATACAGTGCGTTTCAGAAAAAAAGGTAATCCAAATCTAGGGAGCCGATTTTAAAGCCCATTTAATTCTATAAAATTATTTTGATTCAATAGGAGAGAGAAACTCTTCAGCTTTTCATTGATAACCTATTCAGTCACATATGACTGAATTAATTGATGTTGAAGACAACAGATGCAGATACCACTTTAACAAGTGTTTGAAAACTTGATAAAAGGGCAGAGTCTGATGTAAGGGCAGAATCTGATGATGGTACTGTTCCGCGCTAACTCAAGCTGTACGATCGTTTCAGGTAGCTCTCAGAATAAGTTTTAAAGTAAGGTTTTTCACATTTTTGATCGTACTGACCTTCCTCTGTTGGTTGAAAATGAAGTTATGTGACAGTCTGAACAACTTGGATCGTTTTTATTGTGCAGAAGTGTGAAAATTTGATCAGATTTACTGAGAAGTTTTCCAACGGATCCTAAGTAGTTATTCATCGAGCATGTGCTCTTATTTATCCCCGGATCTTCCCCGATACTGTCGTCTTATGTCAAGGACTGAAAATGCTGCTGGGACAATATATCTTGCGATATATCCTAAGAGTTGTTTCCATTGTGATTTTCCCGACCTTTCGTTTGAGGACGCGGACGCTTATTTACAACGGTCGTTTACTTTGGAAGGGACTTTTTGGGCCCGTCATCATGGTCGTAAAACTCAGTCCTGCAATGCAAATTGTGTGACATGAGATTTTTTTTTCGTTTCGCATCTGCGACGGAAACATTCAATATGCGTTTCGTGTGCAAAATTCTGGTTGCTACTATGGTAACAGCGATTTATCCGATTGAGGACGACTTTCCAAAGCCACATTTGACTCCTCCTAGAGCTCGAGAGGCCGCCCGGGGGGCCCACTTCCATTGATTAGTGGATACCAGTAGCGACCACCCGTAAAAGGGGACAGAGTGGGCAGGTACGTTACGTATATAGGCCTGTGTAACGTTATAAGGGTGTCAAAACGATGTTTAAAATGCTGAAATAAGAGATATATATTCAATACTTGTAGGGTTTCACAAGCCAAATACTTGTTAAGAGATGCATTTTCATAATCTGGAAAAGAATTGCTTCCCTTGTTTAGCATGTTTAGGGTACTTTTCGAAACCCCATGGTCGTGCCTGGTATCCACTCATCAATGGAAGTGGTCCCCCGGAATTTAAATCTAATCCCCATTTCTGGGGAATGTAAAACATAATGCCCCTCACATCGTGTGCGAGAGGCATATCGTTTGTGTATAAGGAGTAAACAAAAGAAACAAAGAAACAAAAGGAAACGAGTTCAAAGGTATCGCATATGATGTGTACATATCAACGCATGCGAAATGTTCGGCTGGAGAGGTTGATCTTATCCATGAAATCAATTGCCAGTGATCCACCAATAATCCACATTAAATGTAATATCGATTCGATGGACTGTAATGATCTATATTTAAGCCTTCATTCAGTAAGTTTTTCCTCACTCAATATGTTCTCGATTTGTTTGAAAAACCACTTTCTTCTCCATGTCATAAATCTATTTTAGGTCCTGCATTTTGAATATCTCCAGCCATCAGTCGTAATATACATGCATGTATGCGGTACGGGTGTCGCGGAAAGGGATTTTGCACACGAAAAGCAGATTTGTAGGGCCTGTAACCCCCCTGTTACACAAAGCTTAGCATTGATCGTAGAGCAGTTTTCTACGTTTGATTCTATTGACTGTAATGCACAATCAATCTTAAAAATCAAGTGTATGATTAAGCGTTAACTTTTGTGTTAGGGGACCCGAATACTATCGTCCGTGATGATTGCGAAAGGTCCCAATTTACATGGTCAAGTGCACCTGATGTCGGTCGACTCCCCGCTCTATTGTACTGGACTTCGAGATCGATATCATGAACGGACCAACTCATCACTACACAAATGGGCAGGTTTTTCAAGTTAAACGTTCTATCAAAGGCACTGATTTGAATAGGATTAACCATTCAACATGGAATTTGCTGAAGGACTTAAATATTCTAAAGCGTAGAGGATATAGAGGGGGAAGAAATCTACGTTTGAGGACCGGGAGCAGGAACGTTGATGTACGCGTTTCCCTACGGATATCTAAGAATAATGTCACAAACCCAACATCCGAATCGAGAGAAAGGCAACTCAGGAGCATTCCTAAAAGCGACACACTTTGCAAAAACCGAGAATCGTCTACCAAGTTCGCGTTATGGAACTCACGCTCTATCAAGTCCCGTGGTACATGTAACGCCCTCTGTGATTTTATCATCACCAACAGAGTAGACATCATGGTTCTGACAGAGACATGGTTGACTGGCAATGAGAGGGATAGTCATTCTCTTGCTATTCTCAAGGAGACATTGCCCCATCTTGATTTTCATCATATTCCTCGTTACAGTGGGAGAGGTGGTGGAGTTGGTGTTCTCCTACATAAAGGATATCATGTAACTGAGAATCCTCTTGAGTACTTTAAGTCCTTTGAATACCTTGATTTGAATGTTTCATCATCAAAGTTTTGTTCTCTTCGGCTTATTACGCTGTACCGACCACCTGCTTCTAAAAAGAACAAGACTCCCCTGGGCACATTCTTCAAGGAGTTCTCTTTTGACTTGAGATACTTCTCTCATCACCTCAGAGACTTATCATTGCAGGAGACTTTAACATCCACGTTGAGAAGTCGAACAGTGCAGAAGTGTTAAATTTCTTGGATATCCTGCGAATGTCTAAGTTAAGGAATCACATTACATGCTCGACTCACATGGCAGGTCATACATTGGACCTTGTCATTTCAAGAGATGATGATTCTTTGGTGTCCTCGGTTACATCGACGCAGAGCTTACCATCAGACCATTCTGCCATTATATGCCGTCTGAATACGCTTAAGCCTAACCCAGTCAAGAGGCACATCACAGCAAGGAATCTGAAAGACATCGAAATGGACAAATTATGTCTTGACATCACTTCCTCCAATTTGTACAGTGATGGTACACCGGTTTCTAACCTGGAACAGCTGATGGAACTATACGATAAAGAGCTTCGAAGAATCCTTGATGACCATTCACCAATAAAGGAAAAGGACGTTATATTAAGACACCATGCACCTTGGTATATAAAGAGCCTCCGCCAGGCGAAGCTATTCTGCTATGCAGACTCTGAATGGCTCGTGAAGTGGGATCTGCAGAAAGGGCGAGCGAATTAAGCCACATCTGCAGCTCCAGTAGACATAGTCTGCTATGCAGACTCCTTGAATCAGCTGTGATACACACACTGCAGATGGTGGGTCTACAGTTGTAGACTAAGGCGAAGCAGGAACGACGAAGGAAGGAGCGTCGTGCTGAAAAAACGAAACTGACTGTTGACAAGGAGAGCTACCTGGATAGTTGTAAGTCATACAACGAGCAACTTAGGCAAGCAAAGTCCAGGTTCCTTAAAAAGGTGCGTGCTTCTGACAGTCGTGCTCTTTTTCGTCTGACTAACAGCCTTTCTAAACCAGCACAGCTGATGGTTCTTCCTGAACATGACTCTGATCTAGAACTTGCAACGTCATTTGGTGACTTCTTTGAAACGAAAATCAAGAAGTTGCGTGATGAGTTGCACTGTTGTCCCAACCAAGACATGTCTGTACAAGTTCCTGACACGTGTGATGCCTCTTTAGCAGAATTAGATGATGTCACAGAAGATGAAGTGCTGAAGACAATCAAAGCAGCCTCCAATTCTACCTGCAATCTGGACCCAATTCCAAAATCTTTGCTAAAGAAATACACGCTAACATTGCTTCCTATTCTAACTGAGGTCGTCAACAGTAGTCTTCAAGCAGGCGTGGTACCAGAAACAATGAAGCAGGCAATTGTGTCACCAAGGATCAAGAAGGACAACCTTCCTCGAAATGAACTCAAGAGCTACCGACCCATATCGAACTTTAGTTTTGTGACGAAACTGGTTGAGAGAACAGTTGCTGTTCAGGTCAATGATTATTTGGCCACTAAATATCTTTTGCCAGATGTCCAGTCGGCATATAGGGCCCATCATTCAGTTGAAACAGCTCTAATAAGAGTCCAAAATTACATTCTTCTGGCGCTTGATGGTCACAAGGAAGTTGTGCTTGTCCTCTTAGACTACAGTGCGGCATTTGACACGATCGACCATCGAGTCCTCTTAAGAAGATTGGCTGAACGCTATGGTTTTTGTGACACAGTCCTAAGTTGGTTCCAGTCATACTTGCAAGACAGGTCCCATGTAGTGTCAATAAACGGCTCATCATCAGGAGTTTATAGTGATACGTGTGGAGTAGCCCAGGGATCTGTGATTGGCCCACTTACGTTCACACTCTACAGTGATCCGATATATGATATTGTAAAAGCACATGGATTGGACGCGATGATGTACGCCGATGACACCCAGATATATTTGACTTTTCAACCAATTGACAGGGCTCAGTCGCTATCCAGTATCAGTGAATGTCTTGCAGATATCAAAGCTTGGTCAAAAAAAAAACATGCTCGCGATGAATGAATCTAAAACAGACATAGTTCACTTCTCATCACGTTTTCGGCCCTCATCTGAATCAGTGTCTGTTGCTATTGGAAACCAGGTAGTTGAATCATCCTCCCACGCAAGAAACCTTGGATGCATAATGGATCGCCATCTTATGATGAAAGAACCTGTTGCAGCAGTCTATCGCTCTGCCATGATCGCCATTCGAAGAATAGGACAGATCAGACAATACATTACGACCCAAGCGACGCAGGCCTTGGTCCATGCCTTCATTACCAGCAGGCTTGACAACAATAACAGACAACTTTTTGGACTTCCGCAAAATCCCATCTCTCAGCTACAAAGAATACAGAACACTGTCGATGGAATTGTCAATAAAGTCCCTTGAAAACAGGATATATCCGAATCACTCCAGCAACTGCACTGGCTACCAGTAGAGAAGCGTATCCTCTTCAAAATCCTCGTCATAACATTCAAGAGCATCCAGGGAAAGTCCCCCTCATACATCGCGAGCATGATCAACACCTACCAACCCTCCCGATCACTTCGGTCATCAACCAAGAACCTTTTAGTTGTTCCCAATGCAACCTCCCACACCCATGGCGACAGAGCCTTTTCAGTTGTGGCTCCTACACTCTGGAACTCACTCCCTCTCAGCTTAAGATCCCATTCTTCTCTAAGTTCCTTTAAAGTAGCACTTAAGACATATCTCTTCCGTAAATAGTATGATTTTTTTACACTTAATATGTGCGTAGTTCATTTAGTATTTTAGATATGTAAGGTAGTTACGTTGGATGTTTAGTTATGTAAGGTAGTTAAGTTAATAAGTGAGTTTAGTTTATTAAGTTAAGTAGTTAGGTTTTTGCGATGTAAAGCGCTTAGAGAAATTTTGTTAGGCGCTATATAAATATTGAATTATTATTATTATTAAATACTTTCATCGATGCCTGAGTTGGCAACAGTCTTTTGATTGGACCCTTTTTCTTCCAAGGGAGCGTAAAAGGACCAATGTAATTGCTGATGATTAACGAGAGATCGTACCACAGTTGGACGAACATTTTGGGAGGCAGGTTCGAGGAATGTGAATGTATAGGCATCATTCAGGATCATCCTGCCCATCGTTCCAACATCATTTGTGACATACTGAGAGAACTCATTGGACATCGAGTTGTTGTCCTTCATCATGACGTAGAATGGTCATCAAGATCACATTACCTAATGCCCTGTGAGTTGTTTCCTTTGGGGTACTTAAAAACGCAAGGTGTTCGCAACTCCTCCCAAAGATCTTGATGATTTACAGGGCCGAATTCAGCATGAGGTGGATACTTTGCGCAATGATCCAGCAATGGTGAGACGAGTTCAAGATATCCTTCCACACAGCCGGCTTTGTGCGCAAAGGAGAGTAGTGTCGTACATGTCGGAGAACATGTTGAAGGTGTGGGTGAAGAAGACATTAACCTTTCAATCATCGTTTCAGAGGAATGCCTTACTCATCATTCCAAAAATACTTTAAAAACCTAAACGACATCTCTCAAGCGCACATTTTACTCTCTTCACCTAAAGGTACCACAGGCCTAATACATTTCCCACACACTCTTGTGTTTAAGTTATACTTTAAAAAATCATTAAAAAATAAGGATGAAATTCGAGTGTTAATGTTTACTGTCGGACATTCTGACCAGAAAAGGGTACCTCAACCGGCTCATTTTAAAAATGAATCGGCATTTATGAAGACTACACCTGACAGGATCAAATTCATCACTTGAGACAGTAAACTGGCCCTAATTCTTCTGCCAGTAAACAAAATAGTTCCAAAGTGGAGATATATCTTTCCAATTTTGAAAAAAAACCTTAACAGCTAAATGTGTATTCTAACTGAATAAACCCATTCATAGATTTCGCCCTTACTTAGGATGTATGCATATATACATATACATGTCCCGGGGTTAACTAGAGTAGTTTGGGAAACAAGGATGCACTTTGCTTATTCTAGCAATACACTAAAAATTCCCACAAATCATTAATGAAATGATCGAAGAAGTAAATGATTACTAGACAAAGAAAATGAGACCATCAACATTATCTACCAAGTCAACTTTACATGCGAAGCTCTATTTGTATGCTGTTGATTTCTCTGAAACGTATTCAATTTCTTTAGTTCCTTCAAGCTATTTTCCCCAAACTAATAGCTTCCTACATGCGTTTATTAGAATACGAGCGGCATATTCATCTCTATCATGATGTGCAGGTCTGATTACGATTAATCACCAGACTCCCTGGAGTAGGCATCATGCAAGGGGTATGATATTTTTGTTTATATTTTATACTTAGGCCCAAAGGGCTTCAAACTAATTTGATCGTTGCAATATTTTATTACGTCAGGTGTAGACAGGGGCGGATCCAGGATTTAAAGCAAGGTATCAACTTATCATCTTATTTTCATTGTTTGAAAGACAATCAAAAGGTTATATCAACATAAACATATTTCATAAAGAGTCTACATGCAATATCACACTATTTGAAAGTTATAGGCCTATTCCCAATGTAATGAATATCATAATTTCT
Source organism: Lytechinus variegatus (assembly GCF_018143015.1). Lineage (NCBI taxonomy): Eukaryota > Metazoa > Echinodermata > Echinoidea > Temnopleuroida > Toxopneustidae > Lytechinus > Lytechinus variegatus. The sequence goes on from NC_054741.1 coordinate 78,451,179, forward strand.
TGTAACTTTTCAATTCACAATTTACAATACCATTAAAAAACTGTTTTACGAACTCCTAGAAAAGCCCAATTTTCAGGTTGAAGATTTCCATTGACCATACTATACGCTGGTTATTTACACTCAGTGCAAAGGTTGTGTGTCATTGTCTGGGTGTGTGTGTTGTACTTTGCTCGTTTGTTTGTCGTACCGTTTTGTTCTTTGTTATTATGGGGGTTACATTCAGTGCAACTCTAATAAAATTATACGAATCAACCCTAAATCCTTTGATATCTCATTTCTCCCTCCCAACTTTCGCATTCTTTTATTTTCCATTTCATGGTCTTGATGGCTTTTCTTTCAAAGAATCATGTTAATGGTTTATAAACCTCTTATTGTTTTTTATTTTTTCCGTTTTATTGCCTGTTTATCTCATTACAATCTTGTCACTTTGCAACCACCGAAGTTGTTCTCATGTCCTTCGTATAGTGTGCGTGAGTGCGGGGGTGTATGTGTGTAGGGTGTGTGTGTGGGTGTGTGTGTGCGTGTCTGTTTCTCAATTTTGGAAGTCACTTCATGTTATCCTTCATTTATGATAATTTATTTTTCTTAACTTTTCCCTGTAGCGCATAACTCAATAAAGTTCTCTCTCTCTTTCTTTTCTTGCCGAAAGATATCCGCTTTTCTCATCAGTCAAAGATGTTGAAATCATATATCAAACCGTGTAGCTAGCTTCTATGTTCAGACTAGCTCCACAGTCTTACAAAAAAATGACTCCAATTCGTCCGAAAATATGTTACTGGAAATAACGCTACAGGTTTGTTTTGTTTTGCCTAGAATTGATTTTGAGTAAGTGACTGTTGCATTATGATTGCTGATATGCTCTTGATAGAGCTATTTGGAGAAATCATATAAAAAAAATTCGCTGTGATAATCATGCACTGCGATGTTTAGAATTTGATTGGTATAAATCATCTGAAATCATGTTGATGAAATTAATTAATAAATTATTTCTCAATGTTAAACTATCACACACATGACCCGATACTGTCATACACCTACGTCCTCTTTCAATAACTCTTGGGAATATATTGGCGACGAAAAATATGCCTCTTTTTACCCCAATGATAACCGAAACATATTTTCTTCAAAAATCTGAAATAACAACGACCTCACCTCAACTTTGTAACCTTAATCAGGAGATGATATACCCATCTCCAAGAAAAACCTTTCTCATTTCGGTCGGTCCTTGAGCGCCAGGATCGTCTACGAGTGCAATTTGTTAAGAGGCGGCAGATAAGAAAAGCAGTCTCACTATATTAATGCCCTAAAGCACAAGCCTGGATCTGGCAAACTTGACTTCTTCTTTCTTAGAGCAAAAAAGAAGAAAAGGAGAGATTGATAATTGGGCCAGATATGGAGGAGTAGATGGATGATGAGGGGAGATGGTGGTAACTATAAGAACTGGAGGATACATAGCAAACAAGTAGAATGAACAAGGAGTAAGAGAAGATGAAAGATTACAAGAGACTGGTACTTAAGAGCAGATAGGGATATAACGAGCAACAAAATGGGGAAAATTGGAGCGCAATGATTACAATGGATTGGTATTGTTGGCTTTTCATTCAAATTCTACGATTTTTTTTCTGAAAACTCAGGATAGGGTATTCAAGGTTCAAAATTGTCCAACACATGGGTCATCGACTCGCGGCGACACGGGTTATCAACTAGTGTTGTCTGGGGATAGCCATACAGGAAACAACTATATATACGAATATACAAAGTGCTTTTCTTTCTTACGATCTCCTTTAAACACGAGTATAAACAAAAGTGTGATCAATGAATGGGTGAATATATATATGATGAATGAATGATTTATGAACAAATGGATGAATTAATTAATTAATTAATCAATCAATCCATTACCCAATAACGAACTTTTGAAGTCGTTTAATTTCATATAGTTTGATTAAGTTCTGAAATAATTGTTCAAGTTCAAGGATATGTATGTTTCCCCGTACATGTAACTGTACAATATACGATGAGAAGAAGGGTATTTGATAGTCGCAATGATAATAGTCGAAGATTATATTATTTCTCAGCTTATGAAATGAGTAATTCATTCTGACGCGACAAAGGAGACCATGAAAACTAATTTTCAGGAGAAAAGGAATAGGAATAGCAGTAGTGAGTGCAGGGAAAGAAGTGTAGTGTAGTGTAGAAATATTTCCTACAAGTTAATATGCACTAAATGAATATTCCTTTATAAACAATTTTAAAATTATATTCAACCCTTTAACCCGTATTTTCTGTTTCAGTTTCTGTTTGTGGTAACTCCCGTAGGAACTCGGCAGGACAGCATTTTAACTTTTTTTTTAAAGCAGCATGGTGTATAAAGACTGGAAAATGGAAGAGGGGGTAAAAACAGACGAAAAGTCAACTCAATTTAAAGGAGCGAAACGTTACAGCATCTAGGAAAACAGATCAATGCTTTTAAGAAGTCACTTTTGTTTCCACATCAACCTTTTTTGTAGATAAACAGTCACGTTCTGTCTCCCCTCCATCGTAGATTCTCCTAACACGAGTTCCCTCGCATACACACACCCACTCACACACCTCCATTTAAAAAAAAAAAATTCTCTAATTTTTCTCTCTCTCTAGATAGATACAGAGAGAGAGAGAAGATTTATATGATACTTTCTGTTTTCATTTCATGCCTATTTATAAAAAAATTATATCTTGACTACTTTTCTTTATTACAGAAGAGCAGCCATAATCTCTTTCCGTTTTAAGTTTGAAGTAGATCAAACTTAAATGATCTTCAATTCTATCAGAAAAATAATTTTCAAAGAAATTAGATCATGGCAAAGTTGTTTTGCAGCTAAAAAAATGGCAAACAGGTGGACTATCTCGAAAGAAGGACAACCGTACTCTTCAAATGCGAAAGCTTTTTGAATTGATAAGTAAAACAAAGAGATGAGCTGATAAGACATTTCAATGTGGGGGTGTGATAATATCCAAGATTTCAATTTCCTTATAGATACATCACGATTATTAACTTGAGATGAATAGAAATTATGTAGGGCGTGCTTATGAAAGTAATTAGGTAAGATTTGTATGCCCTTCATTTTCTTAATTTTCCAAAGGCATTTAAATCGATTAGAATTGATAAGGTAGGAATTGCCATTTAACGAATTTCTTACTTTTTGTCAAGTGTATGTCTTTACAGTTATGTAAAAATCAGATTTGCGTCAAGATCTAGATCTGTGCTTACTTTTCTTCCTTCTTCTTCGTCTTCTTCTCCTTCTTGCTTTTTAAAGGTGCTCATATGACGCAAATAAAGTTATGTAATAATTACAACGATAAAAAAAAGATGGGACACAAATGTATGATGATCAAATAGAAAATACAAAAAAAAACACAGTATCAACAACGAAGTTTAAAGAAATCGAACTCCTTGAACGATTGCGATGAGTAGGAAGATAACTCCTTTCACCACACATTACGCAGTGTTACGTGGATAAAATAAGAGGTGTGGCATGACACGTGTGAAGATATTGACATAACTGAAACTCTATAAAAAGGACTATTTACTGAGAATGTACTTGTGTCACTTCTTTTGCGTAACTAGAATTTCAAAACGTGTATCGAGTCGGCTCCGCTTCAGTCTACGATTGCTATAAATGGTAGGACTGGGAAGACTGCATAACTAACGCGCTTGAGAAGCACTTAATTACGTCACGACATAGACAAACAAATCACAGTCTCACAATCATGTCTCTTCCCGCAGTTTCATGCATATAAAGTATCACTAGGAGGCTTTTGAAAACGCAATGGAATGCTATGAAATGCAATGTGGACATGATGATCGGCGCAATAAGGGGCATATTCAATCACAAATTTTCTTTAAGGAGTGATTAAGTGGTAATCGGTTTTATCAGAATTTACAATATTCTATCCATTCAGCCTTGTTGAGAAAGCTTCACATTACAGCATCTAATTACCACTTATCATTCAGGATCTAATTCGAATATATCATTCTACTGTATAAAATAATAACTTTACCATGATGCTGCAACTACCATGGATGACTGAAAGACACATTAAGCCAAATTTGCTTAATAGATACATGTAGTCAAGTGAAATAGATAGGGAAATGTGGTTGTGAGTGGTTGAATGCAATTAGCCGCCCTCTTTATAATTAATCTTTTGAACGGTCTCAGTAGGCAATGCGTGTGTGTGTGTGGGTGTAATTGTATGTGTGCGTGCCTTCAGCTACGAATACACTTACAAATTTAAAAAAGATAAGGTGACCGTCCTGACATGGCTTTAATGCGAATGTAAAGCCCAAAAATTATTAAGCTTTGGTGCCTAACTTAACTATTTTTTAAAGGTTTTTATTCAATATTGCTTATTTGATATACATAGATCACCTCAACGGACATAAAAACACTGACTATGTCTGACCTATACAACTTAAAGATAGTAGAAGAAAAAACATCCATTTGTGGCTTACCCCATGGTATGATTTGAATGAAACCATAGTTAGATTTCTAGGGCCACACCGTGATCACTGAACACAATTGTACTGAAAATATTAAAACTTATAGAGGCGATTAACTTAGACACTTTACACGTGAAACACAATGAAAATTTAATCTAAAAAATGAAAACACGATTTTTCAGTATTTGCTCCTGTTTTAAAACCCGTATTGTTGCCATCTCCGAGTTTTTTGACCTAGAAAGATACCATGAAATTTCAATTCAAACACAATGACATGAATATAATTTTCGTTTTTTTAACAATGATTTCCGGTGATACATATTCCCAGGTTCCTAATCAGTTCCTTTGAATAAAGCAAACGCTAATAAAAACACTTCTTAAGAATAAACTATTATTATCTACAATGTAGTATATCAAATATATTAAATATATTCAATATGTACTTTTTTATATTTATGTAAGTTCAACATGTATTTTTTTAAAGGTTTGGTACAACCACGATGATTTCTCTCCCTGCATGGCTTGGCTACTCTTAACACCTTCTAGTACATGTAGTGTGTCTCGAACTTTTTGAGAAATTATTTTTTTCTCCTCCACATCCTCTTCTATGTTTCCCCTTCATTATGCATTGACGTTCGACCCATTTTTTTTTTCTTTAATCATGCCATGCCTTGGGGATGTTGATGATGGAAAAATAGCCCCTCTCAACAAAGCAAACATTTTGCTCAAAACCTCCCAGGCTAAACTAGTTTCCTATTCAAAAAAGCATCATGTCTCATGCCTCCAACAATATCATCACTGTCTCCACGAGGTGAGAGGATTCTCACGAGCTATAACGGACTGCCACATATAGGGATTGGGCTATCTTGCTTCTCTCTCCCACACCCAAACACACAACCACACTCAGTGTCAGTCTGACAAGCACGAACACGCTCACGCACACAAACCCGCACCCACCAACGCATCACATAATCCCTATACACACACACACACACACCCACACACAATCACACGCACCCATTCGCTGACACCCATACAATCTCATACCAAAACAAACATGCTTGTACTATTTTCTTGCAAACACAAGAAACTTGAATTTGGGACACTATGTCATTAATTTGTCTTTTGTCATGAACACAGTCGATCGGATCTAGGAAACTAAATCCAAATAAATCAATCAGTTTATTGAATAGTCTTCTGAACATCCTGTTATTCAATTACATAATCGACAGCCCTTCATTGTTCCTGTACCTCAACTTACCCTCATGTGGGGCTTTCTTTTTTTTACATGGCATTGTCTGTACATTGCCTAAGAAAAGCAAACTTCATTTACTGAATCATTATATATTCTACAGAGGGCGCAAAGAGCAAATTTGATAAAATAGAGGGGGTGTAGATCAACATTTTTTGCTAGATGTTCACTTGGCAATTCTGAAAATGTAGAGGATATGAGCACCTCGTGCTTTCTGCGGCTGGATCCTCGACTGCATTTGCATAGGACTAAGCTGGATTGAAATAAATTTTCAATTTAACTCTATTAACGAAAATGTTAAATATCAAATGTTTAGCAAAGATGCAAGTTTTTATCATTTTACCAAACAATGATGCTACCATTAACATTTCCAGAGTTGATTAATTTCGTGTAAGAGCAGAGCTCCTATAAACGATATGTCCAATTCTTTTGGAGATGCAGCAGTTTTGTTTGAAGCGCAACAAAATAGAACAGTTTTGTTTGTTCATATCTAATACATTTTATGGTATCTTTGTGTAAGATCTTTGAATCTAGCACATGTTCATGTTTCTATTCTCCCCGTAATTTCAGCTGGTCGTGGGATGGAGGTGTGAAGAGCTTTTAAAGATGCCGAAACACGGAGTGCAAATAGGCTCTGTTTAAGGGCGATTCAACCAAATTGATCTCAACGGAAAATTAATCGATAATTGAAGTTGACAGGAAAGGTTCTCTGTAAATTGCCAAATTAGTAACTAGGTCTTCGAAAAGCAAAATCAAAGAGTAATTCCTATTCTTCATTCTGTAAAAAAATTCAATTTGGAAGCTGAAAAAAACCCAAAATAAAAGATTTTCTTTGATGAATTGCGGACCACTGCATAAGACAGTCCGACTTTCAGCCTAATAAATATTATGTCACATAGTAGATAATCAAGTGTTACATGATTCATTTATACTGCAATGATAAACTGGCACATTATGAATTAAAAGTCATGAAAGCAGGTGTATTGTTCCTACACGTCATAAAATAGGACAAGTAATAAGATGTTCAGAGGTAAAAAAAGTGGCTGATAGTTTGACTTCAAACATCTGGTACTTCGGTTTTAAGTAGATGGAACATGCGTGGCTCCACTAAAACTGAATTCTCTATTTTTTATTTAGCCAATAGTTATATAAGGACGTACTCTAACATCTGAGTTACAGATTTCCTACGTTCATACATAAGGGTTAACGTGTTTTGCTAGACTGAAAGTCCACAAAAATCAATGAAATTTTCCTGAGTTTCTTGTTTCACAAGACCAGAAAAACTGTGTGAATCATTTAACAAAGCCTCGACAGAACCTCTGCATTCACTTCATGTTTATTACCTTTTTTTAATAACAATACATCTATCATTTATTTAGTCGTAAAGTAAAGTAATGCTATCAAGGATTGGGAACTTAACAGGGTCTTTGATTTTAAAGGCTTTGGATTAGTCGCTTTCATACGATGTGTGAAAAAAAATCTACCACATTAATGGGAATAATGACCATTTATATTTTGAATCATATAAAGAGTTGAGTGAAAATTGTGCAGAATATTTCATTTTAATTTAACGTATCGATTTACCACAACAATTCAATATGACATGTGCAAATTTCGTTCAACTATTTTCAAATCAAACAACTCAGGATAAATTGAAGTGAGACGTCTTTCGAGAGGTGTAATTCAAGTTGATAAAATATCATGAGATATCTCATTCACGTCAAGATTTAGGGAAATACCAAATGACATGTTGGTACATGTATCTTGATCGATAACAAGGGCAATGCCCGCAAAAATTTCTTCTTTATTAGACCTACCAATCTCCATTATAAAAGGGTTGCAGTTTCCCGTGCCAAATTACATACTTAATGCCTTCTTCTGTTACCACCCGATGTTATCAGAAGATACGTTCCGAGAATCATGTAAATTTTGTCGCCAAAAAGACAATACAGTTACAAACGAGTTCTAATCTTTAGACTTCTATTACACCATATGAAGTGCACTTTAATTTTACGTAGTGGCCATCTTCAAAGGCGTCTTTGATAGCAACGATTGCATCTTAAATTGCGATTTGAAGATTATTTGCAGCCACAAATATTGTGAGTATTTGGGGAATCGACACGAAATGGGACACTGTGAGCAACGGGCGGATCCAGGCTTAACCAGTAGATGGGCAATGGTGTACAAAAATATTACAAAGAAAAAAAGCTAGGCCTAAACCTGGATGAGCCTGGACCATGTAAACGATGAGGTGTATTCATGGGCGTACAGAAGTGGGGGGGGGGGGGGCTTGCGGTGTCTCTTGCCCCCCCTATTTTCACGTACAAGAAAAAATAGAGAAAAGAAAAGAGAAGGAAAGGGATAAGGGTGAAATATGATATTATTTTCCAAATATTACGTCAAAATCACAAACCTGATTTCTTGTAATAAAAATGACGATTTTTTGCTCGCTCGCTCGCAACTTCTTATCAATTTTAAGGGATACGCCATATTGAGCCCCCTCAAAATTTTTGTTTCATTATGCTACTGGGTATATTCCTACTTTGTTTTGAACTGTTACAGATATCAAACTTTCAACCAACTTTTGTTTGGGTTTAGGCTTCGGGGACCTGTCTGATGTTTAAACAGCTATATTAGATTTAATCCATCAGCCACTTTCCAATATTTACACGTGACTCCTTTTCTCGACGGATATCCACATCAGGAGGAGTAAAAATGAAGATTAGAGCTCTGAGCGGGATGAGATGAACACTGAAGTGAGTAAAGACATTTTAAGAGAAATGGAGAAAAGAGGAGTGTTAGATGAAAATATGATAAGACACGATGATGAATAGCCTGCCCAGAAGTAGAAAAGGTCATCATCGATACGAGATGGGAAAGGGGCATGTTCTATCAGCAAACGTCCATTAGTGACGTATATGGAGTGACCAATTGTACACTTATTCCTTCTTATCCTTTCCAACGTATGACGTCATTCAATGAATGCGAAACGTACATTTCTAGCCTTCTATCGACCATTCCACCAGACAGTTTTCTTTTCCTATTCCTTTACATAATCTCCCTCTCTCGCTCTCTGGTTTATCAAAACAGTTTTTTATTTGATGAGGGATATAACATTACATGAATTCGACTTCATAGTGCAGACGTTGTAATTTGTAGAGCAATTTGATAACGACGTTGTTATTTCATCATGTACATAGATTTTTTTTACACGATCTAGGTATTGTTCGTGTACTCTGTCGTGTATTTTCACCGTGTTTTTCTGTTCTTTAAGCGATTGTCCACACCTTAATTTTGCAATTAATCATTCCGAAACTCAGGGAAAAAAATCGCTGCCAATGTTTTTGAGATTAAAAAAGAGAAAAAAAAATATTTATCTCATTTCCATAATGTCCGTCTTAACGCTGTGAGATAATTATTTGAATGTACTGAAGACGACGTGTTATAATTAGGACTGTGTCTGATCTGTAAATATGTTACAAACCTTAACATGATATACATGTAGATATTTGTAAAAGTGATACATTTTCAGATCGAGCCATACAACTTGAATCTTCCTTATTTCCGTCATAACTTAAATCCAAGAAACGTTGCTTATATAAAATTGCTAAGCTTCTATGAAAAACTATTCTAAAACAAATTCCATAATAATCACGTGTACACTGTTAGAAAATTTATCCTTAAACTAAAAGAAGTTCCTGCAGCAGAGTCTCGAGAACACCTGTAATCTTACCAGATTGCGTAATCTTACAGGAAATTGGTATTTGGTGTGTGTAATCTTACAAATTTCCTTAAAGGGGAAGTTCACCCTGACAAAAACTTTATTGTAAAAATAGCAGAAAAAATAATAAAAAATATTGCCGAAGGTTTGAGAAAAATTCATCAAATAATTAAAAAGTTATTAGAATTTCAATTATTTGATTTGTGACGTCATATGCGAGCAGCATTCCTACATAGCGAATGGTAAAAAATCAATAAAATGTCATTTTCTCAGAAAATTGAAAATGGTTTTAACTGTACCTTTTGTATATCAATAGACAAATTATTTCACACCCGATCATGAATAGAAAACAAAATTAAGTCATCAGGAACCATGCAAAATTTGAAATTCATGCATTTTATATTACATAACACATGGGGCAGCTGCTCGTGTATGACGTCACAAATCCAAAACTTTGAACTCTAATAACTTTCTTAATCTTTAACGGATTCTCCTCAAACCTTCACCAATATTTTTTACTATTTTTTCTGCTATTTTTGCAACAAAGTTTTCTTCAGGGTGAACTTCTCCTTTAAATAAAACACTCTTTTCCCCTTTTTCTAACAGACCTGTTCTGTTAAATAGCAGAAAAATTCCTGTTTCATGAATTTAAAGAATGATTCTGGTATTGCTTTCTGCAAAATCTTCTTTTATTTTTCTGTAAAATCAGGGTTTTTTTAACAGTGTAGGCTTTTTTCACATTATCTGCCATCGTTTTAGAATAATTCCAAAGCAAAAGGACTGTTGCCATTATCAGAAATGCATATATATAAGTTAAACCATAAAGCTGGATGCCCACTGAAATGAGATGCAAAACATAATGAAAAAATATACGACACCCATAATGTATAACATATTCCTTCATAGATAAGTATTTGATTCATTTAAATTTCAAAATGTTTGTGCATTCTCAATCAAGTCAGAAACAATTCTATTGAGTGAACTTGCATTGGAAAAATCTAGGCACGAGATACCATGTACAAACATATATGTTCGATAACGTATACATTTTACGAATAGCAGTTTGGGAAAATCAAGCAAATGAATTGATATCTTACAAAAAAATAGTGTCAACAACTGCCTTTACATTCCCTCGCTGATCATAAATATGTCTGATGAACTTAAACTCAACAGTACTACGTTTAGCAGTGTGTAGAATAAAAGGAGTTACCTTGAAGAACTTTGTATCTTTACTCGGATGGCGACTTTTTAATCTAAGACTCCACTTTCCTATCATTTATAATACTATATAGGAACTAAATAAATAATAAGAATTTGACATTAAAAAAATGTTGAAAAAGTTAAGGGATATTTGGCGGTAACCCGTTCTCGTTTGAGTTGACGCCTGCTTTTGAAAAAAAAATTCTATTAAACGCTTGAAAACATGGTCTTCGGATACAGCAAAATCTCTCTCCGCCCCCTCTCTATGTTAGGTTGTGGTGAGTGAGGGTGAGTTTGTTTATAAATCAATAACATTTCCATGATAGACCATGAAGTGTGACTCCCGCATATGCTACCGCTCAGTGTTAAATGTCTTTATAAGATAGTTTACAACTACATGTCAGAATTCTAAAATGCGCCACTTTGCAATGGAAAGTATCTTTTCTTCAAGTCTGTTGTCTGATTTCACGCACTGATGCAGCTTTCTGTCGCCATAAAATACACACATAAGAGTTTTTACCAATACTTCATCTTAGCTGAAAAATAAGCCTTTTAGACTTACAGTAGACGGAGGAGATATAGGAAAACATAGTAGATATCGACGTGTTTTTTTAACAAATATGTTACCAAATACAAAGGATATTGTGATATTATGTGGTCATTCATGCAATCGTATAAACCATATATGTATCGTATACGTCTTTCTTCTTTCATCTAGTTGTGTTTTGTTATTGTTTATATAAGCTTGGTGTATAGTAATGGATGTGAAAAAAAAACACACACATTATAGTTCTCCCCTTTCCCTACGCCATCTCTCTTTCTTTCTTTTACTTTGAACACAGATACACACACGCACACACATGTGAGTACACGCACATAAAAAAGTGTTCGTCAACTCAGGGACATAAACATACCTTAACATCGAAACACATGCAAACACCCAACCTTCTTCTCACTCTCCCACACATACACATCTCTCACTTCTCTTCCCATTTCACCCCTTTTTCAATATTATCCCTCTGAATGTCTCCGCTGCCCATTTACGCTGACATTTGAACAAATCATATTATATAAAAATTTGGAATGTGATTAATGATATCGTGAGGTACGTAAAGAGTACAGTTTACGAGTCAGAGTATATAGTACACTGCCATTCAGCAGCAATATCACAACCCATTGTGAAGTAATATTGCTGCATATATATATTTAAAATGAGGATGGAAAGGCTTATGAAGCCAATCTTTGATATGCAAAAACTATATAAAATTGTTAATAATTATGTCTTCTGTGATTATTGTTTTTTTCATTTTTTTTTATTTATGTATTCATTTTTTTTTTGGGGGGGGGGTGATAACTGGATTTCTCTAAACTGTCCGTCTCACAAAATTAGTCCAAACACTTCAACGAAAAGAAAACGAATTATTTGTATCATGTATACTGTCGTATACAAGGGAATAGAATAACTGATTTATTGAATAAACATCTTTGACTGAGAAAAAAGAACCCGATGAAGAAATTCCCCCTATATCATAAAACAAGATGAAATGAGCTTTTATTGCTTGCATGGAAGCAAACATTCACAAAGATCGCCGAAAGCCGGGAGATAGAATGACAAAGAACGTCATTGAATTGTGCGACGATTACATCAGATTCCTCAATGCAATTTCTAAAGCAATATAGAGTTACAAATGTTAAGCCTATATATTTTTTTTTCGGATTGCGTCTGTTGCTTCGAACAGTTTGACACCCTGAACATTTTTTACGATTAATTGGTAATAAATGATTTCGTGTTAATTGAGAATTCAAGCAACGATTCATGTCACAATGAGATGAGTAATAGAGATTAAACAAAAATTAAATGCTTTCATCATCATAGTAAAAAAAGTATTAACCCCCCCAAAAAAGACACCCAAAAATGGTTGAATTTGCATTAGCGTTTGCGAATGACTATTCAAAATATTAACTCATCAGTGGTTCTGAATAATTTCATAGAGGTTGATATTTGGAACTGACTTGTATAGGCCTAGTGCTGATATAATGAACAGAAAGGCAACTCAATTGTAATACTGTTGACTTTTATATACTTTATTTCTGGATGAACAATAATTATGCAGCTGATTGTATACATGTTCTTTCAATAGTATATATTTTTCTTGGTAAATATATTTAATCCCACACACAACGATTTCGTCAGCTGTCTTTTCCAAGGAGTTTTCAACACGGATAATGATTTCAATACGCCTTTCTTACAATTTTTTCTGGCTCTTATTTCTATCTCCTTCTTTTACTTTTTTTTTAACAAGACTAGTGCACACCTAGTTACAAGCATTTCCATTTATTTGAATGCAGGATAAAAGAGCATAGGTGTCGTAGCCGGGATCGAACCCTGGACTTTTTTTTAAAGAAGTGCACACCTAGTTACCAATAATGCAAATAGCATTTCCATTTATTTGAAAGCAGGATAAAAGAGCATTGTAGATTAAATGCCTTGCTCACGGGCATGGGAGCCGCGGCCGGGGATCGAACTCCGGACTTTCCATGTATAACCAGGCGCCTTAAACCACTCGGCCACGGCACCTCCACATACTTTAGGACATACAAGGACTTTTTTCTTTGTTTAAAAAAGAACAAGTGCACACCAAGTTACCAATAATGCACATAGCATTTCCATTTATTTGAAAGTAAAAGAGCATTGTACATTGAATGCGTTGCTCACGGATATAGGTGCCGCGGACGGGATCGAACCCCGGACTTTCTTTGTATATAGCCAGGCGCCTTAGACCACTCGGCCACGGCACCTCCCCTAACTTTACTTTCCTTGATCGATTATCTTATAATTGTCGTTTTCCCGTCTTCAGCTGATTTCACCATGTTTGCTATGTGCTCATATTGGAAGGGACGGATCCAGGATCTACTCAAAAAGTGTGTGAGGATCTGATGATGGGGGCATACTTGAAAAAAATTATGAGCAAAACAAAAAATAATTCATTGAGAACCGATTTCTCTTAAAACAATAAACTTGACCAGATAAAAAGTGTCCTGAAAGAAAAGACATCCTCTATATCCACGCCTGCACATCGCTAAACATAACAGACATTATCGTATCACTTTTAAATGGTTGAAGTGTATTACTATTTATATTTCCTGGTAACAAGCACAATTGAAAAATAGACAAGGGAAACAGAAAAAGAAAAAAAAATAAAGCAAAGTCCGACACTGTTATACTATGGTAATATATTTGAGGGGTATACACATAGCACAGATAACATATGCAATCACTATTCTACCTTTAATGGGTGTATATATCCTGATCAAAGGGACATTCTCAAAAGCTTAGTCTGTAGTTCCATATTACAGCTCAGAATTAAACTCTTCCCATGAAAAATAACGAACATTATACACGTCATTGGAGCACCTTGTTTGAAAACCGGGCTGCAACAATTACCGATGTAAACTCTTTTCCTTAATTACAATGCTCTTTAATTAGCGTCCTTGCCATTCTCTCTGGGGAAAACGTCAAGGAATCGTTCAACGGATTGACGTGCATATGACAAATCAAATGCATGGCAAATTGCACTAAAAGGTTTCTCAACTTTACATTTTCGAAATCCCGTTCCTACTTACTAAAAGGTTTCTCAACTTCACATTTTTGTAATCCCGTTACTACTTACTAAAAGGTTTCTCAACTTCACATTTTTGAAATCCCGTTACTACTTACTTAAAGGTTTCTCAACTTTACATTTTCGAAATCCCGTTCCTACTTACTAAAAGGTTTCTCAACTTCACATTTTTGATATCCCGTTACTACTTACTAAAAGGTTTCTCAACTTCACATTTTTGAAAACCCGTTACTACTTACTGACTTAACTCACTTGATGATCGCTTACCAAGTTTAATGACTGAGTTGGTAAACGTACCAGCCTACTCATGAACGGAAGATCATGGGTTCGAATCCTGACCGGGTCTACAAAGAATATGGGATATTCTGCCTTTAAGATACAACCTTTTATTCATTCTCCCTTTATTTATTTCCACTTCCATCGCTTCCTCTGTCCTCACCTTCTTACCCCTTCCTTTCCTCCCCTCCCATCATCCCCCACTCCCCTTCCTTCCCTATTTCCTCTCCCGAGCATTTTCCTCATCTGCAGCCCCTTCAGAAATATCTTTGGCGAAAGAAATTTGATTTCAATAATTAGTCAGAACAAGAAATGCAATGTCCTCACCGTCTGAGTTAATTGCTTTCTATAAGTGGATATTACAGAATAAAAGATAAACGGTCATTGATTAGATACAATTGAAAGAACTGACGTACAGGAGACGTCAATACTTAATACCTGTACAATTTCAGATATTTTTATCTTTATCTTACTTCTAATGTAGTATTTCCTAACCGCATGTTCATAAACTAAACGAGATTTATACATCATACATAGACTTAATTTTGAAGTATTGATTCATCTGAAGATATACTGTATGGATTGGTGAGGGAAGATCGGAATTGAAATGAAATTGGGACCCCCAAGTCATTATGAGAAAGTAAAGAAAAAGGAAGGAAAGGGTTCACAGAGAAAGAATGGAAAAGGTAGAGAGAGAGGGAGAGGGGAGAGGGAGAGAGAATGGGAAAGGGAGAGGAAGTGCGTTTTTTAAGGGTATGTGAGACAGGGAGAGAAAGAGAGAGAGGGGGGGGGGGGGGGGAGGAGAACTTTAGTTTCATGATACTTTTCCCTTTGGGCGATTGAGGCGGGAATCTTCTCGATGGGAGAAGTATAAAGTTTGACAGATAACACTGAATAGGGAGCAAAACCGAGATCAAATGTACCTATTGGACTTCAGAGACATGCCAAGGGAAAAGGTACTGTATGGTAGCTGTAACAGCTCCAACAAGATATCAGTATCAGTGATTAACTTATCTCCATGAGCGAACTCGGAACATGGAATATTGTTGGGTAAGTAAGGTTAGATGCTGGGGCGATTAAATGGTGGGTAACAACGACTAAAATAGCGATTGATGTTGGATTGACCTACAAAGGTGGCTAAGATTTTGCCATATTCTTTTCAAAAGCCCAAGGATGAAAATAGACAAGATAATGGAATAAGTCTTTGGTGGGCACACAAGGGAAACAAAATGTTTAAGCCGTCTCATTACCTACAGTTCAATATCTATTTTAAGGTGTCGAGATATAAATGATTTGAGAAAACACACTCTTGGTTGTTGTTTCACAAAGTGTTTGGTAAAAAATAAAGTCATATTTAAGTGTCAACTTTCGTATGACATTCAATACTCAATCTCATTGATTTATACGTAGAAGCACGCGTTCCTTGAACAAGCATGGACGAGTACATCGAGGGGGACAGTGGGGCCGTGTCCCCCATCTTTTGAAGGGGGGGGGGGGCGCTATATCAATTGTCCCCACAATTTGTGATTTTTATGATAGAAAAAACACCAAAATTTTCACCAAAATGTTAATATGAACGTCAATAATGTACGAGTATTAAAAACGGACTGTGTATTTGTTACGACTCGGTCCCATGGAAGCATTATGAAAGACATGAATGTGGATACAACTCTCAAAGAAAGATCATGCTACAACTCTCCCAGGAAAAGGGAAATTTTGTGAAGCTGATCAAAGTAAGCATCTTTATTTCACCTACTTTGCTACTTATTGATAATTCTTAGGCTTAGAAAAGGATTAGAATGATAGGAAACTGTATCATAAAGAAATACGTTAACGCTATTTAAAGGAGGTGGAATGAATTCGAAGTCATGCGATTTATATTACATACCATTATTTCCTTAAATCCTCTAAAACCCATGATTTAACTTAAAAAAAAGAAAGCTGGTCAAGTTAAAATTCAACTCGATTTGTTAGCAGAGTTGAACCATAAATAATCGAACCTACTTTTCTTCCTACGAAGATGTTTTGTATATTAAACGAAATGGAAAAATAATCATTATCATCATCATTATATAATGTTTGGGGATGTTTGATTGTTTGAGTTTAAGTTGAAGGAGTGCGAGTGTGTGGATGTGTGGAATAGGGAAGGTTTTCTTTTGAATATTATTTGATTTACCACATTGATATTCTGAGTTGTTTTTAGTTCTATGTATAATCTTAAACCTTTTTGTACAATCAAGTCTTCGTTTTAGGGCCTATTCCCTGTACTCTCCCTCTCGATAATCATGTTTCTCCTCTACATCGAAGGAGATTTATTACAAAACCATACGCCATTCCTGATCAAGATTATTTCCAAGTTTATTCCTGTCACGCCTTTTGTTTCAACAAAATATTGTAATGTAGTCAAGTGTTGAACCCTGGAAGACAATCCTCTAACTTAACAGGGGGTTTTCCCCCAAAACAAGCGTCAAAAATTCGAAATTAAACATCAAACTTGAGGGGAAGAAAAGTAGTCCATCAAATATAGGCAGTACGCTCTATAATTAATTTCACGATCTGTCAGGATGAAATTTTGATTTCCTTCATCATTAAACAGCTCAGAGAAGTTGTTAAACATAAATATGCTAGATTGATTGGGCACAACGAATCACAAAAATAATGAACACAGAGGAAAAGGAAACTGTTTGGGTAAAGAGACTAGGCTCGTCTTACCGCCAAAGGGGGGCTTTCCATGGTTCAGGTTCTCGACGTTTCATCCAATGAAGCACTATGATGTTCTCAAGAAGGTCTCCCCTTGGGGAGCTATTGTATGTCTTCTCTATTGCTCCAAGGGGGCCATTGTGAAACAGCTTTTCTATTATGATCTTATAAAGGTGCTAGAATATATTGAAACGATACCCTGATACTTTCATCTTCAAGTAGGATAGATGAACCATAATGAGCATGAAAAAGTATTGGGATCGTTTTGCGGCGGTTGTGAGAGGATATCCCTTCTGAAATAACCACTGAAGCATTCGAGCGCAACAAGCATTTTAAAGACTATTACTCAGGATATCTAGAGAGGCTCGAGCAAACTCAATGAGGTGTGAATGAAATGGATGGATGATAATTTACCACTAAGATGAAGTGGAATAAAATCCAGAACGATTTAGCGCCAGGGGAACATTTCACCATGCGACAGTCTGTCACTGATTATTACCGACAAACTGTTATAAGCTGCCGAATTCCTTACATTTACTTGACTGAAGGCAAGTCGGTCAGAGAAAAAATCAAATATTAGATAGATGCCTCGTGAAGCGTTTGGCTTTTTGAGTTGTAATACTATCTTGATCGAATTCTTTCCAATTCAATTTAAGAACCTATTGTTATTGTACTTGGGTATTGTCTCCCTTTCATGTTCCAGTAACATAAAGGTAACGATAAATCATAACCTTGATTTTCAAGATTAATTGTATACGTGGATGTTGTTGCAGTCAATGCAATCAATTCTAAAAAAAACAATTGTTGCTATGCTTTGTTTTACGGGCCTCAGATTGTATTCCATTGTAAGAAACAATGATGAGTTCAAACAAATTGTTTGTCAACCTGCCTACAATCCCTACTTTCGCAGTAGAAACATTGCTTGAAGCATATTGCTGATCTTTAAAGTCAGTTAGGACCGACCAGATATCATGTTCAAATACTGTTCTAACTTAGCATGGTTATCAGGGTCAATCTACCAAGATCAGGGGGATCTGGCTTCCTTCTAAAATGACCATTTAGGCCTAAATATTAGAGTAGGAAACCAGAATGATATTAGGGCCTAATTTGACTTAATCTTGATCTATCAAAATCGTTCTGGTTTCCTCCATGAGTAATAGAGAGGCGTATCCAAATAATCGCATCGTATGAAAATAAGATTTATGTTAATGAAGAGTAAACTGACCCCGATTATCTTGTCGACCTACCCAAGTATCATGAAAGGACCTGAAGGAAATATTATCCGACAAGTCCTGTTTTATCCAATAGTTACCATGGTAACAATGCTTCTCAGCCAATCAAAATCAAGTAGACTTGTTGGATCTGACAACTTAACAGATGACAAATGTTGATGTTCCTCACGACTCAAATAAGTTTAATCTGGTTTGACCGAGCTAACAGACTCTCAGCGAGAACATATGGCGTATAAAAAAACATTCGACGAGGGATGTGCGGGTAAACCCAATCGTTCTAAATACAGTTTCATACCCCAAAGCAGTAGACAATTTGCTGTTTATTTCCGACATTAATAGCCCCAATAGGATTTCATTATCAATCATATTTCACTCATAATTTTGCAACTCAGGGGCATCGTTATTCTTTAAAGGACAAGTCAAACTCAACAAAAAGTTGAAAACCGGATGTTAAGTATGAACGTTAAGACATTTTAAAGTTTCGCTTAATTTCACAAAACAGTAAAATGCACATTCTTATCGGTATGCCATTGAGGAGACTGATGAAGTCTTACACTCACTAGCTCTTTTGTATTTTATCATATAAAATTTTCTATTAATTGTCAAGTGAAAAAACAATTAATTCCTCCCTGAACATCTGGAATTAGCAATGTTTCATACTATATAGTTCAGTAAAGTTAGACCTTGTTGTCAAATCTGTACAAATGAAATATTGTATAATTCAAACAATAAAAACAAGAAATACTGACTGAGAGACACCATCGACCGTCTCATATGCATGTGCCACTTAGTTGTGCATATCCCTGTTTTGTGAAAATAAGCAAAACTTTGTTATTTTACAAAACTTTTCAATGTCAAAACTTTTTTTTTTAATTTTACATCCGATTTTGATGAAATTTTCAGCGTTATACTAGTTTGATTTTTCTCTTTATTAAAATGAACATTTTTTTCTGGAATGGACTTGACCTTTAATATCCGGTAAAACATCTCCCTTTCTCACAATTTTCAAGTTTATTGTTTTTAAGAATAGATGCGTCCATTATTAAGCCCTGAAACAATGCATATCCTTATTTGATTTAACGCCCATTATCAGGAGTAACAAGTGGAGCGCCTCTGACAGTTTCTCCTGCATTACGCGATTCAATATAGCAGCTTTGATGACTTTGAAAACTGCTATGAAAAAATTATTCACAAAAACACCATTCATATAATAATACAATGCTACATTCATTGACCCTAAGACTTGTCCGTGGTATTTTATTACTCTTATGTCCACATTTCATAAAATATATCCATAAAATTTGAAAGTTATGACAGAAATTTGATAATTGCTTCCAACATGGCCAAAGTTCATTGACCTTAAATGACCTTTGACTATGATCATGTGACGTGAAACTCGCACGGGATGTTTAGTGATACTTGATTACTCTTATGTCCAAGTTTTATGAACTAGATCCATACACTTTTAGAGTTATGGTGGTATTCAACAAATACCCCAACTTGGTCAAAGTTCATTGACCTTAAACGGCCTTTGACCTTGGTCATGTGACCTGAAACCCGTACATGACTATTAGTGATTCTTAAGTTATATGAATCAGATCCATAAATTTCCAAGGTTATGATGGTAATTCAACAAATACCCTCAACTTGGCCAAAGTTCATTGTCCCATGATCATGTGACCTGAAACTCAGTCAGGTTATTTAGTAATATTGATTACCCTTATGACCAAAGTTTCATGAACTAAGTACATTTCCTTTCAAAGTAATGATGAAATTTCAATAACTTAGCCTTAGGTTATGATTCTGATGTTGATTCCCCCAACGTGGTCTAAGTTCATTGACCCTAAATGACCTTTGACCATGATTATGTGACCTAGCTCTATATACTTTCTAAGTTATGCTATCATTGATGTTGACGCCGCCGACGGAAAAACGGCTCCTATAGCCTTATGCTGCTATGTAGGTGAGACTTCTGAAAAAGAATTATATTCAAGATTTTTGTTTATACCCGATTTCAATATACCAGTTTTATTACGGAAGCTGTGTAGAAGTGTTACATAAAGTAATAAATGAAGGAAACGCAGAAAACAAACAAATTCACTGAAGAAATGAAATGTCAGATATCGTAATAAAATTTCAACCAACTAAAATATGCCCTTTATGACTTGAGATTATCAATCAAAGGCAAATAACTTTTCAACTTCATAAGTTTTATCGGAAATAATGATGAGTTGTTTTCTACCTCAATTAATCCAAAAACTTTGATAACTAATCACAAGAGCGTACAAATTGGATAAGACCATTCTACAACCTGTTAGATGAACACACACAGAATAATGTGGAAAGCTTGTACATGGTGTAATCCTGTTTTAACCAGTTGATCTTAAATTTCTTCTAGGATAATGGTTGAACAAAACTAAAATACACACAAAGAGAGAAAAAAAGAGAAAGAGCGTGGGGGGGGGGTATAGAAGAGAGAGAAAGAGACAGAGAGAAGATGAAATTGAGAAATGAAGGAGACAGAGAGAAAGAGGGTGAAGATGTTTTCGATGAAATGCTGGCGCTAATGAATTGCTCAAAATAATTATGGAGAAGACGGCCGACTCTAATTAGTCAACGTCATGGTCTGACACATCGCTATCAGATCAATTCATCCCACAAGATTTATGTCTAAGAATTTTATTACATATTAGATTCATCCCATCTTTAGAGGGTTTTGCGTTTTCTTGATGAAATTTGACGCCATGGCCTCACCTTTCCAAAATTTTCTTTGTTAAACCTTTTGATCGTATTAATGAGACCGATCCCAGTTGTATTCTTAGTGTTTCAACGGGAGGGTCGTCAGGTGGTAATGTGGATCGGGTAAATTTGGACGGAATTAACTAATCGTATCAGATGACATGGGTAATATGTCATGGAAGCTAAGACCATTTACCACATTTCCCTACCACGTGATTTTGAATAACTTGTGCTAGATAACGCGTCAGGAACGAATTATCAGCTAGACTAGGTAGTTGATGGATAAAATGATGAAAGATTCGACTTTTCACATTTTGTGTGAGCTAAGAGTGATTTAATGAATTATTTGTTCTCATGAACACCCTTCACAGCATGCAGCACTAATGAAAATAAATTCAAAATAAAAAGGAACCCCCAAAACGACAATGTTCCGTGAAGTACTCACAAAGAATATCAAGTAATTTTTTTCCTCCATAAAGCTCTACTTAATTTAATAATAACGCAGTTCAAAGATAATCCGTTGATATCCCTACCCCGCTCCATGCAATAAGACTTCTTTTGAAGTGTCTCCCTCCCTCTCGAAATTTGATCGTCCCTGGTTTAAGCAGACCATTGATATTAACTAAAGCTAACTGTTTAGAAAGGACAAACTTATCTAAATTAAAAGTGATCGCAATTTCATGGCACTTGTTTCACATCTAACCTAGATCGTAGATAAAGAAGTTAACGAAGACAAGCAAACAATTGTTAAAAAGATAATAAAGTAAAACTAATGATAAACAATTGTTTAAAGAAATTAGTCAGTATGAATCAAAGTGGATAGGTTATATATATATATGTATATACATATATTTATAACCCGTCTCTGTGGTCTAGTGGTTAAGGCACCGGCGTTCAAAGCTGGGGGCCCGGGTTCGTATACCTTTGTTCCCTTCATCCATTTCTGTCACAATATATATATATATATATATATATATATATATATATATACATATATACATACATATATACATACACACACACACATTTATGTATATAAATAGATTATGACTATACAAAACTGACTATATAAAGTGCTAAAACACATGTATATATTATAGGAGCTCATATAATATAATAGGGATTTGGGAGTTGTTTAGTTGTACTACTGTTACACCCGTAACGGGTCATATAACTTAAATTCCAAGCAACTCGCATAAACCTGTTATACTATATAAATATACATCCATATAGTATATATGAATTATGTAACAAAAATGTGAAAAAAAGTAAGTAATAAGCTCATGGAATTCTTAAGGGGACTGTCGAAATAAGAAAATAATGAATTTAAGAAGTTGTTTAGGAATGGGAAAAAAATAAAATAAATTTTGCATCCCTGAGAGATATGATTCTACGATGTATTTGCAATTATTACATATTTATTATTCTGTTATCATTGCGGCTCAAGTAGGGATTCCCCTCATAGGCACATGGTTAAAGAAAATGCGAAAATACACATTTTATTGTATTAAATAAAAATGTAACTGCTGTTGTTTTTTTCATGTGCTTTTTCATATAATGATCGGACGTCTTGCTAATCAGCAGACTTCCTCTTACCTTTTCATTATCTTTGCCATAATTTTCAAATTATGCGGTCAGATTCATTTTCAAATTTATCTATTTGCATCAATTGTTCTGTTGTTGTTTCTTTTTAAAGTTCCAATATTCCTTCTCCAAGCAAAAAAAATTTTCAACCGAAGTATGGGAGAGCTTTTTTTTCTTCAAATCCTTTCATTTTGTGCTACAAAGATTATGCTGCCTTTTGATCAGTTCCATACAGATGGGCGGGGGCTCGGGGATGCTCTCTCTCCTCAATTTAAAAAAAAATCATTACCAAGAAAAAAAGTGGAAAAGAAATAAAAGGAAAGATAGAAAGTAAAATATGATATTATTTTCTCATTATGTCAAAATCTACCAAAAAATTTGACATTGTAATGAAAAATTGGGAATATTTGCGTGCTCGCTTCGCTTGCTCACAACTTTTTAATATATTTTACCCGATCTGCCATATCTATCTCCTTCAAAATAGACTCAATACTCCATTGGTATTAAAAGACATTAAAAGACATGAATCCCTTCCTGTTTTTGCTGTCAAGCACATAATCAAACTTGGTCAAGGAATCAATAAACCCTTGAAAAATGGATTCATGTCTTTTAAATGTACCATAACATAATTTGTTTCACATAATAAAAGGATTTGAATAATTCCAAGTTTTCCCCAATTAATAATGCAATCTTCCTGTTTGGCTTGACAAAAAGTCTTCTTTCTTACTTATGAATAAAAATTCAAAGGTAAAAGAAGTAAAATGGAAAAAAATAATTCACGTAAAAAAATATATATGTAAATAAAATTTGACAGCATAATTCGAAAATTATGGCATAGAAATGAAAAGGTTAAGAGGAAGTCTGCTGATTAGCAAGAAGTGTGATCATCATATTACTCATTTTCTGCCATTCTTGCGCGAGCATCTTTTGAACCCCCGACAAAAACGTCCAGTGTTTGCTCAAGCATGAACATAATTTTTAAAAATTGTTTTTCAAAGATAAGATTTCAGATGCAAAATTTGACGCTTCAGTGTTTTCATGTTCGGTCTCGTTCGGTGCATTCTCTTTAAAATCAGTTCTAACCTTTTGTTTAAATGAGTTTCTGATTATTATTCTGGTCACTTTCTCCATCAGGGAAATGTTGCACCAGCCGCTTTTCTTTGGTTTAAATTTGACTTTTTTGGGATGTCCCAAGATAGTGTGTTTTAGATAAAATGTAGTTAGTAAAGTTCATTTCGGTATCTTCATGCTTAAAGGTTTAAACTTGGTTTCTATATCTATCTATGAAAGTTCATCCTAACTCGATATGTTTTGTTTTTGTTCTGGAGTAAAACGAGAACTCTTAGATAATGAAATATAAAAAGAAGGACTGTATGCAAAAATAAGAGGAACAAACAGATGAATAGGTGGGATGAGGAAAAGTAGTAGAAAATTGTTGCAGTTCTACCATCTATCAGTATTTAAAGTAGGCCATCATTGCCAATGATGGTTGGAAGGACTTCGAATGATTCGATTTTGATTGAGTATGGTAGGTGGCAAGTCAGAATACATCAAGGTGATGTTTGAATAAATTCACACCACGTACCCCATCGGGTAACAAAATGTTAGCTCCCTGTATATTTATTGTGATGCTAAGTGAGTTCAGGTTCCGTTAGATTATTCAAGACAACGCCTTCGTGTTTCCTAACGTCTCTGTCTTTATACATGTGCACGTGTCATCCCAGGGTTATCTTCCTAGAAATTGTGAACTCTTTAAAGGTTGAATAAAGAGAGTTATTTTGCAATTTCGGCATAAGTCTGATGCCTCTTTTTAAGAGAAGGATAAACGATTTCTCTAATGATGATTATGATGATTCATTAATTCAAACATTTTAAGTTCGAAATTGATATATTTGTGTGGAATCCTTTATGCCTTTATGTCATCAAATAAAATGTAAGGGAATTATGGCAACGTGTTATCAAATAGGTTTATCTTGATTTTGGTCATTCAAGTCAAATTTGAAATAATTATTCATATTTTCCCGATATTCTGAAGATTTACTAAAATCGATTCTAGATTTTGAGATTCACATTCCTAACAAAAACCAGTCAAATAACAATTATTTGGTATTATCTTCACACACATTCATACATTTACAGATCAAAAATGAAAGTGAAAATAATGAATTCACAAAGAAGGCATGCATCGTCACGTCTTATGGATTTCTACCAAAACAATATTCATAGGCCCGTATTCTGATGTCGGGTTTAACTTAAACTCAGGTTTAAAGTTGTGGTTTAAGTATGGACAGCCAATTGTTACATAAATCACTTACAATAGAGATATCATACTTTCAGCTCATTCGGCTGTCAAATCGTTCATAATTGTGTAGGAAATATAAATAGATGATTGTCTTCACCATCGATGAATCAGGAAAGAGCATAGTAAACATAAGAAACATACAACTTAATAAAAATATTGATACTTTTGGCTTCCCATACTTAAGCCACACCTTTAAACCTGAGTTTAAGTTAACCCGACTTGAGAATATGGGCCATTGAGTGTATCAGATTACAGTGAAATATAAGATAGATATGATATCGTACAATGATGGACCAATTTGACCAAAAAATTATAATCAAATACAACGTGACTTTCAACCAATCAGAGTGGCGTATTTCAGCGTAGGTCTTCGTGAGATTACGTTTTAACACAACTGGTGGGTGTTTCGTAAAGCTGTTCGTAAGTTAAGAACGACTTTAAGAACGACTGGTGATCCTTTCTTTTGGTAAATGGTATACACCATAGGCGATGGTTTAGCGCATAAGAAAGGATCACCAGTCGTTCTTAAAGTCACTCTTAACTTACGAACAGCTTTATGAAACGGCACCAGCTTCTACAACGGGCACCAGGAAATACGTCGGGAGCAGCTAATAATGAAGAACTATATTTTCAAGTACAAAGGTATGGCTCCGCCGTCGGACGGAATCCAAAGGAAATAAACTACGACAGTATATCAAGAAGAATTGAACGAGGCTATGACGGCGAATCAATCATTAAAATCGATGAGGAGAATGTGGCGAATTTGACACCCTCGTATGTCGTCTGACACCAACATACAAACCCGTAACCTGTAGAAACGAACTTTCTGCTTTCACCCGTATATCAAATTACTGCTCCTTTCATTTACTTCGTCAGATATATTAACCTAGCTTGGAGAACATAAGATGAAAAGAAGAGAGAGAGAAAAAAAAGATACAGAGACAGACAGCGGAGCGAGAAGGGGGAGGGTGAGATTAGAATGAAGAGATGATGAAAAGACCAAAAGATGTTAGATGAGTAGAAAAGAGAGACATGAGTAGCTAATGAGAAAACCGACGGAATTAAATGGGAGGGAAAGAAGGAGAGATAACAGAAATCAGCTACACAGAGTGCTACACACAAAGTGAGAGAGAGAGATGGAGGGAGAGGGGGGGGGGGTATAATCATAGGAGCCACAGGATTGGAAGGGTATAAGTACTCTGCCTATTGTTAATATACAATGAAATTTAAACGGTTAAAGGGGGATAAAAATGACGAATGACGATGATTCGAAATCAGATAGAGAAACAGATACAAGACGACAGCATCTAAACACAACCATTAAATATAATGACATGAAAGGCCGACGGAGTCTACGGAGATCAGTTAAGCGTTTAATAAAGATTCTATTGATATATAGACATGCCAAAGTCAATACTAGAGCACATTTATCCTTAGTCCCGTTGAGGGGTGCATAAATATTGAATAAAAAAACCCCAAAACAATGACCAAGTTGATTTTATTCAAAACGAGAAATAAGTCTTGAAACAAACAAACCCACACACACACCGAGTGGATAGGAGTACACGTACATATATATTTTCGTAACAACATACTTCACCCTAAAAAATGCATTATAGAAATGATAATAGTAAAAATAATATATATAACATTACGAAAGCATTATTATGTACTGCTCATTTACTTTAACTGTCGATATCCTGACTTTTAATTTTTGTCTATTTTTTCAGTATTGATAGTTCTTTGAGACTTTCATTTCTCCCCCAGTTTGTCGATCAGCAGCATCTGTCGTGAATTTCTTGTTATCTGGTTCTCTACTTGAGGAGAGACTTAAAAGGTTTCGAGTGTTTATTACCAAGAAAACAAAAGGATAGAGAACGAACGCACACACATTAAAACACCCATCGAAGGATGAAAAATCGACCTAAACCCAATACGATAATAAAGCCACACCAACGATACCCACCGACTCAAAACAGACCTAGCGTATGTTATCGGAAATAACATGACAGCTTTGATCGGCCTGGTCTTGACTGTGTGACGGGGGCATGTTTTTTCTTTTATTTTGTTCTCAAGAAAGAAAAGAAATAAGAATAAGGTTAAGATGCGTACCTATTGGCCTAGATTCGTGGGATGAAATCAGGCCAAGACTAATGGGTGGAAACCTGCTACTCTACCATGTCAATGAAGACGTCTTACGTTTATGACTTAATATTGAGTGAGGAAAAGATGCATTGTCTTCGACCTTATTCTATCAAAATTTTATTGAAAGAAATAATTAAAATGATAATATCTCAATTCTTACAAATAATAAACATTTAATTTTAAATTCTTAAAACAACTAGCGAAAATAATTTTACCTAGAAAACAGGTTGGTATACCTGCGTTGCCCTTTCCGGTGTTAATGTGTGTTTGAGGACGGAAGTGAATTTTCTTCTCATAATCTTCAGCACCGTGAACTTTCTGTAAACAAAGTACTTCACCTTCATATGCCGCTGGCACGAAACAGAATGACAAAGATGTCACATCGTGAAATAATAACATTGCAAAATTGACAAGATATTGAAACGAATCGACAGATAATGAATATAAACGACACCGAGATGAGATAATATTGTCATCTACACCATTATACACACATGTCTGAAAGCAATTTAGAAAAACAAAACTTAGTCATGTTATCGTCATCGATGTTTACAGTTTGAACGCAAAAATTGCTTTACAAAAAGAAAATTGATGTTGTCTAAGCTTTAAAGATTCCTTGAATAAATCTTTTCTTCTGTGAAATACATACAGGATGATGAACTAGAGGAATGGTATCTTGTTATATATTCCATGACGTGGGAGTCGGCCAAACAATATATTACGTGTGTATATACCACGGCCACTCTATAGAGGCCTACACCTACTCTTGAAATCTGATAAAATGCCAGAGAGAGAGAGAGAGAGAGAGGGGACACCACGACCTTGACAATCATATAAGTATTCCATAATTATTTTGATAAATGGATCTGAATAATTTTTCTTTTCGGATTTCATCACTCGTCATATTCATCACTAGGCGCGTTAAGCAGCTTCAGATAGTCCATGACACGAAAACCATAAACGCTTCATTATCCACCTCAATCATGAAGCACGCGCAGTAATGCTGGTGGAAGCGCCGCAGTGTAGCACTTCTGACTCTCGCCTTGTAATCAGAGGGTCGTGTGTTCGAATCCCACCATGGCCTAGCACCCTTGTGAAGCGCTTTGAACAGTCGTAGATTGATAAAGCGCTATATAAATGCCAATTATTATTATCATTATCATTAAGGGTTCCTTTTAAACAGTAATAGATTCAGCGTCAATGGATGGGAATTTAATACCTACTCATTATTATACTTCTACAATGCAAATTTTAAAGGACAAATATAAGAACATCACAAAATTTATTGTTATCTCATACGCAATATCAATAAATATATTTTGTACATTATCTATAAGTCTGTCCTTCAATATAAATATTATATTCATACAAATTTCTATAACTAACAGCTGGACAAAATATACCTTGATATTTTAAAGACATGACCCCTGTCTGACCTTTCGGCGATACCAAAAGCGTGATATTTCAGTACTATCACTTGTTAAAATGAATTTACTTATAAGCATCGGTCCGGATATGAGCCAATCTATGGTAATTGCAGCTTGAACTCTAGACACAATCCGATTTGGTAATGGGATAAATTACCCGCATTGTCTCCCTCGGCAATTTCGTATGATCGACCATCACATTTCACTTTAAAACCCCTTAGGATGCTTAAAATTTGAAAATCGATATCTGTATTTCTCTTCCAAAAACCGTTTCTCATATAAATTCACTTTAATCTATAGGCCTAGACGTTGGTTTGTTATTAAATTCCCGCCATCAAATTTGGATTCATTAAATCCGTCGCCTGGTGGAAGCGATTACATTATTTCGCTCAGGGATTCCGTTACGGCGTCGCAGGTGGTTGCCCGCGGTTAAGGCGTCACGACGACACTGTCAAAGTATCCAGTTACTCTGGTATGTTGAAGAAAAATTGTCAGAGAGCTTCACGAGAGAATAAAGGAAAGTGAAGGTGAGAAAGAAGAATTAATGGTCCTATTTCGATGAAGTTCAGTGCATATGACAGGTGTATGGCCACCTACGCAGGGGGCATGAAAACAACCTTCGTATATTTGCACCATTCATTATTCTAACATACAGAATAACGTGTCGTGCGCATTCGTTATCGAACCATCTTCCCAGTTTTACTACAATATTCACTTTATATGCGGATTGATTCAATCTCATATAAGATTCCTGTATATCTAAATATGCACTCGAGACATACAAATTAAATGGTGTATCGAATTGAACAAGGACAGGGTGCCATTTTTGTCGATTAAACTTTGATCTTGTTAGCTTTTGTTGATGTTGTCCAGAATCATACACCGGCAACAGCGTCAACAATCAACATCATAGGGACCAGTCGAAGGGCAGAGATGAAGAGGCCATGCATCTTGTTGCATTTCAGACAGAAAAGAACAGTTTACAAATGAAAATTAAGCTTTCGCTACACACAGGTATAGAGGCAGAGATGTATCATTTTACAAACTCAAATTCTGTGTTGGAGCCTTGTTAAACGTCTTAATTCTTGCCCTCAAAAACCTACATTAACATGAAAACTTTCTAGATGTCCAATGTGAATTGGTTAGCTTTGCAATAGTCTAAATCAATTACAACAACGTACAAAATGAAACCAAGAACAGATAGATGTTCGGACGATGAATTATTACGTCATTAAACACCTTGGTAAAAAGGATGCAGGGCATGCGTACTGTGAAAGTAGACCACAACCCTCTTGACTACCTCGTTCCCTACAGACATGACTAAGAGATGCAGACTCACATCCTTGCATTAATACTAACCTCAAGACAATATAGGTAGTATCTAGGATGGTGGTAACAAGTTAAAGTGCATTCCTCTCTTAGTTCTGCATCTATGTTAACAGTATCTTTGGGCTGTAACCATGATCGATAAAGCCAGATGAGATAGTCTCACCCAACAAGACCTCATTAAAATGATAGAATACACACTTCACAATATTACAAAAAAAATTACCAGTATTGAAATCAGAAATCATAATGTCAGTGTCGGCCGTATTCACAATTTTAGGACGTAATCAAAATATGTCTGGGTTGAGAAAGAATGAACTTTTTATTCAGGTTATTACTTAACATCTTCGTATTAAGGATTGACGTATAGGTTTGAGGTATATCATTAACGCCCATGGATGTAGAAACCCCATTTTATGTTTTCCCTTGTAGCGATATTGATCTATTTACCAATTGGTGCATGTCATTTCAAGAGAGGTCGACAGCCTGGCATGTGGGTGGAATTTCCTTTTCTAACCAAACATCACGTCTACCACGATAAAGGCCCTCAAAATCCCGACCTCGAATGCTTTCTTTCTAGCGATTATTTGGCGAGGAATGGACTAGAGTCTTATTTCATATTAATGCCACAATGCCAGGATTAAAGGGGAATCCAGCCTTGGCCATCGAATGTTGTGTTGGGAAGGGGAAAAATGAATTAAACAGAATGGTGAAAGTTTGAAAGAAATCGGACAAGCAATAAGAAAGTTATAGCTGCTTTAAAATTGAGATCACTAATACCATGTAGATATCAAATTGGCAACTGGGTAAGTAAATTATGACAAGGGGCAAGGACAACTTTCCCATAGGCCATGTACTTTATTATCAGGGATTTGTGGTTTTCTCCTAATTACCCATTCCCCTGGGGCAGTAATCTAAATATAACCAAGGTAGTATATTGTTTAATGTCCTCATGAAAGAAAAATACAATTTCAAATCAAACTTTTGGGGAAAATGACATTTTAGCCATAATATGTATTGAAGTACACGGAAGAGTAGTCCCTGCCTTACATCACTATGACACCACATAAGCGGCCAATTTGAAGTCTCCATAGGTATAGTGATTACCAATATTTACAAATTTTAAAAATTAATAACTTTCTTGTTATTTGTCCAATATTGTTCAAACTTTCACCTATCAACTTGTCTGATTTTTCTTTTTCTTATAAAAACAAATTTTTATTTGTTTGGGTTGGATTCCCCTTCAAGCTCATAACATCAAAAAATCTAAGCAGAGTCCCTTGGATTGCTTTATATAATGCTCGAATTAAACTGCCCCAATAAAGACACTTAATTCAGCCTTATTTTCTATCAGATTTATCGCCAAGGTTGGGGGGTTACAGAAGAAGAAGAAGAAGAAAAAGAAGAAGAAAATAAGAAGAAGAAGAAAAAGGAAAAGAATAAGAAGAAGAAGAGGAGGAGGAGAAAGGTAAAGAAAAGGAAAGGAACTTTAAAACAAAATCAACAGGCGAAAAAAATAAAGAAAAAAAAGTTAAGAGGGTGAGCAAGAGGCTATGCCGAAATGACCTTGCACACCTACCTCATGAAAAAATAAAAGAAAACAAATGAAAGCAAAATAAATAAATAAATAAATTAAAACACAAATATGAGCTCAAAGAAGGAACAGCCTCGTCCTCATTCTGCTTACTACGCCCTGTAATTTAAAATAGGCAGAGACTATGAAGGAAAGTAATGGAAAGAAAGATACATTGTAGAAGTGAGGGAAGAAAGAAGGGAAAAGAGAATGAAGAGAAAATTAAAAAAATAGCAATGAAAAAGGAAATAGTTTGCAAAGAAGAGAGCGTGAATAGAGAAAAATCATCATGTGCTTTTATTTGTGAATCAAAGTGCCTAAAAGCCATTGGTTCCTCATAATACCAAGCAAGCATTAATAATAGATTAGGAGGGACAAGGCAGATCTGAAATGGTATAGCAAAATAAAAAGAGGAAATGAGGGAGGAACGGGGAAAATAAGAAAAGGAAGGCCGGGATAAAGCAAAGAAAAAGAAAATAAGAAAGAAAAGGAGGCAGAAAAGTGGAGAAAACGAGAGGTTAAAAATAACATATACAAAGTAAAAAGTAAACTACATCAAAATAAAAAAAAAATCTGCTAGCGTTTCCTATCCAAAATTAGTTACATGACTTAGGATGTTACACACTTAAAATGAAAGCCATGTCATATTCTTGTCTGATAGGTTAGCTCGCGCATATAAAATTCGATACAAGAAACGACATGTAACGCGGGTATGAGAGAAAGAGAAAGAAAGAGTATTAAGAAATGGCGTCATGTGTCAATAACAACGCATTCTTTGATTATGGGGGCGAAGTGCCTCTGGTGGTATTCATAGATATGGGAAGCAATCAAAATATTGATTACAGAATTCCTTCAACGTGACCTCCTCCTAACTAGAATCTCGGAAGATGTGATATTAGAATAGTCAATTGTCAACATATAAGTTTGTACTGCAGTGCCCTACCACCCAATCATTTACCCGAATTTAAACAAAAATCATCAACCAATTAAAGTAGAAAAAAAAATCGCGAAAAAAGAATTTAATTCTCGTTACCAATAATACGTTTAATCATGTTTTCCTTGTTGATACATGGATGTGTCTTTTAACTTCACGGTTGACACTTGAATTGTTATGTGCATAAATTGACAAGATTGGTTTACGGATACAACTTAGTTTTACGGCATGTAGTGATTATTGCCTTGGAAATTGTTGTTTTGCTGATATCACGAAGTACAATAAAGGTACACCTTCGCCAGAGGCAAACGAGATTTATTTCATAGTTCATTTCAAATAAATTCCAAGAGAGTCTTAGTTGTTGTGCTTTACCTGTCCTACTTTCTGATTTTGTTTTTGACCCAGTAACAATGCGAACCTTAGCTCCCAGTAAAAGTGTGGAAGGCCCAAAGAGGCTCCCCCCCGAAAAAAAAATCTTTGAAGTTTGCACTACTACACTATATTCATGAGGCTCTTCTATTATACTATGAATGAATATTCATGAGGCTGCTTCTATAGGCCTATACGTTTAATATACTTTGTTTTGTCCATTGTGAAGGTGAACGACTGAAATGAGAAGAACAATGAACTCGTACACCATCCTTCATTGTCAGTTTGGAGTGTTGATTGACTAAAGAGAGTGTTCAATCCACTTCAAATTGACAATAATGCGTGTCCCATGTTTAGTTTATATACCCCATTCATACTCACGTAATTCGTGTCGCCTCTCAAGTCCAGTCGAAGTTCAATTGCAACATTTCACTTTTTATTGAGAAAGACTACATTTTCAGGTCATCATTATTATGAAATGCCTGACATTCAATTATGTCCACCATTTTGAGTTGGATATTTTAATGAAAATCTATATGTATTGCGGGTGTAAAGTTTGTGGTCGTTGCATTTCTTCTTTGACTAGGGGCCCGTTGCAGAAAGAGTTGCGTTTAAACGCAAGACAAAAAATCAATCGCAAGTCCCAAATACGCACTGTTGATTGGTTGAAATTCAAGTTGCGCATGATTTTTAGAGTTGCGATTGATTGCAACTCTTTCTGCAACGGGCCTGTGCAGATACGCGAGTGCGCAGACAATAGGCACTATGCAGACTTAGGACACCTTACCATAATATTTTCCCCCATGAAAGTAGCTGCTCGCTTTATTTTGTGAAGGGCACTAATTCATGGATCCAAGCGGACAGTCAAATTTGTTTAATGCGCTTACCACATGCAGTTACGTCCTTCCAAACCATACGCAGAGATGTTCCAACCAGATACCCGCCCGCATGCGCGTTTCCGTTTTACACCCTGGCGAAGGCATTTTCCGGAAAAGTAGCCAAAAAGCGACTAGTGAAGAGTCTACACACGTCCCTGGTTGCATGCAGCGTGCGACACAGGCGAGTCCACCACCGCATGCAATTTGCACAGTAACTGATCAGAGCACAGAGTTCCTCGGCACTTCATGTACAGAGAGAGCGGCATGCTTTTGCAGTTGCGTTGTTTATGATAGTTTTTTTCTTTCTAAAAATAAAGTGACTAAATGAATAGAATGACAGACAAAATCAAAATAAACAGATACTTATAATGGAAAGACAAATTGAAGTTTGATGGATTGATACACTTAGAAGCTGCCGAAAGATAGATGTAGAAGACTGATAAATAGATAGAGACAAGAGAGACAGATAGATAGATAGAAAGAGTCAAAGAGAGAGAAAGAGGGAGAGATGGATGGATAGATAGAGAGAGGGGGAGAGACATAGAGGTCGATATAAAGAGGGAGAGGAGGAGAGAGAGAAAGAGACAGAGATGTTATATATAGAAATATGGACGAACAAAGAGAAAGAGAGAATAAAATACAGACAGATGCTAGAGAGGGAGAGAGATAGAGAATTTGAGAGACAGATAGACAGATGTTAGATAGATAGAAAGATAAAGAATGAGAGAGACAGAGAAGATAGACAAATTAACAGATAGATAGATACATAGATATATATATAGATAGAGAGAAATAGAGAAAGAGAGACAGAGGATTTGAGAGATAGATAGATGAGAGATAGATAGATGTTAGATAGATAAAGAGGGAGAGAGACAAAGAATATTTACAAATTAACAGATAGATAGATACTGTATACAAAATTAGATGGATGGGGGAGAGAACTTGAGAGATGGAGATATGTTATAGATATATGGACGGAAAAAGAGAAAAAGACAGACAGATGGATGGATAGAGGGAGGGAGAGAGAGAGAGAGAATTTGAGAGATTAATAGATGTTAGATAGATAAAAAAATCAGAGAAACAGAGAAGATTAACCGATTTCATAGATAGATAGATAAATAGATAGAAGAAAGACAGACAGATGGATAGAGAGAGAGAGAGAGCTGGAGAATTTGATAGATAGATGTCAGATAGATCAAGAATGAGAGAGAAGAGCGACAAATTAACAGATAGATACTGTAGTTACATAGGTAGGTAGAGAGAGAGAAATAGAGAAAGACAGACAGATGGATGGATAGATAGAGAGAGATAGAGAATTTGAGATAGATAGATGTTAGATACAGAATGAGAGAGACAGAGAAGATTATTAGATAGATAGATAGATAGATAGATAGATACTGCAGTTACATAGATAGATAGAGATAGAATTTGAGAGATAGATATATAGACAGATAGAAAGACAGACATCAGCAAACCGGCAAGGCAAGTGATCAAGGCAAACATTCGTATTGAACCTGGAAAGTATAAGCTCAGGTATGTTCTGCGGATAACTTCGGTTCGGACTCGACTTTGGATCGCGCGCCCAGCTGATAATGTAAACAAACGTAGACGTAGACTCTTCACTAGTCGCTTTTTGGCTACTTTTCCGGAAAATGCCTTCGCCAGGGTGTAAAACGGAAACGCGCTGCCCGCACAATACATACATACACACACCCACCCACATATAGAGTATACAAAATATTTATATATCAGGCTTTGAAAGAATGTATAGAAATTATTTTCCGAGGTTGGACTCGCAATTACTATTTTTCCCGAGGGAAAATAGGTATATTGCCTGTCCAACCAAGGATTGATATTAATTCCCACTATGCTATCGAAGGAAACGCCTGATATTTTTGTTTTATATCCCTCTTTATCTTTTAGACCTAGTCTTTGCTGATGTCTAGACCAATTCTAAGGTTGCCGGACATAGTCCTACAATGTAGGCCTGTCGAGCTTATGCTAACCAGTTCCTGAGTAGGCTGCGCGCCGCCTTTACCCGACTGCAGCTATTTGGAGGTCCGCTGCGCAGTTGCACTCAAGATGTAAATTGTGAACGCGCAGGGTAAGTTATTATAGTCTTAAGTATCGGATCTTGATTCACTTTGTTAGGTATAATTTGAATAATACTGTATGAATGGCCGTCATGGAATTACATTTTCTGCATGATAACCTAGAACCAATTCCACACTTTTTTCAGATTGTTGGTAAGTAACTTGAAAGAGAGCTTGTATTAAATTTTGTTTATTTATTTTCGCGGATATCGCGATCGCTACAGTTTTGGAGATTCGTTGTCAGGGAGCACGCGCAGTTCAACATTGAGAGACATATCGAGCACGAACATGCGCAGTTCTCCCCTTGAAAGTATATCGAAAAATACCGAGCTAGAAGAAAACTATACGGAGCTTTTTGCAGCGATGTGCTTTTCTATTGAAATCTTACCTTGTCACATGATCGCGAATTGACCAATCCTTTATCTAGAATACTCATGAATATTCATAAGGAAATTAATATAAAAATAACCACATACGAGCTCAGTGATACACATGGGGGAGATAGAGCTAGCATGTGTAATGGAAAATAAAATGTAAACTTATCATAAATTGAATCAATTATTAAATACCTTTCAACTCATCACATGACCAGAATGTTTGTATGAATAATAATGATAATGATGATGATAATAATATTAATAATAATACTAATATTAATAATAATTATGCATGTGATAAATCGAAATTGTAATCATAAGCTACAGATAGAGAGAAAAAAATTCCTTACCAGTTTTTGGAATGGATGCCCTCAAGAAAGCATTTCCTTTCAGGTTGAGCTCTGTGGGATAATTATTTCTTTACACCAACTTGAACTCTTCAGCTGACGTCAACCACTTCAACATCGTTCTTTTTATCTCACCCTTAATGTGTCGCAACACGCGATTCTATACGCTTTATGGAATATCCTAACCATTTTCCATTGAAGACACTATTTTTGCGCGGTGGGGCTCTATGGAAGCAACATACTTGGGGCCCCGAAGTATATATTATAATGTGCTTGAATGCAGCCGGGTAACACATCTATGTCGTGCATGGATGACCAGTCATCAAGTGCACTTGTATTTTAATATAACATCTTAAGATGGGTATTTCTACAATCTATTCAGGCAACAAACATTTCAGCTTAATGAAGAATGTGTTTACGATCATAGGCAATATAGTGTGCAATCTGAATATTTGCATAAATAACACAGGTATATACAAAATCAACATTATATCAAGATAACTGATTATATTAACACATCTACTATGCTTAAACTTACAAATTTCATACATCTAGAAAAAAAAATACAAATTTAGACTGTATGCCGAAATAAGCAACTTCCGCAAGCTGTAATGAACATGTAGCATACTAATATCTTTTATATGGATTTTTTGGCCTCAATGATATTCATAATCAATAACCAATGTATTATAATATGCTTTGAGACATGAATTGGAAATAACAACATCGAATCAATCATCCGGAATAAGTCGTTCGTTTTGAGCTACTAAAGCTCATGATCAAAATAACAAATGTACTTTCAACTTACTAGTGATTTGACTAAGTATGGTCCTCTTTTACGGTCCGTCTTTATAGTTGCATTCGATCGGTGAAAATTACTCCAATTAATCAAATTTTGGGTAAATATGAAGTAATTCACTTTCAGATTTCAGATTCAGATTTTATTTCCAACAGAAATAGCAAATATACAAATCATTTTCATACATTTTAACAAATATTTACAATACATTAATGATAATAACATTTAAAAAAATACAAAATATTTTATAGAAAAAATTATAATACTTTGGAAAGAAAAGTATCTGTGGAAATGAATTTTTCAGCTATATTACATGTATATGTTTAAGATGATATGAGAGCAATTTCCCAAATGAAACCACATGGTGTCTTTCCTTCTCTATTTATGACCATCTGAGGCAGTGTAATTGTTTTTCTGGAGACAACGATATTAACTAAGTAATTTAACGAGTATAATCATCGTGAACAGAAATGGTGGAGATTAGGGCTATTAACGAAGTGGTAAATTAATATCGCATTTCTTGCTTATATCTTATTGTGTTCTTAGATTTTCTTTCCAAATGTATACATTTATATATATATATATATATATATATATACATATATATATACATTTTTTAGTTAGTTTGATCTTGTCACTCAAATTTCTTTCAATCTCCTAAATTATAGCACTCTTGAGAAATATTTCATCACCTATTGATCTCGGCATTCTTTGATTAAATAAATCAACTTTGTTGGTTTATTATCTTGTTAAACTTGAAAGGCATTTACGTTCAATTGTGTTACTATAAAGTATGGGTAAAAAAGGAGTGCAGATTACGAACGTGTTTAGCTTAATTACTCATTTGAGTCATCCAGTATGTCAGAATATAATCATGGCCCTGAATATAAATATAATACACTATTTAGTATGTTAACTGTCGTTTAAGTGCCAAAATTAACTGATGAACTGTAAGCAACATTTAGTTAAACAGATCGTTGTTATAATGATGTCAATAAATGTCGAACAAATAGTTGACTCAAATTACATTTATTTATTCAATAATTCTAGAATTTACTCAGTAATTTGATTTAGTAAAATGATCTTAGGAAAATAAGAATTTCCACTTAAAGGGATGCTCCGGGCTAAAAATATTTATATCTAAATAAGTAGAGTAAAATTCACAGAGCAAAATGCAAAAAAAGATCATCAAAATCTAATGACAAATAGCGAAGTTACATGGCATTTTAAGGATTTGCATTATTCCATTGAAACCGTTCTAGGCATGTCTCCATGGATATTCAATGAGCAAACTGATGATGTCATATCCTCACTTGTTCTTTTTATTTCATTATATGAAATAAGATTTATTCATTTTTTTTCCTTAACCATAAATATTAGAATAGCAACTGATTAAGTGCATATATATATATATACATACATACATACATACATATATATATATATATATATATATATATATATATATATATATATATATATATATATATATATATATATATTGCTGCAACCTTTTTCATTACAAGGGAGGCATATATCTACATGTATAAAAATGAAAGTGGGGATGTGACATCATCAGCCAATCTAATGAATGACAATGTGCATATAACTGTTTTCACAATATATTGCTAAACTTTAAAATTCAATAACTTTGCTATTTGTCATCAGACTTTAATGAAACTTTTACTATTTCGCTTTATATCTATTTAGATATAAATATTTTCAGCCAGGAGCATCCCTTTAAATTCAGTCAAATTCTATTCACGGTATTTTGTCTTACAGTGCAAATTTAATGTCAACCACATTTCGTTGCTATACATCACATATTACGAGTGCATGGTGTTTTGAATGAAATAAATTTGACTTCTGAATAAAGCTATAGAAATAATATATAACCGGAACTGTTCCGTTTTGTGGTATATGCTTAATAACACACGGTGCATCGATTATTCATTTATTTTCTTACCAATTTTTAGGCGAATAAATAACATTCTGGCCTCGAGAAATAGATTTTAAAATTTATATTGCTCGTCTTTATTTTGTTTGTTTGTTTAATTTATTTCAATACGGGATATTAAAAAAACCTGCCAAATCAGCTGTTTTGATATTTATCAGCAAGTTAGTATATACAAATCAAAACCACAAAACAGAAATACAACAGAAAGTAAGTTAAACATAAACATAATGACAAAATAAAACATACATAAACAAGTAATTAAATACAAATGAAGAGTTTGGTTGCAAAAGGGGCTAGGTCCACTTTGGACCATTCCGAGAAAAATCATATTTTTATTCTCCCTTAATGCAATATTCTTATGAGAAACTAATTTGTCATGATGTACTACTCTATCATGTGAACATAAAATTATATATTAAAAACTATACATGTCTTAATTTTTTCTATATATGTTAAAAAAATTATCATTGTGGAACTAGCCCCTTTTGCAAGCAACCTGAAATGAATCCAATATCTTCTGAATAAAAAAGTTAATATTCTTTGCTATTTTTGCTAACATTTTAATGTGAATTTCAAATTGTCTTTAATATAATCAGAGCGACATAAAATCTATAGGTTTTAAGATAGAAAACCAAAAAAAATATTAAAAATGGACCTAACCCCTTTTGACAAATGAGCTCTTCGGAAGAGTTTGGTTGCAAAAGGATTAGGTCCACTAAAAAAAATATATATATTGCAATATTCTTATGCGAAACTAAATTTTCATGATACCCTAGACCATGTGAACATAATATTGGGTATAGAAGAAATCTACCAGTCTTTTATTTCTAATATTCTTTAAAAAAAAATCATTTGTGGATCTAACCTCTTTTGCAACCAAACTGAAATGGACCTAACCCCTTTTGCAATTTTTGTTCAATTTTAATGGGAATTTGAACTTGTCCGTGAAATCGACAATCTACATCAACATTAAATGAAGATCTTCGAGATAACATGGTTTGAGTCCGTGGTTTGATATACCCATGCATGATTATTTGTTCTTTTGTTATGTGTTTGCTTGTGCAGATGTGTGTTCATGTTAATGTTGATGATGTTTGGAACCATAATCATATCATGTAGGGTATCATTTTAAAGATATGCATTGTGTAAAATTGAGAGTTGGGAGAAATTAATGGCTAAACCCAGATTTCCAAACTTTTTTTGAGGAGTTTATATAGAAATCGTACAATATAAGGGTAAAATAATTATCAATGGTTATGGACATGCTTGATTTTGGGTACTGCATGGGTGGTTGGTTGGGATGGGATATGAATATTGTTTGACTTAAATACAAAATCACTTGCAGAATGAAACTTGTAAGGAAAGTAGGCCTTTCTTACTGTCCAGACATTTTATTTACACCTTTTGCTCATCATGTTAATTGCTCTTGATTTGCTATTTATTGTAACGTGCAGTTGAGTATATAAAGAAAGAGAAATTGCGCTATACATAATTATGTCTTCTTGTTTAACACTGACGTGGATGGTTGTTAGGCTTATTATTGACTTAGATGGCTGTTTGACCCTGAATATAGGTGGATCATTGTATTGCAATTGAAGAGTTGTTTGGATTGCTTGTTGAGAAAGATGGATTGACTGTTAAGCTGTTTATCTAGAGCTGTTGGTTTGTCCCACCAGTTCAACGCTAACA
The DNA here is from genome assembly GCF_018143015.1 of Lytechinus variegatus. Lineage (NCBI taxonomy): Eukaryota > Metazoa > Echinodermata > Echinoidea > Temnopleuroida > Toxopneustidae > Lytechinus > Lytechinus variegatus. The sequence goes on from NC_054741.1 coordinate 78,492,199, forward strand.
TATATTGCGCTATTTATAACGATATTTATAACGATATTTCCGATGGATATAATAAAGATTTATAAAATTCACTAATTTATTCTAGAAATTTTTCCTTGTGCTCAATCTAAACGAAGCTTAGAATATTCAGAGCCCTTTAATTCATGAAAAACTGCACATGATTGCCTAATGCAAGATGAGTAGTGTTAAATACAACAGATTTTCAATGAAAAAGAAACTGACAATTTGTATCGTCAATGTATGCTGGAAAGATTGTTGGGAAGGCTTCATAAAGATCTATAGCCATTGATATTTACTGATGAATAAACTCACAACAAATCCGATACAACCATTTAAGAAGCGTATGCATGCCATTTTTAGTGAAAATCACTGACAGTTCACTTTCTCATGTTCAAGAAATGCTTCAAGGTCTGATTATTCATCTGGTCGTAATGTGAAAGTAGGATGGAGAAAACGCAATTTTTCATCGCATTCGTCACGTTACTGGGGATTGGTTACACTGCCTATTTTCTCAGACAGACCCAAAGGCTGCCGCCATCCGCGTAATATGTAATGAACGGTTCTTTGACGTCAAAGTGTTGTCAATGTGAACTTTTGAAACACACCTGCTCGTTCCACGAACACGATGCCCAGCACTCAACAGATTGGACTTTAATGAATAATGTGCTTCGCTACAATAAAGTTCGCTTACATAATCTGCTCAATGCGCCAATGCATTGATTGTACTCAGTAAATGATTGATTTTTAGTCAAGTTCATATTCGTGAGTTTTCGCCCCATTTTCGCATATCGACGCAGAATGAATTAAAAAAAACACAGTAAAAGTATTGAAAATGCCCGTCAAATGACAATGAACAACAGGGAGGTATTTGTCGAAAACTAGTGAACCGGGACAGACGTTCTTCCCAGTTTCGGAGCTTACGAATAATTACAAAAATGTAGTTTTCCCTCAATCCAGGGGCCGTTTCATAAAGTTGTTCTTAAGTTAAGAGTGACTTTAAGAAAGAGTTTTAAGAATGACTGGTGATCATTTTCTGTGGGAAATGATTTTCATCATTAAATGCTAATTGGTGGTTATTTAGCGCGTAAGAAAGGTTCACCAGTCGTTCTTAAAATAGCTGATAATTTACGAAAAGCTTTTTGCAACATCCACCAGGACGAAACTGCTCTCTTGATTTACTAATTTTCGACAAATACTTCTTGGTTGCTCATTGTCATGAAGGGCATTTGGCAATACAATTTTCATGTTCTCGGAAGCGGTGCGAAGTCACCACGCAGTCGCTTTCAGGTTGCATGGGCCTAATCACAACTAGCAGGCCATAGATATTCATTCGAGCCAACCCATTGCTCAATTTTTGAATTTGATATGCTGATTGACAAAAATGAATGAATATGACTGACAATCTAACACTGATTCTAGGGAGGGCACACTTACTTTTTCCAAATTGGAAAGATATATCACCACTATTGTGGTGAAAACTATATTTTTACTGGCGGAAGAATTAGGGTCATTTTACTCTCTCAAGTGATGAATTTGGTCCCGTCAGGTGTAGTCTTCATAAATGCTGATTTATTTTTAAAATGATCCGGTCGAGGTACACTTTTCTGGTCAGATATGGAATGTCAGACATTTATCCTATCCACTGGTAGTATACATTCAACCCTCGAATTTCCTCCTTATTTTTTATGAATTCTTTTTAAGTGCCACTTTTACACACGAGTCTATGGGAAATGAATTAGGCGTGTGAGCATTCAGAAAATATTTTTTTCAAAAGCCCTTCAATGACAAAACAACCTTTGTCTAAATCGATTAATCAAAACAGTGCAGTGTCATCCTGTTCTCTGGACAAACTACATATTTGCCTTTTTTTTCGTCCGGTCCGAATCTTCGGACGAACTGCTGTCACGGTCAACCATCTTTCGACAAAAAACTTCTCAGCTTTCGAATATGATTTGGCTTGAATTTCCATAGAAATTTGTGCATTAAATTGTAGAAAGTATCTGTGCAGTGATTGCGAAAATAATGATAATAAACACCAATAGTAAACTATTCCGAGGCGCAGAGGGATGGGGGATTACAAAAAATTCAAAACAAAAAAAAATTAAAATATTTAACAAAAGTAAGAAGAAAACAGAAAGGATTTTAAATACTTGTTAAATGCTTCGAGCGATTCGATTGTTTAATACGTAAATGTAGATCATAAAAGTTGCTGAGGAAATCAGCTAAGTGTAAATAAAATGGCAGACGCTCTGAGGGTATTACTTCTACCTGTTTATCCGCAACCGATGGATTATTTGATTAAATAGCGTGCTTCAATTCGTGAATCGTACTTCACCTACATTAATGAAATCCTCATATCCCTTAAACAAATTCAACCAACGGATATGAAGGCTGTGGAGAAAGATTGCATGAAGTTGATAAGCCAAAGTGTTATTCAAATAAATGAGCAAATAATGTTATTTTCACATCGATTTGTAAGATAGGACGGCGCCATGAAATGAATTTTAAATGCTTTGGAATCGTGTATTTGGTCTTAAATTTAGGTTTGGGGCGTGGTTAAGGCTTAAAGGGTGAATGTATAAAACTTAACAGGGTTTTAGGTAATTGATCCAGATGTGTGAGAATATAGTTACTCTCTTTTTTGCAAGATTTTTTAGAATTATTTTGTAATTTTCTTTAAACATTTCAGGTTTCACAATTTTAATCTCCTTCATCCTGATCATCATTTATCACATGTTTTTAATGATTTCAAGTCATGGATAGCTGAATAAACAGAAAAATATTCATAAGCAAACGCAACCTGAGACCCGTAACACATCCATAAATTCTGCTTCGGCATATGGAATAAAATAATCACAAAATCAGTAAAAAAAAATATTATTATCATAACCTAATCACAAATACAATAGCCAAAACGACCAAACGAATATCATTGTAAAGCTTATTATAGAATCTCTTCTTTCATCTGAAATTACTTAAATTATTTCTTATTCACGCAAGAGTCAGCAAAAAACAATTTGAAGAGGGGATACCAAAATGTCACTTGGCGGGCTGTATCTCGGTTTCAAAAAGAAAATCACATTTTACAAAGTTCAATAACTGCATTTGATAATTTGATACCTCAATTGTAGGAAATGGTCGAGAAACAACAGAGTTCTGGTTATTTGAAATAAGGTTTGAATTTCAATAATTTCATAAAAATAAAGAGGTTTAAAAGGCTATCGTTTAGACTCACTCAACACTGCGTTTTGTTGACGATCAGCTATGTATAAGTCTTCTGTTAACCATGCGATAGCTTGTTCGGGTTCGGGAAGTTAATTCAATGAAATTATGGAAATACAAGCATTGTTTCAAGGGAACGGAACTTTTATTCACTTCTTGACCATTTTCTGGTACCAGATAAAAGAGCAGATATTGAACTTCTCAGGCATATGATTTTCTTTTTGAATTTCAGATACCCCCGCCAAATGAGTTTTTGGTATTCTTTCTTCAAATTGTTTTTGCTCACCCATGCGTGAATGAGGAATAATGTGGAGCATTGTGGCCCAGTGGATTAGTCTCCGGACTTTGAAACAGAGGGTCGTGGGTTCGAATCCCAGCCATGGCGTCATTTCTTTCGGCAAGAAATTTATCCACGTTGTGCTGCACTCGACCCAGGTGAGGAGCATGGGTACCCAGTAGGATTTATTCCTTGAACGCTTTAGTGCCTATAAATATGGCGGCGCAGCAACATCCGGGGTTATATGATACCAAGTATCAAAGCGCAGTTGAGTATATGCACATAGTAACTATATATAAATTGACATATTATTATTATGAATAATCTAAGTAATTGCGGATAAAAGAGATTCTAAGCTTTAAATTGGTAGGTCAGTTGTCTATTTTATCTATGATTAAGTTATGATAAATTGTCGCTAAATTTAGGTTTCGTTTTTTTGTGGGACGCACTGGATATATGTATATATATATACACACACACACACACATACATGTCTTTGCTTGTATACTGCAAATGGAGTTGAAATTAACTGTTGAAACCATAGAACAGATTCCTTTCAATGTCTCCTCAATATAAATTGTTACTTTTAATTTCCAAACATCATAAAGAGAGGGTCTGATCAGACATTCGTTTTGAGGTTGATAAATGGAATCCAAACGTGCTCTTCTGGTGCAAATAGTAACTTTGATGTACATAACCTGTCATTCAGTTTGCAATGATTACACATTTGTAGATTTGATTATATCTTAATGGAAGAGGTCTTGTCATTATAATTAGATATCCAAATAGTCTGTGATGTACACGCGATCATGCATTTAGAGGAAGGCATGTTAACATAATGATGCTCGACAGAAAACATGCCAATGGGTCTTCGTCCACTTTCTAATGTCCCTTTGATGTCATTATCCGTCTTCTAACCATACAGTCTAACTGCATTATAGCATTTTTATCATTTTGTCTATTTGAAGTTCGGCTATACCCATTTTTTCTTCAAATATACACTCAGTCTAACATAGTCTATGTGATCAATGGTGATAATAATGATGGTAATAATAATGATAATAATAACAATGAACATGATAATGATAACAATAATAATAATAATGATGATGATGATAATAATAGTATCAATATTATTATCGTTTTTATAACATGAAGAAAAATAGGACCATTTGGGTATATTTACCTATGATAGACAAGTTGAGTGCTAGACCAAGGATTGTTGGACCTTACGTTATCAGATTTTAGATTTTATTCATTTTCCGTTCACAAAGCACAACAAAATCAAACAATACATAGTCAATTTTAAATTACAACATCAATAGGAATAATGCATAAGAATTAGAAGGTATAAACAATGAGAACTGATGGGAACTAAAGTAACTTTGACTATAATAGCTATATAAAACAGAACGGAGTGGCTTGCCAGGAAAGCAAAGCTTGTATGGGAGGCAAGCCCCTGTAACTTAGTTTCAATACGTATATTACACAACTGTATAAAGGAGAGACGGAAGACAGTTTAAAATGAGGCTATAAAAGATATCGACGGTGATACGAAAGAGTGACACAAATTAGAATAAATGATAATGATAATTATAATAATAATAATAATAATAATGATATTAAACGCAATAACAATATAGTTAGAATAATTGTGATAATGAGGGAGGAACAGAGAGGCAAACCTACTAAGTCCCTTTTTTCTCTTTTGATGATAATCGAATGGAATGATTCTCTCTCTCTCTCTCTCTCTCTGTTTCTCTTGACAATGCACCAATAGTAAGACTGCGAATGGGCAGTATTTTTTTCATAATTCCAATTTTCATTCAATTATTGTCCCCTGGTTTTTGTTTATCAGAAATAAAAAAAAAATCATTATGATCTGAAATAGAGGCTTGAAAGTGCAAACGTCCTCATTAGGTCGATAGATGTGTACAATACTAAGTTCCACTTCACAACCAAACCGTTTCACTTATGATATGATATGTTTTTATACGGTAGAGACTAGGTCATGTATGAAAAATATCATTGATTTTCACAGAGATTTGTCAATTTCAGTGTTTCTGTTATCTCACAAACCAAAAGAATTGGGTATAAGGTGTTAGAATCAGTGGTTGCAACAATAGAAAACCCCCGTAATAATTCATAATTTTTTTCGTGAAAAGGAAAAATATTGATTATTGTACTGTTACTGTTGAGTATCAAGATATATGCAATAACTGAATAATTATAGACTTCATTATAAGCGTAAGTATTCACAAGAGGTAACGTTATCAAATCAGTTAAAGTGCATTAGAATGATTAGTGGTAAGGTGGGCTTACTTACATGTGCAATACACGTGTACAAAACGCATATACCAAACAAACTTATTGAAATACATGTGGAATTGTTTACGGGGACCGTTGATAAGAAAGTATTAGAAACCCTTCATCAAAATCGTGTTTTATTGAAAAATTGATTTATTAAGGCTAAAATCTTAGAATTCCCCCGTGATTTGAATAAAAATGATTCGCTTTCATCAATATTTCGATTTTTTGTGTGAAAATATCAGCGTTTTAGGGAGTTCATGTCTATCTCTCTTCCATTTCGCTCTTTAAAATATATATGATTTATTTCTTGAATAGACTAGAATAAGAAATGTATCTATAATTGTCGAAACGGATAGATATGCCTTAGCTATCGTAGTCCCGTCATTTTATCAAATTAATTTAATTTGGTACTGGCATTTACCTTGCACCCGTTTATTTTATTTGCGGTCTTATGATTTGTTTGTACTTGTTACCAGTCTTTTCCCATCTTCTTTCTCACTTTATTTTGCTTTCGTACCAATCTCCAAGACTTGCCTTCCCTCATTCGTAAGCAAGACTGGCATCTGAAATCTCACCTGGATCATGTGGTGAATATGGTGGAGTTGCATCCACGCAATAAAAGCCCTTTAAGTGAAATAACAGGCTTGCCGCAGATAGCGATCTGATTCGACTCCGCCACAGGGATAGTCAAGAATTCTAATTCTGCGGTTTTTTGTCGCAGTGACAGGAACAAGACAAAGAACAATCTACCAGTGTATTGAAAAGCGATACGTGTGCAATCAGAGACGAGCAATATTTTCTTTCATATTCGGTTTCATATTGACGTAAGTCTATGCCGACACCTCTTTTTATCGTCAGCTTTCCATAGCAAAGATGTAAATTATAAGAATAAAAAGGGCAACATCCAGAAAGAGTAAACGTTGGTCAAAGCGTACTTTCCTCAATCTCTCTATTTCTCGCTTCCCATCTCCCTCAAATTCAAGCATATCAATGCACACCCTCACCCTCAAAAGAAAACACACACGCACACGCACATCCGGACACACACCTCACATGCACTACCGCACAGTCACACCCGTCCATGTACATGGGGACACCTATTATTTTTCACACATTTTCTCTGCTTTCAAAATGTGTGTGGTAATCAGGAAAAGGTATTTTGAATGAAAATACACTGCAACCATGGAGTTGCGGAAGCTATATAGCGACGTTTGACGGATGTTTCAGAGGTGGTATGGATTCGGGATTGAAGTTGAGCTGTGACATTTATGGTGATATTATGCACTTTTTGTTTTGTTGTCGAATAGCATTAGTAAGCCTCTTGAGTTTGATAAAAACCCTTTGGAAAGACGACAGTAAAAATATTAAAAGTCAATTTTTCTTCCGATGAGATCAGAGATGGTTTTTAGCGGTTCTCTTTAATTCAAGTTCAAATTGGATGATATAAACAGGTCGTAAATATCTGGTCAGCAAGCCATCCCTTCAGCCATCTGCAAACAGATTCATCAAATAGTATCGATGAAAGCTTATCATCAAAGCTATTTTCCTGTAAGTTATACAGTAAAGAGGACAATTATACTACTGACCCGGGTTATAGCAGGAAACATTAGACGTTTACAAACTAAAGCGATGATGGATGCTGGTAGGACTTTCCACACATTGTTCTATTCCTAGTGACGCCTGTGGGGTTTTATACGGCATAGGCTTGCAGCATTTACAAGAGTAGCAGTGAGCCGGGCAAAAGGCATCATTCTTTGTTTTTTTTCTCTTCTAGTTATCATGCTCTAGTAATGAATATGTTTTCCCTTGCTGCACATGTAAAAACAATTAGCATGTGTTCTTTCTTTATGTCAATGAATATTACAGTCGCATCGTTGATACTAACTCGAAACTGATTAGACCTTTCTTGACAATTTTATCTCGGAAGAGGATTTATCATAATGTTTAATGGACCATGTGTTGCACGAATCGGCATGATTTGGGCCTACGTATTGTGTGTGTATCTCGTTTTCTATAAGGTCTTATTAAAGAAGAGCGACTCATCAAATACATTTTGAATAATTCATAATTATATTCGAAAAATACTGAAAGAAAGTTTTTGTCTGATTGATAACAAGTGAACCGCGTGATAGAATAACTCTTAAAACACAAGGTTTTCGTGTCACTGATCTTGCGAAGTCAAATATATTTTTGACCTACATCCATGTGGTCTACGCTGTTAGAAAATGTATCCTTAAGATAAAAAAGTTCCTGCAGCCGAGTCTCGAGAACACCTTTAATTTTACCAGATTGCGTAATCTTACATTATATCATGTAAAATAAAAAGAAATGGGTATTTTATGTATGGAACCTTAAAATTTCTATAAATAAAACTCCATTTTCCCCCTTTTAAACAGACCTGTTCTGTTAAAGGGGAATCCAGCCTTGGCCATAAAATGTTGTGTTGGGAAGGAGAAAAATAAATTAAACAGAATGGTGAAAGTTTGAAAGAAATTGGACAAGCAATAAGAAAGTTATAGCTGCTTTAAAATTGAGATCACTAATACTATGTAGATTTCAAATTGGCAACTGGGTAAGTAAATTATGACAAGGGGCAAGGACAACGCATAGGCCATGTACTTTATTATCAGGGATTTGTGGTTTTCTCCTAAGTACCCATTCCCCTGGGGCAGTAATCTAAATATAACCCATGTAGTATATTGTTTTATGTCCTCATGAAAGAAAAATATAATTTGAAATAAAACTTTTGGGTAAAATGACATTTTAGCCATAATATGTATTGGAGTACATGGAATTGTTGTCCTTGCCTTACATCACTATGGCATCCCATATGCGGCCAATGTGAAATCTCCATGGGTATAGTGATTACCAATATTTACAAATTTTAAAAATTCATATCTTTCTTTTTGTTTGTCCAATATTGTTCAAACTTTCACCTATCAACTTGTCTGATTTTTCTTTTCCTTATAAAAACAAGCTTTTATTTGGGTTGGATTCCCCTTTAAATTGTAGAAAATTTCCTGTTTTTTAGAACAGTTTACTATCATCTTATTTCGTTTACTCGGGTCAACTTCTTAACTTCGTAAGTTTATTTGGTGTGTAGCAAGTCGGAGGTATTAGCGTTATATCCCTCTTATGAATATGCTTATTCGTGATCATGTGACAAAGGATAATTTTAATAGGAAAACTAGTAATAAATGCAAATAGCTCCATATATTTTTTTTATATAGGCCTACTCTCATGGGGAGCATTGCGCTTGCTCATGCTCGATATGTTCTCTCAACGTTGAACTGCGCATGCTCCCTGATTTGACGGATCCAGATCCGTACCGTAAATTATCCGCCCAAATAAATAAAATAAAAATATAAGCTCTCGCTCAAATTACATACCGACAACCTGAAAAATCGTTTTGGAATTAGGTCTAGATTATCATGCAGAAAATATAATTCCATGACGGACATTCGTACATGATATATGTATGCCTAGCACGGCGAGCCAATATCCGATACTATAGACCAATTTCACAACGTGAGAGGGCAGCAGACTGGTCGCCATGCTGCGGTGGGCGAATCAACTTTTATAGTACACAAGTCATAGGGTATTTGGTACATTCGTTCGATTTTTTTTTTTGGACCAATTGAGCAGATTTCTTGTAAGATTCACAATGAGCATTAATCGGAGAAGTTCAGGTCGCAGCTGTGCTGTGTTCAATTGCCACAACAATTGGAGAAAGCTTCAGGATTGGAAGCAAAGTGAATGTGAAATTCACTCGCCTTGGACTCATGAAGCCTGTTTGTGTGTGAAGCCGTACTCCCTGCATAGGTTTCCAGGCGGTGATGAAGGAATGCGTCGCCAGTGGATCTCTCTTCCCCTTCCTCCTTCCTCTCTGTTTTATTCTCTTGCCTTGCCCCCTCCTTTTGGATACTTATAGGCCTGCATAAAATGTGGTGGTGGTGGTTTTTTGTGGGGGGGGGGAGGGGGGATTTATTTGATCATGCTTAGATGGAAATATCAGTCCCTCTTTCTCTCTCTCTCTCACTATCCCCTTCTCTGTATTACACTATCCCTCTCTCTCCCTCTCTCACACACTCTCTCGCTAGCCCCCCCCTCTCTCTCACTACCCCCCCTTTCTTACTATTCCCCTCTCCCCTCTCACTATCCCCCTCCTCTCACACATACTCTCTCCTCTCTCATCCTCTCTCTCCCTCTCTCTCTCTCTATGTCTCGTTCACTCTCCCGCTACTCTAACACAATTTACTAGCAACAAGAAGTGAGCTCCCTGATGAAAACCAACAGCGATTCTTGGTCATCATCAACTCACTTTTACTGACAAAACTAAGGGGAAAAAGTAGCCAAAGTGCAAAAATTCATCATACCTTCATCGGTCAGATATGGCCATTGTCTTACATCGTCTACCCAGGTGTCCATGCTTTATTTTATTGATTTATGATTAATTTAATTACACAATATCAGAGCTTATCTGTAATCTTTCATTGAATTTGTACACAGAGCCAATCGCGGTCAGCGCACTTGCCCACCGCAGCAATGGCGTCGCCGATAGAGGGCCAAATACATAAACCGGCCGTGAAATTGGTCTATAAATTCCGAATAGTAGACAAAATAGCCTGCGCGTTTACAAAGTATACATGTAGCAGCATGCGCAGCACAGCGGACCTCTTATTGACTGGAGTCGGGTAAAAGCCGCGCGCAGCATATCCATACCCATGAACTGATTATCTTAGCTCGACAGGCCTATATGACTAGGTCCGGCGACATTGGAATTGGTCTAAATTGGTTATACATCAGCAAGGACTAGGTTTATAAGTTAAAGAAGGATATAAAGCAAATATGTCAGGTGTTTCCTCCGAAAGTATAGTGGGAATTATTCGTCCTTGGTTATACTGGCAATATACCTATTTTCCCTTGGGGCATCGCCTGTCGGGGAAAATAGTAATTGCCAGTCCAACCTCGGAAAAATAATTCACACTATAGTTTCTTAAAGCCTGATATATTTTTCAATGTACAAAAGCATAGTTTCGTTCATGTAGGCCTACTTGAGACACCAAACCTCGACTGATTCAGGTATGTGAGATACCGATCAGGAGTTCTTGTTAACATTTTGAAACATTCGTTTAGTTAAGAGTTGATTTAACATTGGAAAAGAGTTTATACATGTAGTTGAACTCAATCCCCAATTCGAGATGTATGATCCAATACTGTAAAGGACATATCTTATTATTATACAACATGGAGGGGATAATTTGATGCTGTATGAGTGTTTGCGTATGTATGTGCGGTGCGTGGGGTGTGATCGTGTGTGTGCGCAATCAAAGGAGATGGAAAAGTTTACTCTCAAAATAGATATCTTATTCAGAGCAGTGATAAACATCAATAAACAATTTGAAATGATTATTGAAAGAATAATGGTTGCATGTAATAATGTTTAAAATAGATGTGTGACTTAAATTTGCGACTACCCAAAAGTCGGGATATGATTACATTGAAGGTTGGAGAGCTTAAGATACTGGTTAGTCTCAATCTTACAAAGGGTTCAAATCAAATCGAAAGGGTGTCAGTTCAGGACATGATCCTTATTGAGCAAGCTTTAAAGAAAACTCTATGAGATAAAGTGGGTATGGGCTGTATGTTTTTCATTCAGCGAAGATTGTCAATAAGTCAATGTCGAATGGACGTCTAAATCAAAATGATGAGTGTAATAGGTAAAGAAAACAGGATGATAGATGGGTTTATCGGTTATCGTAGATATTATTCAAATAATACTGTTTGCCCTCTCTGCAAAGAGCTGAGGAAACATAAGCAACAAGCTCATGATAAAATAATAAGCCTAATAGTATGTTTTTTTTAAAGGAAAGTAAGATCCAGGGACACAATTAATTTGAAAAAAGAGTGAAAATAGATGGTAAATGAAAATATAGTTTTATCAAAATCTTTTATGACTTTAGACGGTTATGGACGTTTTACAGTCTTGTACTTTCTATGGGTATCCTCAAATTAGCAAACATGTTTAAAAATGACTGATATTGTGGAAGATGCATTATTTTATTTGTGCACAATTTTTCAGATTTTTCCCATAATCGTTCAGGAGCACTTGCCTTATGAGCGCAACATACTACCATGGGAAAATATAATTCACCCCACATCTTACAATGTCATTATCATCATCATCATCATCATCATCATCATCATCATCATCATCATCATCATCATCATCACAACCAAAAACTACCTACATTATGATTAACTTCTATGTCATTGTCACCAACATTCCTGATTTAGAAATGTAAACCCTAATCACTATCATGAACGCATAATGTTATTTTAAATCATTCAATATCGGAATAAATTGTCTGTGTTCAAATGCAAATGGGCATGAAAAGTGGGGTCAAAAACTTAATAATGACAGATTAAAGTGAATTCGAAAGCTTTAGTGATGGAGAAGTTTTTGAAAGCTCATATAATATTACTTCATATCTACTCTAGATAATAGGATAGACATTAAGTGGAGGACAAAATGAACATAGATTAAAACATTGGTTATTATTAATAGGGTCTTTTTTAAAAATATTATTAAGCTTTGAAGTCGTATTTTATATTTCTAAGGTCTAATTTTCTCAGGGTCTTGATTTTTACAGACACAGGAAACAAAAAGGACTTCTTGCGAAAATTTCTTTGAAGGTCGAATCAATATTAAACATTGTCCTTAAGAAATTAAATTTGAAGAACTAATCTCCTAAAGATTCAAGAAAGACATTACCTTTATGCTTTCACATAAACAAATATCTACAAGCAGAGTGATTTGAAACAGCGAACACTATTCTCGGGGAAACTTGTTTCCCCATCATTTCCCGAATGAAAAAGTAATGTGTGTGTATGGATGTGTATTGTGTGTAGATGGAGAGGGGGCATTTGGGCTCCCTTACTATTCGTCGCATTGATTAGAACGGGTATTGATACTAATAAAATTATAAATTATGTCATATCTGACTCTTCTGTTCATCCTCAATTGTATAGATTAGTTGTTTGTTGTAGAAAAAAATAAAGTATCAGCCTAAAGTTTAAATACGTTTATATGATGCCATTATACAAATGCATTCAAAACGAATGATAAACTTCAATTTTTGTGAGTTCACGTCGATGTTGCAGATCGGCGTTCGTAAATGGAAAAAGACGTAACGCAGGTATTGCTTTAAATGTTTTTAAAAAAGCAAAAACCTAAATCAAGTGTAGCCAACGAAAAACTTGAGCGTAAACTTTATACTGCAGTAACACCAACAAAACCGATTCCAAAACCGATATGTATTTCATTAAAAATAATGTAAACTATTTGGTCGACCTGGATTAGTATGACTGGAGCATTATAAAGTGATCAGTTAGGGTTCAGTAAAGAGTTGAGATTTCAATGTAACAGTGACGTATGAATTCAGGGTACTCAATATTAGATTTGGTCTAACATAAAACGGTTCAGCAATAAAGCGGGTAGTATTCCTATTGGGCGTGCTTCGGACGAGACTTTGCTCGGTGCTCTACAGATATATGTACAGCCGCTCTCTGAAAATCAATACCAGATGCAGACTTACACCCACCCCTAGACATTTAAGATGTCATGAATATATTACCTGAACTTATGCAATGGAAAAAATAAGAGACAGAAAGGAGAAACGAGGACAAAGGAAATGGGGAAGAGAGTAAGTCGAAGACAAGCAAGGGAGGAAAATTAAGGGAAGAAGAGGGAGAGAGAGAGAGAAGGAATGGAGACAGTGAAGACGGTGAGAAGGAGAATGGGAGAGATTGATATAGGAGGGGAGGGATGGAGAGAGATAGGGAAAGAGCATGAAGTTTTAGAATAAGTTGTTGTTCACCCGATTCAAAGGTCATCGGTGATTTTGATCGAGTACTCAAAAATTGAGCGAAAACACTTCAAGAACATTTTTGTTTCCCTTCAATAAAAATAGAGAGAGTATATTATTCCACATGACATTACTGGAATATATACAAAATAGAATATCATTTTAAAGATAGACTATACCTGCTTCTTACAGCATTTTGATTCTAGCATATACCTGCTTCTTACTACTCTGACAAAGAAGTAGGTCCATGATTCTACTCACATTCGTGATACTCGGTGGCTTTGGGGACAGGGATACGTCATTATCATAATGATGACGTCTGATAATAATAATAATGATAATAATAATAGTGATGGTAGTAATGATAATAATAATATTGATCATTGTAATAACAATGATAAACAATAATAATAACATGCGTTTATACCGGGTGTTTCTAAAACTGAAGTTCAAAGGTCAGATATAACACGATTATATTATTTATTCTCGTGATTTTTTTATTCTACATGACTTAGTGTAACTCATCAAGATTTTCTTTTGATACCTCGCTTGCGTTATAATTGTCACATGTCACAGAGTTATTGTCCATCGAAGGCGTAGGGTACAAAACCTACTTTTTCTAAGTTTTTGGTTTTAATCATGTTAATGTTCCTAAAAAGCGCCTTGAGCACTCAACAGAGTGGATTTGTCGCGATATAAGTTTAATTATTATTATTATTATTAATGTACATGCATGAAACCAAATTTGTTATAAGGTTTTGATTTCTTCAGTTTTTCCTTTCAATGTAGAGAAATTCTATCATTCAATTATTTATCTCCGAATGTTGCTTTAGTCTTGAGTGGGGGTACTTGCAGTGTGAGTGTTTCCTGTGAACTACGAAGGTGATGGTCATGAGATCGGGATTTTAATTTCAAGAGATCTGAGATATAACTTGGGGCTTGACTATTAAGACCTTTAAACACAATCATTAGGATCTTAGGATTATTATCTCCCCAAGCTGAAACTTAGTGCTCCAAATAATAAAAGAGGTGTGTTATTACCGCTTTATTCTATTGAAAAAGGTGTTTGGAATAACAGACATTCTCCTTCACACAAATTTACACTGGTATATACAGCAGCACGACTTTGTAAAGTGTTCATGTGTGTGTGTATGTGTGTATGTGTGTGTGGGGGGGGGGGTTGAACATGCCAAAAAATGCACAAATTCACATTTTTATACTGTACATACAGTAGTTGGAAAGATTGCCAATTTTGATTCATTGTTACCTATTTAGTCAGCATACCTCCTTGATAAGATATGGTGCTCATCTGGCAAGATATTTATGCACAGTTTGTTCAAAGCAAACGAACGTTATAAAGGAATAAATGTATTTAGATTATTCAAACATCCCAAGCAAGCCTTCAACATTCTATTACAATTAACGTGTATTAAAATGGAAAACACAAATACACAGGATTTCGTGTGCATTAAGTTCAGATTGTATTAATCAAGAAATGCAAGTATCAAAATCGTTCATTTACAGGGGTCAGTGTTAATTTTGATCCTATATACAATTATGTTATATAATTCATTTTAAATATTCATAAATTTCTCATAAAATTCATTCCTCGCACGCTTTTATTGACAGTGTTTATACGAGTTCCTATTTCCAATGATATTAATATTTCAACACAGTTTCAGTTAATTCTTGTAGAAATTATATCTTACTTCAATCATGTAATTCAAGTAACTAATTTTTAGAGATTAAAAACATCATAGAAAGATGGATTATTAGACATGATATATCTCACATATTCATGTATCATTAAGCTTTAAAGCTAGATACAATTCAATCATTAGGGTATTCTTAAATTATTAGTATCAAATTAAGAAATCAGATTGTCATCAACCTAATTAACAATTACTTTGAAGACATACCATGTGAAGGACTCATTGCCTTAATATCATTTTCTAAAATTCTACCAAGCTGCCAAAACGTGAATGAAATAAATTCAATAAAAGATTGGTAAAGCTGTAATAAACATTTATTTCAAATAATAGACAACTGGATCCATGTCATACTTCATTTTTGTTTCTTTTATCGTAACAATCAAAAGCAACGTTCTTGAAAGATTTATATATAAATCTGAATCTGAAGTAATTATAAAATAGCAAGACCGTTATTTTGAAGAAGAAAAAAATATTGGGAAAAGTGATGGAAATAAAAAAGAGGATTAAACAGACGCTATTTGAAGTATTTCACAGACAAGCAGATAAATCAACAGATCAACCACCATAAAACACTAACTGTGAGATCATCAACCATTTATCACACCAGGAACACGTCCCTGATAAAAACAAGTGAAAAGATTCGAGCATTAATTTCGGGTCATTAGCCTTTATTGTATGGCACAGACTTCTCTGATCATTATATTAGTAATACGCTTGAATGTCAGGGATCTACATCTATTACAAGGAGGAAAGTTATCAAAGCCAGATTAATTCTCGGTCTCAAAATGTCATGTTACATTATAAAACAACATTCAGGATGTGGTGAAAATGAAGAGTAAAATTGGTATTCAATTCGTCGATGAATGTGTTGATGAATATGGGCTCATTTTTATCGTTTTCATGTGTCAAATGACAGATACAATACCCGTAGATCTAATACCCCTGGGACCAATGTATGAAGTCCATCTTCATAATGTTGTATGAGATTTTCGTCAGTACATTCGATACTTCAAAATTACACTTTTTTTCTTTGAATAATATTCTTAATCCTTTCTTGTATTATATTGTCTACGGCATAAAGTTTGGGACATGTATCAATTACCACGTGTATTGCCCCTCAATGTATTTTACTGTGCTCATGCAGTCGAATCGTTCTGTAGAGGTGCAGTGTACAAAATTTGGTAGGATATAGTTGATTTCACAACGACTGCAGTGTAATATTACCACATGGTTTGGCAGAATGCTATTCAATTTCAGAATGCAGAAGATATGAGCGGAATGTAAAGACATGATTCACAATGTGAAAACATTCGAATTAGCCATGTTAAGTGAGCACTTTGCGCCATGTTTTTTTTCAATTGAACTGTTGTGTACATTATAGATTATATACGCTTTCAACTGTTTGAGGTAATCTAGTAGACCTATGGCCATGATAAGACGCAACTCTGTAAAGAATTGTGATTTCCGTAATTGCTGTTTGGTACGAACATAGAGCTATTAAACGTGCAAAGACAGCATTTGCAACACATTAGAATCGAAGCGTTTTAGTTGGCTTTATGAATCATCCCATATGCTGATAGAACCAAGTGTCAATGTCTGGTAAACGATGGTATCATAAATTTTAGCTAAGACATGTTTACGACTTCATCTTTACGCGGTGATAAAATTTTCAACAATGAATGTTCATCCATCAGTCAGAAGAATGTGCTCTTAGTATTTTAGAGATGTTTGTAGCGGATGTAGACGTGCCAGACTTGCCCATAAGCAATTTAAGAGTAGTCTTACAAGGAAAGGGCCAAGTAGAGAAACGGGCCAAGTATCTACTTTAAAAGAAGACTGGTGAAATAGCTTTGCCGCTCAATCTAGTATTTTACTTATTGATGAGTACATCAAGTTTCCGTAAAATGATGCATTCATGGTTATTAAAGTACGGTATGCGTTAAAAAGTATCTTCTGAACAAACTCTTTCTAATCCCCCCAAAATACTTTAATATAATCTCTTTTATATGGCTTTACAACACTATCCAGCCATTCTCAGTAATATTACTGTTAAAACTGTTAAATTACAAATTGTGTAATTACATCGACAAACCGTTTTTCGCGGTTAAGCGAAGGCGGAGAAAAATCATGGAAAGCTTTCCATTATAAAGCAGGATATTCAGCACAAGACAATAATGAAAATGAAAATTATTATCACGGCGACATGCAAGATATTTCCTATGGATATCGTGTCATTGTACGCCTTTTTCTTTTAATAGGAATGAACAAAGTCGGGATTTACCCCAAAAGTCAACCATGAACAAAAAGGTTAATAGGAAAATACGCAAAATCATTAGTAAATGCGTATTTACTATTTATTACTTCCGTTTCATGTGTTTTACACTAATTGTTTAACAGATATTTATCTCGTTGAATACTGAATTCTGTTTTTCCATATTGGTTTGTGAAGGGACCACCTGATTACATTAGCTATTTAACCGATGTATGGCGGTGTTGACTCCACCTGGCCATGTAATTAATTATAATGCTCCAATTAAGTTAAAGTCACATCAACGAAACTAACTCCTATCCGACCGATGAAATACATTAAAAAATAACGTAATATATTTGGTCGGTCTGGAGTGGTAACGTCGGTGAGACTGTCCTATTAACAACATATTCCAGAAGCTATAACGTAGGATGCAATTAAACACCATCCAGTTGAACGGTCATCAGCCATTATTAAAAAAATATACTGAACGTAGCGATTAAAAACTTATTAGACGGTCCATTAGCCAACATCAATCATCATTACTCGTGATACAACTTATATTACTCTATCGGTTTTATTAAAACATCGTACAGAATCAGTATTACGGATCGTGCAATCTACAGAACGCATGAACTCAACTACGTCAACAGATAAATGGGGTGCAAGGAGATAAATGATTTTCGACAATAGTGTGAGTAGATTGGGTGAAGGAATCCTATCGACTTTAACATCTATTCGGTTCAAAATGGTGAAACATTTAAATATCAACCAAAATCAATATACCTCCGAAATAGATTTTTTGACATCATGGAATAATGCTTGCCGAATTGAAACTACATACGTTCAATGGGGCTTTGTACATCAAGTACAAAGTGTCAGTCTCAAATGAAATTGGTAACCCAAATAATATCAATATAACAATGTGTTGAAATTGAATAGTACTTAGAGTAATAAAATTGCACTGACAGTAATTCAACAACGTAGTCATGTACATTTTTTTTTCCTGCAGGGAAAAAATAATGATGATGCAAACATTAGAAGGTATCTGTTTTATTTTCGATAAAATATACCAAATCAAGAATCAACACGCATACGGCCACTAATTATTCGTTCATTAGTAACGTTTTCCGTGAATTGTAATGCAGCTTCTATATAATCCATCGCAACCGTATGAGCCCAGGATTTTGGGTTCAAAGAATCTTGAAGAAACCCACAATGACCACCGCTTTCAGTTGTCATTAATAACAAATTAGGTAGCGTAGAGAATAATTCATTTGGGATGTCTTCCTTCTTAACGACGGGATCATCGAATGAGTTGATGCATAGAAGTGGAACAGCGATTTCATCAGCTTCACGTAAGGGTTCGTTATGTTCCCAATATTCCACCATGTCTTTCATCTTATACATAGGGCAATCGACACTCTCTAACCATTGTGTTAAAGTGCCCGAGGAAAAGGCAGCATCTAGATTGAAGAATTTTGGCATTGTGTTGACATGATTCGTAAAATTCAATTTGAGTAATTGAAGGGTGAACCATTTCAGAAGAGAGTTACGTCGATTCTTATGGATGGTGGACTCTAGGTCATAGATGGGTGATAAACAAACCGCCGCGGATAGTCTGGAAGACGAACCATAATTTCCTAGGTACGACAAAAGCAGACTCCCTCCGAATCCAAGACCGATAGCACTAATCCGTCTCCCAGAACGAAGTCTTGATGAGAGGTAGCACAGTGCATCACGTAGATCTGAAGGATCTCCAAGGCTTTGGCATTTAGGAGTACTAAGGGGCAAACCATTGGTCCCTCTTCGGTGAAAGACGACTGGTTCGTAACCATTGTTGTATGCATTCGAGCAGAGACGCGATACATTTCCAGATCCGGCAACCAAATCCGGTATGATTACAATCAGCCCTTTAGACAATGTTTTCCTCCTTTTACGTTTTGAAACAGAAGAATTCTTCCAAGCCCAATCCAACGCTACTATCCCACCATCAGACATTTGGAGAACCTCTCTCCGATACCTAATGGTGCCATCCGAAAGGATCACACCTAGAAGAGTTTGAAGGTAACCGAAAGACGCCCAAGCCGTTGGGATAAAAGGCTCTCGTAGGGTGTAACATGATCTGAGTACATACTTAAGAAGGGATGATGCACGAAAATTGAGATGAGGTAATGATGGTTGCGGTTTATCTCTCGAGCCCCAATTCCAGAACCATCGAAAAAACAATACCATGAGCGTGCAACCCAAGGTTACTCGCTCTATTACAGGGGTGATAATCGATCGTTGGACATAGCCGCTGCTGACTGGACTAGGTTCCTTCGGACCACTCTGCATGGTAACTTGCCTGCACCAAGTTTGCTGGCTGTTTCTACAAAGAGGGTGGTCAGAGCATAAGGGATCGATCTGGGATAAGGTGAGTTCTGTTGGTATCGTTGCGGCTCCGTAGTAAACAAAACTCATTATGAAGCCGACGAGAGCCGTGTAGTACTCCGCAGCTGCTCCGACTACTGCAAGCATCTGGATCAATGATTTCCAGCTCGCTCGCATCGGACACGACGTACCAACAACCTTGAGTAAGCGCCGATTCAAATCGCTTCTGTTGTTAGAAAATTTGTTAGAACATTTACTTCATCACATCGAAAATAATCTCAAACACCTTTACCACAAAGTTTACTGATGTCGATTACTGTGCAATATGATCCAGAGCAAATTATCCAACGCTACAACTAATGAAGAGACTACATTACAAGGAAGAACAAGCAGGAATAAAACGTGTGTTAATGAACATGATATAGCAATAAAACATGTTTCAAATGTCAGTTTTCACCCGTCTTGCACCGTTTTGAATTATTGCTTCTTATGATAATCCTTTTTTTTTCAGAACATGTAGAAACGTCTTTTGTAGTTGCAGTAGACAATATATATCAGATATGTAATCACAAGGAACAGTTACTAGGCAATGAAGATGCGAATTAAAATTTATCTTAACCTGCGAACAACTCATTTGGTGCTCATCCCAATGCAAATGTCTATTGATAACTTGACGTAAAATTTGTAATTTTGCACGTCAGTAATCATGATAATCTTCTTCATACCGTAATGTTGGTAAAAAATGATAAGAGCTGACGAAATTAATTTAAAATATCAAAATTCAATCCCTGTTTCCAGCGAGAGATGGCTTGGGAAGGGTTCGTTTATTTCCGACCGAAAATTCCGTCAACTGTCTTAAATCACCAAAATTAATCCAGGTAAATAACAGAATATCAGAACTGACAAGTCCTTCCCCGAGTAATTTCTTAGTCGCTTGTAGCTTCAAGTAAGACTTACGATGAAGGATAATGTATGATGTCAAAGTGTAGACCTTCCGCAACTGATGAGAGAGTCTGGTAAAATGTTCTATACTTGTCTGCTCCCTTTCATTTAACGCGGCGAACCGTCATACTTTGGGCGTACTAAGCGCTCACAAACTATGTAAGAGGTGGCGTCTGTCTCGCGAGTACATGGAAGGCTTTGTACAGCATGACGTAAAGCGAGAGTATAAGCCTTGCTCTGAGGCCAGCCAGTAAGCAACTGACTACTAGACGAAAGAACAATCAGCTATCTTTGCTAACGCACGCGAATGACGCATCAAGTTTCGTTTTCCACGAGTGCTACTAAGTATATTATTAAAGAGCACTGGGATTAATGCAATAGACGTTAATATATTCCCCGGAGTTTTATTATGTCAATACAATCATTATGATGTATTAGATGATGACATCTCTAGACGGTTTACCATCAATGTTCCTCCATCGACGGCTGCTAATTTGTTAAATATGGACAGATAAAAAAGATGATTTCACAATTTGCTAAACGTATCGGCAGCTTTCGTTGTTATGACATTTGAAGACAAAATGACATTTTACCTGGTATCACAATGACCTTATACGGGTTTGAATTCATTGTATTAAATTATCAATCATATTTGACGTTTGCTCAGCCAATATCAGTTGCCCTATTGTCGGTCTATTTTCTTTTTCAGGGCTTTTGTAAATTTTGCACTACGTCTTTTATGTATTTTCTTTAATTTATCTTTTTTCTAAATCTCCAAACCATACTTCCTCCATATGTTTCTTTTCCTTGTACACGTTTTTATGTAGTTTTTTCTTCAATATTTAAGTATATAAAGCATTTTTATTTATTTTCAAATAATACTCGAAACATAACAGAAGTCTTAATAATATTGAGAGGAACATAATTCTCCAGAATCTTTTTCATAATGTACAAAGTCAGTTTGAATAACTAAAAATGATATATTTACTTCAAAATACTCAGTCACGTATTATGAAAGTAGCTGGTTTGATAAAGTGTATGGCAAATTCACAATGCTTTTAGATGCTCATGCAGATTACAAGTCTTTGTGTTATTGCAGTTAAAAATGAATAGGAATGACAGTCATTTTCTTTCAAGTCATGAGTTGCCATGTATGACGGTACAGTGCGAAGGACTCCCAGTGGGTATTACATAATATATTGCCACGGTGGAATTTGATCAAGAACATCAAGGTTTACCCATTAATTTAACTACATTTATTCCTCCTTTTTTACCACAGAAGCAAATTCAAATTAATTTTCTTTTATCAAAGAAGTACCCTTTTCTCGTATTTGGGATAACCATAGTTTCCCGCGTACCGCTTCCTTCTTATCGATTTACTTTTCATGACTAGCAGTTTGAAACAAATACTTGACTTTGTCTGAAAAAGCGAAGCGCAGTTTCATGACCTTGTATGAAGTTCTGCATTATCTCTCTATTTATGGCCTTCGAAAATAACACTTCTTGGTATCATGCTCCTGAATAAAATGCACTGCCTATTCTTACTTTCAATCGTAAAAGGGATTTTGCTTTAGTGAGGCCGAAGTGAAATAAATCCGCATCAGAGATTTAGCAATGGTATAACAGCTTTCCATTCAATGAATAAATAAAGGAAAACGACATAGAAGAAACGGATAACAGACTTTATGGTGAGAGATATGTTTCTGTAGCGCAGTGTTTGCACACTTTGTATCTTGTTTTCATAGTTTTCAAACGAGCAAGCCAAACATAATCTTGCTTGACGAGCGGTGAGCATTGTAAGAAATACCTACAAGTGTAATTGTATTTTCAATGCATTGTATCGTGTCGAACATAAATACGGTACAAAAGTGCGTCAGCTGTATCGTACGTGTTTTCCACGTTACAACAATAATACTTTCCCCGAATATTTTCGATATCTTGTTTGTCTTAAAAGGGAAACCCCGTGAAATGGTAAAAAGAAATCATTTGGTATTTTCGTGACGAACGCCCCAGACGGTACAGTCTCAGACGCACCATAACGAGGTTTAGTTTTAAATTAGTAAAATAAAGTAAGCAAATTGACTTAAGGACTTTCTTAGAAAGGTAGAACGATATTAAGACGGTAACATGGAAAGGATAATCTTCAAATAATACTACGGGAAAAAGAAACAAGATCAATATTAACAAAACAGTGTAAAAATTATACCGCTTTTTATTTGAGATTCCATATTTATACCTTCCTATCTGCATCAATATGCTGCGGTGAATACGATTACATAGGCCTACATGTAGTTCAAAATGATTGATGATAAATTGTGCCATGGCAATATAATCATTTATTGAGTCGTCGAAATATGTATTGTATGTTTGTTTTATGTCGGGTAAAGTAATACAAAATATAACATTATACACAAACACAATAAGAATTGAAATATTTTCAATATAGGATTTTTTTTATTAAGGATTCGATAAGAAACGTATTTTGAAGAAAAGGGGTTTTCTGAAATACACAGACGTTGGGGAAGGGGTATCAAAACATTTAACTAGTGTCAAATGTTTTTTTTTTTAAGTTCCTATCTTAACAGATTTTTCACATAAGTCTTAAAGAAATTAGTTTCCATGACTGTATTCATTTTCTCTTGCCAATCAAAATATAGCCGGTTTCATTTTTACAACAGGAAGGCTAAAGATATTCATTCGACCCAACTCATTCGATTTTTTTTTCAGTTTGATATTGCTAATTGACAAAAGTGTATGAATATAATTGGAAATATAACACCGATTCTAGAATGGTAACTACTGAACTTCCTTTTGCCCAAATTGAGATGATATATCAATGACTTTGGAACTATTTTTTTAACTGAGAAAGAATTAGGGGTATTTTACTGATTAAGTTGATAAATTTGTTCCGATCGTAATTATCTTCATAAATGGCGATTTGATTTTAAAATGAGCTGGCTATGATACCCTTCTTTCGTCAGATATGGAATGTCAGATATGTATCCTATCCAATAGTAGTAAACATTTGACCCTCTAATTTCAAGTTTATTTTTTAAGGAAATTTTTAAAAAGTGTCATTTTAACATACAAGTCTATGGGGAATGTTTTACGCGCGTGACACTAGCCATGAACAAACGTTGATCATATCAAACTTCATCAAAAAGGAATATCTACAGGTGGCGCCATTCTAACAAATACGTCTGTGCCTAAAATAGAGTCTGATAGTTTTACTATCTTTGGAGAATAAATTCGCTCTTGCATAGAACAACACAACCCCTTCTCGCCCTCGAAATATCACTTGGCTTAGTGCTGCCCGAGAAGACTGTCATATTGAAGGTTTATCGTCAACACAAATCTTAATTCCCCTTTTTTGTTGCTATACAGATTCGCTTTGTAAGTTTCTATGTGTGAAAACGGATTCTTGTTTGCATTTGAAAGCCTCTGCACGTAACAAAGACCTATATTTACCAACCAAAACAGGAAAGTCTTGCGAGACCACTGTCACTTGCCTATTTTCGAGATAACGATGCTGTGACTGGTGCAGATCTGTTCACTTTCTCCTACTTGTTCCCTGTCTTTTATTCCCTCTAACGCTCGTGCATTCTACTATGTTTTGCATCTGAACTGTATTAATTGTGGCTAAACAATGGAATAACCATCTGTGTCATAATTCATTCGAGAAAAGGATAGACTCAAGTTGAAGATGGACGAAAGAGGTTAGAAAATCTAATTTGATTGTACAATGATATTTTAGTAGGAGCGTACTAGGTCTATGATAGGAGGCAAATGTCTTACAAGGGTATATTTGTAAGACAAATGTCTTACAAGGGTATATTTGCCCCAACGGCCGGATTCCCGGTGCAGATTTATTTTCACGACCATAATGCATATTTGGAATGCATAGCTGGAAAGTAAGATTTATCAATTCCGAGTGCTAAATTTTACTCTTTTTTTTTTAACAGAGGGACGCTTTATACAGTGATTGCGATTTTTCGGTAGCCAGCGAGGAAGTGTAACTTCCGAGTGAAAAAAATGTATATTTTGGTGGTAAAAATGTTGCATTTTTTTACATTACAGACCAGGGCCCGTTTCACATGCTTTATAAAGAACGTACAACTGTTGTAACTTTGCCATTATGGCAACTACCACGGTAACAGGGCTCAGTAGCCAATCAGAATCAAGATTGCCATGGTAGTTGTCATAGTACAAAGTTACAACAGTTTCAAGTCCTTTATTGAAACAGGCCCCTGTTCTTAATATGTAGCACAATTAAAAATGGCTTCGGAGGGGGGGGGCTGCCATTTATAAAACTACATATCATAATAATTTCCATTATTCCATTAATGATAATTATCATTAATGATAATTTTATCACAATCAGAAATACACAATCAGTATTATCAATGTAGGCCTACATTTATTATTTTAATGTTATTATCATCATTATTATGATTGTTTTTTTATCTTAATAATAATCATTATTGTCATTATCATCCATTATTATCATTAAAAGGAGTAGTTATAGTAGTAGTACCACTTTCATCATTATCATCATTACCTATTATTATCATTATTACAATTATTATTATAATCACCATTATGGTTCTTATTTTTGTTTTATAATTATCATCATCATCATCATCATCATCATCATTCGCTAAAGTATCACCATCAGAAGTACTTGTATTATCAGAACAAGTATTATAGTAGTAGTGGTCGTAGGAGTAGTGGTATTACTACTATTACTACTATTACTACTACGACTACTACTCTACCACAACTACTACTTCCCCTGAATACTGCCTATATTTTCTTATCCTTTCCTTTACAGGCTTTCAACAGTGATGTCACTTCGCGATGGACCTGGAATCTCGTCGTATAAGCCTGTGATAGACAGCGAACAAGTTTAGTAGGAAAGATGCCACGAGATACTTTCAGGAAAAATCACAAAATCGGTATAATTGTCATTTTGTTACTTCTTGTAGCATTTTACTTGTTTCCTCCAACTCATAGCGTGTCAAAGAAAAATAGCGAAGGGGAACTGGATCAGAAAAACGTAGAAGAGAGACCATTATGGCAGAAAAGGGGAAGAAATAAAACTGAGCCTAAGAAATTATACGTTAGACATCCATCAGTAATAAAGAATATCCGCAAGAAAAGCCAGAGGTACAGGCCTAAGTCTAGAACTAGAAAGAAACCATCAAGGATATTCTACGGTGACTGTTACGCTTATTCATCTGCAGGAGCAAGGCTACTGCCTTTAGAAGTATTAAAACGTCATGGATGCGAGAAGCGCCTTCCAAAAGCCATGGTAATAGGGGTTAAGAAATGTGGTACGATGACTCTAACGCACTACCTTTCACTTCATCCTATGGTAGTCATTCAAGGAGAAGTAAGTGTTCCTCAAGGAACATACCTTAATGCTGATGATATTGGAAAATGGCGAGACCAGATGCAATGGTCTAGCCCAAGAATGTTTCCTATGATCGGTAAGCCCATTAACATGGCAAACGCTACGTTCAGATTGTTAAAATATCTGCTGGATAGAAACGCTAAAACGATCATGATAATCCGTGACCCGGTCGTTCGTGCTGTCTCTGATCATGTCCATACAGCTGGCATACTATCCAAAAGTACAGCGAGGACAAAAATTCAATCGTTTGAAAACATAGTAATTAACCATTGGACAGGACAAATCAATGAGGACATTCCTTATGTTGCGAAAGGAAGATACATTGAGATATTTCGAAAGACATTGAGGCATTTTGGACGCGATCGAATCCTTATTCTTGATGGCGAAGCCTTTGTTCAAGATCCTCTCCCCATCATGATACAAACGGAAAGATTTCTCGGTCTTCCGCCATTTTTCGAGAGGAAACATTTCATCCATAACCCAAAGACAGGGTTCTATTGTGCGAATGTTCCCCAGAGACCAAACTACAAGTGTGCGAATCCTAAAATAAAAGGACGCCCTCATCCTGAAATACGTGCAGTTGTATCAAAGAAGCTGTACGATTACTACCGTCCATATTCTATGGAATTCATGAAAGAAGCAAACGTTTCCTTCAAGTGGCTGTTACAGTAATCCATTAGAAACATTGTTGAATCATTGTAGAGATTATTCGATAAGGATCTCACCTTGTAACTCTACTTCGTGAATACATGATAAGATATTACTCCAAACACGATTCTTACCAATGAAATTACTCAAATTAATTTTTATTCGAAATTCTTGATGAAATAAACATTAAATCAAACCTTACCACTTTCAACAAATACGCAAACCACGTTTATTAGAGAGAATGAAAATTGTTCAAAGATAAAAAAATAAACATGAAGCTAGTTAAGACTAGTTAAGCTAGTTAAGAATTAGAAAATGATTTAGAAATACATGTATGTTTATTCCGATTTTTTTTAAATGGTGTGATGACATGTGATGTGTTGCGATGCATCAATTTGTAGCATGAATGTATAATATGTATTGATGTCAATCATTAAAGCAGTAGAAGTAATGTTCTGGGGAATTATACCCCAAAATATTTGTGTGCAACATAATCTAAAAGATTTCATAAATCTTTGTATTGCATGTTTTTTGTTAGTTGTTTTATACTTGCTATGAAGCTATTAACGTAAATATCACACATGATTTTTAGCTCATCCAGCCCGAAGTGCCAGATGATTATGCCGTGGCGTGGCGTCCGTCCACAATTTCAAACTGCTTCTTATTCGTCACTTCAAGTCTGATTTCAATTCTGTTTGCTTTATATGATAGCATTAGGTGGGGGTTTCAAAACTTCTACACAGAATTTTGAAACTCATTAAATATGCTAATTTATGCGTATTTTTAAAATTCTCACATTTAATGCTTCTTTTTCTTCTTTAAAGGACAAGTCCACCCCAACAAAAAAGTTGATTTTAATTAAAAGAGAAAATCCAACAAGCATATCACTGAAAATTTCATCAAAATCGGATCTAAAAATAAGAAAGTTATGGCGTTTTAAAGTTTCGCTTAATTTCACAAAACAGTTATATGCACATCCTGGCTGGTATGCAAATGAGGAGACTATGATGTCATCCACTAACTATTTCTTTTGTATTTTATTATATGAAATATTCTAATTTTCTCCTCATTGTTAAGTAATACAGCGACTAATCCCGTCCTGAACATGTGGAATTAGAATTGTTTGATACTACTGCATATGGTTCAGTCAAGTTGGTCCTTATTGTCAAATTTATAAAAAAATGAAATATTGTATAATTCAAAAAATAAAAAAACAAAAGAAATAGTGAGTAGTGGACATCATCGACTGACTCACCTAGTTGTGCACATCACTTTTTTGTGAAAAAATAAGCGAAATTTTGAAATGTCATAACTTTCTTATTTCACATCCGAATTTGGTGAAATTTTCAGCACTATGCTATAGTGTGATTTTTCTCTATTTATTCAAGTCAGCATTTTCCTGGGGTGGACTTGAGCTTTAATGGTTGACCGATTTTGATTTGTTTTCTTTCATCTGGTAGAACTTTATGAGGTTCGCCAAACTTTTAAACATAACTTTGAAATTTTCAGTAGAAAATTAATTATGCTAATTTATGCTAAATTTATTCATAAATCACAGAAAATGCCTCTTCTTCTTTATTTGCTGACCGATTTGGATTTTGTTTTCTTCCATCTGCTAGAGCTGCATGAGTTTTACCAAACTTGTACACACAATTTTGAAATTTTGTCTAGAGAATTGTTTATGCTAATTTATGCAAAATTTATTCAGAAACCACAAAAAAATTCTTCATTTGTTGATAAATTTCAATTATGTTTGATTTATACGATAGCTCGAGGTGGTGATACAAAATTTCAATACAGATTTTTTGAAACTCATCAAATATGCTAATTTATTAATATATTTTCTAAACTCATATTTTTGTTCCATCTGAGAGCTACACGAGATTTACCAAGGTTCTACACAGAGTTAAGAAATATTTACTAGAAAATAATTTATGCTTAATTTATATGAAATTTATTCATAGATCACAAACAATGCTTCTATGTCATTTATTCATCAAATTCAATTCTATATCCTCAATGTATGTCACAAATATAATTCACTTCAGTGTCAACTGGGCTGAAATTAAAATTGTGTGAAATTTCATGGCGAGATGCCGGATGAGCTCCACATCATTGATTTGCTAGTTTTAATATCTGCTCACAAAAAGAAATATGTCTGTTAAAAGATTTGTAGTGATTGTAATATGTGTTTTTGAAGTATATTATTCACCAATCTCAATGAGAATGAATTCAGTGAAAACGTAAGTGGTAACATGAATGCAAAGTATTAGGATATCAACAGAGAATAGCGGTATAAGAGCAATATGTTATTCTGTTTCTAAGTGTGACAATTCGTAATCAGGAGGAGAAAAAAAAATGTTTTCGATTATTTCGCAATACAATGTACTTTAAGTTTAATTGCAAATTGAAAACATTCCATGTAAATACATTCTAGTTTCTTTTTATTTTAATAACTCAATCATAAAGAGCTATATACCTCTCTAATTTAAGTCAAGTTTCAAGTTCATTTTCATTTCTACAAAATATTATACATGTCATCAATGTAGTAACAATAAATTAACAAAAATCAAAATGCAGAAGTGAGGTGATCTATTAAAAGCACAGCTTGTAAGACATAGTCCTGAGAAACATACATATACAGTGCAAAGATACATTAGAAAACGTTATACATCATTTAAGCGAACTAAGAAAGGGTATAATAAACATGATAAATTAAATAAACATTAAAAATTACATAAAATATTATCATCCATATAAAGCGTTTTAGCCAAACCTAAGAAACGCGTATTTTGGGCTGCATCAATTGCCTGTACAGTATCAGAGCGTATTCCTAGAATGACCGAAATCCAAAGAATATAGGCTCCAGTACAAAATTTGCTATTGACTATGAGAGCGTATTCAACAGAATAGCGCGCATGCGCGAATGCGTGAAATATAGAACGTGTAAAACAATGAAACGTAGACAAAAAACAACAAAGCAATGCGATGCGCAGCATAAGAGCACACCGACACTCAATTACATCATAATGAACTACATGCAAGTCGCATGTCAACGACCAAATTTGATATTATAAAGTGATGATGCCACTATGTGATAAGTTGATATGACTTGTTCAATTAAATTTCTGTCTCTCTTTTTGGTTGCTAGGGGTGGGATAGATGATAATAGTTATATTGGATGGCTTTATTTCATGGAATACCAGACATATTTCACTCATTAGGGCCAATATTCCACTCATCTGCGATTTGTGGAATATTTTCACTAACTTTTGGAATATTTCTGGTATTCCATGAAATAAAGCCATCCAATATAATACAATTATTTGCAAGACAGAGAGACACATACACAAAACTATTTGAAAAACATCTTCAAAATTGAAAAACATATATGTGTAAAAAAAACCTGCCCCCTTCTCGCTCACCTTGGTTTAATGGTGAGATACGTAATGATAATGATAATAACATATTTACCAACGGTAGACACTTCTGTTCCGAAAACTGTTCTCCCAGCGGACCCTATTAACCCGGCTTTAGCTCAGCTGCCTAGGCGCTCAAGCATGCAAGGAATTTCTTCCTACCGGTACCTGGGTTGAGTGCAGTACAATGTGGATGAGTTTCTTGCTGCGACCCTCTGTTTCAAAGTCAGAAGAATAATCCACTGGGCTACAACAATCTATGTATATGCTATTCATGAATTATTTTAAAAAATGTAAAGTTTCAGGTCTGAATATAACAGTTTTTAAGCTTGCGCTTCTCGCTGAAAATGTCATTAATGAAATACTTGGGCCTGTTTTTTCTTGAATTCCTACAAACAATCGCTTTTCATTTATGAATATTAAAAATTTCAAGCTCGCGCTTCGCGTTCGCAATATCTAATTGTCAGAAAGGTCTCCCGTTTATGATAACAAAAAAGCTTAAAATTTTCCTGCTTTTTGGGTCTCAATCCGACCAAAAAAACGCGCTTCGCGCTCGTATTATCATAGTTCTTGTAATTATGTTAAAACATTTATTTTTTATCTGTGCATCCTCTTTATCCCTTCCCTTTATTATTATCATCATGGATGGCCACATATATGACTCGTTTAAGTATAGTTATTTTCATAACGTACGGAATGCCGCATATATGACGATAAATGCACAGACGGAGGTCAAAAGAAAGGCTGAACCAACCCCAATAGCGACGGATGTATAATAACGAGCATCATGAGAGGCGAGTACTGCATTCGATGTCTGCCCAGATGACATGTACCTCTTTACCTTAAAAGGGCAATAGAAATATATATAGAAAATAATAAAAATAGGTGTCAAAGTATTTCATTCAAAATATTTATATTATAATCATAATACTCAGATTCATATAGCGCAAATAACAATGAAAAGTCTCTTAGCACTTTGATATTTGAAAATGGTAAAATAATAAGAAGAAAACAATGAGCCTAACATTCTAAAAGTCTTATCTTTGGAAAAGATAAGACTTATATTTAGGCTTTATTGAATAGGTCAAGAAAAGAACATCTCAAATGTCAAGTCCACCCCAGAATAAATATTGATTTAAATCAATACACTAATAAATGTTTGAATCCTAATGAAGCACTTGTACCAACCTTTAGGGGTGTAATCTTGCACCCTAAGTGGCAAAAAGTGAAAAAATGCACCTTTTTATCATTAATGCACCAAGAAATGCTCGCTTGCACCCTAATAGGTGCAAATATGAACCTGTTAAGGTGCATAGTACTTGACATTAAAAAGGGTTCAAATTTGAACCTTTATCACATTGTTCAATTTCGTACCCTGCAGGGCACTTAATATAGCTAAATGCACCCTCAAATGAGCATAATTACACTCATTAGCATCCATTTGGGTGCAGCTTTTGTACCAATCCGGAGGGTTCAAATTTGATCCCCTATTTCTTAGTGTGAAGAGAGAAAAATCAAACAAGCATGATGCCGAAAATTTCATCTGATTCGGATGTAAACTCAGAAAGTTATAACATTTTAGAAGGTTCGCTTATTTTTCACAAATAGTTATATGTACAACTTAGTGACATGCAAATGAGACAGTCGATGATGTCCCTCACTCACCCTTTCTGTTGTTTTTTTTATTATTTGAATTATACATGAATGGGTACCCGGCAGGATTAATTCCTTGAATGCATGAGCGCTGAAAGGCAGCTCGAGCTAAAGCCAGGGTAATAATAATAATAACAACAACGCGCCTCGGAAAAGAATATTTCTAGATAGATGGCGCTATAAAATGCCTATTATTATTATTATTATTATTACATGTACAATATTTTAATT
Organism: Lytechinus variegatus; assembly: GCF_018143015.1. Taxonomy (NCBI): domain Eukaryota; kingdom Metazoa; phylum Echinodermata; class Echinoidea; order Temnopleuroida; family Toxopneustidae; genus Lytechinus; species Lytechinus variegatus. The sequence goes on from NC_054741.1 coordinate 78,524,515, forward strand.
TTTACTAATTTGACATTAAGGATCAATTAAACTGAGCCATACAATGTTACAACCACATGCATTCATAATTCCGAAGCTTCGTTATTCCGAAGGTTCGGATATTCCGAAGGTTCGTTATTCCGAAGGTTCGAATTTCAGAAGGTTCGTAATTCCGAAGATTCGTTAGTCCGAAAACAAAGTGAGGTTCGTAATTCCGAAGGTTCGTCAATCCGAAAACGAAATGAGGTTCGTTAGTCCGAAAACGTATCGTTTAACGAACCTATTTCGTTTTCGGACCAACGAACCTTCGGAATAACGCCACAAATGTTCGGATTAACGAACCCTGTTACGTTTTCAGATAACGAACATCGAGGTTTTGGCAATTTACGTGTTTCAAAATTACGAACCTTCGGAATAAAGAACCTTCGGAATTAAGAAGTGTAACCGTTACAACAAAGGTAATATCACACGTTCAGGGAGGAATAAAACTTTGACAGGACAATGAGAAGAAAATTTAGAGTATTTCATATTTCATGAAATGAAATAAAATACAAAAGAAATAGTGGTTGAGTGATGTCATCAGTCTCTTAATTTGCGTAGAAACCAGGATGTGGATATAACTGTTTTGTGAAAATAAAAAATGTCATTACTTTCTTATTTTACATCCGATTTTGATGAAAATTTTAATATTATGCTTATTGGATTTTTCTATTTTAATTCAAATCAACCGTTTGTTGGGATTGACTTGTCCTTTAAATAATATCAGGAAGTTTGTTCCAGAGATGAGAGACAGCATATTGATACCCTCTTTGGAACCTCAACTTAGTTACCCAATCGGAAGCTGCTTTAAGCATATACAGGGGCCAATTTTATGCTGACATTGAATGCAATCTTTAAGAAGTTTAGGTTAAGGAACATTTTCAATTTATCTGTCACTGTAAATTGCGACATGATATTAAAACTCCAGACAATGCTTTAATGATTCTTTTGATCAATGTATCATATGTTGCATAAGATAATCCATTGCAATTATCAATATCGCTGATTACAAATACATTAATTAAAGGGAATATATAGGCCTACCTTAATGGACTTTGTGAGGGCGCAAATACCAACCGGGAAAAAGCAACACAAGCAGGCGAAGAGAGCCAAGTAAAAATAATCAGGCTGTTCTATCTCGTTTGGCTTTCCATATTGTAAAATATCATGTACTGTGACAAGCTCATTGGATACCTGACAGAGAGATATATTTATAGATAAAATATATTGATAGATAGATAGAGATAGACAAGTACATTGATAAAAAGGGGGGAGATTAAAGAGAACACGCAGATTTAATGTTTTCCTTGAATAATAATAGCCTTTATTGATACTTTATAACAAATTCTTGCAGCCATGGCTGAATTAAAAATGGCATTACACTGATTCACATAAAAATTGATTCAGTTGTAAATATACAAAAAAGGTGGTTTAACATGAAATCAGTACACGTTAAAGGGTTATCTCCATTCGACTTTACAAACATTATCTGAGAAAAAAATGTGAGATATATAGGTCAAGGAATTGACATAAAATTCATCCGGGAATATATGGATTATTGGTTAAATAGTATACACTGTTAAAAAACCCTGATTTTACAGAAAAAAAGAAAGAAGATTTTGCAAAAAGCAATAACAGAATCATTCTGTTATTTCATAAAATAGGAATTTTTCTGCAATTTAACAGAACAGTTCTGTTTAAAAAGGGGAAAAGAGTGTTTTATTAAAGGAAGGTTCCATACACCAAATATCAATTTCCTGTATAAGATTACGCAATCTGGTAAGATTACAGGTGTTCTCGAGACTCTGCTGCAGGAATTTCTTTTATTCTAAGGATAAATTTTCTAACAGTGTAGTTGAAAAAGTATATCGACCAATGATTATTCAATGTCTGTTTTTCAAAGGGAACATCAAACATCTCGTATTCGTATAAGAGAGTCCCACTATTATCATTTTGTGGAGCGGGGGGGGGGGCTAATGTTTTTCCTCTTCACATCACTGTTTTACAGTCTCCTTTGTGAATCTTTCTTTTCTCCCTTTTGAAGACAAGAATCAATAATAAGAAAGAATGCATCCCATGTGAGTTGATAATTCACCATAATAAGACAACACCCCACTTGTACTTTATTACATCAACCTTGCCAATTGTTTCTGGTTTTGCAAATTTATACCGCAGATACCGAATCTTACATGTTGGTGATTATCAGGCTCAGCGATGATGATGATTTGAGACAACTCAATTTCCTCTGGTTTCTCTTTCATCCTTTTAAAGCATTCTGCTTAAGTACCCTCACCAGTTCATATACCTTCTTTGACGCCACAGTTCTCTTCTTTTCAAAAACCCTTGGAGTGAAAAAAAAGAAAGGTTCTCTTTTCATTCGAAGTTTGAATATCAAGAAACTTACCCCCCCCCCCGTTAAACATGTTTTTTTGTATACCACAATATACCTAAGATATGCCATATATAACAAAATACTTTTCGACCAACTCCCTTTATTTCCAGAATCATGTTGATTTACCAAATAATCAATAATGGATTCGTATACTTCACTGCGTTTATGTGTTGGAAGGGAGTACTGAATCATTATGTTTGAAAATACATATATTCCAAAAAACTCCTGTAAACTTTCATCGTCATTCGCCCGAAGAAGTCAATTAATAATTTGCGAAACGTGGCAACATATGAGCTTATTCCCATTTTAAAAAATATAATTTCTCATATTGAACAAAACTGGATAAATGAGAAGAAATTACATCAGTTTATTCTGTAAAATGTATAAGGATTTTTTTTTTTGGGGGGAGGGCAAACTTAATGGAAAATCGATATAAGAGCCCCTAAATTTTTACCAAACATCATAAAAATTTTCGGTGGATAGTCGCGCAGCAAGTGGCAAGGAATTTCACCTATTTTTATTTTGACGTTAAATGTCTGCCAACCTGCTGCGCCACTTTTTACCTTAACACTGGGGACCTTTACACTTATTTCACCTTTAATTAGGATCTTCCAGGGTAAAATTAGGCCAGAAAAATTACGGTTTCCCCGAAAAAACTACCATAGACTTTTTTTGAACAGCATAGACCCCTACGATAAAAATTCTTAATTATAGACCGATGCTATCAGAAAAAATAACACCTGCTATATCATTAATAATTACATAACAAATTTTGAATTCCCTGCATGATTCAACTTTTGTCTAGTCCATGTCAGTCAGAGAAAGGCAATTGAAAAAAAAAATAGAGAGCAAGACTAGAGCAAAAAAATGACATACACCATTAAATAACAGCCCAGATTAATATTTTCTTGTGGTTAGAATAGAAGATCGCCCTCTGTTGTTCTTATAGTGGCATATTTGAGTGTTCAGTGTCTGAGATGATATGTTTTTATCTTTGCCATAAGAATAGTACGGATGGAAATCTAGCGTCTTTCAACATTTGATCGAATAAGATCTGCGGCATATAATGAAAAATATTCGAATTTTTTAACAATGTCAGCTATATACAAAGTTTGGGACAAAGTAGCAATTTCTTCCTATTTTTAGTGCTTTGTGAGAGGATGTCTAAAATAGCAACATGAAATGTACTGCTGTGGAGTAGAAAAGTTGATAAACAGACGATTTCCCTAATATTAAATATAATATTTACAATTACAATCCCATGATCTATATGACCCCTCCCCGCGTTTGTAGCCCAAGAAAATTCATGAGGAAATATATTTGAGGAAAAATATATTTCAAATTCACAAACTAGTTTTCAAACTGTACAATTTATCTGAACATCAAAAGGTATTTCAAAATGAAAAAAAGATTGGTTAAAACCACAACGGCAAATAGATTTCTCATGATTTAAGCGATCTATTATCTTCTGCATATTTACAATAACATTATAAAATCACCATTTGATTCTGCTCATATGCGTTGGACTTTGTGAGATCAAAGTAAAGAAAGGTGCATCGACATGCTGTGGAGATAGCATTGACAGGTACAATACTAAGACAATGGCGAATGTACATCCATTATGACATTTGGTCCTTTTTCATGTTTGGTTCAAAGTTTAATAACCTTAACTCTAAATCCGAAGTAAAGACAAAACCTGTATTCGGTTTTGCCCATTACCTAGGTATAATCCAAACAAAACTCTTGAAAGCTTTCAGGTTGGTCAAAACTACTATATAGATATATCATATTGCATAAGTAATATGCTGTACATTCAGACACTATACTAGAACTATTAAGTTAACAATAACATGATTATAATCTCAAGGATCAGTTTAAGAGTGAATTAACATGGCTTATCGATAACTTACCATGCAATATAATGCAACTCCCAATCGTTTTGGTGTGATGTTTCATGGTAGGCACCAATTTACTGTTGGGATAAGGCCTTGTATTGATCTTGTCATTCTTCAAATATTGATACTTCACATGCACTTCATGTTTGCACGTAATATCTTAGAATGATTCGATTCACATTAATTTTAGGTATGCAAATCCCCCAATTCGTGACAAACGGATTCATGAAGTAAATCAGGTTTAATGTGCAAATTATTGGAGACTAATATTTGTAATCAGGAATAAAAAAAAAAAATAAAATGAATTAGAAATATAGTTGTCATGCGCGATTATAGGTTATATGAATATGATATATCCGCATACATTCGTAATTCCGAAGCTTCGTTATTCCGAAGGTTCGGATATTCCGAAGGTTCGTTACTCCGAAGGTTCGTTGGTCCGAAAACGTAATGATTAACGAACCTTATTTCGTTTTCGGACCAACGAACCTTATTTCGTTTTCGGATTATCGAACCTTCGGAATAACGCCACAAATGTTCGGATTAACGAACCCTTTTACGTTTTCGGATTAACCAAACTTCGGAATTAGGAACATTCGGAATTACAAAGTGTAACCGATATATCTACAAACATGTAAAAAGTGCATTATTTTACTCGTATAGTGCTTATCAATACAATCCAGATTAATGAATTTGATCTTTAAAGATCATTTAATATAATTATTCGATTTTACATAAAAAAATATATATTTCAGCTGTTCACTGATAAACGTAAAACTTTCATTGTTTTTAAAATTAACAGGCTGCAATAAAACTTTATCGGATGCATCAATCAAGCGATTTCTTCACGAAAAAGCAACACGGCAAATTTAAAGTAATTTGAGAATATTTGTTTTTCATTGTTCTGTTTGTATAGCTACACTCTGTTAATCATTTGTAGCCCTGGCTCGGTACCCCTTTACAGCCACTTCTTCGTCTGGAAAAATCAAATGAATTACAACTTTTTTACCACCGTCTTTAAAAATAAATTGTTTCAGTTCCTTCTTTCCGATTTTAAAAAACAAAATAAAACTAAACTGATTAGAAAATAAATGTGAAATTCATACTTACCTCTGTTGTTGTGTGCAGACTGTTTACTTTCAGTTAGACTATCTGAGGACGCATCTTGGTTTAAAATAATAATGATGAAAACTCTTTTCTTGACCTTGCAGTGAGCCTGTAATTCTTAAATATGCAAGGCATGAATGGAAAGTGATTGGTTTTGTAATTCGATATGAGGAAATGAACTAATTATTTGAATTCATATTGACTTGGTTAAACGAAATCAGCATGATGTATTCAATGGAAACCACTCATGTCCAGAGAAGCGGCAATCTAATGATTAGATTCGGTTTAGATTTTGTTTTATTGATTTTATTGTGTGAAATAACGAAATTCAATAGATGATTTTTTTTTGGTTAATTTCCTCAATAATATTTCCCTTCTGTATGTGCAATAATGATGATAACAATAATACATGAAATGGATTTCTCTTGAATACATTACAATTTAATCAACATTTTTCTCTTTCTCATCTTCCTACAATAATTGAATTAAGCAGATAAATGAAATAAGTAAATAGTAAATATTACCGCTGTTTACAACCAATAAGGATATGTATACTTTTTCAGTCATGAAATTTTAAATGATTAGCTTTTTAAGATATCAATTACTCCAAAGCAGCAAAACAAATGTAATTCTTCATGTTTACACTCTTAAAGAGTTTGGGCAAAAGATGCCCAAATCCTTAACCATCACAGGGTAACATACTGTCCACACAATCGGTTAAAATCTGCCCAAATCATGCAAATTGGGCAATAAAAACTAATAATTGGGTAATAAATTTGCTCAATTGGATAGTATTTGCCCAGAATATATATATTATTTTACCAACGTACATTACCCAACACAGTAGGTATGTTGCCAACATTTTCATGTGTGTATATTTTGATATCTTTTTTCTTAACATACAGTTTATCATATATATAGTGATTCACGTAAATGTATAACATACAATTCACTGATCAAAACATAAATAACTATCAAGATAGAAATTGTCGTTTAGAATATACAGTATTCTGATAATATAATAGGTCCACAAGAATAAAAAGGGTATTTGATCAGTGATCTAGTTTGTCTCTACAACACACTGAACCGAAATATTGGGAGTTTCATAGTTTATTAAATATTAAACATCCTATCAGGGTATCAGAGTAAATGTTTAAAGAAATCAATATAAGAAAAAAACAATAACAAAACTGCATTCAGTATTTGTGGATGGGTGAGGGTGTGTGGGTGTGGGTGTGTGTGTGTGTGTGTTTTTTTTTTGGGGGGGGAGTGGGAGGGGTCCGCAGAACCATAACTCCCCGTAACTACCAGTCACTCATGTAGCGCATGCATACATGTAGAACAAGCCCTCTTTTTCATAAATATACAATAGTCTTGCGTGGGAAAAAGTCTCTTGAGTTCGCATTTCAACAAAAGGGAGTCAGACTTCGCCTTTATTCGCTTCACTTGATTTGCACCCCCGGTTCCTTGATAAGTACAATACAGGGAAATAAATTTCTTTCATTCCCTTACTAAAACATACTGGAAGCTAAGAAAAATATGACCGAGTTTTTGTAAACGTGTTTTGTTCGTGACGTATCATTTGAAGGATGTTGGTAACAAAAAAAGAGGAAAAATTGCTTTTGGGAGTATTCTAAAGAATAAAGAATAAGGGTCGTTGAATTTCTTAAAGACTATAATAAAAAAGTGTCATTTATCTTTCATGAAAATAAAATGCTCCAAAGCAATCATTTCGTCAAATTATGATAAATCTCCTCAAATGTCAACCAACTAAGTCATGTAAGTTGACTTATCATCATATGCGGACAACCTTTCAGACACACCGGGGAAGTGTTGCGGGAGTGGGGGGGGGGGCTATCAAATTTTGTTCGAGCATCATATGAAAAGATGAGGAAGAAGATAATGATAAATAAAATCGGGACACCAAGAAAGACGAATGTCAAATTGAAAGGTGTAGGTCGTGTATCTTTTATTTATACTATACTAATAGTACCTATATACATTTTTGCCAATAAATTATTATTTGTATTTATTTTGTAAGAGGAAATGTATCACAACTTTTTTATGTTGTACATTATATTTGTTAATAATTTCTATTGGAAAAATGCTGAAATCAAATCAAATCAAATATTACCCCTGTGATTCACTTGAAAAAAAGACATCCGACGTCACTTAGGTGGCATGAAAATACCCTGGGACTGCCACCTGAGAAGCATCACTCCAATAACCATCTGTAATAATTTAGTTATCATGGTCACTGTTCATTTATGAAACATTATTCATTAAAATTTCAGCTTTTCATTTGTACTTTTGAAAACTAATTTCCATTTATTAGGATCTTTCTTAATTTACCACCGAATTAAAAATGTTGATTCTTGATTAAACGCTATTTCGTGGCCCGAGATTAAAGAATACATTAACATGATAGAGATATGAGTGGAACATTGATGATAATAATAATAATAATATAGGTTTATTTACCCAGGGAAGCCACTTCAGTTCTGAAAACTGTTCTCCCAGCGGGCCCTGCTATTATTATTACCCCTGCTTTAGCTGGGCTGCCTATAGGTTACTCCTCTGTAAAGAGAGTTGCATTGGCTTCCAGTGAAGCAACGTATTGTTTTCAAGATTATGACCATTGTTTTCAAGATTGTCCATAATGAAGCTCTCATCCGCCTACATCAGTCAGAACGTCCCGGGCTTCGCTCGAGTACGGTCATTACTCTACTCCATATTCCACGGACAAATACTAAAGCAGATGACAATGCGTTTCAGACATGTGCCCCAAGCATTGCCAAGACTCTGGAATGACCTTCCAAGATATATGAGACTTTCTCCTTCTTTGGAAGTATTTAAGAAACATCTCAAGACTGCTTTTTAATCAATAATATTTACATGTATTAGTGATTATAATTGTTTTATTCCATAACTGTGTAAAGCGCTGTGAAACGATTATATATTGTAAGAGCGCTATATAATATAAATGAACATAATTATTTAGGTGCTCATACATAGATTATTTGTGAAAGATATCTACCCATGATATTAACTTTGCAATCAAAAGTGACCTCAAAGGTAATAATAGCCTATTAATCGAACATTTTACCATGATAATTACCGGAAGGTATTGACAATTTTGTCAACTAACCCTGCTGGAAAGAAAATAGTGTCACACAGTGTAACCATAGTGTGTTCACATGGTGGATTGTGAAAATATTATTCGCACTGTTAAAATGCTCAGATTTCAACAGTGTAAAGCTTTCCACACTGTGTGGACACATCGACAGTGTGACTGTTCACAGCATGTTCACATGGTCGAGTATATATGTGAGTCACATTGTTTAAATGCTCAAATTTAACAGTGTGAAGGTGATTTCACATTGTGCTCCACACTGTGAAAACTCTGTGGCACACACAGTGGGATACTGTGTTATTTCCTGTGGGGAAGATATCACCTTTGAGCTTTTTTTAGTCAGTAAAGGTAAAGAAATTGTTGACGGAAACAATTTAAAAGCGGTTAGTTTAACCATAAACCACAACCCTGAGGCAATGTTACATTATATACGATATTATTATCTGATGAAAATATTGTGTTTTCGATGCTCTTTATCGCGTCACTGATTTTGTCACCCTGGTAAATACCACAAATTAAATCACTCAAAAGCTTCTATTACATATCTAAACCTGAAGAGACTAACAGGGGACGAGACCTTGGATCTCGTTGACATTGACTTCGTGAATATTTACAGTGTTTCTTTGAATTGTGGTACACTTTATGAATATGACAGTCTTGTTTGGTTGTTATGTTTGTTACTATGGGTGTTAAATGTTATATACCCAAAGATGGTTTTATGTTTATGCATTATTAAAGTTAATGAAAATCTGAAGATCTACCAAAACCACAAGGCTTACCATCAGAAAAAGCAACATGGAATAAGCTTTGTTATTCTTATTTTATGAAGACTATGGATTTAACTGTCAACATTAATAGGTTCAATGTCATAATTTATGGTTGACAAAGATTGCGTAGACACTCAAAATCTTTCATTACATTTAAAGCTGAAAAGGTAGCGTTATTTATGTTATTTGTATAAATAGATGTCTGCGTAAAGGTCAACGGTTGTGTGCGCGAGGGTGTGGGCGCGCGCACGTGTTTTTATTATTCTGTTTTATTATTAATTGGAATATCATGCTTGGAAATGTTTCCACACCATATGAAAGAATTAGAATTATATTTTGCTATGGCAAGTTATAGAAGATATTCGTTGGAGACTGCGTCGATCCGCATGCAGGGTTGTATGAAAAATGTTGTACTATATTCAACCAGACTCCACGAGGTTGAAAGGAATATTCCTCAAAATCAAATCATTGATGATTATAATTTAATGCTATTTGATACAATATTTACATATACAATATTTTGTTTAAAAGGGTGCAGAATCAAAATACTATTTTACAAACCATCCTGCCAGACTTTTCTATTTCAACAAATAAGATAAAAGACAGAAGGAGATATGGGTGAGTTACAGGGAATGAAATAAAAGAAGGCGGGTATTTTCTTCAGTGGAGCACTGAAGCATCTTAGTTTGTACCCTTTGTGTTTTAACAATAGTTGGTCTTTTATGATTGGAATTTCAATCGATTCTACCAAACACGGAGACTCTTTAGAACCCCAGAAGAGATTATCAAAACATTGGGATGACAATTTAGATTTACATGTCTAATCTGTCTAGTTTCCAATGAAACTTTTCCTTTTAACAGTACTTAGCGTATTTACGAGTAGTGCGGCTTAAATGTTTAAAAGTATTTAGCTTTGAGAATGTTTCTTTTATGCACTTTTAAATGCCCTTGTTTCAAGAGGCTCTCGTGCTACCGATGATTTATTTAGGATTGTATTATTGTGGTACTTGTCTGTAGGTGTATCCCACGTCTACATCAAGAAAAAAGCGTTCCGTGTAAAGCCATGAATAACAATTGAATTTACACAGCTCCATGGAAAAAAAAACAAGCGAGAAAATAAGAGTGAAAATCAAACTCACGTTCCTGTACCTTCCGTACTCCTGTACTATATGAAGTCTAGTCCTACCCTTTGATGTCACGTAAAAAAGATTTTGATTTGATTTGATTTATTGTTTTCTTCTGAATTCATAACATTCGTATACAATACAATTTCATTACATAACAAACATTATACATTGACAATTGATTTTGGTATGAATCATAATGAAAAGAAACAAAAATAAAAAAAAGTCATTTTAAACAAATAAGATCTACTACCAACAAAAAATATAACATTTACATTTTCCAGGAGAAGGATTGTCATTATAAGCACATTGCTTGAAAAAAGATGACAACCCAGGAAAAAACTCATTAAATTAAATAAATACACTTGTAAAGCAGAATGGAAATGTTATTTTGTTCATGATTTCTTAATGATGAAGATGGAGATAATAAGAATGAGGATGATGGTGATAACGGTGAAAATGATCCATCAGTTTTCAAGACGTACTTCATGTACTTTGTTTTCTGCAATTTCTTGATAAAGATCTTCCAAAATGGGTATGTGATCTCGAAAATGTACTGAAACACACCAAATGGGGCCTGTTGCAGAAAGAGTTGCGTTTAAACGCAAGTAAAAAAAATCAAACGCAAGTCCCAAATGCGCGCTGTTGATTGGTTGGAAATCAAGTTGCGCATGATTTTTAGAGTTGCGATCGATTGCAACTCTTTCTGCAACGGGCCCCAGCTCGATTGCTTTGGATCCACGTACACCGTTTATTTTTGCTTACCCCGAAGAGAAAAAAAAAATCATGCTCAAGAGGCAAACACAAACAAAGTTCCAGCTTGTTTAGAGTAATTCATCACTTTATACTTATGTTGTACACAGGGATTGAAATTAATATAAAGTCCTGATTGTGAATACATGGATAAACTCCACTCAGTCAGTTTCGCATAGGCGAATCTATTAATTCAATTCAGCAGACGATCATTTCACAAGCAGTAAATTTTGATGTACGTCACTCAGGGTCATTGCCATGGCAATCTTTTCGACGAACTCAAATTTGGTATCCTCCAAAAGGTATAGATCGTTTCCAGGTATCATATTTTTATTGATCCCCAAATGGAAAAGAGTTTAGAATTATCATAATTATACTCATTGCCTAAATTAATTGGCATTATGGTATTACAGAGTTTTCATGTATTAGGATTATTACTGATATTTATAACGTTATATAGTCAGTTTATTTATATGTTCATAGCAGTAACTTCATGACTATAGTAAAATGTCTAGTCATTATAGAATAAGGTATAATGTGTACAAATGGTCTGGCTGAGATATTTTCTGATGAAATATACAATGAGTAATATTTTGTTTGTGTGTGTGTGTGTGTGCAATAGCAGAAGAAACACGGAGAATACCTTTTCTGACAAGGTCACTTTGGAAAATTGTTATATTTGGTTGACTTGAGAAAGTTTCCCCTATTCCATCTAATTGCATGATTAGTATCTATTCAGCCTTTCAATGCATAATCTCACTTTTTTTTACCTTCAAACTTCTTATAAGATAATACTGAGACGGATTTCTCTTCATTAACTGAGGATTAGAATTAGATGAAAGGAAACAGTTAAAAGTAAAGGACACTCTCCTACCGAAACAAGATGTAATCCGACCTTTCAAAACCAGACGAATAGAAAGAAACTCGCTTCATCGATTGCATTGTCAACTCATTCCAACCATGCCTTCTAATTTCCCCGAATTCAGATGAAAGTGTTTATGTTCTAGATTCTATCAAAATAATGAAAGAGTTAACATTTTGCTGAATATTATATCGTTACTAACAATATAAACTCTCATTTCCGCGATTATTTGATGTAAATCACATGGACCGGATTTCAAGAGACGAATTCGTGTAAAAGTATATGCAAAAGAATAGGAGCGAAACAAGGAGGTAATGATTTAAAACATTAAATATATAAGCCCAAAGAGTAAGAAAACAGGAACTCTCAAGGAGGGATAAGTGCCCCCTGCATCCGCTTTTGTTTTTCATTATGATCCAAGCCAATAGTTACGCACGGTGTATAACACATTTGATAGAAATATCGAAATTTGACGAAAAGCTATCAGGCTTTGGAAAATGAGTTTAATAAAGACAGTTAAGAGTATTTGAAAGGATCTATTGACGCCTTATTTTCATATTTGTTTAGAAGATTAGAGATCGTAGCACTGAACAAAATACCAATTTCTTGAAAAGCGTTCACCTTTCCTTCACCTATTTTGTTCGAGTTAACTCCTTTGGTCTCTTTTATATTTATTCTGTCAGCCTTTAGCACTTCACACAAGTCTCCATCCCGTTAGGCATGTTGTTAGATAATATGAGTAAATATTGAGTGTTAGAATCATTATTATTTACTCCCACTCCCTTCCCCTGTCTCTCTATCTCCCTCTTCATTTCTATATCTGCCTGTCGGATTCTCGTATCTACATGATTGTGTGTGTGTTATGTATGAGGGTGTGTGTGTGTGTGTGTCTCTCTCTCTCTTTCCCTCCATCACGATAGCTTATTTTGCGTGTTTGTACATGTGTTTCGAAGGAGAGTAGGCATGTGTGAATGATTAAAATGATAAATCATGTTTATCCGTTCTTTTCGCTTAGCACACCATTGACGATCTGAATCATATTTTCATAATTCTTTTCACCCACCACATTTTCTGATATCAGTACGAGCGGGTAACATGCCCAGATTGGCTAAACCTAAGATTATCCACCTGGTAGTTATTAATATCCGATCATAACACAATGAAAATTTGCTTGGTCATCTTATACTTCTAATCAAACTGACATTCAACTGCCCATCCTTCAATATCAAACACAAAAACTATATACCCGACATCGATATACCACATCTCAATTTCAATCGACAAACAAGCAGGCATCGAGCCTGTCTTTCAGTCTTGTTCTGTATTTCATGTCATTTTGAAGCCTTTAGAAAACGTGCTTTTCACTGTCTATTCTGTGTGTTTTTCATTTGTTCCTCTGGCGTGAGACAATATTGACTCTATCAGTCGGTACAAGGAGACGCCAAATTTGTTTTGGCGTTACGCGTCGAGCGCATCCCATTAGGATAGGTAACCTTCAGTATTAAACCAGAGGAAAATGTGTTGTAACCGTGAAGGTCAATGATGCTTTTAACCCATTTCACGATAGATTTACACATTGTTAATCATTATAGCCATGACCTTTATTAATGGTGAAATGTACATGTATAGTTCAGGTGGAGAAAAGGGGAATAAATGTGAAGGGAAATAAGATGACAGACGTATGGGTACATTGTATTTTGGCATGAATAGGGATCATTTTTTCTCAAAAGATGTTTTTTATGGAGGGGAGGGGGCATTGTTTTCTCAACTCTCATTGTTCCTTTCTATCTTTGTCATTTGTGATATCCTCCTTTTCCTTCTGTCTCTTGCTCTTCAGCCTCCCCCTTCTCTATCTCTGCCTTCGATTTCTTTCCCTCTTCTCATAATTCTCACCCCCAATGTTCATCACGCGCTACACACTAAGAAAAAAGGATGCAGTTTATTGTCACCTGTCAAATGCAACACTGGAAGTGCAACTTTTTGGGTGCTACTTTGAATGAGTATTTTTTTATCTGAACTATGAAGATAAGTACACTTTGCACCCTTCTATGGTGCAAAGTGGTAACCCTTTGAAAAACATTTTTGGTGCAATTTTGCTCCAAAAGGTTGACGCCGATGTAGCATTTAGAGTGCAAAACTTTGGCCTTCTATCTGGCGCCATAGCTGTTCTTGAACAAAACGGATTTGAGTCTAGGGCGAGTGAATACCTCAACGAGTTTAGAGTTTTAAGCTTTCTTAAACTGCTTTTGAATATGTTTCCAGTTAGCTTTTTTTGTCTATATACCTGTCTAAATTTATCATTGGAAATAAATCTGTATGATTTTATCAGTTATTATTGAAAGAAAAATAAATATTCTACGTTGAATAGTGTGCAACAGCTATGACGATGCTGTCATCTCATGGTGAAATTTCTACATTTTTAGTAGGGAAACTATAGAGTTCGTTCAAGAAAAAGAGTAAAACACGACATATTGTTCCTGCGCAACTTGATTTTGGCATTGAAATTCCAAACTGTCTTTGTTTATATTATCATATATATCATATATTATCATAGCTTTTCACATTCCTGTGTTAGAAACAAAACCAGTGAGAAACTTGGTTCTGTTTTGCTGGGAGGCATTGTATAAGAAGTCCCAACTCTACACAGCCAGTAATCTGATATAGAGAGCAGGTGGATGGTGGAAGTCGATGTGGGGGGGGGGGGGTTGGCAGTGCATGGATGAATGCTACTCACGTACTCCAGATATACCACCACACGCTAATTAAAAGCCCCTCCAGATTGCTATTTACACAGAATGTTTCATTGCCATTAATGTTTGCCTAGAATCAGTCTTCCATGTATATCACGGCTGACGGCCGGTTAATAACATCGAGTCATATCATAAAAACAATAATTGTGATGTAATGATACAAATATGGAATATGGATATAATTTCATTGTACATGTTTGAATGTGTGTTTTTTTTGGTAAGATTTATGGGGAATTTCCAATTGTACCAACCATCCCACGTTTGAATGATTAATGAATAATTAATTGTACTCTAATTCAAATGTTAATAGATAATAAAATGGTGTTCGTGTTATTTTTTTTTCAATTTTTAAGTGAAAGTAACCTTGTCTGGTTCATATTTGGGTTGTACAATCTTTTATCAGCGTAATGCGGTGGATATGTGTTTATACCACAGCGATAATAATTCCGCTAACGACATGATATCCATGATAATGTGGTTTACATGTGTACAAATGATGTGGTGTCATGTATTGAACGAATTTGTGGTTTTACTTTTCTTTTAAAATGGCCTTGACAAAGTTCATAACCATAATCATGACACGATATATACCCTATTTATTTCCTTAAATTTGTTTGTTGCTTTGCGCCGTTTTATTTCAACATATATATATACACATGTATATTTGTAAACTTGTTGATGCAACCATAATAATGTAGGCAGAGGGGGTCTCTATTAATACTTTGCTAAAACGAGGGTAACAAATGCCTCTCGATCGATTATTTTTTTCTTTCTCGAAAATTGAATGATGTTAAGAAAGGACATGCTTTGTTCGTCTTTTCTGTGGTTGTGTTTCGGGGTCTCTTTCTTTGCAAATAGAAGAAATACGATTGATATGCATTGTTACGATGACACGTCCAAACTGTGAATGGTAAACAAAACGCCCTCGTGTCTCATCTTCACCTTTCAAAGTTATCTCTGCCAGAACCGTGACCAGCTGCAAATATTCGGATAATTTCTTCAATATTACATCATATCATACACAATATTATAATGTTAATGCATGTTTCTTTCTCTGTGATGATTTAAAAAATGAAACCATTCAAGCTATCATTAAGGAAAATAAAAAATTAATACGAATTATAGAATTAATCGTCACAGTTTTGGGTTTGTGCATTGTGGTTTAATAAAGTAAAATTTGAATGTTAAGGGCTTGCTGGGGAAGTTTCATTATATGTAAATGCAATTTTTGGCTTTCAACCCAGTAATCTGACCGGCAATCACTAGATGAGAAGTTAAAATCCTGCTGGTTCATATTTAGTTTTTCTGATTTATGAGATAGATTGATCAATGCGATCTTATTTACTGGGTTGGAAGCCATCAACTGTATTTACATATAAAGGAAATTGGTTAAAGAATCCAAACATTTCAAAAATTTTAAGCACCTTGCATCAATTAACCAATATGGAATTCCATGTCATAGAAAATATTTAGGCATTATGCATAATAAAACAAAATTCACTCATTGAAGCTGACTCTAAAGGGTCGCACTGAGTATTTGACGCATAGAATAAGATTCAATGCTACAAATGTTGAAATTCTATCTTCAAGATTTCTTTAATAATTGCTTCACTTTAAAAGATCTTTCATACAGATATATTTGGTTATATGAAAATAATAAAAACACACATTTCATCTCGCACATGAACATCATATGTTACAAGCATAACATGTTGAAATTACAAACAATATGATCATTTGACTTAATTTTTGGCATATTTACCCCAAAACATCATTGCCCAGGTCAAGAAAGTAACAGTCATCTTTAAACGCGAACCATTTACTCCTTAGGCTACGTCATCACTCATAATTGAAACTCTGAATACAAATTAATACATTCACTTGTCTGGGGGTAATTAAACTCTGATAATCAGAGCACAACTTTCCATATTATGTTTCTTTGACTACTAAGGTGATTTAACATTTCAAAGTTACGGATGACTTAACGAACGACCGGAAAAATTGCGTATTTGTAGTTTTTTGTTTTGTTAATCACATTCAGTAAAGCTCATGGCAACCAGGTGCTAATCTAGAATGTTAAATTTTCTGTCGTAAAAAATGAAACCATATTTCAGAGTCAATATCATTGAAGTTATGGAATACTCCTAGACAATATTATGATTGAAGTTGCTCTCTAATTAGTGAAATTTGATTGATTAACGCATATCATCCACATCAGATAATCTCAAATACGAAGGCCTATGCAAAGTATAGATTTGGCAATTATTTCACTGTCGAGAAAGAAATTGTCATTATAAACCAAAACAACATGATATATTTCAGTGATCAGATGCTCTGCTTATATACAATTTTGTAAAACACAGAAATTCGATATTCAGCACGTTTTAAATGACGTATTAATTTTTGTTTCCCTAATCACAGCGTTTATACTGGATGAAGTGTGCATTCTTTTCTCAGTCAAAATCCAGATGAACTAAGCAAAAATACAACAACATAGTTTTCAACACGATGAGGTTAAGCAATTGCTTAATCATCGTAATTTGTATCTCACATCATCTTTTAAGGCAGGTAATTGACGACAATTAGTCAAAATTTCCTTGTCACCATGAACACAAATGGCTTTCAGGACACATGTATATTGGATGACGCATCTTAAACAAAGCACTAATTACCATGATTAAAGGGCATTATTTCTCCATAATATGTGTTTTGAATCAATGTAGCAGTCACATCCAGACCGCCTTTACAGTAGACCCATCGAAATGTTATATCTTCAATGGCATACAATCGGTCGTATTGGAATCCATTTCATTGGTGTATTATACCTTGGTCACATTTGCTCTACGGCTCCCGTACGGCGAGTCGAAAACAGCCATTTTAACATTTTTTTTGTCCAACTACATATGGGTGGTTTGAATTAAAATTAATAAAACGGCCGTTTTCGACTCGCCGTACGGCCGCCGTAGAGCAAATGTGACCAAGGTATTACTGCGAAAGCGACATTTAAATGGGTACTTCGGGCTGAAAATGAGACAAATAGAACATTGAAAATTCAAGTAAAATCGGAAAAGGAATAACAAAGGACATTTAAAAAAATGCATTATTTTTGTGAAACAGTTCTATGCATGTCGTCATGAATAGTCAATGAGCAAATCGATGATGTCATATCTCCACTTGAAAATGAATACATGGAATTTCATTTTTTTCTCCAAGAACTAAAAAAATTGACCAAAAACTGATTTAATGCATTATATATTCTTGGTTGTAACTTATTTTATTATAAGAGATATATCATTCACACATGTATGAAAAAAAAATGAATAATTACGATTTCATCTAATAATTTAACAAGGAAAGTGGGGATGTGACATCATCAGCCCAACTAATGAATATTTTTGATGACGTGCATATGTTTTCACAAAATATTTCTAACGTTTAAAATATGATTACTCATTTGTTATCACATCTTGGTGAAGTTTTCGGCATTTTCCACGTTTAATATTTTACTCCATTTATTTAGATACAATTATTTTCAGCCCTGAGTACCACGTTACATGCTATCCCAAACATAAACTGTAATGACTCAATTAGAAAATTGACGTGATGTTGTACCAATGCAATGACTGTTACAGACTGTAGTCGTATGCTGATTACCATGCATTGGTTTAGAGAGTAATGAATACAGATTAGATTGTATTCATATTTTAAAAAGTCATTTCAAATTAACATAGGTGTTACTCTAAATAGTTTAAAAATATCATAAAGTTAATTAATTGAACTTTATGATATTTCTAAACTATTTAGAGTAACACCTATGTTAATTTGAAATGACTTTTGAAAATTAACACAGGTGTTACTAAAAATAGTTTAGAAATACCATAAAGTTCAATTAATTACATATTAAGTTAAGTTAAAAGGAGTTACATCGAAAATGGAATTACTGCTCAAACTACTTTTTCAGTTCAAGTTCAAGTTCAGAAAGATGTTTTTTCTGTAATGAACCTAAGCGAGATGATTACAGAATTAAAAACATTCGGAAAATGATGGCGTTTTCCTCTATTGAAATATCCGTGTTGTAAAAGATTCATCCTTACGTGTTCCTGGTGCTAGTGCTTAAAATCACTCATTTCCATTTGACAAGTCCACATCAAGATTTAACCAATATTCATTTGACACAGGTCGTAATCAAAACTAAATGGCGCGATCTAATTATTTTCAAACAGTCATAATAATAAATTTCAGAAACTTAGATATGTTATAGAACCTAGATATCCTCTTTGCACGTAATGGTTTTTTTTTATTTCATGTTCATCAATCATGTGACCCCTCTACCAGGAATGACATATACATCATCCTATGTGCACCTCTTCAACCGCGAATCGCACTGATTTCCTTTCTTTTCTGGACTTTTTCTGTACAGCACCAGAGTCATCAGGGCTGGCGCCCGACGTCAACGTTGATTGTGGTGATCGCCTTCTCAGGGTTACCTCGGGAGTTGTGATTCCTGAGCCCTCATTCTCCTTTTTGGGAGGACTAGCTTTGAGCGGAGGTGTCGAAGCAGGAGATGGGACACTCCTTGGAGATCCAGGAAGAGGGTTAGGTGATGTCTTTGGTGAAATAGGAGATGGAGTGTTCCGGCGTAAGTTTTCTGTTGGGGACGTACTCTTTATTTTCTGAAAGGTGGTTGATTTTGGTGTTACTTGCTGCCTGCTGTTATCACCTTGAACAGTGTTCAGTTGTCGAGGGGAATCTGGTGTAGTAGATTTTGGAGGGGATGGGGCCTTAGTTCTCTTGCTTATTTCGCTACTGTTCAATTTTCTTGGAGATATGTTGCCAGGAATCACTGACGCTTGAGGGGATGAGGGCGCTTTAACCTTGCCAGAATTTCTCTGTTGACTTGGTGAAGAGGATTTAGTTGGCGTGTACGATAGGGTTGGTGACGGTAACTTTCCTTCTTTTGAAAGATAGCTAGGTGTGTCAGGGGGGCTCATTGTCGTGATCATTTCTTTGGGTGACATTTCTCCGGAGCGAGGATCGAGAGTAAACACCGCATCATCCTCTTCGCCGCTGCTGATACGATCACCACGTGGAGATGTAGACTTCTGAGGCGACTCTAGTGGAGAATTCAAGTCAGGATTAAGTGCCACGGTTACCTCCACCTCTCTAAGACTATTGCTTCGTGTCATGTCTTCATCACTGAGGATGCCTTCCATGAGATCATTCTCCTTGTCGGAACTACTCGTCCCGACTCCTTTTGAAACACTATTTCCGTTGGATACATCACTGTCACCAGTACCAAGTTCCATTTTAGCACGTTGAGCAATGATATCAGCAACTGCTCTGTTACAATTACTTGTATCCTTATCTCCTAAGTCCGTTTTTTCACCAACGTTAAGGGTCACACTAACCGTTGATACAGGGGGTCTCTTTTTTCTCCTGGCTTGAAGTTGGTGCTCAGACGTACCTCTCTCGCGTAAAATGTGCACTGTTGTTGGCTTCTGGCTTTTCTGAGCCAACACCAAAGGGTCTTCTTTGCCAGAGTTTATTTTCTGAAAAGCCTTGACCAAATTCAGGGTTAGGTTCTTGGCCATGGCGGACGATTCACAGAAGACCGCATGGCAATCCCAAAAGTGATCATCAGCAGGGTTCTCGTTACGTGAAACGAAGCAGAAGATCTTATTGTGGTAGGGATCTGCAGCACCAAACGAGAGCTTGTTGATCGGGAAGAAAACACTGCCGAAAGGACCCTCTCCAACGAAGTATGGGGAATTTGCAAACATGGTTTTGACTCCGGCATCCAGGGGCTCAACTTTGATGCCGTTATTTATCACTTCAATCTGCATCTTGCTCACAGTTTTCGATTTATGTGACTTGTATTGACGATACATATCATCTACCGGTTTAAGGGTATTATCAAGGCCAACTTTACCCTGCATTTCCTCATATCCAAGATAAGTCACAGTGTAACGGCTCTGTGGTGACACCGGTTCAAAACTCTGGCTCCTTCTCTTCCAAAACGCCATTGCACCAAAATTTGGAGCCAAATTCACAAAATATAAATCCCTGTCTTCAGATAGCTGATCAGAAAATCACGTATAAACCGAAGGTATATCATCCGTCTCCAACGAGATACAAGATACTGAGGAGAAACGATGTGCAAAATGGTTTTGTCTTGTTTTGTTCAGAAACGATTCAGTTTACCGGTGTGGGGTAGTTTGCATATTGAACGAGTTGACAGACAATGCATGCTCAGCGCTCGGCTCGACATTTGATTCTATAGGTAGCATAACCCGCGCCTCGATAAGTCCATTGTCACCGACTGATTAAATGCAAAGTGGAGGTACGCCAAATCGAAAAGATCGGTATGCATGCGAGTGGTTAGCCAACCAGTGAAAGCGGGAGTGTACCTTCGGGGTAAAGTGTTGCCAAATGGTACAACATATAAAATTACCAAAATCATGCACTTTTCATTTTTATAAGAAAAATAATGACATAAAAAAATCCTTATTACTGTTACTCTAAAGAAGTGTATAGCACCGAATAGATTGTGCAGTTTAAACTTTACAACTGCACTGTTATCCGAATATGTAAATGGTATCAAATTGGCAACCATGTAGGAGACTGATAAACCAGCCATGTCAATAATTGCCTACCGTCTGAGCCCTGTGGCATACAGTTTTTTTTTTCATTGAATGGCGTAATGTATTCTATTGTTCAATACGAGGTATTGTTATCAACGTTGGAGTGTCAAGGGCAAACCTTTACCATACCGACTACGCTGGCATGACGACGACCTACATCTCAATTAAAAAAAAGAACATGTGTTGTTCTCAAGGAAGTAAAGATTCCCATGTGGAATAAGTGAGAGTGGATGTGGAATAGCATAAACACGAAATGAAAACCCCCTTTTTAAGTTTTCTATAATCGATTGTGAAATGAGAATGCTATAATCTAATCATTTTGTTTGATAATACCGATCCTGCTAATGGGGTTATTCTTTCCCCGTCTAAGCATAAAATATATTTCGCCTAACAAGTTATTAAAAGCAGGTTTTGTATCAATTATAATCATTTTATTATTTGGCTTCAAAACACTTGCGATGGTTAGTCTAATGTATTATATGTATAAAACGTTATGAATCAAGTAGTGATAATTGGAGTGACTTATTCTTGATTCTTGCATGGAATTAATGACAATTAATTCATTATTCTCCCAAAACTAAAAAAAAGTGAATATGGAAAACAATTCTCGAAGCTCTAAAGAACACAAACACAAGTAAATTGACTAAATAGCATTTAATTTGTTTTATTCAATGGGCTGATCCATAATAATTTTCCTCAAAAACTTCGCTTTTCATGAGGAATACATCACAATTTTTATTTACACTATCGTTCGTATTAATTCTTTATTATTGTAATTTTCAGCATTTTCCATACACTCAACAGCAAAGCTTGTACACTGGCAAACACTACAGTGGCAGATAAAAAATGACATTTATGATCTGTCATAAATTAAGACCATCTGTAGATCGATTTTTGCATGTCTAATAAAGGTGTGAGCATAGCAACGTCGTCATGATACGGATGGCTAAAATGAATGCAAGGGAAACAGCTGTTCTGGTTGTCATGACAACTAACGCACAGGTTGTATGCTTCTGGGAACATGTGAACAATTTCTTTATATTGTTCCATGCGCTTTATTTTTCAAATGATGATTTACTTTATTTATAATGCTTTTCTTTAGAAATTGATAGTAATGTTGAAGCCAGGCTGGAAAAGAGAATTTTTCCAATTTTATTTCCTTTTAAATTGAAATCAACTGATGCAGAAAGCGTGAATAGTTGTTCAAAAGAAGCACCTATAAATGTACCATAATTCTAAAACCATTAACGATGCCAATTAATTTTGATTAATCTCTTCACATTATCATTAATGTTTGGGAGTAAGAAAGTCTCCTTAAGGGATTGATACGTCTCCATTAGTAATTGAGAAAGTATCCATTAGAGATCAAGAATGATCCCGAAATAACAGATTAAGAAAGTCTCCATAAGGGGTAATAAGAACAGGTTGTTCTTGGTGTATGAAATGCAATAATAATTTCTTTACCTTAAAGAGAAATACTATCACATTCAGATTTGGCGATAGATGGTTCGCGTGGTTAACATAATGACGTGAAGGATACAGGTGCAGGTCAATGTATGGTTGTTTGGAATTTTAGGAAGGAATTAAAGGTCTTCATTCGATGCACTATATTTTGTTACAATATCATCCATATACATTTTCTTTTTACCGGCGGTCCATCTTATATGTATTTTAATAACTTATCAAAGTGAATTGATGACCCATTTCGCCCCCTAGAGTGATGAATAACAGACTTCATTTTTCTATCGACCGTTCGTTTGACAGGATTAGCCTGACCGTGGGGTTGGTATGACATTCACCGCAATCGTTAGATACAGTCACGCTAATCGATTGATTTCTCTTCTTTCATCACAATTAGATGCCCTTCTCTGCCGAAGAAGGGCGTATGCGCCATCTGTCACTTCTGAGCTATTCTAAAAGCACTTATCGGTTACAGTCATACAGGTATAATGCTCATGTTATTATGAAATATCTTTGAAAAAAATTTGATTAGGAGCTGCCTACACGATGTTACCTGATAGACAATGCTCCATTCTGGCATATTGTGCATGATAATGATATTCATCTCATTAGTAGTATTCTTCTTTATAATACACATTCTGTTGTTGAGTATAGATTAACATAGTATACACAGATCGATAAGTTTTTTTGAATGATAATGACCAGTATCTTGACAATGGGCATGATGGGTGATCAATGCACTCATTATTCTCCTACACACTTCTACCATGTCTACAAATAGAGTCAAGGTGGACTGGTAGAACTAGATGCAAGTGTGTCATAATTATGTTTTGTTCCACCTGCATTCTATACTCCTCTATTCTACATCTAAAAACTGTATTATATCCAATAAACATCTTCATTTGGCATTGCAGTGATATGTAATTAATCAAGGTGGAATTGGACCTTGGTCAACAAACCTTTACAATTATGCATAATGTAAATGTAGCCACGTTTCATGAGCCATGTACATACTTTCGCTGATGACATGATATACATCTTTTTTAATCCTGCATTGATCTTTGGTAATTCTAAAGATGATTAAATTTCATAAAAAATGAAAGAATGCCAAACGTCTTATGAAATATGCAATCTAATATACAGACTCCGACAACAATCATTTCAACGCTCTTTGGTATACATAATCAGTTATCATGTGGGACGACAATTTAAGGATAAAAACTTTGCATATAGCTGTCTGATAGAAATAAAGAAGTTTGGAAAAATAACATGTCTAAAATGTACTTGTCTTAAACATTAAAACACTCCTAGAAAATATCGGATTTAGATTTAGCCTATTCACTTCACATCATATTAACCTGATTTAATCTTTACTTGGGACGTAAAATTAAAAAAAAAATGTTTGATATAAAAGGAAAGAGATGTCTAGAACTGATAAAATTCCATTTCGATAAACAACGAGATAAAATATGAAAAGTTCCTTTTTCTCTAGCACCCGCTTAACATGCTTAATGTCGGACCCGCCCATTTAGTATTAGCAGACTGAGAAATGACGTACAAGATTAAGAAAGACAAGACAAATATATATATTTCTTCTTGGTATTTCGCAAATGAGGCAGGTCCACGCGCCAGAGACATTGTTATTTCCTATGCCATCGCTATTTTTATCTGCCTCCTTCTTTATTAAGCCATTCAATTCATATAACATCCAAGTTCTTGGGTTCAATTTTCACCTTGCATGCATGCCACGAATATCGCAACATAACTTGGCCAAGACATTGTCTTATGTTTCCCTCTCCTTTCCCTTCATTTATTCTTCTCGGCAATTCTTCTTTAACATGGTTAAAATGCATACTTAATGCACTTGAGAACGGGAACGGGAACTGTTGATATACGATAAAATTATTGCTAAAATTATGCATCATACTTTGATTAAATATTTTCTTCTGTATGATCTACATTGTCAGTATCACCAATCACCCACTCAATAAGTCTTCCTACTTTCAAATATTAATATAAAAACCGAATGTTGAATGTGATTGTATGACTGTATCTTTGGGCCTGATTCACCATTCAAATCATTCATTGAAATGAGATCACCAAGTAGAAATAAGATTTGAAGAGTAAGGTATAAAATGAAAGGGAGTGTACATAATCATAAACAAAATCAAACCCTAGTTGAATATAATTTGTCATGGTTGATAACATCACGAAGCGAATTCACAATGATTTAATTTTACGATCAAGAACGTCATACTTTTGATACGAAAAAAAGGCTTTTTGTCTTCAGACAAAAGAAGACTGTTTTGCTAGCAGGAGAATTGTCGCCTTGTGCAAATAATAGATTAAAAAGGAGCCTCCCTGTTTGTAAACTTCTGGGGGCACACCGTCAGATTTATGGGTGTAATTCATGGGGAGTTTGGTTAAGACCTACATAATATAATTAAAACGACAAGGACGAAGGTATGAGACAAATTGATAAGATGAAACTAGAGAAGGCAATAATGTGCTTATATCTCATGAAACTAGTGTCCATTTCTGTGAAATAAGAATACATGATAACATTTGGAATGGTAATTTCGTCGTATTCAGGCTGTTGAAATGGCGAGAACGTCTTAAGACGAAATACATTGATGTTATTCCATGTGTTGTTCAATATCTATCTTATGGTCTGGGCCCACTGACCGACGGACACAAAACTTATTCATAAAGGGCACAGCGGAAGAGCAAACTTTCGGGGGGGGGGGTGGCTCCATCCGTTTTCATCCGCCCTAGAAATGGACAAAACTAGCGAAAAGTTTGTGAAACATATTAACAACGGAAAAGGAGGACACGGGTAGTATGTAGCCATGGTAACGCGGATGTTAAACCGATGTTCATCGCAAACCTAGCACATGAAAACGGATGGAAAATGGATGACAGCTCCGAAGGGGTTACCGGGGTTTTGAATACTTTATTTACGAGATGCTCACTCTTACATCCTTTCTATTTCCGTGTTACTAACGATGTATAGACGTTCCATGGGCCTTAACTTTTCCCTCTCTTTCCGTTGTTCAGCTTCAGTGCTGGATGTGAGTTGCGAGGATACCAAGAGGATGTAAAGAGTGGACGTTTAAAGGACAAGTCCACCCCAACAAAAACTTGATTTTAATAAAAAGAGAAAAATTCAACAAGCATAACACTGAAAATTTCATCAAAATCGGATGTAAAATAAGAAAGTTATGACATTTTAAAGTTTCGCTTATTTTCAACAAAATAGTTATATGAACGAGCCAGTTACTTCCAAATGAGAGAGTTGATGACATCACTCACTCACTATTTCTTTTGTATTTCATTAAATGAAATATGAAATATTTTTATTTTCTCGTCATTGTCATGTGAAATGAAGTTTCATTCCTCCCTGAACACGTGGAATTCCATTATTTTAACATTTTGTGCTTCAGGCAAGGAGGTCTTAATCGTCAAATTCGTAAAAATTGAAATATTGTATAATTCAAACAATAAAAAACAAAAGGAATAGTGAGTGAGTGACATCATCGACTCTCTCATTTGGATGTAACTGGCTCGTTCATATAACTATTTTGTTGAAAATAATTGAAACTTTGAAATGTCATAACTTTCTTATTTTACATCCGATGTTGATGAAATTTTCAGCATTGTGCTTGTCTGATTTTTCTCTATTGATTCAAATCAACATTTTTCTGAGGTGGACTTGACCTTTAACGGATGCCAACGGACATGGAACGTTTGTTGCTCGTATATGTTGCGGATGTACACAGCGGAAAGTCAATCCGTTCTTAAAGTTTTGCACAGCTCATTTATTTTGCAGATGAAATCACAGTGGACAGATGCTCGATGGATAGAGCGTATGAAGCACGTATGCAATGAGTACAAAACGGATGCATAGCGTTTTCCAACGGATGGTAAGAATGTTTTCCGTTTTACGTCCTCTTTGCATCCGTAATGCACTGGGACCGGGCCCTATAACGAAAACTTGTCACCTAAACATCTAAAAACGACGGAGAAACGTCAAGAAAATATGATTATAAAACGACCCCCCGAAAAAAAACAATTATACAAATGTCCGAACAGAAGATTTTTTGACCTTGAAACAGAAGAAGCTAATGATAGAATTCTAGTTTGTTGAAAACATAGTAAAATATATACATATAAAAAAAGAATCACGCAAAACAGTCTTGACCATACACATGTAGAGCGCCGCATTGAATCCAACAGTTACATTTGCCTATTTTTCCTTAGACGTTCTCTGCACACATTTCAAGGTGACTTCGCAACAAGACGTCATCACTTATTGTTGTAATATTATTTCTGTAACCGATAGGACTCCCATTTTATTTATATATTTTTTTATTTTTTTTAAGCTTCCGATGTCTATTTTCTTAAATGAAAATATTGAGGTAGCGCTTGATATTACTGTTACAGTTATTCATAACCCTAAGGAAAATTCATTGCGTTGGTCTTTTTAATAGATTATACAACATGTTAAATAATCAAGTATTAAACATCATTATGCCAATGACTTATCTCTCTTGCTATAATCCTCCTATTCATTTTACCATTGTGGTGTGATGTTGATTTTAATCAAGCGTTAAAACAAATTAAAAATGCATTTCCAATTTCGTTGTGGTGAAGAAACGCACGTCAATTAGCTTTGCAATATATTTGTCATACATTTATTTAAACTTGATACTGAATCTGTTGGTGATATACCTTTCGCACTTAAGTATTTACGCCATCATCTATTTTCAAATTTGGAAGGGAAAGCACCCGCAAAAGCTACGGTGATTCCCGGCTTTGATTATTTTCGACATTTCGATACATACATTATCAAAAGCTCATGAAAGCCCTTTTCAAAATATTGTTCCGCCTCGCCTTAGCCATGGTTTTGTATTTTGAACAAAACACTTGCAGACATGTATTCATGTATTGTTCCGGAAACATAATGTCTTTGAGTGAAACCGTTCATAGAGTTTAGAAGGTGTGCCAACCTGTCATTTACCAAATTAAAGGTTCCCAATTCTCTGGATAAATATAATTATTATAAACAAGCAGGATTCAATAATAATAACGGTTCTTTTATATTCCTAAACGCTAATGATCTTTAAGAGTAAGAATAAACAAGAAGGTACATGTAGATACAATTCAATATTAGACACTGGGTTCAACGGTAAATAACAATTAAGTGTTGAATAAGTATATCTCTATAAGAGAAACTTTGAACTTATCTAAGTTACTTTGATACCTTATTTTGCGTGAGAGGTATATAAGCTTTCCTTTAAATTGAGATAACCCTTATTCCTAAGCCATGCAAAAAAGAAAATATATGTCCCTTTTATTTAAGAAGTCGGCAAAGATAAATATAGGTGAATATTCTTCCTGTATGTGTATACAGAGCCGAACCCTCGTTTACTGTTATCTACATTTCAATCAAGAAATATTATTATAGCGATTCGCACGACTGCCTATAACCTTCCCTTCAATAGTAATTAATGCTACAAACGAACAGTATGTTTTGATATTACGAATTCAAACTCTACCTGACCTGAATTTTATTTTCAACAATGAATGAACGTGCTTGATTTTACTTAGGTCTTTCGTTAGCACCAGAAAGAAATTAATTGAGTATTTTCTTCATAAGAATTATATATGGTTCATTATTTTGAACGTCAAGAATGAATTAAATATACATTATATATACTGTAAAGCTACAAATTGACCGATAAATGACTTTTGTTTAAAAAGAAAATCACTTATCATGAAAAAAAAATCAACTGCAATTGCTAAAACATTTACCCTCATTTACTCTTTATTTTATTTTTATTTTTTTTCGAAAAATGGTTCCATGACATTTGCTTCGATGGAAAATCTGCTCGTTGTAAAGCCAAACATAACAATCTAATCTCCGAAACTAAATAAACCCTAATCCTTACATTTACATTGTTCTGAACTAAAAAAAACTCTATTGAAATCCTAACTCTAACCTTAATGCCCTCTGAGATATTAAGACCAGAGCAATTGTCGTGTCACCAAAAAATAGATGAAAAATTATAGGCGTACATAGTATCGTTATCTTTATCATGTTTATCATATCAGTTTCAATTCCTGTGTTATAGCAATGCCTTTTCGGGATGCTTTTATATTATCGATTTCATGATCATTCATCGTTTAATTGATAAAAGCTGAAGTGGATAGCCGAAAATTTTGTTTTAAATTTTCCAGTGTCTTAGTAACAAAAGTTGAGATTTTTGATATCTTCTACATACACAGATGACATTTTCTTGATTACATTATCAAAAGTTTTATCATTATTGTAATCATTATAATCGTGATCATCACCTGCGTCATCATCGTCATCGTCATCATCATCATCTTCATCATCATTATCAGCAGCTTCATCATCAGCATCTCAAAAACAATTATCAAAAGTCATAATGTTCATTCTATTCAGTTAAAATTTAAAGATTACAAATTTAAATAGCTCCTAGTAAAGATCAATGGATATTAATATACAATTATTTTTTCAATCTAATTCAATTCAAATAAACATTTATTTTCTTCCATTTCATTACATTTTTCATAAACATAAATTCATACATACATCAATTTGTTATGAAAAATATGAATATGTACATGTTGGGTTCAAAGAAGAAGGCGTATACCCTAAAAGCTGAGGCTTGTGGCGGGATACGCCTATAGACAAAAAAACAATGAAATTCAATAAATCGAACAAAGTACAATACTAAAAACAAAACGATTCACATTATAACACAATTTTTAGACAAAGCAAGGATTTGAACTATCTAAAAATATGTTCAGCTAATGAATTATATATGCTTAAATTATTCCTGTGTTATATCTTTAATGACATTATCGTTTTTAAAGTAATTTGACTTCACGCTTGAACCTCTTCTCGGCATGGTTATTCAAGGGTAATTCTGATTGACAAGGGATTTTTCAAGCTCTCATGTAAGTTCCGTTAATGTTCTATTTGCAATTCATCAAAATATAATAGTGCTTCCATTACATCTATAAGGGGTATAGATTTCATTTTTGAAGTGCATCTTCGATCCATGTTGTTAAGCCCTAAGGCTTATCTGTTGCATTCAGAAAATGTCATTTATTTTCTTTTATTTGATTGACAGATATTTCAAATCTTACATCGATCAAGTTCTCTTTATTTCTCTCCACTCTATTACATGTATAATTATGAGATGAATGTTCAGTTCCTCTTGGAACTTAACATTCATCTCATAATAAGTAGACACCCTGGGTAGACACCGTGCAATGGCTAACGGGCGTTAAGCGGGTTAAGTATATTGTTCTTAAACTGTGATGATAAGGATTATTGCAATCTCAGTCACTTCCAATTATTCCAATAACAATGAAATCGAAAAACCACAAAGAACCGCTAGTTTTCAAAGGAAAAATTACCGATGATTGACAAGATGGCAATTGACTTTTTAATTAAGTCTGACACTTGCCTTATTACTTGATTAACTTTATGACAGTCTACTGCCATGGTGTGAAAAGGCGCGAAGCTCAGATATTAGACCAATAGTTTCCAATTCGAAACCAAACTGATGCGCAAATACCTTTGATATCAACAAACATTATTCTTTCTGCACCAATTGCATCCAGAAATACAAATACAAGAAATATAGAAATTATTCAACCTAATTAAAATTTCGTGCAAACTGCAAACCAAAAAAAAAAAATTGTTTCAGAATTGCAAACCATTTATTGTGAAACGTATCCAGCTAAAATTTCGTTTCCAGCTTTAGGAAAGAGTTGATTTTGTGAATTATACCGAATATCATCTAACATTCCAATAAGTATAGTCGTTATCGGATGATTTTCAGGTATAATTGGTATATTTAACCAATAAAACACATTTTAATTTACACTCCTCAGACATATCAGATCTTAAATTTTCAAGGATATACGCTTTCATATGAATTTGAATGGTGACGAACTATTATTTTGGTTTAACATAGATGTATTAGTAATTCACCCATATTTCGGTTTGCGATATTTATTTAAGTGTAAATTATTGATTTGTGATAGTTTATATTACTTGCATCCCGCTTTAATTGTTAATTTTTCACGATACTTGTATTGTAATCATTTACTTATGATTTGAAACTGAAACTCTTTAAGTGATGATATCAATATTCAGTCTACAATAATCAATTTGATAAAGTGCGCCATCTTGCAACGTAGTAATCATATCGGCAGCATTTTTTCCTTTCAAAACTTTGCAGAGGTTTCTACTTCTGCTTTTACTATCTCGCGTATACTATTTCCAAACCATCCAAATGGGACCCACATTGTTGTACCTTTTTGCATCCACACATCCTAACAACAGTATTGAACAATACGGCATCCATCGTCCACGTCCACCCTTCCTCTCTTTCCATTCTACCTCCACACTCCACGCGCTGCACTACTACTGTCCAACCTCCTACATCTATTTGATCTCTCATACCAATCCTATCACTTCACCATCCTTATATTATTATGACTTACAATCTTAAATCTCAAATCATATTTTCCCAGCTCCAGGAAATTGATGATCGTAGTCAAAATAAGCAAAAGTACTTAACAATTGACCCCCCCACAGTTGAGCGACAAACCGAATTCAATGAATAGTTGCTTAGAAAAAGTAGAGGACGCCCCCTGTGGGTGATGTATTACTCAAAATCTTCTCTACATTTTCGCTTGGTTGTCATCATTCTACGCCATCGAAATAAATCTCTCTTGATAAAACCCATCTAATGTGAAATACATTCGTACGTTCTACTAGGTTATTTTCTCTCTTACCACCAATCTAGTTTTAAGCACACATACCTTTCATCCTCCTCCATAATCATCTGACTCCTATTACCGATACAGGCACTCTCATTCCAAAAACTAAATAGCATGTATCAAAAATAAAAGGGTCTTTTAATCGAAACTTTTTGGCATTGTATTCCGAAGGTAGGTTAATCGAAAAATCAAAACAAAATTTGTTATAACAAAAATAACTATTGAATATGAATATTCATAATTTGGTCCATCGACCTTTTGAAATATCAAACCTTATTTCGTATTGACCAAACAACGATTGGATAATCAAACCCTGTTCTCATTTTCAGAATAACAAACTGCAACAAACGAACTATTTAAATGAGCTATAACACATTGCCCTCCACACTGTAAAAACTGTGGTGTTAAAACTGACACCAATTGGTGTTAAGAGAGGACCACACCCTGAGGTGTTAAAATTACACCCTAGAGATTGAACATAACACCGAAGAGTATAAATGTAACAACCAAAGGGGTTTTAATAACACCTACAGGTGTATAACTAACACCACCAATTTAACACCGGTGTAAAATAACTGATGTGGTCCTCTATGTAAACCGGTTAACACCACAGTTTTTGCTGTGCATTTATCATTTCCCGTCCCCCTTCTTCCCCCTCTCTCTCCGTCCCCATCCTATCCGTTTTTTGTTTCATATTCATATTTTTAGTTCTCTCTCCTCTCCTGTTACCTTGCCATCCTTGCTATCCCTCTTCTCATAGTAATTCACTGTCACGACATCCCTTCCCCACAGTCTCTATTCATTTATTTTAAGAAAATAATGACAGGTGATCGATTTATTATTTTCGAACATTTATGTTTTACGATTAAAAATGACTAATATGGTGATGGGATCAAGTATATTAACATCAATAATAGTGAAAACAACAATAACGTCATATTTTACCCAGGGGAGCCACTTCAGTTTTGAAAACGGTTCTCCAAGTGGGCACTGCTTATGATGATGTTATCATCATCAACATATAAAATCTCTTGAAGTCAATACTTTTAAAGGGATGGTCCGGGCTGAAAGTATTTAGGGTTAGGGTTAGGAATTTCTAGTTCCTAATAAATAGAGTAGAATTCACTGAGCAAAATGCCGAAAATTTCATCAAAATCGGAGAACAAATAACAAAGTTATTGAATTTTAAAATTTAGCAATATTTTGTTAAAACGGTCGTCATGAATATTCATTAGGTGGGCTGATGATGTCACCTCTCCACTTTTCTTTTGTATTTTATTATATGAGAATAGGTTTATTCAATTTGTTTCCTCCAAGAACTTGAAAAATTGGATTGACATCTGATTTAGTGCATTAGATATTTATTGCTGTAACTTATTTCATTATAAGGAGACATATTATTCACACAAGCATGAAATGATGAAAAAAAAACATTTTATGTAATAATATAAGTAAACGGAAAGATGTGACATCATCAGCCCACTTGATGAATACTCACGAAGACTGTTTTCACAAAATATTGCTAACTTTTAAACTTGAATAACTTTATTATTTGTTATCCGATTTTGATGAAATTTTCGGCATTTTCTTAGTGAATACTATTCTATGTATTAAATATTTTCAGGAAAGGAAGAATCAGTCTGCGGAAAATGACAGTCATGCAAACCGCATTCAAACAATCCGCGTAACGTCCTTTTTGTAGAATAATCAACCTTTTAATGTATCAAGATGGAAATTTTAAAAAGGATATGATCTAATATTCTCGATATAATATTTAGAATTATAAGTGAGATTGATTCATATTTTCTTTTAGAATTAAGTACAAATTTCTGTAATACACTTTATGTCACAACTGTATAGAGAAGAAACAGACACAAATTGAAAAATAAGTAATCTACTGACGTTTATCTTCATTCTTTAACCTATCGCATAACAAATTGATACTAAAATATAATCTATAATCTAGATAAATTGATATTGAAAATATTTTTTTTATCTTGAGGAAGAACGTGCGAGTATTGAAAGAATGTTACTAAGAAGTAGAAAATGGAAGAATTCAGGCATCAGGTAGGACGGATTGAATGTGTGATTCAGTCATGAAACGATAAACGATGCAGTCAGAATATTTTACTCCAAGATTAACAGTTTCAACATTTTAAACTTAAATAACAAACACTTTGAAACCTTATCAAACACTTAGTGAAACCGTCATGACCGTGGTATATGACACAGAATAAAAATAAGTAAAGTAATGCAAAAAGAGTTGATTGGTATGTTTTCTACGAGCATTTAGAATAAATTTTCACTTCATCATGTATCTTTACTCACTGTTCTAATTTAAATGAGGCATGTTTCGTAGATAAGATCGAGCAATTGGTGCAGCTATAAAACATTATATTAGTTTGTATTTATCCCCAAAATTTCAAACCTAGGATCTAAACCGTATTATTTCCCAAATACATTGGTGCAAGTGTCATGAGTGTGTAAGCTATTTTAAAAGTACAAGTGTATGGGAAAATAACTTACTAACTTTTTTTGATTTGCCACTGTTCTGTAATAGAGTTTATAGAATTCAAAGAGTGTTTTCAATTATCGGTAAAGCAAACTTTTCTTTTACATTAAATTACATTTCGGTTCTAACACGAACTATGTTTCCCATGAGGAACTCGATATTTCAGAAAGGCATTGACACTGAAAACCTGTTACGGACCGCTTGTGGAAAGTCATTAGACACATTTCTAGGAGGTGGTGGAAAAACCCGGGGGAAAACTCTAAAGCATAAGCAGAAACTAATGTTCGTGAAGTTAAACAGAACAAAAAAGGAACGACATTGAATTCTAAAACCAAAAATAAGTATAATATCATTTTAGAGTGAATCTAATAGTTTAGCTTTCTGAGCGGCTCTCGATTCTGCAATCTCCTCGAACACACTCTGAACCTCGGGATCCTGTAGCTCAGAAACAATATCAATCTCTTCATTCAACATGGCTGAGGGGTCAACGAATTCCTGGTGCTCTTCCTCTCGTTCAGCAAAGGCTTCATTCTCCTGGGCGGTGATCTCGCTGGCTGATGGTGATGATGAAGAATCGTTACTCGGTAACCGTTTGAATGTTTTACTCGACCCTAAACCTAGCCATTTGTCCATCCATGACACCACTTTATCAGAGCGAGTGGCTGTCTCATCTGGCGGGGTGACCGTTTTCTCTTCGGTAGGTGTCGTGTCAGAACTTTTATCGCTTCCATTCTGATTCGTCCCAGTGAGTTCGTCTAGTCTTGCCATGGTGTCCGCAACGCTTTTTTCATCTCCGCTACGAGGTGGATTGAAACTGTTGTGACCTGGGCCTGCTTTGATCTTATCACGTAGCCTTTGACTCTTGACCCCTCTTCGCCAACCCTCGTAAGCAGTCTTGAAAGAACGCAATAAGTATACCACCATCGCCCTTGCGATCCCGGGAGTCTGGCATACGAAGGCAAAGCAATAGAATGGCATGGTCGACTTACGACCCTGGGTGATGTTCGGGTCATTCTTGCTGAAGTTTGTCACAAGCGAGAAGACACGCGGATAGTGCTTGTCAGCCGAGCCGTAGCTGATAGAATAGATCGGTATGAAGGTATCTCGTTGTTTCTTCGGATCCGAACCTTCTGTTACTCGTACACCCCTACTCGTAATGGACATCCGCACGACCTTGAGTTCCTTTCCTCGTGATTGTTCTACGAGGTCACCGATGAGCCCTGATGTACACTCGCGACCCATCTTGCGTTCAGTGGCCGACTTTCCGAGAAATAGAAGCTCAAATTCTGGCGGCTCTTCATTCAGCTCGACTGACGCACTTTTCCTCCGATTCTTCGAGAATAATGATGCCATTTTTTTGTTAGATTACTCAGATACTACTGAAGGGAAGGTGTCAAACATCTCCGTCAAGGTTCCTTTCACTCCACGTGACAGCATCTCATTCTGCAAATAAAAATAAAAAGCGAATATGCATTTTATTATCTGTAGGCAAGGCACAGTAATTTAGGCTTGACATCAATAAATTCATGCCGCCTTGGGCAAGAAAGAGACTCTTCAAATTTATTTATGATACGCAAATAGAACATCTGAATTTGAAACGTCGTGGTGTAATGGTTTGACTTTGAACGTTATGTTTTTTTTTATAACTTATCTTCAAAATCTGATCGATTCCAAGTCTGTACACTGTGAAAAAAAAGAGTAAATTTACGTTGGTCATTTTTTTGTTGGGTAATATATACGTTGGTTATTGTTTTGTTGGGCATTATGTGCCCAATACTTAGGCAAATTTTTACTCTGCCGCTGCCAAAATACAGATGTCCAATTGTTGGGCTAGTAATTGCCCTGCTGAGTGGTAAATGTTGCGAAACTTTACGATCACGAGTTGCGCTTGCAGCATGCTACACACGGTCGATAAGATATGGAGGAGCTTCTAGATGACTGGGGGCTGGGGAGCCTCGCTGAATCTTTCATAGATGAGTTGCTTAAACGTTTTTTTAATTTTTTTATTTTGGACTTTACGTTAAGCATAATTTGTAAGGAATTTGTCAGAATAGGCCTACATACATGACATATATCTGACGCTGTTTTGTTTTTGCTTCACTCACTTGAGATATGCACTTGCACTTGTATGCAGCGTTATTGTGCATGCAAAGCACTTTCGGATAAGGTCTCCGGATCGACACGGACCAGGTACACGAAGTGAGTGTAGGCCTTGCCCAGATGTTGGGTTAATAACTTTATTAAAAAGTTGGGCAAATTAATGTCCCCCAAAATGTAGTTCAAAATATTACCCAACAGTTGGGCACATAATTGACCCAACAACGTTGGGTAAAATATTGCCCAGTAGTTGGTAGGGTTGACTATCGGCCCAACGTTGGGCAAAATATTGGGTAAAATATTGCCCAATTTTTTCACAGTGTATCAGAATATTTAGGACAGTCGATTTTGGGGTATGTTCTATTCACTGGCAGGAGTTTGCATCTTATAGTAACAGTGCCACAGTACCCATCGTCACCCTCATCACGCCACTGGTAAATATTTAAAAAAAAATTATACTACGCTACACAGTAAATCTTCATGTCAGAGTCAAGCATGAGTCGTTTACTGATTTGTGATAGTCATGAATCAAAGGTCGAGTCTACACAGTGTGTAGACTCGACCTTTGATTCATGACTGTGTTGGGCAATGTTTGTCAAAAATATATATATTCTTGGCAATTATTATCCAATTGAGCAAATTTATTACCCAATTATTAGTTTTTATTACCCAAATTGGGCAGATTTTAACCAATAGCTGTGTGGACAGTATGTTGCCCAGGGTAGGTCAAAAGTTGGGCATTTTTTTTTGCCCAACTATTTTAAGAGTGTATTCAAACTCAAATGCGAATAGAGTCGACGCATGTCGAAAAAACAGTTCCCTGATCCAAACACTCCCAAGATAAAAAGAAAACCCATAAAAACAAGAAAAAACAACACTGTTTACAAATATGATATGCTATGATCTTGTTTTTCAAAGTTAAAAAAATGACATCAGGGAAAATTATTCAAATATTTTTTATCCTTAATGCTGCTTATCTTTGAGTAGGGAAACTGGTTCTGTTTGGATGAGCTCATTGTGTTTTTATTCCCGTATTAATCGTGCATAATATTTAATGATCCATATAATCTGATCGTGACCCAACAGTTGTGAGTTCAAATTATTTGGAATAAAGCTATGGTAAATAAAACAATACTATCATGTTTGCAGTCGATTCTTTTGCACAAAAAAATGGTCAAAAATTTAGCCTTCAACTTGCCAAGGAGTTTCAATTTCTAGCAATGGTCATGATACGCTGGGAACACCAATCATAGGTGAGATCTTGTCTCTTTCGATTTGAAAGGTGCAAAGATACACCTTTAAATGGTTCTCCAAACCATAATGGTGCAAGTTTGAATATTTTTTTCAGTAGTTTGTAGAAACCATTGAACATTTTATTTTCCAATTGGCTAGTTAGCTCTAGATCGCATTAAACTGTCGGTAATATCCAATCTCAATTCAATAAAGAGTTCTCAAATTAATGTAGTTGACCTTCATGTACTTCAATTGATAAGGCGACATCTAATACAGTATTCCTATAAAAAATCACATCCATTTTATGCCTATAATCATTCATAAACCACTGTCGACTGACAAGTTTTTATGATATCAAAATTACAATTCATAAAAAAATGAAACATTATTTTATGCAAGAAAAGTAATTGAATCGTAAAGACCATGAATATCTAAAAAAATATATGAAAATCCACCTGTGATGATAACGAATTGACCGAAATTAGAGATGAGTAGAATCTTACATTATCAATAATAATGCGATTCAGAGTATTTCCTTCTACTTCGCAATCTTCTCATCAGGAAGTGTATATCACCTGCCTAGCAACAGGAGTTTCTTGTCGTATAATTCTTTTCACTGGCCGTTATGAGAAAAGGGATAGATTAGAAAAATAGCTCATTTAAGAAACCTAGACCCGGTCTTACACAGAATTGCGATATATCAAAATATCTTTAAAAAAAAGTTTTTATCGATGGTAATTTTAGTTTGATTTTTTAATACCGCAACTTTGCAATAAGGACCACTGTTCTTTATTATGTCCCTATATCCATTTGCTTCGATCATTTGTACGATGGATTAGTTTACGATATTTTGGTGGCATCGTCGGTAGCTAAAAGTTTGTGTTGCGGCCATCGTACGTTTATCGTGTTAAGAGCCATATACACGTTTTTGTACGGAAAACGTACGATGTCCGTGTGCGATCGTACATGCATTTTACGACGGGCTACGTATTTAAGCTAGGGCTATGATCCTGAGATTTTGAAAAAAAAAGTAGTACTTCTCGCTAAGTACATCGTAGAACATTACGATAACCCAATCGTGAATACTTACGAAGATCTTACGATCATCGTATGCCATCTTTATGGCGATCGTTCGAGAAGCAGGATACGATCACATCGATATACGATATTTATACCAAAATTAAACATGACGTAATTATTGGGATATTGCAGGTCATGTTTGTGGTCATGACAATTAGTGAAGGTCTGATTGACGACTCGCTCAAATCGAATGAAATGGCACCCTGGGAGAAAAAACAACAACCCGAACCTAGAACACCTTATCAATGAATATAGCTTGTTCTCAAGACAGGTGCACCAGTGCTTCGTTGTGTACAGCATGACGTATATTTGCAAAATACCTACCTAGGGGTATTGGCAATCTTGGAAGTTGGAAATGCATCGAATGTCTCTCATTGGGAATGTATTATGTATACCTCCCACCTGTCCTTATTAAACATTTTATCGTGACCTTTACAACCATAATGTCACCATAAAGAGCATTAATTAATCAAACTACCATGCACCGCCCTGGCGTATAGCTAACCTATACTTACCATTGGTGTATGCCTATTGCAGTTTACGTGCCTTGGACGTGTATGTGATCTGATAACATTCTACAGCTACCTGCATTAACAAAAATAAAGAAATGAAATTGAGAAAAATTATGTCAGATATCTTACCGATGTATGTTGGTTAGTTTTTAATGGTGATTGAATCAAGAAATAAAATAATGCAAATTGAAACAGGGGCATTAATCTACTGTACCACAGTTCATGCATGGATCCTATGTATGGCTCTATATACTCATTCATCTATACAGTCTATTTCGAATTATAGGATAACCTGAACAGTGAAATAGCTGCTTTCTGTATATACGCATATACAATGGAATTACATATCACGTGAAGATTAATTGTAAGTAGTGTCGGCAATGTCCTTTCAAAATAGTCTCTGATCTGATATGAAATTTGTGATGAATATCTCGCTTTGAAACCAATTCTTTTGAGATCTTTTCAGTCAACCTAGTGACATAGAAGAATGTAAGTGCATGTACATTATACTTCACACGATCATCTGCATTTTCCGATCAGATTGTTTGCTTTCGATTTTAATAGGGACATAAAGCTTTCAATTGCAGCCATGAAGGCTAACTCTCCTAATTCTTAACAAAAAGCAAAATTTGGCTTTATACGCCACTGCCACAGAGCTGGAATATCGTTGGCATTTTATGATTAAAGTTGTTTGGTCAGGGTGTGTCTACAATAATTTGTGTTACATTTTTAGTTCCATTGATGGTCAATGTCAACGATTGTTGTCAGTGTCAAAGACACACGTGACACAAGTGATTTAAAAAAAAATCTCCTTGTCCCCAAGTCATATTAAATATCAACAGCATTGATACCATCATGTGATAATGCGAAATGTATAAAATATGCTAAATATATATATGCAAATATATTTCAGAAGATGGGAAGAGTATGAACAATTGGTCAGAGAGAGGGGAGGAGAGGAGGAAGGTGGAGAAAGTGGGGGGGGGGGGGCAAGGGATAGCTATCCATGTTGATAAGAATTTACATTGAAAATATCGAGGTTCTTGGTAAAATTTAGTTTTCATGTTTTTTTTTGGTTTTTCCCTCCTATTTTACAGTTCTGTCTTTATTCCAATGAGGCCAAAGAGAAAGCCATCTGCCTTAACCATGTGTATAACAGAATATTAAACAAAACAAACCCATATTTACAGACAAAATGACCTTGCGTTCTCTTGCAGGTAAAATTACTCAGGGTCAAATGAAACGTCCGAAGTGCATACTCTTTACATCAGAGCCTTTAAATATTTTGATTGACAATACACGACTGTTTTTTGCACTGAATGTCTTTCATTTTTACTTAAAACATTTTTATGAAGAGGAGATTTTTTGCCACTTTTCCCATGATTGTCATAATAATCACAATAAACGATTTGAGTTGTCCTGGTGGGTTGTGTGGCGTTCGATTACTCCTATGTTAAAAGAGAGTTCTCCCTCTTTCTCTGTTCTGATATAGGTCCATGATTGAAGCCTGATAAGCTACAGGAAACACCAAGACAGCAGTCTGAACATGTGTGTCGTGAGAAATGATTCTAAATTATGGGAATCCAGAATGTGAATCCAAACTAAATTATTTGTATTCAAGAAAAGAAGACGATGTTGTATGGCTTCATTGACGTACATGAAGCTGTACAACGTCTAATCAATATCTTATTCTTAGAGAACCCAAGGAACCAAGGAATAAAAATTGATAACAAGTTCTATGAAACTGACGTTTGAGGATGTACCAGCCCAAGGATCATCTAAAGGAAGATCTGTACAGTACATAAGGCCAGAGATGAGCTCCACCCGGATGGGAAAGTG
Organism: Lytechinus variegatus; assembly: GCF_018143015.1. Lineage (NCBI taxonomy): Eukaryota > Metazoa > Echinodermata > Echinoidea > Temnopleuroida > Toxopneustidae > Lytechinus > Lytechinus variegatus. The sequence goes on from NC_054741.1 coordinate 78,565,517, forward strand.
TTCAAAGTGATGGATCCAGGATTTCATCAATGGGTCAGAAAATTATCTCATTTTGTTTGCCATTTTGGACAAGCCCCCCCCCCCCTCCCCCCCCAAAAAAAAGATGATCGCCAACAGGGCATCCAGTCTATTCGCTCTTTAGAGTGTGCAAATTACAAGTTTAGTTCGACCTTGTAATATGTTGTTTTGTCTTATCATATCTTAGTTCTACTTTTCTTTTCCTTTTCCCTCAATACTTCCCTCTTCCCGAATTCTTTTTCCTTCCCCCAGACTCCAAATGGGGGGGGGGGTACCCTTCCTCCTATAAATTACGTACATGTACTTCATACAGTGCCGGCCGCGGGAAACGTCACGCCCGAGCACGCAAACAGCCTAGGGGGCTTTCGCGTCTAACCGAGGGTATTCAAGGGGAGCAGTCTAGGGCGTTTAGACGGGCCCGCGGTTTCCCGCGTGCTATATAATATTGGCCGTGCCCGCACTTACCCTCGGAAATCCGAGGGTACGTACATTGCACTATGTTTACATGTACATGTACTTCGATTATCTTGTGATAGACCATTATGTTTTTAAACTAGCGTGATCGGGATCTATTGTAGGTTGAATTTTTGATTTAAGATGTTATTTGTTTTCTTTTCTTTTATTCTTTAATTTCTGTTTCCCTTTTAATTCTTTTCCCTTATTATTTCTTTCCCTTCTTTCCTTCCCTGTTTCCTTTCCGTTTTTCTTCTGTCTTTGTTTCTTACAAATAATGAAGGAATTATTTTTCTTTCGTTCTTCCCTTCTTTCTTTCTTTCTCTTTTTTCTTACTTTTCTCTCAATATATTTTTTCTTTCACACATTCATTCATCTTCCCTTCCTTTATTTTAATTATTTCTTTCTTTATTCATTTCAAGTAATGACAGAAACCGTTATCTGTCCTTTATTCTTTCAACGTTTTAATCATACTTTTTCCTTTGAATTTTCCTTATTTTTTTCTTTCTTTCCTCTCAATTCATTTCTTGCTTCCTTCGTTCTTCCACTAGCCCTCCCTTCCCTTTCTTGATATATTTTGTTAACAAGTCTAACATTGTGTGGCCTTTTTTTGTTGGTTTTTGGGGCCTGGCTCGGTCGATCCTATGTAGTGCTTTGCCGATTGTCCCGTATTTAATTTTGTGAAATCTGGTCACCCCGGCTGGAACGTCGAAGCTATTATCGCAATGAATCTAAACTTATCGACATATAGATACATGCATATACTCTCGGACGAAGGCCTTCCCCGAGTGTTGACATTTTTTCAGTGCTCATTTATCAATATCAAAAAAATCAAAAAGCGAACCCCAGCAAAACTGGTTGTGCTCATCGATTTTTTTTTTATTTGGTTCTTTTGTTATTGTGCAGTCTGGGAGAGTCTTGCTCCCCGTCCACGCCGACCCCTCTCCTTTGATCACATCCGCTTCCCAATTTATGACAGGATGTTCTTAGAAATGGGGGGGGGGGTATTAATTATCTGATGCGTCAACAACAATGAATAAGGATATTCTTTTCAATTCGGTTCAAATCGGGTCTTTAAAACCCCCACCCTGCATGTAAAAAATATAAATTTACCCCAATGTTGCAGATTTAACAAGTTTGTCTTTTTGCTAAAACATCTGATTACATTATCTGCTCTCGATTGCGGTGTTAGTTACATCGGTAGATATTCGGATTGGGAAGATAATAATAATTAACATAATCAAAGTAAAGATTACTTGTCCAACGCATTTATTACGCGCAATTTCATAAAAAGTTATAGATGGGTTTAAAACGAATATTAATATCCTTGATACACTTATATGATGATCGTCGAAGTAAAGATTAACCTATTATTTTTACGAACTGCAGTTTTATATTGATAGATTAGTTGGATATCATTTAGGGTCTAGACATTCAATTATTTCATTTCAGTAAAACAATATTTTCCTTCGAATATATTTTGTTATATGAATTGGAAATGATAAAACGAAATCACAAAACCAAACCACAGCTTGATACAATACATAATTCAGTGTTATATGGAAGATAAAATAATACATGAGATTTGTAAATCGCACTTTCCATCTTGATTAGATGCTCAATGTGCTCCAGAGCAGAACAACAAAACTATTTGCATATATGTAACTATGAAAAACTTTCCTAACGCATTTAGCTTAAATGCTTAAACCCAAGCTAAAGTATGTTTTTGAAAGCTACTATGACGTGTTGTATGGAATGGGTACTTAGCGAGTTAATTATCACTTGCCGACAAAGCAAGAATGGAGCTATACAAACCCTTCTTTTCTTTTATTAAGAATTTTAGCGGGTGCTCACGCAAACGCTAGCTATCAAACCTAACTTCTTTTCGGGGAACAAAGGAGTTAGTCGAGCCAAGTTGAAGAATAAAAGCCCGTCCGGGTTCACCTCGATACAATATAGTCGAAAATCCCTTTAATCATCACGCTCGATATCCCCCGGTATATTTTCTCTCCCTTTCCCACCCCCCCCCCATTTATTCACTCTTTTCCTTCTTGCTCCCCTTTATATTTTTCTCTTTTTCCCTCCTTCTGCTGTCCCTCTATATATTTTTTCCCTTTCCTTCTTTTTTCCCTTTCCTTTATCCCTTTGTTCCCTTTTCCCCCCTTCCTTTTCTGTGCACCCTTTCACTCCTTGATTTGTTTCTCCTCTTTATTTTCTATTGCTTTCCCTTCCCCTTCATTTGTAATACCCCCTCCGTTATATTGCGAAACAACAGTTTCTTGTATTCTATAGAAATGTATAAGTAGCTTAATTTAACATAGGATTATATGTTGGGAAGAGTTTTAGAGAGGGATTGAGAAAGAACTAAATGATAAATGAAAATAAATTTGATGATGAGAGGTGCATATGAAAATGATGTCCACAGATAAACATCGGGAAGAGATGAGAGCTAGTGGTTGAGATAGATAAAGGTAAATCAGGAAGGGGATAAAAAATGATGAAAATTAGAGAGGGGTTCCAGTATTTTGATAAGAATAGTCGTATCCTTTTCTTTCCCTTTCCTTGTTTCTTTTCTTAGTCCCTTTCCCTCTCTCTTTCTCGCCTTCAGTAACTTTTATCCCCGCTATTTCATCTTTCTCAATTCCCTTCCTTTTTAATTTCTCACCCCTTATTCCTTCTCTTTATCCTTCTTTCTTTTATTTGCCTTCCACCTTCCCTCTTTTCTTTCTATCTCACCTTCGCTTTTTTTCATCACCTCTTTTTTCTTTCTCTCTAGGTTATTCTTCTTGTTTTAATTTTACCCCTTCCTTATCCCTTCTCCATTTTACCTTTTCCCTCTTTCTCTTCTTCACCCCCCCCCCTCTATTCTCTTTCTCCCCTTTCCCCTTCTCTCAGTCCGGGCTCCCAGTTTTCTATTTCTTTTATCAGCCTCTTATTACCTTTTGCTTCCGATTTGAAAGATAGTTTTCGAAAAGTTTTAGTGTTACAGTGCCGGCCGCGGGAAACGTCACAGTGCCCCGGGGATAGACGCGGGCGGTACCCTAGGGCAATAATTTTCTAGGGGAGTGGACGCGGGCGTCTTCCCGCGTCCGCTCCCCTCAAATGCCCGCTACGGGCTACCGCGTCCGCCCTAGGGGGCACTGTGACGTTTCCCGCGGCCGGCACTGTAATATCACATGATATGAACTCTTCCAGTGCAGGAGATGAGTTTATTAGTCTGCACTCTAATTCATTATAATGTGTCTCATCAGTCATTATCATTATTACTGATAATACATCTAATGTGGATTCCAAGTACGAAATGATAATTACAAAATGGCTGATGTCGATAAGAATCAATATGACAAAACAATGAACATTGACAGTAGTGCACATTAGTTTAACTTCTATTTTACCACACACATGGAGTTGTCTTAATCTTGGTAAGTAAACATGACATGAATATTCTGATCTAAACCACTGACAGGGTCGAAATGAGGGTTTGAATTAGCATGTCACGGGTCATCTCATAATTGATTACTTGGTGTAATAATAGCTGGCAAACAGTCGTTGTCTAGAACAAGAATCTGCGTGACAATTGTAACGTTAGCAGCATGTATTAATGGTATTGACAGATAAATCGTAAATAATTACGCAATATTTACCAATCTTTTGCATATGAAAGGTAACAATGGAACCTTAAAGGGATGGTCCGGGCTGAAATTATCTATATCTAAATAAATAGAGTAAAATTAACAGAGCAAAATGCTGAAAATTTTACCAAAATCGGATAACAGATAACAGTTATTGAATTTTAAAGTTTATCAATGTTTTGTGAAAACAGTTATATGCACATCGTCACGAATATTCATTAGGTGGACTAGTGATGTCCACACTTTCCCTTTTCTTATGCCATAGCATGAAATCATAATGATTTCATTTTTCATACATGTGTAAATGACTTGCCTCCATTATGATGAAATAAGTTGCGGCAATAAATAACTAATGCACCTAATTAGTTGTCATTCTAATTGTTTTAGTTCTCAAAAGAAATATTTTGAATAACCTTATTTCCTATAATAAAATACAAAAGAACAAGTTGGGAAATGACATTATCAGGCCACCTAATGAATATTCATTAAAACATGCTTAGAACTGCTTCCCTCGAATAATGCAAATATTTAAAATTCAATAAATTTGTTATCCGATTTTGATCAAATTTCAGCATGTTGCTTTGTGAATTTTACTATATTTATTGAGCAATAAATATCTCCAGCCTAGCTGGACCATCCCTTTAAAAGAAATCATGCATGTGTTTTTTTCATTAATTATTCTGCATTTCTTTTGATTATTTTTCAGTTTCAGTTTGGTCTATTATCATATCTCTCACACACTAGAATACAGTACAACATTCCACACGATAGAACACATTATCAATGATGATAAAATATACAATGTGGGAAGGGGGGGGGGGTCACCTGTCTGCGTTTCTCTTCAAGTGTACGGTGAGTAATATTTGTCCAGTTGGTGTGACTATTTACCGATCAAATATGCAGATAATACATATCCACACGAATATAGTCTGAGCTCGTGAGAATTATAAACCATGATAAATTTGGTATACACCTGTTTTTCTTTGGATTCTAAAGTAATGTTATAGTATTGAATTTTGAAAAAAAAATGACGAACAGAGCCCCTGTCTCATGGGCTAAGAATGTCTGCGAGATTTAACTGTTTATTTCATAACGGTGTTAACTGGAAAATGATGAAAAATATTATGAAAATGTCCGGCACTTATCGAAATTAGCTCCGAAATTTCTATGAAAATTGAGCTTGCTAATAAACCTTAATTTGCGCTTGTGGCCTTGAGCGAGTTTCAAGTAAAAACTGATGAATTTTCGAACGTAATTACACCCATTAGATCTGCTCGCCATGAAGAATTTGGTTATTAAAAAGGAAGCCTGCTTACAGTGTCATTTCGAAGCTGTATATTGTAAATATTTGCCTCTTAATTATGAGCATCTGGGGACATTCTGCTTTACAGGGCATACTCCATGACATAGGACTTACAATAATTGCCACGATGATGGGTGTTTATAACAGTCATTTCAATCAGTTCAATTATGAAGATGAAAATTGTCATGACATAGGTGATGTTAATACACATTGAGGTAGGCCTATCACTTGAGTTTACCTAAGAACGAACAATGTTCTCAGTCATTTTCTGAAGTACACACTACTCACTTCTTTGAAAATAAAGAGAATTATTATTTGGAAGGAAAAACAAAGAAACTGATAATGGACAAGAATACTTAAATCAGGGTTGAGAATTTAGTCATTTTTAACATAAATCTTAAGGGATCCTCGGATACTTTCATTGTTTAGAGTGCATTTTGTGATGTTTCTTACGCATATTTCTAAAATATATTTCATTTGTAATATTTCTTGTCCATTTATTTTTAATTTGGAATTTCATATCGTGTACAAGCGATTATCGTTAGCATTATTAGGATATCATCACCCCATTGTCATTACAATGCAAAATGCGACTCCATTGAGGCACATTTAAAAAGCCATATCCCAAGGATACTTGAACCTTGGAAAGTCAATTATCACAAAAGTAATGATAGTCATTATACTCACTTATAAACCAAATTTGAGTTTATGTCCGTCACCAAGTGCCAGGTAGTGACACTTGCACAACGATAATGTCAATGGATATGTTAATCATGTATTCTTTATACAAAATATCTGAATAAACGCAAAAGGATCTAATTTGAAAAGGCCATCATACTAGTTAAACTTCCTTTTAAATTAGTTTCATTTTCTTCAAACCGACATCGTCACCTTGATCGAAATATAAAATTTAATTATTGTTCTCTTAGATTGGGGAAAAAATACTTATTTTCACAAGCTAAGGGGTTATCACATATGGTAGTTTGGACCCATTATTGATCAATATTTACTTTGATATGCATACAATCCGTTTAACACGAAAAACTTTTAATGTAGGCCTATTTTATCTATTATATAGTTTTTTCTCTTTTTGCCAAATATTAAAACATCCTAAAAAGACATTTGATAAAAATACAACCACAAACGAGAAGTATAAGCCTTTATAATTTAGATAAAAAGATAAAAGGCCTTTTTACAGATGTACATTAACATGAGTTATTATATCCACACACACCCTAGAGCACACCCCCATCCACCCACCAACCCACATGTACTCACTTTTATCAACTTTTTTTTAATTAAGCATTTCATTAAAATAATTTACGTAAAATGAAGGTGAATGCAAATTCACATATCTTCATTTTACATCAACAAGAATATACAAGAATACAAGAAAAAAATGCCTAAAAATATGCATATATACTAAGAAAAGTAAACATGATAATGTATGAAAATTAACATTCATGAATGATTTGCAGGAAACAAAATTCACACATACACACACCCAAAATATCCATACACATACACACACACACAAACAAACATAATATGAAAATATGTTCATGAGCATATAGTTTTCCGCAAAATAAGGTACAGTTTTAAAAAAAGAAATGTAAACCAGATTGTTACAAGAGAAGGGGGAAATATATAAAGAACTAGTACAAAAAAAAATATATCCCGCAACACCAACATTCACATTAATTACACTCGCACCATACGAGACTCATCATACCTGTTCACAAACTTTATCTTTACCTTAAGTTCATCCCATTTCTGTATTTTCGATTAATTTCCCTATTTATGATTTAGAAATGAAGAAAAATGGAGATCACGTCACAGAGAGAGAGAGAGAGAGGGTGGAGTGGAAGAAAGAGAAGGAAAAGTGAAATTAATGAATTATTAAGCAAGCCACAATAGAAACAAATAAATTGCCCCTAACAATATTATTCGGAACCACATTTTATAGCTAAAGAGAGGCAATAATAACAATACATGCATTACACGAATAGCATACTTACACTATGACATACTATTTTGTACTACGTTGCAGACATTAAGCAGTCCGACGATTAGGGCAGTAATACGATTATGGTGGAGACCCAAAACAAGTCAGGAAGAGGATATATCAATGCAGCTTCTGCACGCCATGTATGGTGGCGCGCACACCATCATAGGTCCAATAGCGATGCCACGGCGGTCAAAGGTAAAGTTTTCCGTCAAGGCTGTACGACCTATAGGCGTGAGCTTTGCCAACTGGGCGCCTATTTCTACTAAATGACCCTAATAGTATTACTATCACCCATGATTCACGGTTTCCCAACTTTCTCCCATTTACAGAGCACCAATTATCCAAGAACCCTGCTGTGTGGAAGCTAAATAGGCAGAGGTCGTGATAATAGCTATATTTGTATTAGCGATCGGCGTCCCATTTCTCTCCTGTATATCTAGCATATTTGTGAATATGCTTTGAGCTACAACACAATACACAAATACATCTTATAATACTGTAGTTTTCGTTCCGTTTTCCTGCAACTGCGGAATATCTTATAATAATACAATCCCTTAGGGTTTCCCTCGATAGACGCTCACTCGACCGTGATGCTTGTTTCTTGTTTTCTCTCTCTCTTTCATTCCAACTTTTCAATTGTATTTTTGTGGTCCCCTCTTACCTCCCACCTAAAGTTGATCTGTGTATCACTCACTCTTCTAACTTATCTGATAGGCCTAATTCTCTTGAAAAAATACAAATTTGTGCTTACCCCATTACTAGTAAGATTAGTATCATGCTGGGGATTCAAAGTCCACGGGGGCGACCAGGATTCTCCAAAAAGGGGGCACAAAGAGTGAATTGAATTGTTTCGAAATTTCTGACCCAAACCTAATTGGGTTTTACCCCAAACAGAGTTATAGTTTAAGTGTCATTTTTAAATAGTCGAATAGGTGCAAATGGAATAATAATTGAGCTAAAATTATCTTTAAAAAGACTGTTTTAATCACTAGAAGATAGTAATAAAGTTAGAGCAGATCTTATATCGAAAGGATTCAGGTTGAAACATATTGCATATAAAGATGGTGAATTGAAAACATGCACATTTCAAAAGTAATGGTCTTACTTCATGGAATATAATACAGATAAAACATATATTTGAGAAAATTCCACCCGTTTGGAAAAGGCAAATGCATTTCACAGAAGAAAGTATATATATCAAGGGAAATAGATCGAGAAGAAATTTTATTCATTGTTTCGGACAAAATTGTCCATGTAGGCCTAGAAAATGTATTTTGAATAGTAAGCTGAGGGAATTTCAGTTTAGATTTTTATACGGGATTATTTACACGAATCGGGATTTATTTCGTTTTGGCATGATTTTCACGGAGCTATGCTCCTTTTGTCGAAAAGAAGTAGAAACATACCGTCATTTATTTAATGATTGTGTACATAGTCGTTCGCTATTATGGAGGGCACGACGCTCTTAAATTACCCTGTTTAAAGGAACTGGACTAGGAAGGAATATTTTTGTACACCCTTGGGTGAAATAGGGAAGACGTATTTATTAAATCATGTAATTGTTAAAAATATCAGTTCTCAAACCAAAAAGAAATACATACCTCCTAACAGTCAAGAAGTAAAAGAAATTTTAGTAAAAAATCAAATTGAGGAAAAAGGCTAGCATTGGATCATAACATCTTATCTTTACATTTTAAAAAGTGAGAGGATTTTGATTCCGAATGAAGGGAAGAGTTGTTTTTTTCTCTCTCTCTTTTCCTTACATTTATTTCTTTCTTGTCTTTTCTCTTCTCTGTCCCCTCAATTTATACGTTGTAATATGCTTAGGGGACAGGATAATATAGGTTTGTGTTAATTGTGTCATTGGTTTTCTGCAGATTGCAATGTTTCGTGTGCTTTTTTTAATTCTTATTTTGTAATTTTCTTATACTTTGCGGGGCTTGCCTGTGTCATGTGGGTACACTGTAAAAACTGTGGTGTTAAAACTGACACCAATTGGTGTTAATAGAGGACCACACCCTGAGTTGTTAAAATTACACATAACACCAAAGAGTGTAAACGTAACAACAGAAGGTGTTGTAATAACACCTATAGGTGTAAAACTAACACCACCAATTTAACACCGGTGTAAAATAACCGGTGTGGTCCTCTATGTACACCGGTTAACACCACAATTTTTGCTGTGTAGAGAGGGGAGGTGGTTAATGGTGGGGGGGGGGGCGGGTTTGGAAGGAGGACGACCTGAAAGGATTTATTGATTTTTTTGCGTGTGGGATGTGCAGGTGTGTTTGTTTTCTCTTTTCTTCTGTCTTATATTTCTTAATTTCTTTCAGTGAATTGGAAAATAAACGGATTGATTTATAAATTATGTACATGTACATGTTCATGAAGTACTAATTTACTCGTACCTTGAAATATTATTTATGAAGTTATTATGATGTATCATTTATGAAGTCAGTTTATGTTTGTATTAACTGGAAGAAGCAATATAAGAATACTTTAAAACAACAATAACAAAAAAGATTCACAACACAAATCGACACCCATGTGGCCTACTGAAGCCCTAGCTGTTTCCAGACGACATTTCCATCTGTATTTAGGTCGGCAATGATTGGCAGGAACGCAGAAATTAGCGAATTGACAACCGACCAACCAAACATTAAAGGTCAAGTCCACATCAAAATTATTCTGTTGATTTGGATCAGTAGGGGAAAATCAGACAAACATAATACTGAAAATTTAATCAAAATCGGATGAAAAATAAGAAAGTTATGACAGTTTGAAGTTTCCTTTATTTTTTACAAAGTATAGTTATATGCACAATTTCGTCACAATGCAAATGAGAGAATCGATGATGTCTCTCACTCACTATTTGTTTTGTTTTTTATTGATTGAATTATAAAATATTTCAATTTTACAGATTTGAAAATAAGGATCAACTTGACTGAATCATAAAATGTTAAACAATGGTAATTCCACATGTTCATGGAGAAATAAAACTTTGTTTCCCAAGACAATGAGGAGAAAATTAGTATATTTCATAATTCACACATAATAAAACGCAAAGGAAATAGTGAGTGAGTGACGTCGTCAGATACCAACCGTGATATACGTCTAATTCTTTTGTGAAATTAAGTGAAACGTAAAAATGTCACAACTTTCTTTGATTTGAAAATCACTATTCGGTAACAAGAATGAGATGGTGTGGGGAGGGGAGGGGTGGGGGTAGCATCCCAATGTCCACTCTGCCTATCACATAGCAACTCAAAGTCATCAAATTCACGTACTACAGTGTTTTTACTGATAAAACAGCTTCCAATTTATTGACAGGCATGTAAATATATCAGATACTTAATGCATAGTTTGCTGATTTGATGATTGTAAGCTGACAATTTTTGTTGAGGGATGAGAGGGAGCCCTGATATTCCACATACAAAGAAAAAAAAGAAAGAAGTGAATTTATTCAGACCGAAACGCGTTGCAGAAGATTGTGGTAAGTCATTTTGTTTTCTGAGATATATTTTGATATACATATAGTCGTGTTTATAAAGTAGGCCTACATCCAAATTATGGTTAGCGCGTGCATATCTGAAAGAGAGAGGGAGAGAGAAAAAGATAGGCTATAGGCCCTATATAGGGTAGTGGAGCAGAGTCCCTGCACAGTCTCCGGGCATAGTCTGTAATATTCTATAGAATTTTCATACGTCAGAGGGGTATAAGGCTTAGGACACTTTTTGAATAAAAACAAAAGAATGTAGAACATTTTTATTCCTTCCATTATCTTCCTTTCCTTTTCACTTCCCCTCCCCCTTTCCTAATTTCCCCCCATTCGCCGTCAGGTAAATGTGTAAATGATAATTATCACATGATTATCACACAACGCAAAAACACTTTCGTATCGATTTCGTTCATGAGTATAGTTACGTTTTTATTTTGTTTTTCATTGAACACATGGGTGTCGATCACGGGGGATGGGGGGATATATTCCCCCAACATTTCAAGTGGGGATGGCCTGTTTTATCACACCCCCAATAATTTAGGGTAGAAAAATCATAATAATGATGATGAAAAAATGAAAAGTTTGATCATGATGATTATAGTGATATAGTATGCCATCAATCAGTTTGTTTCCCTCGCAATTTGTGTATATTGTTATTAAATAAAAACATTCTTTTCCATGCTGGACTTTTGAACAGATGGGTGAAGGTTCAAGATGAAAAAGAATGAAATGTTTTTGTACATGATATTATATAACACATGACAAAAAAGGACCCCGACGAAAAACAACTTTTGTTGATAAGGTGTTCCATCCCACCAGTGGTGAATAAATTAATTCTAATAAATCAATCAGTTCAATAAGGTGGAAAAATAAACGGGAGTAAAAGGGTGTCAAGACAAACGGGGAAAACCCTATGGACTTAAATCCCAAAGGGGTAGATCTTGAAAAAGTACAAATAACTTTTCTCAGATTTACCCCTTCCCACATCCAAATGCATGATGTTTGTCCCATTTAATCTACAACCCTTTTGAACATCACTTCATTTTTGTTATATAAAATAAAGGCCCGGTCACATATAGCCCGACGCACGACCCGCGCATTGAAAATTGGAAAATAGGGCCAGTGCGTTGTTGTGCGCTCAACTCCTGTCAGAATTTGTGAAAGGCTAGCGAACTTGCATCGAATACATAACATATTGCTAACGCGCTGCGCGTATACTGGACGCATTTTGACCGTACACAGAGCGCATATACAAAACCTCCCAACGAATGCATCACGTATTGCGAGCGTGTTGAACGAATGGCTAGCGCTGGGCTAGCGCATGCACTGCGCATTCAACGCGCAGCCCGCGACCGAAAACTTCCAGTCACGTGACTGTGGCTGCAAAACTAAAAAGAACCTCAAGTCAGATGGCATCTTCGACCTCGGGCCAGATGACACCCAGGGATATGAATACTCCTACTATGTCTGGTGCCGGTGAGAATCAGTCTTGATCAAGATTGGGAGGGACGCTATGGAATGATGCACAAGGACAGTTTTGCATGCTTTTTAATGCATATTTCATTGTTAATGTTTAATTGAAATAATACGCTTTGTGTTTGCCCATTTCTCACGTGGACAGTGCAGATTGAAAACAAGTGGTAATAAAAGTCTTGGTAAATGATTTTTATCAACCTCTCATTTCAACTGTTAAACAATGTGCTTTGTATTCGTTTTTAATATTCCAAAAATGTCAAAAGAGAAAACGTTAGTTATTAAACATAGTAAAATGTTTATTACACCTTCGATTCTCATTACAACACGTTTTGTTTAATGTGCAGTAGATTATGGAAACTATCCTCCTTGAACAAGTCCCTCAGTTCAAGTTTCAGTGCTTGTACCTCTTTTTTTTCTTTTAGTTTTTCTTCGTTTATATTGTTTGAACTATTGATTTGCTATTACATGAATATTAATAATGAAAACTAATGTAAGGGGACTTGCCAAGTAAATGATATAAAAAATTGAATGCAAAAGATTAAGACAAAGATTTTAATGTTATAGAAATGCTAAAAAAAGAAAACACTTATAATGATTTTAGTTTATTCCATTTCGGTTTTGTACCCCCCTTCCTTCCCCTCAATAAAAAAATGATGGGGGTATTAACTTTTGCAAGGCCTTTAATAAAAACAATTAGTGCATTGAATAAATACAGCACAGTCCTGTTTCTTGTCAAACTACAATAAGTGTGTTTATTAAACTTACTCTTCTTCAGCATGCAAGATGGATTTACACAATATAAAAGTCGACATAATAATCAATGAAATGGAAATATAAAAACGCGAATACATTTAGTTCTTGAAATAGACAAAATATAATTACATAATTAAAGAGAGGACATGAATAATGAGAAAAAGATAAAGAATAGGAATTGAAAGGGATATCAGGAAAATGGGAGCAGAAGTACATTAGAACACATTTGGTAAAAAAGACTGACGTGATATCCAGTAAAAAAAAAACAAATACGAAAAACCCTATAAACAACTGTATACATTAATTTTGTAGAAAAATACTAAGTTATTAAGAAAATATATTTTGTTACTTACACTACCAAAGAAAAATAGTTTGAAAATATTTTATATCTAAAGCAGTTTCAATTTATCAGGCAGGGAAAACACAAGTTATTTTTTGAAAAAAAAGTTGCCGGCATATCTGAATATTATCACTGTACATAATATTTTTAATACTTTACAAAGAAGAGAGGGGAAATATGAAAAAAGCTAATAGACACATGTAGGAGAAAAGGGTGTGTGGATTTAATAATAAAATAATAATAGATAATAACGTTTTATTTACCCAGGGTAGCCACTTCAGTTAGGAAACTGCTCTACCAGCGGGCCCTGCATAACATAAGATGTTATTATTTCCCTTCTCCAATCTAAATGCTGAGCGCCTAGCAAGAAGGCAGAAGGTCCCATTTTTATAAGTCTTTGGTATGACTCGGCCGAGGATCGAACCCACGACCTCCCGTTCATGAGGCGGACGCTCTACCGCTGAGCCACCATGCCCGGATCTGTCTTCAAATGTTACATTTGTTTCCTTTCTCCTTCTGGAGACTTGTAGTTGGTGAATAGTCAGTGCCATTAGGTTATGCTGATGTTGAAGAACTGCAATTTTATATTTCATTTGAGTGTCAGGATCATCCATCTTCCGAGGTGATTCTTTCGAGGGCTGGAGGAGAAGTGATGAGGAGTTGGTGCCGGGTCCAATTAAATGCCCTATGACTACACGCCGGGTATAGGTTATGAACACGCAAGATACACGTTGTGTGCGTTAGAGACACGTTCAGCACTCGTTCAGCATTCGTTCAGCTCGTTCATATTCGTTGTGTGTTCGTTGGAAAGCACGTAATGTGTGCGCCAGTCGTTCGTTCGAAATCAGCCGCCGAATACTCAACGTAGGCTCAGCGTACGTCTAGCGTTGGTCTAGCGCGCTTTGCGAATGTTTAGCGAGTTCATGGCGTATAGAGTCATGCGTCGAGCTCTGCGCATATTTTTGAGCATGCTCAAAAAATCACGACGCACAAGCGAAGAGCGTCGAATATATAACGTTGGTAAAACGCGCTTGTCGAACGCTTAACGAACAATAGCGCAGATCTAGCGAGTAACAACGCATTGACCAAAACAGCAAAAATTCAACACGTGGGCCATGCGCCCCTCGTGCGTCGCCTATAGGCCCGGTCACATATAGGCGACGCACGAGGGGCGCATGGCCCACGTGTTGAATTTTTGCTGTTTTGGTCAATGCGTTGTTACTCGCTAGATCTGCGCTATTGTTCGTTAAGCGTTCGACAAGCGCGTTTTACCAACGTTATATATTCGACGCTCTTCGCTTGTGCGTCGTGATTTTTTGAGCTCGCCAGGCATCGCTGTCATAAAAAAGTTATTGTAACCAAATTCCAATGCGCGAAATTAACAAGCTACCAAGAGATCTCTGTACGCATATCTAACAAAACGCGCTGCTCATAAAACATGTAAAAGCTCTCAGCAAATTATCCTGATTATATCGCGGACATATCTGAGACTAAAATGGATGCAAGGCGCAAAAAGCATTCCAAAATAACAAACTTCTTTCAAGAAACCCCAAGCAAGAAAGCAGAAAAAGAAATGAGAAGAAATCTGAAAGTCCGCTGCAAGAAAAAGAAACATATCAGTTAGTATAAGTGAATTAGAATCGGCGTCAACTAGCACCACAGCGGAAAGGAAAGGTGAAGAATGATAATGAACCAAATCACCATCAATATTGTTCGATCATTCCCGAAAAAAGACAAATTCACAAAAGACATACTTTCAGAAGAAGTGGTTGACCAGACATCCATGGCTCCTCTATGTGGAAATGAAGTGCCTATAGTCATGAAAGTGTGAGCCCATATTAAAAGCAAAAATTTCACTTTTGAAAAGGATAATGGTCGTTTGGTGATCAGTAGCTCATAATTATGTATGGTGCTTTTGTTATATGTAATTAATATCAAACATTTTATCATGTGACCCCATCAGATACCTCTCATAAAAATATTGAGGTTCAGTGAGCTCGATATAATGATCATATTTTTACAATTTTTTTAATAAGTGAAATCAATTAATGGTTTCAGAAAGAATAATCATTAATTTCTCTCTATACAGCATATCTTCGGATATGAACATCGGATTTTTTTCATGTTATTCTTGTTATTGTTATGGACTTGACTAACTCAACTTGATTTATTTTTTCTTATTTTGGCAGAAAGAAATTTCTTTTGAGGTTGAAAAGGGATGACAGTTTTGCATTATATATGAGCACACTCATGCGGTACGTAGTCATTTTAACACATATTATATTAGCTGATATTACACACTGATGCCTTCAAGAAAATGTTGGAGAAATAAACATCATAACATGACAGTTGAGTTTTGATTGTTTTTATGTTTGTTTTTGTTTCATGCACTTATAAAGCATTCAAAACATGTTAAAATCGTCTAATAAATGACGGTAAGCCCGATAACGCACGAGAAGCCACACAGTTTGTAATTAATTTTGTGATAGTCTTAATTTGTCCGAATCTGCATTTTATCATCATGCATTAAGAAGAAAAAGGATATTGCCAGTCGGGTTAGATTTAAGAGAGAAGTAAACAATAAACAGATCACTTTGTACATGGTGCAGGCAATTTTTGTCATTTTTTCTTTCATGAGTTTAGAATAGGCTTACTTGTAACACAAATTGAATTAAACAAAATATATATATATAAGTACAGTACACTGCAACAATGAAGGAATTTCCAAGAACACCATGCATATCAACCACTCCCGAATGTCCTAACTTGTGATTTTAGTGTGGGTAATGTTGAAAGATCCCCATCCACAAGACATTTTGTGTCAATCATTAGGAAAAAAAGAAAAAAAGGACATTGACGATACCATAGGATCGCGTAAACAATCATCTCCTTGACAACTGAGTAAGGTAAAGTTCATTGTTTATTACAAAATCATTCATATGTTATACACTAAAGTTATGATTTTCATACCTGAGTGTGTTGTTGAGAATCTAAGAATGTACAATTGTCCTATCGTTTTTAATAAAGAAGTCTTTGCTTGGGAATTCTCGGACATCTAGCTCAGCTCAATTTGCGTTAGAAATCTGTTCAGTCCCAAACACTTCAAAACGTGTAACGTTGTTCTTCTTCTTCTGTATCCTTCCTCCGCTGTATCGGAGATCCGCAGTTTGATACTGCATTAATGGTAGCGTTACATATTTTGACGTGAGAGTAAGGTAGATCGAGAGAGGTGAATCTTATGCAAGAAATTTAAGACAAGTAGGTTAAGGTCGTTTCTGGAGGAATCTGCTAATTCGACGTCAGGTAGAAACAGGACGGAAGCGGTAAATTGTTGAGGTTCTTGATCATTGAAATACACAGAAAAATACTGCAGTTCCTCGTCTTCTTTTATTAAGTGTAGAAGTGTTTTCCTGTGTGTGCTAAACGCTGGGCATTCTCCAACAAAATGTACAACGCTTTCCACTTCGGAGTGGCAGAACTTGCAGGACGTTGTGGTACTTTGATTCAGAGAGAATAATCTTCTATTCGTTGGGTATGTACTGCAGGATAATTGAGCTCTGATGGATATAGCTTCCCTCAAGAGAGGGCTGGAGACTTGCTTTGGGTAATAATTCTTTTTATTACGTTGGGTCATGCCCGACCATAGACTTAGAGAAGATTTTTTAGCAACTGCAATTTCAAGGGCTGCATAGACATAGTGTTGTTTATAAATTTTTCCCATTGCTAGCTTCTTCCATACTTTATATGGAATGCGCTCTCTAAGGATGTTAGTGAGACTTGGAAGCTCATAACTATTGAGAATTTTTATCCAGCGTCTTACCAATGGTGTATTGTTTGCTATACCATTCAATAGGATTCTTCTTTCAGTGCGCTCGTCTGAAAGGCTTGCATATTGCCCAAGTAAGAGAAGAATTTCATAGTCGATTCGCTTATCCATTGGAAGGATATCTAGCAATAAATAAACAATTTCGTCAGCCGCACTCCTTGGCAAACCAAGCACTCTTTTAAAAAGAAAAGATTGAGCCTTGTTCAGACGGGACAGCATGTAGTTGGTAAGTTGGATAATCTGAATCCCATATAGCATTCTTGGTATGCAGAACATTTTCCAAAGATGAGTACATATTGGTGGCAGCAGGCGTAGAGTTCCTTGCTTTGTTCCAGTAAGCGAGAAGAAGGTGTTATATCCCTTTGATATGATGTCATTGGTGTGATCAATATTACAATTGCTTTTTATTATGCCAAGGTGTGGGTGCTCTCTGCTTTCCTTGATCGTCATTCCTCCCATTTTCCACTCGATTGAACTTACACTGGTTGATGTTTTTTTGTTTATTACTACTACGGCACTTTTTTGTGGATTAATTTTATATCTCCAGGCACAGGAATAATTGAAGGTGAGGTCCAGCATTGATTGGAGTTCACGAGGGCATGTACTGATAAGAGCAACGTCATCTGCTAGTACTATCACTCCCATGTAGCAACCGTTAATAGAGCATCCTAGACAAGCATTCCTTAGTGATTTGATCAGGCCATCGATGAAGACTGTATATAAGGTGGGAGAGAGCACACTTCCCTGTTTTACACCTTGAAGGATTTGAAAAGGAGAGCTGACTTTTCCTTCCCACATGACTCTACTGGTACTACCATTGTAGAATTCTTCCAGTGTAGATAACAGAGATTCATGGAGGCCTAGGTTTTGAAGCTTAGAAAATAGGCCTTTATGCCAAACGATGTCAAATGCTTTCTGTGCATCAAGAAGAGCAAGATATGTTGTGCATTTCTTGGCAGAGTTCAGTTGGATTATTAATTCCAGTGAGGATGCAGTAAGGAGGCAAGATTTGCCTTTCTGGAATCCAAATTGTAACTGGTCTGGGACATCATTTATTGCAAGTGGAATTTCTAGTTGAGATTTGATGAGCATTTCCAAAACTTTACCAATTGTTGAAGAAACTGTTATGCCTCGGTAGTTAGAAGGATCTTTAACATCTTTTCCTTTTCCTTTGTGAACTGGGACTATAAGGCCGGACTTCAAAGGTTCAGGAATATACTTTAGGGATATACATCGATTGAAGAGGGCGAGGAGTAATTTCCGAGCTATTGGGCCAAGATATATAAGATGCTCAGGAGATATATTATCAGGTCCTGCAGCTTTTTGTTTCTTGAGAGAGTTAATAGCTTCATCTAGATCTTTTGAAGTAGAGGGTTGAAGTGGTTGATTCAGATTGTCCTGGAACGGGCGAGTGGGGAAGGCTTCATCTATTTCAGGCGGAGAAGAGGCATTTATATAATCCGGTTTAGCAAGATCTGAGAAATATGTGTTGAAGCCATCTAAAACTGCCTCTCCTTCATACGTTGTACCCCTATAAGACAGTGTGTCGGTGGACCGAGATCCTTTGGTGCGTTTGACAAGCCTATAGAAGAGTTTGTCATTGCTACCTTTAGCATCCTCAATTTCTGAAAGGAGATTATTGTGACACATCCTCCGTGCTTGCCTGATGCTACTTCTAAAAAGACGTTTGGTGTATATATGCTTGATCCAGAGAGGGTCCTTGCCTTTTGGTTTCCCGCTGGCCCTCCAGAGACGCCAATAATGTTGAGATTGTTTATAACATGCCTCTACCTTTTTTGTCCACTCTCTTTTCCCTTTCCTTTTTCTTTTCTGACGGCCCTTCGAGTGTGGTAGAGTTAGTGATACCTTCAGCATTTCTTTGCTAAGTTGATCAAGCAACAAGTCAATTTTAGTCGGATCCAAACACATTGTTGGAAGATTAAAGAAAAGTTTCTTTGATATTTGTTCCATAGGAAGAGTATAGAGATGGTGCCGCTGGTCTGCACAGCACTGATGCCAAAATATCTTAGGACGAAGTATAGACTTTCCAGATCCTCCAGTAATGCGATCAGGTATATCATGATCTACTTGATAATTGGCTAAAAGTGGTAGTGAAAATGTCACTTTAACCGGTGTGTGGTCAGAGGTGTTTAGAGGATCATCATGCTCAATAAGAAGGTCAGAGAAGCAGTTTTCTAGTTTTGCAGGTATTATAAAGTCATCAATGTATGAATGTCGTAAACCATCATCTGATTGGAAGGTGTACAGCTCCTTTTTATTTTGGAGAGATGACAAGTTAATCATGTTCTCACTAATCAGAAATTCCTTTAGAATACGTTTTGTAGGTTTCTTGCACGATGCATTTGTCAGATCAGCATTCAGATCTCCACCAAGTATAATCAAGGCCTCTTTATGAGTTGTTTCGATGTGGGATATGGTAGAGAGCATATGATGATACTCAGAAATACTATTGGCATCAACATCACACGGAAAGTATCCATTGCAGATAATTAAATGCGAGTTTGATGGCTCATGGAGTAGATCTGTAATAATTAATCTTTGTGATTGAGATTCTATTTTTGTTGCTTTCCAAGAGCTTGATGTTCTGATGAATGTAGCTACTCCACCCTTTGCTCTCCTTCTTGGTAGTGGTAACGATGAGTTATTTTGCTGTGATATACTAAAGACTTGGAAGTTATCATTGATATTAGCAAGCTCATTAAGGTCCCATTGGTAAAGCCAGTGTTCTTGAATTAATAGGATATCCAATTCTTCTAATAGACGTGATATGAAAGCGTTGTTAGACTGTGCCCCCCTGCAGTTGAAGGTTCCCATTCTTAGTTGTTTTCCTTGTTGTTTTCTAGTAAGTGGAGACTTGTGGAGGTTAAGTGTAGTATTTGTTGGTGTTGGGCTCTCAGTGCTTGGCGAATGACAGGGTCTGTAGTGGATAGGGGTAGTGCTAGAAGATTTATTGTATACATCACTGCCTGGTAAGTGTTCTCCATTAGAGTTTTGTGGTCGGCGGTTGAGGCTCGGCCCTGCCGAAAATCCTGTTGCTTTGGTGAAGGTGTTAGGTTGGAGGCCTCCTGATTCCGTTCTTGAGTGACTGATGATCTATCTTTCGTGATGCTGTTATCCTGTTGTTTCCTGGGCTGTTGTAATTCAAGGCATTCTTGAAGAGATATTGGGCTGAGGGGCCTAGAGGTGTGGTAGTGGCTGTTTCTATTTTTCTTTCTCTGAGGTAGATCTGAATCATTGGTATCATGACGAGAGTTACTCTGCTTTTGACCATCTTTAACCTTGTCTGCATAAGATACAAACTGTGCCTGCATATCGTTTATCTCTCTTGCTGTATCCTGTTGGGTTTTTGATGTTACATAACTTGTTTGTGCTGGCCATTGATCATTATAGTTGACTGCACTTTGCCTTCTTTCATTTGAATGAAACTTGGTGTTTTGACTCTTCCTGTTATTATTATTTATTCCTTTGCTGACATATGGATGGTTTGGTTTCCTTCTGATGAATTCTGGGTGTTTCTTTTTCACACTGAAGGGAGGTTGAGCCTGAATACTAGTATCATAGTTAGAAGCCTTGTCTGAGCTGGTATCGTCAGATAAGAAGCATTCATCAATCAATGGAGAAAATGAGTTCCTGATGGGTATTCTATCTCTAGTATTACATGTAGATGTTCTCCTTTTCATCTGACCTTTAGGCTCATTTCTGACTCTAGAAGTTGACTTTGAGGTATGTTGCAGGGGAGGATTCTCATTCATCATAAGATCAACTCCTTGTTGAAGGCACTGTGCATATATGAAGTCGAGTTGAAGTTGTAAGTCATACACTGTATCATCCCGATCTTTTACAGCCTTCTCTAATTTATGAATGTAGTGATCTTTCTGTTTAAGTAGATTCTGATCATTAAAACGCAGATCTTGTAACTGCTTGATTTCTCTGGTAGACTCCCCCATCTGCCTGTGAAGACTCTCATTTTCGCTCATGGTCAGGCTAGTAAGTGATCTCTGAACTTTGAGGTCTTCTCTCAATCGATCTTTTTCTTTTTTCATTTTGAAACAATGAGTGCAGGGACCTGTAGAATCCAAAGAGTCTTGACTTTGATTGACATTATTACTCTTCTTGAGTAATTTTTCCCCTTCTGGCTCTAACTGCTCTACTGGAGAGATGATGGAGGGGGACTGGTTAGCATTAGGAACTGGGTCAGGAGTACCAGATTCTTCTTCCAAAACCTCTGGAGTCTCCATGCTCAAGGTTGGAGGATTCACAATACTACAGGAGGAGCAGATAATTGATTCGTCTTTAACTGCTCTGGTAGGGAGGCAATGAAGGTGAAACCACTTGCAGCAATCTTGACATTCAACAGAGTTTTCAGTATTTGGTGAATTGCAAATAGCACAGTTTTCTTCTTGAGAAACCTGACTTTCTTGAGATGGTGTAGGTGGTGTAGACAGCTTCATAGGTATATCTTCCTGGAATCTGCAATCTGCACAGATGAAATCAATCTCATCCATTCCTAGAAGGTGGGTCAAGTCTTGTGGAGACAAGATTGTGCATTCAAAATGTAGCCATCTGTTGCAGGAGGCACAAAGAATAGTCTCTGTACAGGCATGAGCTTCGCAAACTGGACATGTACATGTTGCCTTTCCTTTTCTTTTGCAGTCGCACCCATTGCGCTTCATGGGAGTCTTTTTGGAGAGCAGGTCAAGTCTTCTTTTAATCTCTTCAAGAGTTGATTTTACATCAGTCATATCCACTTGAAGATCAGAAGCATCCATGTTAATGATTTTTGATAACAGCTCTGGAATCAGCTGTGTCTGCTTTCCTCTTACTAGTAATTTGCTAGTTGCTCCGAAGAAAGTGATGGTTAATTTCTTCTGTTTGCCTCGCTTCCCATTAACGAGTTTATTGTAAGTTTCGATGGTATTCTTTGCAATCCCTTTGCTATTAACCCCTTGTGTTAGAACTGACACATGTTGTGGGTTGATGCCCCCTTTCTGGGTTGAAGCAAGAATGGCTAGATTCTGTAGTTAAACTACCCATATTCATATCACTTAAAATACACGAAGCCATGGTCATATCATAAATTCAACAAATTTTTCAAAACAGATGAAAGAAATTCAACGAAGTTGGAAGAAATAAAATATTTACAACAACAAAACCAATAATCATTAAGATTAAGAATAAGATTCTATTTCTAATATCAAAATGAGCTGTAGCTGCAGGATAGGTGAGAAGAAAGGCTGGATAATGAATAAAATAATAGGATGATGGCGATGGTGATGAAAAATCATAGAATAAAAATTGAAGGATGTAAGATGAGAACGTTGAAAAATCTTCCAGCTCACTGACAGCAATCAATAAGTTTTTCAAGAAAATGAAGTTTAGCGAAGTAGGGTGTAACGTTAGGCAGTTAATAATAAGCAGTGTGACGAAAATAAATAGGCGATGAGTGCAAACGAAAAGGATGAAAGGGTTGACATTGAAGCGATGAAGGATGAATAAGGATGACCGAAAAGAGAGGATGATAAACGTTAGACTATAGGCCTACTAGCAAATGAATTGAAGGATGAAGGGTGACAAAAATCATAAGTCAAAGAGAGTGAATAGACAATAAAGACAGTCTGAAGATTTGCTAATAATATTGTTTTATGTACTCACTCCCCTGTGTCTTACTCATGTGATGAACTCGAGTCTGATGATGGCTAGAAGTGGGGATCCAATTCAAACATCAAAGAACTTGATTGACTTGGACTTGGTGAAAGTTCCGCTTCAGGTACAATAGGCCAACTCTTAAATGCACGAGTGGGACCACGTAGAGAAGTTGTGCGCAGGTTGCTCGCGTACACAGTAACAGTTGTTTACATACGCGGATCAAGACGCAAGTTCCAAAAACCCTTTTCGAAGAAAAAGGTAAAAAAACTTGAGAAAATCGACAAAAAAAAAAAAAAGCGACACCGCACCGATAGTGACAGCGCAGGGTCTTTGGCCAAATGCCTCAGTCCTGTGACAAATCAAATCACGTTTTTCAGATTCCTCATTTTTGAGGCAAAATTTGACTTTCAAAGGCCCCCAAAACAGATTTTTTAGTTGAAGTCAGTACTTTGAGTTTGACTGGCATTGTCATCATTGCAATTGCATTGCCATTGGCATTGCCATTGGCCTTTAGTTTGTTTTAAATTTAATTCACTCATCCAATGAACAAGGTTATGATATAACCTAACCCAAGGAGTTCCCGCCTGCACAGCAGGCGGGAGCCCAGGGGCTTTCCATGTATTTGACCATACTCACGTATGTTAGTAAGTATGCTGGGGCTTACCTCTTCTTCTGGAAACCGTACAGTCCACCGTCTGGTGTATTGTCGTCTGGTGTATTGTCGTACCTAACCCAGGGAACTCCCTTGTCACTTAAAACTAAAAGTGATTTCCAAAGAAGTGCTAACATCAGCAATAATAACCTACAACAAGTATGTCTTTGAAGGCATTGCATCTATTGGTGCACATATTTTATTGAATAATACACGGTAAGCCCTAACCTAAGCCCTAACCTGGGCGGGAGCCCAGGAGCTTATCGTGTAATTGACCATACTCACTGGACTAGCGTGAAGTATGGTCAAAATAATTCTCCGAATAAATAGTTAAAATATAAATTAAGCACTTACCACGATTATATGGATGAAAGTCTAACGAGTGGCAGTTTCCTGACATCTGGGCACAAACTGGAACCTAAAAAAACCCGAAAAGTTCTCTCCTTCTACCCCGTCTCGATCGGCCATTTTTCTGATGAATCGTAACAAAATGGCCGTTCGAGACTGGGGTAGAAGGAGAGAAATTTTTGTTTTTTGGGGTAGGCTTAAGGTGGCTTTTTTATAAAAATTTTGTTTTGAACATACCATCCTAATCACACCAAAAAAATAAAAATCTTGAAACTGTACAACATATTTCTTTAATTTACCGAGCATTATTTGAGTCTCATTAATGTCCTATCATTTCTCTCCTGTTCATTAATTTAATATCCAGAAAGGTATACTAGACTAAAAAAGCTTCAGTCTTTGTACAAATGGTTCCACTGAACAATGTTGGCTACACACCAGTAGTACAGGGATGATAGTATGAAGGGGGAAGGGGTGTCTGTGTACCTAAATATTTAAATCAGGATTTAACGGTATTTTATTTTTATTTCACTCAAAAAATCAGTTTATAATGTTCCTTATGTTCTTATTAGTAAGTGTGCCAAAACATCTCATGAAAATTTGAACAAAAATAAATGATTTTCTTCAAAAAAACCTTGGCCAGTCTTTTGAGATTGACTTTGACTTTACACATTTTGGGAGTTTTGATTATAAAGGCTGAAATTTTCAGTCACATGAAATGTGTTTTTTCCATTTTTGGTCAGACTTTTAAATGATAATCTGTCTATGTAAATGTAATGCAGGGTCAAGGTTCTCGGTCATTGTGTATCTCCTTTTACTTGTACTATAATAAATAAATTGTTACATACACCATGTAAATCCCCAGAAAGATGGTTTTTGCCTCGATCTGGATGTACATGTTGGAAATTCATTCAAAATAGGTAATTAATGTAATCTCTAAAGTTTTAAAAGCAGCCACGAATGCATGACTCCCAAGGAATTTAGGGCTTTATAAGCAGTCTTGTACATAGTTTGATTCAAGAAAATTTTATTTCCCAATAAGGAAAGTGAACCTTTATATGAAGATCAATGGTTTTTGTTTAATCTGACAGATATTACAGCCAATCAAAATTATCTGACAAAAAGAAGATTGTCATGGCAGAAGCTGAAACTCAGCCCCCTACAGAAGGTATGTATAATGGTGACACAACATTCGCTCCAGCGGTAATTCCTCCAGGCTTTATTTTGTCTAAGATATAGGGTGTGGGTAAGGGTTACAGTAAGGTTTTATGTTAGGTTAAGGATAGAGTATAATGTTAAATTTAGGGTTGAATTTTTAAATTCCATTAGTGTGTGGACTTCACAGCGGAGCAATTGTCACCGCATAAATGTAATGTAACTATGTATAACCAAGGTTCAATTCTTTTTAGTGACAGTAACACTGATTTACTGAATAGATACTTATGTATGAGCTGCAATTCATCCAACAGTTAATGATTTCAATTCAAACTGTTCTACCTTACATTACAAATTTCATCAATCAATCCTTTTTGGAGAGCACCTACCCTGATGAATGGAAATGCGCAAAAGTCTTACCCATTTATAAAAAAGGTGACACTTCAAAATTAAGTAACTATCGCCCAATTTCAATTCTCCCCACGATAAGCAAAATAATTGAAAGACTTGCCCATCAACAATTCTACGATTATCTCACCAAAAAGTCAATCTTGAGTAAAGTACAATTCGGTTTCCGACCGGGTCACTCAACCGCAGCCGCTTTAGCTTCAATGACGGATCACTGGTCTAAAGCAATAGACAATGGTCAGCTTGTGTGTGCTGTTTTCATTGATCTTAGACGTGCGTTTGACTCTGTCAACACGAATGTACTGCTAAATAAGCTCCAGCGTATTGGCTGTTCCGATAAAACACTTAGATGGTTTAACTCTTATCTCAACATGAGATTGCAATGTGTTCAATATAACAAATCTATTTCTGAGAAGGAAAGTGTGTCTATCGGAGTACCACAAGGATCCATATTAGGTCCGCTACTCTTTCTAGTACTTATAAACGACCTGCCGAATGTAATAAAAAATGGTCAAGTTACAATGTATGCCGACGACACAACATTATTTTTATCAGGATGTGATATAGAAAGTATGAAATTGGCTTTACAAGAAGATGTAAATGCTTTAAACCAATGGTTAAAATTAAATAAATTGATTCTCAATGTTGAAAAGACAAATATGATGATTCTGGGATCAAGACAAAGAATGAACAAATATAATAATTCAGATTCAGATATCTCTATCACGTTTGATGGTAAAGTAATAAATAAGGTTCACTCCACTAAGTGTTTAGGTGTCATAATAGACGATAAACTTCTTTGGCATGATCATGTAGAACACGTTAGTAAAAAAGTATGTGCTGCTCTCGCCATACTGAAAAGGGCTAATCCATTCATTGATGTTACCACTGCTAAACTAATCTATAACTGTTTAATCCAAAGTCAAATTGACTATTGTTGTGAGGTATGGGGTTTAAGATTTATCACACAAACAAATCAAATAATAAAACTTCAGAAACGTGCTGCCAGAATAATACTCAAAGCAAACGTCCTCACCCCTTCTGATCAGTTATTTAAAACACTTGAATGGTTCTCCTATCCCCAAAGAGTAATGTATTTTCGATGTATATTTATATTTAAGAGCTTAAATAATTTATCTTCCGACTTTTTTAATGAAAATTTTAAATTAGTATCCGAAAAACATAACGTAAACACAAGATCCGCCTCCAATCTACTACTCGATGTCCCAAAATGCAATACTGAATACTATAAATGCTCATTCATTATTTCCTCAATATCAATGTTCAATTCCTTGCCCCTTCATTTAAAAACCCTATCCACACTCTCTAGTTTTAAAAAAGAACTGAAATCATATATAATGTCCAGCAAATGTTAAAATGTCAATGATTCTTGTACCACAAATATTTTAGTGATTTAATTTTTCATGCCTTTCTGTCTTCTAATAATTATGTATGATTTATATGTTTTTACCTTGTTTTACATTGTATGTTTTACCACTTGTATATACATGTACTGTTTTTATGCTTTTAGGGCCCCTTTTGATACCAGCTTTTGCTGAAAGGGCACCCTATTGAAATATTGTTTAATAAATAAATAAATAAACATGTTATGAGTTAGAAAAATACTCTCAAGTTAAGTATAATTATGTGAATTAATATGAAATACCATTCAATATTATAAATTATTTATTGTAGACATTTTAGTTAAGGATTTTACCTACATGTATGAATGTAAGATTTTAGATCACATCATTTGCATAACATGTCTTACATGATATGTATTATGGAATTAGAACTTTCAAATGAATAATCTACACATTAGCCAAAATATAACACAGGTTTAAAAGATATTAGCATTAACCTATCAGTACAGTAAATATCTGTATTTTGTTTGAAACACAATTTGCATTATAGATAATTTCAATTTGAACATTTGTTTTGTGTTTTCTTTTTCTTAATCAGTATGAAATTTTCCAACTGATGATTTTAAATATAACAAAAGCCATCTTTTTTCTCCTTTTAAATTTGTAAAAGATACTCCAGCAGATGAGCAGGAGGCTACAGAAGACGTTAAACCCAGTGCAGAGACAGGAGGAGAAGGGGATGACCAAGTAATACAACAGACAGAAGAAACTCAAGAACCAGCTGAAGAAAATACCAACAATAATGCAGGAAATGATGGAGCTCCACCGGCAGATGAAGGGGAGAAGGGTGAACCTGAAACACCTGCTGAGACACTGGAGGATGATAGTAAACCTGCTGAAGGTGGAGAAGAAGCAGTGACTGAAGAACAGTTGGGTGATGGACAGGAGGAAGGGGAACCTGTGCCACAGAGAGCAAGAGGGGCGATGCCTCCATCGCCTGCTGAAGAGGGACAAGGACAAACAGAGGAAGAAAAGGAAGAGGAGGAGGTACCACAGAGGGCAAGAGGGGCGATGCCTCCATCGCCTGTTGAAGAAGGACAAGGAGGAGCAGAGGGAGCAAAAGAAGAGGAGGAGGTGCCTCAAAGAGCAAGAGGGTCGATGCCTCCTCCACCAGCAGAGGAAGAAGAAGAGATTCCACAGAGAGCAAGAGGGACGATGCCTCCAGCACCTGTTGAAGAAGGACAAGGAGGAGCAGAGGAAGCAAAAGAAGAGGAGGAGGTGCCTCAAAGAGCAAGAGGGTCGATGCCTCCTCCACCAGCAGAGGAAGAAGAAGAAGAAGAGATTCCACAGAGAGCAAGAGGGACGATGCCTCCAGCAGAGTCACAAGCTTCTGAAACAGTAAGTATCTTTGAATACACCTCTGTGGAAATGCTTTTGAAAGATAGCTACTTCATCTACTCATCGCAGGAGGAGTGGAAAAAAAATCTAACTAAATTTTGATAAATAAAAAATATCAGCAATATCACCCATTGAATTTAAAGGACATTCTCCACCTCCATGCATCTAAATAAAATCATCTTTTTTCATGTTCCTAAAAGATTAACAATATTTAATTGAGATGGAAAAAAAAAATATATCCATTGCAAAAGCTTGAAGGTATCTACAATATTTTTGTTTGAAAAATATAAAAACACATTTGTGGAGCCAACAAGATTGTTCACATGAATCAAACAAGCAATAATTTTAAATTGAATGGATTGGAGATAAGTATAGATCAATTGTATTCATTATAACAAATACAATTTTGAAGCCAAAGGCAGAATAACATGAATTTGGACAGAGTACAGTTTCAATATACATGTACTACAAACAGATCATTGCATATTATAGGTAAAGGTGATATAGAAATACAATTTGAACACAAAAGAAGTAGGAATCTGATCAAATAAAATAGGAGATGAGTAGACTTAACTAACAATATTTTTAACATACTGAACATTATTCCATTAATTGTTAAATAATTCAGTTGTGATTAGTCAATGAAACAATGAAATGATTGTATTGATGATGTTCAGATTGAAGGGGAAGCGGAAGAATCCCAAGAAGACAAAGAGCCACCCAATGATGAAGGCAAAGAGCAAGGCACTCAGGAACCAGAGTTCATGGAATCTCCTGCACCTCAGGTCATGCCTAACGGAATTCCTATACCACCAAGTGCCGGTCCACCTCTTCCAAATGAAGTTCGGTCAAGATCAGCTAATAGTGCTCCTCAAGATTACCTCAATGTGGATGTCACTCCAAATGCTTTGGTAAGATATTTTCTCCAAACCTTTTGACTGCTTGTATTCTGCAATTCCCTTTTACTTTGTTTAGGGACTAAGTAGTTCCAGTAAACAGTTGGTTGCATTAAAAGCATTTTACATATTTTGACTACTCCGTGAGGCTAAAACTTCTTCTTTGAAAGTGTAAATATGTTTAGAAACACATTAATATGCATTTATCACAAATTTTTGACTAAAGATAGGAATAGGTATTGTTTTTTTTTTCTGTTTATGTTAACTCCCATAGAAACTTGGCAGGACGCTTTTGCTAAATGCCAAGCTGGTATATAACCAATTACCTAGGAAACATTTTACGTCTGAGTCATAGTGGCTGACCATATCTACAACAGATATCACTCTCGGGCCTTTTTATTTAGCATGTTTAAATGGAGACAGTGGCAGAGTGGGGATTCGAACTCACAACCTTACAATTATGAGTCCAATGCTCTAACCACTAGACCACATGACCCGTGGGTACAGTGTATGCATTGTAACAAAAGCATCAGATATGGCTAAAAAAGGAAATCTCCACTATCATGAACATTTGATTCACTGATTTATGTACTGTAATTTATGTTTGTCTCTCTGTCTTTGAATTTGCATTAATATTCATGTACCTTGTAACCTTTGCTCGTCATAACTTTCACTGTGCTTTTCTATTTCCATACTTAGAACATGACCTGGTCATTTGGGGTCAATAAATATGTTCCAGCAATCAACTTGACTGACCAGCATAGGAAAATGGTCATCTATGTCTGTGGCAATACTGCAGTTCTCTGTAGTTATGATAAGAATACACAGAAACTACTTCAAGGACATGTGAGTAATATTTGTCTCCAGCCTTTACCTTTGATATTTGAAGGACTAGGCCAATTTTGTATTTGTCACATTTCTATATTGTATCATAAATGGGTGAAAAATAGGGCATAATATGCTTGTCAAAATGTTAATTTAATTGATTATTATTACAGTTTAGAGTAGAATACTAAAATGTGATTAGCACCTGATTACAAACCTTCACATGCCATGTTTGACATGAATCATTTCATCGTGGCCCAGAGTATTTTTACATGAATGCCTAATTAGCCCTTTCAAGAATAGTGTAAATTGGCCTGGTTTGTAAATATGTATATCATCTTAATTCGCCAAATAATATACATGTAACATATTTATGTGGCACTTCTATAAAAAAAAAAGAGAGAGAGAGAGAACAAAACAAAACAAATGCTTTGAACATCCAAAGTTCTGAAGGCTAAAGTACATCAATTTCAGTGGGGCTAATTCATGTGGCCACACCTTTGGTTTTCATGAATCGATTTTCACCAAATTGGGATTGTGGATGTTTTTTCTTCAATCTCCATATATTGAGACATGTTCTCAAAACAGATGAAATGCAAGAAATCTAGTGACATCGTTCTATACTTGAGATGACTCGTTTCTAAAATCCTGTTGAGAAGGTAGAAATTCTTTAGTTCAGCTATTAAAACATTCAATGATAAAAGATATTTCAGAGATATTTGGGTATTATTGTAGAATGAATGGTTTCTTTTCCTTTCAGTGTAACAACATCACCTGTATCTGTGCATCTCAAGATAAGAGATGGGTAGCTACAGCTGATAAAGGAGAGAATAGTATGATCATCATTTGGGATACCTTCTCAGGGTGAGTCTTATGTGTATTTTTTCTTTATTTTTATCAAATCATGAATGTGGAATAGAAATCAAGTAGGAAAAAGCAAAATGATTTCTTAGTAATATTTATGCATGCCAGGTGTGATGGTTTTAAACACAAGATTGAATAATTTTGATCAGTTGCCCGTTGCAGAAAAAAAAATAATCAAGCATGCCTGATTCCGATTGGTTGGAAATCAGGTTTACTTGATTACAGTTATTTCTGTGATGTGCTCTAGACTTGTCATTTCATATGTAATGCAATTAAACAAGCGAGTATTGGTTAGGAATTGTGAAGATGTGAACATGTTCAACTTACTCTATGTGCATTGATAGATTCCAAAGACAAAGTTGGCTTTTAGCATTGATAGTTCAACATGAATGCAGAAATTGCAGAAATATGAATCCATTGTATGTATATGATTATGTAGCAACTATGATGTAAACATGACTATTCAAGTGTTAACTTTTCTCATTTATCTCAATCTTAACACTTTATTAAAGTTTTGTATCAGAACAAACCTGGATAATGAGCATGAATGAGTAAACCACTGTGTGTTTTATTCAATGTAGTACTCCTGTGCAGACGATCTTTGACCCTCATCCTGATGGTGGTGTAGTGGGTATTAACATGACACATGATGCTAAATACATTGTCACACTCAGTGCAGCTAAGAAACAGGTAGGTTTCCTTTTGCAAACCTTCGCAACCATTCCTCTGTAGTAATTAAATTACTTAATTTCATAAGTGAAAAAAATGATGGAAATTATTGTGGAGATGATATATTGAAAACATTGATGAGGAAGAATGTAAAATCAGAAATTCATGAAATTTACTATTCAAGAGTAAAAAATTACTAGATTTATTGAATATCATTTAATTCAATAGGTAGAAAAACATGAGTTTCTTGATAATAAAACAATTATTTTTACATAATTGATAATTATCATTAATGAATGGCAATCATTTTTTCTTATATTTTCATATTTCGAGACAAAATAATCTGATCTAGCTGGCATCTAATACAAATTTATTGTTCATATTTGCCATTTACTGGTTCCTTATGGCTAAATTTCATCTGAACATGTACATATTACAGTTTTGTATTGATTGACGTTATATTGTTTAATCCATTCTTTAGACCCTTTCTATTTGGGATTGGACAACCAATGGGGAATACCCAGTGGCTAGCAAGGAATTAGGAATCAACTATGGCCAGCAGACTTATGTCATGTTTAATCCTGAAGATCATTATCAAATTGTTTCTAACAGTCCAACACAAGTCATCTTCTACAAATGGGTGAGCAACATTTATTTTGATGAGAAAAGGGCATGCATGGTACTGTATATTATGATTTTTTTACACTGTAACTAAAAGCGGTGCATAAAAATTAGAAAGAAAGTCGGGCAGTTTACCAAAGTTAGGTGTTACATCTTTGAGCAGAAGTGTCACTTGAATCTTCACAGCAGCTTCCCAATATTCTTTGTTTAGGATGAAGGTGAGAATAAGTTATGAATAGGTGCTTATGGGATTCCTTATTGAAAGACCAGGCACAAACTATATTTAAGGTTATATATTCCTGAAAAACAAGAACATTAGTTTTAAGACCTGCAAAATAAGCTTTCTTACTAGAGGAACAGTGTAATCTGAATTTATTTCTTATTTTAATTATCGTATCTGGACAGGAAAGGAAAATTGAATGATAGCATACTCTTGCATTTCATATGTATAATGTGTTTTTGTATGTCATTACTTTACACTAGACTTATTTTGTTTTCAGGCTACCATAATTTTAATCTGTTTAATAATGTAGCATTTAATTCTCCTTAAAGTTATTTCATTATCATACTTATTATTTTGATCTCATTTCAACAGGGTGGAGATAAGATTGAATTCTTTGCTCCTCTGTTAACTGACCAAGACTTCAACAGAGTAGTCGGTAATTTCAGTCAGTCCATCTTCTGTCACAACAGTACAAGAGCACTGACCGCTACAGCCGCTGGTAATGTCGTCGTCTGGGATAACAACAGACCAACATCTGGACGTGAGTAAATATTTCTGTCTGGGAAGTCAATATACCATTGTTGATAATACAAATATGAAATACAATCAAGGCACATATAGAAGTATAAGATAGAGTGCTGCAGAAATTTAGTTGGGGAAATAATATCTGTAGATTAATGAGCAGTTTTGAACTAATTTGATTTGAGATTTTATATTGAATAAGTTGAGGCATTTTATTATCATGATATCACAGTGTCTTCAAAGAATATATTCAGGTGAAACAACTGTAAATGCTTCAACTTTAATCTGTTGAGTAGCAAAGAGCGATTCTCAAAAACTGAATTATGGTATGAAAAAAATGGAAGCCTTGTCATAATCAAGTAGATTACTAACACATTGCATTGTTTTACTTGAAAAGAGTGGAAAATATGTAGGATAATTGCATATCGTTATGATTTCCAAAAAATATTTTATTTGACCTTCAGCTCCTAACTTGGAACCATCACCGAACAAGAAAGCCTTCAAGCTTGTTAGACTTCAAGAGAGAGGTATTACAGTCCTAACTACTACAGACAGGTCAGTTGAAAAGCTACAAAACTAATTTCATTTGATTGGCTAAATGAATTCCATTGATAAGACTTTTCATGAAATAACAGATTTACAGATTGCCAACTGTCTTGATATTCCTTTGACAGTCCCAACTAAATGAGGGATGTTCATGATTTATAAATTTGTTTAAATTAAAACCCTGATTTATGACTTTATAATGCGTACAGTATCCGAGAGTATTGTGACCAATTAGAAAATAAGATTTAAAAAAAAATGCTTTTAATTTTTTGATGTTTAGGCATGAAGTGGCTTTGTGGGCATCTTCACAGTTTAGTACTACTGTATGAAGAGAAAAAAAAGGGGCATGATTGATAAGGTTACACTTATTAGGGAATTACATGTATATAGTAGAATTTCTGGAGTGGTCGCTAACATTGATTTCAAAATATTTTTTTTTCTATAACAATTTATTAGTAACTATGGTCTTGACATCCAGAAAATATTTGTAAGATATATTACAGTTCAGGTTTGACCTATGTTACTGTCTTGTGGTAATTTGTTGGAAAATTGGTTATGATATTGTCCGTTTTCAAAAACGATTACCAATCCTAAATTATTTTTCTATGGATTCCTTCAGGTTTGTGGTGACAGGAGATGCTCTTGGTCATGTAAAGTTCTATGACCTTCAGCTTAGGATGTCAAACTGGTATAGTGAACTTAACGTTGGTCCTATCAATTCGGTCTCATTCTCCTATGTGCCAGACTTCAAATCTGAGTAAGTAATAGACCAGGGTCCTGTCTTTATAGATTGCAATATTGACTCAAATCAAACTCAAAGTGTGGTTAATCAAAATTCCTACATGTTTCTCTTAACTGCACAATTTCAGATCAGTCGCAATTGTCTCTTACAAATCTTTGTAAAACCAGGCCAAACACTGTATAGTGGTTCAAGTGATAGTTGTGCTATGTCCAAAGGGCTGTCTCATATAAAGTTATATGGTCATTTTTACTCAAGACTTTATGAATAACATGAATTATAAACTGCCAAAGTGCTAAGATTTCCATTAGTCTTGTCCTAAGTATGACTGTGCTTCAAACTATTCTATTAAAATCTTGGCAAAAAACACTTTCCACGAAACATATGCATGATTTAACTAAAGTTGGGTGGTGTTTCATAAAGCTGTTTGTAAAGTTACGCACAACTTTACGAACGACTGGAACATGTTCTTTACATAAGTCAGCTACATAGGGATATATCATATAGCACAAGAAATGGTCACCAGTCGTGCCTAAAGTCATTCGTAACTTACAAACAGCTTCATGAATCGGGGCCCCAGATTCGATTAAAATGGATTGAGAGACAATATATTTACCAGTCATTCATAAAGTCCTTCCTTATAGACAGCTTTGTGAAACTTTCCTCAGATGTAGTAGATGTAATAGCCCCTGGTCGAAAGTATTTTGTCCTTAGTTTAATCAGGGAAAGTAAGGAACAACATATAAAACCTGGATTACTACATTTGTTATTACTACTACCTGAAATCGGACACATGATATTAGATTTATTCATTTGAAATCTATGGTTACGGTATGCAGTTGGAGTAGCTTGTTAAGAAGAAAAAATAAGAAAATAGAATTAAGATTAAGATCTAGGACAGCAATGTTAAGATGGCCAAAAGAATACAAACATTGTACTTTAATATTACCACTGGTATAAATCAAATTAAGAAGACATGAATTTAGCTCCTGTGTGCATTTCCGTAAACCGTATACAGTGACTGAAAAATTGGTATCCTATTTATCTTTGGCTGGTCCCTTGAATTGTCAGTGAACAGGGAAAAATAATGCTTGAACTTTATAAGTTTATAAGGGGTTTAAATATCTTACAACTATTTAACATGTCTAATATTTGTCCATAGTACACTTGTAGTACAAGAACTGTTGATGAACTAGTGCCATGAGTGCGTTTGACAGTATGTCACTGTTTATTAATATTCTTTTTTCTTATCTGAATCTTCTCAATCAAGAGCTAAACCGGACAGTGACTACCCAAAGGATGCCACCATTCATGCCAAGTCATTTGTAACAAGAGATTACATTGTAAGCACCTCTAATGCTCAGGTCGCTCTAGTCATTGCTGATGGTGTACAGGTCAAGGTAGGTATCTATGAAGACTGCTCAGGTACGATGTAGCTCTTGTAATTGCTGTTGACAGTGTGCAGGTCAAGGAAAGTATTCTAAAGGTTACCCTGTCTAACTGTTATGATTTCAGGCTTGAAAATGTCATTCTCCAAATTTTATTCTGATTCAAATTTTTTTTTTACTCCAACCACTAAGAGTTGCCATTTTTTAATACATGTAAACCAAAAAACATTCATGTTTAATTTTTTGGAACTTCTGGTATTCCCTGGCTCTATTGCAGGAAAACCTTACAATGTGCAATAACATTGGCCCAAATTCACAAAGGTTGACTAAAGTTATACCCGGGGTATAAAACGCGTCATTTGACGTCATTTTAATCCATGGACTAAAGTTAGCACCGGGGTATAACTCAGCCGTGGGTTAAATTTAGCACCCTGTGCTAAAGTTAGTCCATGGATTAGTAAGTCCACCGTAGCGCGGTGGACTCACTTTATACCCGGGTGTTAGTTAACCCCCGACTAAATATAACCCCGGTATAACTTTAGTCGACCTTTGTGAATACGGGCCATTGACTTTGATCATAAAGCTGATACATGTATGTTACCATTGTTGTTAATCAGTTACCATGGAACTGTTGATTGTAGGTGTGATATGGTTATGCACACATGATCAATTCTAATCTTTTGTTCAATACTGTATTTGCATTCCTCCAAGCATGTTTGTTTCATTTTCCTTCCTTTGTAGATGATATTAGAGGAACATGATAAGCCTATCCGTGCATTGACAACTCATCCTACACAGTAAGTCACATCCTTAATTCTGTATCATCTAGGTGAATTACAATATAGAAAGATTAAGGCCATTCTTTGTGTTGCTGAATCCTTCTGTGTTGTATTATATTAGGAGATGAACTACAGCTCTGTGTTATTTAGAGCGATATAGATTTAACTTTTCTCCTAAACATTTTGAAAAACAATGATTTTGAAGTAAACTTGGAAAATTATCTATGGAATTTCCAATTGCAAATTTTGATTGAAATGCTAGTGTGCTTGTGTCTACAAAACATTTTTGTTTCCGAATTCTTTGCATGCTCAACAGAAGTTTAGTCCTTTTTATTTTGTGTATTTTTGTGTCAGTTATAAGGCTTCAATTTTTTACTTGCAGAGTTTTTTGGCAAGCTTCTCATTAATACATGAACCTTGATAATCCTACAAGAAAAGTCCTTCCAATAATGACAATGAATAGAGTGAAAAGAGAGTAGCTATTGACCTGACCCAAGTGTCTTTGATAAAAACACAATACATGTACATACACGTACAATGTAGGTGTATGAGTCAGAGCTCCTAACAATGAACCTGATCCTGGGTATTGTTCATGAGGAAGGGTTATTGATTTTCATGATCACCTTTTCTCTTTCAATTTACTTCCTGGATTTATTATCTCATGAGGTTCAAATTGCTTTTTGAAAGTGAATCATACATGTAATTGAGATAAATAAATTTACAGTACACGGTGAATGAATATGCAACCATACAAGCTTTCTGAGCAGAACACCACATGCCTAAAAAGTATTCTAATCTTGATCTGCTAAACCAACCTCCTATTATAAAGTCATCTTTATTTCAAGCTTTAATGATTAACTATACTTTTGTCATTATCTTCTTTACCTAGAATATTTTATGGATGGTACTTTCTTGCTGAATTATATGCAGCTGTCTTTTATTATGCATTGTTTTTTAATTAGTAATTGTTGAGACAGCTTGTGAATAACATACATTGTAAAATAAATGCACTTTTAATTACCTCCTTGATGTCACAGAACTTAATTATAGACAATATTGAATTTATTAAAAATGTTGTTGTCTGTATTAATTTTTCCAGGCCTTTTGTGGTGATTGGAAGTTTTGCAGGCCTGTTGAAAGTCTGGAACTATGAAACAAAGTGAGTATGATGAGTGAAAACATTTGGCTTTTCTATTTGCTACAATATTTAATTTTGAAAAGCAGACTTTGATTATGGGCTGTTAGAATAATGGAGATGTCAGGAATTCAGCATCCTTGAACCATCACTGGTTTTATCGGAATGTGTTTACTTTCATGTTATTCAAAATTCCTATTGAGTTTATTATTGAGTTTGAAAAATTATGTTTTTTTTTTCAATTTAGTTTATAGCATAGATAAGAGGCTTAATTTGTAACTTCATAATTTTTTTTTTCAGACAAGTTGTAGCTTCGAGAAAGTTCCCAAGAGGTAACCTGATCAGATGTGTTGGCTATGATCCAACTGGATCCTTCTTAGGTGAGTGTTGCTTCACTGTGCTATCAGATAAAGCTTATTTAGACAATTTTCATCCACCTCAGATATGATATGAATGCAACAGCATTTAAAGAACTAAAGTTCAATACACCTACATTAAAGGATCTTGAAAAAGTTTTACAGGACAGTTATATATATATATTCTTTAATCTAAAGACTCTGAAAATGCCTGATATATATGTTTACCAATGTGCAATATTCATGTATTTATGTATCCACAAATTATTACCAACATCTATCATATCATATTTCCAACTGAACAGAAATATTCATGAATATCAAACTAGGCATTCAAACAATTTTCATTTTCCCTTAACAAAAACTTCAACTTACCAAAATACAATTTTTTATAAGGGTCCATTAATTTGGAATGAGTTACCATTTACAATAAGACAGAGTCCAACGCTGAATACTTTTAAAAGAAAAATGAAATTTTTACTATTACATAGGTACCTTTAAATTGTAACAGTTTGATATTTTAAATAAGAATGTATGTGTGTGTGTGTTTGCTGGTGTCTGATTATGAATGGTGTATGTGTGCTGATGTGAATGTATGGGTGTTAGATTTAAATGTACTGTTTTCAATTCATTTTAATTTGCTATTCTTAATCAACAATTCAATTTTTAATCTCTTTATCTGTATGGAGATTGGCTTTTTATATAAGGCTCTGCCTTTCTGCCTCTCCTAATACTTTCATTTGTACATTTGTATTGTTTGTTTTTATATGTTTTCTTTATACTCCTTTATATGTGTGTATATATCTACATTGTTTATATGTTTTTTAATGAAAGTATTGAATAAATGAAATGAAATGAAATGAAAAATGTGATTAAGTCTTACTGTTTATAAGTTAATGTGTAATTTTTAGCATCACCTATGGTGGAATATTCAAAGTACCAAATATTTTGTACTGAGACACAAGGTAGATTAGCTTACATACAGGAGTCAAACCTGTTCTGCCAAAGTCACAATTTGATTTTTATCAGATTCTACAAACTCTTTGATGACATAGATGTTCACACAGCTGACTAATGATAACTTGCATTCATATTTTTGTTGCATGCAGACATTTATGTTTCAAGACAGATAATGTAAACATTTTGAAGATGACTCTTAATCTATTGCATTTTTATGATGATGTTCAGTAAATATAATTTGTAAACTCTAAATACAAAAGTAACATTTTTTCCTGTTGTTACATATCTGGAACCCCCCCCCTCATTTCCTACTCTCTAATAACCTGACATTGTTCTCTTTGTATTACCCTGTTTTCAGGTGTTGGCTTTGAGAATGGCTGTGTTAGAATCCTTGATGCACTAACCCTTATCGATGAAAACCCAGAACCATTCCGTTACTCTCGAGATGCTGTTACCCATGTCACCTTCTCACATGATTCTAAATGGATGGCAACAGCTGTAAGTTTTTACTTGAGTTTGCATTTCCAAAAAATGCACTACAACAGGGAATTATCAATATGACAAGCATAAAATACAAGACAAATAAAACAAGACAAAAACTTGATAACATTGTAACTTGAATATGCTCTGATGTAAATTTTCCAAAGCAACTCTTCTTTCTGTTTCATGCCATTCATTTTTTTTGTTATACTTGTCAGTTATCAGTTGAACATAATAGATTTTTAATGTGAATATTGATATACTGTGACTATATGCAGATTGTGATGGTATGTTTTGTTCAAACGTAATTATATGTTGATGGATTTCTGCTTATAAAATTTTTTTTTTAAGAATAGGATAAACAAAATCAACTAACATATTCATGTAAAACAAGAAGGATTGACCATTAACAACTCTGATTGGTTGCTCCATTACTTGTTTGAATCTTTTGCTGATAATATACCCATGGTATGCTATCGTCAGTGAATAAACCATGGATTTTTGATTGGATTAATAGATGTCCACCACAATTTCTACCCCTCTCCATTCTCCAGGATGCCGATTACTGTGTGACTGTTTACAAGGCAGAGTCTCCTAACAGTCAAGAACCTTGGATATACATGGGCAAACATCGAGCTCATTACAAACATATCAAGGGTATCACATTCGGGGTCGCACTGGACTCTGGGGCATCAAGATTACTGTCCCTTGGAGAGGACAGGTCATTGGTAGGTACCTTTATCAAGTAAAGCTTCTCTTAGCTACTCCCTGTAAAGCAAGTGATATCAAGGTTATCAAATTTGGGGTCGCACTGGACTCTGGGGCATCAAGGTTAATGTGCCTCGGAGAAGAGAGGTCTTTAGTGAGTACCTTTTTAAAGTAAAAATTCTCTAAGCTACTCTCTGTAAAGCAAGTAATATCAAGGTTATCAAATTTGGGGTCACACTGGATACAGGGAATTCAAGATTAATGTTCTTTGGAGGTTATAGGTCATTTGGAAGGTACACCTATCAAGTAAAAACTCCCTCACTTGCTGCAAAACAGTATATATCAGTGGCGTCACATTCACTTGCATGTTATGTACTCTTTTAGAACGTTAATCTATTTGCTGTTACCAATCCTTGTTGTCTTTACCTTTATTAGGTTGAGTATAACTTGAAGACGGTAGCTAAAGATCATCT
Organism: Lytechinus variegatus; assembly: GCF_018143015.1. Taxonomy (NCBI): domain Eukaryota; kingdom Metazoa; phylum Echinodermata; class Echinoidea; order Temnopleuroida; family Toxopneustidae; genus Lytechinus; species Lytechinus variegatus. The sequence goes on from NC_054741.1 coordinate 78,605,998, forward strand.
AGAGGTAATGTCAACTGATCGTATTGAACAGAGTGCTGTACCACAATGCTTTGCTTGGTATCCACCTATCACAAAGGAGCAGTTCTTCATCACAGCAAACAATCAGGTATCGTAATGATCTTTAACCGATCATTCTTAAACTATACCCAGTGTAACTTGATAAGGGTCTATAGAAAATGTGTGGTAAAATACCAAAATCAAATCTTGATCAGTGGGTTAAAGTCACCATCATAGATGTCATGTTTTTTAGGGGATTTCATGAATCACCAGAATGGTTCTTAATGAAAGTACATGCTTGGGAGTTGTGCTTTTGATGCCTAAATCATCACACATAACATCATAAGTTTCATTCAACCCGTAATGTAGGCTGTCTATATTGATTAGGTTTATATCGATCTGTCAACCCTGAAATGTAATGAATAGTGGTGAAAATACCCTTTTTTTAAGCTCTTACACAAATCAAAAGGCTCCAACAATATGAGGAAAACGGTGATATTTAGTCAATGTTAACTGACTAATCAGGTTTGTTACAGTAATAGTTTAGCACAATTCTCCATCATTCAAATGCAGATTTCAGAAGTGCAATCGTATCTTTAGAAGGTTCATGCAGTGAGTAATTTTATTGCATTAAACCTTGGACTTACTTGCTTTAAGAAGTACATGTAAATAGAAGACTGATGTCTGTGAGTCATCTCTGATGGACATCATTATAATAACTGATGATCACCAGATGAAATATTATTTTTTTTATTACAGTTTAAATTCAAGCTGTTTAACACAACAACAAAGATGTGCAGAAGAACGACGTTGGCCCCCACCTATGGGAGCCCTATTCAACAGTAAGTTACTGATTGGTTGTCTTATATTGCAATGAAACAAATGTTTGGTTTAATCTATATAAAGTAACAAGATTGCACTCAATCATTGATTTTTCTCTTTCATGATGATTGCTATCCTATATCATAAAAACCCTAAATTAAAGTGTTTATTAGTGAATTCTTTATGGAATGCAGGTTATTTTTGAATGGTATACTAACGTAAGATTGAATATAATGAATTAGGACAGTGAAATCCAGGTTTTATCAACCACAATACTATTTTTTACTTTACAAACTGCTCTATCCATGATAATTTTAGAACATTAGAAATTTTCAAATGATAATAATGATCTAGACCACAGAAACAAGACATTTAAGGAATTTCACATTTATACCTAGGATGTTCAATGTTCATATTTTATGGAAATGCTCTAATGTAACTTCTTATTATATTTTATTCCAGGATTGCAGTGCTGCCATCAGAAGATCCTGTTAATGATCCTCGATATATGGCTTACGTGACTAAGGATAAGGTGGGACTACATAAGATGCCACCTGATGGAAACCCCCACAATGCAATGGCACTCATCGCACATCCTTCAGGGGTTAGTGTCTTTATTCTTTACTTGAATTTGAATAACATATTGCTTTTGGTAACTAAATGACTGTATGCTAAAGGGTGTCTTTACCTTTAATGAATTTGCTAAGCCCCTAAAAGAATTTATGATAGGAGTAAGAAGGGAAATTCCATGATATGTTCATTGGTTCATCTGCTCTTCAAGTAATCTTAGCCATCCTCTTTCCTGTTATGTCCTATATTTTACCATCGTTATTTATGTTTTATGTATATTCATGAATGTCAACTTAGGCCATCCACACAAGCCTGTTGAGCTTGTATTTGGTCCCCTTCTATTCTCAATCATTATTCATTCATCGCTTTCTACATATTTTATATTTTTAAAAAATGAAATCAAATACATATTCTCAATTTTTACTTCATCTTACTAACTGCAGAAGCTATGATAATTTAAGAGCATTACAACATTTCAATTAAACTAGAAAAGAGAGATAATTCCTCAGGAAGGTCTCGCATATATTGGGTTGGAAGTATATAAATCTTGTTTTCTTTCACATATCTTTTACCCAGGTGACCAACCTAGCATGTAGCTATGATGGTAAGCATGTCTTCACGGCTGGAGGTACAGACTACTCTGTTCACATGTGGGATACCCACTTCAAGTAAGTCATCATGTTGCTACAATGCTGCCCCAGCAAACTCTCTTGTAATCTCTACAAAAGATACATGAAAAAAAAACAGAATAAGAGAAAACAAATCATTAAGGGATTTTTAAAAAAGGAAAATTGCCTCATGGATCCTTGTGACCTTCTCCCATCCTTATTTATCTTTATGCATTTACAAAGTCAAGACCCTTCCATGATTTTAAATCTTGCAATCATTTTATGTCAGAGCACCATTGATAATTCAGAGTATTTTGGGGTATGAATAGGTGTAACATCTTGTTTGGTTTTGGTTAGATTGTGAAGAAATTTGTGAAGTTTTGATAGGTAGTGCAATTAGAATATTTAATCTTTTTGTTTGTGATTTGTCTTTTAATCCTGTATTTATATTCTCTTATTTAAGTTTTATTTATATTGTTATAGAATAAAAAAAAGAAAAGGTTTATAAATGGTTCTTGAAGTTTGTTAACAATAGTGACAATTTTTCACCAACAGTGCTCTGGAAGCAGCAGTGAAGCTTGGTGGTGATGATTTGATACCATTCTATGGATTGATGGAAGGAGGTAGGGAAGGAGAACTCTTCAAAGAATTGGAGAATTACTTCTACTATGCACAGATAAGGAGGTAAGAAGGCATTTAGTGATTGTGATGGTGATGAATAGATGTTGATAGTAGTGGTGGTGGTGATGATGATGATGATGATGGTGATGATGATGATGGCAACGGCAATGACAGTGGTGGTGGTGGTGATGATTATTATCTCTTTGACCACGATGCATGTGTGCAAGCTTTTCTTAGCGACACCACTGAATAAGGAAATTAAAAATAAAGACAAAAATCAATCATTTTCAATTTTCCTCCAACCAAAATTATGTTTACCACAATTTTTATGAATGTCAGAATATAGTTGTTATTCTAATATTCATTATAAGCTACCAAGTTATCTGTCACCTTTTCCCACCAGTCAAGGAGTTGATACGATGGACACCCGTCAAGTCTCTACGGTGATACCGTTGTCTGAGATTCCTTTTGTGATGCGAGCGATGGGACACTATCCCAGTGAACAGGAGGTTGAAGACATGCTCAATGAGATCAAATTCAGCGAGTATGTCGACACTGGAGAGTATGTCACACAGATTGATCTTGGAACTTTCATCAAACGTAAGTTAAAAATTTATTTTGTAGTCAATCAGTCCTTCTTGTTCTTTTTGTTCTTGTCAAACCATGATTATACTTATGAATTTTGGTTTTCATTTGGTCACGTATGCATGAGAGACATTTGTTCATATTTTTAGCAACAACGTAAGCTGCTCAAACAGTACTTGTACAATATGGCATCCCTCTTGATTTTCATTTTTGTGGTGATCAGAATTGACGATTTTATGATTTATAATTTTCATCTTTATGGAAAAAGAAAAAAAAAGCTAAGAGGCCGAGAGCATCATAAAACATTTCGTATTCTCTTTGTTCTATTCTTATTATTCAAATTACTGAACTACTGGTTCATTTATATCAATTTGAAAGCATTAAGTATTTGTGTAGGGCTTTTCGCATCATTATATATGCACTTTACAAAAAAAAATTTTGATATGATTACCCTGACTTTAGCCCTGCAACTTTACAGTGCAGAAACATTAAGGAATAAACTCCTGTCAGGTGTCCATTTACTTCACCTGGGTTGAATGCAGCTCAATGTGGATCAATATCTTTCTGAAGGAAATTGCCCCATAGCTGGGATTCAAACTCATGACCCTCTGTTTTAAAGTCCAGAGTCTAGTCCATTGGACCATAATGCTCCACATTATTTTTTTTCTCTGTTCATCAATGTAGAGCCAGTTTACTAAATGTACATTTGTTTTCTTTTAAATCATTATTGGTTCCTTCTAAAAGCAAATGCTCTTGCAAACAAGTAGGTATATATCAATTTCCTGTCCCATGTATGAAGAACCAAGAACTAAAGATTTAATGACTATGTACCACTATGTTTTGTTTTGCCTATGTAGTATATGTGAACCATAGACCAGCATTTGGTATAAGTGAACAGCAGCTGAACTGGGCTTTTGATATCTTGGGTTATGCTGAAGATGAGACTGTTGAGCCTGAGATAGAGAGAGGAGAACTTCTGGAATTACTCCAAACAAAAGGTAAGAAAACTCAACTTCATGATTTTTTGTAGTCTTTTCAAATTCAGGTTGATATGGACTTACTTAGAACAGCATATTCAGTGAATATATGCTGCCATACTTTGGCAAAAGGAAGCAAGTTAGAAAAAAGTATCATTTGTTGTAAATGAGCAATGTGTTTGTCATTTACATAGGCATCAATGCAATTTAACAACATATTTTCTTCAATATTTTTACATAGAACAATCACTTCCCCAAATTTTGCCTGAACGTGCAAAATACAGGTGTTTTAGACTCCACAATAACTCAGATTTGACTGATGTGTCACTTGCTTCCTTTTGCCAAAGTTGGGCAGTATGCACTGAAAGCATAAAAGAACCAATATCTTTACTGATATTTAATTTATGATAAGTTCAGTCAACTCTCCAATTCATTAACAATTTCTATGGTTTTGAGTAAAATAAAATACAATATAGTTACAGAATGAAATAAGTGTTACATTAATGTCATTGTTAGATTTTGAATATAAGTAAAATATTCTTTATTCTGTTCAGTAGTTCACAGTTCATACTTAAGTTGGAACACTTACTTACAACTAATTGCATGAACATCCTCTTATATCCCCCCCAAAAAATTCGAGGACACCAATATCCTAAGCAGTGTCTCATTCCTCTTATGTCCAACGTGGTACTCAAATGATTAAAGGGGTGGTCCAGGCTGAAAATATTTATATATTAATACACAGAGTAGAATTCACAGAGCAAAACGCTGAACATTTCATCAAAATCGGATAACGAATAATAAAGTGATTGAAGTTTAAAGTTTAGCATTATTTTGTGAAAACAGTCGTGAATATTCATAAGGCGAGCTAATGATGTCACATTTCCACTTTCCGTTTTCTTATGTTATTACATAAAATCATATCTTATAATGAAATAAAAGTTGCAGTAATAAATATCTAACGCACTAAATCAGTTGTCAATCCAATTTTTCTAGTTCTTGTAGGAACAAATTTGAATAAACCTAATTTCATATAATGAAATACAAAATAACAAGTGGAGATGTGACATCATCAGCCAACCTAATGAATATTCATGACAACTGTTTTTACAAAATATTACTAAACTTTAAAATTCAATAACTTTGCTATTTGTTGTCCGATTTTGACGAAATTGTCGGCATTTTGCTCAGTGAATTCTACTCTATTTATTAAGCTATAAATACTTCCAGCCTGGACCACCCCTTTAATAGGTAGGAAAATCAGGGGTACAGGAAGATTTTGTTGATATTGTTAAGTGTTTAACATCATTCTAAAATCATGACTTTCTTTGCCTTATCCCCCAAACTTAGGAGAGCACATGACTGAGGTAGAGGTCGCGGAGTACCTGACCACCTTACTAGGGGTCAACCCTGAGGGCGGTAGCTCGGAGCTTGGAGGCTATGACTCTGCTGGAGCTCAAGATATCTTGGAAGATGCTTTGCCTGAGGGAATCACTGCCTCCATGTTTGCAATGGAGCTCTTAGGGTTTGGTGGAGCCGCAGAGCCATCGGAAGGAACAGTCAGTCCAACATAATAAGATGTTGAGATTAATAATCATCAATATTTTCCATTAGTGGTAACATGAAGGATAGGAGAATATTGAAGAACCTGTGACTTGAAAACTCAAAACATTCAGTTCAATTACCGAAGATGGATGCCCTTGAAGAGAGAATTACACCACAGATTTGTCAGAGATATAGTGCAACATTGACATTGTTGAAGTTTATATTTTATTGCATCCAAGTTTCTTAATTCCTGGCTCTGTTTATGATAAAATGCTATGTTACAAAAGTGCAAGCTACTGCAGTGTTTTGTTGGATTGCCTAAGAGCATGATTATCATGAAATCCAAGCATTGTGATACCTAATATCAAATAGAACACAGATAAATTAAAACAAAGGATAAAATAATCCCAGAACAATGTGACAGTGTATTTTTTTTATTTTACTTATTTTACCTAACCATGGTATACTTTATATAGCACCATTTATCTTGAAGTAATCAATGCAGAGGCATACCTGTACTACAATATTTTACTACAGCTTTAGCTTGAGCTTCTGCTTCAAGCGCTCATTGCATTTAAGGAATTAATCCTGCTGAATATTAAATAGTTAAACCTCACCTGGGTCAAGTGCAGCTCAATGGATAAATTATCTTTTGAAAGAAAACACACCATTACAGTAATAAACAGTCTAAGATATAAAGGATCATAAGAACTAATTCAGAGATTAAATATAATGCTAGGAAATGTATACCATAGTAAAGAAACCATTAAGAGTATGAAATATAATCCTATTATAGGTCTAGCACTTAACATAATATGCTGAGTGCTAGAGCTATTAATATGATAACATTTCATATTCTTAATGGCTTCATTACTATGGAATACAATATTAGGAAATGCTTATTTAAATAATTATGTATTATACACATTTACAATATTTTTGTAAATGTGTATAGTACATTCATCATTTAAATAAGCATTTCTTAACAATGTTAGTAATTGCAATTTGGGGGGCATTGTAGCAATTAACTGGGTCCATGAATGTGATTGTCTGGCCTTATGCATTTGAAACACAGAAAATTTTGTTTGAGTAAAGTTGTACATGAGCTTTACTCACCAAGAACTTGCATGGGATATGCTATTGTAAATAAAATGTAAATAAGGATTTAAAATGTAAATAAGGATTTATATTTAAACATAGAAATATGTATATTTTATCTTAGTGAATAGGCAGGTGATTTTAGAGTCCACTGTATTGATGCAGGCCGTAGACTATGATATAAGGATATCATAGCAGATGTCATATGCATATTATATAACTATATTGATATCCGTCCAGGCATGCACATGCATCTATCTCATTGAGATACACATTTGTATTGATAATTGTATTTATTGATGAACTTCACACCTTGATATGCATGCATGTAATATAACTGGAGAGATCGAAAGACAGATGTATATTATCAGAATGTTATATTGGTATTATTGACTTTAATATTTGCCTCTTTCTTGTGTGTGTTGTGATGAACTGTATATATATCAATCAAGAATTAAAAGATTCAATATCATTGATGGATTTGTGTATACTATTTTCATAATTTTATGTTTTCTTTTCCTGTTGTTTTAAGTTGGGGGAAGAGGAGATTGCATAAAATGAAGAATAATCTACAAAATGTTCTAACATTATAACCTCACTGTAATTTTGCATTCGATTTGATCATACAACATAGCCTAGATCTGGAAAACCAAATTGAAAAAATTGTAATAAATAATATCAATTAAAAGGACAACAAATGATGTTCAATAATCAAAATTCCATATTGTGATGCATTATAGATAATTTAAGATAGTTTCTTGAGCTATTGGAATGCTCTTTATACCCTGTATACTTTGTAAATCAATTTACAACTTCCTACAAAATGATAAATCCGTTCATTAAAGGACAAGTCCACCCCAGCAAAAACTTGATTTGAATGAAAGGAGAAAAATTCAACAAGCATAACACTGAAAATTTCATCAAAATCGGATGTAAAATAAGAAAGTTACGGCATTTTCAAAGTTTCGCTTCATTTCACAAAACAGTTATATGCACATCTCGGTCGGTATGCAAATTAGGAACTGATGACATCACTCACTATTTCTTTTGTATTTTATTATATGAAGTATTAAATATTTTTATTTTCTCGTCATTGTCATGTGAAATGAAGTTTCATTCCTCCCTGAACACGTGGAATTCCATTATTTTAACATTTTGTGCTTCAGGCAAGGAGGTCCTAATCGTCAAATATTGTATAATTCAAACAATAAAAAACAAAAGAAATAGTGAGTTACATCATCGACTCTCATTTGGATGTTACTGGCTCGTTCATATAACTATTTTGTTAAAAATAAGCAAAACTTTTGAAATGTCATAACTTTCTTATTTTACATCCGATTTTGATGAAATTTTCAGCATGGTGCTTGTCTGATTTTTCTCTATTAATTCAAATCAACATTTTTCTGAGTTGGACTTGACCTTTAAGTAACATGTGATTTACACAATGATACACCATTGTCCATTTAAGATGGGTCTTTTACATTTGTATCGTTTTATACCTTACTATGGCTTGTTTACACTACAATCCTCTCCAATGCTTATATATTCAATCTCTATCAGTGGATAGGAAAATACAAAACAAAGTTACTGAGATGGGAGTCTTTTTCTTTTGGGGGGTAATCTTGTATAATATTTTTTTTTTAATTCTTGATAGATTTTAGTTGTCTGAATTAAAGAAATATATATAATGGAGGATTGCTGGAGAAAATAGAGAAATTCACCATGTTTGAAGAAGCCTTTAAACACTTTCTTTTCATCCAACATCCCATGTGAGTGTGACTATGTAATTTCACAGAAATTAATTGTGCTGTCCAATTTTTCTTCTGGTTGATAAATTCTTCAAAAGCATATTTGGGAGGAAGAAAAGTGTTTACTCGTGTTTCTGATTTTTTTTTTGCTCATTGATATAAGCCCTTGGCAAAGAATAATCTGTTTCGTGCTTCAAATGTTGTGTTTTAATCAAGACTAATGTCATCTGGGAGGTTGTCTTGTACTAATTTTAGTAGAAAGGGAATATGTGAGATGTGAAAGAAATATGTACCATCTCAGATTGGTTTTCTCTGTGATATGCTTTTGAATAGGAGTCTACGCAGCATTATGTCAAAGATAAAGAGAGCCGGAAGGCATGCTCTTTTAGCCAACGTATGAGGGCATTGGAACTTAAGTACAAAAGAGATGTTAATATAAATACTCCTTAAAAGCATGTGTTAAGGTTTTGTATTGTACTGCTCTAGTACAGAAACTCTCAGGGAGATTTTAAATCTTGACTTTTAATTTATTTTTTATTTCTAAAAACGAATGGAAATGGGGCCATAGTATGTTCTAGATCTGTAATTATCTTCAACCAAAAACTATGGCCTCTTGTAGTCTTACATAGAGTAAAGATTACAAAGAGAAATGAAAGAGTGTTTTCAATGAGACTAAGGGGGTGTGTCAAAGAAAGACAAAAGTTAAATATAAATAAGTAGGTTATGAAAGTAAAGAGGAGGAAGAGAGGGAAGGACAGACTACAGTGCGTATCAAAAAAAAGTTTACACTTTGAAAAAGCCCTGGGAATTAAAAAAAATATACATGTGGGTAGCGTTTTCACATATAATCTTGGGTTTGGGTCTCATCTATCCAATGAAAGTAAGTTATGACAGAATGATGCACTAGAGTGAGCACTGTCCATTTTTGTAAAGCTCGCAGAAATCTGCATAGAAATGCTCGTTTTCACGCTGTGTCAAGGGGAAAGGGCGAAATCAAACTGACACTACGAAAGATTTATCATACATTTCCCTTGCACTTTAAGTCAATTGAAATAAAACAGATACATTCAAGCATTTTGTAAGAATTTGCCACCCGAATTGAATTTTTAACACTTGGTAAGCACAACCTTTACCCATTTTGTGCCAGCTGGATCTGAGGACATAATGGAATCTGAACAAAAGTTTATATCAGACATCTTTAGCATTTTTTCACTAAGTTTTTATCATTTAAAGTGGGTTTACATTTCATTTTCCATTTAATACTTGTTTCTGCACACTTTTCCCAAGCTTGACAATGATTGACAAAATAAAATTCAATCACAGCTCAGTGTAAAGCAAATATCGTCACGATGGCCTCGGTGTGTGGGGGAGTGGGGCGGGGCGCAATGCACTCTTTGAAGTGTTATGGGCAGGGAAACAAGTTAAAAAAGTATGATATATTTTCAAATCAATTTTACTAGCTAAATTCAACGTGTACTTCATGATTAAGCTTTACTTTTAATCAAATAACTATTTCAAAGTTATGCGCAAAACGTTTTTCACTTTTCAAAAGTAAGTGGTGCTCACTCAAACAGAAATCTTTTTCGACTGTTATATCGTCATTAGCTTAAGTGGATCTGTACCAATGTTAAAATGTGGAAAAATCTTCAGGATATTACAAATGTATAATTGTACAGGATTTTTTTCTAAGTATAAACTTTTTTTTCGATACGCACTGTAGAGGGGAAGGGCGTTGGAGTCAGCAGAACGACAGAGAGAGAGAGAGAGAGTGTGTGCATGGGGGGGGGGGCTGTTACTGGGAACCACATTGCAGTGATTCCTGTATGAAGCCTTAAACTCTGCAATATTTATCTTTTTCTCCATCGTATGTGTGATGAAGTGTCATTTATTTTGGCAGGTGATAAATGAGTTTTCTCTCTTCTATCATTCGATGGCACACTCAAAGAATCTCCACTTCATCCGTCATACCAGGTACCTCCTCCATCCTTCCGTTGCTATGATGATCTCTAATCACGAGTGCCCAGGTGGAGCCGTTGCTATGGAAAATGCAAACGCTGGACCACTCTTCGTGATCTTATTCAACCCAATGGTGAAGATTCACTATTACTGCACGTATTTTATACCACCCCTCTATAAAATTTCACATTTTTCCTATCTCCCTCACGATAAGATAAAAACACGCTTGACTCTTATCTCTATAAAATGGCCATTTGTTTTCTCTCGTTTCTCCATGACCATGATTAATAGGTCTTATCCTTATATTACTGCCTGTTGAGTTGACTCTGTTGGAGATCAACTAAAGCTTTTATTAACAAAAACATGTATTAATCTGATTATTAAGATTTAAAAATCTTTTTGATGTAAGTTCGATTTAATTCCAATACATGACGGGTATCGCCTATTTTTTCAGCTAAGTTGCCATGATTGAAAAGTCTAGAAATACAACACCACTTTCTTGCAACCATCCATTGTAAGTCGGGTTTTCAGAATCTGACATATCTGAATGTTTTCTGTCTAATGAAGGATGTTATTGATAGGCCTTATGCCAGTGGCGTTTCTTATTAAACACCGTGCCATCTCTATTTCTTCGATTTTGATACATTTTCATGGATTCCATCTGCGTTTAGAGTTCAAAGTGTATGGATGAAGACTGAAAGAGAATTCTATGGTTGCTAAGGGCGACATGGATGTTGATTTATTGGTGTTTACAATATTTAGACATGATTGAGGATGCAGTGCAAGGAGGATATTTGACAGTCTCTTGTTATTATTCTTCTAGAAGTGATTCGAAATGGTAGAATTGATCCATGCATCACATCTCTTCAAATATGTTACCGCGTCTGCTATATAGGAAGAGAGGTACAAACATGAATAAACAACTTTTCAGAAACCTCGAATCTGCTATCTTCCGAGAGTTCATAAAGACAAGTCTAAGCTGATATGAAAGACATGGAACCATATTCAGTTGATATGCACGAAACTGCCACAGTGTGGAAAACGTTGGTAAATACAATGCTCAACATTTCCCCCGATAATATACATATTCTGAGCTCAATCTGGTTACTGGTGAATGTAGTCAGAAAGGCCAAGTCCACACTCAACAGTCAAATTGTACAATTAGGACAAACAAAACTCAGAATAACACTGAAATTTAAATCAAAATCGGATGTGAACTTAAGTTACGGCATTTTTAATATCAGCTTTCATTTTCTGCACATCATAATGAGTATGCAAATGAGGGAGCAGATGGCGTCACACACACAATTACTATTTGATTTATTTTCATACATGATTGTAGATTTGAAGACATCGAAGGTCTCCACCAAATCATAACAAATCATGTCAATAATAATTTACAATTTTGTTTTATGAGTGAATCCAAGTTTTAAATAATTGGACATTGTGTAAAATAAAAAGTGATAGTTTGTGTCGACGTCGGTTTGCTCATCTGCATACCATCCATGATATGCATATGATATTTTTATGTAAAGAAGCGAAACGGAATAACATCACACCTTTTTTTTAGTTTGCATCCGATTTGTCTGAAATTTGTATCACTTCCCTACACCTTTAAATGTATTTTCGTTTTTACAATGGCTTTGTGATCTGTAGCCTTCATATTGTCAAAAAAATCACTACAACTCGGAAGTAACAGATTGTAGTCAAAGAGGAGACTATGCCGTGATTTTTACCCCCCCTCTCTCTCTCTTTCTCTCTTACTCACTCTCACAACCCACCCCTCCCCTTCATTTTTTTTACTGGCAAGAGGACGAAATCCGTTTTCTTTCTATATCAGAGGTCAACGATGACTCTGTCCCGTCCCCTCTCTTCATCTTAGCAGAATATACACCAGCACTTAAAATCTGGCCAAAGATACTTTGCTTCAGGTAAAAACAGTATGATAAGCTACATCTTAAAGAAAGGGGAAAAGGTTAAAAAAAACCACCTCCCAAAAAAAGAATGGAAAAGGGGGAGATGTTATAAAAGAAACTGGACATCATGTATCTGTATCTGAAATTGACAATTTCTATTTGAAATGTGATGCAACTAAAATTGTAGATATTTGAAAGCGAATAATATCCAGAGATATTTTTTTCAAAGGTGAATGAATTTTCGGTAATTTTCCATATCTACAAATTACTGTAAATGTGTTTAATATTCAGTTGTCATAATAAGTGAATACGTTCATCTATTTCTGGTTAGCATGCGATAGAGGTTTGGTGTTTATATAGTGCTGTACAATGAAACTAACATTAGGCAACTTTGTACTATTTTTTTCTCGAGAGGGAGGTAGCCACCGTTTCACTTAAACTCCTCCATCCAGGTTAGATAATCTGATAACACCACACACCCCTCAAACATACTCATCCTCTCTATACTCTTATGGTCGTTGAGTAAACGTTATCAATTAATTACTGGGTTGTCTGTCTAGGGTCCGGTGGGAATTCTTGGTAAGTGTTAAGCAATCAATCGCCTGCCATCATTCGCAGTCACATGCACCTCTGATTAAAACAATACCACAGTTGAGGGTTTGGGAGGATGGAGGGTTCTGATGGAAACATTTTCATTGATTTTAAGGAGTTAGAAGAGTTGCCACAGCTTTCCATCTCCACTCGAAATATACCTCTCACCGATATTTTTCCCTCCCTCTCGTCTTTCACCATTTCACTCTACATTTAAGAAGTGTGTTGGTCTACCAGCTCAAAGTGACGTTCGTCAGTTCAAAACGTGGATTCTTCTATAAGTGACATGATAGGATCTTACACCTGAATAATAACATTAATCAATGAAGAATGAAAGAATGAGTAATAAAAAATTGGAATGAAACTCTCAACGAATTAGTGAGAAAACACAGTTTGTGATGAATAGGACCTATACACAGCAATTCATCATTTTAATGTTGTTTTACCTTCTTGAATTGATATAACCTGTTTTTTGTTATACTGTTTTACAATATAATTTGCTATTTGCACGTTATTTTCTCCCAATTTATACTTTTTGATACATTGGCACGTACAATGATGCCCATTTCAAAATTGAAATATATATATATATCTACTTGAAGATATATATTATTACTTTTGTTTGGCCAATTTCATGCTTCAAAATAAGTGACAACACTCGATCAATTTAGTTTTCTTTTCATTTCATATTGATAAAAAAATATCTGGAGGATCTATAATGAACATCGAATATAACTATGTTTTACATCATGAATATATACATTATGACGTCACAAATACTGGTGTATGCATATTTGATTTCACTTTTAAGTTCTCTTTAGAAACTGCCGATAATCCATGTTATAACCATCTGTTCTGTGTATACCAACGAGTATGAAAATAATTGTCTGCAACAACTGTGACAAAGCTTTCACAGGTCAATCAATCGATTAATAAATCTAATTAGCAACATGATTGGCAATTATAATGACGTGTCTGACAAAACTCTTTATTACAATGAATGCAAGTATAGGTCAGCCATTCGTTTCGATTTAATCTTTAATTACTCTATCTCATCTCTATCTCTGTTTCTCTTTTTCACTTCTTTTCTTTCTCATCAAACCACAGCCATTCTGTTTCTTTCATATCATTTTATCTCACTCACTAATCATTCTTCATTATGTGATTTCGTAAACAACCCAAACAAACAATTATACAATAAATGACACAAAACAAAGAACAGATGGTTTGATTTTGTCCCGAATCATCGAGCGGTATTCTATTGATTACAAACAACTCTATAATAATTCCACTTCATGAATGACGTCACATTGTCGATGCGTTTCAACGTCATCACAACGGCTGGAAATGTTGAGGTCATGACCTACGTGTAATTGTTGTCTAATCAAAACCCTCTCCCGTCTTCCTTCTTCTCTATCCTCTATATCATCCAGGTTTCAATCGTTTGATATCTTACGTAGATTTAATTTTTTCCAGCTTTCATTTGGCAGCACTTATTATTGCTGACAGTACTATTGTTCTTTTTATTCGCCTGTAAATCTTGAACTCGGTATCCATCTCTCTCCGTTCACCCATCTCATACTGCTAATTCCCTTTCCATCTTTCTATATTACTCAGGGCTGAAAATATCAATATCTGAATAAAATAAAGAGTCAAATTAACAGAGCAAAACGCTGAAAATTTCATTAAAATCTGGTATCAAATAGCGAAATTTATTGAATTCTAAGTTTAACAATATATTATGAAAACAATTATATACACGTCGTCATGAATATTAATCAGGTGGGCTTGAGAATTTGAGATGTCACATCCCCACTTTCCATTTTCTTACGTTATTAAGTGAAATCTTAATCGTTTCATTTTTTATTACATGTGTAAATGATATGTCTCTCTTCTCATGAAATAAGTTGCAACATTGAATATCTAATACACTAAATCAGTGGTCAATCCATTTTTTTTTGGTGTTCTTGGACGAAAATATTTGAATAAACCTAATTTCACATAATAAATACGAAAGAACATTTGGGGATATGACATCATCAGTTTGCTCATTGAATATTTATGAAGACGTGAATGGAACTGTTGCACTGGAATAATGCAAATCTTCAAAATGCCATAACTTTGTTATTCTTTGTCCGATTTTGATCAAATTTTTAGTGTTCTGTTTGTCTGAGTTTTCTTTATCTTTCAAATCCTATTATATTCAGCTCAGAATACCCCTCTAATTCAATTTCAAATCCTTAAATATACTTCACTCTTCAATCTATCTATCTATCTATCTATCTATCTATCTACATGATCTATGTTTTGCATTGTACGTGACTTGAGAGTTACCCTTCATCTATCAATAATATTAATAAGCCAAACACCTGTCCCGAGCTTACAAACGTGGTTTCTCGCTAAGGTCATCCGCCTCCCTATCTATGTATCCAATTAATTTTGCAATAATGCCAAGGCCAAATGAGTGATGTCAATTATTGTTTTGAAAATAAGAAAATAACGGGATAAGATGGAGGAATGAATCTTGGTCGGAGTGGAAATGAAGGAGCATTTTTAAAGAGACATGAAATAATTATTAAAAAAATATATATATTAACACTACCTCACCACTATATTCGAATTACAAAACATGAACAAGAAAGAGAGGGAGCAGAGTGAGTGAAAAATATGCCAAGAAATAGAGGAGAGAGAGAAAGAGAGGGGAGGGGGCGCAAGAGAGGGAGAGAGAGGGAGAAAGTGGGTGGGGACAGGGCCAGTGAGGGGTAAGGTGGGTGTAATATAGTATGTGAAGCAATTTAACGTCCCCCTTTTCAATAAAAAAAACAAAACGATGTTAACAATGATTATAACAAGTTAACAATGATTATATTCATAAAATTCTATACACACATAAATAAAACGTGCACTGAAAACATGAAGCGAAATAAAACAAAACACAGAAATAAAAAAGGAAACAAGACGTCATGCAAAATATTGCCGGTTTCAAGTGCACTTGGAAGATTTCCTTTCCCCTAAAAGGCTGTCAACATTCTCGTCTTCGATGTTTTATGTAAGAAGTCGTGCTCTTACCAATCAATGTGCCGTAGCACTCCTTGGTTTAATTAACATTCCTCAAACATTCTCTTGTCTAAGAGGACATATGTCACATTTATTTGAATACAAGCACAAATGTTTGCCTAAGCTGTTCCACAATGACTACTGGTCCCAATTAGAACTGTAAGTCGATTTGGAACTATGTAAAGTCCAATAGAAAGCAAGTGATAAGTGGCTGATGATAAGGTTTGATTGCCAATCTTGGGTGATAACTTTTATTTCCTGTTCAAATTGAGTATCCGTGGAATTGAATTTATGGAAATGATGCAATTCGGAAAGGGCAAGAACACGGAAACTAACATTTTATTAAAAGACTTTTAATGATTTATTTATTTATTTATGTATGTTCATAATTTACTATGTAAAAGAATACACAGATAATATATAAATATATACGAAGCACAAGTAAATAATGAACATACAAAGGTGTTCCAACATAAGCTAAAAGCTTGATTGGTTGAAGCACCTTTAAACTTGTTTTGCATCCAAGCAAACAAAATAAAAATGTAAGAACAAGGAAGAGAGGAAAGAAAGAGAAGAATGTAAAAGACTGCCGAGATATAACAATTAAGTTTCAAATTGTTATGAATATATGGTATAGTAATTCAACAAAGTTAAATTCTTAATCTTCGGTTACAAAGAAAATAAAGATAGAAAACAAAATTACCTGCTAGCACTTTACAGATTCTAATAAAATACAGATTTTAATTAAAGGTTTAAATAGTGTCAAATACTAATTTGTTGAGTATCAACATTTTTCACTAATAATCAAAATCAATTAAAAAATAAACTTTGCGTTTTAAGTAAGTTGTTGATTGCAGTTTGTTTTTATTAGATGTATAGAATAATTTCATACACGTGTGATTGTTGTTAGGAAAAGATATGACAATCATTTCCCTTAAAGTGGATCAAAAGAGCATAGAGAACTATTTGAAGCGGATATCAAAATATGCAGGGTCAGCATTGGTACATTTTCTTGGCAAAACGACGAATTTGTTTTGCTGAAAATGTATTATTTTGATTAATTTCTTAACTGTTAGAATGCGCAAACCATCGCATTTAGAAGTGCTTTTTTTGGGGGGGCATCTGTTTTTCGTTTTCACAAATAGGAATACGTTGCATCGTCACTTGTGAAAGTTTTATCTTCAAAGTAACCGAATAACCGAACAGAAATATAAGGAGTTGATTAGATGAGAAAAAATATACATTTTAAACACCGGAGACAAATCATCTCTTTATCAAGGTTGAAATATAGATTACATGTGGAATTCAATATTTGGAAAAAATCGATCTGACCTATTCCCAAATTTGTCTTTCTATCTTTTTTAAAACAATTTATTTACCCTTTTCAACCTTTTCACCATGTCCATGTATGATGTAGTAATGCATTTACTATTAGTTCATATAATATGATAACCCACCAATTGCTTATGCCATGGTCACATTTGTTCTACGGCGGCCGTACGGCGAGTCGAAAACAACCGTTTCAACATTTTTTGTCCAACTACATATAGGTGGTTTGAATCAAAATTGATAAAACGGCTGTTTTCGACTCGCCGTACGGCCGCCGTAGAACAAATGTGACCATGGTATTAATGAAATCAATTTAGACTCAATTCGATTCACTTCGATTCATGTAATTTTCGCTTTCATTCTAAATTTACAATAATAAAATTAACAGTTTTACATTATTATTTACAACAACGAATGAGGAAATATATGGTTAGAATGTATATGAAGAAAGAAACGTTATTTTTAGACATTATAACAGCGCCTTAAAACATAAAAAAGGGTAATTATAGATTCATTGTGACTCAAACGAACTCCATGAGATCTTGACAGGCTTCACCTGAAAAGGGAATCTTTACGTGACTTCAGCATTTCGACGTTAATTGTAAAGCCGCATAAATATGTTTTATCTCTAGATATCATAAGGGAATAAAGTCACTAACCACGATTCGTCGTGTCAAGTATTTATAGATATCATGTGGTATAATTATCTACTGGCAACATTCAAATATCAGTCTTCTAATGAATAAATAGATCCTTGTAAGGCAGGAATGCGAGAAAAGCGATAAAAACAATAGTGTGGGGCTTTTTTTGAAGGTCAAGTCATTGTCCACGGTGATCATTGATACGTTGGTTGTACATGTATATAAAGCAAGTGTTTCCATCTTTACACCTCTTGGTTTTGAATAAAACATATGTTTATTAACCCGAAACGTTATCAATGAATATCCCATTTGTGTTCACATTGTTTTAACAATGTGTTTAATTACATGCAATTTTCTATTCTCTTTGATGTTTAAAAAGTCATGGATTACGTGATATTAAAACACCTTTAAAGACACGAAGACGCCCTTCATTGTTCATGCGTTTTACCAGGATTTTCCATGGATCAATAAGGATAAATAGGTATTACGCAACCAAAGAAGACATTCCTGCATTAGAGCATTATGACACAAATACGTCGTAAGCTAAACTATATGCAGCCGTGATGTGGAAGTGAGCTTTCAAGTCCATCATTCAACGTCAAGCCCACTTAATACTGTTACAAACTTGAGCGAATTTGTCTGCTTACAGACGACATCATTTTGGGCGGGAAAATAAAAGGATGCGCCAAGGATGCACAGCGGAACCAATGCGTGCAGGATCTGCGCAGAGAATGGTGCTTGTTATGTCCTGCAAGTAAAGTCAACGTAAACGTCAGCATTGTCATAATATGGTTAACTCTTTGGAGCGTTCGAAAGTATCTTCATGATCTTGCATGATTGGTGAGAAAGTTCTCTGTGCGTGTCAACTTTGAAAAGTTATTTTCTATCAATTCACATTAATTAGTTGGATTACTGTTTCGTCATTCCGGAAAATCAGTAGAAAATTTGCCGCGAAACAGTTCTAAAGAGGTAAGTATAACGTTATAGTAGGTATTGTTTAGAGTATGATGCATCTTCTTTTAAATTTGAGTGATTGGAAGCGTCATCGCATTTACTTTTTTGCAAATTCATTTGAGGTTCTGATCAGGAAATGTATATTTCAATATCTGCCCTTTCATTCATTCTTATAAAAATACTCTTTATCATAATCGCTCTTTTCTCATTTGAGATCAATGACGTACCTCGTCGCCATAAAAGTTAACAAAGGGTCATTGACCCTTGCAAAGTTGCACAGATTGCGTTTTTAAAAACTTAATTGACAATAAAAACAGAGATGGAATAATAAGCGCATTGATCTATGTTCTTATTGAAATTCAATTATACTGTTTCTGCAAATTTTTCATGATACTAATTCACAATTCTCAATAAATGCTACATCGTTATCTATGAAAGAGGCCTTTAATTTCCTGGGAAAATATACAATATTTTTGGCATATTTATTGGTATTGAGGATAATATCATGTGGCTGATGACCTATTCCAGTTGGTTTACGTTTAAATTGACAATACCTAAGTCATTATGTAAGAGTAAATTCTGCATAATTGTGAACAAGCAATCATCCTACAACTTCTTCAAGCTTTATCAATAAGATAATTACGTGTAATATGATGATAGTAATCATGATTCTAGGGAAAGATTTGTTTTTAATTGGATATTTATATTACATGTTTTGAAAGGAAGATTTATTTTGAAGATCCTTTTCACTGATTGGTACAGTGCTGAATTATGATGGAGCAATATTAAGTTACGATACCTGTGGGTAGCCATTCTCTTAACATATGGTGGAATTTTAAACGAATCATGCGCGATCTATGAGAACCAGGGAGTCTTTATTATTGGTGATACAGAAAAAAAGGAGGAGATTAATAAGGAATAATAGAGGAGAGGAAGAGATAGAGAGATGGGGGGGGGTTCGAGACAAAGGGGTAAAAAGAGAATTATATTGGGTTATGAGGAGAGAGGATGAGATGATGATAAGGATGTATCATGAAATCTAGAGGACTAAAACGTTCCATCACTCATCTTGAGATAACTACCACTCATCTTGCCTTCCTCTACCAACATAACATCATCCAGCTTTCTCATCCTGCATCCAGACACCAGCTCCAAACAACCATCTACATCAAACATTCTACCATCTCGATCTTCTCTTATCCCTTTCTCTCAGACCGTCATCGCCTGTTTGGGAGGAAAATATTGCCGCCATTTCCCGGGGAGGACTTTTAGAAGAAAGCAAAAGGAATCGCTTGACGACAGGCTCAGGGGTATTTGTTTTTGGATGCTTCTTCTTCTTCATTCTCTAGTTCACGATAGAGTTGAAGATCGAGTCTAAGTTTGAGGCACATGGCTTTTGGAGAAATGAAGTGTTGAATTTGATGGTATGAATAAACTTTATACACACCCTTGGACAAATTGAAGAAAAACTTGGATTTCATCTGAATTTATTATTTTCTGGCTGATATCTCGCTGTATTGCAAGGTAGGACTACTTTATAGACTATATTTTTTTAGTAAATATACATTTTTATTAGGTTCAATCTAATAATTTATTTGCAGCAGTGATCTATAAAACAATCGGGTTTTAGCGCTCAACAAAGCAGCAACGAATTTGTACTTCATAAAAACAACTGACACCCCATTTCCGTAACCGCATGCATGGTAAGGCAATGGGTTGAATAGTATACATGATCTATGGAAAAAAGGGTAAGTTTGTTTATCTGATTTATTTGATGTTTTTTCATTTTTCATTGTATTAAAAAAAAACCTTACGACAACATGCATAACTTATCAATTATTGATTGGCTTGAATATGAAAGCAGAATCAACGCATTAGAACAAAATGATGGATTAATAATATACTGTGTCAAGGCTAAACGAGAACGCGCGTGCATTGTGCAAACAAAGATTTCAGGACTGATTCCGGGATAAGCATATAATAAAAGGCTACGCGAAGAAAGCTTTTCTGGAAAATTCGAACAAAATAATAGCGCTAAAGGAAACATAATTGTCCCAATATTGGTCTACAATGTTTAATGCAGATGGTGGAAGCACCATGGTATATACACTAAAAAAATTGGGTAAACTCTTAACCAGCATGAGGGTAATTATATGTCCAACCAATTCGGGGCAGTATTTTACCCAATGCGGGAAGCATATTGTCCAGTAAGGTTAAAAAATAAGCAGCAATTACTTTAGAATGGGCTAAATTTTCATCACACTGGACAAATAAAATTACCGAAAGAAATGCCCATTGTTGGTTGGACACATAATTACCACCACGGAGCATTTGAACCCAATATTTTTTGAAAGTGTAGTGGTTCTAACGCGCTCCCTTTAATCAGAGGGTTGTGGGTTCTTAAATTTAGGCGTTACTTTCCTATACAGCAAGATTTTTTCCCAAATTGGCTGCACTCGACCCAGGTGATATGTGGATGATTCTTTGAATGCTATGGCTGGGTAATGATACCAAACATTAAGCGCAGTGAAGTATATGTACTATTATTTCAAACATAATAGTCCAGTTCCTGCTTAACATTATCAGTGTATCTTGGATTGAAACCATGCACAGCTGGTGATCTACCTCGTTGTACAACCTTGTTGTATTGCCTTGGTGCATTTCTCACTATCCATCAGTATTTCTGAAGTCATACGATTTGTTAATTTTAGAATACATTTTGTGAAATATTTAGAAAAAAACCCCTTGAATTACCAAAATAATTTCACTGACCTGACCCGTTAAGAGTAACAAACATTCGACCAGAGATAGATGTACAATTAGAAGGGAAACCCACCACAGTCTGGATCAGACAGTCACTTGGCATATATAACAGCAATCATAGTTGCAGTCCCTTCCTATTTTATACAGTCTTATAAATACATTTCCCTGTTGTTTTCATCTTTCAAGTAACTTTTCACTAGCTAAGTTTGAACCGGTAAGTCAGTGACATCATGAAGGTAACCCGATCAACAGAAGCGCTGTTAAAATATTCATATAAATCTTTCTCAAATAATGAGTAATCGGCGAGGTCAACATCTCTGGCAGTAAGCAAAAACCTGCAAAATCCTTTTCATGATATCAAAATACATTCATGTTTTTAGTTTCATTCAGATATTTAAGAACGGTAGTATAATGTTCAAGTGGTCGCCGGAAGCTAGAATATTGGCAAACTTAATAATCCAAGGTCAATATTCTTTTATTTGACACATGTTCGACCACTGCACCATCAAAATACGTGGACAAGGACTTATAATGAAAGGAACTCCATGTAAAGACAGATAAACATAACTTTTCTTGTACAGGATGAGAGAGAGAGAAAAAAAAACAATCAAGATAAAACTGACAAAATTAATGAGATAGTTGCAAACATGAATTACACTAGCATATGATTTAACTCTGAAACAAAAAAAGTGCTTTGTGCAAAGAGATCACCTAGGATTGAAAGGGTGCGATATAAGAGCATTTAACTTTATAGCTTTGTCTTTCATTAATATGCATTGCTGTATAACATCATAGAACAATATAACTACAAAAAAACATATTGAATTCTGTTAATGGGTCGTTGATATAAATTTAGTTGACATTTACTAAAATGTTTATCGATTGCTGTTCACACTTTACCATTTTGTTTAATGCCACCAAATGAATAAAGAGAAGGTGAAAATGTTGTTTAGTATTGACTGGGATATTTGTTAGAAGCCCTCTGCTCTTCCTCTTTCTATCCTTGATTTCACATGACTTCCTTCATAAATGATGTTGTCATGGTAACATGAGAATGATAAGGTCATTCAGGGGCCCGTCTTACAAAGAGTTACGATTGATCCAATCAATCTCAAGTATATGGAAATCCATCAACGTCATAATTTTTTCGCTAGGAAATTTGCTCAGTGTCCTTTGAAAACAAAGAGAATCATTGATGAATTTACATCTTTTCTAGAAAGTATTTTGTCGACATTGCTGGCTTTCCATAGTTACGATTGATCGGATCAATCGTAACTCTTTGTAGGATGGAGCCCAGGTTTGATACCTGGATATCTCGATCTATGGATAACACGTCAATCATTATCACGATTCAAATACCTCATGATGACATGCTTGTCAAAACATCTGGCATTGATATTCAGACAAGACAATATTTAATCACTTGATATTCTTATACTTTTCTTATGATTTCCATTTTAAAATCGAATAAGTCAAACAATACTTGTCAAATTGTTTAATCTTACCATTAATGGTTCCTTTGAATAATCAATTTTTATGTTTCGAATTTTAAGTCGAATTTATTAGAACCAGAATTTTATATGAATGAAGAGGTGGAATTCACTGGTAAAACAAAAAAGAATTAAAACAAAATTATTTAATATCCACATTTTTTTTAAATAAGAGTTATAAATCAATTGTTACAATAAATTTTTAATCGTAATAAGTGTGTATTAATCAGGCATGAATACATAAATATTATGATTTATTGATTGTGATCTGCGCATGTGTGAAAGAAGGGGGCGTACTTACTTAATAATATCTTTGCCTAATTCACAACTGATATTACGACAGGGAGGGAAATTATGATCGGAGGCATGCAATGTAGAAACTTGTATACACGTTTTACGTGAGTTTGCTTAAATTCATATTGGACCAGCTTCAACGTTTATGTGCTATTCATATTAAAATTCATTATCAGGAACCTTTCGATGGTAAATCAAATTCAAATCAGTAGCAAGGAGACTAACACGTTCAGATGTTTCCCCACAAAAGGGCGTACTCCCAGTCTCCCACGCCTATCCCCTTAGTGCCTCGAGACATGATCGTGTATAAGAGATTTGTTCACGTGATTGCATAGTTTTCCCATGATGCTTCAGTGTGGAGAATCCTAAATAGTTGCAATTATATTTGCGCTTGAGTTTGAGGGAGAATTTTACAACCTTTTTCATGATTGGATATGGAAAGTCATTCACATGATTTATGTTTCTTGGGCATAAAATAGAATTAAATTTTGAGATCTGTTGACTTTTGTAAACATGATTATTTTATAACTGATGGATCGAGGTACTTGCCTCTTTATTCCGTTATCTGATGCCCTGGAGAGAGAAAGAGAGAGATGTAAATAATTGCGACTCATTTTTTTTCAAAATCAGATGATGATATCTGCTCATGCAGAATAAACCACATCTTCGATTATATGTTCAATTAAATCATTATAATAACGTAATCAAGAAAAGGTTTTTGTCTGCTACAAATCAACAAATTAATTACGGAATGCTGAATGTTGTTTTGATGATTCGTGTTCTATCATAGGATTATATTATTTTCATATCTGAGTAAACCATACATGCCCACACCACCATTATTATGCAAAATTTTACTTAAGAATTCAACTGCTTGGTATCGATATTCCAAATTTAATTTTTCGATTGCACCTCCTCCTTTTTTCCCTAAGAAGATCATATAATAGAGTCTTATGGGGCAATCGATTGCCATACCTTGAACGACGCTATTTCCTTTCATAGAATACGCTTACATTGAATTCATTAGCACGTGATTGGCTTGATAGGCCAATGAGCGATCATTATGCGACGAATGGAATGCCCAGAAGCAGTGACTGATACGCCAAGTGATACTGAAGACCTCCATGAGAAGTGCTTTGACCGTTTCATGGCTTGTATTACCGGTCACAGCTGCACACACTTTACTGCTTCTACCTTTTAACAATCCACTCTCGGCCACACAAACGGCGCCGTAAATTCAAGATCAAATGTCTCATTAATTCGCTCAACTTCAAAGAAAGGCAGGTTGATTGAAAAACTCCCTTTCACGGGTTTGCCTTTTCTATCTTTATGAATCTTGCTCCATTCTCTGTTATCAAATGACCAGTAATTTCTGACATCTTGACCGCATCCAAAACGGGAATGTTTGAACTTGTTGTCCAGTGTTTCAACTTAGTGTCATCTCCAACCGACCTTTATCATTATGAATGACACACTTCCTTTCAGTTCAGAGATATCGACAATTCAATGTCGCTGGGTGTTTCAGCTTCCTAGCTTTAAAATCGTGAAAAATTGAACTTTCCTGACACTCTAAATCTATTATACGATTAAAAGTATAATCATCATACGGCTTCCAGCAAGGAGGGACATACATAAGGATAACTTTTACCTTTACGATTACTTTTATTTATCATGCCCTTTTTGATTTGCTGATAGTTGAATTTCGCTTAAAATGTCAAAATAATGTTTTCATCAGGCATCGGGAAGCCTACGATGTAAGCTTTCAATATTTGAAATAAAACAAATAATAGTAAAAGTTATTCTTTAGCCCCTTCTTGCGGGAAGCCGAGGCATCAGTAGTTAAGCAGCTTATTTTGTGAACTCACATAATATCCCAGTACTATTCTTTCCTCATAGATCCTTTTTTGTTTTCTTCATATAAATTTAGCAATTATAAAAAAAATGACGCATAATTTTGTTTAGGTTGCACGGGTGATACAAACAAATAAAGCAATGAAATATCAACGATGTTTTAATGACATTGTGGTTTATTTTACAATAAATTTGTATTCGAATAGATATTGGAGAAAAACGATGCACTTCCTTCGTGTTCGTTAGAAATGAATATACGTGTTCCAGCTCAGTTGTAAAATTAAGTGGAAACCTGTTTCAGTCAAATAAGAAGATGATCGAATGTGATGGAAACATAAATATACAACACAGACATTAATTTGGAGCGCGCCCTAGATAAAAATGCAACGATATGAGCGACGTCCTGGGGGAATATTTGAAGTAAAGTTTGATGGGGAATGAGGAGAATGTTTAAACAGGCAATGCAACACGGGATTTCGATTTATATGAGGAAAGACTGTCCTATTTTGTTAAAACAGAAATAGGATTCGAACATTCCCAAGGGAAGTTATATCATCATCCTTTCTGTTACACTATCTAAATGTCAACATTCGAAAGATAAAAATATTGGTCTGAAACCAAGTCAGATACCAATATGAAAATCAAAACTAGTATTGTTGTGTTTTCATGATTTTCGCTTATCAAATAGAACGATGAAGGCCGTGTAGAGAACTTGACACTGGACAGATGACAAATCGAACGATACAGAGCTGCTACATTTCTGGGCGGAAATTAATTCAGGTTTGTCGATCGCCTACATAAGCAATCGAAGTTTAGTTTGAGTCGTGGGACTACTCTCTGGGCAAATATGAACAGGTTCCCCCTAAATCATGATGAAGAAAAAATATCTCCTTTTATTCCAACCAGGTTTATTAAAGAATCATAAAGATATCTTGATCAAAATGAGGTAAAGTAGAGTTGAAAGAAAGTACTTTCAAATACAAGGCCATTCGATTGTTATCATAAATAATTGTGATAATTATGGACACCCAATAAAAGGTGTTGTGCTACCCCTTTTTTACTAGTGAAGAAATAGATATACTGTATTCACTTCATTTGTCATTCGTATTCAGGACTAGGTGTTTAATGTTATTCATTTCATTTAATGAGGTAACACCATAATCTGAGTATTGAATAAATTGTCCAGGTTTTGAAGATACTGATTCTCATTAACAAACTCTAATATATTTTAATCCTAAATAAGTATTCTTCGGTATTTTTTTTCAAATCCTTGTAGGTCGTTCAGTTAGAATAATAGGTAAACATTTTCGATTAAAAATATTTCATTCTGATACCTGAATATCTTGTAAAAAATGGGTTGTAGTATAAAAATTATCTGAAAACTCATATAGTGAAATTTCTATGGGAAGTATGGGAAGGGCAACAAGAGTCGATCCTTCCAATTGTTATTTTAGTTTTTCTCTTTTGACGGGAAAATATTTACAGCATCAAAGCTCGCAAAGTCTATCCAGTGCATATTTATTCCCCTCATATTCTTTGTTGTATCTTTTGGTTAATTTCCATGCTTTCATATATATTTTATCTTGACATGGACGTATTTAGTTTGTTTCCTTATTTAATCATCATAAAAGGTATATTTTAAGTATATTGTACTTTTTCATCAGGTATATATTAGAAGTTTACACATGCAAAATGACCTAAATCCACTTTTGCTGATTCGTCATAATTCAACTTTTTAAAATTTCACCAAAATTATGTTTCCATTCAAAAATTTCTTCTACTCTGTTAAGTAGGATTTATTCATGTTTATTATTTTCATGGATTTAGTCCCTTCTGCATGGAAAGTAATTTCAAGTTGTTGGTAAATGTTCTTAATAACTAATGAAAAGAAGAGTAAGCCATTTCAACTTCAAGACTGCATGACAATGTGAAGGATAAGGGGGAGATAAGTACTATTATGTTCTTGTAGGCCTTGCATGTGCAGGGCCATTATACCATTGCGACTTTTAATGCAAAAAGGACTAAATCCAAAGAAATATATAGGAAAAATTGAATAAAATAAAAGATACCTGCAAGAATATTCTAAATCTCGTTTGTGTCACATGTTTGATGACTCTTCATAAGAGAACTTCCTGAATGGAATTTAACATAGAGTTGGGTTTAAAAAATCAGTGATAAATGAGCAAACAAGTGGATTTAGTTCCTTTTGCATGAAAAGTATTTGGGAACTAGTCCTTTTTGCATGAAAACGTAAATTTCTTTAAACTTTTGGGAGTTGGACTATAGTCAGTTTGATGCACAGGTGAATGTCTATTTAAACATGCAAAAATATGCCAAATGATAAAAGTGGATTTAGTCTCATTTTGCATGTTAGCTCTTATATTCACAGTGATGTTACAATATCGAACTGTTATGATAACACAAAAATATTGGACAAATACAGTTTAGTCCTGAATATATAACTGTCCTCGGGGTTTTGAATGCAACCGTATATTTCTGGAATGGCATGTAAGCAAATTTTACATGTATTATTACAATTATTTCGAAGTTGTATGTGATTGCCCTTAGATAATAGAATTTCAGACTCAAAACTCGGATTCGATATGTTGAAGTTGATTCCAGTGCTTTGAAAGATTATGACGTTTGAAAACTCGCGAAGAAATTGAAATATGAGAAGTGAATAGAAGCAAATGATTCAGGACAACAAATATAACTGTCGACTTGTTCGAGTCACTCACGGTCACAAGACAGAAACATGTTATCCAATGTCCAACTCATATCAAATTCTCTCTTTGACACTACACTACGTTAAACCCCAAACGTTATCATGTTTTATCATGATGCTATCATGTACTGATGAAACAGGGAAAATTGTAGAAATCATTTAATTCTTTTGCACTTTCCATTCTAAAGTGTCCAGGTCCATACCGCTTATTCGCAATATTGCCTAATCTGGATTCGGTGATTTCTCTTGAAATGACTTTAGGAAGAGAGAGTTCACTAGTTCAATCGCTCAGTATAACGACTCCGTAATTGAAAATTGATGAACGTAGGTAGGAATCTACTGTGATGTCATCATATTTGCTCTGATTGTGATTTTTTCCCCCTGGACAAAGAGAGAAGGGACAACGAACATGATGTTAGATGTTTTATTCTTGTTTGACCCCTATGACTTTTCAAAGCTTACCGTTTATATCAACATTAACTTAAAACAAATTTTGATCGAAAACATTTGAAAGGTTGTGCTTGAATCACGTAGAGTCACATTTTATCAGAATATTATGCATTCATCGGCTGCTCAGCCTTATCTTAAAATTTCATTTGTTTCAGTTAGTTTCAATTTAGGAAACCTCTCAGTTTATTGAAGTCCGTTGTTTCAAAAGGTCAGGGCACCGTTAAAACGTTCCGTTCTGGGTTGAACCTTTTAAAAAACCCTTTCACGAGGAATAGGATACCGATGTATTATTACGTCACAGATGGACGGATAGTGAAAGGTTTGACTTTTATCGCTTTGTTTGGCTTATTTTGGAAGGGATAGAAGTCGCCAGGCAGGTAGTCCACAACACAAGAAATGGACACTAGGTTTTCTTTTTAGCTTTCTTTTTTTTAGAGGAAGATGAGCCAAGATTCAGTCCTTCAGTAACACTCGTTATAAATTTAGGAAGAATGTTGTACATTTTTGAATATGTTATGTATTTCTTAAAACAAGAAGGATTTCATTCCACTATCAATTTGAGCTTGTTTGAGAGTGGTAGAAGCTGGAAGTACCCCGCCAAAAGATACTGCATAAGAATGTATTTTATTGTGAAATATTAACTACCAACTACCACAAAATCAGTGAAAGAACGAATTTCGAAATAAAAAAAATCCAGTATTAAAGCAGACATCTAGGGTCTCAAATTATTGTGTCACACTCAGTTCATATCTACCATTGATAGTCGAAGTGTAAAGTTTACACCCTGTATGAAACACTTCCTATATACATTTGGGCTATAAATTTATCCCAAGTGGATAAATGTTCACAATTAAGTAACAGAATTATTTCCACCAGAGAATGTTCGTTTGTACTCTAAAAGTTGAGAAACTCTGCACCTCTTTATAATATTTTAAATTTGCACCCACAGATTTCTTACTATAGTCGTGATCGATAGTTACTCTTTTGAGTGCTGCTGTTGTACCAACTACTTTGGCTCAATTTTGAATCTCATTTCCTGCAATGCTAAGAATTAACACTTATTCTTTTACTTAATAAGTAAAAGAATAAGTGTTAATACTTAGCATAATAGTATAATATACGTATATATACATGATTAATAGGAAGATTTTTTTTTTGGGGGGGGTTATTTCATATTTCACATGTATAATATAACATAATTTTGGGAACATAGTTGCATTATCATGTTCAAAATGCATTGAATAAAAAAATGTATTTGTTTTAATGTTATTCAACTGTTTTGATGTGAAATAATAAAATAACTTTCCCCTTTATTCTATCGCTTGATATTTAATCTATCAATTACTTTCAGTTTGATTTCTTTTCTACTTATAAACATAAAATATACATGTATGTATGTAATAATATCAGAGCTAAAACGAACTGACACCCGAGTATTGGCGATCCAGTACTAATTTATTATAATCGCATTATTCTGAAATGCCGACGGTAAAAATTAGCAGTGACGTGATTTGTGACATCACTTGTGCGGAAATGTATATGCACGGTCATGTTTAAAGATCTCAGCAAGATGAGGTCACACCGAGTCAAGCATGTAAACAAGACCGTTTTATGTTTTATTTTACTCCCTGCCGAAGGAAGTGTTCTGACCTAAGGTAGCAATAACCTCTAGAAAGATACAAACGTCGTTATTTGCACCACATTCTCATTTTAGCATAAGTTTACCTCAAACCAAATGGGGTTCTTTGAATACAGATTTCTACCAACTTTTTTGTAACATAATTTGTTCCTTCCTAGAATAACTGAAATTATGTAGATATTGACTTTTAATAGGTTCCTGATAATGACTAACCTGATAGGTTGTCCAGACCAGTCTTTAGTTGGTTTTCATTATATTGATTCATTAATACCAATTCCTTTCGCTTTCATTGACATCCATATCTACTTTTTTTGAAATTTCCCTTGAAATTCTTTGTCATATGATATTCTTTGTTTTTCTATATTCGTTCTTCGTAGTCAGGTCGTCAGATTAAATCCGTCTAGTACATGTTAACTACTTCAAAGAGTTTGGATTAATCTACCTCTTTGATCAATGAGGCCTCCTCCTTCGCATCTTTTATCAGCTAGAGGGTTATAAACCGATTTATCGCCATCTTAATGCGTTCCATGTTTATTCTCCCTCTAGTTCTAGCCCTTGTTTTTTTGAAGTTTGTACCCTTAATTCTATCCCAAGTTTTTCTTCCTTGATTTAAAGGTTCTACATTTGTTTTTGCGACACGAGAAAATGATGCATAGAATTTGGTCTACATCAGACGATGAACGTTCATGAAATTTCCCAAGACTCTTTGAACAACTGGAATGTAATCTTTTGCTTATCGAGTTCCCCCAATTTTCCCGGTGTCGGAATGAATTCAAATTCGGAAGGTCGGAATGAATTTAGATTATATCTGTCATAAATTTGACTTTGCCTACATTTTATGAAGGTTTGAATGAACTCCAATCTTATGTTTGTTTTTTTTAATCAAATTTGAATTAGCCATTATGTCGTCATCTAATTCATGATACAGTCTTCCTGAAGACATTAAAACATGTTTAACTTCTCTGAAACACCAAAAAGCACCTATAATATTTCTTTTCAGTTCTTCTTAATTTCGTTTAATATTTATTGAAAAGCAATTTAAACCCTCTACAAAGTGGATTTGTTGCTGTACGAAGTCCAAAATTATTACTACTACTTCTACTACTATAGATGATGATGATATATAAATATATATATATATATATATATATATATATAGCGCAATTTTTGTATGAATTTGTTGTTAATTAATATTTCACTTTCTGAAGAATTAAAGACGAAACTAGTTAAAGTGAAATAATTGAGCATTCTTTGACTATTCTTCATTTATTTTGATTATTATATATATATATATATATATATATATATATATATATATATATATATACCTTTAATACAGCAATAGGAAATGAACCGAATATTTATCAAGAAACTGTAAGAGGCACCTCTAAAGAGGAAACGCAAGCTAATACTCACACCCCATGTTAAACTTCAAAGAGAGTAATTGCTATGAGTAAGAACTTATCGAGGAAGAATCAGAAACAATATCTCTATCAGCTGTTTAATCTTAGACAGCCTGAACTTGACGTTGTCTATCTATCAAGGTAAAGAAAACCTGGGTCTTGAAACCCTCCTTAAGATTGGATGGTCAGATAATTGAACAAAATGGCGGACAGCCGGATGGTCAAAGTCCGGTGAGGTGATGAACTTGAATTGAACAAAAATGTTGGTTGTATTAAGAGTTTCTTTCCATTATTCTCTCTATAAATTACTATTATTATTATTATATGAGTGCCAAACGAAAGGGATGTTATTACTTTTGACAGGTTCTGAGATATGCACAATTACAATCGTGACTTACCTGATCCATTTCCCTCTTTCCGTTCAATCTATCAGCGTGGGTGTGGGTGATGTTTGGTGGGCTGATGTTGGTGTTTGGACCATTTCGACAATAATCTCTATGGTTGGGATGTACTGTTCATTTTCATTAATCTTTTCAAAATTATTGTGTTTCTGTACTTTTTCCTCCGTTTTTTTCATGAAAATTATCCATAAGCAAACATTCTCATAATTACAAAGGAGACGAGAGGCCTTAGATCTTGACAGAATATTCATTTGTCTCGTAATGGAAGAAAGTTTTTGGGGAAAACGACGATCACTTCATTTCCATGGCACATTACTATGCTGTTTAGTCATTGGGTAATATCTTAACAACATTGTTTAAAGACACTTGATGCTATTTTATAAGTATCAACGTATGTTTACCATAATCTTGCAATGTCACTCCTTAATGGAGATAACATGATACATATCACTCGATCTAAAGAAGTATCCATGATGATAAAATATTGAAACAATCCAACTATTGCAGGAGTTTATTAAATGAGACAATGAGACAAAAAGAAAAACATCAACACACTGTGGACTTTTTGTGACACTCTTTTATTATTTGTAAGGGTTTGACTCCCTTTTTCACCCTTAATTTGTTCAATCAGTCACAAGCTTGTGACACTCTTATTTATTTTATACCTAGTGTGTGTAATTCTGAACATGATATTCAAGTTATGTAGGTTACGGTTTTCATAATGGTGCTTGCCTTACAACATCATCCTGTTTCCATGACAACGGGCAATCAATTACGTAATTGATATGCACAAGTACTCAGTCGACCAGTGGAGCGTTATGGATATAACTTTATGGGTCAAAAGTTATTCGACAGTAGTGGCGGGAGTGATAAAGCCGTCTTTTTACTGAACTTTGCATTCTACAAGAAAATACAGGCAAGTGCATGTTTAAAAAAAATTGAAGTAGCAATTTCATACTAATGAAAAGTAAATATTATCCTTTTGAGAGATGATATTATCTGTAGTCTCATGATATCTCGCAATGAAAAGTCGCCACTCACGCCTCTCTCTCTCTCTTAAAGTGATGGTCCAGGCTGGAGATATTTACATCTCAATTAATAGCACAAAATTCACAAAGCAACGGATAACAAATAACAAAGTTATTGAATTTTAAAGATTTGCATAATTTCGGTGAAGCAGTTCTAGGCATGTCTTTATGAATATTCATTAGGTGGGCTGATATCCCCACTTGTACTTTTGTATTTTATTATATGAAATTAGGTTTATTCAACATTTTTCTACCGAGAACTAAAACAAATGGATTGGATTGAAAACTGATTAAGTGCATTGGTTATTATTGCCGCAACTTACTTCATCATAATGGGGACACATCATTTACACATGAAAAAAAATGAAACATCCATCATTCATGTAATAACATAAGAAAAAGTAAAGTG
Organism: Lytechinus variegatus; assembly: GCF_018143015.1. Lineage (NCBI taxonomy): Eukaryota > Metazoa > Echinodermata > Echinoidea > Temnopleuroida > Toxopneustidae > Lytechinus > Lytechinus variegatus. The sequence continues at coordinate 78,639,466 of NC_054741.1, forward strand.
TGGATGTGAAATCATCAGCCCACCTAGTGAATATTCATGACGATGTGCATATCAAAGTTTTTACAAAATATTGACAAATTTTAAAATTCAATAACCTCGTTATTTGTTACCCGATTTTGATGAAATTTTCAGCATCTTGCTCTGTGAATTTTACTCTATTTATTCAGATATAAATCTTTTCAGCCTGGACCATCCCTCTAATCTCTTTTTCTCTGCTTTCCCTACCCACCCTTTCCACCATGGGACCATGCATTCCAGATCCCTTGTTGTAAATAGGGAGAACTGAACACATAGTATATTAGTGGAAATAGACAAAGAATAGTGTTGAAATCATTAAAAAAGGGCCCTCCGTCAGCTTATAACGAAATATAACTAAATACAACGATGTCCTAAACAGTGTACTTAAAGTGCGATGAAACCTGCATTAAGCCTATGGCCATGTCAATATTGACATGGACCTGTCTATTTTTGTCGTTATGTTCGTAAATTTTTGTGTTTAATTTTGATTTTCTTTTATGAAATGATGATTAAACATGCTGCAGTTTTCTAGTAGATATATGCAGAATTTAAAGATTGATATTTTAAGGTAGTTCATCAACCCCATCTATTTAAATAAGATACATTTATATTCAGATATATTCTTGCGGTTATGGATCACCCTTTAATAGATTGTTATCCTTTCTTGGTATCCCCAGGGGTTTCATTCATCACTGAGTTCTACATGCCGGCTTTCATAAACACGAGATATCAGTCAGCATCATCTTGGCTACCATTAATGGGGATAGATCGATTGTTATCTCATTATCTCAGATAAAAAAAAGAACATGAACTCCACTGTCTACAAGTCCCTTTATATATCGTACATTAGATCTTATCATTTTTTTTCTCAATTAAAAAGAAATTTTCCTTTCTTTCTATCTGCTACCAAACTGTACAAAATAATTCGCAATTTTCCTTTTTTTGGAAGGGCTGTTGTCTCATAAATCTTTCAAATATATTTTTTGATTCAATTCAATGAAAAAATAATCTTATTATTGAAAATTATTGAAAAAAGAATAATCGAATGTTTTACACTTGAATAAAAGTGATAGAAATGACAGTGAAATCCTAGCATGTAAGTCATTACTATGCAAACGTATGAAGCTATCTAATTGAAATGAGATTGTTTGTTATTAACTTGAAATTGAGTATTGATGTGTTTACTTTTATCTTATCACGAAGTTCATTATTTTACACCATGGCTGAACACCTTAAGCCTATGCAATTTGAAATAATTAGATACGATTTTAAACTAGCCAAAGAAAAATGAATAAATAATCAGTTATTCTTGGAAAACTACTGATTACCCAAACAACCTGTAATTTTCTCTGAAAAAATATTTGTACATTTTACGTTTTGTTTAATTCAAACATTTAAAGATTCAAGTGTTTTGGAAAATGCGCAAAGGGTAAAACCCTGAACGGCCTCTAATCCAGCTTCGGGGTAGATTTTTAAAATGCTGACCTACAGTAAGGCAAAGACCCAAGAAAACAATCAAGCATGATACTCGAATCTCAGTTCAATGTTTTAGGAAAGAGCTATAAACCTTAGGCAAATCAAATGTGACTGGGTGGAATAAAAAGCAATTATATCATGCTGGACTTCTCAATTTTCCAACGAGATTCGTATGTAATAAGACCAGTATATCCAATGAGGCCGAAATAACAAATGTCCATTTTCAACGTTCACTTTATCCAGATTCTCAAAGCTACGAGCAGAGGTCTCCTTTATCTCCAAGCTATTGTTTTGCCTGATGTCTTCGAAAATATTGAATAGAATTCTTATAGAGGCATCCGAGCATGCTTGTTTGGGAAATGATTATGTCCCGAAGGAGAGATTGATTTACAGAGTTTTGTAGAGTATTGTGGAACAAGGTCAACTTTGAAGATGAAATGAAAACTAACTTTCACCTGTTCTTTGAGTAAAATGTCGCCAGCGGTGGGTTATTACATAGAGCAACATTATCCCCTTGAATAATATTCAGGAGTCGACTCAGGTGTGACAAAGTCAGGTTTGATTTAGATTAATGGCATGAGGATAGTATTGGAATATTGCCGTTGGGATAGAAGATGTGTTGATACTCATGCGACGTCTCTTGCAGGTCGGAAGTAGGCCTACTCCCACAACTACTTGGGACGTACATGCTAGTTTTCTAGTAATCAGTCGCAGTATTGCCTATGCCTAAGTATCTCCCTCTACAATGGCGAATATTTGTAGGTTTCCAGCTTGGAACAAAAATGCCAAAGACCTTAAAGATTTGTTGCAAAGAGTAGAAAGCCTCCGGTGAATGATTGAGATGAAACATTCCTCACGTCACACAGAACACCTGTCATAACACCTATCGTATACCCACCCCCAAATCAAGTCAGTTTCATTTTGGAGTTAACCAAATTGACTGAGGGCGATGTGTACCTTCTTCTTCACGGTTTCTTTTGGATAGTAGAAAGAAACCATAGGTGACCAATCGCACCTACCTTTACCATCCATCGTCCTTCTTCCAAATATATCCTATCGCCTGGAGCGCGTTATCTCGTTAGGATTGTTTTTGGAGCTTCACTGAAATCCATTGATGATGATCATTCTTCAATGGTAGGAAGTGGCATCTTGGTGCCCTGAATGAAAATCTTGTATTACAGAAAATGGTAATTTGTCATCGGTCGGTGTGGTCAGGTCACATGTATTACACTTTATAGATCGTAAACCCTGATACTGAATTCATGAATACGTAAAATACACCAGGAGATTGTGATAACAATATATACCTTCCGAGCAACAAATGTATCCATAGATACTTTTATTGAGGTCGTAAGCATAATTTGCACTCCTTAAATATCTGAGGAGAAAAGCCATTATTTCTCGTAGTTCGTACAGGAAATAAAATTATTTTGTCATAAATGGATTCCTATTCACCAGTTATATAATTGATTTGACTCCTGTGAAAAAATTGTGAACTTTTTTGAGACTACGAGCTGTTGATTTTGAAAACCCGAGAGTTTACAGAGGCTTGTTAATGTAGAAGGAAGAACCAATGTACAGTGTTAAAGAAATGCATTTATAAAAGTATCAATAGTAAAAAACACATGCGATTGATTATTGAGTAATCTGAATTTACATCACTACATGTATTTAGATAAAGTAGAGATCAAATTCAAATGTCGAATACTATTTGTTTTCTTTAATGGATATAAGGATGAAGGATACAGGTATCGAACGAGGAAAACAGCCAAATGAATCCAACCATTTTACGAGGTACCTGTATAACGCCTCCTCAAACCCTGTTGTCCTCAAACTGTCATTTTGAGCAACCATGTATACTACATATCCCGAGAGGTAGTTAATTAAGAGTCGATGGTGAAACACACCGGTTATCATAGCTTATTAAGTCACTCATTTATTATACTGAGAGTGCATACAGTTCGTGGTTCTCGACATTTCGGAAATGTTTAATAGGGGAGCGTATGTTTATCATACGCGTATAAAGAAAGATCGAGTTGGCATTTTGGTTTGAGCTTTCCTGGTTTGAGAAAAGGTTTTGCAAGGAAATGTAATGTGTGACAGGATAAAAATGAAATTAAAACACACATGTCCTTATAGTCAAATATCCTCTGCATTCCGCAATTTCACCTTCTACTCCCACGCCAAATCATCATAGACTTCCCACTTGCGTTAACAAACTGCTTGAAACTTGGCTCAGTGGCCTAAATGATGACTCTTAATTTGGACAGCGCCGATCACAAACCCCATGATATACAAAAATCGTGGTTTGAGGCTATGTAATATGTCTATGCAATCTGAAGTGTATGTTATCATAACAATGGGTTCAGACTCTCGTAATTGCCACCAGCAGCAAAATGCTGCTTAATTTTCAATATCCCATTTTGTTTTTACCCCTCTTGACCTGAGAGTGATATTTTGACGAGAAGAGTAAACCTCCTTTAGTCCTATCATTGGTTTTCATTCTAGCCTTAATCATATTCCCATTTCCCATAACGTTCACATGAAGATTGCAAAAAGGTTACATACAAACAACACACTATCATCCTTCGCAACCCCGAGAGACAGTTGGGAAAATAATCATCGCTTCCCCCTTTGAGTTTTCTTCATAATGCTGACAAAATTTCAAACACCACTTTGTCAATTCATTGACAAGCAAATGAAAATGGAGGAGTGCGACTGCAAAAACGTCTGGCGGACAGTGGCGTAATGGGCCAAAAAAATTTGAGGGGGGCTCGATCTGGTGTATCACGTAAATTTTGTTAAAATGTTGCAAGAAAGCGGAGCGAGCGAGCAAAATTTTCGACATTTTTATTACAAAATTCAAAGTTTGTGATAGATTTTGACAGAATATTCAGGAAATACTATCCTATATCCCTCTGTCTCTTTCCTTTTATTTCATTATCTGTTTTTTTTTAATATTTTGATCGCGATTTTTTTTTTGGGGGGGGGGAGAAGAGCCCCCAAGCCCCTCCCATCTGTACACTAGTGCTGGTGGAAGCCCAAATCTAGGTATTGTTCCTCCAAAATGGCAAGAAAATCTTCGGGATACAAAATGATAGAATTAATGCTGATAATGCTAATGATAATATTTAGACAAAAGATAGACTATTGTTTCTATTTGAAGTCATTGTATCTTTAGATGAAATATCTGTAATCTGCAAGCTTTGAATGCAAGTGAAAATTTATCCGTGCTGTGAAATGATAAAATTCTTCTGCTATTTGTGTGCGTGTGTATTCACAGAGTTTGTGGAAGATGATGACAGATGCTTGAGTACTTAATTACCCTCTCAAAGAGTAGTAAAAATGTCAAGTAATATCATCATAAATTTAACGACAAAAAGTATAATGATAAGTCAATTTAAAGTATAGAAGTTGGACATGATAAATTTTTTTTTAAAAATTGTGTTTGTGTCAGAGTTTGTACTGTGACCACTTTCATATTGCACCCGTAATATTTCCTTTATTTCAAAACGATTTTGTATTTTCTGATGAGTCCTAAAATTCTGCTAACTAACATTGACAGCCAACGAAGCACTTAGAGTTCAAATGTAACAGTTCAAAAGACAAATCCAACAACCGTTGACCTTAATTTCAACAAAGTTCATAGCTACCAGAAATATGTTTTGTTGATGATATACTTAAGAAAGCATTTAAAAAAAGAAAAGCAAGTCCGAAAAATATATCATAATAATTCTTAAGACCTTAACGTTTCTGTAAAATCATGATTTATTTACCGAGCTCCTCCTCATCATCATCATTACCACCATCATATCCTATCATCGTTATCATTGTCATCATCGTCGTCGTAGTAATCAACATCCACATTTTCATCAATACCAGAAAATAGAAATGTGAATAGAGCTGATAATAAAATCTCATACTGTCTACATTATGTACATGCAATCATGCGTAGATATGGAACAACTCTTGCCACATATTCTCTCAGTCCTTTGACCTTGATGAAATTGATTTACTTGAATCTGTTTGCTAAACACACCAATGAATCCCAATCAAGGAAACATGAAAATGGGTCTCCTACTTCAAAGCAAGTTACTTCTGAATTAAACAAAAATAGCATGTGAAGGTCATTATATTATTCTAATGATTTTATTTCACTTCGAATGTTAGCTGCAAACAAGACACCCTGGGCTGAGTTTGCTTCAAGAGCAACATTAAAAAAAAAACATTTAACAGGAAATAATTTGTCTTTAGGTGAAGACACGTTTATCCTTGAAAATACTCCCGAAACGGGAACATATTTATCTTCTTGTTTGACTACTTCTTGAGTGTATTTGGTATATTATTGGTTCAATATAAAATGGATTGGTTCACGGTAACTTTATCCACAATCTACTCCCTTTGAATTATTCTGCGTGCTACTAACTTTTAAGAGCACCTTTATTTTCTGTTACAATTCTCAAATGTTAAAATGTATACGTTCATGTATAAAGTAGCAGACAAATTTCCAATGCAAACGTAGCACAACCGTGCAGATAGATGACTGCTAACTAGATTGAAGAAATGGACGAGAGTCATCTTTCTTTCCCCTGTGTGTGAGAGAGATATTCCTTTAGAATGACGAAATCATCCATGAATGAAATAGGGAATGCAAAAGGGATTTATTTTATTATCCTTTGTCCTTCAGCCGGTTGTTACTGAGATCACCAGGTGTTGTTTGTTTCTCGAAGGTGACTTACCTTTTCCGCGATCCATTCTCTCTAACTCTCTTCATCTGAATAATGCCTTCTGTATCTCCCTCTGTCTCTTTCTCACCCTATCTACCTGCCACTGTCTCAGTCTCTTTGTACCTATCCCTCTCTCTCCGTCTCTCTCCCCAAAGACAGGTCAGTTACTATTGATACTCATGACATCAATCAATTACATATCACGTGATACGTCAATAACACCGGGGAAGACCTGAAGTATACCACCATGCTTATCCATGCTTTTCCGGTAGGGGAAGGCGGGGTAAGTTGTGATACTTTTTGCTTTCTGCATGTTAAAACTGATATGATTAATGATCTTGAAGAAATAAATACCTTACCAAAATCTAATTCTTCTGAAATATTTTTCACCTATTTTCTACCCCCACACTGAAAGTCACTGTAACCTTTGAAAAATGAGATGTCAATTGCTCAACTTGCCCCATCTGTGGGGTGAGTTGAGCCACAGAAACTATGTACAAAATGTATGGGGAAGAACCAGCAAGTCAATTTTTTTTATTTCAAGTCTTTTCACTCGCTTATTCTCTATAAATACTAACATCCTCTAGGGAAAAGAACAGTCATGTAAATTTGCTCTTTTCTGCCTGCATATCGATGATTTTTCAAAGTTTTTTTTTATATATACATTACCATAAGAATTACCATGGCTTAACTTGCCCCATGTCGGTTTGCTCAACTTACCCCAGTCCTAACTTAATGCAATAATTTCACATCCACTCATTTCTTATGCATCCATCATGTAAAAAACTAAAACAAGAGTGAAGATTCATACCTGGACTAACAATGTTGTTCTTATATCTTTAATATATTAAAAGGCGTGTGCGTGTAAAAAGCACTGATATATTTCACACCCATTTTTTACTTTTTTGGTTGAAATTTGTATTTTTTTCCTCTAAAAAAGTACTTTTGGCTTCAAAGTTGAAAAAATTTGGTGGCGTTAGGGGTTATGCAATGGGTCATCATTCATTATTGCCCTGTGTGTGGTGGCTCAACTTGCCCCTATGCTCAACTTACCCCGCCTTCCCCTATATACTTGTTTAATATTGTCTCTTTGTATATTCACACACAACACACACGCAAACACACTCCCACATCCACCCTCTTTCACCCTTCAATCAAAAGTCAAACCGCATGCACATACACGCGCCCACACATCTAGACGTATACGCACATACTTCTACACACACAACATACCGAAATTGAACACATTTAAAGGTCAAGTCCACCTCAGAAAAAATGTTGATTTGAATCAAAAGAGAAAAATCAGATAAAATAATACAATGCTGAAAATTTCATCAAAATCGGATGTAAAATAAGAAAGTTATGACATTTCAAAGTTTCGCTTATTTTAAACAAAATAGTTATATGAAAAAGCCAGTTACATCCAAATGAGAAAGTCGATGAGGTCACTCACTCACTCACTATTTCTTATTTTTTATTGTTTGAATTATACAATATTTCATTTTTTACGATTTTGATGATTCGGACCTCCTTGCCTGTAACACAAAATGTTATATAATGGAATTCCACCTGTTCAGGGAGGAATGAAACTTCATTTTACATGACAATGACGGGAAAATAAAAATATTTCATATAATAAAATACAAAAGAAATGGTGAGTGAGTGATGTCATCAGTTCCCTCATTTGCATACAGACTGCATATCACTGTTTTGTGAAATGAAGCAAAACTTTAAGATGTCATAACTTTCTTATTTTACATCCTATTTTGATGAAATTTTCAGTGTTATGCTTGTTGAATTTTTCTCTTTTATTCAAATCCAGTTTTTGTTGGGGTGGACTTGTCCTTTAAACATTGCGATAACCTCTATAAAGTTAATCTATATAATAGTGTGAACATGTAGAAATCTCCCAATATATTCCACATCACTAAGAATCATGCAATAGGATTCGTCAGAAGTCTGTCACGTGTCTTTGGTAGCTTTCCCATCAATCATCACTCGCAGTGATGGACCTTTTATTTTCGCTGATCTTTTTCAGCCCATAGGGTCATAACGCGTTATGAATTAGTTGAGTAGGTGCGAATTTTGCCACTCGATTTGTTTGGTGCATCATTCTAAATCACCAACAGTGTCCGTGTCGATATTTTTATCTATACAAATGTGGAAAAATGAAACTCAAGCAAATTTTGCGTCGTGCTTATTCAACCGCAAAAAATATAATAGCGAAAAAGTTGTAGCGTTGTTCAGAATATTCCTTTTTCGAGCCTTTTCAACATTTATCATGATAAAAATGTGGAATTCTTACCGATAACTTGGAATCAAAGTCATGAGGTTAGGCTTGTGTCTTTTAAAAAGTGACTATTTGCCTTCTGGCGGTGCTCACCAAAGTATGACATAAGATATGTCGGTAATATTCACTCAGAGGGTAGCATATAAAATTACCCACACACCCATGTAAAAATATTTTCAAAATTCCTCCTGGTTTAAATATTATGGATGTTTGTTTAAGGGGACTTACTTTTTATGTTGTGTATATACATGTATATCATTTCTGAATGTCAGAATACAATTATCTTCCTTTTTTTGATGTCGTAATATTAAATCTGTGTAAAGATTTGGTTTTCACTACTGTTATTAAACACATTATATAATTTGAAGATGTTGATTTCATTAAAATGCTGTGAATCACTTCATCGATGACTCAGTTGAATATGTAGGCTGTAAAACACGAAAGAGAACATTTATTGATTACTAATTTTCTTCAAATTAGTAGATTTTAAATGCAAAAAAAAACCGATTTAATGAAAATGTGTGTCAATTTTGCTTTTCAAAATATTTGCATAGTGTAAGCGAAAATCATGATATACAAAAAACGATTAGACATTGATAACAGTAGCAGAATTATTGTAATATAAATAATAGATGTAAGACAGAGACTTGAATGCAAAATTTCATGCTTGTTCCTCTCTCTGAACCAAATATTGTATCACGTTTTCCAGTCAAACAAAAGTACTAGTTTCCCAGTGCTGTTTGTACTTTTGAGTTATTGGTGATTATCTCGGACGCACGCCCTTTTTAAACCTTAAAGCTTGGTCAATTCTTTTCGAGCAAAAACAACCTTCAAGAAACTTAAGAAAGCCATTTATCTTGTCGTGATCGTTTTCCCATCACTGGCCATTTCCTGACATTTATCACAAGTTTGGCTCTCGGACAAAATGCCCTGATGAGCTGGTAGGTACAGCGAAATGGATGAGGAGGAGGAGAAAGAGAGTTGGGACAAATCGCTGATCCATTTTAGTTTGATTTATGATGTCATCACTCACAAGATCATCAGCTATTTGAAGATTCACCCATCAAAGGATACAAACTACCACGTATCGAGGTTTAATCACTGCATCACTCTTACATCCATACTCAGATAGGACAGAGCGTATAGGAGCACCAACGAAAAGGGCACTAAGGGGATAGAACTCATATGAAAGTTAAAGGACAAGTCCACCCCAACAAAAAAGTTTATATGAATAAAAAGAAAAAAAAATCCAACAAGCATAATACTGAAAATTTCATCAAAATAGAATGTGAAATAAGAAAATTTTTAAAGTTTTACTTAATTTCACAAAACAGTTACGCACATCCTGGTCGGGTATGCAAATAAGGACGCTGATGACATCATCCACTTACTATTTCTTTTGTATTTTATTGTATGAAATATTCTAATTTTCTCTTTTTTTAGTGAAACAGGATTAATTCCTCCCTGAACATGTGCATTTAGCATTTTTTATGGTTCAGTCAAGTTGGTCCTTATTGTCAAATCTGAAAAAAATGAAATATTGTATAATTCAAAAGATAAAAAGGTAAAAACAAAAGATTAAGAGAGTGAGGGACATCATCGACTGTCTCATTTGCATGTCACTGAGTTGTGCATATCATTGTTTTGTGAAAAATAAGCGAAACTTTAAAATGTCATAACTTTCTTATTTTACATCCAAATTTTAAGGCATTCACAGCTTTATGCTAGTTTGATTTTTCTCTATTTATTTGAATCAACATTTTTCTGGGGTGGACTTGACCTATCTAGTATATTGTATAGCAATCAGTATATTGAGGAAAGCTTTATGGGATATATAGAATGGGTAAAAAAAACTGGAAGAGGAGCGAAATAAAGGACACATCTCTTCTGTTCTTCTTCAATTCAGGGTCTAAACTTACTTGGCTAAAGATAATTAGATCTTTTTCAACAGGCATATTGAAATCACCTTCTATTCTTTCAGAAATTTGAGACTTTTGATGACGCTCATACAATAGAATACACCAAGTATTAATGATGATATTCTATCAATTGTTCTACGCTTCTGGTGTGGTATATTATCGATGTACATCCAGTACATGTAACACCTAGATATCTAAACTTATTCACTCTTTATATGCTTCATCCTACCCTTTGAATAATTCATTTTTCCATTGAGATTCTTTTTTGTCTATCCTCCACGTAGTTCAACCATTCTCATTCATTCATCTTTTTTCTGACTCATTCAAACTTGTCACTGAAGAAAAATATCCACTTCACCTTCACTTGTTTCGCAGGGATCTTGAGAGTTGACAAGCTTCCACCATCCTCTTTGACAGATTGTAAGATCCATCAAATACTACATTCTTCTCACGATCGACACTACCTAGGTTTAATCTTCACATTCAGTTACACACCTGTTCAATCCGCAATAGCTTCACGTCAAATTTCTCCTCTGAGCTTCAATAATGTTCAACGCTAACGTATTAAACGCCGCAAGCGAGGCGAGCGAACAAAAATGAGACCTTTTCAATTTAAAAATCTAATTTCTTTTATTTTTTGTCATGTTTTTAGTTAAAGTGCTATAACCATATTTTGTGGTGTAATGCACCCGTTTTTTCAATTTATTAATCTTTCCTTGATGATTTAATTTACAACTTAAGTATCTGCATTTCGCCTTGCTTCGTTCACAATCTAAATAACAGGTAGGAAACCAACATCGATCAGTGAGGTACGATTTTAGATAAAGAATTATGACCATTCATAGAAACATACTAATTACATTATATCGTCGGCCTTATGCCAAAAGGGCCTTAACCCGATTTTAGGGGTTCTGAATATTTTATAATAAATTTAACACATTTCATGTAAAACTTAATAACTTAACACGTTTATCGAAATTGGCTTCAAAAGCAAAAACACGACCACAAACTTTTGATTATTAGAGAGGCCAAAACCTTTATAAACGCCATTATCTCGGAATGGCCAAAAGCAGTTAAGGCCCTTTTGGCATAAGGCCGACGATATCGTCGGCCTTATGCCAAAAGGGCCTTAACCCGATTTTAGGGGTTCTGAATATTTTATAATAAATTTAACACATTTCATGTAAAACTTAATAACTTAACACGTTTATCGAAATTGGCTTCAAAAGCAAAAACACGACCACAAACTTTTGATTATTAGAGAGGCCAAAACCTTTATAAACGCCATTATCTCGGAATGGCCAAAAGCAGTTAAGGCCCTTTTGGCATAAGGCCGACGATATTTATTATTCATTAACTACTTACATATTGAAAAACTTGTTAATATCATAATATTCCCTGAATTAAATGATTGTCATTATACTTTCAGCCAGAATTATCCACTTTAAAGATAAAAAAGATTGCACTTTCTTCTGTGTTCTTGTTTATCTATTCGGTTGTATTTATGTTTCTGGTATTTTAGTTATACTGTTATGATCACATTTTGTTACCCTACTTCTTGTTCTTTGAGAACAGACATTGTAGGTGTAATATTGCGCGTGTATTTAGGATTTTTTTTTAAAGGGAACTGTTTCGATATAAGTTTAGGTACATGTATATCCTTTGACATCACCCATTGCTTTCCATTAAAGTAGGCTTAATTCCACATTGAGGTCATGAACATGGCGTCAAGAAGGTCTTGTACTGCTACTGTAGACGTGATGGCGAGCCGTCTAAATCGTTGAAGTATGAAGGGAGCTTTAGACTAAGCCAGATCAAGCAAATATTAGCATACACCTTCGATTCGAACATGGCGATGAGTGTGTGCGCTTGGAGTTGTGGGTGAATGTGATTGTGCGAGTGATGTGCGGGGAGTCCTGTTTACAAACCCGAGATTGTGTATTTGAACGTCTTTCGAGTTAACCTACGTTCTTCTGGTAGTTATGTTTCGTTTGCCATAGTGCAAACTAAAACAAATCAGCCCTGAATCTATGTAGACATTTTGACGCACATTCCACAACTGGAAAATGAATGGAGTAGCTTATTCCCAATTCTGTCTAGGAAGTTGTTGTATGCTTCTTCAATAACTTTCTCAAATGAGTATAGAACGCGTAAGATGTCACTCATAACCAATTTAATAAGGATACATGTAAATATACATATACCGGTATTTTGCTTAGTTGTATCAACCCACCTGACCTGTCACAATACCTCAATTTTCATTATATGTATTGCTTTGATTGTCGGGTTTATGATTTACTCTCTAGAAAAAAAGTTAGAAATTGTTGGTTATAAAAACTCTAAAATCAACTCTGAAGAAAATATCAGTCTAACAGATACATTATATCCACATATACGATATATGCAGTGGTTGCTTATTACAAATATTACATTAAAAATATTCCAACATCTATGAATTCATATCAATGTTAAAATAAACATGGATTTGTATGAATCATACGAAATCACTTGCATTTTCAGACATGCAAGATATCAATTAGAATTTTTTTTTTTTTTGTGGTTTAATATTTCGGTTGCCTCCTACCATCTGTTGATTTTTTTTATATGAATGTATAAATTACATTTATTTTTATATTTGTTGCTACCTTTATGCATTTATATATGTAATACTACATTTGTATTTAAATACTTGTATATTGTAGTTAATCAATGAATTGAATTGAATATTTCGGTTATATCATTGCTTTTTTGACGAGGTAGTTTTCAAAATTTCAACGATATAATATATAATATGGATGAAGTTAAGATTAGAATCCGAAACGACATTCCAATTGAAAGCAAGGAAGGAAATAAAGCATGATGGCAAGTGACATTTCACTCATATCATTGAAAAGATTGTACACATCATGGAGGCTTAGTGATGAGCGTTAGACCATGTGAGGCGTGAAACACGATTTGAGATATTACAAGAATAATCTCTTTCCCTATTCCTTCTACATGTCAAATAAGGTTTCACCATCGATTTTGATGTTTAATCTGTGACGCTTTGGTAACGGGTGAAAGAATAAAAAGGTTACAACTCAATATATTCGATAGACCGGTTGGTTGAGAAGCAGTCTGCTAGTGCAGTGCAGTTCACTGTTGTATGAGTTCCGAAATATCTATTCATGCGCTATGATATGATAAAAGCAGATTGAATGTCAATCGACAGACACAAATCTGTAGCTGTCTTTGTATAATACGCCACCTTTAATATTAACAGATGGTAGCAATGTGTAGATGAAAAGTACAAGTATTATCCGTATGACGTAACACAGACATCGACTTGCAAAACTTTCAGGAGAGAAGGGTACGTTCTTAAATGTGATGACGTAATGAGATGTTTGTCTTCATTAATTTTACTTCATAATAAAGTTGAAATATTTAAAAAAAAACACGATTACACAGCAGAAGAAGAGATAGGAACAATAGAAAATATTCATCACCATCAAGACAGTGCACTGTAAAAGTCAATTGTTATTTTCATGGCCATGTGTAATCGAGAGATATAAGCCAGCCGTGTTACAAGATACAGGTATAAAGTTTGGAAGATAGCAAGATATTGGCGTTTTACTTTGGGGTTGTATGAAATCAAAAGGAGTATTGTTTTTCTCCTCCAAGCGAGACTGCAGCATCGGATCATGAAACACCTGTATTTCAAGGATAGAAAATAGTGGACATGGTGGAGAGACAGGTAGGAAGGGAGGGAAGTAGGGAGGGGGAGAGGTGGGTGACGCAGAAAGAAGGAAGCAGAAAAACTCCCTCAGCATTGGATAGAGAATAGGTGAGAGAAGGTGAACTTTGGTGATGGAGAATCGGAAAAAGGGGGGAGAAGGAGGAAGGGGGTACATAGACAAAGAAATTGACCAAGAGGAGTGGTTCACACAGCTTTGTAACAGAGTGGATAAATCCATTTATGTATCATTTGGCATAGGAAGCAGAACTGTCTCCAGTATACGCGTCCCCGCTAGCATTTCAGATTGAGAAATGGAGCCTGGATAAAAGGGGGTTGGATTAATTAAAACCCCGTCATTAAAGACCAAGGGCAATTTCATTTCTTTATATATTTTGATCCCCAAGGCAGCCTTTGTAGGGATGGCATGACGACATAGTGACTAGTATTATAATTAATGAAAAAATGTCTTCTCCTCCTTAAAGGAATACGTCACACTACTAGGGGAATCATGTTTATTCCAATAGAAGAACAACAAAAACTATAATTGGGTTGGAGATACATTGTACAAAAATATATCAAAAATCGCCATTAACAAAAGAGAGAGAAAATGATTACCATCTCAGAAAGGGTCAAAGTTTACCAGTTTCCTAATAAATCAGCACAATGTCCATCACACAACTGTTCTCGTTGTACTATAGTAGTAGTAATAGTAGTAGTAGAAGTAGCAGTAGCAGTAGCAGCAGCAGCAGCAGCAGCAGCAGTAGTAGTAGTAGTAGTAGTAGTAGTAGTAATAGAAGAAGGAGAAGTAGTAGTAGTAGTAGAAGTAGTAGAAGTAGTAGTAGTAGTAATAGAAGAAGAAGAAGTAGTAGTAGTAGTAGTATAGTAGTATTATAGTAGTATAGTAGTAGTAGTGGTAGTAGTAGTAGCAGTAGTAGTAGTAGTAGTAGTAGTAGTAGTAGTAGTAGTAGTAGAAGTAGAAGTATTAGTGTAGTAGTAGTAGTATAGTAGTAGTAGTAGTTTAGTAGTAGTAGTATAGTAGTAGTAGTAGTAGTAGTAGTAGTAGTAGTAGTAGTAGTAGTAGTACTACTACTACTACTACTAGACAGAAGATAGTAGAAGTATAACAATAGATACACCAAAAAAAGTATTAGGACGTGGAATAAACATTCGTAAACACCAAACCAGAAAAAAATAGCACAAGAATCTTGGTGAAAGAGTGGATGTTCAGGTGATTATTACAGTCATCACATTTTGTGAAAGATATGTGGATAAACAAATATGTCTTTTGTAAATTGTAAAAAAAGCTAAAGCAATCTCTTTGGGGAAACCATATCCACCGCCCTCCAGTGGTGTACTCAATATAGTCATAACAACACTATTGACATGATTGAAGGACTGATGTAGAATTCATACAAATTGCTCAAGCAATGTTTGTCTCTCTTTTTGTTATTTCAGATTTGGAGATATGTTAGAAAATCATAGGTTTATTTGTTATATCATCGTTGTAGTTGTTATTATCTAGCCTATACGAATGTCGACTTTATCTTACTGTGCACTATGCTATGCTAGGAAAATAGGATAAACTTTGAAAAGGGAGCATGCAAATACATTACGATTCATAATAAAGTTAATTAAGGGCGCCGTGGTCTAGTGGTTACGACTCTCGTCTTTCAACCAGAGGGACGTGGATTCGAATCCCAGCTATGGCGTATTTTTCTTCAGCAAGAAATTTATCCATATTGTGCTGCACCCGACCCAGGTAGGGTAAATGGGTACCCTGCAGGATTCTTCATTGAATGTGCCAAGCCCCTTTAGCAGCTGGAGCTAAAGGAATTTATAATACGCCATTGATATTCGGCGTCTCATAAATGCTATATATTATCTAAAGTACAAAAAATGAAAGTAAAAAATACATTTAATGTTTTTAAGCGGGCCTTTTTTATACCTCTTCTATTATCTAAATATTCATATCAGTACTATGTGACTATAGTTTCCATTTTATCGTTTTAACTCATATTGTACAAACACGTGATGTTGATATGTACTAGTATGATAAAAGTGGCATGATCACGGTGATGAATTATGATTTCCTCTAAATATTTAGTGTAAACCGCACATATACTTTAAATACAATGAACAATAGATGTAAACTAGAGGGGAATGAACGATTATAGCTTTCTATACTGTACACAATTTGTATACGTATTGAAATTCATTGTTATATTACTTTATTACTGATTTGTTTATTTCACGTGAAATTGGATGTAACATGTGTAATGTCAATCGGAAGAAAATAAATGTTGAATTGAATATCATCAACCTCTGAAATGAATTGAAGAACTTTCAAGAAGCATTCAATGGAAGTTTTGGTTGAATGGCTGTAGCAGGAGGCATTCTTATCATCTTGCTCCGTTGTGACATCATCAGTATACTGTTCATCAGTTATGCCACGCATATCATCTTGCTCTATCGCAAGCAATCAAGATAATGCACTTGATGATTGAAGTTCACCCTAGAATCATTTTGAATTACTGTACGTGTAGGCCATATAGAGGGAAGAATTTGAATCCGAATATTGTCTGGTCTCATAATTTGATTTTAGTTCTCAGTTCGATGTTTCCCTCCCCGTCCCCTTCTAATATTTTTTTACATGTTCATTTATTTCTGTTATTCGTTTCCATATTACCAGAACTGTTCCCATCCCCACCTTTGTCCACCTCCGATCTTAAACTTATTATCTCTTCTCATATCACTCTTGTTCACTATCTCCTTTCGTCTCTCTTTCTCACTCGTGTTTTCTCTTGTTCTCTCTTTATAATGATTATCGTATTATTTAGACATGCTTGAAAGGAGATGAAACGTAATTGATTGCGACAATTTCAAACATCAGTTCAAGGTAAAAATGATTTAGTGTTTATCAGGTCAAAAAGAACTCTTATGTTACGGTTTGCAACATTTTCATTTATTTTGCAATATCATTTTCATATGAATCACATAAATCTTATACATATATATATCAATGGATCGTTTTCTGCTCCATTTGTTCACACACACGACTAAACAATATGAGGCATTTTCCAATGAAATGAAACGGTAGAAAAAAAAGCGATTTGAACAACCCATTCATAAAGACTAACGCGACGGAGTCAGAAAATAGTAGTTCTCATGATTAACAGGTGAGATGACGAGGGATGGACGAAGGGAGAGAGAGATGAGAGTCAGAACATGTAAAGAGAGAAGGTGAGTCGCAGAGATAGAGAGAGACAGTCATAGTCGAAGAGACAAATTAGCTGAGAGAGAATGAAGAGTGTGTCGGCTATTGGGCACATACATGTATCTCACAGGCGCAGATCCAGGGTGGGGGGGGGGGCTGGACGAACCCGGGTAAAATTTGAAAATCAAATGAATTTATTTCACACCCATCAAAATGAGCGATGACAATTTATTTTTATTTATTTTTGCTTACAAACTTTTTAGGCACAATTTTGGACAAATCAAATCCCAGTTAATGTCCAAATCTGGATTCACGCCTGCATGATGTGTATAATTATGATAGTTTAAAACAAGACTAATACATCAATATGCAAACTGGGAATTGTGGCGTGCGCCTGTAATCCAAGCTGTGGGGAAGTTACAAATTGATGCAGAGGTTCGAGCCCTGATCACGTCTTTCGGATGGTGACGTTAAAGGTCGGTCCAAGACGTAAATAATCATACCTCATTGATACACGTCTGTCAAAAACTCAAAATACACACATACACACAAACAAAATGACGATGCTAAAATTGATTTCCCACTGAGGACGTCAGCCTCAGTTTGATCTCCCGCAATCCTTTGAATTGTGATTTTTTTTTAAATCTTGACTCCAGTCATGCTGAACTTCATAGTGTTTTAAAGTGACCCTGTGTGCAACCCTTGCTTGACCCTCGCTGGACTGGTAAAATGGAAAAAATATAAAAAAATAAATGAAGACAACTTGAAGAATTCCTTTAAAAACACTACGACAGTTTATCTTACCTGGAGCGGGGTTCTTTTACTGCAGACATCTCGTGTTTCTTATACAGCCAACCGAACGGTTCAGTTTTCGACATTACGATCCTCATCTAGCATGTCTAGTTAATTTGGTAAATTTTCATAACCGGTTTTTGTATCAGCTTCATCATCATTGTTGAGATGAAAAGCCACGATAGTTTTCAATCTGCATATTCTGTGTTTTTCATTCTGAATACCAATGTTGATAGGACCTGATGAGAATCATTTTTTGGTGATTCGTCTTTTTGTGTAGCCATATTCTCCATGAGAGGGTAAGTTTTAAAAAAATAGGATATTTCATTTATTTTCATACTTATTTTTTTAATTGTACCTAGTGGAATAAACACAATATTAATTTTTACTTGTACTTATTTAAAAGGAAATTGAATATTTTTTAAGGTGTGTTATGCAGTGAAAGCTCTTGTTATATGAACCGTAGAATAGTTGTTCAACAGCTTTAACCACGCTTAATCTATTGATAATCAAATCTAACAAAAATTGCGTTTGTTTACGATTTTAAACAGTTTTTTTTAATATCATAAACAGTGTTGCATAAAAACATTGAAAAGGATTTATTTACTGTGTTATAAATTCATGCCGAAGTTGCTCTTTTTTTTTATTTCTTTGATTCTGTTTTTTTTTATTCAGCTGGGATTGACTCGTTATCAAACTGGTAAATCAACTCCAAGTTGTGTTTAACATTCATGACGAGATACGTTGTTTCCAGACTTCTAGTCATAGAGACACACTAAAACCATGCTTATGCATGGGTGTGTGTACGAGGTGTGTGTGTATGTGGGGAGGGGCAGCTTTGGTGTTAGGCTTGAATTGGGTCATTTGCCACCTGTTTCAAGCTCTCTATAGGATATCTGACCATCCTATTGGCCTGAACTCATACCTAGGTCACAAGTACTCTTTTTTACAGGGTGTGTGTTAAAAAAGAAAACAACTTCAGTTTGGCAGAATGTGTATGTTGATCAATATTCATTGGTGTACTATTTTATAATACTACCATGACTACACTTTAAACCCTTTTTTCAAACATGAATTCGTTGATATGAAGACATGACCGAAAAGTTATTGATTGAATTTAAATTCATTAATTTTTTAACAAAATCTTTTTTTTTATTTGTTTGAATTATTTAATCAGTTTTCATTTACAATGGCAAAAAGAAGCTGCTGAAAACTGCTTATCTAAAAAAGAGAGCCAATGGAGTAAATTAGAGAGTCAAAAGGGGCCTAAGATAATGTCCCTTTTGTCTCCTTGTTTCTAGTGTTGTTGTTGAATGTCTGTGGTCTATATTATGGTTGTTCCATATAGGTTTGTCATTTAGCCTCCGACGAAGATTCTGCTAGGTTCGAAAGCTTAGGCCCCTTTTGACTCTCCATCAGTTTTCATTTAGCATATACTTTCTTCTTGTCTTACAATTGTTTTCCTTACTTTGATTCTTTTTTTATAAAAATAAGCTTATGATAATGACTTTCTAAAGCGTCATTTGCAGGAACGGGAGTTTTGCGGCCATTACGAACCTGCAAAAAATGAAAAATTAACTTAGGAGTAATGACTTGATTTAATCAGATTGATATAAAAATGCACATTGAAATCACGATACACTGATTATTGTATATAACAAACAAAAATGCTGAATACAATCATGATAGTGCTAAATAGTGTTTTATGAAATGACGAACATTAAATAAAAAAGTTTTGGGCAATTATACTTTGTAAAAACAATAGTAACAAGCAAATAATTCACCGGAAACAATTACCCAAAGAAAAAAAGCTTAGTTTCTGATGCATAATGATTAATAAGTGTCTATTCCCAAAGTACTGTTGCAAGTATTCATTGTGGAGATGGTTGGAAAGAGGCTTCAGAATATGTTTTTATATATATGTACAAAACCAGACAACATAATCATGAAAAACAATTGGATATTGATAAGAAAATCTCAATATACATGTAGTCTTGTAAGTACATTACTTTTGGAAGCAAAGTAAATCGAAAAATTTATGATTATGAGGATGCATTTTATGTTGTTTGACTTGAATTTTTTGCAACACGTTGTAGTTTGAAAATCATTACGGGGGAGGAGACATACATTCGGGATATTTCAATATTTCTATTGAGTGAGATGGCCTAAAGCGCATCCTAAAGGTTTCTAATATTAAAAGACGGAAGTCGGTGTCACTCTACGTGTAACCAAACAAAGACCCAACTAAAATGATCTCGAACACAGCTTCAGGAACAATTTCACAGCCGCTTAATTAAAACACAGACTTGTCTTTATAATGGTGAAGAATTTTCTACTTTTATTTTTCAATTCGGCCAAAAAATAAACATGAAGCCGTCGAACAATTCGGACCTTCTACTATTCCTGCTGTCAGATGCATCAAATTGTTGTATATTCACATGATGTATGGATAAATAAAGGTATAAAAACTAGTGAGACATAAAAGTTCGTTCGTATGGGGGCATATATACACAATGACGAAACTTTGATCTTGTTGATAAAAATGTTTTGCATTGAATCGAAACATTGTATCAAGCATAAACTTGGATTAACCCTCTCTGCCAACATGTCTTTTATGTCGAATGCCAAATGCGGTGTTTCGAGAATTGTTTTGTCATTTCCTACAAAGTAAATACAGACTAGGTGATAGAAGTTATTTTCTCTCTTCATTAACATTTTTAATAGTCATGTAGATAGATTGAATCAATTTCATACATTATATCGTTTTATTCCTGTCGCTAATATTTGGTAATGTGATGATACATGAAAATGTGTTTTATGGGAGCTGCACCTGTATCATTATAACATAGAGCTATTATAGCTCTATGATTATAACATGTATAAACTGAAGTATGCAGTATTCTAACCATTCAAACGATGCACATGTACACAATGTTACCCCTATTCGCGTTGTATTGAAAGGACCCTCTGAGATTCAGTTAATCAGTTCATCAGAAACTTTAGTCCTCCTGAAAATGCCAGAATCCCCGCCTATTTTGACTTTTGTTTAATAAAATGAAATCAGATCAGTTTGCCGTCGAACTGGGTAGTGTTACGAATCCACTCCTGTTTGCATCTTATAATGGGCAGTGAGAATGAGGTTAATTCAACATACGAGAAAAATAGGTTTAGGAACTTGGGTAAGATGAATATCTCCGTACACTCTTCAAAAGCTTGGGCAAAAAGGCCCAATTTTTAACCATCACTGGGGATTGCATGGGCAACATAATGTCCACAAAACTGTTGGTAAAAACTTGTCCAATTGGGTAATAAAAACTAATAATTGGGTAATAAATTTGCTCAATTTGATAATTCTACAGAATATATATGTGTTTACCAACATGCATTACCCAACACAGTGGACAGTTTGTTGCCTAACATTTTACAATGTTTTAAGTGTGTATAAATCTGAGCTCAAATTCATGTATAGAGTTGTTCTTCAAATACTCTTACCATGCAAGCATGCTAAGAGTATAAGCGTTCCCAATAAAAAATGAAGTAAAACCTGTTCAACATTATTGGGACATGTTCGTACAGTGATGTCAATAACAGAATAGAATAAAATCAAGAATATGCATTATAGTATTGAAAGTTGTTTAACGACAGCTCAACTAAAGTTAAAATGATGAATAACAGCATACATAGAAGTAACACACCTTAAAATATTCCATCTTCAAAAACTTTTATCTATGTTTTTTGCGATTGGAGTTCTGTTGTATGAATGCAAAACTTATAAAACAATTATAGCACAAAGTAAAACTACGTAAATTGATAAGAAGTAAGCATAGATCCTAGGAAGCATGAGCCTGCAACTGGATACGTCTGTAAGACAAAATGAAATCATCAATACACTAAAAAAAGGCAATACAATATAAGGCATTGTTTAATGAAGGGAAGAGACTAGCGAGTAGATACAAGAAGGTTTTTTTAAACTTATTTAAACTACTTCAATTTCGTCCACATCCGAAAGATAAAATTGAAATGCTATAAATATTTATTAAAAGGTGTGTGCCCTAAACATTTACCCCGTTCTCACCAGAATCGCCTCGCGAGTCAGCCTCGGCTCGTAGGGTCTCCCTCGCGTTCACATTTAGCCCTAGCTCGCGGATAAATCTCGCCTCTCTTGTCAGTTCCGATAAAAAATGTAAACAAACTCTGGCGCGCACTTGCCTTGAAAATCAATCACACGTGGTCTTTAAAGAACAAGTCTACCTCAACAAAAATTTGATTTGAAGAAAAAGAGAAAAATCCAACAAGCACAACACTGAAAATTTCATCAAAATCGGTTGTAAAATAAGAAATACAATGACATTTTAAAGTTTCGCTTAATTTCACTAAATAGTTATATGCACATCCTAGTAGGCATACAAATGAGGGACCTGATGACACCTCACACTCACTATTTATTTTGTATTTTATTATATGAAATATTCTTATTTTTTCCTCAAATTCCAATGAACAAAATTTGTATTCCTCCCTGGACATGTGGTATTACCATTGTTAAGAAATTTTATGGTTCAGTTAAGTTGGTACTTAATATCATATTGGTAAAAATGAAATATTGTATGATTCAAACAATAAAAAACAAAAGAAATAGTGAGTGATGGACATATCGACTCTCTCATTTGCATGTCGCTCAGTTTTTAATAGAACTGTTTTTTGAAAAATAAGGGAAACTTCAAAATTTCTTAATTTTACGTCCGATTTCGATGATATTGTTAGCATTATGCTTATTTGATTTTTCTCTCTTGATTCAAATCAACATGTTTCTGGGGGTGAACTTGACCTTTAAGTTGCTTCGCGATTGTATATGCAATCACGGCTCGCACAGTCAAATCTAATTTCTATTTTTTCTTTATCTCTTCCCGTGACCAAAAGTCAACAAGAAGATCTTCCTCTACATCTGTCCAATTTTTGCCACGATCGTGCCGCTCGACAGTTTGTCTTTTTTCCTTAGCTTTCGGCAGTATTTGGAAATACTTAAAACAAAAGGGAAAAGAAAAGTAGGCCTGCGCGAATGCGTGTACGATGAAGAGAGTTCATATACCAGTAGTACAGTGCCGTGACTTACATGCACATAGTAGAAAGCAGTTAGGCCTACACGATACACAATTCGTAAGGTATGGGCCTGTGCATAAAATCGAGTGTAATCTGGACGGACTGCGTAAGTAGTAAAACAAAACTCGAATAAAGCGCGCGAGATACACCGGAAGTTCACGATCAATCGCCGGAGTAGACTCGGCTCTCTGTCCACACTGCCAAAAAAAAATGCCGTGTCTCCCCCAGCTCACGGATATAATCCTACCTTTTTGCTGGGACAGAAAAGGCGAGTCAGACTCGCCTAGCGGGGCTGATAATTTGCGTTTACACTGGGGAGAAGAGGCGAGTTAAACTCGCCTCGCGGGTCTAACTTGCGAGCTGGAGCTAAGTGAGAACGCGGTAAATGGACGATCCACAGTTATGTTTGCATCAACGAACGTAGAGGGCAGCAACACACAAGCTGACAGTGCTGTTAGACATTAAAAAAGCAAAAAATAGCAATATAAATGAATTTTCCATCTTAAAGATACAATCATTAACTACATTGCTAAATTTGAAGAAATTTTCATTTCATCGACTTTGACTTAGAGGTTTAAATTCATATTCAAGAATATCCATTGGGTGAACTTTGAAGCTGCTAAAATATCTATGTTCAAAGTTTGATGGAAATGACATGGATTTCACTTCAACTGTGGAACGTCCTTAATGCCTCGATTCTTGAAAGTTCTTGAAAGTCGCTGACCATGGTAGCTCGTAGAGTGACTTCCATTTTTCCTTGCCTTATGAGGCGCCAGGAATCCCATTTTAGATGTGTTAAGTATCTCTACTTATTACAAATGCATGAGTTCTATTGATATTCATAGTTTCGCTACTTACCTCTTTACTATAATTCATTGACTCTCATTGTTTTGTGTGCAATAAATCCATATCCTCTCTTGCAGTGTGGGTATAGTCGAACCACGCATGCGCAGTCGAGAAAGGCTTGACGCAACGTTGTCAAATCGATGTTGGATTCCCCGGGGCGATTAGGGATAACTTTTACTCCACTTCACATCATCCTCATGAGATTGAGAAGATGAATAAGAGGTTACTCGGAGACAACTGGTCCAATTATACTACCCTAGATTTCAAGGAATACTTGCTTTTCTGGGTATTTTTCGTTTGACATGTCTCTTTGTGCTAATTGTTTGTATTTAAACATTTCTTTTTTATTATTCAGCCTTTTCTTATCTTCTTAAATATTAAGTATTAACTATCTAGGCCTATCCCGAATCCGATAGAATGAATCGATTAAGGAAAACCCCAAACTGTCACAGAGAAGTACAATATATATATTTGTAATCGTTAAAAAAAAACTAGTGGAGAGGGTTATGAAAAGTTAAAGGAGTATCATAATCTCCAAACTCTTTGCCGCTTATCCAACTTAAAACGACCTGAGAAACAATATAGAGTGAAGGCTCTGGCAGTAAGCAAAGAGAGCTTTAATATGCTAAAAGAAACACTTAACACGCGACCATGAAATTTGGAGAAACTGGAGTGACCTTTCTGAACACTCAGTCAATTCTAAAATTCTGTATCTTAAATAAAGCGAATTAAATTGCTATTGTGCTTGAAAAGTGTATGGAGGAAATTTCTTATAACTGAGAAATAATGGATCTACTAAGGAAATAGATTAGAACTTTTACCTGAGGATTTTTTACAATAGCAGCAAGAAATTCAATCAGAGAATGGATGAAATTATAAATCCTCCTAAGGTCGCAAATTTGAACCTTTTAAACATAAAATATTATGCATCCTAAAAGGTCGGTGCAAACGAGCATAAACGGGTGCAATCAACACCAAAATGTACATTTTGCTCATGTTTGTTTTGTAACGGTGCATTAATTTAGAGTGTAGAATCTTTGAAAAAAGTGTATTTCTAAATATAAAGACAACAAGACATGCAATTGCGCACGCCCGTGCTCTTTTAAGCTTCATGAAAACAATTGTACATAGCTTCACATTACTTTTGTTGATTTATTATGTACTGCAAATGCTTCGCTAACGCTACACCATGTCCCCCATGTAGCTGATGTGTCTTTGAAATATTCTAAACCTGGATGAGTGCAGTATACAATTGATCTCACTCTCACTCTTAACCATATTCCTTGCACTGGACATTTATCAAAGTTCATTATATTTGTTCATATTATTACTAATACCATACCGAGCTGGCTGACACAACTTTTATATCATTAAGTAATGTAGTATTTTCCGTCATTTTACTTTACTATAAAATATTCAATGATTGCCGTTGAATCTCAGGAAAAGGGGAATTTGTAATACGTATTACATTTTTTTGTAAATAACGTAATATTGAAATTAAAAACTATGATTCATCGGGGAAATCTTTGAAAGTACTCATAATTTATGAAGTCTAAATCTTCCCATTCACTCGATACTTTTTGAATTGCAACGCTCCTCCGTACGGAAACTCCCAGAAGATTGTACATATGTTGTTAACATCAAAGAAGTGCCGATGTGATCTGATATTCAAGGCCAAAAGACACGAAGGAGGATTATTTCGTTTACCCTCTTCCAATACGTTTTGAACTATTCGCTCAATTAAGAGTGCATGCGGAAAAGACAGTCGTAAACGGTCACGGTTAATAACACGATCTAGTTTTAAGCTGGATTTTTTTCTTTTCCTACCCTTTCTCTGTCTGCATGTTAGTTAGTCTCTCCCTTCTCTCTATCCTGTTCCTTTTCTTTACATATTTTTTTCTCCACTTTGTTCTCTTCATCATATCTCCGATCGTTATTTCTTTCTCTATCTCTCCCCCTCCCTCTCCTCTACCTACCCCTTTCCGTCTTCCAGCTCTCTATCCCCTTCTCTCCGTCTCTATCCGGACATGCTTATTTCCAACGACTTTCCTTCGTGAGGTTGAAGAGTCAAATTAGCCCTTGTATGATCTCTGCAAACTGTTGAGCTCTCTATTTGTCATCCCAGCATGCTCATAGAGGATATTGCAAGGGGTAAAACCAAAAGAAGAAGAGATAAAAGGAAGAAGAAATCGGGCTAAATTAGGCGTTTGCCAGTCAAACGGTATAACGTGCTGGTGGTGAGAATTTAGGCGCGAAACAGCGACCAAAATCTGGCCACCGCAAACCACCGCTATCGGCACGATCCGATCGATTAATAACAACGCCAAATCTCTTTATTCCAGAAATCTGATCACCACTCCCCAACTTCAACTCATTTTTTAGAAAATGTCCCTTTTTTCCTCACTTATGATCCAACCCTTTTCTGCAGTCTATATAGTTCTTTAAGTAGTTCAAAAGATCTCATCCCCATTCATCTTCCATAATCACTGTTATCACCTACCAAAAATCCCCTTCTTCTCAAACTTATTTTGTATCCTCAAAGTCTGCATTACATTTTATATTCTGTTAATGTTCTCTTCATCATGTTCTAACTTTTTAGAAAACTTTCTGGAAGAACTGCTTCTTTATCCGCAAATATCACTTACATTTCATGGTCGCATCCTTTGCAATTGATATTGACTTCAATCGTTGTAGTTTTTTTTCCAATAGTATTAAATTGATATATCTTTTATTTGTTATTATCTCAAATTAATTTAATTTGTAATTATTCATATAGCCTTGACCAAATACACCCTTTCCTCTCTTATCCTCGCTCCTTTTTTGCTATACATTTCCTCTATCTGCTCGTCTCACATTTCTCTTTGTGTTGATAAAATCATGAATGATGCGAAATACATTTCGCAATTTCTTTTCGCTATTTATTGACAAAAGGGGAACGAAGCGAGATACGATACTGCCACGCTCCAACTGGACTTCTTTATTGGCAGGGAATGAACATTTGCACGACTCGTGTTCCATGAGCCAATCAGTCGACGTGAAAATCACCCTAATTTGAACTTTTCCTTGTTTTTCTTTTCATCTTTATCCCCGATCATTTTCTCCATAGCCACTTCCCCCTCTACCCTTTTTATATCTTGCATTCTTCAAAGCTTTATCTAGTCTCTTCTATTTTTCATTTTAAGGGAAAAATGTTTACACATCTTGTGGGGAATCAACAATAATTCACCCTGATTGCAGTATACTTTAGTAATCCCCTCATATAGTATTCGTTATGTACGTGGGTGTGTGTGCGCGAGGGTTGATGGATACTATTAAGGTTGGTGTGTGTGCGCGAGAGTGCGAGGTGTGTGGGTGTGTGAACTATCATTACGTCTGTGTTGTGGGTCGTTCAGAGTTCCGTCAAATTAATTTTATTTGTAATCATTCATATAGCCTTGATCGATTTCATAACAATCTCCCATTTCGCTTTCAAACATTGTTAACGGCATCTTTTATAATTGGCTTCATACTTGTGTCGTTCATACGTATTTTTTTCACGCTAAAAAAATATAATGAACTTATCTCATGGGAATGATGTACTAGCAAGAATATGAAAGGTAAGAGTCCATCGGATATTTACTTGCTCCTGTATAAGGCCATAGGACTTTCATCATTCTAATTCAGTATAAAGTAAAGAAAATGAAATAACAATTTAGAACAATTACTCATGTTATCCACAACTCTACTGCATAACACTATTCTACTCTCAACAGGTAGGAATTAAAGAACGCTCTTCCTGCCCACGAGATTCGGGAAAGCATTGGTTGTACCGCCATCTCTATTCTTCAGTAGCTATTAGATACGTTTAAGACTCTTGGTGGAAGTGGTCTCGCTCGCAGTGCACGAGGGCAGCGCACTTTCCCTCTCAACTTTGATATTTAATCGCTGGAATTTCATCGTGTTTGCATTTTAAGGAACTATCTAAAAAAGCGTGCATGATATTTGTACACTTATCTATCAGCCCCACTGGGGCGGCGGATTATGTATTAATGTCATTACTGTCGAAATTCCTTTAAACGAATGTCGGGAGAAATTTGTTTAGGTTTATGCTACATAGTTCGATTTAATGCTACAACATGATATTTGTTGTCTATCATTCGAAGTGTCCTTCAATGTAAATATTCAATGCTTAGATTTTTTTGAAAAGGAATATATGGGAATACTGTACATGATCCCATGTGAGTTGCTATTTCGCATGCCAATGATTTGGTCATGATGCTTCTTGTCCTATTGAACCGATTGAACAGCATCAACCTAATAAACACATTTGAACAAATTTATCAGTTCATGTGCAAAAAAGAAATCAAATTGGAGTGGATCCAGCAATAGTGGAAAATTTGCAATCTAACGAATGTGATTATTTATGAATGATGTGTTTCCGTTTCAATTTCGGTTTTGCATTATGATACCAATCACTCGATAATTTGTGATTTAAGACACAAACCTCCTTCATCCTTGCAGCACACAAATCGTCCATTGAGTATATTCATGTATTTATTTAAAAATATAGCGGTTATTGCAGTGTTCTTTTTAAAAGCGAACATACTATTGACTCAGTGTTGTTAAAGACGACATAGCATAATCACCATGGCAACGCATTAAAATTATTTTCTTACCAGTTGACATGGTTGAGAATTGGAACTTTGGATTTTGATCATTTTGTCCATGTTCTCCTTAGATTTACCTGACGAACTCTTTGTTACAAAAAGTTACGATTGATCCAATTAATCGTAACTCTATGGAAATCTATCAGTGTCACATTTTTTTCTATAGGAAATTTGCAAATTTCCTTTGAAAACAAAGGCGAACACACCAACAATTGTTAAGAAAACAATGAATGTAAACATCATATTTCTAGAAAATGTTCTGAACAAACGTGGATTTTAGATGTTGACGTTGCTGGCTTTCGATAGTTGATGTTGATTTGATCAATCGGAATTCTTTGTAAGACGAGGCCCAGGCCACACTTCACAATTCTCTTTACTGATTTGTAAGACACTCTTGGCAGTTATGGAGAGCAATTAAAAATTGCAAAAGTATAAAAAAGATTTGTTCTTTATTAAATTGTTTTCTTTTCATTTTTATGTCGGCAAATTACCTCTTCATGGAAAATTACAAAAACAAAGTTTCGTGGAAAATGATTAGCATGTATTCTTATTGATTATCATAAACGAAGTCATATATCTTCGAATTTCTTGATGTATGTGGGATTGTCGTCATTTTAGAAAGAAAGAAACAATTGAAACCTTGTTGCTCTTATATTTAGACATTGTATCCAAGTAGATGTACGTAGTTGTGTTACGTTCGATTATGCTTTGACCTCACACCGTACATCTTATTACCACAATGAAAAATATTTGATATCGTTTTTTAATTCAATTCATAAACTTTAATTGATCTCAAATCCCAATAGTACTAAATCAATACAATGAAGTTGATTAGTAAAATATGCAATGATAATGATGAAAGGAATACAGCAATAAAGATATGCAAAACAAGTGTAACAGAATAATTACACAATTGAGAATGCATGCACATTACCAAAATAAATCAAATTCCGCAAAAGGCTGGCATTGTTCGATAGATTGAGATTTTGTGGAAAGTCAATAAGAAATAATGACATTAGTTGAAGATATAATCGTATGAATGAGATGGCGGCCTCGTTGATAAAACTATTGGAAGAGTGATGTAAGAGGGCGTGCTTCCATTTCGTATGGAATCACAGCAGGATTGGTGTCTCTATAACAAAATCGGAATTTAGCAGTTTAAAAGGAGATAAAAGTTTATCTATTTTTTTATATAAATGGATTATTTATCATTTCGTTTATAGTCACATTTGTAGCTTCATCTATGTGCTATTTTCTATCATATTTTTAGACTAGCAATAAAGGCATAAAAGCATAATAATAAAGCATAACTATGCTGTCATCCACTGTAACAGGTTGAGAAAATTATGGCCCAGTCTTAGAGTGTCCGTATGGCAAGCCGTTTTAATCTTTAATCCTATTTCTTGATATCAAGAATTCTATTCTTAACATCAAGAATTCGATTTCTTGATATCAAGAAATATGATTAAGTGTTAAAAGGGCTTGCCATACGCCCGCCTCATGAACGGAAGGTCGTGAGTTCGATCCCCGGTCGAGTCATACCAAAAACTTAAAAAAAATGAGACCTTCTACCTTCTTGTCAGGCGCTCGACGTATGAGAATAGAGAAGGGTAATAATAACATGTTATGTTATGCAGGGCCCGCTGGAAGAACAGCTTACAGCTGAGAGAAGCTATACCCTGGGTAAATACGAGTTATTATCATTATTATTATTATTACATATATTATTATTATTATTATTATTGTTATTATTATTATTGTTGTTGTTATTATCGTTATCATTATTGTTCTTCTATATCTTCTTCTTTTTATTATTACTATTATCATTATGCTCTATAGCTGAGAGAGAACGTTTAAATTTTGTGGACACCATAATTATTTGAAATATTCTAGATGGTAACTACTCAATTTTGCAAGTTACTTCTTTCATTATAGAAAAAAAAAGAAACGTGATGTACGATTTTGGTTAATTCAAGATGAGTAAGGAGTTTTCATCATTTCTCCTATTGTGAACTCTCATTCTCGATCGATGATTTACCTTTGAATTACAACATATCAAAATTCAGTTTCATAGACACCAACAGTAATAATCATTTACCAATTAATGCACCTACACAAATGTATTAATTGCGTGCCAATAGATTAAATTGTTTATTAACGTCAACAAAATCACCATCACCACCACCATCATCTTCGTCATCATCATCATCATCATCATCATCATCATTATCATCATCATAATCATCATTATCATCATCATAATCATCATAATGATCATCATCATCATCATAAAAGAACATGATTTTATTACTATCTCCACAATTTTAATTATCTCATCTTTCAACATAATCATCGTCATCATAACAAACTTCAACATCATCAAAGGCAGCTTCATAGAGACCACAGCATGCTATCCAACAGATCAGACACTCCAATTAAGGAAGTTAAAACAGTGACAACAACCACATTGAAAGGACAAACATTTATGATTTCACAGATATAGGAGAGATATTGAAGGAAAATTGACCAATGCCAGACGGGAATAGTGAATGCGTATAGACGTGGAATAAGAAGGTCTCCCTTACATTGAATACCACTGGGTCGTGTCTCTTATCAAATTAATGGTCACTTTGGGGAGCTTGAAAATGAAATTAAGAAAATGTGATGTCCCAGCTGCAAAATAGAGCAGAAAATAAATACTGTTCATGTCGTCTTATGAAAGTTGGCATCTATTGCTGGCTATAGTAGTAGCCTCGTTCAGACTTCGGTTCCTAGTCGAAGTAAAATTCAATTCATGCATGGATTAAATTTCGCGACAAACACCATCACCACCACCACTACTACTTCTACTACTACTACTACTACTACTACTACTACTACTACTACTACTACTACTACTACTACTACTACTACTACTACTACTACTACTACTACTACTACCACTACTAGTAGTAGTACTACTACTACTACTACTACTACTACTACTACTACTACTACTACTACTACTACTACTACTACTACTACTACTACTACTACTACTACTACTACTACTACTACTACTACTACTTCTTCTACTACTACTACTACTACTACTACTACTACTACTACTACTACTACTACTTCTACTTCTACTTCTACTATTACTACTACTACTACTACTACTACTACTACTACTACTACTACTACTACTACTACTACTACTACTACTACTACTACTACTACTACTACTACTACTACTACTACTACTGCTACTACTACTACTACTACTACTACTACTACTACTACTACTACTACTACTACTTCTTCTTCTAATTTGTCCAAAAATATCATTATGGCTTTTATGTACATAATATATTTATGAATAAGCTTATATCAACATAATTTACTATTACTTTTATTTGCTGTGAAACAAAATGAAATCACGTGATCCAGCAAGCCGTTGCTGTGTTCAGACTCAATCAACGCTTGCCACACTCTCTTGATCAATAAACCAGTGTGAACGTTCTTTCCTCATTACAGTCTTCAAATAAAATGAACGATCTGTCATTTCACGGTCCACTTTATTCTTCCAAATTATAGGTCGGCAACTTCAATCTCTGTGGGTGAGTCCATTGTTAGGCCATTCTAAATGACCCCTTGACCTACATGGTTGGTCATTAGTCTTCCCTTTACCTCCGCTGCCCTTCTAAACCAGGTGTTTAATGAATGATGACCCCCATGATTTGGAAGCTAATTAAACTCGATTGAGAGCAAATGATATTGAGTTATATTAATCTGGTTTTGTAAACAGCTTACTTACTTTAGAGTCATAACCCATCATATCATGTAATAAATAACACGATTAGGCATTTATATGAAAAAAATGAAATAGCAGTGATTTTATGCCATTGAAAGAAAACACGATAGCCATCATATTTGAATTTACTGGCATTCGGCATTATTTTAGTCGATGATAACGAATTTTGAGTGACCTGATAAGACACTGAGATTACAGAGACCCCAAGAAATATTTATCATGTTAACTCCATTTGTCAACATAATAGGAAATTGCTTATGATCATTATATGAATTTTTGAATACACATTTAATATATCCATGCTTTGATAGATCTATGCATATGGTATTCCAAAAAGGACAATTACAATAATAACAAAGGACCATTGGAATCAATTGTTTGATTTTTTTAAATTGAATATCAGTTACAGAAGTAAACATAACGACACAATATTAAGGATTAAAGTCATTCAGAAGTTTGAAATTGCTTTTCAAAATATCTTCCACGTAAGGATATAGCAAACGAGGTAAAAATTCGGTCATTCTGATTCAATTATGAAACTATCTTGTCCGACTTAGCTCTAGGATTAGCTGGCGATATTTCACAGGAATCGCTAGCAAAATACGCCAAAGGCACCCAGGTGCTACAGCACTGTGTTACGGATTCCTCTGGTAGGTTTATGGTGAAGCTGTATAGGTATGGGTCCTATCTGACGCAGGTAGAATATAAGATCGAGAAAGAGAAAATTGGATAAGTTAGGTAGGGTGAGTGTTAGTAAATCATAGACAAATGAAATGCGTAGGCAGCCATGGAGTAAAGATTGATACGGAGTGTGAGAGGCGGGTTAGAGGGTGTGTGCGTGTTATCTATGTAAGTGAAAGAAGGGGAAGGGGCGTTTGGTCTTGTCACCCGAAAAAGGTACTGGAGAAAATCGTTACGGATAATCTCAATTTTAATAATAACGTTATTCTTGCACCGAATTCTTTCTTATTTAGACACATTTACTGCAACAAAGCAAAAATCGAATACAATCTGCATTTCGAGATACTTGGACGGTCACGAGAGATTTACCGGTCGACCACTTTTTCCGTCAAGGCAACGCACGTCCTATGACTGGTCCAAGATCTGATTTGGGATCAAATTTAATTTTGCTCATTTAAAAAAAAGTGAATAGTATCTCTTTATGTGAGGTTGAAAATCGACTGAAAGAAACTCCCAAGCATAGACAAGAATGAGGGAAAATATGTATAGTGAGACCACCAAATATCGACCACCTCTTTTGAAACAGACCACCTTGCGCGCATTAAGTTTATTGCGTATTACAAACGATACGCGAGGGAGAGTATAATTGAAAAGAGTCGATTTTGCTAGAGAAAAAGAGGAATAAAAAGGTAAGAAATTCATAGAATTTATCAAAATTGTATTGACCAGAACCGAACCCCACTGCAAAATAGCTGTTTATATCAAGAAATCAGATAGGAAACATCTTTAGAACAAATATCCGTTCGAGATGGAAGTCGCGAGACAATCAACCAGCATGATGACATCATAGAACTGAATTGGAATAGTCAAAATATTTCGCCAGCGTGACAAGAATCAGCCGTAAAATTGGTGCAGGTGGTCGATTCTAAAAAGAAGGGGGATGCAAATGAGCAAATTTGAAATCGCCGCATTCGTTGGTCGCCGATATCTACGTGCATACAAACTGAGTCGTCAATCTAAACATGGGATTTTGATCTGCTCAATTTCCTGCGCAAATGAGACGAAAATGAGGTAAAACTGATATATATCTTTGCAGATATGATGCCTAGAATATATGGTGGTCGATGAGGGGTAGGTAGAACCACACAATGTAAAACTTCGAGTTAAATAAATATGCAGCGTTTCAATTGAGTGGCGTCACATTGTTGCGCGTAACTTGCGCGTGCATCATCATGAAGCCACGGATCCGTGGAATAGATCTGCGTGTAACGATGTAGGTGTGTGTGTGAGGGTGTGCATGATAATGTGTGGGTGAGCGCGTTCATGATGACAGAGATGATGACAGATATTAGTTACGATGTGTCAGCGAACCGTGTCAGCATGTATATTTTATGTAGGAGGGATGGGTGTGATATTATGTGTGTGTTTCATCAATGTATAGTGATTCAAATCAGAGTAGTTTACAACCTCAAATGATAGTAATCGATAAATCTACATAGAATCAATTTACTTCTCATTGTGTCTGCAAATCATCTTCTTACAATTATCCTAAAATAAATATCAATTTCTTGATGGAACAACGGGTACCATTAGTATTGTTTTTATAAGATGAAATATCGCAGTTAGGTGTAGTTCTAGTCAATACTATAGTACCTCTCAAAAAGAACCCATGCTAACATTACGCCTGGAGGAATTATGTGATTCATACTCGTAGGAAATGGGTTTTAGAAAAGTCATAATCTTTTCCGCATCCCCTATTCTTTTGCTTCATATGAACCTGTTCAGCGTGCCCGGTGGGGGCGGTGTTATATTCGTATGATGAGTAGAAGAGGTATTACATCATGAAAGACATTGAGAGCAGTCATTCTTTATGATGAGCCTTAGGTGATGATCTAGAATACCTGGTCAGATGCATTTCTGAAACTGGATAACATATTCATCTATTTCAAATAATTCCTCAAAAAGTGGTTTCAACAAGCACTACATAACGTCCAACGACTAGATTTTGTAGACAGTCATTTGCATGGCAAATGGGTAGATTTGTCTTGAGAGAATAAAGTGCATACTATGTAATTGACGGACTGTTTCAAAGATTGAGTATTCACCTCATTATGAATATATTTAAATTTTCGAATTATTTAATGAATCACATTTGATGACTTGAACAATAGATAACACAAATTTAATTTATTTTTTAATACAAGCGTTTATACCTTTGTACTTTCTTATTTCAATAATGCAGACCATTAACCAATGCGTTGTGACATGCTGGTATAAAGGGAAAGGTAGACGTACTTCTTGTCACGGAATGAAATATATGTAATTATGTTATGCACAGTCAGCATAATACAGAAGTGATCATAAAGTAGTAGGATTATGATCACTGCAAGGGGTATTTCAGAGTGCTCCATGAATCACAACCTTCAAGCAAGACTCGTGTTCGTAATTATTGCGATGGAAAATGATTATTCACTTACTGCGTCTAGATGACTTTTCACCCCTTTTGCTGAACTTATTACTCTTTTCTCCTCTTTTACTTATTCTCTTATTCCTTATTTCCTCCATTCTCTCTTGAAAGGTTGTCCTAGTTCTCTTCAGATCTATCCCCCTATCTCTCTCTCTCCACTCTCTTTCTCATACCGTCCGTACAAAAACATGGTTCAGAAAATATGAAGTGAAAAAAAATGAATTTCATATTCTACAAACACTGCTAAATCATAAGGAACATTCTTCATAACATGTCCAATGGGGTAGGACACTACTAGTCTGGGGTAAACTATTGCATGGTTTCAATCCCCAATGATATAAATGAAGCACTAAAGTGCAAAAGCCACAGACCTAAGGATCACTTGACCAAGACAAATCTCTCTAAATCCAAGCAATACACAAGCTTCAATCCTTTCGTCATACCCCATCATTACCCTCACCTAATTTACTCACGACTTCGATGACGAAATATCACTTCTTTCAACTCTTCTCGATTGCTCTTTCCGCAGGCAAATAATTGGTGTTAAAATATGGCTGTGAAATTCAGTCATATCAATCACATATTTCCCATTGTTAAGTGTAAAAGTAAACCTTTTGTAGGGCGATGGAAGGGAAAGGGGGTGAAAGCGGTGGATAACATAAGAAGAGACGGTGGGTCGTGAGGAATTATCAAGAGGAGATCAAGTGTTGAGGATAAATTACCCCCAGGCCTTTCTCAAACCATCCTTTCAAGTATTATAGACCCTTGCATCTCTTAACTCCGGAGCGAGATTGGCGGGAAAATGCATACCGTCTGGCGGTACTACCAGAGATCTCTTTCACACTTTTGATTTTTTCCCTTCTCTTTTTTTCTTTGAGGAGTGAGTGTGAACTAAATGTTGCTTTTCACGCCTGATTTGGCCACAACGAGCGAATGATGAGTGTTTATTCTGGTTCGGAAGTACTTTGGAGAGGGGCAAATGAGGAAAGGCTGGAAGAGGGAGATTAGAGAAGGAAATCGTGACGATTTTTCCCCACTTTAGCTTTTTTGAATTATATTTTCTACTGAACTCTTAGACATGATCTGCAAACACTCACTCTTATAGATCGAAGCTTGGTGATCGTCGGAGATTCCCGTGAGAAAACAAATCAATGGCCCCTCCCCTTTTTCCCTTTTTTTTTTTTACAGTAAATCCACTGGTATTGTACAATTAGATGAGACCATTAATGCTACACTGCCAACATGTTTTTGGCATCCATCCAATAAGTTTGTAGTGCTAAAAATATTTGTAGAGATGGTATTATGTTTAAATGATGCATTATTAAAATGATAATGAAATAAAATTAAAATATATTACTTAGTTATTCCAGGAAACAAAATATCAGTTGTTGATATTTATACTATTAAAAAAATGACAGTCGAGATTTGTGTTAACTTTGTTCAGGTCAAACAGATTTAAAAACTCAACAAGAAATTAGATTGTCTTCGCAAAACTCACCATTCTGGAGATTATTTTAAAGATTGATCGTTTTGTAGAGGTGCTCTAAATTTCAAATATGTGTAGATATGCCATATTTGTCAAGAAATACGACCTTATACTGTTAAACAAAATGTAAACATATCTGCATTTTACACATCTGTCTTTGACATTTGCACTGTATATTGTGACAGAACGCTAAAGTCATGGACATGATAACTTCATATTAATTTCTCAACAAATCTACATTAAGCAACAATATTTGAAAATATGATATTTACTTTAAAATGGCAGTGTCGAAATTCTGTAGGTTTGCTTAAATGGTTTTTGTTCTCGAAACAAACATCACAATAGAGAAAATGGTTCTTTCAACTCAATCTTTTATCATTTTGATGCCAAAAGTAACTTCAAAGGGCACCGCTCAATAAGATTTCAAACACCTGAAGCTAAACATCATCTACGATTTACAGCTAAAGTAAAAGCCCCTCCCAACGCATTAAAAGTGCGATAAATAGATCTCATTCTCGACAGACGTTTTAATGGTCGCACTTAAAGAAAAACATCACGCAAAGCTACCCTGCAATTAGAGTGAATAACAACGCAACAAAACCTTTTGCCGAATGTTAGTTCAGTACGTAAAGTGACTTCAACCCTTCTATGGAATGCTTACTTTGCATGCTTTAGATGAGTAGGACCTCGTATCGACCAGAACGTCCCTGATCGATAGAACCTAGTAATTCGATCACGGTTATCGAGAGGGAATTTCACGTTGATTATCGAATCAATCCGTATCGTGAGTCAGTTTAAAGAACAAATGGAGATGAGTAGATGGTATGAAATAGAATTCATCATTCTGAATACTTTGAAGTGAATAGACGAAAACAGAACGAATTACTTTACTTGCTTGATCTATACGATAATAGAATCCACAGAAGCCTTGTTGATCTGTAGGTAAAAGTGATAAGAAAACATGGCATTTATTGTGTTATCAACATCATAGTAATAAAATTAATGATTTGTTGTTGTGGTCATAATTATTGAGCGCCATTTTTCTGACTTTTGGGCCTACAAATTTTATAATAGAAATATTTAAATAGGTCATGGGGAGCGCGCACCATGACAGTTTAGCCAAAAGTTCGTTTTCATGGTTTTGTCTTCGCGGAAGTGCAGCTTCAAATGACCATCTATAATTTACAGATAACAAAAAAAAACAGTTTAATTTTTTTATCTCGTTATTAGCTTTTAAGTCATTCCTTCTTGGCTATGAAAAGAACCGTTGACGTTTAGTTTCGACCAAAGAATATTTCATTTTGAGTTATTTCATATTCAACTTCTTCGCTTGCAATTCCTTCAAGGTTTTTTTTTATTGATGAAGCTGTCGATTGCACGACTAAGCAGTTAGGATGAACCGGTTTGAAGACTTTAATGATAATTTGAAATTTAAAGTCACTAAATTTATATTAGGATTTTATTAAGAATGAAAACAAAATGCATTGATGTAATTCCATCCTTATTTATTTTTCGCACGTCAAGATTATGATACACGTTGTTTTTTTACGAGCACTTGAATGCATCATATTGGGAGCATGTAATGAAAGAAACAACATTATTGGTTTTTATTGTCTATTTACATGATCAACTTTAATACTTACAAACCCTTATTGGTATTATACCAATAAGTCTAAAGGTATGATTACACAGGATTTATTAGCGACGAAATCATTTGGTATCATGGTTACGGTGGAATATATAGAATATATATGTAAATAATTAATAATATATATATATATATATATATATATATATATATATATTTATATATGTATGTATATATATACATATATATATATGTGTGTGTGTGTAAGTATGTATGTATACAACTTCTTACCCAAACATTCGAATACAATCAACTTTACATGCCATTTTCAGAACGCTTTTGAGATATTGCTGTTGCTTGGTCGATACTTTAACTGTATCAGTTTTATTATAGACAAGTCAGACATAGACACAAAATGTTTCCAAGTCCCGTGCAATACATGAATTGATATTTTCTAGTTCCCAAACATGGGACTGGAAAGCATCACGTGATACCGTTCTTTGATTTAGTAACATATTGACATTATAAACTGGTTACAGAGATGTCTCTATCATGCTTGTCATTTTTGATGTCTCAAACCATCTGTTGCTTTGTGCCTACCCGATGATCATAATAGCATGTGTCGTTCTTCATTGTTGATCTCTTTTCTCTAGCAATGATCTTCTAGAGTGGTTACTTCAATATATGGCGACGATCTTAAATGCTGTGATTTATCCACCCGCAGCACCCTATAGTATGACAAACGAAATAAATATCTAGCATGGGATTAAAACCTTGCCCCTCATTCAATCTTAACCAAATCTAACAGCCCAAGGAAAGTCAATCGTTTTGGTAATTGATAAAATGTCACTTCTGAGAAACACGCCATTAAATTGGCTTGGTTAGGATATGTCATCTTTGAATGTTGGTCTCAGCGATTGTTCCATATCGTCTTAGCTGACTTTTTAGCTTTGCCTGGATGACAGTAGACCCGTTGATAATGATGGATCAGGCTTCTTATCAGCAATTAGCATTAATCGGCTAGAAACATGTGATCGATAGGTCACTTCGAGTATTTTGTAGGTCAAATACGAGTGTTGTTTATATGAGATCTTGAACATTTTAAAATCTTAAACCACAAGGTTTCACAAAAGGGTAGTATGAACACTGATAGAAAAGGAACATGATTCAAATACAGAATAATGTTATGATTTATGGTACATACTTAATGACTCTCGCAGAAAAGTAAAAAACATCCCAGGTGGAACAATTCAGTGGTGTAAATGGCCAACTCTTTTGAGGCGGCAAAACATATGGTGTCAACTTTCAGAGAGAATGAAATCCTAATTTGTGATATCATTTTTCATATATATTTCTTTGTTTTTTCTATGATTTGTTTAGAAGGAGGTGGGATGTGCATGAGCTTCTTTCGGAAATAGGTGGGTCTAATCTTTGTTTAGCCTCCCCCCCCCAAAAAAAAGGAAACAGAGAAAAGAGAATATATAGCTCCTTTCTTTGTGGTCTTTTCGTTGCATGGTGAGGAGTTTAGAATAATCAATCTCCCTAAACTCTACACCGGTACTCTTTATATTAGAACTAGTAATGGAATAAGTAAGTTGAATGTAACGCCAGAATGTTACAATCTGAAAATCACAATGAATCATTAAAATGTCTCGTTGATGTTTCAATTTGCTCGAAGAATGATTTGTAATTTTTGGGTAGTTGGGATATACTGTATATACCACACGAAGGCAAATGCTGGTCTTATTGTTTGTACAACATTAAGAAATTTATGATCAAACATTTTTCGTTTCGTGCACCCT
This sequence comes from Lytechinus variegatus, assembly GCF_018143015.1. Classification (NCBI taxonomy): domain Eukaryota; kingdom Metazoa; phylum Echinodermata; class Echinoidea; order Temnopleuroida; family Toxopneustidae; genus Lytechinus; species Lytechinus variegatus. Next base: position 78,680,026 of record NC_054741.1, read on the forward strand.
TAAACTCCTTTTTCTGTAGGTTAGTATTATAAGTATAACTATTTATTACATGACTGGATTATAAATGGTTTAATGTATCAAAATAAGATGAAATGTCTTGCTAATATTTGTTTTAACGCATTTTGGGTATATTTGAAATGTTGACAAATGATAAGCATTGATGTTTGTTGAAATCTGGCATTGAAAACATATTGATCCATTTTGCAGGGAAGCTTTTTTGGTTGGTCACGTATAGTTCTTGCTCTGAAGTGCATCTCGGGGGACGGAGATGTCAAAAGTTAATCTTGAGTAGATATGAACAGATTGCAACCGTATTCAATGTAGGCTAGATGAAGGTTTTCATACTTTGCTGTTGGGGAATGAAATGTTGAAAAAACCTAATTTAGAAAAAACTGATGAAATTGATGGCAGAAAATTATAGTTGCAACTTGTTTTTGCTTTATTAAGTTTAGGAATGCAAACTCCTTGAAGGTTACAATATTTTGGACTATATTAGTGTATCTTCACATAGATATGACATCTTAATGTTGCAGAAGAAATTCAATTAATTTCAATTCGGCATGTTACATTCAGTCTTCTTTCAATTTATGAACATATCTTGCCGACAAACTGAGCTTTAAGTAATCAACAAAATAAAACAAGCCGTTAAAAGATTAATATTAATTTCAAAATGAATAAACGGAGTCTGTCAAATTTAATTTGACCATAAGTTTGATAATAAATGATATCTCAATATTTACCGACATACCGACCTACCATTGAATTCATTTGGGATATCCTTCCCGGCTTTCCACTTTAAAAACTGAGGGTTCTTAAGCAGACGCCATAGCGACAAGGTATTGGCTCTATTTCTGAAAGGCTTACTCTGTCTTGTATCGGTGAATAAAGCGGGCGGACTGGCAGGCTACGGCCGTGCAGTGCCGTGACGGACCGCCTGTCGTGGTACAAAGAAGTACAATAGTTGTTTGAAAATGCTGTCCACGTATGTTCGCCTCCATCCATTATGGAATTAAGTGCTGTTCATTTATCACGTGTGTTAAAATGACCCAATCGCTTTTCTTCTGATGCGACACGTCTAAACAGAGCTGACCGGCTAGCAATATGATCTACATTTACATGTCTTTGATCTTGTCACTTGTCAAAGCAAGAACATGTAGAATTAGAAATTGACCTCATAATCTGGTTTACAGAAGAAAGAGGGAATTTTTTCAAACTTAGACAAGAAACCTTTTGAAAAATTCTAATGATGATTGTTGCTGATATCAGGAATACACCCCTGTGTCACGTGTGCTCAAAATAAAATGAAACAAAGTGGGAAAAATAAAATATGACCAAAAGAACGAGAGGAAAAATAACAAAAAACAATATTACACTGTTAGAAAAAATAGAAGAAGTTCCTGCAGCAGAGTCTCGAGAACACCTGTAATCTTACCGAATTGCGTAATCTTACAGGAAATTGGTATTTGATGTATGGAATCTTACAAATTTCCTTGAATAAAACACCCTTTTCCCCCTTTTTAAACAGACCTGTTCTGTTAAATTGCAGAAAAATTCTTGTTTTATGAATTTACAGAATGATTATTACGCAATTCGGTAAGATTACAGGTGTTCTCGAGACTCTGCTGCAGGAACTTCTTTTATTTTTTCTAACAGTGTAGCTTTCTATATATTTCAATCATTTGTAAAGTCGATCATTTACGAACACTATTATGAAGCAAAACCCAGTACTACATGGAATTAATTGTTATACATGTTGTGATAATGTTAAAAGTAGAATGGAAACTAGTTGTAAAAGCACCAATTGTTGTTTAAACTTCGTAACCATGAAATTATACTGGTGTAATAAACCCAATGTGACTCTTTCAAAACAACAATTAGTGAAGCTTTAACTTTACTGTATGTGTATTCAAGGGACAAATAAAACAACTTGAACTCAATGAAATTATGTTGATTTCTTTTTAAATGAAGGCAATGACGTCTCCTTTTCGATAATAAGTATAAATTCTATTCCAACAATGATATTCAAAACATTTATATCATTTCACTGTAGACCGTCCTTTAACGAATAGAAAAAATATCTTGGCTTAGCAACAGAAGGTCATTAATCACGTTTTGTATTCTTTATTGCGCTCTATTTCTTCTAAACGAATATAGCAATACATTTTGTAATTAGCAGTTTTCCAACTAGTTCCTGTTCTTTTCTTGTATTTCCTGTCTCGTTAATGCTCATTATTCTATTTTCATCATTCCCTGATTCTTTTTATCTTTTTTCTCCTCTTCCTCCTCCTACTTTTTTTTCTTCTTACTTGTCTTCTTCTCCTTTTTTCATAATTATTTCCCCTCTTCTTCTTTTACTTATCCTCTTTTTTTCGTCTTTTCACCTCTTTTTTACCATTCTTCTTTTTCGTTTTCTCCTCTCTGTTCTTAAAAAATATTTTGTTGTTGTTCTCCTTTAGTTTTTTGTTCCTATATTCATTCCTAAAAGATGTATTATTATTGTTCGTCTCTTCTTGATTACTCTATTAGAAGATGCCTGAATATCCATGGTTCTATGTATAGGTAAACGAAACTGCCTCCATTTCTTAGGGATTTAGTCCCTTTTGAAAACTCCGCCGTGTCCAAGAAGCCGTCGTATGTTCGCATCCGACTCATGATGTGTCGCCGGCTCTCATTTCAGCGAGAAAATAAACATACCCGTCATCTTTCTTCCTAACCAGCCATCATTATACATCATTCTCTTCTGGTCGACCCCCCCCCCCCACTCAGTCACCTACTCATCTCTCTCTTTTGATAAGACATCGATACAGAGCCAGATGGTAAATGATGAAATCAGTTATGCTAATTTCGCTCTTTTCCTTCTTCCCCTGTCCAATGTGGACACTTAGAAGGGCTTTATGACTGTCCAATGTTTCAGGTTACTCAAGATTTCCCTCCTCCTGTCATGCTGCTTTTACATGGTATTATAAAAGATGTCAATGGAATGGGAATTGTCTTCATGTAGCCCATATTATATGTTATAAATGGGCAACATACTGTCCACTGTGTTGGGTAATGCTGGTAAAAATACATGTATGTATTCTGGGCAATTATTACCCAATTATTAGTTTAAAAGTTTGACATTTTTGCCCAACTATTTACAGGGTGTACATTCTAAAAATAATATATATTATTGGGCAAAAGTGCTCCATGACGGTAATTATGTGTCCAACCAACATTGGGAATTTCTTTTTGGCATTTTTATTTATCCAGTGTGATGACAATTTTGCCCATTCTAAGGTAATTGTTGCTTATTTTTTTAACCTTACTGGACAGTATCATTTCCCGCCTTGTGTGAAATACTGCCCAAATTGATTGGACACATAATTACCCTCGTGGTTGTAAAAAAACTTTACCTAATATATTTTTTTACAGTGTTCTGTTATCAGAATATAACACGATTTTTTTCGGAATATACGATAAAATTTTGGTTGAATTTAGCCCGGTCCCATTCTGCCCGATTCAACTTTCTGGGCTGTCCGATTTTACGTAAACTTATCTTGTGTATTATAGTGTATGTGTCTTTTCCCCTGAATACATTTTACTCAGTGTTTTCCCTCATAGTTATGTAGTGCATTTTTGCCAGATTACATATTACTTCAAATTTTACTAATTTCTATCACTCCGAGTCATTTTTTTTTCAAGTATTCGATTTATAGGCATTCGATTGATAATCGAACAATACAATGGATTTGAATTCTATCGATTTAGAATATCGATAGCAAATAAGATAGAAACCCCTATTTTTTACAGCGCTCTTTTATATCGCAATTGATTCCATCACGTTTTAAATATGATGCATAGTGAATTAACCAATATTCTGTTTTAATGATAAACTATCATTAAATTTTGACGGAATAAATAAGGAAGGTTACAGACATTGTCATCATTATACATCTGAGATCATAATAAGTATGTCCGTTAATCCAAAGCAATATTGTTGGGAATGTGACATGAACACAGAAGAAAAAAATATATATATATTGCGATCCTAACAACAAAAATGTTAATTGAACCGATCAAAAAGAAAATAAAAATGTTATGCGCTTTAATATTGTTATCATAAGAATCTGATAGCTGAATTTTGTTCGTTCATGTCGCTTTTCAGCTCGTTCAATTTCGTACGAGCATGATGTAAGCATTTTCAACGAACTCATGGTAAAAGTTCACTTAAGTGTTCTAAATTAACAGATGCTCGAAATTTGGTACGTTTTACTGTAATCACCATTTCATCCATTTTGATTTCCCAATTATTGTAATAGATGCTAATTGATATTGTATACACTTAAAATGAATAATTTAAGAAACGAGTCTGGTTAATTTCGTTATTTAATTGATATTGTATACACTTAAAAGGAATAATTCAACAAAAAGTATTGTTAATTTCATTACTTTTTTGTACTTTCCTTTGTTGTGTACACTCCAACGAAATAGATATGTAGGATCCTGTCACAGGTTTTATGTAAAATCAAATGTATTTGATCATGGACTTATCAACTTTTACTCTTCTTCTGTTCTACATATTCTCTTATCTTCCTCCTTTTAATTTCATCACCGTTACATCAGTATACAGGTAACATGACTAATGGTGAATACATTTCGGTGATAGTCAATAGACATTTTAGCGTGCTGGCATAAATGTATACAGATCTCCGCGATCATTGCAAATGGATTTAGGATATAATGCCAAAAACCAGCCTTGACTTTTGAGTAGTTGACCTTGATCTGTTCTTTTAAGACCAATGCTTTATTCATGGAAGGATCAGCTTCAACTTGGGCAATGGTTGGAGGATTATTCTGGGGTTTTGAAAAAAAAATCAACTACCGGGTCCACTATCCCAACAAACATATGACCTTTGCAATGGCCATCATTTATTCTTCTTCTATTTTCCCATCCCCATAAATATCCACCTGTTTCAAATTTTGCTGAGTAGAGTAATTATGGCCACATCGATGATTTCTGTCAATTATGTAATTACTGTTTGTTCATTATCTTTTGAAAATAATAATTTCAACTAATAAGACATAACGTGTATGCTTTTTAAGCTAACAAAACACAATAAACATGTAAAAGGATATACGGTATAAAATCGAAGTATTATAGTGAACATTTGGTGAATATGGAGGAAACTTTTTTGACCTATTGCAGGTTTTTCCGTGGAATAGATTTCAATAAAATAAAATGGTTCATCCGTTTCTGGTGATAACTACCAGAGGTTTCTTACCTTGTGCTTTCGATGAGATCATTGCTCTCTATCAAGTTATAATGAATTAATTTTGTTAAGACGAATGAAAGGACATCATCATAGCATTGTCCAACCAATGAAAAATTAACGGAAAATATTCAATGGTTTTAAGGTGTTGAAGCTTTCAAACGATATATTGCAATAACTAGACACAAAAATACTGAAACAGAAAATACTACAAGATGTGGCCTATATTAGATTGGTTGATACTGGAACTTGACGTACTACTGACATGACGTCACAATTCAGATATCGCCGGTTCGTTCATTTGTGAATCGAATAATCTAATACAGCAGAAAATTTGAGACATAAATCCAAACTGAGATCGAAGCTAAAAGGTCAATGCTAAGAATACACGTATAAAATGGAATGTCTCTAATTCCTTACTTTCCATCTTCCTTCTTTTCTCCTATCATTGTAATTCTCTGTGGCGGCTGTCCATTTCTCCTCTACATGTAGTGTTAGTATGATTGTATCCAAGCGTGAAAATGTCATTCACGTGTTTGGGAAGTGCACTCTACTCGAGTCTTGGCGCGCAAAATTTGTGTCAGCCCATCTTTTTATACATTGCTCCGGGGCACACGGCCTTGTTTAAGGACTGACAAAACCTAAAAGGTGTAAAAACATTATCATCCTACGCCTGTACTTTATCTTTTTTCGCAATATACCTTTTATTTTTTGTATCTCGTTTGTTATTCCTTTCAATTATTGCGTGTTCGTATACCCGCCAATTTTCAACGCACAGCCATATGATGCAAATTGGCAGTGCACAAACATTCTTCTTGTTTGTCTTTTACAAGTCGACTTTCATTCGTAACTGTGTTTTCTTATTTTTCCTGTATTTTCTGCAGCTCAACAAGGAATTCAATTCGGTGTGAGACGATTATTGGACTTTACATTTGAATGACTTAAACGGGAGTTTATTTGGAAGGATAAGAAATAAATGCATCATCACCGAGAGTTTGGCTTAAACTCAGCCAAAGTGAGTCACATCCCATACTTTGGAGTGGAAGTCAGAAAGTGGTAAGTTATGAGAGATAGAAAGACGTGAAATATAGGGGGTGATGGGAGAAGAAAGAGAGAGAGTTTTGACTGGCAGAAGGATAAAATGGGAAGTTAAAAGGATTAATATACACCGGCATATATACCAACCTATACATAGGTCGTAGATATAGAATAACCACATCATCAAATTTAATAATCTTGGATTTTTTTTCAATATGAGGACCAATCTTTAACGAAGCCAAGATGGGGTTTGACAAGTAAATTTGCATAACACAAAGTCGATATGGTCATCTATCGTAACATGGTGTGTGCTATTATATTAAATGAAAGAGACAATATTTAAGAAAAAAACCGAGAAGTAACATTTCAGCCGAGGAGAGAGAGAGAGAGTAGAGAAGAATACTGAAGTTTTAAGTAAGGCCTGTAACAGATGGCTAAACACGAGAGATTGTACATCATGTTGAGAAAGTGCTGCCACGAACTTATGACGGCACTGCGACCCCATATTTGGCGCCAAATGGCTTTCAAGTAAACACAACAAAGTTGATCGCGTCTAGTGGTCTGGGTTATAAGGCAAGCAGTAATTAGGCAATTGTAACGGCGGATTTGAATTAATCTATGGAGTCCCATTCGCCAGGAGTTGAATGCTACATACCTTATTATTATCAAGGCCACATCATATTAAATGTAGTGAATTAACTTTCTACGGAAATTAGATACAACAGTTTTCTGCTCACTCAGTGCAAGTAGCCGTTTAGAGGAAACATACTGCAGAAACTTAAATGATGCAAATATGCAATGCAAGATCAATATTAATGATCTCTTCGATCTGTATTGTTGCTCATGTTACCTCCTTTAAAAAATTGATATATTCGACAAGGCAAAAGGCATGTCGCTATGAGAGTTGGTTTATTCGAAGCCAGAATAAATTTACTGTGACTAATATTATCACTAGTCTACAATTCAACTCTGATCATGCTGATTGTAGAGTCGAGACCAATACATAACTCTAGTGATAGACTTTCGTGCAGATCTTAATTCTGACTTGTAATTACCCTCCCCCTTTCTCGCAAGTGTAATCGTTTCTCCTTAAACACTTCGAACTGTTCTGCAGCCTCTTCCCATTCAAAACTTGAGATTAGGTACTAGACCAAACACAGAAAAAAGCAATTTAAGCAACACTAGGAGCCCCTTTTTTAGTGCACCCAAAGAAGATTTTTTAAATACATTTTTAAGGGTACACAAAGCTTTTTTTGACGCAGTTTGCTACATGGTTTCTTTTCAGAGAAGGTATATAGATTGAAGATTTGCAGATTGGTCTTGACCCCCCCCCCTTCAAAAAAGATCCAAGGTTACACCTTGTACAGGGTTTAGCGTACAGCGTTTCGAGGTGAAAACAAGGAGAAAAGGTTGCAAAATGCACCTTTTGTGACGAAAGGCTTCGTCCCACTGCACATACGGATGCAGAGAGGATGTAAAACGGAAAAGAATCTTTCATTGTTCGCCCATTTTGTCCATTATCTGGAGCGGATGAAAACGGATGGAGCCACCCCTAAATTTTATTTGTCCGCCCTATACGTTATGCATACGTCGGCCAGTGGAACCAGGCCATTTGGATGCAGAATTGAACTTTATTGTTGCCGTCAGTCTTGCATTTTGTGTAGAAACTAGAATTCTTTCCCCCTTTTCGTAATGTGAATTATTACGGACTCTTATATTATGAATTAAACTTAGTTTGTTAAAGTTTTTCAACAAGTTCTCAGCAGCACCTTTCAAGCAATTGCTTGTCATATCATCTGGCAATGAATTCAAACTGGATAATCAATAATCCTAATTATATTAAATTTATCCCAGCTTTATAACTTTTATAAAATCAAATACGTCGTGATGATGTTTCCTGCAATCACTAAGAGTGACAAAATTTATCGTTTTTTATCCTTGTTCTTTTTTTCGAAGGTCTTTCTGTCGATATTTATCTGTTTTAGATGTACGAAGCTGACGATTGGCCGTTTTGGTGATTTATTGAATAATGAAAATATCTCTATACACTCATCACGCATTGATCATTTTGATATTCAATTCACGTACAACTTATGTCGTAACATTTACTCTCATAGGCACACATTTCTGTTGCTCATTCTCTCAGTCTATACACTCATTCAGACACACGACGTTGTCTTGTCATAATTATTTGTTAAGTTAGTAGAATGTGTGCATTTGAAATAGGGCAGACGTGAGCTTGAATTAATTGGCGCCAAAATCATCAAACTTTCGCTTCAAGGCTTCAAAGGAGCGCCAATTCTCTTCGACCGCGCTTCATGACTTTACGTGTGTCTTCTGCTCATAAAAACTCGACCGCAAATTATGCTAAACTGCTTTCCTTCCTCGATTTCTTAATTCTAAATAGAATTCGCTCCACTTCTTTAATAAGTGGGTGTGTGGGTGGGGAGGAGTCTGTTCTCTTTTTGTATGAGCTGTTTTACTACATTCTCAATGTACTGTTTTATCCAGGGAGCACATGGCAGTAACTGCCTAAGAAACAACAATGCCCCCCCCCAAAAAAAAAAAAAAAACTACTGGTCCGCGCCCGATCAGGGTGGAGTTTCGAAATTTAGAATTATTAATTGAAAGGGTTGGTCCAAAAACTTCGCGCTGATTTAAAGCTACTATGAGACATGTGAGAAGGACTGGTGCGGACCAAATGCGGACAAGGGAGTACAGCTATTCGGGGTAAAATATATTCATGACAACTCCTCTTCATTTAACCAAATATGTAGGGAGTAACAATAAGAGTTCAAGGTAAAATTCTCGGCAATTCGATGTTAAAAATTGTTACCATTAAATGCATACATGCGCCCCTCTATAACAGGCGTAAGTCACGTCAGTTTTCAAGCTTTACCTTTGTGGCGACCCTTGCAACCATCCTACTTATTGCGTAACATAAAATACCACTTAAATTTCTTTTATGTATGACATATTTACTATGTAAATGGTTTATTTATATTTGATGATTCACACATGTTCATTATCTTGATGTCAAATTCCAGATATGTATTTTCTTGTCCAGATTTTTGGTATGAAAAGTAATTACTGAAAAATGAAATGAAATAAATGACACGCTAGCTTTTGAAAAGTAATGATTAGTCACTGATAAAGTCAATATTTACTGTTCAATTTATTGGATTGTCATCCTTTCATTGAAAATATCGATGTCTCAATTCATAAGCCAGGGAATGAAGATGACCTTTTTAAGCTATAGAAATAATACCCTTTTAATCTGTAAACTAGAGTAAATTAACCTTTAGAAAGTGGGTGAAATCACCATATTTTATACAGATCTTCGTGTCTGTAATGTCAAAGGACACCGTTTTTTAATGTCAGGTCCTATAATTATGTCAAGCTAAAGAAACGCCTGTATAGACAGGCGTATCCCGTCACAACCTTTTGCTTTTATGGTCTTGTACGTCTTCTTCTGTGAACGAACATAGCATGTATGTAGCTTTATTCTTCACGACAAACTGATATTTATATGAATTTATTTACATTGTTTGCATTTGTTTACAGATATTTGTGAAATGGAGGAAAAATGTTTATTTGAATTAAATTGAAACTGAACATGTATATATATTGTACATGTATATAGATTGACCTTTGAAAAGATGTAAAACAAAGGTTTGAGCAGCATTCCAACACCTTTATGGATCATGTGTAGAAGTCCAACGCAACCGTGATTAACTCTAATACAATCGAACAAGCATTGTTTAAAAAGCTTCACAAATATTGGATGTAAAAGAAAGTTTCTGTATATAGATTAGGTAATAAGGAAGCTACTGGTCGAATCAAAATTGCAATGCTACATGTTAACTGAAGAATAAACCATGTTTTCATTATAGTGAGTGTATCTGATATACAATTCAAAAATAAATTGTGACTATTAATTTTCACACAATATTACAAAATATTAACAGAATTTGGTATAACTTTACTCAACAAACATGTATGTTCTGTTTATCAAATAGTCTCTACACCTCGCATTTAAAGCAGTAAAAAGTGAATATCTTACTGCATTATTTTGTTATGTGGATGTGAATGAGTTGGAGTATAAACAGTGAGACGAGATGTAACCCAATCTACCTTGATCTTGCATATCTTTGATTACATCCACAACAAATGAACCGCAAACCCTTAGAAATACCAATCAATAAATGCGAACATTCGAAGGACAGCTATGGATAGCAAGCCTGGTGAAAACTGCAGCTATGGATAGCAAGCCTGGTCAAAATCACGAAATTCTGGTAACAAGCTAACAATCGAGGGACAGCTTTCGCAATTAAACTGGTTACTGTGGCCGAGTGGTCTAGAACGCCTTGGCTAGACACGTGGAACTCCGGTGTTCGATCCCCGTCCACGGCACTGTTGACAGTGAGCAAGAAATTAAATCAACACTCTTTTATCTGCATTCAAATAAAAGAAAATGCTACAGGCATTCTTGATAACTATACTTTATGCACTTATTATTATAAAAACATTTTTTTTAATTAATGAACGAATATTCGTAGGATAAATAAAGATTAAAAAAATTGTGGTCATATCATGAAAAGAGACAATAAAAGATTAATATTTCGAAAGTTCATTTTAGATTTTTAGCTTGGTCTTTCTACTTTTTTTTATTCACGAGTTGACTATCATGTATATATTTCATAACAGTCTGTTTTGTATACATGGCATACACGATTTTTGGAGTAAAGCTCCGAGATACACAGAGCATGCGCAAGAATAGTCTGCTTGTCCGCATAGCCACTATCCTAGCCTACATAATCAGGGGGGGAGGGGGAGTTTACAGTTTTTGTTTATGCTTTGACGAGTCTGTTGCTGTTCGCGAATGCATAAGTCTACGTTCAATTGCTGCGGCGAATCACCCACCGCCAATACACTAGCCTTTTGACACTTCGTGTGTTACGTTCTTATAAGCGAATCGTTCTTATAGTGTAACTCGCCGGGTAAGTTCGCGTAAAAGTGTTCTATTGCAACTATAATATACGAGCGCATAGTGAATGGGGAGTTTATGCGAGAAAATCACTTCAGTACAAAATATTCAACTACTTAAGATTTTCTTTTGGGGTGGGGGTTGTAGTCCGTTCTAGAAAAACACATCTTTCTCATCACAAAATAAAAGAGATTTCAGACAAATAATAACCTGGTAAAAACAGCAGCATATTTTTCATTTAGAGCATGTCATAGGCGATCGTGTACGTGTGCATGCAGTGGATCCTATGTGTGAATCCGGTGCGTTGGTATCAGGTTGGTGTACAAACAAATGGTACCAAACAACACACAGGCAGTGCGCGCACACACTGGACACATTTTCAATAAGCTAGTGAGCGAGTTACACTATAGCAGGAGTTTACAGTGTAAGACCGTAACATTCGTGACTTGGCTTTAATCTTCGTCAAGTACTGGCTGAAGTGAGACTAGCGGTCGAAGAAGGCTGGCAAAACCCGGGTGAATGCAAGATCGAGTGACTTCAATAGTAACATCCATGATGTAACAATATATTCGGAGCGAACAGTTCGTAGTCTTATTCTAGGGTTTCAACCTGACTACCTTTAAAACATCTGACGTCAATGGCCAGTCATAGGATTCCCTGGGAGTGTGTCTTGTTTGACGACCGTGTATAATCGTATGAAAGTCATCAGTATACTTCTTTTTCAGGCCATCACTTTGATGTTTGGCAACCTTATGACTCTACTTATATAGGCCTTTAGTATTATGAAGTCGTCAGTCGACTTGAATAAAGGACCTGTTTGTACTTAAGGTGTTATGAAGTTGTCAGTCGACTTGAGTAAAGGACCTGTTTGTATTTATGGTATTATAAAGTCATCAGTCGACTTGAGTAGAGGACCTGTTTGTACAGATTCCAAAGAATTTCAAAGGATTTTTTGTGGCCTGCTTTTTTATTTGTACATTTTTTTATTCATTTATCTTCTGGCAGATCTTAAAGGTCAAATCCACCTCAGAAAAATGTTAATTTGAATCAATAGAGAAAAATCAGACAAGCACAATGCTGAAAATTTCATCAAAATCAGATGTAGAAAGTTATGACATTTCAAAGTTCCGCTTATCTTTAACAAAATAGTTATATGAACGAGCCAGTTACATCCAAATGAGAGAGTCGATGATGTTACTCACTCATTATTTCTTTTGTTTTTTATTGTTTGAATTATACAATATTTCAATTTTTTACAAATTTGACGATTAGGACTTCCTTGCCTGAAGCAAAAAATGTTAAAATAATGGAATTCCACGTATATAGGGAGGAATGAAACTTCATTTCACATGACAATGATGAGAAAATAAAAATATTTCATATTTCATACAATAAAATACAAAAGAAATAGTGAGTGGTGTCACCAGTTTCTCATTTGCATACCGACCGAGATGTGCATGTAACTGTTTTGTGAAATGAAGCGAAACTTTAAAATGCCATAACTTTCTTATTTTACATCCGATTTTGATGAAATTTTCAGTGTTATGCTTGTTGAATTTTTCCCTTTTTATTGAAATCAAGTTTTTGTTGGGGTGGACTTGTCCTTTAAATTATGATAGCATCTTATGTAGTCGAATTTAAATATTTTGCTGTCTTGAATATATTACGATATCAATGTGATTATGTTAAGCAGAGAGAAAATACAGAAAGAAGGAAAATAATTCTTTTTAATTATAGGGGACCGAATATGGATCAAATTCGAGGCAAATTATCGGGGCAAAAACTGCAGGATTCTGAAAAGTTAGTAAAAACAGATTATTAATTCACAATCACAAACTATCTACATATCTTAGAAAATTAAAGAGCAAAAAAAGAAAAGGGTTTTCATTGAAAAAAAAATAATCATTTTGAATACGTGTACATGGTAACACACGAGGGGGGGGGTAGGGGCGCCCGCCGCATACCTCGGGCTAATATATTTTTTTTAATTTTCGGACAAAGGGGAGTTCATACCTCTTGTGGCCCTTGGGAAGCCAGTAGCCAGGGGGGGGGGTCGGGGTTCGATCGAACCCCCTAAACGTTCCAAAAGCAAGAAAAAAACAAACAGGTGAGGAAAAGGAGAAGACCGAAGATGAGAGAAGGGATCGAACCCTCTACTTGAAAATCCTGGCTATATGGGCCTGCAATGAATCTCCGTCTTGCATTAAACTCTCACTTTATCACCAGATCAAACTGTATCGAGTATTCTTCAACTGTTCAATTTGAAATGTGAAAAGGGAAGCCATCATCATTTCATGACATATCGAATGGACGCCCCTGCATTAGTTCATTTCGAGCAGGTGGTTGCGGGGTAGCTTAAAGAGAAGGGGGCATTGGTCTTGCAAGTGGAAAAGTAACTACGTAAACATAAATTAGATGAATCATGAATGAGACATATTATCGAAAAAGTGGAGGGAAAAGCACAAAAGACAAAGATGTCAGGAGATATACCGACAGCATTTCACTTTCAAATTTCTTCGAATCCCACTTCATGGTGCCAGAGCATCCCTTAATATCTCGCCCATGGTATGCCATTATTAGGATGTAGTATCAGATGGCTAATCACTAGTTTTCTTTTTATTATGCGACTCTTACGCTTGGAGTTTCCATGGCCTTGCTTTGAAATCTACCCATGAAAAATCAATATTGGCGCGAAATTGTCGGTGTACTCAGCTGTCGTCTGGCGTTAAAATCATCCCCTGGTTGGGTACCTGGGTTGACTACTGTCATTTCTGACGAAGGTCGAAAAAAACTAACAATGACTTTTTCTTGTACTTCTAGAGTCAAAGGTGATTTCGTTTCACCCAGAGAGGCTCTTGCATTTATAAAAACGGAAAAAATGTCAAAATTCACTTTTACAATTTGCATTCTAATGGCACTATTGTTTCCAACATTAAAGGCAGATAATCCGTGGATCCCCTCGTTCAACCTTAAACATGTTCACTGCCCTATAGTTACACATTTTGTACGGTATGGGCAGAATAATAATATGAGGTGTTGGCGAAGAGGATGGGAAGAGGTAACCGAGTTAAGTGTTTGAAAAAATGCCAATTTTAATGAGATACGGTTGATGTCCGTATTTTGATTGCATATCTACCCTGCTTATCGCGATCAGTGAAAGCGAGGTGTAGGAAAGATAGCAATCTACATTCCTAGCGGGCATCATACTCGTTCCACCTATTCCAAGTCAAAGACGGACAAGTATTTCAAAAGTGTGGCATCAGTCCAGCTCAACAGATCACGATAAAGATACATGAATAAAAAGAATCAACTGCATGACGCATTTAATAAGATGAATTGTTGGATTTAACCATATTTTAGAGGGACAGCAGCTAAAAAAAATGAAATAGAACAATTCCATGTAAAGATATATCCATGCAGGCATCTGAAATGAATGAATGCGATTTTCAATCACACATACTCGGTAAATTGATTGATGAATATTGTTGATGTATCTTTATCACCATTTGGATGGTGCTTGATTCATTATACTAATCTAAGCTAAACTGCCGCATCGCACATTAAAGCTGTTACCTTATATTAGAATAAACTACCTCCACATACATGTCCTAAAAGTCATTAATGAGGGATAAATTTACCCCGTCCATCCACCCTTTGACGTATATAAGTCATTGCGCGAAGCTAGTGAGATTGATTTAATTCAAGTTAACTCATGCGCGATCACATTCTTAAACATGAAATATTTCTTTTATGAAATGCCGAACTCTGAAGATATACCAAGACAACAAATGGTTTTGAGGCACAGAGGGGGTAAGATAAATGTCAGGAACTTGTGGAAATATTTCTCGTGATTTGCATTTTGTATTGATTGATTTTTCTCTGTCTCAATTTATTATTCTCTGTCTTAATTTGATTATTAAGTTATCTTTTATCACCACTTGAGATCTTTTCAGCAAGTCATAAGAGTACTATATAAATTACGTAATTAACATTTTAAATATAAAAATATATTACACATTTTCTGATCTGGAAATCCCTTTTATCCTGCAACATTTTTAATTTTCTTGGTTTTATACATCCCTTTGCCACACCCTTATTTATAGTTATGTCTCTCCTTCTCTTTTTCTTTCTTTCTTCTCTTTTTCTTTCTTTTTTTCTTTCACCCCCACACAAGCATCCCCCTCACGCCCATATTACATCCCCCACACAGACTTTTAATGTGTCAGTTTAAAACCCTCCTAAATTCACCAAATCTTCCTCTGTTGTTACTTATTTACGTCCTTTTCCTTTCCTTTCCTTTCCTTGTTTCCGCTCTGTCTTCACACCATGCCAGAATGAAAAAAGCGATGGCTTGCAAGTAAGCAAGGCGCCCAATAAGAACATTAGTGTTGTGGTGAAGTAAGCGCTAAAATTTACCAACCAGGCTTTCTATGGTGTCCTTGAATAGCATTGATTAGCTGTGATGCGATACCACTTTTACTCACGTGACTAACTCTGTAATCTACAGGTCGCTCATTCTCAAAGGAAACCCAGCCACGATGTCGTAAACGATACGGTTCTTCCTCACCTCAATGCACTTTCTGTGGAAGTAAAAAGAAAAACAGAAGGAAAAGAAATTATATATATTTATTTCTTGAAAAGGCATATTACAGAGAAAATGAGAAGGATGCTCTATTTTCTAAAAAGCTTTCACTGATGGCTCTGGTGCTGTGCGATGTATGAATTAAATCTTTCTAAAAAATAGCGCCATCTGTGTTGTGATTTGTTTCGTAGTAATTTTACATCTCCTGTAGATCTATTGGACCTTGCTGTATACATCATCCCTTCCATTCTCCCTCTCATAATCTCTATCTTTCTCAAAAAACACTCACGCATACTTGCTTATAACATCTGTATCGTTCCTTTTTCCCTTGTACTCTGCTTTCTATCATTTACTTTCCCTAAAAATTGTACACAGCAAAAACTGTGGTGTTAACCGGTGTACATAGAGGACCACACCAGTTATTGTACACTGGTGTTAAATTGGTGGTGTTAGTTTTACACGTATAGGTGTTATTACAACACCTTTGGTTGTTACATTTACAATCTTTGGTGTCATGTTCAATCTTTAGCGTGTAATTTTAACACCTCAGGGTGTGGTCCTCTATTAACACCGATTTGTGTCAGTTTTAACACCAAAGTTTTTACAGTGTATGTAATAAGGCGATTCAATGTAAATCTTTCATGAAATCAAATCGCTAATGTGCAAATGAGTAAAAGTCCAATGAATTTTAAAGAATTCACAAAAGTTTCATAGATCTTAGCACAGAGTGAGTTAGCGTTATCAGCTGTCATCACAATGAGATTCAAATCCACGAAGTTCTCTAAAATACAAACTGATATTTATGTGGATACTTCTAAGTGTGAGAGAAGAAACCCACTACCCCTACAGGATGTATAAACTTGAAAATGAAATTCTGCACGGTATTACGTGGATGTAAAATATTTCAAATGAACCTTAATCGTGAATAGGATATTACTTCTGTTTGGTACTGCATGCTTTTGTATTTTGTCGATCACTTGGAAATAATTGTTGAGAAGAATCAATGGTACCAATTGCATTTAAGGAAAGACAAACATACAAAAAGAGACAAAGGATAAAAAGCTGAAGATTTGAAAGTTTGCGCTCAAAGAACTTATCTCATATTTGTTGCAAGGGCAAATTTAACCAGATCCCGGCGTGCATCTATTGTTCTTCATAGTAGAACAAAGTGACCATTCATCCTTCAAGCACACCCACATACGCTCAACAGCTTTGCTTCTGTAATTATGATAAGTAGCTATTTTATAAGAGGGTAAATCTTGGGGGTATATTTAGGCATCTGGCAGACAGAAGGAACGCTTAAAGACAGTCAAGGATCTTAATCTGTACGGTAAATATCACGTACAAATTTGTTTCCCTTTTGCTGGCGGGCCTTCAGAGGACTGGATTAATCCTTCGAATTAAGCATGGACGTAGCATCGGGTTCTTGAATCCGATGAATCTGGGAAATTAGAGAGGGGACTCTCTCTTGACTTCCATATTTTACCCTGACCCGAATATTTTTAATCTATGTTTAAAACTAACAATGCTCATATTTTCTGCAAGCCAAGTGTCTATTTTGATGTGGCAGGGTGGTTGTTTAAAATGCTGTTCATAAATAACACACGACCTCACTTATGACTAGTTACTTGTTCTTTTGCTAATCAAGATAATATAATGTTAAATCTTTCGGTACAATGCGAGTGAATTTCCATAAATAAAATTATTATTTTGACAAAAAAATCCGTACTTATTTCTTTCGATAATCTTAATTTGCAATGATGACGTTCAAAATTGAGAAGATATGAATTAAGGTTATTAAGCAAAGAATAGGTCACCAGTCACCCATGACTGACAGACAGCTTGCAAATAATTTTTTTTGTTAAATTTTGTTTTTGCCCTTTGATAGAAACAAATCATCATTCCAAGTGTTTGTATGTAAATAAATATATATACATGTATATATGCGCATATGTGTGTGAGGGTGTGTGTGTGTGTGTATAAATTATTTTAATGAATATTCTGTAAGAAAATAAACCACGGTAACGCAATTGCATTATCAGGATATATCAAACTAAAAAATATGATTTCAAATTTGAACCGTATTGGGTTGGTACATAATAATGGCGCGCTAATGAGTGTAATTATGCTATTTTTACACCTTGAAGGATGTCGATAGCAACATTAAGCACCCAAATAGCTCATAAATGGACATTGAAATAAGGGTGCAAAATTGAACCTTTCTTGATGTTAAGTATTATGCACCTTAAAAATCGCACCTTTTACGGTGTAAACGATTTTTGTTTTGCTGCAAATGATTATGAAAAGGTCAATGTTTGCACCTCTATTCCAGCTACGTTGCAAGATTAAACCTTAAATAGGTGTTACCAGTGTTCAAGTCACCGTGCAAATGTGTACATCTATTGATTGGTGTGTATGAAATCAAAACACAATTACATTATTACAAATGGTATAAATGGGAATTGTTTTATAATCATTTATGATTATGATAAATTTATGATAAGAATATTGAGATGTTTTTTTCTTCTGTCGATATCCCCTTTTCTGTCCCTGCTAATGAATAAATAGCGCTCATTTCATTATGGAATTGTAATTTCATTGCACTGCTTTCAAATCATGTCCATGGTACCAATACAAAATTATTACAGTGTGGACCCATGTGTGCCTTGCTAAAACTATTCAGTTCATTTAATAATGCTGACAACTTTTACCAGAAACACTGTTGAAAATTGAATTATTCCAAATAAATCATTCTCAATCCTTCTTTTAATTCTTATGTGCGTTCTATCCAACATGAGATCAATTCAAACAATGTGTGCATATTAGAACCATTCAACCTGATGGTATTTATTAACTCTATCCACCACCCTGGTGACAAACCCATTTCCCCTTTTCATTTGGGAGCAGCAAACCCAGATGTATACCATAATAATCGAACATAATCTATTTCAGGAGAGTGAACATCGGGAACGATGACTCTTCTCTGTTCTAATTTGCTACAATTGAATACAACACATCTGATATAACACTTAACAAGGTTAGGGGACATACCCTGGATTCCTTTAACCTCCCTAAAACGCAATTCTATACATGACTCAAGATTTTTTTTGCATTGGGTATGTTTTCTCCTTTCATAAAATAAAACAATAAAAAACAATAATGTGCATGTATATAGTATATATGTATATATATATATACACACATACACACACACCCTCACCCACCCACACACACACACACATATATATATATATATATTGAATCAAGCTATTTTTCACATTTTTTAAAAATATTTCTTTTTTTGCGTGTATGTACAATTTTCCCTAAACGTGTTAAATTCAATACTTCGTTTTACTGACCCGACTTTTTCTAAACATTGCTTATAAAACATGGACCTTTTAAATAAGAGTAGTATTGTAGACATACACTTTTAAAACAAATCAGTCAGGTTGAATAGACCTGTAGTCAGCTGAGTGCAACTGATATGGCAATCAGTGATCAGTATGGCAATCATTATTATTCTATTGTTGATGTGGTTTGTACATGCCACCATGCAAACCTTCAAACAGCATTATTATTCTAGTCAGAAATAGCTCTGTTCTCGTAAAATACGACTAGAAAGTAGTCAAATATAACAGTTGCATCCAGCTGACCCTATTAACTAGTCATTTTTGACTGATTTATTTTTAGAGTTTACCTCAAACATGTCAAAGTTATATAAATGTATAAAAAAAATATATAACTGTATAATCACTCAAAGCTCCACACCCCTTAAAAAATAGTGATTACGATTTTGCTGCTAAAAATTGTTGCTGGTAACAGTTGAATAGAAGAGAAAATTGTTTATATGAAATCAAATCGCAGCCAAATTAAAATCCTTCATTTTGGTATAAATAATTATGACTTCACGAATTTTATACTTGTACGGAGGGAATAACACTTTAAATAAATATTTGTTTAAGTAGTATCTGAAAGAGTATACTGGGTATATTTTCTCAAAGGTACAAATATATATTTGAATGATTACTTTTTGCCAACAATTATGACAAAAATGATTCGTGATATTATTTTTTTAAGCGACCTTTTGAAATGGAAAAGAATCTAAAAAATAATATTTCATTTAATGACAACAAAACCTGTTCAAATTTCACTTATTATTTACTGATGATAATGAATTTAACCGAATAGGAAAATATTGCATTTTCATGATTGTTGATGTGAAAATCACTCTCCATTTGCACATGTACAATACATAAAGGATACAACCTTATACATTTACATACACGTCACAAAAACAAAATGCTTTCTCCGAATAAACAATATATACATCATCTGAACGAGCTCTATTTCCTTTTTAATGAAACCGAAAGTGGTCTGGCATTATCTTCACCGTAGATGTTGTTATTGTTGTTTTTTGCGTGGTAACGTCCCGATAAATTGGAGGAAACAAGTACTGGAAATGTCATTTTAAATTAAAAGAAAGCCTTCTCTTTTCCCCTCTGCAAATGGCATCAATGTTTGTGGGATTATACATTAACGTTGATGGTTCGGAAATATTTGGAGTTCGTATTTGATTGACGGATTTTATTGCCCATATAGCCATACAATTATCTGTTGTATTTCTAAAAAACTATTCTGCT
The DNA here is from genome assembly GCF_018143015.1 of Lytechinus variegatus. NCBI lineage: Eukaryota > Metazoa > Echinodermata > Echinoidea > Temnopleuroida > Toxopneustidae > Lytechinus > Lytechinus variegatus. The sequence goes on from NC_054741.1 coordinate 78,700,522, forward strand.
AGTTGATGTCGCCTGATAATTTACTTGTGTAGAATTGTATTTTCTATATAATTCGTTATTCAGTCCAAAAATAAAGCATGAATTCCTGATTATTGTGGGATGATACGTTTTTTTTAAACAGTAGGCAGAATGTAGCTTTTTTCACTATACAGAAAAACACAATTTTTAATATCACTTTATCCTTTGTTCGGGAAGAGAGAGGAATTCCGAAGAAGAAACTATTATACAAAATGACGTACACGATATGAGTACTATTAAATGTATTTCATTCAAAGCAATTAGAAATTATGATTTCGCCTCATTATTTTATTCTTCATATTTTTACATTTCTGCATATCGTAATGGCCATCGAGAGATTGCAAGCATTTTCCACATAACAATTTAATGCAACCACATGCAAAAATCACAGTTGCTACAATACAAACGAGAGCATAAATATTATGCTATAGCCTGCCCTGACTAATTCTGCCTCTATTAAAAACCTAATATACTACCCAACAAAGGCGCTTAATCTTCTCCGGACTATTACAGCGGAATTGCCTAAATTGATTTAATATTGATCAAAATTTCCGTAAAGTTCGCGGTAATTGTTTCGGTCAATTCTGATAAAGTAGATCTACAGCATTTTGGCATACCAGCACAGGTATAAGTGAAGTAGTACGTGAATGGGTTTTTATAGCTCTTATTGGCCCATGTATACGCTAATTTTTATTTGCTTTCACTTTACAGTTTGAATTAAAATCCTCATGAATTTATATTTGGTCATGTATACTGTTAAAAAAACAGAAGATTTTACAGAAGGAAATTAAACAACAAATTTTACAGAAAGAAATAATTAAATCATTCTTTAAATTGTTATAACAGGAAAATTTTTACAGAACAGGTCGGCTTAAAAAAGGGAAATCAGTTTTATTACAATAAATTTGTAAGGTTACATACACCAAATACCAATTTTCTGTAATTTTACACAAAGGCATGTAAGATTACTCAGGGCAGTAAGATTACACTTGTTCTCGAGATTCTGCTGCAATTTTTGTTTTTTTAAGTAGATATTTTCTAACAGTGTATAATCTTAACATTCGTCTTTATAATTTTGTTTTTAACAACACATCACTAAATTCGTTTACTCTCTTCATTGGATTTCACTGTAACTCAGTTTTCCATCCCATCTTTCTACCCTTTATCATGTATAATCTAACACTTTAGATCTTACCTTGTCGCTGTTTCATTAATTTTTTTCCTATTAATCTTACATTTTTTATTACAAAGTCAAGATAGAGTAATAATCTTAATCTGAAATCTCCCTATATCTTTTTGAAAAAAAATCAAACAACTGTCTTGTAAAGATAACAAAGAAAGCATCCCTTGATCCATTCTACATTAAAAAAATGTATTATTTAGGGCGGTGACGTCGTCCTAGAATAGTAACTGTGCCCAGTAATTAATATTGATTTATTTACCCCGCTTGGCTGACTTTTTGAGGGTCCCAAAAGATGAGTTTACCCGCTACCACCAACCATCCCCCAATGTAGATACGTTAGATTTTAGAACATGATGGTGATTAAAGGAGCAGGTGAAACAAATAAAATCCCGATCGATTTTTTTCTTCTTTTTCCTCATCACAGTATTTCTTCCGTCCTCTGTACAGCCTTCATAATAATTTTATTTTACAGACTAGGGTTAAACTGAACAGTGTTCACTGGCTTCGAAGCAATGCTACTGTATTGATAATGGCGAAATCGGGGTCATATACAGATAAATAAAACACCGAATAGTGTACTTCTTCCTGACTTAAAAATCTAAAGAAACAAATAAACAAACAAACCGAATATCACGAGTGATGGCATGACTATCTAATGAATATTATCATTGTTAATTGCAATGTTTAAAACAACTAATTTTCTTTATATAACATTCAGCTGGGTTCTGATTACGCATAATATAATCTCGATAATCTCGAGATCCTTCTTGTTCTTGCTAGCAAGAATGGTGGGGGGAGGGGGTACATCAAGCAACTATATACAGGTGTTTTATCGCTGTAGTTCCTAACAGCGCATCGAAGTGACTATTCGGGCTGATTAAAAACAAGCGGGTCGATCTAAATAACAAGGGTTGGCGATAATGACAACTACCTTGATAAACAATCGGAACCTATAAATGATTGGTAATGGATACAAAGATGGAAATGAATGGTAAGACTGACGTGTGCTTAGATAGCCGGAGTTAGATGAAAACCATCTATGGGTAGCTGGATACTAAGAAAATGGAATTAAGAAAGGTTTGATAAAGTAACAAATTTATATTAGGAAGTATTTCTGTTTTAATAAGGCATAGACATGAAAAAGATAAACAAATTAAAGCGATTAGGAAAAAAGAGATGGTATAGATATATTGTATTGTGTATACATATCTATCACGCCACAGGCTTCTACTTCTAGGGTCGTAAGTTTTTTTTCTATAATCATTATCTTTTTATTTATCACAAACTCATTTTGTATAAATTCATCTCTACGAAAATGAAGAAATTTGTGAAATGGAAGAAAATTAGTGTTCATATGAAATGAAAATAAAATAAAAGAGATAGAAAGAGAGAGATAAGAGAGAGAAAGAAAGTGGGGAATGTATAATGTGTTTAATCTTGAATGCATGAAAGGCCTATAGGCATGATAGGCCATACTGAGACTGTTTATGCTGAATTTGCTTTAATGTAATGGTGGAAATATGACTGCGAGAAATAAAGCAAAATGAAGTAGTGATGAATAAATGAAAGAGAACAGAAGGATAATTTCGTCGAAATAACATCTTAAAAATTTCGAATGGAGAAATAAAATAACCTACCCCCCCCCCTCAATGCACTGTAAATCTATTTCACCATTTATACATATGTCATCTTCGATGCCAATCAATTTTGAATTTCAGTATTTGTTTAAAATGCCCCTGGGTTGGCTTTATAGTATAAAGTGGCCCGATCAATGCCATTGTTTCTCCTTATCACCATTCCATTGTCTCTTATCCAGGTTGATAAATGAATGTCAATATATCACTTCAATCATAATCCACCGGCTATCCTAATATGTATCGTATCACATCGAATATATAAATGCTATCATGTATTCCCATGTTGTGTGAGCTGAACCAAATCCAGAATGGTATCTCGTAAAAGCATTCATGAGATGACAATCAATAGACTTCTCTCATGAAATCATAAATATAGATATTGACCTGGACCCCGTCTTACAAAAAGTTGCGATTGATCCAATCAATCGCAACTATGGAAAGCCAGCAAAATCAACATATAAAATTAATATTTATTTATTTTTCAATCTAGATATGAATTTACATCCATAAATACATTTATTTCTTGAAAATTTGGTGTGATCTCCTTTGTTTAACAAGAGACATTTTGCAAATTTCCTGTAAAAAAGATTATGACACTGATGGATTTCCATTTAGAGTTGCGATCGATTGGATAAACCGTAACTCTTTGTAAGACCCAAGTTATTAGCTACACTCTCATCATTGATGACCTAATCGTGTTAAGATGATGCAGATGCATCGCTCTAACTTAGCTTGCTCCCAGGACTTGCTCATATTAATCAACCCCCCCCCCCACACACACATACTCAAACACATTTTGTTCACCAACAAAACATGAACAACAAAATATTTGAAGATTGGCGTTAATGGTGATTGTTCCGGGAATTGAAGAAAAATTATATAACTCGCTTTCTATCCCTTCTCCATGAACATTCGATGATACCGTAATTCGGTCATCGTGAGTATTCAACGCAGTCACGCTGTGACACCACGCTGAGAAGGATCTAGGCGTTTCCACATTGCTGTATTTGGCGTCAATATGGTGCTGATAACGGGTTGTGCACGCCATTTCCGCATCCATCCTCACATGCACAACTGCGCATATCTCTGGGCTAACAAATGCGCCTTGCACATGAAGCCAAACACATATAGAAGGTGTCCGGACAAGCTTTGACTATGGGAGCAAGCTAGTGATAGTTTACCGTGATTTGATTACCTGTTTTATAACCTATCTATATCCTACATGTCCTATATGACCTGAAATGAACAATTCATAGTTTTTGCAGATTAAACAATTTATATTAACGTGATCTATTCAAAGGGAATGCGTGTGGGTGTGTGTGATGTGATATTATGGGAAAGAGACGAGGGAGGGGGAGGAGAGAGATATTTTTTTTCAATTAAAGCAAGACATATCTATATCGAGCATATTATGATCAATATGGTAGACTTGTGTGTTTGAGAATGAAGCAATGGTATGCAACTTCATGTGGGCTTGATATGAAAATGTATTTTGTTTATTGTCGGCGTGTTAAGAAATGGTAGAAAATGTATGTCTCGGAAGAAAGTAGAAGTTTTCTTCAATAGCGTAGTACCCCGAGTACATTTGATAAAGCAGTATATTCAGGCGTGAAGTTAGACGATAAGGAGAAGGGGGAGGAAGGGGAGGGAGAAGCGAAGAGAAGAGAAAATACAGTGTGAAGTTGATATGACTGATGTTGCAAGGGTCAACCACGTGTTTAATTAACGTCAAAGGCGCCACTTTGAAGGTCACATTGACCTCTGCCTCCTTACCGCTTTGAAAAATGAACCCTTACATGTTAGCAGAGGCATGAACCTTCATTAATATTTCTTTAAACATATACATCCAATCCTTTAACGAAAAAGGCTTGACACTCCCAAATAGGGATGAAAATAAGCGCACTTTCTGTGCTCCGTGTAGAAAACAGTAACAGGGGAAGGGCAATGGAACACTGCTTCTCTAAACCGTTCTAATAGTACCCTCTTAAAATAGTTGGAAAAAAAATAAAGTGAATAGAATTGAATTCATTCAAACCAGTTAAAAATCAAAGTACGAAGAAATTGTTACATAATAAACAATATGAAAGTTTATCCATGTTCTATTAACATTTAACTCAATCAATCGCTTTGTATCTATATAACTATGATTTATCGTATTCGATTTGAAAGTGAACAGAAGTAATAAATGATAAATCTGGAAAACATTCACCTCAAAAAGAGACATGTCTTTGAATTTTCGCGGACAATGTACTGCGTAGGAGAAGAAAAAAAAGGATAAAGGTTTAACTATAACTTGCCGCCCACCTGGTGGTTGCCTATTCAAGCGAGTATGATATTTGCGCGGGAGAAACACATCAAAATCAAACACAAACTATACAGCAGACGGTCGCAGCTTACAGTCGCTCACTCCTTGCCCTTTGATGTTGTGTGGCAACCGTTTATAAAGTCAGAGAGATGAAAGATCTTCTCTCGCATTGATACAGAGAATTATAAACTGGGAGAAAATCAAAGCTAAGGATGAGACACGGGAAGAGGAGTGGATAACGATCCTTGATTTAATTACACGAGCTAACACTGCCTGGTCACTTGAGATTTTGAATTTGCTTGCTATTCCCGATATCGACGCGAGAAATTGAAGCCACCCCGGACGTCGCCTGTTAGCTGACATGTTACATAACAATAGATCATCAGGCTGTGAGAATTACATAAACTTTCTTCCACTGCGTAGAACTTGAATCGAAAGACTCAATCTTAATAGGAAATCATTACCTTGATTATTACTCCAATTCTTTGCTCAGAATCGGATGATTTCCAATGTAAAGTGGATTTCATGCGTGATCCTAAATGAATTTACTCTAGAAAGGGGTGTCACTTCTAAAAAGAAAGTAAATCAATACCAGACTTCATTGAGTTTTGATCTACCTACTTCACACAAGAGACGAGGTTCAAGACGAGGTAGGTATTATTATCACACTCTAGATAAACTATGAATTAATGGTAAACATACATACTTGGATTTCTTCAAAATTCATTTTACTTTTTAAAGGGATACATAATATATATATTTATATTTTAAAATCGTAGCCATTTCGTCATATGTATTTCTTCCAAAAAATATAATTTAATGACAAATTCAAATCATTTGTGTTTTTTCGTTTCCGGAAATGAATAAAGAAATTTGCTCAAATGCAACTCAAATTAATGTAAATGTAGCTAGTAGAGTTAACGGTGTTTTCTCTTTGGATTGTTAAAATTGTTATTCTAATAAACACAAACATTATTCCAATATGGGAAGAATTTTTTAGTTACATGTAATCATTGACATCATTAACATAATTGAAATTATTATTTTTTTAGATTGTACTTTGGGCCTGATGTTGCCATTATAACATGATGAAAAGTGGTCCTGACTGCCACGTAACAAACCATAATTAAAATTAATTGTGAACAAACCTGTGGAAGTGTTCAATTTTTCTTTTTTTTTAAATAAATGACTGATTCGACATTGGATATCAGTAATCGAAATGATCTATCAAACTGCAATGTAGAGTTGAAAGTGCTGTAATTTCATCTCATTTCATCATAAAGGTGAATAATAAATAGATACACCATAAACACAGTTAAGTTGATTATTCAGTTTGCATTTATCATTCGTTAACTAAGGAAACATGAGTTGATTTTATTTTACAATCTTTATTACTTAATTACTTAGTAACTAAAATATTGTTCGTCTAAATGTAAATGCGTTAGAAGATACAAATGAAAATTGCCATTTATCTGTTTTGATACGATGATGACTTCAAGCTTGTATTGAAGTATAGATATATCTAACCTTGTGCTATATTCTCTGATGATAAAAACAAAAATCAATTTTGCCGAATGAGCTAAAAAAAAATCCCACAACAACCACACTTCAATACTTTTTATTCCGTAATGATGTGTACAAATAACCCAAAAGGGGAATTTAACCAATATAAATCCATAAATAAATAGATACGTCATTACTTGATTGATGCAATAAAATTGGAGTTTGTTATGGAATTGATGAAAATATTTGTACATTTAGTGTAAAGTGTGACGTATTGAAATTATCGACTAAGGAAATATCAACAGCTACTTTGCAAATGAAGGACAGATTGAGAGATTGAAAGAACGTTTCATCTTCAATAACCCACTTCAATACTTTTCCCAATAGTAAAAGAAGAAAAATCAAACTACTTTTGATATGATTTCAGTCATATTTAGAGTGGAGAAGACAGGAGAGTTAGTCATTTTAAAATATTATGTTTCACCCACCATCATATGATCAGTACGCTTAATGCATTTGACATTTTCATGAAAAGCAACCGATATGAAAATGCATTATTACTATGGTATTATTGCTACCAAAGTGTCATAGAAACGTTATCATGGTTATTGCAAGGGGGAAATTTTCTCTCAGCTTGGAAGCTAATTGGCATGTATTCATGTTTCGTGCCATTTTCTGTGTATACAAACTAGTTTTTGTTGGATAGTTTGTGTTAATGTTTGTGTAATTGTATTTACATCGGCACGTTCGGCAAACATGCTTGTCATTTCACTCCTTATTAAAGATGATTTTCAAAGGATATGAGATTAGATGGTTGGAGGACATAGAAAAGTTCAAAAATGACGAAACGCCAACGAATAAACTTTGTGGTATAAGAGGAAATGCAGGATGCAAAACAAAGTAGATCCCACGTCATTGATTTTTGGGTTATATACATACACATGAAGCCATATAAGTGTTCAATGTATCGAGACCTGTCTTTTACCTCTGTGTTTGAACCTCATAATTTCTTCAGTTTTATAAGTCTAAAGATCAAACTGCCCATTGCACAGAGATCCATAAGATCCTATTTATGGAACTCTCTAACAAGGTCTATCCAAAATGTTCATTTCTTTACTCTTTTAAGGCAAATGTTAAATCCATGTTATTATCGGAATATTTAAAGTAAGTTTTCTTTGTCAGTATTTCAGTTAATCATTAAATCACTTTTCCTGTGATTTAATCATCACCAAATACTCTCCCATGACCATCAACTTCATCTCCATCATGGCCTTTATTTTCACCACTTTCAACATCATCCTCATTCGTCTTCATCATTATAAAGTTATGAACAATATAACATTTTCATTCTGCTTTATTAATGTATGTATTAATTTAATGAGTTTTATTCCCGGGTTTGTCATATTTTCAAGCAATCTGCTTATATTGACAATCCTTCTGCAAACTGTAAATGTTAGATTTTCTTTGTTGGTAGTAGATTATATTTCTTTACTTTTTTATTTTGTATTTTCTCTTTATGATTCATACCTAGATCATTATGTTTCTTACGTAATGAAATAAATTGTATAGGAATGTTATGAATGCAGAAGAAATAATAAATCAAATCAAAATCAAAGTCTACTAAGGGGTGTATGTGAAAGAGAGAAAGAGAGGGGGAAGGGGACAGGAGGTATAGGGGCAGAGATGATTGAGAGATGGTAGCGTGGTTAGCAAACAAAGGTAAACTTGTAATTGTGAAGATATTGTGAAGTATTTTTACGGTACGGCCATAGTATATTCCTTTGTAATTATATAAAACGTCATCAAAGTACTTTTACTCATAGGGCCAACAAAAAGTAATGTATTTCGAAAATGGATATTTTTTTTATTATTATTATTTTTTTTTTTATTTATTCATTTTCCAACACATGGGCTGGATAGCCCTCTTCAGCCTAACGGCTGTTCTTCTGAGGGGTCCATACGAGTCAACTTACATTGTATAGCGTTATAAATATAATGTTGGTTTCGACCATTGATAACATTTAAATATGAAAGAAGAAATACAATAAAAATGAAAATTAAAGCAGAAGAAACATGTTTCACTCTCGTATTGTGATAAGAATATTCTTGCGATAATTACGGAGGGTGGTTTATCTATGAACGTGATAAATTGGAACTCAAAGCAGGGTGTGAACATACAGTGGAAATATTCCTACTGCTTACAGCTTCAACGGGGGTGACTGAGAAATGATTAAAAACTGATATTGCTCATGTTGATGGTTTATGTTGTGACTGCAGTAAGGATTAAGCCTAGGTATCGGGGTAGTCATGATAACAAATTCCCTAAAATCAACCTTGATCCAGATTTAATCCTTCCGATAGGTAACCATTTCAATCTGTACAGAGTGAGTCATGTTGCAATTGTTACCCAGTATAACGTGAAATTATGTTACAAATATAAGACTTTGCTCACATGGTGGGCATATGAAAGTATTAAGATATGCGAAAGGGATCGATTTCATCTTAATGATAATTTTACTTTTTATCAGATCCTTAACCATTGACATACCAATAAGATAATAACTTGTGTTGATTTATCAAAAATAAAAAGACGTGTAGATGTTAATTCATTTCAAATTCATTAAGAGGGTGGCTTTCGTACTTTAATTAAATCGAAGGAAAGGGATTTGATATTTTTTTATCTTTAGCCTTTTAATTCATTAATCAGCATGAGATTTACTAATCGCATTATCCCATCTTGACGTTCCTCTTTCCATGAATGGCGTATTTTTTATTATGTTACGGAAGTCATGTCAGTATAATGAGCAAAGCATAATTAGTTTGTCGTTCTCACCCCCCATTCTAAACAATACACCACACATATCCTATAAAACTCTTCCAGTGTACCCAAAGTATGATATTGGATCAACAAAGTTTCATGAATGAAGCTGCAATGTTTTGTATTATTGGGTATATTGTCAGGATTGCTCATGATTTATACAAGCCCTGACGGGTGTTCAACTGATCAAAATGTCATTGATCATCTTACAAGTAATAATGTGATCAAAGATGGGGAGATCATGGTTCAAGCGTAATATCATTTCAGTGAATACACAGAGAGAAAATATGGAGAGATAGAGAAGAACAAATGAGTAATATGAATAATGGTAGATAGGGAGGGGGAGATGGATATGATGTTTAGATATAAGCTGATGAAGTTGAAGGAGACATTATTTGATTATTCCTGCCTTATCAGGGACATTATGCTTAGTGTTACCATTCGTTTAATTTTCAATTAGTGAGACAAGCTAAAGTTTATCTGATTTTGAATCGGGAATGAAAAAATCATCTTCAAATTTTCTCTAGAATTATAGGATTTTATAGTGGAAAAAAACTATTATGAAGCTATTTCGTGTGCTCATGATTGTAGTCAGAATCTTGCAATGGAAGCTATCTCATTTGCTCATGACCATTGCATTTTTTGTAGATTAAACATATTTCACAGTGACAGCTGCTTGCGTTTAAATCTGCCAATATCAAGTGAGCTGATTTCATCATTACAATGACAAGTAAATTAAAATCAATACTAATTATATGTTTTCCAACACTCTATATCAAATGATATCTGAAATCAATTCCAGCTTATTAAATGGGGCAATGTTTATAAAAAGTGCGGTCTTTATCAAACGGATATTCCCAAAATCTAATAGTACCTTATGGGATTTCACGGACCAAATACATTTTTGTTTATTAATAGGTAAACAAGCGTTTTATTTATTTCATAAAAATGGTTGAGAATATAAAATGCCTTCTATATAAGCATTATATTAAAATATACTACTATATACTAAAGTACTATACGAAAGGCTATATCGACCCAGAATTTTGTCCAAGATAGTCCAATTAACCATTGTAAAGAATAAAGAGGTATAGGTAACATTCTGCCAGGTTCTGTATCAAATCAAGTTAAATGCAACAAAAATTGTACGGCATCTAAATCTTAATGACTTTATCTAGCAAATCCTATAACTTTAAGGCGTCGATTTAATATCATATTTTATTAGGAATCCGAATCCATCTTTGTACCTATATAACACATCTAGAATATCTTTAAGAAATGGCATTATATTCAAGTAATTTTTTAGTCAGTAATTGTACTCTCAATCCATCATATTCCAGGTATGTATTTTGTAAATGGTACTATCATTTATATGGTTAGGCTACCCTGGGGAAGAAAGAGTATGTATACTTTATGAGGAGGCAATTAACATTATGTTCTTCATTATATCTTTCATCGATGAAAGTACAATGTATCACGTTTAGTTAGAATAAAAGATCTTGCCTGGGTTTCTCCTTTGCAGATTTGTCAAACATTGAATCAGGGTTTCTGAGCCTTCTCTGATCAGCCAGTATCCACTTATTATAAAAAGGCAGAAAAGAACATTGCGGCTTTATATTTCACAAAGCGACGAAAAATTGCTCCCCACGTGTTCTCAAACATTGTCAAAGACAAGGTGGGCGTTTCGTAAACTTTCTGTCTGCATTAGTGCCTTCATGTCTTTGAGTCATTTTCCTTCTCTCTTCATTATGTGGAATTAATATCATTTATCTCCAGGGGCTCTCTGAGAGGCTCTGGCCCGTATTCTGAACACGGGTTTAAATCAGACCCTGGTTTAAAGTTGTGGTTTAAGTATGGAAAGTCAATTGGAGCACAAGAACCTTAAAGTTCACATTCAATTTATTGACTCATGCGACACCAAAATTGTTCATAATTGTCTGGGAATGATAATTGAAGTATTTTTCTTCATTACGGAAGCAAAATGAAAAAAAATAGTAAACATAAGAAATATACAATTTGAACTTTTTATTTTTATTTTTGGCTCCCTATAGTTTTAGCGATCGTGGTCTAAGTTAAACCTAACTTCAGAATACGGGCCTCTGTGTGTAATGATTACCTACTAGATCAAATAAATGAAGAGACTTTTATCACGTTATGTGTGGTTAAGAGTCAGATTCAATGAGAAGAAGATCTTTAAAGAATGCCTTTAGATGTTTCTAATCAAAATAATATTCATATTCATCTGTACTATATGATCATAATTTGCGTTTTCCCATTAAGCAGATGCAGACAGTACAATTAAGTATAGCAATAACTCGATTAAACATCAACAACACAATTAGTCCGCTTGTGATTTCAGCCATTTCAAGAAACATTGAACTTTCAGGTCTCTTTCTTATATTTTGTATTCTCACACTTTTATTTCTTTACCCGATGCCATTTCAAAATGTGTTTTGTAACATTTTTTTTCTTTGGGACTATCAAAGCCAAGTCGTTTTATGTAATGATTGATTTATGATCCCCTCGAAATATGAATAATTTCACTTTTCACATTTTGTTTACGAGATTTTGATAATGAAAGTAGCGCCTCGTTTGCTCTCGATTATTCTTACGGTATAATTAGCCAGTTACCATGGTGATAAATATTTCATAGTCGGCAGGAATCCGTCTTTCATCTCCGACATGAATGTTCTCTGATTGTTATCAATATGATCACTATGTACCTCTCGAACATAGCGAGTCTGATTATAATATGTCTAAAAACCATTGTCATCATGATGAACATAACATTATGACATTGGGAGGATAAAAACGTAGAAGGTAGAATATCAGTCATGAAAAATCATACCAGATGAAAAACAGTCATCGATCCTTTAATTCATAATATGGTTACTCAAAATATTGTGACCTTTTATCTCTCTTATAAGGGATATCGTTCCGATCATTTTGGTGCATATAACAATAAAGAATCATTTGAGTTTACGTAAAGAGACTAACCTTTATAAACAACACTCAAAGAGCTTTTTTTTCAATGCGTACAAAGTGCTGTCTCGATGTGATTCATAGAGAATTTTGGTATGATTTTCGGAACATGCGTGTATTGATATCTAGAGTAGATATTAACAGACTAAATCAACATTCCTACCTCTTCCCTTCCTTCTATAGTATACAAATAGTGCACGTAAGCGCGTACATGCAGGGCCAAAAAATGAACGATGTGCGAGAAGAGCCAATGGATATACATTTTTTGTTCTAAGTTCTAGATAATTCTAGATAATGTCAGACCTCGCACTATTCTGCACTCTGACGTCAGAGTGCAAGATAGTACATTTGGTATGACGTCAGAGTGCAAGATAATGCATTTTGGGTGCAATAGTGCAATTAGCTGAATATCATGCTGTGATCCGATTTGGACCAATCAGATTACAGAACATTCTTGGGAGTTGTATAATCATTTCTATATCACGCAGACACGTGCACACATACACCCACAATCTGCTCATTGTTCCACCCTACACAACATGCGGGTACATGCACACGTAACACATAACATAGCTATCCCTCCCCCACTCACACACGCACACTCAATCCAACTCTGTTATATTTGCCCCACTTCTCCCTTCCTTTTCTACCTCCTATATGGCTGTGTTCGCGTGTATGTGGAGAAAAAAAGGTGTATGTCTGCCTGACTTATTCTGCCTCTCTCTCTTTCTCTGTCTACCTATTCACTATGATCAAATTGTCCACTTGTCAGAATAATTTAAAAACATTAATTATTGGGTATGTATGTTTCACAGGCTTTAATGAACAATATACATGCAAGTTGACTCTCGATGGTACATTTTTGAACCTTCGTATTATATATGCATTATTTTAGTCAGAAACATCGTCCATTCTTCACACTAACCGATACAAAATTACATAAATTATATACTTACTCAAGACAATCAAATTAACAATTTTCATTATTTTTCCTGATAAGTTGAATAACAAAATAAAGACTAAATAATTATTTCAATTTCTTTATTTCGTTCTTATATATCATTGAATTTATCCCAATTAGTTTCTATTTTGATTAAGCAAAATATATTATCTCTTGTATTTCCGTTTAAAATTATATTCATATGATTTAAACTGCATCTGAACTTTTAAGTTTTCATAGTACTAAAGACTTGTTGAAGTAGACGTACGTTACAAGATTGCAAAAATCCCTATTAAGTTTTAACGGGAGATACCGCCTTTAACACGTTTCAAATATTTTGTCATCTCAATACGGGAAAACCATATGACTACTTGAGCTCTCTACACTCACTCGAGACGAAAGGGGAAGGTATTCAATTGACATTTTATTCAATGCCCCTTCTTCTTTTTTTTCTCCTTCATTGATACTCACAATCAATTGCTTAGGATAGAAAAAAATACTTCACGTTGACTCTTTATCGCGTTCCCAAGAGCCACTGAACAGCATGTAACATTATACCCTCAGCACATAACGCCAAGTAGGAACAATGTTTGTTTGATGTACTTAAAGGGTTGCTTGATTTCACTATCAAGAGGCGAATTTTCCATACGTGTATCTAAAAATGATATAAATTCAATATTGCAATTTGTCAGTAAGTCAGAAAAATATGTATGATTTTCCTCCGATAAAGGGTATAGATATGGAATAGAAACATTTCATACTGGTCATCGGGAGCTCGAATATCTACAGAGGGGATACTCATTGATTATTATTGACAAAATCATATGAAATCATGTGTGATTCCATAGCTATTGAAATCAATAACAAGTTTTGTAGGTTTTCGTCAACAGAAGGAATAAGAGCACATGAGTCCGAATTAAACCACAAATGCGATCTTTTTTCTATGTAAAGACAACCGTTTGTATTTAAAATATCCTTCAAGCTTCACCTCATTAACCATTGCTTACATTAAGTCAAGGGCGGATTATATGTTTATTAATCATTCATATATTCTGTACATGTGATACATTGAGAAACTAATGTGCACTTCACTGCTTTAGATGCCGATGAGCTACATTCTCTTTTTTAGCACTCAATAACTATAAAGATGTAACAGCCCCTTCAAAAAAGAATCCCTCTGAACATATCCCTGGTATGAGGCACCTGTAAAAAAATCATCAACGAGATATCATGACGGATATCAATCAATAATTGCGAATTGAAATTAGTGATGTTAAAATAAAGTAACTTAAAATTTAATTTTCAGGCAGAACTAGAGAGACTGAAATATCAACGCTCACTCTAAATCATCAATTTAAGGTTTTTTTTTTGAAAAACAATTATTTGTATAGTTCCAGATTTCTTTTTTTTATTCACCTATATTCTCCAGCTAATTGCCATCTCTCTGCTTTATCAGAATTATAAAGATTAATTCCCTACCATTCCTAATGCTCTGGGTAATGATAAAAGGATACCTCGGGGAACATTAGATACAATGACCGGTGTCAGTGAACGAGTTTTTAATCATGAACCAAACTCCAATCACCCTTATCATTGCCATATAATCGAGTGGGTGTATGATAAATCATACTCTAATGCCTACGATTTATTACCTTTGCCTTTGAGAATGACTCTTAGATCGTTTCGAGATGAACATGATGGAAAATGATTGTCTAAGAACCCCTTCTGGATGGATGTGACTGTCATGTTTATGTGTAATGAATCACATTTGTCAGTGTTAAAGATATAGACGAATGGTTCTAATTAAGAATGCATATTGAATGATATCAAGGTGGGTTCACTAAAATCTATTTTCGTAGGTGGGGGTGGGGTGGCCACACCACCCGAGGGTCATGAAGCAACACATAGTCCCGGAATTTATGCACTCCTTTAAACTCAACATTTAGCCCAAAACAATAGGAAAAGGGAAAACGTGTTTTAGAAACATTTTGTCCAAATACTTATTAAGAGAGAGAAATAGGAAGAAAGTGAGAAATGTTTTTTTCAAATTTTAGATTTAGAGCTATATCGTTCGTTATCTTCTCGACGACAATGTATGAGGTGAAAGTTTATATCATACTCTTTGCATTAAAATGGCAACTATGCTGCTTTAAAATCTCTTACGATCCCTCAACAAATAACAATGGAATAGTTTTAAATTTGATTTCCTTTTTTATTACAGGAAATACATGTGGATCAATCAATAAAATAAAAATAAAACATCTTACATGTCTCGAAGACTTGTACAATGTGCAATCCAAGGTTGTATTATATCCAAATAAAAATCCAATTTGGTTGGCGAAGATTCTTTTAAATGAAAGTTCACAATGATGGCGATGATGAAACTGATGTTGAAGCACGATGAATAACAAGAGTCACTGTAACAAGTTGAAATGTCCGTGAAGACGATGTTGATGATGATTAACAGTCGATTTCAGCAATCCATGGGTTGAAAAGCGTTCATTAAAACAGGTTGCTGATCTCGATGAGAACTGAGAATTCCTCTCTCAAAGTAACTGCAAACAGTTCCTTGATGCCGTGCAAATAATTCCACAGAAGATAAATGTTGTATTCCAGGCGGAAATAATCTATGCTCTGACATAACGTCTGGCGTGAAGTTCTGATCTGATATGAAGTGACGTGATTTGATATGATCTCCTTGAAGAAATTGCCAGCTTATATACAAAATATTCACTTTTCTGGAAGCTTCTAGTATTGTCTACAAAAGGAACATTCTGCCCATTTCTAGAGCAGTCTTATTTTAGAACATACTTGAATGACCTCAGTGAAATTAACAATGTCAACAAAATAGCTAAGTCTATTATTCTTTTCACTGCTACTAGTCTTTTGTCTACATTTTACAATTAACAGAGATTATTTAAAGATTACTCATGTCTAACAAAGCTTTAGTGAGACATTCCGGAATGTTCTTAATCATTCTATGCTATGAATATCCTTAAAGAGAAAATAACTAAATAAAATGAATGTAATTACTCTTACAATTTTACTTATATATAACAAATCTGTATCTTTTTGTTCATCAGTCATGTTTCATTCAACGAAACACTCAATACTCAATAACTCAGGTTGAAATAAACAGCGATATGAAATGTTCATGTACCACAGACATCGCAGTGGGAAATATGCACAAAGGTGAAGGGAAAAAAACAGTGTAGTGCCATCTGATTTTGACCTCTATCTATTTTTTTAAAATATATGTAGCCTGTAGAGGTCAATCATTTTTCATGAATAACATTAAAATGTTTAAAAGTCAGTCTGTGGGCCCCTTTTTATACTCTCCTGAATACATTTGAATTTACGTCATTTTATAAAGCTTATTTGTAGACTTCTCTGACCACTTTCTATACTCAAAACATTGAGTTAACAAGGGAAACGCCTCTGGCAGTCTCGCTATAGCAGCAGTGCTGCCTCTGAAAACAGCTAATGAATAATTATTTACAGAGGAAAACACTAATATGATAATAAGATATTATGTCCATCGTCCCAAGATTGCCTTTGACCATATTCATGTGACATAAAACATGTTCAAAACAATCATTCATACTTGATTACCCTTATGTCGATGTTTCATGAGCAAGATCCATAAACTTTCTAAGATATGATGCCAATTCAACACATACTCCCAACACGGCCAAAGTTCATTGACCTTTAAATGGCCTTTGATCTTGGCACTGTTCTTGAAACACGCACATGGCATTTAGTGATACATTGCTGCACTCATGTCCAAGTTTCATGAACTAGATCCATAAACTTTTAAAGGTATGAGAACAATTCCACAAATATCCCCCAAATACCAAAGTTTGTTTATACCTTAAATGAACTTTGACCTTGATCATTTGACCTGAAACTCAAGAAGGATATTCAGTGATACATTATCACCCTCATGTCTAGGTTTTATGAACTAGGTTTATATGCTTTCGAAGTGATGACAACATTTCTTAAACTTAACCTTGGTTAAGATTTCGATATTGATTCTCCCAACGTGGTCTAAGTTCATTGACCCTAAAGGACCTTTGACCTTTGTCATGTGACCTGAAGCTCGTGCAGGATGTTCAAGGATACTTGATTGCTTTTATATTTGAGTTTAATGAGCTTGATCCATAAAATGTTTAACTTATGATGACATTTCCTGAAATAACCCCAACATGGCCAAAGTTCGTTGACCCTAATTGACCTTTGACCTTAAACTCAAGAAGGATCTTTAGTGATACACGATTACCCTCATGTCTAAATTTTATGAACTAGGTTCATATACTTTCGAAGTTATGACAACATTTCAAAAACTTAAACTTGGTTAAGATTTCGATATTGATTCCCCCAAAATGGTCTAAGTTCATTGACCATATATCACCTTCGATCTTAATCATGTGACCTGAAACCAAGGCAGAATGTTTCGTAATAGATGATTACGCGAGGTTTATGTCCAAGTTTCATGAACTTGGTTCATATACTTTCGAAGTAACTTTGAAAGTATCTGAACCTAGTTCATGAAACTTGGACATGTCATGATGACATTTCAAAAAGTTAACCTTGGTTAAGATTTCAATGTTGACGAAGCCGCCGCCGTCCAATCGCCGTCGGAAAAGCGGCGCCTATAGTCTCGCTCTGCTATGCAGGCGAGACAATAAAAATAATGGATTTTACGAAGTCTTTGTAATAACATCTATTTTGAAAATAATCCCGAATCAGAAGGACTAAGAGTAATTTGATTACAGGTAGGAGATGGCCTCATTATAGAAGTAATTAACTGTATTCTACAGACTAATGCTAAAGACAGTTGTAAAGAATAAGAAGAAAATAGATTTATACTGTTTTAATCGTTTTTACGCTGTGACACTGTTTTCCGCCCTTGTAAATATGTGTTTAGAATGAAATTATTCATTAGTTCATACATGTATATAAGACTTCACCTTCCAAGTTCAGTGCACTTTTTGACCTTTCGTCCAGTGGTCACTAGAGAAGATAAACTACATGTATATCCTCTTACTACCATCATCACATCGTAGATAACTTCTTGATTTATACTGCGCTCTGAAAGCAATTTGACAATGATTATATTTGACAGGTTAAATTGTCTGTTTATCTAGTCCCATCTGTCTAGGTTTTATTCTTGCACGGCATGATTCTGTTTCGTCTTCCCATTTTTACATTTCCAGAAACAACCAGTAGTTCTATGATAATGTACAGAGCCTCGTAACAGGTAAAAATCTAGTCGCTGTATTATAAGATATTCACCATATATACAACCATCTGACATTTTTGTTCGATTTCATATTTTGTAAAATTTGGAACATCCCCTTTCAAGCATTGAAGACAAAGAGACATGTCATGAATCGGTTTATATTCCCTTGGAATCGCTATATTTGAAATACCAGCAATCAAGATGATCAAAGCTGCCGGAATGTAATTTTAAAGGAAAATGTTTGATACCTTTTAAAATAATAACTTGAAGTTCAATCTTCATACACACACACCCTCACACCCACACCCACCAACACACTCACATGCGCACGCGCTGATCGAATATTTTTTTTTCCAAGTTGGCGCATGTCCCGTTGGTGTTGACGATCTTCCTAGTTGATACCAGAGGTGTTTTATATTGCAAGCCGAGTCGAGGTTTTTATCATTAAAATATATACATGTATATAATATGCAGAATTGCAGATGGTTATGAAATTTCCAAAGTAGAAATTTGTAGGTAAGTATATTTTTTGTCATTAGTGATTTTTTTTTATCTTAACAGTAAGCCTAAATCAGGACGTCGATAGGTGGATCTCGTAGAATTTTGCACGTTGAAGGTCTATTTATTTCACGTAACTTGTTTAAGTGTGCCAATTCAAAACCCTATCCCGTTCCAAGATGTATTTTATTGTTCTCCAATGTTCGACTGACCTATTGAAAGGAAGTTATAATGTAATTTTAATTTTTTTTCATCTTTAAAGGTTTCCTACAATCTCAAGTAATTACAACTGAATCCTAGCGCAGTACGAAAACAAACAGGTACATTTTTCATTCATAGATTATTATGACCTATCCTCATCATTCGACGTCATGAAATATTACTTCTTACCCCATTCACACCTACACCCTCTTGCTGACATGGAACGACCATATCCAATCCACAAAAAACTATTGATGTTCTAAGGTTAAGAGGGTTAATCTATTCAAGTGTGAGGGATGGCCTTGTGATAACACGAGCTTTACTGGTCGTTCAGGAAGAGGAATAGAAAAATCGAAAGTCGAAATACATTTGGCTCCAAGACTTTGTGATTTTTGTCACGCCCTAACGAGACCGTGTTCCATTCAAGCACACGTATTCGTAAACGCCGATTCATACATGCTGGCGTCAAAATTTGATCTGAGATTAAGCGCACTTTTTAACTTTGAGCATAAAAAGCAGTTTAAAGATCGGGTTTGTGGTCTTGTAATAAACAAAGCTATGGATATTGACTTCATGGAGAGATTTATACCCGGCGATTTACCACAAGTTTTATGATTTATGCCTTGAAAAGAATGAATTACAACCAACAACCATCACGAAAAAGCCTCCAAATATTAAATTGTGTTTTAAATGGGTAGATATTTCTCACACTATCATGATTATGATGCACATTAACATTGAGCTTAATATAACGATACCCTTTTCTCATATCATGGCATGTACTTTTGGAATTGGACACTGCTGTTTCTTTGCAGTTAAACATTCACATGCGTTTATTATTGTCCTGGTTGTAGAGAAGTGAAAACAAATGATAAAAATCTATGAATTTGATAACCATCACCAAAGCTGTGTACCAAGGGTTTCTTTTTCACTTCAGATACATAATGCATGCCTATACTGGTTTTATATAGCTCTTGTATTCTAGATCCGTATCTAGTGGAAGTTAATTGCGCCGAAAGTAATTTGATCACGAAAAATTCAGATGGTTTTGTGGCGCTGTAGAGAAAGCGGGTAACGAGGAAATGTCAAAAGACAAATGTTTTTGAAAGGTTGTTGTTGCATAAAAGCAAGACGGACATAAAAATGGAGACGGCACAGAGAGCATGTACTTTCCGATCAGATGCAATTCCAGTTCCCTTCCTGACCCTCCCTCCCACCCATTTCCTCTCCCTCTTTCTTAACCCCATCTATCTCTCTTCTCCCCCCCCCCCTCCCTATTTCTCACCCCACGCACTCTCTGTCACAGTGCTGAAGTGGTTTCTTAAACCAGGCACGCAGGCGGTATACCATTGATACAATTGTCGAAAAAGGTCGATGTGGTTTGTTGGAGATTATTCAATTTTAGAAGATGGTTCGAGCGAATTAGCATCCACCGGATCTTCCATTTTGTAAAAGATATCTCCCACAAAAAAATCTTGACAAACGTTCACGTAGTAAGGCGAGATAGTACAAGTATTTTTTTTATTCATCTGATTTATCGATTATGTTTGTCTTCCAATTAGATACTTTCTTCGATGCTGAAATATTTTGTGAATATACTTGACCAGTTTTATCAGTCTCTGCCGTAGTTAATCTAGATGGGTCACTCAACAGGCAGTTGGTTTAGGCTTTATGATTCGAGCCTGTCACTCGAGCATGTAAAGACATATTTCGTATTATTCTTAAACACTTGACATATTTTGACACTGGAGGACAGAGAAGTAGGGGTGTAACAAGAGAAAAGAAGACATGATAGAGAAATACATGAAATTGTTGAAAAAATTCTGGGAAAAGATAGTTCATAGAATGGTTTGTTAAAACTACTACTCCAATAATTTGATATCTTACAAGCATCACACTGAAAATGTCATCGAATTCAGATGTGAAATAAGAATATTATTCACAAAAATGATTTTGTGCACGCTGTGGTTGATATGCAAATTGAAAATAAATCGATTACTGCCCACTAATCATATTCTACTATAGTACTAAACCATTGTGAAATAACCTCCAGAAAGGATTTCTTGATATCAAGAAATAACTCCCTCATATGAAGAATTTAACGATGGCTTTTGATTTTTGTAGAAATCTGTTACAATATTTCTGATTCATGCTTTCTTATCAAAGCTCAGGTGAGAAACCCTATAAGGTGCGTTTATAGGTATAAGTACTAGTTCTAACTCAATTATAAACAACCATTGAGTAAAGTAAACCTATCTTGCCTTGTAACCGGCATTCTACCTTCCAAGAGAAATCTACTTCCCAATCTGGAATGTTGGCCAAACATCAACATTTTTACAATCAACCTGATCAAAACATGCCGCCCTCATTATCATACCTGTGTGGAGGAATGGCATACATATTTTCTTTTCCTAATCCGAGGGGCATATACAAGCAGTTCTCAATAGGGTTTGGTAACCGATATCTCCAGGCTGTAATACGAGAAGGCGGACTTTCGTGGCTGTTCTATATCTCCATTTTCTAGATCGATATTGACCTATTTTATATATATATATATTTCTTTTATTATGGGCAATCAAGAATTTAGACTGATCATTTTAATTTGAAATAGTTTGAACTCAAAACCGATTTCATGACAATGAAACTTGTTCGATAGATGAGGTTTTCATATAACGCTATGGGAAATTTAGATTTTGAATATCTTTGCAAAATGTTACGATGACACTTTCAGATAAACCAAAGATGCGCGCGACCAAAAAACGCACAGAGATGGTAATCTCTTTCTTGTTGTTAAGACTTGTTAATCGAGGAGAAATGTACCAAGGGGACGGACAGGGAAGTAAAAATAAACAATTATATTAATTAGAACCTGATACGAATTAGGCATCACTTTTAAACAGAACCTGGAATTAACAAACTTCTCTCTATAGTGTTATCAATGTCTCAAATACCTACACTTTTAAAAATAATTTAACAACGCCGTTTGTATGTGAATCGCACAGTAGTCGTTTAAACATCTTAAACAAGTGTTCAAAATCTTAAACAGCAGATTTTGAATTCAAATGTTTAATTATCAATAATTAAATCATGGTTGTTTAAGATTTTAAACACTTGTTTAAACAACTGCTGTGCGATTCACATAGTCGTCAGTGTTGTCTAAATTATTTCAAACAGTGTAGAGCAGGTTAAGAACCTTAAAAAGAAAAGAGGGGTGCAAAGTTGAGCTGAAGGGGCGTTTTCTTCTGACATTTTTATTCCTTGCACTGGTCTTGGATATATTTCATACCGGGATCTTGCTGTACTCTTTTTTTCTTCATGTATCCCCCTCCCCCTTCATTCATATTGTCCCTTTTTTCATCCCCCCCTCTCCCCTCGTACAGACTACCCCTCGCATGGATCTGACTCCATCATCTTTTATCCACCTTCTTTGGTTTATCCGAAAGTGGTTGTTCAGCCAAATGAAATACTCTCCTGCTTTTTTTCATCATCACTATCACATCACCACCCTCTCCGCCATGATCACCCTTCCCTTCCACCCTCACCGCTCATCCTTGATGATCATGTACCGATCTGTTCTGTATCAATCTAGGAGTAGAAATCACCTGTGTAAACTCGGCTAGTGATTATAGCGACATGGCTCATCTTAAGCTCATCCTATTCAATCATGCTAGCCGAGATCATGTGACGCAAAGGTGTTTGACTCTCCTTCACACTCCTCCACGATCATCTCCCTACTTTGTGTATTTAATTTGACATCAATCTGAATAATAATTAATGCACAATGTCATGCATACGTAATGAACAGATTTGCTTTTTAATTTGTTACCTTGGCAGCCTAGGCTTGGCTCATTCCTTCCGAGTTAGTCCCGTGGAAAACATACTATTCCACTATTAATTAAGTTGTTGATCACAATAATCTCAGTTGCATTGTTATTTGTATTTGCCATGATTATAAACTCAGTCTTGATTAAAAACAATATTGTCACGGTGGAGAGATTTAACGATTTGCAACATAATAGTCCCGGTTGTCCTAATTGAAGACCAGAGTGTACTGGTCGAAATTTCGATCAACTGTTCTTTTCAGAGCTACAATCACCCAAGAAACATTACTTAATACCCTACACTGACCCAGAAGTCTTAATTTTCATGCTTATCTTTGATATTTGGTAATGACACAGATTATCTCACTTCCTCCCGACTCCCACCAATCTCGGAAATGTAAAGATTCTTTAGAGATTCTCTTCATCCTAAATAACCTCTCCACTTTCCTTAGCCACTCCCCTCCCTTTATTCTCCAGCTCTTAAAGCTGTCCATCGTTTTCCCGGTCTCCCCCCTTCACCCATTTCAGTCGTCTCCTTATCCAAACCCCTCGTAATAGCTGTATTATCCTAGAGCTTGTCTACGTATTACCATCTCTTTACCAACCCCTAATCTCAGCACATCCCTCATCAATTGGTCTGATGAGCTAGAGAAATCGGATGAAACACGATGCTATCAGCTTCTACATCTCCCAAGACATATGTTTATGCACGATAATCGTTAGGTGTGTAATCCTTTCTTCGAAGGTCAGAGGTCATTAGGTCACGATGTCACCACAAAGATTAAGATTGATCTTATTTTTTCAATTATCATTCATAAATATCATTCCAATTTGTTAACGTGGTCAATATGTTTCTTCTTAAAGAGTTAAAATTATTACGTTAATATAATACAAGGGAAAAAATAATTTTAAAAAATGCGTCTATACTGAAAAAGTGGAATACCAAATGTCGCGCAATATTATCCGAACACATTCTTCTCAAATATGTTTACAAGAAAACTCAAAATCAGATCCTCGGTAAGTATATATGAATATTTTTGTTCCAAATAGCTGGTAAATCTCTTATCATTTGTCCCAAAGGATGATATGGACATTGATATATCTAGCATGATTTTTTTTTTCGATTTCACATGAAAATTGGTTTTCGTTGTGATCCTGGGTAAATAACAAAAAATAATAATAAAAGAAAAGGAAAACCTCGGCTCACGATGTGAGGAGTATGGCATCACTACTATTTGGGAGAGTCAAACTTTTATATTGAAGAATCTCAGGGAGTTTTTGTTTAAACAGTAGGTAGCGTGTCTTGAATTAAGGAGTGTTCACGCCACTGAAGTAAGCTCACATAAAACATTCACCAATGGTACTGCATGGTATTTGTAATGGGATAAATAATTAGTGGAGTGGATCAATTTGACTTTGGTGTTTTCTTTCTAAAATAGATTTCTTTGATAGGGTCATGTGATCTGTCGTGTTATCCTTATAAGGTCAAACACACTAATGACGGTTGATATGCAGTAAAATAAATGCGTATATAAGAAATAGTATGCATTTCTTACCTTTCTTCACACAAAACAGAGAATAATATACTCACCTTTACATGATTACAGGGCCTGAACCCAAAGAAAAATTAGAATTCGAATAAAATTATTACTTTTCAACAAGTTCATTACCTTAGATCGAGGTTGACGGGAAGATGTAATAAATTTGATTTCCGATGCGCGGAGGTAACTTTATTTATTTACATGTATATCACGGTCAAGTGGTTTAAAAGGACCTCTAGATCGATGGTCAAGGTAAGTAGTCATGTCTTAGGTTCTCCCATCTCTCAAGTTCTGGACTGATAGAATCGGTCCAGCCCGATATTTTGTCCGATGTAGCCAATATCGGGTTTAATCTAACTTGATCGAGTGATCGACGACACTCTGAACTCGTTCCCTTATCGAATATCGTGATTACAGTATCATGTTCAAAATATTCGAGTTAGTAACCAAAGCAATATAATGGTACCATACATTGACCCCTGTTTGAGCTCGCAGTGTTAAACTGTCAAAGCCCATTCCGATCGGGCTAATCGATCTCATTATAAATGAAAAAAAAACTTCAAATTATCTATAAACATCTTAGATTCATAGAGATTTCTAGAAGTTTTTTTTATTACTATCCCCAATTAGCTGGGCAAAAATGCCCAACTTTTAACCAACCATGGGCAACATACTGTCAACACAACTATTGGTTAAAATCTGCCCAAATGGGTAATAAAAACTAATAAATGGATAAGTAATTTGCTCAATTACTCGATGAGTGGTGCGTAGCTTTAGGACACGCGTAGTTTAAAGGACCCTCTACCATAAAAAAATAGATTTCACCTTCGGTTCTCGATATTTAGGCCTAATTAATTTTCTGTCGTAATGATGAAGTCTTCCATATTATTGAGGCTATCATACTTATACTTATTAAACATTCAAACTATTAATACTATTTCTTTAAAAATGAAAACCAATGATTTCTTTTTAAGGAGCAGGGGTGTTAAACGAAAGTGTAGGTCCTTTTATCATGCAAAAATAATATTGTCTTATTAAGTATATATCTCTATGGGTTGGAACCAGTTTGTGAACCATTGCATTATTATAATGGCCAGTGCATACACATTTCAAGCTGATCAAACCCAACGAACGTAGAGGGCAGCAACACACAAGCGTGTTGCTCTAAGGAAGGTCAACTCGATACGCGCATGCAACTGAGCTGCGCGCATATTTTATTGTTCATGACAACGAAATCAAATGCCGATCCAATACAACAACAAATTAGTAGTGATCAAGAAACGAATATGAAAGAATATGACTACAACGATATAAAAGATAACATTAAAAATAATTTTGAGGGATATACCGATAATATGAAAACATACTTTGATATTTAAAACTTTACAAATGCATCTTTCAGGAAAATAAAATCATTACCAAATCGGTTATTGTTGTTATCAGCGATTTCACCAGACGGCTGTATTAGGTGATTTGCGCCGAGACGATTTTGTGACCACTCGCAAAGCATTTCGGGATCGAATATAGCCACCTTATTTTCTCTGGGCTCTTCGCTGAACCCATCATTGTGCTCCGTCGTCTGCTTAGATTTTAACCCCCTAGTCTAGCACTAGTACTTGTTCTGCTAGGCGTCGATCAGCATTTATCTGCAGTCCATAGCCCGTGACTCATTTATTTATTTATTTATTAGAGCCGGCAGCAATGCCACTGGGTATTAAAAAATTATTCACGTATCTATCAGTAGTATGTTATCATTTCTTGTCACTATTTTCCCCAAAACTTATAAATTTAGAAATACATTCCAATCAGTAATAAGTGAAGTCTACATCTAACCTAGATCTTGATCATGTACGTTGATCGATAGACCAAAGCTTCAGTCTCTTTATTTTGGTTGTTCTGCTGAACTGCGCTGGCTCACTCACCGATGGAAATTATAGTAAAATGTCAGAAATTGTTGAATAAATCCCCAGAAACGACGGTTATTCCTGTCTAGTTGATCGATAGACCCAAGTCAATATCTAACTTTATTTGTCTAACTAGACAAATGCTTCGACCAGTCTCGATCTGTTTGTTGAAGATGTTGTTCCACACTGGATATCTAAGTAGATCTAGAATAGATCTAGCACAATTTGTTGGTATGATCTTTGTAGTCTAGAAATGCAAAAATAAAAAAAAATACTAAAATAATAATAAACGCAAAACAGACGAATTCCACATTGTCTTTTTACTATAGTATAGGACGCCTAAATCTAGACCATTTGAGGGTTGGTCCATGCAGGCTAAGTTTGGTTCAATTAAGCCTAGGCCGGCCTGCATGGGCTAGCTGCTATATAATTATGATTTTTTTAGTCCGTTAAATGACTACAGGGTAAAGTCTAGATCTAAAACTAGAAGATTATATGGTTGACAAGTTACCGTTAGGCCTTAGCGTTAGGCATGAAATCTTTAAAATTCAGTTAGAAAATGCATAAAATCACGACGAGCTCAGTCACTTTGCTCTTTCGCTTTCGAAATTTCTCCAAAAAAAAATTAGGCCTACGCGTTTTGCCGGCCAAGCCCAGGCCAGGCCCAGGAAAATTTACCAATTGCAATATGGCAAACAAATTATGGAAAAGTCTTTAAACATTGATTGCACAGAATCAATGGTCAAATTAAGATATGGATGCTGTCTATCAAATCTACTTTCTGCCCAAAATCAAAAATTAAGATGGTGTAATCTATCTAGCCCCCATTTCTAGTCTAGGCCTAGATCTATACAAGGTTAAGTCTAACGCAAAACGATGATGGCACTCTGCAAACGATGTAACATTGCAATCAATTTCCCTCAATTGGCTGATTTTTCTTAGAAATTATTGAAGAAAACCAGGTAAAATGTGAAAAGGTGGCCGTTTATTCAAGCTTTAATTTGGCTTTGGAAGTTTGGTTGCTCAATGATTATCGACCATCGACCATCGACGCGACGCAGCGCCTGCATGGCTGTGCAGCTCAGCTGCAGCGCGCAGCCAATGCAATGCATCCGATGCATGGTTTTTTTTCGCCGTCCATAGTCTCGGACTCGAAGTTGAAATTTAGACCCGGATTTCGGGGATTCAACGCCTTGTATTAAGATTTATAGACTTAAAAGTCAAATGCAATTTAAAATTTGAAATCTGACCTTGAACAATCATCGTTGATAAACATCAGCCCTGAAGCAATTGCACTTCAAATCAGACCAGGCAAATTAGATGTCATTGTCTATGTTGCTAGAAGATCTATGACGAGTCGACTGAAACCCCAGCGCATCATCAACGTCACTAGCTAGCTAAGACCGGCCCAGACTCGGCGCACCCAGGCCAGAAAAATGACCTCGATTATTACGGTGGTTGTCTATGCATTTATTAGTGGTGCAGCGAAATTCAGCAGAAGAAAATAAGAGATAAGAGGTATCCTCGTCATAGACTTAATATTCCAAAATGAGAAAAAATGTCAAAATCATGATTATTTAAGCTAAATAATTTCTTTAGAAATAAAAGTTATATTTTTAATATTTCTACCTAGAATAACCGACCTAATAAAAATATTTAAAATTAAGAAATGAAAAAAAATCAACTCGACAAATTTCCAAAAAGTCCCCCTTATTTTTTAGAGTGGTCACAAAATTCGAGCGGAGTTGACCTTCCTTAGAGCAACACGCTTGTGTGTTGCTGCCCTCTACGTTCGTTGATCAAACCCAAGCGCAAGATTTTTAGCCGTTAAGCGTTAAATGTGCGCGCCGTGCATGATGCACGAGCGCGCGGTAACAATTTACGTCACAATTGCTTTATTAGCAAGGATAACTACATCGCCAAGTTCGTGAATAACCTGACATCAGAAATATTGCCCTCGTCTGAAGACTCGGGGCAATATGATTCTGTTGCAGGCAACATTTGATGTTCCCCTCAAGGCCAGTCAATATCATCAAAATATCACTCCCGAATATCACTATCGGACTTAATAGCAATATAGAAACCCCATAAGATATTCTATTCTAAAAGAAGAAGAAACGTACTCTTGATTAGCGGCTTACACACTTCACACTTTGGTGAAAAGGAATTGTTAAAAAAAAGAGCAGAAAGGAGAAAACAGACAATTATCGGGAACAAGAAAGCGAGATCAGAGCGCTTGGCGCCACCGTTTACATTAATTTCGCTCTGAAAGTTGGGTTTGTTTATATCCATTACCGATTGGTGAGACGTTAATCTTTCTCCGATAGGCTGCATGACGAATAGCAGCGGTTCGTTGACGGAACACGATGCCAGCCTTTCGTCAACTTTCGGCCTCGACAATTTACACACGATGACTATCATCAGTTTGCTATGATTGTTCAGGGTGTCTTATAACCCTACAAGCAGATCATATCTTCCAATCCGGCAACTTATTTTTGTGTTATATTACGTGCTTTTACTTCTTCAAACAGGACGTGCCTAAGCCTTTCTTATCTTTATATATTTGGTCTGTGTTAATGATAACTCATGCAATAATTATTGCTTTGACATGAATTTACACGCTTCTTAGAACATATATCTATGATAGTTAGCATATCAAGTCTCAAGTAGACTATATAATTATTGCAATTATACATTTACAAGCGCTGATGCTGTACAATATGGCCCCATCCAAACTTCGAATTACAAGTCCTTCTTTTGGAAGTGCATCTCACCTTAGTATCAACATACCTTCAAAATATGATTTTGCTTAATTGCTTAACATCCCAACATCTGGAGAAAAAACAGAGCAATGCATTTAAAATAAGAGTAATTTCAGGCGTCACTATTTTCCAGTCCATTGCTCATTTTTATCGTGTAACGTGAAATAACAAGTTTTCTATACCAGAAATATCAGTCTTTTGATGTCAAAATGTCCTTTACATTTCCGTTTAATCACGGAGTGTAGTAGATACCGGCCTTCAACGGACACCATTCTTAACACGTGTAGGCATGATTTGTGTACATGAAGAATTGATTGGTAGTAATATGAAGGGGAAGAAAATTTCTCAAGTGTAAGAAATCATGGATGATATTGATCTTTCTGCCTGGCAAGATAAACGTTATTAATACCGTCCATGTCGTGGTAACGTTTATTAAACACGGATCGATCTTTAGATTCATATTCTCAACGACACTTCCTAAGCTGTGATTAAAATTGGAACTTCTCATCCTAAAATAGAATGGTTCTCTTCTATCGAGGAAGGAGATTGGATAATATAAGATTTTTTTTAATGAATGGAAGTGGAGCGATGTCGAATCGTGACATATTTTAAGAAGAAAAGTTGTAATTTCAAGTCTAGTACAACCTTGACATATAAAAAAGAGTTTAGCTTTTAGATGCTTTAAGTAGACATTATAGATGGAAATTAATGTCGGGGAAAGTCACGTGACCTTTACGAAATATATGCTAATAAAGATACCACTTGAATAAAATGGGACACGAGCCTATTTCAAGAAGTGCATCGAAACTCGGCTTTAAAGCTTTTCTATTTTTTTTAGATAAAGTACATTTCCAGGTCTTTTTTTTTATTCGCAAATTAATAGAATGCAAGAAGGAATGTGTTTTAATAGCCATGAAAATATGCAAATCAACTAATCTATAGTTTAACGAATACTTAATCCATCGTATACAATGTTTTTCTTTTACGGTAAGCGATTTAATTTTACCCGATGTGTGAGCGAAAGAAGGATAGATGTTTTGGTTGAAAAATGAATTTGTAAGAAAAAGTGATAGTGACAACCACAGAGAGTCAAAACTAAGAATGTTTGAGGGGTTGAAGGAAAGAGTTTAATGAAAGGCTAAAAAAAAGAGAGAGGGGGGGACGGGGTCATATTAAGATGAATAAAAATGATCAATGAAAATGAAGAATGATCTATTCCTGAATATCATACTTGTTGACATATCTGAAGGATACTCATGTATGATACATCACAATGACCAAAATGTCATTCAAACTGTATATTAGTTTTTTGAAGCCCTTTTCTCCTCAACCACTGACAATTATTAGCTCGACCTAATGTATGCTTTATTTACTGTTAAACTGCGATTTATAGGAATGTTTATTAGAGTGAAAGCGA
Source organism: Lytechinus variegatus (assembly GCF_018143015.1). NCBI lineage: Eukaryota > Metazoa > Echinodermata > Echinoidea > Temnopleuroida > Toxopneustidae > Lytechinus > Lytechinus variegatus. Next base: position 78,731,294 of record NC_054741.1, read on the forward strand.
CGTTAATCGACTAGAAAGGGGAACTGTAAATCACAAAGTCTGCTCTACACCTATACACCTATGTGCTCTGGATTTTTATTCATTTCCTCTCGCTACCATTCCATTCGAATACTGTTTATTATTAAGGTATTTGGCAAAACAGAATTTAGAAGCAGTTCATGCAAATATTGTGAACACTATTGATGGATGTTTTCACATTTTAAAGAGCCAAATTTAGAAGGAGCTTTATGAAATGCATAACGACCTTTTTTTTAATAATTTACAAAAAAGAGATATACTGTCATAACTGTTATGTTTGGTGAATGACGCACGCCTCTTATCTATTTACTATTCACTCTTTTATGTATGCATTTAACAATGGTTTCGGAACTCTAATACAATAATGCTAGAATAAGAGCAAAGTTAACTTCAAATATAAACAATTAAGATTAAGCATTTCGGTCCATTGTAGGAATAAACAGAAAATACTTTGTAAACCTTCAAAATCCCTTAGTTAACATATTTAGGTTATATAAAGACAGGCCTTCAATTTACTTTCAACAGCACTTATACCAACTGTGGCCAATATTTGCGATCATGATTGGTCCATCATAAATGGTAATGTTCCCTAATTATCAGATTGCATTGATATTACTCATTATCTATACACATTTTCCGCGTCCACTTCGAGTTGACATTTCTATAATCATGATAATTATAATCGAAACAGGCGTGGAAATCAGTTAAAGTGAATCAGTTCTCGTATAAGAGGGTGTAAAGTCAACACTTTGACGAATGATTTATATGCAAGTATAATAAATCCTCAGAAGGAGAATAATCGCTAGGATGTTCTATATTTACCCCGTTATCATGTTTTAGTTGTATATTTATGACCACCACGACACCTGCCAACAGTTCTAGATTGCTTCAGAATTATAATGCAAAAGAAATGATTTTGATAAGTGAAAGAAAGAATAACCAGTCTAAAAACAATTTTGTTATTTAGATGGGACTGTACGAGGACGATGCGAATGAAGATAAACAGAGAAAATCAAAGCCTCTGCGAAGTCGAGATATGTGAAATAAATGATGAAAACATACACCTTTGCGTATAAGTGGTTATATAATATATGTATACTTTCCTATGTGACGAACAAAATATTAAAAGATGCGGATACCAAATTCATAAATGAAAGATGGGTAAAGGAAAGATGTACAGGAAAATGTAAAAAGAAAATAAATGTTGAATAGAAGTATATGATGAAAGAGCGAAATAAAAAAACAATAACAATATGAAAGAAAGGAGGATAAGAAATTAGGAGGCGAAAGAGGCCGGTGTACAGGACAAAGGATAAAAATAAGGAAATGAAAAGAAATATAGATGAAGGGAAAGGGGATAAAAGATCGGAACCAACAGAAACAGAAAAAAGAACAGAGGAGTTTTAGTGTTAAGAGCGAAGAGTGGTTACGGTGAGAGGAAATTGTAAATCTTTTTTGTCCTTCACTTTACCTCGTTGAATCTTTTTCGGATATAAAAACAATTCCAATCGACCCTTTTAAAGCTAGGGAGGTTGATTTGTTGGTCAGTGACTCACGAGTCCATTGCGTGTAATATCATTTTAGATGGGAACATTTAAAATGCATCCTTTCCGATTTGGAAAAAAAAATTATTTCAGTCTTGTCGTGTGAACGATGTGGGAGAAGTCAAATAATTCCGGTAGGGAATTTAAAAAGAATGAGGTGATGCGTTAACTTAATTATAGTAAACTTGTTATTTACTAAATCTTATATACTTATTTGACTACACTGACTTACGACATAATGGCATGCGAATATTTTGCAATGTATTGTATTTCTTTTATCTCATAAAATCGGTTGTTGACTAAATATCCTGAATGCAAAGAGAGAACTTTAAATGAGTACTGTTGTAGTGTATCACCAACAGTCCGTATTTTATATGACCATCCTACGAAGATGGTTTACATCAAAATATTACACACTAATTTGAATGCACATTCAATATTAAGTGGTATGCTAAGTATGTAAATGGAATATGGCGATGTTGATCTGTTGTGTTTTATGTACCAATATTCTTATTGAATCTATCAAAAAATAATTTTGGATATATGACAATGAGCTTTAATCAGGAAAGTTCTGGGCTTATCCGAGACTCACGCAGAAAGGAATTCATCAAAAATTTACCCGTATGCCCTTTAGTTTATCCACGTCCCATCTTAATTGCAGTGTAAATCAAATTCCGTTTGTGCAATATCCGACTTGGGCCACTGCTTTATTTGACGCTCACTTCAACTCCGTTTCGAATCTTAATTACGCTGATTGCACGGCCTGAATCTAGCAGACGTTTTCCGACTGCATTACATGTTAAGAATGTGGAAATCTGTGGATTTTATAGAGAATGTGTTTGAGCCATTTTGAGGTGAGTTACCTGTGAATTGCTAATTCTATTTGCTGGACATGGTCCGTTTTCATGAGGAGAGTTCTTGACCGATTAACACTTTGATCAAAACGGGTTACAACCAGTCGTGACTCTGGAAATGAAGATGCTAATATCGCTTTACAAAAGTTGAGTTTTTGCTTTGATCTGTCGCTATTTCTCTATTATGATTCCACAAATTCCTTTTTTCTTATCTATAATTTTTTTGGACAAATTTTGTAACACCATAGGCATATATTGTTTGATGTTTTCCATATATTCCTTAACTATAGATTTTGTAGACAACATTTGAGTTTATATTACAATGATCAAACAGAATTATAGCAGTTTTACTTCTGCCTTTTCCTCTTTCCTATCACAGATGGCGTTGACTGAGACTGACTTTTTAAGACACTTCTGGAAGAAGTATATGTCTGATATGACATTTTGTATTTTACATTTTGTATCTATGATTAAATCTTAAACACGTTTTATAGCTAAGAATAAGTTATGTGGTTAGAATGACACCAAATAATGAGCAAATTAACTCGACATTGTGTAACAGTTTAACCATGAAATTGTAATTTCAATACAGGCGATGATTGTGTTTTCGTAAACATCGTTCTGGTGACATTTTTTAAAGTATATAGTAATTAGCAGTCTTTCTGACTAAAAGGTTTTCCCTTCCCGGTCATCCAGATCAGTCATATTGATTGGCAACATATCCTTTTGCATCAATGAGCCTTGAATACAGTGTATGCCTAGATCTAGGGTAAAGAAACCAATTTGTTTAAACCAAGCTTGTTTGCTTGCCACCATTAAACACCCATCTCTTAGCGAAATATTTTCATGCTCCATTTTTCATCTTTCCTCCCTGCATCCAAAATGTCCTTTTTAATATTTGTATACATCAACGCAATGCTCCCTCTTACACTCACTCCCTCTTTCCTTCTCTCTTTTTCTCTCTTTCTGTCAATCAAGTACCTATTCGTAGGACCCATTTCCTGCACTTTAGGTTCTTAAATAAATGTGTATGCATTTGACTAAATTTGTTGAACAGTCCAACTTGAACCGGGAAGAAACAGCCCAAAAGGTAATGTTAGAGCATGTTAGAGCAAAATCTGTCCCAATGGAGAATATATGTCCCAATACCATCACAACTGTTGATTTCATTCTGAAACGAAATGATCGTCGATGGACTCATGTCACAAGAAAGAAACCTTGTACATTTCCATTTTGAATATTTTAAATCATGAAATTTTAGCATTTTAAATTGATATTAATGTTCCATTCTTCTGGTAACAGGCTGCAATAGTTCAAAAAGACACATTTTCCTTGATAGCAGAAATGAACGAGACACCGCCTAAACGAAAGTGCACATCTCTGCCTTCGTGTGTATTTGAACTATTTCCTCTCTTTGAATGGGCTTTTACACTTCTATGTACATTCGTCAAACGCGCGTGTGAAATTTGATTTTTATTACAAGCACTGTCCTTCAATAAGCAGCATCTGATGAAGAGAATGCTAATTAATGGGACTTTAAACATGGCTGCCTTTTCCGCCGAAAAATGGTTCGGATTTCTCCAAAAACAAAGTCACTGACCAATCAGTTTTGGGGCGCAAACGTTTGTTCAGCGGCAGGAGTCATTAAGTTCCGGTCCCATTCAGGCATGAACGTATAGCAGGGTATACCCGGTATGGTAGGGTTAATAATTTGCGATCTGGAGCAGTTTTGAAATGAGTTCATTGTATTTTTTGTTTTCCTCGTATATGCCCTATCACATAGCCACTAAAACGATGAGATTATTGACTGGCGACTCATCAAAATCTAGATTTAGAGCGTTATTATTCTTGAAATCTCTGAATGAGAATGAGTCAGAATGATTTGATTGTAATATTGATCAGGAAAGCAAGGTTATTAAAACACAAAATGATTGTCTCAATCAAAGTAAAGCCAGGCCAATGGGTTATAGAGAGGTCAGTTGATTAAGAGGGGACGGGCGGTGGTTAAGTGGTATCACCTGCAGGCTGTGAAACGGGGGGGGGGGAATGGGCGTGTCATAAAGCTGTTCGTAAGTTAAGAGTGACTATAAGAACGACTGGTGATCCTTTCTTGTGGTAAATGATATTCACCATTAAATGTTCATTGGTGTTTATTTAGCGCGTGAGAGAGGTTCACCAGTCGTTCTTAAATTAAGTCGCTCTTAACTTACGAACAGCTTTATGAAACAACCACTTGGTAAGGGCCCGTTCCTGAAAGAGTTGCAATCAAACGCAATGCCATAAATCAAACTCAAATTTCCTTTCAACCATTGAATATTAGGGAGTTGAGCTTGATTTTTCTAGTTGCGTTTAACCCAGACAACCCGTTGGAGACTGCATGTGAGATCGCTATTACACATGTTTTCCATAGAGTCGAGCCCACATAATATGCGGGCTCATTCTCCAACAGGTTAAAACACAACTCCCTTTTTCGCAACCGCCACTGTGCTACACTCGACCCAGGTGAGGTGAATGGGTACCCGGCAGGATTAATTACTTGCATGCACTGAGCGCCGGTGATGGTAGCTCGAGCTAAAGCCGGGGTAAAAATAGCAGCGCTTTGTATCCTCAGGCAAAAGGCGCTTTATAAATACAGCTATTATTGCCATTATTATTATTATGGTAACAATAATGAAAATATGGAGATCTGGTAGTACTCACTTATAAAAGTGATGGTAATGATAATATGGCAGAGAAGATAATAAGGTTTACATACCACCTAGTCTATATCCATCGCAAATTTAACGGTGATTTTAAAAAAGCTTAGATTCTGATACTTAAGGCGTCCTAAGATTCGGAGCTGATGAATAATGGAAAATTTGTCGTTTGTCCAGAGTCATGGACAAAACTGCTGTCTCGATTTACCGATTTTCGACGAAGACTTCCTTGTCATGAAGGACTTTTTACAATAGATTATCTGCGTTCAAAAACTCGTCCTCGTAGTGCTTGCAAAAACTCCCTCATATTGGCTTCTTTTACAATTTATGATAAATACGATTTAAATTGTTATGCTATCATCGTTAGATATGAAATCATTCACTTGGGTCGATGTACTTTCAGCATCTAAGCTATACGACCTCATCTTGTCTAACATGTCATACTTGACGCTTGTGTAAAATCCTACCATGATGATATTTTTGTTTCTGAAGTTATCTTTTTTTTGGTTTGTTTTGATTCAGAATAGTTTTAATTCCACTAATGACATTAATTATGTATCTTGTATTGTCCTACACTCCATTTCATGAATTACGATACTACAATCGAAAAAAAATCGAACAAGACGTTGGCTAAAGCAATATTAGAATATGATGCATCATTGGTTTACTTCTATACTCTCAATCATGCATTACACCCCTATGACGTCATCATACTGGTAATAACTTTAAATCTGAATAAATGATAACACGCTCATGCATCCAGTGTAATCTGAATGAAAACCAGCACACTGTCATATTGTTTTGATCATGATACACCCAACGATGACAAACAATTCCCATGTGAATTTAATTTTATTCAAATGTTGATATCTTCTGGAAACAGAGGAATCTGATTTACGGTAGTACAATTCTTTGTCCCTTTTCCTCAACTCTCATGAATGCAATGTCTATGCGATCATAGCAATATTGCTGATTGCTATGTATACGTATGAGATCAATTATACCATCATGGTATTGTTATTTTGTTTTTTATATATGAATGAGATGGTACAAATTAGACCATAATCTTCTGGATTCCAATATAGATGATTACCGGATGTAAGTCTCCAAAACTAATTCAATTTCCAATTAAAGCTTCGCAGTGGCATGCATGAGAGAGATAGGGAGATAGATAAAGATATATAGATAGCTAGAAAGAGAGAAAGCGAGAGAGGGGGGAGGGGAGAGAGGGGGGATGGGGGTACCCCCTTTCTTTACATGGTTATAAGATAATATTGATGAGCAAGTCATAAAATGAGGAATCCCTGCATATCGAGCCATCGGATCACTGTCATCACACTCCCCAGAGACTCCGGGGAGAGTACAACTGTATCTCCACTAGCAATGCATGATCACGAGATGTTTCTATTGATAATCCATGCATATTGTGTTATACCGATATATGTAGAAATTAAGTCATATACATACACTTCCCTGTTTATACTGTTACAAAATCGTGGAATGTGTTATCATAATCATCAGTAGTTTGAATGATTACATTTACACCTTGTTTTTTTTTTGGTATAGTTATGCAAGATTACCTGTACAGATATAATTATAGTATTGAAAAGATTACTCACCCGTTTTTATCAGTTGACCACCCTACATAATCATGACATATTTTTTTCAAACTCACGAAATCGACCAAAAAAAAATCAACAGTAAAAAATTACTTCGTTTATCTCCCCCCTCCCCCCCCAAAAAAAAGTTTTTTCTTTAATGCAGTTAGTCTGCAGTTACACTCTTACAGAAAATACCAGGAAACTTTCAAATTGGTACAAGCCAATGCCATATCCATGATATCGGGAGGAAGAGGTGCAACTGTGCACCATTCTTGACTTTAAGCACCTTTACAGGTGCAGTTTTGTACCTTTCATACTGGAAAGGCTCAATTTGCTCATAAAAAGGTGTGGTCAATAATTACCTTTCTAGCAGTCTGACGTCAAACCTACAATTTGTGATACATTAATTTGCATTTCAGAATTTCAGATTGGAGCTAATATATTTCAAATTTAAAATTCAGAGCAGTGCATTCTTCACAGATGAAGTCATTCCGAATGTCACTTTTGGTTAACCAAATCGTATAGCCCTGGAAGTAAATACAGCTGTTAAACTTTTTTTAAGAGGAATATGTGCACGTGTTAATAAAAAGAAGGTAGAGTGGATCGATAAATTCAGATCCTTTCAGATGAGAAACATATCCAGCTATAAACATCTTGATACAATCAAATAGTGAACTTCAGCCAAAATAGTTTGAAAGAAAGTTCAGAAGTAAAGTACTTTGACCCTAGTGCCAAGCTATCTACAGTTCAACTCAAAATGCCCTTCCCGCTAGCATCGACATATAAAATGAATCCTGTAGAAAAGAAATGGTCCAGAAACTCAATTAATAGACGTGATTGCTCTCCAAAAGCCAGCCGGAAGGTAAAACAGTATATTAATACACATGAATATGGAGTGTTTAGTTGCCATGATGCAATTAAAAGGTTGTAATCCGCAAAATTAGGACTGTTGCAAAAAAAAAATCTGTCGAGTGGAGAACAGACCTGGTGAAAGAAAAGAATCTGGCCTGGGATGGCTTCGGGTTTGAAGGGAACGAGCGGGGAAGAGAGAGATGGGGGTCAACTTGATTAACCACACATGATGTACAGGAAAGTTGTGAATTACAGAAAACGTCACACATTATATAGCGTACAGTATATATTTTTAACATGTAAATACCTCGTATTTCACCCTGAACACTTTAAAGAGAATGGATACACTGTTAAAAAAACCCTGATTTTACAGAAAAAGAAGATTTTGCAGAAAGCAATAACAGAATCATTCTGTAAATTCATAAAACAGGAATTTTTCTGCAATTTAACAGAACAGGTCTGTTTAAAAGGGAAAATGGGGTTTTATTTAAGGAAATCTGTAAGGCTTCATACACCAAATACCGATTTCCTTTAATTTTACGCAATCTGGTAATATTACAGGTGCTCTCGAGACTCTGCTGCAGGAACTTCTTTTATTGGGATGTTGGAGACTTGAAAACAAATAACAGAATCAGTTTATTATACAGTAAAAAATGTAATCAATAACGATGTTTCATTATCTGGTAGAAAAAAATACTATCCCAGGGAAGAGCTTTGAATGGTATCTTCAGCGGTATTAAAACAAATTGATGGTAGTTGAAAAACTGGTACTGAAAAACTGAAATGCTTTGATTCTACATGTAAGAATACACCATATTGGTACCACCATGTTGAAGCGATAGAAACAGATTAATGAAGGTATACATTATCCATAGAATAAAAAATAACAATCGTTAAAGAAACAAAATAACCCCCCGATCAGTAGAAGACAAATGGTAAACGCAAAATGACATATTGAGTTCCTGTTCTTAATGAACATAAAATTACCATATATTAAACTCATATGAAAAATCAATGTTGAATCGGTGTCAACATTAGGTAAGGTTATGTCAAAATATACGGCAACGGGGTTAACTTCTTAAGAGAATGGGGCAAAGCTGACATATTTGTGATTTAATGATAGAACGTGGTAATGTCGTGGGCTACCTTAGACGATTGAACATTTAATAAGAGAGAAAAGTTGAAGGATCATTCGACCTACATTTATTTGTGTTTAGTAAAAAAAAGTTTGTCGATGAATAAATTGGGTACTGAGCTTCAAAAACGAAGTATACGTATAACATGTAGAATGAAGAGTATGGGACCAGAAAGTGTCAACCTAACTTCCACGATACACTGAATTGTCAAAACATTAGAGAATGGAAAGAAGAGATGTAGTACATTATAATTTCGACAGTAATGTAACTACGTGCCTTCACGTGCCCCCCCCCATCGGTTGGCAAAAAAATACATATCCAGCATATCCTTAATATGCCTGGCTATTGAGCGCGCTTCGCGCGCCATCTAAGTGACTAAAAATTTTGCTGGTGCCCCCCGTTGCCGTGACCCACTGTACGCCACTGGCTTTTGAAAAACCTCAACGAGCCATGGCCTTCTTCTTATGAAGGAAGACATGACGATTTCAATCTTCTAAGAACCGAGAGTCCAGTTTTTCTTGAGAAGGAAAGACGGACTGGAAAAGAAATCTTGGCTGGCTTTTATTTGCTCGAATAGTTTGTTTTCCCCATCCTCACACAGAAACACAACACCAAATGATAAACGCCACTCGCATCAAATGTCTGTAAAAGACATTTTAAAGTTAAGACAGACTTACGAGCATTATGTCCCTTTGTGCAGTTTCTCAAAAAAGGGCACAAATTTTATAATGTTGTTTCTTTTTTTTTATCGAAATATATAGGAATTGCCATTTTTTCGGTGAATGGATATACCTGGAAATCATACAGTTCAGGATTTCATTATTATATACTGGGTACTTTTTAGACTTTAGAGCGTATCCTTTTCAGCTAAAATTGTAATTACTCTATAATCATTTAATATTGTATTAAGTGATTCGAAAGTTTTCTAAGATTTTCTGGGGACAATTACACATCGAAGTTTTTAAAGTGGAAAATGCGAACCGGACAACAGATTCTATTCGACAACCCTCCCCAAAATGGAATAGATAACCAAATAGTTCATCTTTTATTTACTAAACTATACATTTTTCATTGTACTCTTCCATATTTTTTTATACTTAATACTGTAAACTGAATTTTGTGTTATTTGTTATATCACGAAAGCTTAAAACTAAAGTAAAATGCCTGTTGTATTATGATTATAAAATAGATGCATCTAATTGACCTCGTTATTTTCATATTTGCAATCATAATTTACAGTAGTTTGTTGACTGGTGGCAACTTTATGGAAATAATTATACCACGACCAAGCACTATTTTATTTGATCTCTATGTCATTTAGCAAAGGCATATTAAGTCATTTTCTGGTTGAACTCTTTTGATAAAAATGTGTTTGTTTGAGGGTGATAAAATCATATCAAATGGTCGATTTCTTTCTGCAATATCAACCGTGCCAAAGGCGACGTTGTTGAGTTCTAATTCAAATATGATTATACAGAAGCGCTTTGGTGGTTTCTACGAAAACTACCCAACTATGATCGTGATTATGCTCTTGTGTTTTTTATAGCATAAAGTTCAATGACTCTGTCCTCTAAGACTTGTATCATTGGGCTCATTAAAGTTGATCAAGTAGTAACCTTGATAGAAAGTGTTTTGGGAAATTGGAAGGTAATATACGACTTGTTTGCGTCTTGCCATGTACTTTCAGTCCTGACATTTCACCAAGATTAGTCTTTGATAGAAACTATGTACCCCTGATCATGTATTTATGTGATAGCGGGGGCATAAAGTGCACCGTGGGGATTTTTCTGACATAGACGTTGCAAAGTTGTAATAAATTCACATAAATTTACATTCTCAATAAAATATAAAAGTAATAAGAGTAGAGATGTTATAAAATTACAGAATGATATATGCTTATTACTATTCGTTGAATTCAATTATGCAAGAAAAACTCCGTACGCCATTCGATCGGGATGACTCTCCTTTAAGGTACCCCCCCCCCCTCTCCCCATATCCCTATCCCTTTTTCTGGACCATATAATGATACGAAATCATGAGGCTAACATTATTTGGCATCGGAGCCCGTGGTTTAGTAAAAACAGAGGCCATGTAGTAAACCCTAAGACAGATACAATGATATAGTTTTTCATTTGGTGTCGAAGTACATAAAAGGTTATACCCATCAACATTAGCTCAATAGAAGTTTCAGATCGCCGAGGGAATGTTTTGTCTCGCCTGTTCTTTTAAATAACATTGAATATTTAAAACGTAAAATGTTACCTTCTATTTCATATACAATTTTCAGCTATATATTTATTTTTTTAGGCAGTAGCCGGAGACCATCAGTGCTCATTTCCCTGCTCAAACCCTTTATCAATCGATTAGCAAATAACAAAACAAATAGACACACTCGAAATGCTTCCACTTGATCATGTTTATTCAATGTTAGGTCTAACGGCTATATCTATCAAGCCATTAAGAGCAGTACTTAATATCGAATGTTACGTAAAACTAAGACCTCTATGAATATCACATTCCTGTCTGAAATTCTATTCGGTATTGTTTTTGAACGGGGTCTACTCTATGTCTAACAACTAAAACTTTATTGAAACGAGACATCAAATAATGTGATTAGATAATATAATACATTGCGTGGCTTTCCATGAAGGTTATCAGAAACCTGTAAGGCTGGATCGCCAAAACATAGTAAAAAGACAACAATATTAATGAAAAAGAAAAACCAGAATATCATATCATTGTAGTGAATACAATGTAGGAAAAGGGACAGAGAAAACAACAAAAAATACAAAAAGACACGAATCAAAGGGGGGGGAAGGGTACAAGTAGTGCATTGATATCAACTGCGAAAATTAATAATCATTCACTAGAAATTTTTTGTACTGTTTTCTAAAGGAAGATATAAATTGTGAATTAGATATTATTTGGGGAATCTCATTCCATTGTTTGGGACCTACATAACTTAATGATTTATTATTATTATTATTATTCTTATTTGTTTTGTGTTTTTTTTAAGTCAAATACGTGGTCATTTTTTTTGTAACTTTGGTCAGTACCAAAAATTTTGCAAATCATTTCTTTTTATTCATGTTATACCATGATTAAGCTGATGTTGCAAATAGCTTATGAAGATGTATGGCAAAAAGCTTCGACTTATCAAGTATACCATCTACGAATAAAAGTACCATGCAAGTTATTTCCATATTTTGATGTTGTTGCTTGTAGCTCGAAAAATGTATTTAAAAACACAACAACAAATTTGACTGTTTCGGTTAGGTAATTGGGAAAGAGCATGCGATAAAGAAAGAAATTTTAATACACATTATATGAAATAGTAGCTAAAAATTAAAGCGGGAAAGTAGAACATGCTCCTGTGGGAATAGCGTGCGAGTTATTTATAGTATATACTGCTATGGATTATGGGTGATTAATACCACTGATAGGGTTCCTTATTACAGGTATTGGGAGGTAAATAATGCAGCAATATATTCGGTCTACGTCATGAATGACAAGGGTAGTTAACAAGGAATCTATACAAGGTGGGCTGTCAATGTCATGCAGAAAGGTTAGCTTTCAAAAAAAACAAAATGATTTTTTATTCGGGTCCTAAAAACATAATATCAATACGACATTTTATTTCATGAAACCTAAAACTCAAGGGAAACTATTTGGAAAACAAACAGATAGTTATGATGGTGATCGAAACATGTTTCTTGTCGACACGCAGATGACACTTGTGATGATGATGATGATGATGTTGATGATTATCGATGACGACGATGATGATAATGATGATGTTGATGATGATGATGATTAATAATTGCGATGATTGAGGATGATGATAATAATGGTGATGATGTAGATGATGATGATGATGTTGTAGATGATGATAATAATGATGATGATGATGATGATCATCATCATCATAATGATGTTGATGATGATGACGATGATTAAAATGATGATCATGATTATGATGATGATGTTGATGATGATTCCTCAGAAAAATTATATGAGATAAAACACGACGAAGGGTGGTGTGCATGTCAGCCCCCTCGTGCTTAACCCTCATAGAGCGTTAATTTACAGGTACTCATCAGTTTTGATAGACAAGGGTGTCGAGGAGTATTCGATGCAGAGAGACATTAATGTGATTGGAATGTTATGATATGGGAATTAGTAATACAATGGATGGTGAATAACTTGTCACGCTTAGTTTACGGCAATACAAACACAACATGCTACAGATCGTTGTTTTTTTTTTTATTTCAATTTGTCTTTTCTTATACTATTTCGTACGTCTTGTTTTTGTATAACTTTTGTCATGCCTTGTTCTTGTATCGTTCTGTCACGTCCTGTTTTGGTAACGTTTAAGTTTTGCGTGTCCTTTTCACTTTTTCTTCATATCTTGTAATATAATCCAGCCTTGATTATCTATTACTTGGGAGAATATGTAAAAAAATATACATATATATATATATATATATACATACATATATATATATATATATATATATGTATTTTGTATTAATATGTCCTATTTATTGAAGGAAACCTTCAATAACAAGCTTTGCTTTTCAGAATTTTTCTATTTCATATCATAATATCATATTATATTTTGCTTTACTTTGTAACCTTGTTGAAATTTTGGAATGAAATAAATTCGTTATCAATTAATCAATCAATAAGATACAGCATTTTTGTAACCGGTTGATATAAGTATTATAAGCCAAATAAAACTGGAAAACTTGAATTTTAAACCAAATAACCATCAAGTCCACACGTAGCATTCCTATTGTGTACCATAGCAATATCGTTTAGTTCATGTCCAATCTCGAGATCAAATTCAATCAAACTGCACTATCGTATCCAATTTTAGTTGCGATTTGGCATTTGGCATTTGTTATAGTAAACAAGAGGAATACATCTATTAGGTTTTTCCATTAAATGCTACGTCATTGGTTGGACGATATTATGACGTCATAAATGATGGTATCGTCATATGTCAGAGTGAAAAAGGGGTTAGATAACAATGTTTCAAGCAACTTTAGTCACGTAATGTATACAGACTAAGAATAGCAAAATGCGTTTACATGTTTACATCCAATAGTTATATGACTCTTTCACATTGCTATGAATCACATTCATCATGTACATCGTAAACAGTAGATATTAGTATGGGTATATAATATGCATTTCAGCAATTAGCAAAACTTATGGCCTACTAATTTCAGTCCGGTATAAACCGTAGTCTAACGATGAACACAATGATATGACTACCGTTATTTTAGTTTTTTTAAGGGGTTTCTGCATTTATTGTAAAGTCAAAATAAATTTACATTACATAAACATAATCGTAGTATGACATTAAAGTCAATTGCAATGTGACAAATTTATAACAGAGTAATACATTTTTTTTGACAATTCAAAGATATGACAGGGTAATGAAAAACAAATGCAGAGGCAAACTATATATATAAGCAAGATGAATGCTTGAGTAAAGGCAGCCGAAAGGGAAAAGGGATACATGGAAACCAATTATATTGCATAGGTCTGGAAGAATAATCTGACGTCACAAATCATCAGTAAAGGAGAGATAAGAAAAATGAAGAAATAAAGTGTGCGTGTGTGTGTGCAAGTGGGTGAACGTGCAGGTGTGATATTAGATGTGGAGCGTTGTGGCCCAGTGGATTAGTCTCCGGACTTTGAAACAGAGGGTCGTGGGTTCAAATCCCAGCCATGGCGTAGTTTCCTTCAGCAAGAAATTTATCCACATTGTGCTGCACTCAACCCAGGTGAGGTGAATGGGTACCTGGCAGGAATTTATTCCTTGAAATGCCACAGCGCTGTAAAAGGCTGCGGGGCTAAAGCCAGGGTAATAATATCCAAGTCCTTTGGAAGCGCATAGAGACGTTATTTATAATGTGTTATGCGCTATACAAGAACTGTCTATTATTATTATTATTATTAAGAATACTTGGATAAAGATATTTTTAAAATGAAGCTTTGAAGAAAAATAGATGCAGTGAGTTTGATAAAATTGGGCAAATCATTCAAAATGTCTGGGCAGTCATGTCTGATCGTTTTGTGTGCTAATATTGTTGTCGGGTTTGTAGGTGAATTTTTGATGAGTGGCGTGAAGGACATGAATGAATATTGCTGTTGTAAACAGTGAATCTGTTACTTAGTCGTATAATCATAATATTGCATAGTCAGTTGAGTGATTTGTCCTTAAATCGTATTGATTGGTAATTGATGATTTATTTGTGTCCATAAAATAATATAGTCGTTTGTAATTTTTAAAAAATTAATTTTAGATATGCTTGGTAATAATGAAATAGGGCGCTAGTTCACGATTTGCCAAGGGTCTTCTTTTTTGTATATGGGAATTACTTTTGCAATTATAACTTGATCCGGGAAAATTCCGTTTGTAAGAGATAAATTGAAAATATGTGAAAGTGGAGAGGCCACAAAATAAATTGTTTGTTTAGATAAATGTAAATGTTATGAAAACTACATAGATCTGTGCCTCGGTTCATTTAAAATGGCAACTTTGCTTTTATGGTATAACTTCGATGGTAAACTTGATTTTGATTGCTGGCTGCTGAGCCAATCCTACCATGGTAACTGACAAAATGACGTAATTACCATAATTCTAAGCTCTGAAAAATAGCGAAATCATTTTTTTTCTCAGTCAGGTTTTTCAGTTTAAGCAGATGAATTTGTACAATCCAATGTAATATTGACTATTGCTATCTATTTTTCTTTCTCATTTAAGATTAGCCATTGTAAAATAATCAATCTACAATACACCATTAAGCTTTGATTTAATCCGCCTTGGTAAAAATTCAACTTAATACATCAAACATGTTTAAACTGTGTAATATACGTATAGTTCTGCGTAAGAACTCGCTTATTTGACGTGACCATTATGAAACCAGGGCAATGGAATTGAAACAATGGCCTATAATGGCAAGTAATAGGTAAAAAACCAAGTCAAAACCCGGGGGCATAGAGAGGTTCGGCGCTTAGTGCCCTTTGGTTAAAAACTGGTTGACGTTCGAGCCTGAACCTCTCTGCAGTGTAGTAAGTCTATGGAGAAGTCATACGATGGCAGTGGAGCTTGCTCCCTTTCAAACGTAAAACATTTAACTAAAAAAACTACCAATTTAGCTAATTAAAAAAATTACATCATAAAACCAGAATTTCGACTTTAAAAAAATCTACTCCCTTGCTTCATTGACTGCAGCACTTACTTTTCTTTCTTCTTTTTGTTAGTTATCATTAGAATAAAAGCGTAGAATACCATTTAATCAATTTCACATTTGGCCCATTGTTCTTTGGTTTTGTCAATAAGAGTCCCATCAACGTTCACATTTGCATAATAGTAATATCTTAAAATGTTAACTCTATCTGCATACGTGTGTATGTTCATGTATATCCGCAAAGCATACAGGAATGAACCTTGGATAGGAGTGTTGGTGACTACGTATCAAGCAATAAAATTCAGGCCACCCCTTAATTAGGCAGATTATAATCAAGTGACCCAAACTATGATGGGCACTACTCTGATCTGTATAGTCGATTGACCGAGGCTAAAGTTGGTCAATAAAGCAACCTAATCTCCTCAATATCTAGCTCTTATGTGAGAAGAGCCTATTGACAGAATGCAATTTATTAATTTTCAGTCACTGATATGGGTCTGTTACGCTGCACTCAGTAAACTCAAATCGACTGGTCTGGACGATAGGATATTAAGAAGCCATGATGATAACTTGGTTACAAGTTGTTTGCTTTGAGTGTTAGTGATAATGTGTTTGCATGAATCGCTTGGGTTAAGTTGACGGCAATCTACTTTGATGTCTTGATCAAATGAACTCAAGATTATTATTAAAAAGGAAATTTACCCTCCCAGTCTGTGTGTCACTTTTTGTTTCAAATACTGACTCGTTTTGAGAGGGGAGCGAAAACGGATAGAGATTGCGTGATATTTTGCGTCCATTATTTGAAGAAGGTTTTTCGTAATGAAATCGTTATCGATCGAATGAAAGGGCCTATACAAATGATATCCATGTATCGTACTTTCTAAATATAGTGCACCTTCATGCTACATGTTCTTCTTGCACCTTCTCCTTTGTATCAGCCTATACCTTCAGTATGTTGGGTTGTTATAAATTTTAAGCTCATGTACAGTGGCGTATCGATGAAAACAGCACCCGGGGCAAGTGCACAAAATTCACCCCATCCTACATAATGATTGCCCATTATCCTGATGTTTCTTTAGTTGTTCACAACATGGAAACTTTCATTTTTCTTGATTTTTTCTAATTACATTTGTTTTGCTTTGTGCCTCATGGAGGTACTTCCCGAGGCTCCTACTTGACCCCCTTTGCCCCTCCCTGTGCGCCCCTAGATTTGTCCGAAAAAAATTCTCCGAGAAAAAGAAATGCATGGCTTATGTCCACACTGGAAAGACCACTGTGTATTCACAGTGCATTCGCTCAGTAGACCCTGTAAAAGACAATGTTTCCAATTTGCTCAAATAGTGGATATGAAAATCGCAATGTTAAATCTGAGAATTTCAACAGTGTGGCCTTAGGTGCACACTATGAACACACCATAAATCGTTATAAATTGTGTTCTTTTTCAGCAGGCCAGTTCCAGTCATCATTATTTTGTTTGAGAAAATATAAGAAGACAGTGACTGGAGAAAATAAGGCACATGCAACAGACATGAATGAGATATGATTGATGGCAGAGAACGAAAAAGTAAAGATATGGGGGAGGAGTGGGTGAAAAAATAGAATGAAGAAAATATTTATGGAAGATAAAAACATCAGATATCGTTCAAAATAACAGTATGAATAAAAGTTGGAAGAAATTAATAGAATAAAGAGGACAAAATGTATAGTTAAGTAAAAATTGATAAACTGGAATGAAAGGGGTGGAAACCATCTGACTTAAACAAAAAAAAAATTACTGCTGCAATGGAAAGTTATATTCATCTCTCTTTCTTGCTTCAGGTTGCAGGCGTCACTGCTTAATTGAATCGTCTGATTTTACCCAATTAATTAAGAGCTCATCTACTAATTTGTTGAGGTATTGTGAAACGGCGTCTTTTGATTAATTATACAGCACTTAATCCCAAGGCTTACAGTCTCTTGCACTACATGACGACATCTTTTCTACAATTGTGTTAATCATTTCTTCTTTATTGAGTCACTTTTTCGTTTCATCTAAACCAGAAATGATTTACAAGACACTCTATAGATCTGTTACTTATAAGCGTGTCTCTTACTGTGCACCTTATTTTCCCCAGTATTTATACATAGCTCTGTCAAACAAAATTCTCACTTCTTACCTGTGATTCGTTTGATTCTTGTCTGATTTCACTTGTTATAACATCCCTACCGATCTTAGGGTAAGTTTTGCATTTATTCCACCAGGAATTTTATCATTCTACAATATACTATTCAAAATATTTTTTTCATATGAAAATGTTTTAGGTATTCTTAAAATGTTATTTCACTTTACATTATATGTTTTGAATCTTCATTTTTATATGGAAAGTACATTAAAGTGTAAACCTTTCTCTCTTTTATGGTGGATGTTTTTTTTTTGTCGGTTGGCATTATAGAAGGGACCAAATGTGATGCCGAATTGGACCGGTTTGAATATTATAGTAAATTAACTGAAATGATTAGGAACTTAGTACCGAAATGGATTGGGGATTTTGTAGTATTTTGTCATCATGGAAAATGTTGAAATACTAATCCAACAACTGGGTTGCGACTAATATGACTTGATCAAATGTGAAAAGATTAAACTATTTCAACTCTTTTTTACGTTTCCCATGCTTGTTGATCCAGTCATTTGATTCAGACGGAAAAATTTGAAAACATTTATCCCGAAATCCTTAATTTCCTCGATTTCAATCACGTTTTTTTTCCACAATCACAAGAATACTCCCAATAATTTCAGATTACTCGGTAATCATCATGGTGTTTTATATCAGATTGATCATTATAAACGAGTGAAGCGTTATTAAGAATAGATGCTTATTACGACATAAATCAAACGCTTAATCAAGTGAAATGGAAAGTATTGAATGCGTTCATCGACATCAGCTTATGAATGACATTTCACCATATACTTGGGTAAGCGTTTTTCGTTATGATTAATCATGTAATCCTCTTCTAAAAACTCAGTATGAACTAGATCATGCTCTATTTCATAGCATTTGATTGTTATTTTTTTCAATTCTTATCCAAATCATTGCCTTGCCATTTTCTTTCATCCCAGATATGTGAAATATATAATAATTATCACTCTTTAATTTTGTTAACCCACAGTGCGAGTCTGACAAGTCCTTTAGCTTTCTGTTGGAAAAGGGACCCTTTTTGGGGTAAGTAACATAAACTGAAATTGTGTAATATGTATAAACAAGTTTGTTGTTACTTTGTTTAAACATACGTGCGAATAAACCTTGTCTAATATTTGACGTCGATGATGTAAAAGAGATAAAGATTCCCCGTATTACTATAGAACTGTTTATAAAGGACACGCGAGGGTTTATCAGTTTAAATACACCATCTCCTAAAAATAACTAATATACATGTAATGATATGAATTTTCCTTTGCTTTTTGAAAAACTTGTATAAATCTGACATTTTCGACGAGTTAAAAAAAATCACCATTGGCAGCTAAATCCATGGTGATATCAACTTGACAGAAGTTCTACCTGATTTGAAGTTTGTCTTCCTTCATTTTTCTGAATTTTTGCTTAATATTAATTCAGAAAAATGATTTAAAATGTAGTTTCTTTCAATAGTAAATTTCAATTTATTGATCAATAGCTCAGGACAATATGTGTTCCTTCTTTAAAATGACAAACTCTGTTAAATACATTATTGTGTTTTAAGGTGAAAGATCATACTTTCCAGAGTGTGTAATTTGGTGACTCTTTGTCTAAGATTAATAATAGATGAATTCAACATTATTTTGCTGACAAAAAAAGCAAATGGAATACTTGCATGGGGATATAAGACCGGTCATGTGTACCTTTGCCATTTTTTCATCTGCCATATTTACCTCCGCCATTTTTCCTCTGACATTTTTACCTCTGCCATTTTACCTCTGCCATTTTTACCTCTGCCATTATTACCTCTGTCATTTTTACCATTGTAATTATTACCTCTGTCATTTTTCACACCGGTTCGACCCCACGCCCCCAGTACGCCAGTGACATACGTCATGATATTTCTTAAGACACGAAGATAAAAACATTTTGCAAAATAAATCGACAGTCTACCTTGTCATAACATATATATTTTCTTCGGGTACACATATATATTGTCTCTGGTAGAAAAAATAAATATATTTTGGAATCATCTGTTATAAACTTCTTTTAGTTGTGTTTAGCCCTCACCCACACACTATCCTGACGCACGGATTACCGGAAAACATCGGACATGAAATGATTGAAATCCTTCCTTTAGTCTGTATATTGGCTATAGGAAGCATAAAGCTTCCGGATTCGTGAAAGATAAAAGAAGCAAGAGAATAATTTACTATTCACCAAGAGGGTAACTATCACTTTATATTATCGGATTCAGCATTTCGAAATTAGCAATAATAATTGATTGTTTTGAAAAGACCAACGATTCCCAATTTTAAAAAGAGGATATGATTAAAAAATAAAGAATATAGAAGCATCTGAACTCGTGTTTGTTTACACCCATTTCATTAAAAACATACATTTCACTGGCAAGGATTAGCAAAATATACTAATAAAGTCCATGATATATTCTTGATAGAAATTGAAAATTTTGTTTTCATCTTTGTTTTGTAAGGAAGAACCCCAATATACTCTCTCCATTTTTAGTATGTTTAGATTATCAGGATGATGCGCAAGTAATTGTTTGTACTCACTATTACACATCAGAAAGTTCTCATTATAAAAACACTATAAACAACAAAAAATACAAGTATTTTTGTAATTGAAATTTTAAACACTACACAATTCAGAAGTAGGGGATCAATTTTCCAGAGATGAATTTTCAAATTCATCATTTATTTTAGAATTGGATTCATGATTCACCAAGCCATTTTGTGTAAATACTGGTCGCTTCTAATCATTCGCTCATTGCAGGGCTACCTTGAAATCTGACCGCCACAGAATACATAAATCAGAGTTTGGTAAACGCAATACATCAAAAGAATCCAACGACTAGATATTTTAGCCCTTTCTCCGAAAAGAAATACACAGGCATTTAACCTTTACCACCGTAATGCTCAGGTCTGGTGTGTCATTAATTGTCATCATTTTACATGCAGAGTGAGAATTATAGTCTTACTGTGAATAATAACCAAGGAAACGGAAACACTAAACAGACGGAGATTAAAATGAAAGTCGGAAAGAATGGTGGATTATTAGGAGTCAGTTACCAAAGTGCAGAAATTGTTGATGTAACCTACGGTTAGAAAGAGCTGTGTTTCCTTTTTGAACCGGCATTACTTACTCTGTCGAAGGCATACTCTGTCCATTCTTTTAATGACACGAGTTTGGCGCCTTATTGCCATGACGTATATACTTATCGTCTGTTCATACTTCTTCTGACTGCAACAAAACTGATGTAATGTCAGGAATAAAAAAAAGTCGATTCTGAAAAGATTGTGGGGGAAAATATACTACAGCTTTTTGATGTGAATAGAGGTACGAGCTACTGCCTTGAAATGTATGGAGGACAATGATTAATAAAGGCAGCGAGTGAATCACAATAGTTAGTAAGTAATAAATCTTTAACTTGCAAAGTAAAAAAAAAATG
Source organism: Lytechinus variegatus (assembly GCF_018143015.1). Classification (NCBI taxonomy): domain Eukaryota; kingdom Metazoa; phylum Echinodermata; class Echinoidea; order Temnopleuroida; family Toxopneustidae; genus Lytechinus; species Lytechinus variegatus. The sequence continues at coordinate 78,752,822 of NC_054741.1, forward strand.
ATTTTCCAGTAATGAAAAATCGGAAAGTTTACTGTATTTTGTATCATTAACGTCATCTCAAAATGAAAACGGATCTGCCAAAAAAAACACTATTAATATGGTGGGCGAGATAATAGCTTTTAATGCAATGAATAAAGTTGCTCCCAACATAAAGCATACATACTTAGTTAAACTATAAACAAACACCCCTACGCACACACACACAAACACCCACACTCACACACACACACACACACACACACATACCCCCATTGCAAGTTCATTATCTGCTGTGGCCTACTCCAAGTCATCTGCCAGCAGTAGTTCAGGTGTGCTATTCATTGGAAGCGGGAATCTGAAATTGATTCGGATCGATTTTCTTTAGGTTTGGAAGAATCTCGATATGTTCATCTCAGCCTCTCGAACGTAGATGCCGCGAGTTAAAACACTCGTATCATCTTCCGTTTTCTGTATCAAGAAACCAATGACAATGTCGTATCTTCGACTTACCCATTTACATTTAAGATAGAATAACCCAGTTCTGTGCCTTAGTTCTATTACACACTAGATTTTCTTGTCATTCCGTTAATGCCCACAATCATTATATTGAATATTATGGCGTATGAATTAACGTCGAGATTGACTTAACCTGAATTTTGCCGGGACCGGCAGGTGCAATACACCGGGTGAACACCCTGCTCTTTTACGAATAGTGTATTAGTTTCAACGTGCATATGTTGCGACTCTCGAATATACGGGACCAACTTTGGCATCCTTTCCGATGGACGGAGTGTTTTCCAACTGCATTCACACCTGCACTGAATACAGTGGTGAGGCAGGCTAACACACAACGCTATAGCATCAGATTTTGTGTTACATATATATATATATATATATATATATATGCATATACATATGTATATATATATATATGTGGGGGTGTGTATACACGACTTATTATTTATATTAAAAGGACCAATGACATGACAATGGACATTTTTAGGTACAATATATATATATATATATATATATATATATATATATATTGTACCTAAAAATCGGCTTTATTACCATAGCAACCGTTTTTTCATTATAACATATTCTTGTACGTGTGTCCTTTAGGAAGCCGTATAGTCTTGAAGGTCCGTATTAAGTCTAATGAGAAAGCCTAATGATGATGATTACAATTTTCTTTTTTTCTTTGGATAAATGTTCAAGACTATTTTTGTTGTTGTTGAAATTTTTGGATTGTATTACTTCTAAATTGGTATAGGGAATGGTGGACTCTTCCTTTTTTACACTCACACATAAAACACATCCATGCTCGCGCGCACAAATAATCTCAAGCATTCAAGGAATATACATCCGTACATTATTATTCCCACACAACTGTCTTTCAAATGAATTGGAAACTAGTGTTTTTGCTGCCTAAAATAGTTCTTAAGAAATCCAATGATAACAAGAAGAACGGGCAAGAAGAACTGTTTTGGGTCTAAGCAATAGTTTGATATATTCGATATATTTTAAAAAATCATAATGTCATGAGACAAATGGAAAGAAAGAGAGAGGGGGGAAGGGGGGTATTGTCATTGGATGTTGTGAAGAAATAAAGAGACGCCATCCACAGAAAATGGATATTGATATAGTCTAGATAAATCTTCTTTCGCTTTAAGTGATTTTTAAGAAAGGAAAGAAATTAGATATAGAAATTAGCTGCAAGTGAAAAAAAAAGATAATGAAGATGGTATAATAAGTTTAAAGTGAGCAGGTGCGGCAAAATGATCGTAGTTAATAAATCAACAATAATTTGCTTTCCTTGAAAGGTCGACCAGTTTCTGGGTAAACTTTTGTATCAGAGAACACATCGCCAAGTTGCAAATACATGTATATATTTTAGTCTCTTAAGTTGATTTGCCAATGCGCTGGAACACTGATCAAGGATAATTTTTGGTCGTTATATGTGTCATGACTCACCCCCAATCATAAATGAGTCGCCTTTCAACATTATTATTGCCTTTTGGAATCGTAAACTGGCAGTCTTCTATAAATCGACTTTCAGGTAGAATGATATTGATTAATTCAGACTGATTCACTTCAATATATTTTATTCAAAGAAAAGTTGTTCATGAATCCATTATTAAACTTTCATTCTTTCATTCAACTTTGAACAATACAGCACTCCTAGCATTCATTTACTTCGCAAAAATATATTATTTCCTTTCTTAGTTCTCCAATACACTTTGATACATAAAATGATGTTGTAAATTATTTCTAAGGGGGGGGGGGGCGGAAAAGGATTAGCTATTATCCTTGCACAACATCCGAGAAAAGTTGATTGGCCATCATCCAGGCAAATGATTTGCCAAAAGGGAATTTACATCACCAACTTTGACATTTTATATTTCCATTGGCCAGGATGGTTTTCGTAACTTGACAAAGAAGGAGTTATGAAACAAAGAATTAATCATATTCTATCCACTTTCATTGCTTACATCATTCAGTGACCTGTCCAAAGATATGCATGTTTTTTTTTTGCTATCTCGAGATTGGTTCAGTCGATGGTGGCGCTCTAGTAGCATTGAAACCCATCTTTGGGCGAGATGCGTTTTCATTATCTCTCTCTCCTCCTATTTTCCTTCCATGCATGAGCAGCCAATACCGTCTTCACCAGTCTAGTCAAACTCCAAAAAATACGTGGACAACATAGCCATGTCCACGCCCATCTACTAAATATTTCCTCTCCGCGCTGGCAATTACTCCTAGGGGCTTTTCCGCCGCCAAGAGCTTGCTTTTCGCCCGCACCGGGCTGGTACAATGATTACTTCGATCCTGTCCCTTCCTCTCCCTCTCTTCCGCTCTCAACGCCAATGAAACCAGTATTTTTGTACTTTTCTCTTCTGTAGAAATGTGTGTGTGTCTCTGTGTGTGCAATATTAGAGAAGGTTTAAAAGTTGTTACCAAAGTAGAAAGTACGCGCGTTCAATTCATCGGTGGCGCCGTTTTGTGTGTGAGTGTGTATGCCTTGCAGATTCTCAACTGTTTTCGCCCATTCTCAGGCATTTTCTAAGCCGAGATTGATGTAAATGGCTTTGGAAACGCTTTGGAACCGAAAGGAATTCTCGCGGAGTAAAATCTGTAAAAGATCTGCAAATTTACTCTCATGTAGATTGGACGGATTGTTAATGAAAGTCTTTTTTTCTGTTGATGGAAGTGACAGCGGCGCTAACAACAAACATAAAATCTGAGAGATAGAGGAAACATATCAATGGAAAGAGGAAAATTAATAAACCATATCATGAGTGGAACTTTGTAAATGGACTAAAGGGATGGTTTTACTCTGACGCGGATTGAATTCACTACAAAGTAAGTATATTCACTTTTCCTAAGGAAAATTTTAAAAAGGTTTAAAAGTTTTTCTATTGTCAGCGATATCAATTTTTGTGATTCTCATTATTTATCCTTCTTCTCTTTGAAACACTGTTAGTAGTGATATTCAGAGAGATACCTTCATGGAAATAGAAATTACTATGTCTATGTTGTTTTTATTCAAATGCATGCTTACATGCCAATTCATTTCTCAGTAAGACATTTAGCTTATTTACTGGTTCGTTTTAGAACAATAATGGTTTACAAAATAGTATATTGTGATAATCTCCAATCAACAGATGTATATGTTACGCTAATAAAATAATGGAATATTATCGAAGATTATATCATAAGTGTACACTAAGCATCTTTTGCTTTTTGAAAAAAAATAAATGTATCATATTACATATCAAGAGCATCTCTACTTTGCAAATCAGCATTATTTCAGTGAAAGAAGAGATTAAGTTAAATCAGGAAATCAAAAAATTAATTGATAAACATCTTAACCGATTCGTTCAAATTGGACCTGTTGTCATTTATTTCCACCATTAAAGTGTTTTGTTTCATTTTAATCAGCAAACATGCATACATGTTCCCACTTTACCCAATATGGGGTAAACTTTTTTTAAGAGTTTACTTCGTATAGCCCTTTTTCTAATCTTTTCTTTCTATGCATAGTAAAGGGTCCTGTCCACGGAGGATTATTCTATTGTTACTGGGAGTGCTGACCATTGTCACAACACCCCCAGTAACAATAGTCCTCTGTGGCCAGGTTCATGACATAGTACACCCCCCCCCCCCTCTGCCCCACTCCCCTTTCTCTCTGTATCCCACATGCCACTATCCCTTCTCCATCTCTATCTCCCTCTCTCTGTCTCTCTTATAAAACTGCAAATACGAATTTATAAAGCTCATTAATTTCTAATAGGTTCATTTGTAAACTCATTAACATGTTCTATAAAATCCCGTTTTCAACGAATTTTATAAACATAGTCATGATAGTTTACGTATTATGGAGAGAATCATAGAAAGAATGCCGAACAATCAGAATAAAAAGGTATTCATATCATCATGATCATCAATAACCTCCCTTTTCAATTCTTTCCTTCTGTAAGTACTGACGTCAGTAGGGAAACCACATAAGAGACAAAAATTGATGTAGGTTTTCTCACTCACTCCATCTCTGACATGTCTGAAGCTTTTAAACTTTGCCGAATTGAAATTCTGTTTCTACTGTTAAGTGGATAGCACTGATTATAATCAAAGAATAAGTGTAATTCAATACCAATGTACTTGGCACGGTAAAGGAACCTGTTTTGAAAGTGATTACATGTCATTTGCATTTTGAATAGGCCAGAGTCCTATTTTTTCTTCAAACTGTACCCTCTCTATAACTTTACACTATTTTTCACCTCAGTACACCCTAAAAACACAATTATATTTTTAACAAATATTGCGTAGAAAGGGAACATGCCTGTTTGCTGTGTATTTTTTTACCCCATATTGGGCTTAATGCATTTTTAAGGGTAAATTTCAACGCAACATTGCTTAAAATTTGCAAAATATTTGGGATCAAATTTTTACCCCACCACTACGCATGTTCCCATTTTACACAAAAATTGGATAAACCTTCTTTTTAAGTGTAACAATGCATAGATCTTTATCATTTATCAAGTTTTGGTTTGATGCAATATCTCACCTTACCACTTCATATCTTCAACCCGTTTTTTTTTTAATTAATAAACTGCTTTTAAGAAGAGGGGAATCTGAAATATTAAAGACTCAATGGAGGCCTATTCATAGTTAGAAGAGGGATAAGACGGTGAGAAAAGATGGACGGTGAGTGGGCTAGAACCAGCCATGGAGCTATAGAGAGAGGAAGATGGTATAAAAGGGTGGCAAATAGGAGAAGATAGAAAAAAAAGAGCGAGAGAGAAAAAGGGGAGAGATAGCGAGAGGGAGAGAGATAGGGGAGAGGGGGATAGTAAGAGAGATGTATATTAATTTCCCTTATATATATTATATATACAGATGTGTTCCTTTTTCATGATGCTCGGGATACAGTGATGCAACAATCATATCAGACATCATTGTGGATAAAACATTAAGTTAGCATGGTAACACAAAGAACAAACACTTTCACAATTTTCAGTGAATAAAAAAACATATATCATCTAACATGCGTTATTTGCAGAAACCTTTGACAGAAACTATTAAGCAGTTATTAAACCATCGTTATATTTACTTAGTACCTATTTTAAATTTCAAACCTCAAGATTTGAATCGTTTAAGTTAACAAGTACATGTACTTTGAACGACATTGCGTATATAGTTAATCGAAATGAATTAGGCGTTAGACCCCAGGCCATTTAATGAAAAGAGAAGCAATGGTCATTTCGTCAATCATTGTAAAGTGGAGCAGTCAGTCACGTCATCGATCAATGTAAAGTGAAGCGTCATTAATAAGCACCATAATCTTGTGGATCTTTTTAAATGAGGCGTCAGACACCTTTAAGTCACTGTAAAGTAAAGCGTCAGTCAATGTGTTGACCATTGTAAAGTGAAGTGTTAGTCATTGCGTCAATCATCGTATAAACATGATAAAGTTGAGCGACCGTCACTGTATGAAGCGTTGTAAAATGATTCGTCAGACACCTCGTCGATCTTGCGTTAATCAATAATTGATATTGCCTCCCTTGGCGCTCCGCGGTTTGGCGTAAATGTTGATTTTAGCCTGGTTCTCATAATGAACGGCTGTCGTCATTCCGAAGGAGATTGGAGAGAATGTTTACCACCAATCAGGCTTCATGATCGCTCGTTGACGAGAGATAACATTTGTCAAGACCAGGGGAGCGTTTCATCAATATTTTCATCCCACAAGTTGTCAGATCTGACATCTTTTCGTGATTCTGATTGGCTGAGAGGCACTGTTACTATAGTAACTGTCGGATAAAACGTCCGAAAAGTCCTTTCATGAAACGCTCCCCAGATAAATCGACAGTGATCGGGGGATATGCCATTTTCTATTTCACACAGTAGAGTGTCATCCCCTTTCACCCTAATAACAGCAGTAGAAAAAATAAGAGTAGAGGTGGAAATCGATTATAATGTATACTTAAAGAAAAATTAGCAACATACAAGGGAGATTAACAGGAAAATTTAAGAAACAAAGGGAGAAGGAAAGGAACAAGAGCATGAATACAGAATCAACAGATGTTTCACCGACAGGAGAAAGGGGGCGGTAGACCGTGAATTTTAAAGGAGGTAAGGCAAGATGTGGAAAGAAAAAATATATATATCATCTGAGAAATAAACAATAGATAATGAAAGAAGAGGAAAGAAGGAAGGAAGTGGGGGCCAAAAGAGAAAATTCTTGTTAAAAATATTCAACATACAAAGAGTTTTTATAAAGTTATGAACATAAAAAGAGAAACCTTATCTAAAAGCATTCTCCTTCCAATTTTTCCTCCACTCTTCCGTTTTATGCACTTATTAATGTAGAGTATCAATTTTGAATGCCCGTTGATCATTCATGTTCATCGTCTGTATATAAATGCTCTTCAGCAATATTATGTTACTCTCTAACTGCAAAAGAGCTAATCTAGTCCATCATACTCCTCTCGGAGTGAAAGTACGGATCAATCCCATTCGAGTGAATTGTATTTTCTTCCTTCTGGAGTGACCTGTGCATCTTTTTAGACACATTCACTCCAAAAATAGGTAAAATTTACTCTAGAAAGATGTGAATCTCACTCGAAAATGAGTAAGTTCGTCTTATTCCGAGAAGAGTGTGATTAGGGACTATTAGAGAATATTGTATTAGAGAGTATTGTTAACGTTCTGGATTTGTGGAAATAAAACCTAAATGAAAAAAAAAAGAAATTCAAGTCTGCCCCCTTCTGATAAGTGTTGCTCTTTCATTTTATGTGACAATGAATTCAATTTTCGAAAAAAGGCCTTCATATAAACCAAAATTCAATACAAGGCTTTGACGTGAATGATTAATAAGGTATTCCGTGATCCTATGATATATTGGTTAGAGTAAAGCCACACATCTACTAAAGGTTTATCTGTAGGAGTTATTGATTGAATTATTATGACGTCTGATGTAAAATATGTAAAACGATGTTATGTAAATATTCTATGACTTCGATATAAGAATGGATTAACGTAATCTCTTCATAGTAACATTATGACGTATCAGCTAAGGTGAATGAATGACGTCACCTTTATCATGTTTAGCTCATCTTGCTCCCGATTAAATACCCTAGTACCGCCCCTGACACCACGCATGCACTCTTCTATGTAACTAGTTATTTTTATGATTTGTTAATAAGCCCAGTAATGTTGATTAAACTTAAAAATTAAAATTGCCAGTTTTTCAATGTTAACTTAAGTTTTTGCATTTCTTTTATTTTCGTGAAGTTTCGTCTGCCAATAACATCACTTGAACAAAAATTGCTTAACTAATTTGTCTTAAATTGTGTCAATTTATTAGATTAACTTATCTCGGTGAGTAAAGTTGCCGATTTGAGAATGAAAGAAATCCTGATAGTGATGGTAGAAAGCACCGTAGATGTGGGAATAAATTCCATGTACAGCAAACAAACCGTCAAGGACTGTCAACACAGTAAGGATAGGTCCCGGCAGACTGTCAAATAAGGCTCTGATTATTCTCATCAGAATTGGGGAATTATGGGTAGCAGTTTGGAAAGAGAGGAATAGAGAAAGGAAGGAAAAGAGAAAGGGGTAGACAGACACACTGAGACAAACAGACAGAGAGACATTGAGAGACAGACAGACCGATTGAAAGACGAAGATAGAGAAAGAAAAAAAAATCTGAAGATATAACCCGATGGATGTGATGAGAATCATAAGCAGAGGAGTGTGTAAGAGAGTGAGAAAGAGAGGGGGAGTGTAGGGGGAGGGGTGGGTGGCAGTCAGAGAGGGGGAGAGAGAGAGAGGCAAAAAAACGGGGGATGATAATAATGGTAATATTTAAGGACAAGTCCACCAAAACAACATGTTGATCTGACTAAACAGAGGAAAATCCAAAAAGCCCACTATAATCCGGGTCGGTATGCAAATGAGACGACTGATAACGTAACCCACTCACTATTTCTTTTACATTTCATTATACAAAATATGCAATATTGTAATTTTTTCTTCATTGTCCTGTGAAACAAAGTTTTATTCCTCCCCAAACATGTGATTTTACCATTGATTAAAAAATTTATGGTTCAGTCAAGTTGTTCCCTAATGTCAACTCTGTAAATATTGAAATATTGCAAAAATATAGTAAGGGACATTACGGAATATCTCATTAATTTGCATGTCACTGAGTTTTTTATATCATATAACTGTCTGCAAAATAAGCAAAACTTTCAAATGTCATGATTTTCTTATTTTACATCCGATTTTGCTGAAATTTTTTAGCGTTATGCTTGTTTGATATTTATAGATTCAAATCAACATTTTTTTCTGGGGTGACCTTGACTTTTAATATTGATAAAAAAAATTATAAAAATATAATAGAAACGTGAACACAATAATTAGTTAATCATTATACCTGTCAGAAAAAATAGCCGGTTTAAGTCTGTACACGTCTCTTGGACTGACTTTTCATGTCATGATTGAGCATGTTCACCGTGTTTATTGGAGTGTTTCCTTGTACTCAGTGCAATTTTCTCATAAATAGATCTATATATGGATTTTCGGTTACCCATAATCTTTTCCTTCATGACTGATGAATTTAGACAATTCAACTCCAAATCGCATCTCATAAAGAGTATTCGGAGAAATGCAATGATATTGCAGAGAAAGAAATCCAATAGCACTCGAGTTGTATGGCATTCTTTCTAGAGATAATGACTCACGTAGGTAAATTGCCAATTCGTCTACTGCCAACTCGTCCACCCACCACTTTGTCTTATTTCATTTCGTCTTATTCCATTCTGTCCATCAACAACCATTTGGTACAATCATCGCTTCCTCTAATCACCATTTCATCTATGACCATTTGGTCTAAATATCCAAAACATTTTCATTCATTTTGGACTACATGGCAATTGGACCAACTGGTTATTATACGAAAATGATACGAAATGATGTATGGACGAATTGGCAATTTGACAATTTGGATAGTGGACGAACTGATGGTAGACCATTTGGATAGTGGATTAGTTGGCAATTTGAAGAATTTTCATTAGACAAATTGGAAATAAACCTTTACGCATTTACCACACATACTTTTCTTATAAATAATAGATAACTTATTGAATTTGCAAGTATTTTCCCCTTCCTCTGAAGGTTAATCGTTTATATTATTTTCACGAATATAAATTGTTTTCTTGTGCATCTTGACCTGAATCATTAAAAAGAAATACAATGATGTATGGATTAATGTAGCAGTATTCTCATAATTCTGGAGGGCTGTATAGGCTACATGGTACGAGTTAACATCGCATTTGTCTTTGGGTAAATTATATGGTGATATATTATTCGTCATTGTACTTTAAATGTAAATTATACCGTTCCTGACATCAATAAAAAAGTTATATTAATTTGATGATTACGTTTCAGATCAGATGTGGCAAATACCATGAATTTCAAGATCGTTTATTTTGCATTCAGGAAGGTAATATACCAATTTCACGAACTATTAATCGTCATTTCAGTTTCATTTATATAATAGAAACGCACAAAGAAACGTAATGCATTTGAATTCAGCTCGTAACATAGAAACCCATCTATCAAAATAGACGATAGACTTACTTTAATAGGACAATCAATGCTAACTGCATAACGGGCGCTTAACGGTGTCGGTGATTAGTACCTTAATTGGGGCTAAATGATGATGAATTATTCGCCAATCCTGCCCCCTGCTTGGCAAAAGAGTATCTTTATCATGGGTAAATGCACAGCGTAATCGTTTCTATTTCTGACGTTCTGTGATTAGAGTTATTAACTACTGTGCAATCCCTAATACCCATCCCTATTTTTTATTTGAGTTTTGTTTGGGTATGATTGTAACCACTGGTGCTTACATACATACAAATATATATATATATATATATATATATATATATATATATATATATATATATATATATATATATATATATATATATATATATATATATATATATATATATATATATATATATATATATATATATATATATATATATATATATATATATATATATATGTTTATAATTTATGTTATGTACATATCAATTTTATAAACAATAATGGTTGAACACACAACAACTAGGCTTACATAGAACACAGTCATCAAGTTGCTCAAAATTATATTATCGCCCAATTCATAAATTACATTTTTCGTGAACATCATCATGTTCATGAAGAACATAACAAAGATGTTAGGTTTATAGAAGAAGGTGTATACCCTAAGAGCAAAAGCCTGTATAAATGCATGTATTTGTGTATTTATGCATTGATATGTATTGAATGTATTCATATTAAAAGTAATATCAAACAAAAACTTTGATTGAAAGTTTTTCTTCTGAAACCTTCTTACTTAAAATTAGATAAAAAAAGAAAATTCTTAATATTTTAAGTATTCTACTCACAATTCCATCTGTGCTTTAAGTCAAACTACAGCTTTATCGGGTCTTATTTGAAGAGCAAATTCACTCTTCGAACACCACAGCGGCACGTAATATGGGTCGTTAATACACTGAAGTTGACAGAACTGTCAAAAGAACCACCATTATTAAAACTGTCAATATAGACAAACTGAACATAGAGCTAAATAGTATATTTTGATACAATCAATGCATCTTCCATGTCCTCTATTTCATAACGTGCTCCAGATTCCTGACCTTCAATTTCTTTGATATCGACTTTGTGAATGGATCAATTTTCTGTTAAACTATCACCATAATTATCAATCTCCTGGGTTTAGTTTGTTCTTTTCCAATTTATCGCAGTCATGACCGGGGGGGGGGGTATGATCGACGAAATGCCCGGGTACTATACATGCCAAAGACGGTCATTCACACATCTAAAGTTGAGATTTAGAGATGAAATTAAAAAGATTAATTAACCTGTTTTAATTGATTTCTAAACGATTACAATTACAGTACGAATTACGTTTTGTCGCTTTTGCTTATTTCATGCTGTGTGAAAATCGATTTTCATTTTTTTTAATTGATTTTGGCTTTTTACGTGTTTAAGTTCGCTTTGACAGAAAAGCTTTCACGCAATAAATCATTTATGGGCGAATGATTTGATTGTTCACATTGTGAATAATTATAGAGGTAAAAAAACAGATGTATTTATCATAATCCAATATAATTTCCCACAGAATGGTCATTTACTTTACCCGCAAGGCTACACTTCGCTTAAAGTGGAAATAAATTCTAAACCGTAATAATGTGGTCGTCTGAATAAAGTCGAAATAATATCATTGCGCCCTCCCCCATCTTATAATTACCGGATCCCCTCCTACCCACTCTAGCCACTGTATCGCTCGTATGCATAAGCTTCAGCGACGTATAAGGTGACTATGTTCAGGGAACATGACGTAGTTGGTAACATTAACAAAATAGGGTAATATCATATTGGGAAAATGAGAAAATATCTTGATAGGAAAACAACAGAAAAGTAAGTACATGCCCTCATCTTAAGTCACTTAGATAACAATAATAGTTTACTATTCGGAATACAGGAATTACTTCTCGATAAATTACAACATATCCAAAATTCTGCTGCAAGACTTATAACTCGAAAAGGAAAGTTTAAACACATCAACCCTATCTTATCTGACCTCCATTGGCTACCCATTCGATCAAATATCAAATATGAACTTCTCATATTAAGATTCAAATGTGTTCATGGTATTGCCCCTACTTGTCTTCAAGAACTTTTCTAAATTTCATAAACCCAAGCGTAATCTCCGTTCTGGCTCACAAAATCTTCTCTGAAATTACTGTCAAGACCAAATCATATGGGGATCGGGCTTTCCAGAAAGCTGCACCAGCACAATGGAATTCTCTACCACTGACAATACGAAATATTACCCAGCTTGAGAAATTCGAAGTACAATTAAAACCCACCTCTTTCAGAATGTTTAATTTAGTCACATGTAGGTCCAATCCATGTTTAATATTCTTTGATGTTATGTATATTTATTTGAATTTACTATTCTAACCACATTTCTCGCTTTCCTCGCGCATAGAGACCTGTAGGTGTTATGCGTATTTAAGAACTATACAATTAGTATTACTTAAACCACTTTTCTTTCTTTTTTCTTTAGTTTTTTTTTGGGGGGGGGTCAAGGAATTGTGCGGGCTAGTGCCCCCAGTCCCCTCACCTGTACGCCAGTGTTAAGCTTGATATTGCCCTTTGGAATTATAAAATGTGCTGCCTGCTTTCCAGCAGCCTATCCACTGGACATTGCATTATCACAAAAGTTGCCCGTTTTATTCCACAGCCCAAAATGTCATAATGGTCTTTTTAAGGCCACCAAACACCAAACGATTGGTCTGCGACCCGATTTTCAACTAAAACGTAGTACAATTTGATGATAATAATGAGACATAGAATATCGTACTTTGTAATTTTCTAAATCATCGTCCGAATACCTGTGTTCAAATTTGTGACTATGTTATCATCCTAATTAGAATAAAAGCGAATTTAATGTAATGACGTCATATCAATCGTGCGATTGTCTACGATTTTTAAAACGACTTTGGCCTTTGCTCCAAAATCGAAAATTATTGTATTAGTATTCTGTCAGTTAACATGGTTAAGTTGAGCCTCAAATTAAAGGTCAAGTCCATCCCCAAAAATGTAGATTTTAATAAATAGAGAAAATAAAACTAGCTTAACGCAGAATCTTTCATCAAAATCGGATGTAAAATAAGAAAGTTATTACATTTTAAGTTTCGTTTATTTATCACAAAACAGTGGTATGCACAACTCAGTGACATGCAAATTAGACAGTCGATGATGTCCCTCATAAAAATAATACATTTGAGTCACATTTTCAGAAATTAGCAAAAAATGCGATTTGTTCCAGAATCGGGTGGTGGACCAGTCGTAAGGTGTGCGGTAGCCTTTACGTATGTATTCATCGATAGTCTTTGTTCAAGCAGACTTGACCTTTACTTTGTAAACAATCCATTTCCTTTGTGTACTTCTGCGGGTTCAATCCATTCGTAATGATATTCCATCACCTTTCTGCTGGAATATATAATGGAGTCAGAGTAGAACGAATTCTTTGGCTAAAGCTCACAGTGAGGGACAAAATGAACATTGAATAGGTCCAGATATTTGATAAAGTAAATCAGTATAAAAATAGGAAATAGTCATCAATTCAATGAACAAATACATATCGGTAGATAAATCAACAATGGGGAATAAACAACATGCACTATAAGGTAATAAAAGGGTAAATTCATGAATAAAGGTCTGCTTGTGAAAATAAATTGATCATGATAATAAATGATTACGAATTGATAAAACAGATAAATCGAATAAATGATTAAATGAAGAAATGCTTAAATAATTAAATGAATAAATAAATAGTAAATAAATAAACAAATTAAGTAACTAATACTTGATTGAAGTAAGATACAATGCCTTCTTTTTTGCTACGGTATAATCATCTTCTCAAATTTATTCATTTATTTTTTTATATTCACTGAATGTCAGTTAGACAAACTCTTTTGAAACAATACACACAGGCAAATCGTGCAATAATGTCGACGTCCCATGTATAAGATTTTTCATACACAATTATTGAAAAAAATATATAATCGTTATCCCTGACTACCCTAATAAATTGCATTGACTCTCTCAAGTGAATCGTGTAGTTGCTGTAGTTATTTGTATTGCTTATATCGTGTTCAAGAGTCTTTTATGTGTCCTTTCCAAAGCACTTTAACATCAGACGAAAGATGGAAATATAGATCACGACTACAGTAGCGAAAGAACAGAAAGTTATACTTCATTATTCACCCATCAATACGACATTGAACTTTTCCGAAACACTCAATCATAATATAGGATGTCCAGATACAATAACATAATATGACCATTGATTGTGCATTCAATACATGAGTAGTGGCATTAATGACAACTGGAATTACAGGAGTGGGGTTTCCGTTTCGGAAATTTTCTCGAGTTAGGCCATTTTAATGTATAATTTGCGGAAATTCGAAGTTTAATACTGTATAGTATCTAGAATGGAATTGTAATGGTGTCAAGTATATGATACCAGACCTTGATACGATGAATTCAGAAATGATTTGATATCACTGGTACGGAGTATGGTGTTAAAGAGCTTATTAAAGGAATGAAAGGGATATTATGGAAATCAAAACGTAAAAAAGACAAGTTATCAATCGGTCAATCTCTAGTCAGGATGTCTGCGGTTCATTCTAAAGATTCAAGGTTTTTAATAAGTAACTGGCTCGGGCTGTGATAGCTTGAAGATATTTCGCGCCTTAAATTTGTGGCGAATATTCAGTATTTGAAGCATTGTTACATTCAATTTTTCCCAAAAAATAAATTGTTTTCAGTTTTCATTTATTGATTCATTGATGGAATATCTTTAAAAAAATATCATGAAAAATAGATAATATCATTACTTACTCTTGACAAAAGTGGTATAAAGACAAAAGATTATGACGTGAATGTTAAAAAGAACAGTTATTTTCAAAGGAAACGTATTTCACAGACGAAGGATAGGGACTCAAGTTTGATGCAACAAATTTAATGCAAAAATTTTGGATGTATTCTTGCACTCTATTTGAATGTTAGCCAAAAGGATGGGACAATTTTGAACAAAAAATACAAATATTTAATTGTAGATTTTTCCCGTTTATCAGATTTAGGATCTAATCTTTCAAAAAAAATGTTTGTGATATAGTCATATATTTGACAATTCACTCGAATTTTGACAACAAATCATAATATTCTTTAGATTTATCGAAACTTATAAAAATGTTATATTCATCATTTTATTTTTTTTACTCTGTCAAAGCAATGACTTTTGTCAACATGAATTAATCAAAGTGCAGTTAACATCTGTGTTAATTTAATAAACCTAGTAACATGTCATCTCATTAATGGATATCAAATGTGCAAGACTGAAGACAAAAAGACCTTAACAAAATGGTTATCTATAGTCTTAGCCACCAGTGAGATTTGAACTCACGACCCCTGGTTTACAAGACCAGTGCTCTAACCACTGAGCTATGGTGGCTTAGTGTTCATAACCTCTCAACAAGGACCTCTGGTGCCCCGCTTCTTGTATTTTTTTCATAATGTATTATCCTATTACTTTACTGCTTCAGTTATACTTAATAAATGGTGAAAAATCGTGAAACACCATTTCGTACAGGCTAAATGATCAAATCGAATACTTAAAGTAAATGGTCATATTAATCAAAATCTTGCTACACTGCAAAACAAAAATTAGTTGAAATTACTCAATAAAATTGTTTTAACAAATTGCCTTAATTTTTTCAAGTATTTATGAGTTTGGCAGTTTTTAGTAAATTTTATTTATTTTCTTTGCATCCATTTCACTAAAGAAAATTAAGTTACAATAACTTAATTCAATTTCAGGAAAATCACTAGAATGTTTGAAAAAAAGCAAATAGGGGAGTGGACTTTCGTTATTCGAAATTCCGCTCCCCATTGTCCCACTTTTACTTTAGTGGCATCATTTTCATCATAGATATCTTTTATCCAAATATTAGACTTTGTACATTTTCACTTACCTGTTTTATGTATAGGTACTTACATTGATAGTTAAATGCGATCGTTTCATTCTTACAAATAAAATAGTGAGAACAATATAATCATTTTCCGAAAACCTAAAAAGACACCTGAAATTTCCTGCTAAATGACTATTTAGTGTTGCTCTTTCTTTGATTCAACAAAATAATAAAATAGCACACCCTTATCCGAAAAAATTAAAACACAAATAGATATGACAGTGATTAAAAAAAAAACATTTACTTGCTTTAACATGTCTAATGAATATTCATGCATTATTTATATAAGGCGTTAATTGAAAAATATTAGTACATTCAACAAGAATTTATAAGTAATAATCATCCTTGACTAATTGAGTTAGATTTACTCAATCAAAGCAAGCCAGCAATACGTGAATTTTCTTAAATGTATATTGAACCCAGTAAATCAAGTAAATTAAACGACAAGGTAAAACTAATTAAAAAATAAAAAATGATTACAAATTATAAATTCTACATATATTCATTAAGTATTAACTACTGTGTATTGTACTGTGTATTTCAGTGTAGTAATTGGGATTATCGTCGATACCAAGGCAATAACGCCCAACGGCCAATCAAAATCAAGGATTACTTGTGATGGAAAAGTTGTCAATCAGATGGAAGTATTGTTTTTGGTAATATTAACCAACAAATTAATACAGAATTAAGACTTAAATAATTCGTTGAATAAAATGTATTAGGAGTAAAATTAATGTTGCATGGAAGTTAGCCACCAGTGAGATTTGAACTCACGACCCCTGGTTTACAAGACCAGTGCTCTAACCACTGAGCTATGGTGGCTTACGTAGTGTTTCAAAATTAAAAGCAAACCACTTTACTCCAGAGTTATAAATAAAAGATTTATAGTACAAGAAATAGTTACACACAAAAAAGACAAATGTAGATATAAAATCAAAGGAGTTGATGATACAAAATTCATTTTGAAAATGTCAGTAAGGTACAAGAGTCGGAATTTCATTTTAAAAAGAAATAGTTCCAAAAATATGTAGCTAGATACTTTAATTTAAAGGAAATCGTTCAAATAAAATATGTAGCCACCAGTGAGATTTGAACTCACGACCCCTGGTTTACAAGACCAGTGCTCTAACCACTGAGCTATGGTGGCTTAGACGAATTCAGGCCGTCAACTATTGTGTATTGTAAAATCATGGATCTATTAACACGGTTCCATGGTAAAACAATTCGATTGTGCAAACTAGCACAATGACTATGCAAACACGAGTTTTCTATCTCTATGCGGGTAATAGGTGATTTTCTGCATTCCGCAGATGGATGAAAATTAATGATTATTATAAAGATATACGGTGTAAGCGAATTATGTAGGAAGAGCCAGAGAAGTGAAGAGGTGAGATTTGTTAATAGAAATGAATGATATTATGAGCGGAGACGAACATAGAATAGAGGAATGAGAAGAAATAGATATAAACCATTGACAATGTAGAAAAGAACATAAGCGAAGAGATAGTGAAAGAGATAAATACAGAGAAACAAAAAAAAACGGAAGGAAAAGATAGAATGGAAAACGAAAAGATAATGGAAACCATTAAGAACTCCCTTGTGGCCAGCTTAAGTAGGTCGGTTTTTCACACGACAAAAAGAGGAAGAATTTCTAAAGAAATAAGCATAGAATCTGTGATGCACACTCTGAAATGTGAAAGGGATTAATGCTTCATCTGGTTGTATCATCTAGAGTTATAATTACAAGAATTTAATAAAGAAGCAGAAAGAGAAAGATTGTAGGGATAAAGATAAAACAAACATGTCAGGAACTAGAAGTTATAAATCAGGAGGCAGAAAACTACAATGATGAAAGGTTGGCGAAACAGAAATTGCAGAAGTCGAATAATTTGACAGGATTACAGATACTAACATAATAAAACAAATTTCAGATTGAGAATATTAAGATTTATGTACTATGTATGATAATTATGAATAAACATAACGTCTAAAAATGACAATTACAGAAATTAGAATGACAAAAATGAAAATTTTGTAAAAAGTATTATCATCATCGGTTGATTTTCTAAAGTTTTTATCAATCTTAGTATACTTAAAAACGAAGATATAGAAGAACTATCTGCTACAGTATGTTAGAGACTACAAACAAGTCCATTCATTGAGAATGAAGTAAAGTAGAATAACCGTTGGAGAAAAGGGTTTATGTTGAGGGATTAAGGGTGAAGATGATGCAGATGACGGTATCGTCCTCCTGATCGAGCCCGGTGGTATCTAAGCATTATGTCGGCATCTATGGAAATGAGCTGGGCACAAGGGGTTTGGAGACAAGGCGGTAATGATGTTTACTCCTCTCACAGGTGGTTTAGCATGCAAACTCATTGATATGAGGAGAGAATGAGAGATAGACCATGTGCTTCACCCTTTCATCAGTCTATCAATCCCTCCAACTTTCCTTTTGTCTAGTTGTCTCTATTGGCCTGTCCATCTAATTGTTTAATTATCAATTGTATTTATGTGTCTGTCTATCTATCTATCTATCAATCTATACTGTATATCCACCTAGATGTTAAGCCCTGGCAGTTGTTTCATGTAAAGATTTGTCAGTGTTTTCCACTGAAATAAGTCAATTAGATGCAAGGATTTGAAAAAGCATATCAGATTTGAAATCTAATATTGAATTTGATGTTACATTTAGAATAATTTTCTTTAGAGAATTACAAACGTATCATTTTTCAATATGATATATTAACAGACTTTTTGTGAAGAAAATATTTATCTCAATATACAATTCCAATGACAACTATAGACACTTGTGCACATCCACACTCAAAGTGGATCTTCTTACCAATTTAGAGATCAATTTAGGGGGTATATTGCGAAGTATATCAGTCCACCTGAAGAATAGCTTAAGATAAAAGATACATGCATCTACAAACCACGAAAAAAAGAGAAGCACTGTGATATCTGAATGCGACCAATTTATCTTTCCGATTTGCTTTCCGAAATCAGAAAACAATCAGAACGGGAAGATTGATTGAAATTCAAAAGGGATATGGAGAGGAAAAAATGGAATGAGTTGAATAGAAAAAGAGGGTAAAAACAGAGTATCTGCAAACTGGAGGAAATAGAAGATGTTTCTATACCGTTTTCCGGTAGGCCAATTTTCGGGCGCCGTTTTCATAAATGAAAGCAAATTGAGCTTTGATTGCACTCTGTCTTCACGTGCATGAATACCAAATGGGACTCCTATATTACAGTCAGATCTGTGACGTCATCAAATATGAAATTGATCGAAAGTTACCGATGGAGGGAGAAAGTGGTGGTGTTTGAGATGCTAGTTGTGCGTAACAAATGCGCGGAACAGATATGACTCGCGGACAAACAAATTCGTGACGTAACAATTAATATTTTAATGTACAAAAATGCTGTACTATATCTAAACATAACATTTTATCATTTTCAAATGTATCCATACTAACAATGACTGCTAGCATATTGATGAAGTACGTACATAGATCATGTAGTCAAGTGTTTATATTAACTCTAAACGCAAAAGTCTCTATAGAAATATTCTATTGCTTTATTATCGTTTTTATATAGACATGTAAAAGAAGAAACAGGTCAAGAAATAACCTTAATCACTTGCATCATTAATATATATTATGATTTATCAATTCGAAACACGCTTTTATACAAAAGTATCTTGGCAGTACTCTATTCACACATATACCTTATTTTTACATGCATGATAAATACAACTCAGCATGGGAATTATATCATAAAACGTCAACCAACATAACTGTTTAATGATCATTATTCATGTACCGTGCATCTTGCAATGTATACTTTGATATTACACATGCATGAAGGTCATGCACACCAGAATATGCGTGTTTTTATACTAACCACCCCCCCCCCGGGGGGGCAGCAATCCTGGGGGCTGGGTGGCACAATCCCCTCCAACACTTCAGGGAGCACTGAAAAAGTGCCCTTTCTACGCAAGCAAAATGCCCCCTAACGAACGTGTACTGTGCCCCTTTCATCTGAGGAGGCCTAGTTTTAGGTGTTACCAATTGCCTTTTCTCGTACTATCAGAGCCAATTTTACAAAAAATGCCCCTCTCAAACGTGTTCCGTGCCCCTTTTACGCGAGAAGGACCCGTTTTATGCTGTTAGCAAGTGCTCTTTGCCTTCTTATAGGTGCCCTTTCTCGAATAATTGCCCCTTCTTACCCAGGACAACTGCTCCTCACGAACGTGTTCTGTGCCCCTTTCACCTGAGAAGGACCCGTTTATGTGTTAACGAGTGCCCCCTTTGCCTTCTCATAGGTGCCTGTTTTTCATATAGTTGTCCTTAGAAACCACTGTTTTCCTGCCCTATGAGCGCCTGTTTTTTTTTTATCATAGTTCTACTTCATTCTGCAAGTGCATCCTTTAATCGCATAGCTAATCTCTTTAAAAATATTATTTGATCCAGGTATTAATATGGTTACAAACCTGCAACATGTAAATGCTTATACAATGATGCTTTAACACAATTGTCCTCGGTGTATAAATGTTCTGATGACACTCCTGTTGGCATGGTTGGTTACACGTAAATTTTCTATTCATATTGCGAGATTCTTTAGGGGGGGGGGAGTTAAAGACTTATCATACTCGTGCACTTGTGATAAATCAAAATTTCATTATAATTATGAAAAACTTGTATGTAGTGTTATATGGAATACTTTATTCGCTATGTAAAAATGTATTTAGTTTTCATAATTAATGTCATATAAAAATTAATGATTTATATATATGGAAACTTGCAAATAACGATACACAGCAAAAACTGTGGTGTTAACCGATGTACATAGAGGACCACATCCGTTATTTTACACCGGTGTTAAATTGGTGGTGTTAGTTTTACACCTATAGGTGTTATTACAACACCTTTGGTTGTTACATTTACACTCTTTGGTGTTATGTTCAATCTTTAGGG
This sequence comes from Lytechinus variegatus, assembly GCF_018143015.1. Classification (NCBI taxonomy): domain Eukaryota; kingdom Metazoa; phylum Echinodermata; class Echinoidea; order Temnopleuroida; family Toxopneustidae; genus Lytechinus; species Lytechinus variegatus. Next base: position 78,773,901 of record NC_054741.1, read on the forward strand.
TGTAATTTTAACACCTCAGGGTGTGGTCCTCTATTAACACCAATTGGTGTCAGTTTTAACACCACAGTTTTTGCAGGGTATTATTATTATTTTGTAGACCAAATATTATCGCCAGTCACACCAACAGAACCATCTACAAACTGATAAAAAATATTTCATTATTTTCAATAGCACATCATCGGTCGGTTTGTACTTGGTTTAGTTGGTGGTACTGTACCATTAGTGTCTCCTGGAAATATTGTAGTCCCCTATATTCTTCAAATTTATCGTCCAGTATTAAATAAGGCCTATTATTTGGCATTCCTTTGATACGATTGATTCACACTTTAAGGTCGATGGTAATTCTGTCACTGAGATTTGGTTGAAAAGATTCCATTTCACAGAAATGGATATTGATTTTTGTTTCTATTGAAGGGTTTCTTAAGAACGTATTTCCAAGACCCATCAGTGCGTAAAAGTTCACGTGAACTCTTCTTATCGAAACAACGATGAGATTAGTGCATTATTTACATGGAAACCTGATGAACCATGATATAGCATTATGATTGTGAACTATTTAGTTTGGTATTACAGGGATATACATACCCCTGTACAGAGGAACAGTGCTTCTGTTTCAGCGTTATTTTGAAACGGTCTAATAAGCCACTTCATTTAAAAAACTGCTGGACCCTTAATAAATTACATGTTATTATCACCCATCTCATTAAGTCTAACCGTTGAGCGACTGTAGCAAGAAGGTAGATAATTTTAAGTCATTTGAGTGTCTCAGTCGGTGATCGAATCCATGACCTCCCGTTCAAAGGGGTGATCTACCACTGAGCTATCATCCTGTCCGGTGAATTTCAAATTATTTCTCTGATTGAAACAGAGTTTGCAATATACTGACAAGGAAGAATGACCTCTCAGTGGTAGACCAGCAGAACCATGATTGATGCTGCTGAGTAGGGCCATCCTCCAGTTTTTATTTTGTTAATTTCACATGTATTATTCTATGATATGGTTACTTGTTTTTGTTACGGAAATAAATTCAATCCAAACTCTTTAAATCAATAGGAAAATTGAAATCGAATCCTCTCACAAATGATATCAAGCAGAGTGATTATTTATCAATGGTAATAGCTAATTAGGACATTACATTGAGGTAAATCGTCATTGAAAATGGTGTATTAACGAATATTCCTTTTTTGGTAAATGACTATTTTCCAGCTAGAATTTGTTTCAAAATGTGTTGATAATATTGCATTGTTAGCCCCGATGTACAGAGCCCTGTTCCGATATACTGTACTTTGGGTGTTTTATCCTCACATTTTACAATGTATGTAGGCCTACTTGTGATTTTACCTAATAAACAATTGAAACCGAAATACGAATTTTCATCGAGTTTCGTTATTGTTTTCAGTCTTTAATTTTATTTGTATTCCTGATCCTTTCAGTATGTTCTGTACTGAGTAGCAATATATTCCTGTCATTAATTCATGTTTAATGTTTTAACAGTTGTACACTATGAATGTAAACTTGCAACAATTCGGCCTTTTGGTTGTGAATTACAATATCAATGCGGTAGAACAAAATGGTACAAAAATAGTTCTCTGGTGCTTTTATAATTTGCAATGATAAGTTATGTTTTATTTCAAATCCTTGTTTGTGTTTGGATTGAGTTAATGGCATTATCATGGGCATGCAACTCTAAACAGTACAGTATTTCTTGATTTTTTAAATGTATAATAATCATAATTTCTTACTTAAGATTTTTTGAAGATATTTTTTATATAATGTTTATTAAATTCAAATATATAAATTATCAATCTTTGTAATATAAAATGTATAATAATCGTCAAGCATTTTTATTTGTACATGATCCAACTTTGTAAATTTTACAATACGGTTAAAAAGAAAGATTGAATTGAATTATCAATAAAACCATTTCAATTCAATTTGACTGTTTTTGTATTAGCACTGTAACGTAAACATTAAAGAAAACATGAAAAATGTAGTTACTCACCAAATTTTGATTGATTATAGTAGACATGCACAAAGAACGAAAATAGAATGGAGCGCTCAGAGCTCTACATATATGTTGCATATCATTATCATTATTGCATATCATTACTGCTTATAATTATCATAATTATCATTTGTGTTTAAGCTATACAATAAATGTAATCTATTGGCAATGAACAGTGAATGGACATTATTTTCACCTCGTAATTATTGAAAAAAACGATAATTGCGTTTTTGTTTTTAAATTTTAAATGATGCTTCGTGTCCTTGTGATGAAGTATATTATTTTAGGATTTCATCATGACATGTTACGAATAGATCAATAGTTATTCATTTATTGGTATATATGCACATAAAAATTGACCAGCAGCACAAGTTGAAAGGGTCAATTTAATAAAAAAATCATGAAGTACAATATACAGACATAACAAAGTAAATGCATAAAAACATAATTACTTAGTACTTGGTAAGTCCGTACATTTTCTCCGATATACATTTAATGCATGTTCTATATACATTGTATTTTACATCCAGATTCAAATCACACTAGAGAGGGTCGTGGATATTCGCCTCTAGACTACAGAGGGCTCTCTCCAAACACTCTGTCAGGATGAGCTCTGCTTTGGGACATCAATATGATCTGACCCATTGTAATATTAATCTTGTGTGGTAAGTATATGGGCTTACTCAAGCACAATATTGATTATCCCCCCCCCCCTATGCACCTGCATTATTAAGAAAGATTGCCTTCTAGACCAGGGTTATTGTCACGCATTCAAGCTAAGTGGCAACCCCTGCAACCTTGTTTCATCATTAAATGTCATACAACATACAGATAGACAAAATGATAGAAAAATGTAGTAGATTATGTTGTTATGTTATACCGAGGTGTTTACCTTACTGCTAAGAAAGCACAAATGCCTCTGAGCAAGCAACCAGGGGACCAACGGCTTAAGGTCCTCTCCGAGGGACCTAGTAATGACCTTATCATATATCATTAAACATTTCACTTTTTGAAAACATATTAACTGTTAAATTGGGAGCTGCTTGCAATGTCACAAATCAGATTTTCAAAATTCATAACTTAATAGTTTTCTTTGATGGAGTATGCCAAACCCTCGTTATAAGAAGGTTTGATGCTTTCATCTAAAACAACTTGAAGTCAAGATCAAAATAATGAATTGACAGAGTTAAAAAAAAACGTGTCACATAAAACCTAATGACACTTAGCAAAGCTAACAGAATGTACATTCGATTAACTTTTTGCTTCTTAATATATTGGGTCAATGCATTATCAATCAACTGGGTTCTATCTAAAAACACTGAGTAGAAACTTACCCAATATTTGGTAGAAATGGAACATGTATGTTTGTTGGGTATTTTTTTTCACTCCGGATTGGGCTATTTCATTTTTTTGTATCCAACTAACGTGCATGTTCCCATTTTACACAATATTTGGTAAACCTTTTCTTTTAAAGAGTGTTTGTATTTATATGCGAAAGACTCTTATAGTATGTGAAAAGACAAAGAAGACTAAGTGATACAAATCAAGATAGGGTTGGTAGAAAGATATTTCGAAGGTTAAAAATACCATGCTGGAGGGGAAAACCAATTTTTCATGGAAATGTATGAGAGCGAGTGAAAAAAAAAGAATGCTGAAAGTTTGAAATAAATTGGACAAGGAAAAAGAAAGTCATTGCTCTTTGTTTTTTCTTTATAGAAAATTGACAACTGTGTTAAGATTAGGACTTGAGATAGCTTTCACGTAGACTGTGTATTTAATTTCAGTCATTTGTTGTTTCATCATATGTATATTTTCACCTGGGCAATAATCAAATAAATAACACAGATAACGTATTTTACAAATCCTCATGCAAAAAAAAGATATGTAATACTTCAAAATAATTCATTTAAGCCATTTTATGGAGAAAATATAAAAGTAACTTGACCCTATCCTACATCACCGTGATCACTATAACGTCATAACCAATATTAAGTCTCGAATTATAGTGTTTACAGATTACAGTAATTATAAAAAAAAATAATTAGACCTACTTTCTTATTGTTAATGTGACATTGTTCAAACTTTCACCTACGTGTCATTTTTTTTTTTTGGGGGGGGGGGGTTCTGAAACTATTTTCTATCTAGGATGGAATCCTCTTCAAACAAGTTATGAATATACTTTCATTAAAATTGCCACCCCATCCCCAATAACATAAAAAAACACAGTTCTTCAGTTATCTAAACATTGATGCGGCATGTTGGCCCTGTTACAACCCATAATGTCACACCAACGTAATGTCACTTTTCTAACGCATGACGTCACATGTTACAACGCATAATGTCGCAGTATATTTCTACGCGCGTCGTTATGAAAATTGCCTCTCCATCCCCAATAACATAAAAAAAGGCTCTTCAGTTATCTAAACATTGATGCCGCATGTTGGCGCTAGACTAACGCTAGATGTAGATATCCTAACTGATCCACAGATAGGTATTGTTTGCATGCAGAGTTTGACATTCGTGTATGCTCAGTGTAGCGAATTGAAAATATCACAATCGTTGGCTACAATAATATGATAGGATGGTTCCAACCTTTAAATCATATATTGACACTAAGGTAGCAATTGTTACGTAGAATATGACCTGTCATCTGTCATTGTCGAGGGGGGCTGGCCCGGGGCTGGAGGCCATGGTGCTCGGAAATTTACTGAAAATAATATACACAGTAAATAAAGACATCAATAATTAGGAATAATACTAAGTTTCATCGATTTAGATTTAGAGATTTATTAAATTTCCGTTAAACACAATACAATAAAAGACACAAAACATATTTATCATTTTTACAAACAGTTCAATGATATTAAATTAAAAAAAATATATAAGAAGAGTTAAACAGGAACTGAGGTGAACGACAATGATTTTGGCTATTAAAAGTAAACAAAATAGAACGGAAGGGTCTGCCAAGAAAATCGACCTTGTAAAAAAGGCAAGCCCCTGTAACTTCTTATTTCAATATGTAATCAACAAAACTACAATAATGGAGGGAGACGGAAAACGAGCTTTAAGGGACATTTCAAGAAAAAAATTTTATCTATACAGACAGAGCAAAATTCGAAAAGCAAAAGGCGGGAAATCCCATCAAAACCAGACAATAAACAACAAAGCTACTGAATTTCAAAGTTCAGTAACATCCCCTTGAAAGCAGCCAAATTAATGCACGTCACCAAGACACTCAACAAGGGAATATCAAAAGAAATGTTAAATATCAGTATTAAATCGATAATCTTCTCGTTCGGGTCGATACCCTCCCTTATACACAATGCCATCTCATAATGATCATTAATAAATTAGGCTCTTACATGCATGTGAAAAAACAGCAGACAAAAGCCACCTAAATGTAATTAAGCCGGTTCTGTTTTTTTTTCTCACTTGGTCGCTACGCTCGATTCGCATCATATTTTTTTCGGGATTAACGTCTATTCACTGCCCCAGCCGTGAAAAGAAATAAATGCTCCTGATTTCAAGCAATGTATTGTTTGCAAAGAAGAGACAAACGATCCTCTGAAAGTAAAAATTACCACATCGATAGCTTTCCATAAACATGACCAGGGTAATTGGATAAATAGTAAGTCAAGGAATATGTTCATTATCTGCTCTTCCCATCTTTTGCACTATCTCTCTCTCTCTCTCTCTCTCTCTCCCTTGTAAAATCAGACAGACAATAATTAACGGAAAATTCCATCAAAATCGGACACTTAAACATTATTTTGACAAAACAGTCCTATATGCACGTGGTCATGAATATGCAATGAACAAGCTAATGGTGTCATTTCATTACGTAATTTTTTTTATTATATTATATGAATTATATTTAGTCCACTTTTTGAAAATAAATTAACTGACAAATAAGTAGCTGCTTGCAATAAAAGAAAATCGGATTTTCAAAATTCATAACTTAATAGTCTTCTTTGATGAAGTATGCCAAACCGTCGTTATAAGAAGGTTTGATGCTTTTATCTAAAACAACTTGAAGTCAAGATCAGAATAATGAATTGACAGAGTTTAAAAAAAAAAACGTGTCACATAAAACCTAATGACACTTAGCAAAGCTAACAGAATGTGCATTCGATCAACTTTTTGCTTCTTAATATATTGGTCAATGCATATTCAATCAACCCTGTGTTCACCCTAAAAACATTGAGTAAAATTCTATCCAATATGGAGTAGAAATGGAACATGCATGTTTGCTGGGTATTTTTTTACCCCGTATTGAGCTATTTTAATTGCGTATTTTCATTGCGTATTTTTTTTTACCCAACCAGCATGCATGTTCCCATTATGTGAAAAACTCGTATAGTATGGGAAAAGCAAAGAAGACAAAGTGATACAAATCAAAGTAGGGTGGCAGAAAGATATTTCGAAGGATCGAAATCCCACGTTGAAAGGGAGTCCATTTTTATGGAAATTTATGTGAGCGAAGGCGAAAAAAAAATAAAAAGAATGCTGAAAGTTTGAAATAAATCAGTAATCGTTCAAAGTATCTAAAGTCCTATGTGATATATCAGGTAATATTTATGCGGTAGGGAAAGTTAGTTGGATGGGGCCGCAACAAAAGTTCACAAAGCATCTAAGTCTTTAAGGCAGTGGATCACTTTGTTTATTGTTTTTCCGTTAGTAGCTTTGATTTTAGCTATCACCCTGCCATCACTGGACCACGCTGCGTCCACGCTCCTTTTTTTTTCATTGCAGCGTTAAGAAGTTTTTTATTATCATTGGCCAGTCTTTCTGAACATGAGTTCCTTTCAGGGTGCGTCGTTGGGAGATCGCTGCATGTCGCGTTCGGTATGAGACGAATTTAACAATGGTGGGGCGGAGCCAAATCTTCCCTTTTCTTTTAGCAATGTTTAGTAGGGAGTTTGGAGGGGTCACCGATAGGCCTACGGTGCGACCGATCGATATCGTTAATTGATATATCGATCTTCAGCTTTTCTTTGACTATTTTACGAATTAGGTCATCTGTTGACTCGTTCGGCTTTTCAGTAAAAACTGCAGACAATTGCGCCTGGAATACTGCTCTAAGTCGTGCGTTGAATGTCGTAGATTAAACCCCTTTTCCACTAGGGCCAGGACAGCGTCAGGACAAGGCGCGGAATGTAATAATTACAATCCGCGACCCTTCCGCAACCTGTCCGGACATTCCTAGGAGTGTCCGCACGCTGTCCTAAACCCTTCCTGGTGTTCGGGAAATCAAAATTTGTCCGCATCCAAATTTTGGTCGAGACCAAAATTTGGACGCGGATAATGAATTCCTGACACCTTCGGGACCCTGTCCTGACGATGTCCTGATGATGTCCTGCCCTTCCTAAACCCTTCCGCGTCTTCCGGAAACCATCCGCAATCAGGTCAGCTTCAAGAAGGAAAGAAGAAGCCATGCGGATTTTATCAGGAACATGCGGATTGGAATAGGAAGGCAAGCGGACAGTTTCAGGAACGTGCGGACAGGAATAAGAAGGCAAGCGGACTGTTTCAGGAACGTTCGGACTGGAATAGGAAGGCAAGCGGAGTAATTCAGGAATGTGTGGATCCAATGCTAATATGTATGGAACGAGCACACAAGTAGCAAAAACCATTTGCAAAAGCACTAGATGGGGCAACGGGATAATACAAGACAAGAAAATTACAAAAAGTAAAGAAAGGTCAAGGGGCCTAATTAGTATTTACTAAACAAACCTGAGAACCTAGTATTTCAAGCAGTGTTTTAAACATAATTACGCGAGCGCAAAGCACGAGTTGATTTTTTTTTTTTTGGGGGGGGGGTTACACTTTGAAGAAGGAATATTTCAAGCATTTTCTACTGATCTGAAAAGTGGACTTTCAAAATATTTCTTGCAATAGTTAAACTGGCAATGATCATGATGATGTGAGCAGATTATTTTATTCTGTACTGAACATAAAAAGATGTTTCATGCAACGTTTGATTATGAACTAGATTATTTTAATGTACTCGACTGAAAAAAGGACCTTATAGGCAGCGCTTGACTTTACAAATAGGACAAATATCATAACAAAATTAATAATACAGGTGTAGATTCCAAACTGAAATTCAAGTTTATATTCCTATTACATTTTAAGCACTTTGTTTGATCATGAATGAGGTGTCATTAATAAGAAATAATAATAAATGGTAGCAAGTTTATAAATATCGCTTTTATCAGAACGGCTCAAAACGATTTACAGCAGGGGCAAAACGATTTACCCCAGGATTCATTTCAATCCCGCATGAAAAGTGCACAATTTCCACACCCTGGGAAGCATTCCTTGCATTTATCCCGGTCTAAATATTGCGCTGGTAAATTCAAGCATACAATAATTTTCGCTTCCAACCGGGTACCCATTTAGCACCTGGGTGGAGAGTGGCAAGGTATGCAATACGTCTTGCCAAAGGACGGTTTAGACCGCGGTGAGAATCGAACACACGACTCTCCGTTTACAAGGCGGGAGTCAGAACCACTACACCACGACTCTTTACAAAAAAATAGGCCTTCCTGAAAAAAGTCGTGCACAGAGCATGTTTCTCATAAACATAAAATATGAGCGCGAAGCGCGAACTCACTTCTTTCAAACATCAAGGACGAAAAAGAAAAGACCTAAGTATTTTTCGTAAAAAATGAACAGCGTGCACAATCTTCTTATGATTAAACTATTGAAAGTATGAAGCGTGAAATGGACCATTATTTTCTACAAATTGAACTAGCTGAAATGCAGATATTCTCCCCGTCTGCAGGTCTGTCAATTTCTTCACTCTTCTTCCTTTCCCCCTCTTCTTTGGTTACTTCATTTTTCCTATTTTTACGCAGTCAATAGGGCGTAGCGTTCGCATTCGGCCTCCTGGAATTGCCCATTTACATTTTCTTACTTAGTCTATTTCAATTGGTACAAGAGGAGGCAAAGGCGATTAGACACTGGATTCTGTTTGTATATCTATCTAATACTGGGAGGGGTAAGCCAGCAGCAGGGAGAGGAGGGCCGCATCAGCACGGCACCCCTTTTTCTTTTCCACCATATCATTTTTTTAAGTTTCCCTTTCCATTTCACTTATTTTTCTTCTGTTTGTATTTTTTTAAAGGGGGAGCAAGACCACCTCACCCCTTGATCCGCATGTGCCTGTCGAATGCAATTTGCATCCTAACTTCCTGTATTCTTCCTCTGTTGTAATATATGATTATGTATTAAATTGTAGAAAAATTATAAGAAAGTAATGTTATAAAGAGAGCCCCGACTTTGCTATGAACATATGCAGTCTTTTTAAAGTTACCTTAGTTGAAAAAAATCAAGATCCGAGATAATTTATTGTTATGTATAAAATTGCACAAAATCTGCTTTCAAAAAGTGAATACTACATTACACCGCTAACACACTATCCTTTATCCTCCATATTTGAACTATCAAATAATGCGAGCGCGAAGCGCGAGCTGAACATTTTTTACATTCCTACCTAAATACTGGGCATTCTAAGCACCTTTTAAAAACATGAACAGGAAAGGAGTATGACTATACACTTGATGTGAGCGCGAAGCGCGAGCCGAAACGAAATTCGACATATCACGTTTTGTAAATCAGAAAAAGGATGGATAATTGGATAGATGGATAATATTCCTACATTAATAATATTTGGTAATCTAATCTGAAACAGGCACAAGATTCGTATCTAAATAAACATGCGTGCGTGTGTTTAGATCCGGACCTAGAATCTGGAACTTCCAATTACATTCTTTATTATAATATCAATAATAAGAGCGCGAAGATGGAGCTAAATATATTTGATTTTCAGATCTAAAAGAAAAGTATTTAAGCGCAGTTACGAATTGGATATTGATCTCGCTTAATGATGCGAGTGCGAAGCTCAAGTTTATATTTTTATCATTACATATATTTTGAGTAGCAACCGGGACATTTTAAGGTCATTTTTTGTCTTCAAATGACTATGATGACTATCTTCCTAAGCGAGATATGAAACTTGTCGATATTCCATTCTGAAAAAAAAAAACGGACAATGATTATTAGGAAATCATGAAAATATTGTTACATGACTTATTAATCAAATGAGGGCTCGAAATTGATATTAAGGTCAGATAACTGGACATTTTGTAATCATGAATAGGATACATGGGTTGATATATTTTTAACAAAAATAATGCGAGCGCAAACTGTGAGCCGAAAATTTTAATAAACTGTCATAAAAGAGGAATTTAACATAATTTTTTACAATTGATACAGGTATACATAACTCCCCAATCAAAATGCAAGCGAGAAGCTTTAGCTGATACTATTCACAATCAGACCATCCTAAAAAGGGATATTTAAAAAAAAATATGGAATACACGAAGAGAATAGTTTTTTGACAAATCAAATAATGCTAGCGCGCAGCGCGAGCGGAAAATGTTCATATTTAGACCATAAAATATAGTCATCTTATAGAAAACTATAAAATCTATTTGTAAATCAAACAAATTGAAAACTTAATTTCTGAGAAATGTTTTGTATATTTACTTCAAAACTTGATCTTTTAAGCTCTATAAGTCTATTGAGCAAGTTATACATCTCACAGATTAGGCAATGCGGGCACAAAGCGTGAGCGAAAATTTAACATAGTGACATGAAATCCCCCCCCCCCCCCCCATCTTATATAATTCACTCGTCTTTCTCCTCTTGTTTTTCCTGTTCGTTTTCTCTTCTCTTTTCCCTTCTGGTTCTTTACCCTCTCTTTCCATTTTTTTATTTTTGTTCTCTTTCCAAATATTGGGGAGGGGGCATTTGATATCAAATGCCCCCCTTCCAAAAAGTGAGGGGACGCGTCGCCCCTGTCCCCCTGGGATGTCCACCAATGTATGCAATTTGATTTGAAATAAAAGAAAATCCTATACAGTCTTTGTAGTCGAAGAAAACCAAAATAACACCCCTAAATTCATAAAAAAAAATACATGGATGATAATTTTCATGGAGTATTCGCAAGTTGTCCGATTGTCCTAGTCCTTGAATTTACCACTCGTGACGTTGTCCTAAATGTCTCCGGTTCTGTCCTAATACGATCTGCATGCTGTCCGCACCGAACGCCGACAAATTTATTTAGATAATCTTGTCCTAGGACAGTCCCAGGAGTGACCTACGACAATACGCAGACAGTCCTGGTTGTGTCCTAGGACAAGATCATTTGCATAATCTTTTACGGAATTTGGTTGCGGACAGCATGCCGAAATGACAAAAGTTGCTTCCGCAACCCTTCCTGGTCTTGTCCGCGCCCTAGTGGAAAACCGCCTTTATCGGTAAGATTTTTCTGCTCATCAAATAAAGACATAAGACGGCTAATCTCTTGGGCTTGACTTCTATTAACCGATTCCAGATCCATTATCCTGGTTTGTTGTTCATCTAGCCTATCGAACAATGTAGCAAACTCCTTATGAACTACATTTGTTATTGTAGAATGAATAGACTTGTGAAGTTCTTTGTTTTCCTTTTGGACGCGGGAAAACATATCATCAAGACATGCATCAGGACGTACTTCAATATGTAATCAACAAAACTAGTATACAATAATGGAGGATGACGAAAGATGAGCTTTAAGGGACATTTCGGGCAGAAAACTATTCTATCTACACAGACAGAGCAAAATTCGACAAGCAAAATGCATATAAAATCACATCAAAACCAGACAATAAACAACAATGCTACTGAATTTCAAAGTTCAGTAACACCCCCTTGAAAGCAGTCAAATGCAAGTCACCAATACAAGTCTACAAGGGAATATCAAAAGAAATGTTGAATATCAATTATCAATAATCTTCTCGTTCGGTCGTTGCCCTCCCTTGTACACAATGCCCTCTCATAATGAACATTAATTAATAATGCTTTTACATGCATGTGAAAAAAAAACCCAGCAGACTTGGTCGCTACGCTCGATTGGCATCATATTTTTTCCGGGATTAACGCCTTTTCACTGCCCCAGTCGTAAAAAGAAATAAATGCTTCTGATTTCAAGCAATGTATTGTTTGCAGAAAAGAGAAATTATCAAATGAAAGGAAATATTGCCAAATCAAAAGCTTGCTATAAAATTGATCAAGGAATATTAAGTTCATTATCTGCTCTTCCCATCTCTTGCACTATCTTTCTCACTCCCCCTTATTTTCTGTTTCGTCTTTATTTCTTTCACACTTTTTCTCTCTCTCCATTTACCTCTCTCTCTTCCTTTATCTCTCTATATTCCTTGCCTCTCTTACACCCCCTTATTGTTCTATCCTCCTTTTGCTCTAACTGTTGTACCACGCTCACTCTCCAGATAAATTGTAAAAACTGAACTTTCCAACAAAAGTGTTTTAGTTCGCTGCCCATTAAAGAAAAGATCACTCATTTTAAATTGAAATATAACCTCAGGACAACAAACTTTTATGTGTTTGCTAACAATTTTCTCAGCTTGTCCCCATTTTATCTAATCATTAAATGGCATCCAATTAAATACAGAGATCTAAACCTCTTATGATCAATCAAGAAAAAAATCTTGGTACTCGCTTCTTGGCCATTGCTTCGACTACAGACTAATTTCATATCGTGCATAGCGCCACCCTTAATGTACATCTGTATGGCCCGTATTCTGAAGTTGGGTTTAACTTAAACTCTGGTATAAAGTTGTGGTTAAGTATGGATAGCCAATTGTTACATAAATCACTATCAGTAGAGATATCATATTTTAAGCTAATTTGGCTCACAAATCATTCATAATTGTCTAGGAGGTATGGATAGATGATTGTCTTCACCATCGATGAATCAGGAAAGAGCATGGTAAATACAAAAAACATACAACTTAATAAAAAATTGACACTTTTGGCTTCCCATATTTATAGCACAGAGTTAGACAATGGTCTAAGTTAAACCTGACTATAGAATACGGGCCTACAGTAAAATCAGACATACAACTAACTGAAATTTTCATCAAAATCGGACACAGAATGATAACATCATAACATTCTAAACTTTGGTAAAACAATCCTAGGCACGTGTTCATCAATATGAATATACAATGAAAAAGCTAATCTAATGATGTCATTCCATTACATATTTTTGTATTATACCATATAAATTATATTTATTCCCCTTTTACTCCAAAATAAAAAAATCGGATTACCTACTGGTTAAACGTGTTAGAAAATAATAAATGTAACCTACTTTCGTACAAAGAGGATATAACAGAAAAAAGGAAAGTGGGGACATTATACATCATCAGCCTACTTATTACATATTCATGATAATTGTTTTCACACAAAAAATGCTACACTTTAAATTTCAATAACGTCGTTGTTTGTTATCAGATTTCAATGGACTTTTCAACCTTTTGCTCGGTGAAATTTATTCTATTTATTTAGATGAATAATTTCAGACCGGAATATCCAATTGACACTGTAATCAATGGAAACGTCTATGATACTTGCAAAGTAGTCAAGAAATAAGTAGGCTACAGTTTGGACAGAGCTTGGACTTGTATGCAACGTGTTCTCCGCCCACCATATAGGGTCGTTTATGATTGATTCCCGTTTTCACCAAAGTTGTCGTATTTATCGCTAAGAATTTAATTGTGATCATCTTCTGGTGAAATTCAATTATCCGCATCATTACACTTCATTATGATGATTATACCATTTAAATGTCCATCAAATCGCAAAAGCAATTTTCGATTTCCGTTTATATTTCGGACACATAACAAATATTATTCCGCAAATTATCAAAAGCAAGTTGAAGTTCGTGTGTGAAGTTCAACAAAAAGTACATAGAGAAGTCCGCTCACTTTCAAGAAGAAGTTAAATGGTCTTCGATCCTGTATAAAATCAAGTTAGGAAAATATTTATTTAAGAAATCGTAGGCGGAACTAACTTTGTATTTGAAGGAAATGGAAATATGTTTTGAATCCTAACTACCGTGCGGGTTGGAGCGACAAATTGGACTAATTTATCCCCGCCCGTCTGTTGAATAGCTATTATCGTCCATAATTGGGTAGTGTTTGAAATGTTTCACCCCTAGGCGTGGTGACAAATTATTGGCTATTAAAATCATTAATATGATATTTTCTCTGTTTTCCCCTCAGGCACTTCTGTTTATCGTCACTTCAACTCTCTCGGTTGTGGATATAGCAGCACTTACGATAGTTCTTTAAATACATCGAGAGTCAATTCCTCATCTTTGAAGTAGGAGAAAAAACTTGAATTTTGTGAAAATCGGATTCAAAGGGATATTTGTTAGCTATCTGTGATTGATGCGTTCCAAACTCTGGAACTTTAAGCGAAGTAAAATTCTAAAAACAAATATAAAAAGACTCAACCATGGAGAACGATCCAAACACATTTTCTATTCGGTTAGTGAAGAGACCGCCGCATGGCCTCGGATTCTTGGTGAGGAAGAGAAAGTGCAATCCGCCTGTTCTGATTTCGGATTTGATATCCGGAGGAGTGGCTGAGAATTCGGGGCTCGTACGGATAGGGGATATACTTCTTGCGGTTAACGGCGTTCAACTTACAGATGTGCCTTATAATACTGCACTTGAGGTACTTCGAAGCGTTCCTATGGACACGCCTTGTGTGATCGTTTTGAAAGGTCCTGAAGGTTACCGCACTCGACTGGAAACCGTCATGTCACCGGATGGTGCCGTTAATATTGTACGGATAACCGAACCGGAACAGACAGATGAAACACCAAACAAGACGTCACCGGGTATCGGACCCAAAAAGCAGCGGCGATCTAGTCGAGACAGTTCAAGGAGTCCCACACGTGCCCCTTCTTCGACATGGCCTCGCAATGCACATTTACCAAATTATGAAAACACCATCTACAACCAAGCTCAACTCCATAACGGCATCATCGTACATGGGAGCCATCAACCACCTCGACCACGGACTCATACACCGGACAATAGTCCTTATCGCTATGGGAGTCCTGCGCGTAGATCGCGACGTGATCGAGATAGTAGTAGATCTCCTGCTCGAGGTAGTCTACCGACAAGCCCCGTTCGGAATTTCAGCTATCGTGAACCATCCCCTTGCTACTGCAACCGCCATGGTATCCCTGAATATCAAAACGTGTTTGCATGGAACGGCACCTACCCTCGTGATGTCTACCAGCTGAAGATCATGCAACAACAACAGCAACAGCCACATGAAGAATTTTACTACGACAGTCCCCGCACATCTGTAGACTACGACTTAGACGGAGAACGTGCGCGTAATCAGGGAATGTCCCTGATTGAGGAATCACACGAATATCAATCCGAAAGTAAAGGCATCCAATGTCCCGAGAGGATCATCACGGTCAGGAGTCCGGGTTTTTCATCCCCAGAAAAAGAAACGAGAGAGATTTACGTCAACTTTGCAAACGGATCACGTGACCATAACGAGGTCAAAAGCGAGTTCCATTCAGAATCAGAGCCTGCGGGGGTGCAGCGAAGCAAGACAGAAGTACACGACCGACAGGAGTTTAGTCAACAAACACCGCCCGAAGAAGGAACACCACTAAACGCGAACTTGCTCAAAGAACCACTCGTGAACGGCATTGGTCCGAGTAACAATAGCATCAACGGTACCATTACCCCTGATAGCAAGAACTTGAGGGTTAACGGGACTTTAGTTAACGGGATAGCAGACGGTATGGGAGCGGGGTGTTCGGCGAATGGGGTTGTATCTGTGCCTGAGGGGGTTAAACAGGCCGGGAGCTATTCTATCAACAAGAACGCTTCTACCCCAATTAAGCAGAACAGAACAAATCATATCAATATCAACGGCAAATCGAACGGCGTTCTCATAGAACCAACTCCAGTTCATAATGTCTCCACCAGTGAAATATCAATCCAAACAGATCCAATACCATCTCCTCAGGAGAATAATTCTTCCAATAAGAACACAGAATCAAAGCAGAATGGAGGAAGTCCACCACCAAGCAACGGTCCTACAATAGCAGGTCCTGTCTGTCCTTTCACCAAGAAACAGGCCAAATACGTCAGACTTCATAATGTCGCAGATGGAAAGCAGTTTACAGATACCTTGCATCAAAAGGCATTCATTGTAAGTATATTATTGTTTTTATATAGATTTTATGATGAAATTCGAATGAGGGTTTGGTTCTCTTGTCCAGTCCAAGATTACCTCAGTTTGTGACCTTACGTAAATGACTGTGTTACGTGTTCCTCTGACCCATTTAAAGTTGGAAGATTAGTCAAGCTTCGGAACCTTCTTTTTTATAACTTTCTTTCTTCGAGTCTGTGCGATAGCAATGTGATCTTTGTCTCTCTGTTAACGCACACAATGCAAAAAAAACGACATCATCAATGAATACAATAATATTCCACTCATCTCATGATTTCTGTGATTGAACACAATTATATTGATTTAGCACAAGAGCAAAAATAGTGTTTAGAATAGGAAACATTGTTTTCTCTACACTGTTAGAAAATTTATCCTTAAAATAAAAGAAGTTCTTGCAGTAGAGTCTCAAGAACACCTGTAATCTTACCAGATTGCGTAATCTTACAGGAAATTGATATTTGGTGTATGGAATCTTACAAACTACCTTGAATAAAACATCCTTTTTACCTTTTTAAGCAGACCTGTTCTGTTAAATTGCAGAAAAATCCTGTTTTATGAATTTACAGAATGATTCTTTTATTTCTTTCTGCAAAATCTTTTATTTTTCTGTAAAATCACGGGTTTTTTTAACAGCGTATATGTTCCGTTTCACAATAAGTTTGTTAATAAAAGATAACTTTGCTGGCATTGTGGTTTGACATCCATTTTTGACATTTTGTCCGAAAACAACCTTTTTTCAATTGAATTAAAGGACAAGTGCACCCTAACAAAAAGTTGATTTGAATAAAAAGAGGAAAGTTCAACAAGTATAAGACAGAAAATTCCATAAAAATTGGAAGTAAAATAAGAAACATTTTAAAGTCAAATTCTTATTTCCAGGACACTATCAAATTAAAACATGCAACATTTCCCTTCAACGTGGAATAGATAGATCCATGATAATTCTCAAATTGAGTACTGTAGTTCTCACTGTAGTATCAACTTCCTGTGTCTATTGCCTTTTAAACTTTTTTCCCTACAGCACAAATGAATATTCATGTATGGGAATCAACAATTGTTATTCAAAAACATCACCGGCGATATCGAAAAGAATGAAAGAAATACATGTATTTTTGAGAAAAAAAATTACAGCAACAACATCCGAATTTATTTTTTTAAAATGTGAATAAAATAGATAGAAAATAGATGTTTAAACACATAAACAAATATATTTCTAAACGCATATATTGTATAGCATCAACCTGTTCACGGCATATAACCCCCCCCCCCGCAAAAAAATGAATAACAAAATAATAATAATAACATTTAAATTTCAAAAGAAAGATGGAATGAAATAATAAAAATTTCAGCAACAACATCCGAATTTATTTTTTTAAAATGTGAATAAAATAGATAGAAAATAGATGTTTAAACACATAAACAAATATATTTCTAAACGCATATATTGTATAGCATCAACCTGTTCACGGCATATAACCCCCCCCCCCCCGCAAAAAAATGAATAACAAAATAATAATAATAACATTTAAATTTCAAAAGAAAGATGGAATGAAATAATATATAATAAGATAAAATAAAATAGAAAATAAATTTATCAAAGAATGAAATAGATAAATAAAATAAAACTTTAAAAAGGGGGTAAAGAAAAGAAGAAAATAAAATGTCGTGACAGTCACGGCACACCTCAATTTGAGCTGCACTCTCGAGGAAAAAAAATATAGTGCTAACGACTCCTAAACTAAACAAATTTTTTTGTGAATAGAAATTAATATCACTAAAGCTTGGTTGGGAATTGTGATTTAGATAGATATAGGGGTTATACAAGAAATCATAAAAACTGAATAGAATCGGCAGAATCAATGATTTCTACCAATATTTTTCACGCAAGGATTAAGTTTTTCAATGCACAAAAAATGCATCGGACGTAGTTTAACATCTCGGCTTGCTTTTTTGGGGTACCTTTCGCCGACGATGGACAACTATCATGACTATAATGACGATAGGTAACAATTTCGAATGAGCGTCCCACCTTCTCTCTCCAACGTTCTCTGCCCATTGGCGGCGGAAGGAAAAAAATTTTGGGGGTGTCTACCTGAAATTTTGGGATGGACACATGTAAAAAATTGGACAAGTGCTCCAAAAAACTTTGACAAGCAAAAAAAAAAAAAAAAAAAATTTAGGGGGGGACACTTCCCCCCCGCTTCCGCCGCCTATGTCTCTGCCCCCCCCCTCTCTCTCTCTCTCTCTCTTTAACAATTTACGCATTGATTTATTCGTTTATTATCAAAATTATTTCTCCCTGTCTCTGTACACGATTGTTAGTAAAAGTGTAGAAATTAACAGCACAATATGCAAACTTATCGTTTAGATAAATGAATTTCAGAAATATAATATGTACATACCTAATTACATACACGAATGAAGAGAAAATACACTTTGCGAAGAAAAAATAAAATGAATGAATTTGTAAGGAAATTGAAAATATATATAGTTTTTTATCAAATCAATGTACATACATATTTTGTTAAACATATAATATTTTTTTCTTTATTCTTTATTTTTGTTATTCTATTTTTTCTTAATTATTCCTTTGGCGCTTCCCTTCTGCAGGGAATATAGGTAACTCTAGTGTCCCAAAGGTTTAGATTTTCTTAAATATATTACGAGAAAACATCAGAGTGATAGAGATTTGCGTTTATACAATATGTGATTTTAATATTGTGACCTGGCTGCGATAGATGTATTATTTACAAGTAAAATATAAAAATTAAGAAAAAAAATATGGAATAGAAGATAGGCCCTATAGGCCTAGGCTAAATTCGAATTTGTTTCCAACCATCATAACAATCACAGGTTTGACATAACAAGAAATCGTAGATCAGAAGCAAGAACAAAATCTGTTTAGTTTTCACTACCATCCCTACTTTCGATATCACTCTTTTTATTCCACCCTTTTTTTCCCCGCGTCCGCCTCGCCTCATGAACTGGAGTTCGTGGGTTCGATCCTCGGGATAGTCATTCCATAAACTTGTAAAAATGGGACCTTCTGCCTTTTTGCTAAGAGCTCAACATTTAGATTGGAGAAAGGTAATAAGGTAGAGCAATTTTCTAACTAAAGTGGCTAACCTGGGTAAATAGAATTTTATTATTATCATTTATTCTCGAATTCGAAGATAGTCCGTGCATTTGTGCCTATTATGTATGCGTGAGAACGCTTGTAGTATTCGGAACTTTTATAATGCACGTGAGCTATTGTAATCAAAATAGTTTGAAAACGACTTAAAACATACCGATATATTCATATCTTTTTTATTTGAATAGGAACAACAACAAAACATCAGCTACACCATAATCTGTGATGATAGCCCTCGCCATGCTTGCTAGTATAATGATCATGTAACGAGTGCAAAGTCAATCAATCTAGTACGACCTTTGCTGACCGGTCACCAACACTGACCTAAAAGTGACATTTCTATTCATTTTAATAGTGGGTATGAATTCACAATGATTTCATTGCTATATAATTGATGACCTACTTTCAAGCAGAAATGGAAGAGCCCTTTTCATGAGATCCATATCAAAGTGCTTTACACTGTACAAAATTTGAAATATATAAACAAAATTGAATTATAAATTATATAACACAAAATTAAAAATATCAAGGTCTGCTGCACCTTAACATATTCAACCATGCAAGGATATTGTCCTCTTTATAATAAACCTTATAATAAAGCGTAAGTCGGCAACTCTAGCGTATATGCGTTGCGGGACGGTTTACTAAATAAAAAAAAAATCTGTGTTTAATCAAATAACACACGGTCTATTTGGGACTTTTATCCTTGATTTGAAATTGAACTCAAATTTCTTTTAACAAATCATCGTTATGTCACACTGATCTCTTTTAACAATGACGGTAAACATGGTAAAGTGGCCTCTCAGAAATATTCGTATTGTCTAATAAGGCCAATAATTGACAATTAATATGTGTTAAACCTGTTGGATATCTTTTTCTCTTTCTATCCAACCTTAACTGTCTGGTCCCCATTCTTACTGTATGTCTTCTGTAATGTTAGGTCATTAACTTGTTTATCGTTGCCTAGAAACACACGTTAGCCAGATCCGATCTGTTCGTCGCAAGTTCAACCCGTCTTGTGTCCATAGATAGGGGCATCGTTTCCATTTCCAATTATTTCAATGCCCTACCAGTGTACACCACTTTGCGCACAAAAGGTTCCTGCACACATTGTAAATGTAGCCCCCCCCCCCTATCAAAAAGGGTGATCGAGTGCAATGGGGACATTATTAAGACGTTACACTCAAACACGAAGATTCGCACACGCCAAAAGAGGAAAAACAAACAGAAATGTCGAGTTTGTCCAAGAGATCAAAAGACTTGATATCTTCATTCCTAAATTGTTGACAGATTTTCTTCAAGTGTTTTGTGTGGCGGGATTTCTAGTATTTCATAAGACATGCATGATCAGTTCTCCATTAAAGAAAATGAAGGTTAAGTTTCAATCATGGTCTAAAAATTGTGTTCAGAACCAACACTGATCAATGTCATATGTTCGATACGGAAAGGACAGGAAAGCCTGGCACGGAGCATTAGTAATTATTAAATAGTAAATAAATAAACAGTAATTATTAAATAGTCATGCTAGTTATCAACATCATACAAACAGTTTTTTTTAATCATAGAGGCCCCAATTTTTACCAAACACACAAAAAAATAAAGGTTCAAAATTGAACCCCGAAAGGTTGATGCAAAATCAGCACCCTATGGGTTCAAAAATTGAACCCATGATTTGGATTAAAAAATTGAACCCTGCGGTTGTGGTCCATTTTTGCACCCTACGGGTTCAAAACTACACCCCCAGGGGTTCAATTTAAAATTTGATGTGCAGTTTTGAACCCGCAGGGTGCAAAAATGAACCCCAACCGCAGGGTTCAATATTTAAACCCCAAATCATGGGTTCAATTTTTGCACCCATAGTGTGCTTATTTTGCATCAACCTTTCGGGGTTCAATTTTGAACCTTTATTTCTTAGTGTGAACTTGATAATGATGAATTTAATCAGAAAGCAACTTGTAGCCGTTTTCTTTGCAATATTTGAAGGCTTATTAGATTGAAAGAGCACGATTTCACATTCGGCTTCAGAAAGTTTTTTTTTATTTATCTTTTTTATAAACATTCTTCATCAAAATACATCGATTGTGTTTTAATTAATCTCGAGATTGATTGATTTTTATTTATTTCTGCATTCAAGATAAATATGCAACTTAATATCTACAAAGGTGATACATTTAGGTTTTTCAAAACAATAAAACAATAGTCATAGTGAAAAAAAAAATATATATATAATAAGAATTATTCAATTGAAAGAAAATATCAGTTTAAACGAATGCAGGGGACCGCCATCGTGAGCGGTTAAGCTTGAAAATGATGGCGGCCTCGTAAAAATGGTTCATAAATGTCTTTCTTCATTGATCAAGTAGGTGCCATGCAGGTGCAGTTGATAGAGTTCAAAGTTTTAATTTATGATCATATTATATAGCAAATAATTCGATATAATATGTGATATACTTATGAGTCGCTTAAAATTACGCATAGAATTAGGAAATTTGAGACAAAATATTCCCGTATTTTACTTAATCAATATTATTTTTTTATTTTTTTTGGGGGGGGATCTTTTCGGAATTTATCCCTATTGAAACATTGGACGGTACATCAAAGCGTTCATCGTCGATAGTTCGCAAAATAAGCTTGAAAATATTCGAACTACTCGCTTCGCTCGAGTGAGCTGTAATCTTTTTATTTTTGTAAACATGTTTTGTCATTATTGAAATGTGAAATCTCGCACCATTTCCTAAACACGATTTCACATTCGGTTTCAGCAAGTTTTTTTTATTTATCTTTTTTATAAACATTCTTCATCAAAATACATCGATTGTGTTTTAATTAATCTCGAGATTGATTTTTATTTATTTCTGCATTCAAGATAAATATGCAACTTAACATCTACAAAGGAGATACATTTAGATTTTTCAAAACAATAAAACAATAGTCATAGTGAATATATATATATATATATATAATAAGAATTATTCAATTGAAAGAAAATCTCAGTTTAAACGAATGCAGGAGACCGCCATCGTGAGTGGTTAAGCTTGAAAATGATGGCGGCCTCGTTCATAAATGGTTCATAAATGTCTTCATTAATCAACATGATCAAGTAGGTGCAATGCAGGTGCAGTTGATAGAGTTCAAAGATTTAATTTGTGATCATATCATATAGCAAATAATTCGATTTGATATGTGATAGACTTATGAATCGCTTAAAATTACGCATAAAATGTGGAAAATGGAGACAAAATATTCCCGTATTTTACTTAATCAATATCATTTTGGGGGGGGGGGTCTTTTCGGAATTTATCCCTTTTGAAACATTGGACGGTACATCAAAGCGTTCATCATCGATTGTTCGCAAAATAAGCTTGAAAATATTCGAACTACTCGCTTCGCTCAAGTGAGCTGCTCTTTTTATTTTTGTAAACATGTTTCGTCATTATTGAAATGTGAAATCTCGCACCATTTCCTAAACATTATCGGTAAAATATTTCATTAGATATGCTCACTTGGCTGTCTTTTTGATACAGGAATTTCGGAACTTTTGATGATTTAATTGTCATGATTGTGGAAGAATGTCCAAAAAGCCCCATGATTACGTGCGTCTGAGCGCGTGAGCAGGCAGATATCTCCAAGGGTTCCGTGTTCCTCCAAGTGGTATTGGTTCTGATCTTTTTGTTGATCCTTACTTACTATAAGCTTGTTTGTCGTCATCATTTAGAACATTGTTGACCCGGTCTTCCGCATAGCCCCCAAAATACCCATCCTGAAGGGTTTATAAACATCATTCTACGTCATACTTTCTTGATTTACACCTGGAGAAATCAAAAAGACTTTCAATTGAATTCATTGACTGCAAAGTTGTAATTGTCTAAGATAGTGTAATCTAGCCACCACATTATTTGTTTTAGAGATTTTTTGGACAAGTATTTCGGAAGAGACTTACATTAGAATTCCGAAAAGTTGTTCGTCATGATGAATGGATTTAATAGAATCATCACAATTTACCTTAAATATCAATTAGTTTTGTGATAAAATGAATAAAAAAATAATCTAATAGGCCTATGCATGGGAAAAGCTGACCATATCCTACTACTTTTCAACCTTTGGATTAAGATCATTGATTTCTTTGTACACTGAAAAAATATATTGATTATCTTTTGATTTGTGCCGAAACGGCAGAGTAACAAACTTGCCAAAATGTTAAAGCCAAAAGGGAAGGGGAAAAGAGGAATTACAAAATGAGTAGCATGAAAATTTCTGTTTCATTATTACGTCAGAGCATGGACCTTCTAGCAGGGGCGGAAATCTTTCCCAAAAGGTAAGGGGGACAAGGAGCTGGAAAATTTGAAAAAAAGGATATCACCCAAAATTTCAGGTCTATTCGACGAAAATAGAATTGACATGCAAAAAAAAGGTTATCAGGCAAAAGTAAGGTCAGATCGTCCTAAAATACATATTTTATATCGATTTTGAATGAAGAATTTCTTACCGTCATAAAAGACCCAAAATAGTAGGGCATTTGATATTTGTCCCCTACTATTTTGAGTAGGGGGACATGTACCCCCTGTTCCCCCTTGGGATTTCCGCCCATGCCTACTAGGTCCATGGTCAGAGTCACGTGGTATTAAAAATCGAAATAACTTCCATCTCTCTCTCCCTCTCTCTTCGGGATTTCCCCAACAGTGTTATTTGATTGAAGACAATATGACTCACCATGAGATTATTAAATATCATCTTTCAAAGTTCTCTGTGTTTAAATGAAATGAAAATCTGATCAGAAGATCACGTACTAGGATAACTCGTTAAAGGATATAACCGCATTCTTGTCATCTGACTCGGAATTACGAAATTTTGCGATTACCTTAAGAGGATTTTGTTCTAGATATTCATATAAGTTTACTCCGCTTGTGATCAAGTTCTTATACAGAATAAATTTGAATATACCAGTAAGGAACTGTGAACCTATAAGTTGGAACAGCAAAAACTGACGAAGGTAAAACACATATTCACAGAAGAAAAAAGATACGAAACACTTGCCCTGCTTACATTTAGTGGAACTGGAGAGGTGGGTGTCGCGGGGCAAGATGTTGATATCATTATCTGTCATGAATGCAATCCTTTTCATATGAGCAAGAACTATACATACGGTCCAATACCATATATAAGCAAAACTAAATGTGATTTAACATAACGAGTGCATTTTTTTCCAAAGTGATTGCATCAGAGTTCCGTAACCAACTAAGGGCTATTTCACGAATCTAATAATAAAAGTACCGCATTTGATGAAACTAAATATAATTCTCGATCATATTTGATCTTGTATGGTCAAGATTTTAAAAAATGCAAATTTATTTTCAAAATTTCATTTTAATGGCTACACTTTTTAATACAGACAAACCTAAACATTAGTGGCCATTTGTCGTTCGTAAAGTGACGAAGAACTTAGATCGGTACACAGTGATCTTTGTATCAAAAACGCTTCACCACTTCTAAATTATTTTCTTTAACGGTTTCAATTTGAAAATTTGAATGTTACACCCAGTCGCTTCCAACATTGCAAGTTCATGACAATAAGCATGATAAGATAGTTTTCTCGAGTCCCCTTGAGGCAATATGAAACTGGAATAAACGTGTAGATATTATTTATGTCAGAGGAAACGTCCATGAAAAATTCCATCGTCTTGTTCTCCAATTTCATTTTTAATTCTTCTTATTTTTACTCGTGGACAAATATATAATAGCAACTCTTTCATCAGAGTCATAGCGATGAAAGTTACGTGTCATTATTCTTGCACCCGGGAGACACAGTTGACCTAAAAACAATATTCAAAACTTGATATTATTCTCTGCATATACTGTAATAACCTCAAAAGATTCATATCAAATCTTGATTTTAGAATGTAGTGTTTAATTCTAATCCGCCACATCCGATCAACATCTTGCTCTAAATATGTCTTCCGAGCTCTTTGATTTACTTGTTGATTTCCCACCCCAAAAGAAATGAAATTCAGGAATACGAATTATACCCCTATATTCCTCGAAAGTATTGTAAAACAACGAAAATAGAATATTAACAGTGTTTTCTCGTATTCTCAACCACATCCCACAAACTCGAAAGAAAGTTCATGTTTGATTAAAAAATTCCTTGAACGACTTGAACATGTTGAAGGGAGATAAAATTCGAAGATATATGGTGTCTATCTATCGTTATTTCCGTGTTTTGATAACTTTTAAACGTTATTGTTCAAAGCAGTAACCCAGTTATCGAAGAATATGTTATCCCATTCCATGTATTAAATCATTTTAATGTCTTGATGCAATTTTTTGGCAGAAGGATGACATGACATACACAATCATGGATATTACATTCCGCTTTGGCAAGCAATTGAAAAGTAACCTAAATTGGATTGTTTGTCTTATTGTTGTTTCGCTTATGAGCGCATAATATACCGTAAAATTCCTTCACAATAAATAGTTATTTAGCTTTATTTCAACAGGGTAGCCCCATCAGTAATTTAAATACTATTTTACAAGACGGCCCTGCATAATATAAACACATAGAATTACTCATAGTAAAATAAACAAAACCAATTGCAATCTCTGCTAGTCAAACTCCGTTAAGAAAATCTTATAAGAACAAAATTTTTAAGAAAAAAAAACATTGCATCGAGAAAAGAATGTGTAGAAAATCATAATGAATATCTTTACAAAGAAAATCCTGGTAAATAATGGGTGGAATAAGTTGGTCATAAATGAAGTGTACACTATAGACGTTGGAGCATAGCCGATTACAATGTGTAGAAAAAGACACACACACAAAGTTGACTTTCAGACAGAGATCAATACTTCGATCAGCCCTTAAGAATAATTTCCTTAGTTCTCCACTGTACTGTAAGAAAGCTTTTGTAAAACCTTGCCTTGAAATTTGATAAATAGGGAACATGGACATTCCTTGGGTAAAACTTTTACGAAAAGCAACACTGATTGAAATCTACCTGCTGCCAACATTATTTTACTCCGTAAACCGTTATCGAACGTACTCGTTTTAGAGTGACAATATAGCTTTTCGGATGATCAACCACCAGCTCCTTCGAGTGTTCAATCCGGTCACAAAATGATATTAAATGTTTTATTTTGACATTCAACTCCCAATTAAGCAAGAAAAGAGGGAATATAAGAAATTTGCATTAAGTACCACATTTCTTTTGTTGGAGGGGGGGGGGGTGAGACAAGCCCGGAGAACTACCCATGAGGCTTTTCCGATTCTCGAGTAGGCCTTTTCGCCTTCGGTGGGAGCAAAGTGGCCCAGCCGAGTCGTAAATTCATATAGTTATCAAGGAAAAGTCACTTTGGTGTCATGAATTATTGGCAAACTAATCTAGGGTTCACATGGAATTGAGAAATAAGAGTTGGCTCTCAAGAGTCACTGTTTCATATGTAACAATATTTTGTACAAAGGTCGCTTCTTCAAACCGTTGTGATCAATTGTATTATGAAGAACATTTTTCCATGAAGGTAATATCACAGAAGATAATTATTGTAAGAAGCATAATGTGAACGATTCTGCTCTATCGCTGTCTCTCTCTCTCTCTCTCTCTCTCTATCTGCCACACCTCATTAGTTTTGACATAAAACTTAAACAATTTTTTTGTGGTCTAAAACATTTTTTTTTCTTTCTTTGCAATTCACAAATAAAGTTGTAACAGCTGCCGTCTGCAATCATAATCATTGCACTTTTCTGGTAGCCCCAGCAAACAAAACCTGATTTATTTTTTGTTAGGCATACTGGATATGAAATGGAGTAGGAAATGGAATAAATAAATTGTATTGAAAATAGTAATAATTAAGTTATATGAGATGAAACAAAATCTAAGTCAAATATTTTATGATAAAAATCATGAATATTGCACTTCTTTCACGTCTTTAGTCCCGATGTTTTACTTATCTTGATTTTCCTTGAAATCGATAGAATAGGTCGCAATGTAAATTTCTTCGCTTTGACGGCTCGATATTCATCCATCATTCTTTTATACTTTCGATTACCCTAGGATCTTCATTGCTCGGAAAAGAAATGCATGGGTTCAATCATGTTTCCTCCTCGAGAAAAAAGAAGGAGCAAGGATGAGCTTACTGTACATGCCACTGACTTCATCAATCAATACTTTACTCATATCAAGAGGTAGGTCTGTCCTTACATTACTCCTCTGTCGCAGTCAAATCCATAACCGTAAACAGCGGAGGCAGCTACCCCCCCCCCCTCCCCACAGAAATTTTGAAAAAGAACTTTTTTACTGCAAACCTTCACAAAATTGAACAAAAGGGTGAAGGCAGTTCTTCAAATTTACTGTAGAAAATGGAAAAGCATCCAAATGATAAGCTCGATCGCTTCGCTCCCCCCCAAAAAAAAATCTGCGTGCGGTCATGATACAATCCCATTAACAAAACAGACCCCTAAACCAATATAATATTATTTGGAATAATAATCCTGGCTCGAATTGGAGTCAGTTTCGGTGGTATGACTGCCAACATAGGGCTTATTAACCTATTAATTTCCATTGCCCGATTCTGAAGCCACTTCAACTTATGGACATGTTTTATCTCTGTGCTGAAATCATGTGATGCCAAAAGTCTGTCACCTACCTGACCACGGTACATTTAATTAATTTTTGTATTTCATTTTTATTATGGTATTACCAGGGCAGATACAGCGGCTCACAAGAAGCGTTTGGCGGCTGTATTGGATTCCATTGAGAAGACTGGTACGTACCAGCTAACTGAGACTGAGCTTATCCTTGGAGCTAAAACCGCGTGGAGGAATGCTCCGAGATGTATTGGAAGAATACAGTGGACTAAACTACAGGTAGAGATTACAAATCACAGATTCAGTTTATTACTACCATCACATTATTGTCAAGTTATAGATTCAAATGCTTTATGTGATTTTTGGCTTAATTTCAACTCATAATCGCCATCAAATTCGGTAAAACTTCGAACCTTTGCAAAATATTCACATTTATTGTGAGAAAGAGAACATGCTACGTTGAAATGTCGCGTAGAAAACTACTTACACACTGTGAATTGGCTGTTCAAAATCCATATTTTATTGTTCGAAACAGAAATCGTGTTTAATTGTTATTTTTGTTATTTCAATTGTTCATAGTAATTTTGCACAATGAACTTCACTTCCTGATATTAAGCAATTACATGCTCCAATTCCGATTGTAAGTTTGTTTATATATAGCTTTGAGTACAATGAAGAGTTGCTTACACTTCTGCGTGCTAATTGTATTCTAGAGTGAGGTGTAAAGGCTTTTTATCATTCCTTGTTGAATGATCATCAATCATCACATTTCTTCTTTCTGTTCTTGCTTGTTTTTAATTTTAAAAAAAATTGTTATTTCTAAACGGTTTACATCTTTTCTTCTTGATAGGTATTTGATGCCCGCAATGCTAGCACGCCCCAGGAAATGTTCCAGGCTATCTGTAATCATATGAGCTATGCCACAAACAAAGGCAATCTCAGGTAAGAACAAACGACACTATCCCTCCCCTTCCCCTCACCTTTCATCTCCCACCTCCCCTCCCACTTCACCCCCCCCCCCGTCCCCTACCCCTCGGTTCATTATGAAGGATGAAACTTTCAGAGAACCTTATTTTCTCGTCTTGAATAAGACCGTGACAAAACACTTGGATTTTTGTCATTGTTTTATGATTTATCATACAATGATATGGATATGTGTTTAGGAATTGAACGAAAACCCCTTTGGCTTAGTCCAGATTTTCTGTTTACTGATTAATATATATATATATATATATATATATATATATATATATATATATATATATATATACTTGCATAGACATTTCACTTCCTTCTGATTACATTGCTTTGTTTGGGCTTTCTCTGAAATGATTCCACCTAAATGAACTTAACGATTTAAGTCCTCTCTTCTTTTCGACCTACCATAATATGACATCTTCAGAGAATAAAAGATAAAAGCATTGAACGAAATCACTGTCTCTTTATATGAATTGAGATGTCATCGTAATATATCATCTCATCTTGACGCAAGAAAAGTTACCTTTCATCCTGGGATTTAGCCGAAGATTTACCCGATATTCTCCCTAAAGTCGGTCCTAATACCTTTCCACCTACGCCTATAGCCAACGTAACGCATTACTCCTGGGATGTCAAAGTATTTGTGGGATTTTCCTTCATGTTTCATGCTAATTTGAAAATATGGAATTCTATTATAATTTATATAAGTTGGCAAACCAAAAACAAAATTAATTTTAAGGGAGTAAAATCTGGAGTTAGTCTGAGAAAGAACAGTCTTCACTCACGAAGGTGTGCTATTCCAAAAGCATTTCGGGTAAAGTTAGAGGAAAATTAGACATTTTTTCAAACCTTTAAATATTTTGAACCTTTTTTTTGTGGGGGGTGTATGGCTCTTATCTGACTCTTATGCATTTGTCAATAATGTCAGAGAATTCTTTCCTCGGCACCAATATCTATCTCAAAATATCGAAACTCCGACCTTCTTCCAAGTTCGGTGCCTCTTTGGGAGTTGCGCAATAACAATTTGACCCCCGTCTTACGACCTGTATGGGGTGATTACCGCGGTCTCAGAATGCAGACTAAGGTCAAAGGTTAAATTTCCATTACCTTGGAATATAAAACTAAAGTCCATGGTCATAGGAGTATCATCTCTTCCACCTGAAAAGGCAAGAGGGTAATAGAGGTTGAGTTTATGGGCTCCCTGTTGATGAACTGTAGTAGCTATACCCGAAGCCTTGAGAGTCGAACTTGACCAGAATTATTTTCAGGGGTCACTGCTCAGTATGACCCTGCAGGTGGTAAATGTGATATACTTGCATGATTTACTGGTCCGAGTTGACCTGTATACAGTCTAATATATGAAGATATTTGCGTATTACGTATAAATTTGAGAAGTCGCAGGAGTGCCTTTCCGATTGAAAAATAGAGATTTGGAATTGGTGGTATATACATGTACTTATAAGCAGAATAGAAAAAAATAAACATTAAAGAGAAATGCCAGTAGTTGCAGTATATAAACACTGATTTCATGAGAACGTCTGTAAAACCAGGCTTAATTGTCAGTATATCATCGAGGATCTAGGTCTGGTACAGTCACATAAACTGAACTTTGTGAAATCTTGAAATCTACGCTGAAAAATATTCACACTGAAGATCACCAACACAAATAATCGCACGTGGGGCAGTGTATTATGATTGCTTTGAATGTCGCGCCCGACACTTGACCTGAATCTTGTGCTTATTTGCTAATTTCTCAGCGATTACACAATTTCTTCCAGAATCATTTGGCACATATTCTTTATTTATATAAACAGACACTTTGGTGGTCATTTCATTGGATTCTGTACGAACTCATTTTGATATCGTATTCGTATTCGTTACAAAAACTTACCTTTAAAGATGAGAGTGAACTCTAATAAAACTAATTCATAGAATTGAGATTTTTTACTATTATGTTCAATTAAAACATTCCAAACTGAAAACAAGCTGTTAAAAAAATCACCCGGAAAAGAAAAAATCCTGTAATACCACTGAGCCCCATTGTTTATATATCTATGACAATCGTTATGATAACCAATGTCCAGCAGACATAGGTCTCTCTCAGTCTGTCTATACTGATCGCAAATCTTGATCATTTATAAAAGCAGCTGAGGTTGAATGTCAAGTTGAAGGTCACATACCGAGAAAAGGCTGGCAGGATCCTTCCCAAATTTACGACAAAATTGATCGTTAAATATACCAATACGACCACACAAAAAGAAAAAAGTCCATTGCCATTCTGTTCCGAAACAAATAGCGCAGATAACACTAGGCTTAGGCCATGCCATTTTACAAATAAGTCAAAGAAAAAAGGTACCGAGGAATGGTAATGTTACTTAAAAATATCTTGGTCTTGCCTAACCCAAGTCAGACGAGTGAAATTCCCCTTTTCCTAGCCGTGCCATACATGCCAAAGGGATCGATAAAAACTAGTCGGTGGATTAGCTTCGCGAACGGACTGAGTCCGAAATGTGGTCTGTTTACATCACAGCGTTCATTCCCTCCCCAATCGGTACGGTTTCGAGTGGTAACCGATGCTGACACCAAAGGGCGCTCTCGATCCCGGTCTCGATCTAGGCTCTGAATAATTTGCGCGCTTATATTGAAGTTGTTTCTATTTCGTTATTCTGGAAGAATGCTGATGATCCCAGCAGTCGTTGAAGATATGATCGACTTGAAAAGGATACGTTTAAAATGCTCCCTTCTTTCCACTCAAATCAAAGACTTTATCAATCACAATTCACATGTCGCACAACATTCGAAGAACGACGGGGCTGGGGAGGGGATAGCGCGCGCTATGACGTAATTTGACAGCTGACGAACGGACCGAGATAGGTTCGAAAGCTTGTGTGCGTTTACATCTACGAATCGGTGGACCGGGGCCGGCCCGATACCTACCAGAGACTACCTCTGGATGTGGTCTCGGGTAGGTTCGCTAAAAGGTGACCCGAGCGGGGGCCCGAGGTAGGTTTGGGATGTTCTGATTTCTTTCCGACCCGAGGTAGGCCCCGGGCCGGCCCGAGGTAGGGAATCTCTCAGATGTAACAGGGACGTCATGGAGTAGGGTCTGCATCAAACCAGACCATGCAGACGAAAGCATATAGATCTCAACCAGGATCGAACAAACCTATCGAATGAAAACCTATATCACCCACCCGAATACCGATCAATCAAAGCTAGATTTATTATTAATATAACTTTGTCAGTTGAGATCAATAACAAAATTAAGTTTATCTGCCAATTTGAATGTTTAGTTGAGTGATTTCCTAATAGTGATTTTTGAAAATCTAATTGCGCACATGAATTTGTAAAATTTACAGAAAGGAAGAGGGTGGGGGGTTCTAGATCTAATCAAGGTGGTAGGATCAATGGGGGTAACGATGCACTCTAAAAACACTGAGTAAAATTTTACCCAATATTGAGTAAAAAGGAATATGCACGTTTGCTAGGTATTTTTGTACCCCATATTGTGCTATTTCAACGCAACATTGAGTAAAATTTACAAAATATTTATCCAACATACATGTTCCCATTTTACCCCAAATTGGGTAAATCCTTTTTTAGAGTGTGGGGGCATAGCGGGTGCAGTAAAATTGTTACAAATATTTCACTAACACTAAAGGGAAATCTGTCAAATAAACAGGCAAAATGTCTCATAAATCTTGATATTTTCCTGGATTCTCAGTGATCAGATTTTCTCCTTATATAACCGGACGTCATTTTTAAAGAATGAAATGGAATTTTTGTTTTTCTTTAATGTATCTTTCTCTGTTTTGATCCTCCGCTTTCTTTGTTTTTATCCTCCGCTCTTCGGATATTAGCGATAAATAGCTGTTATTAGCATTGATGAGATAGTAATGTACTGGGATGAAATCTAGTGAAATATGAACTCTATCGTAGCCATGAGCATATTTTACGTAAGGCCTTAATATATGAAAACAAAAACCTAAGAAAAGCCTTTATTTTGGAGTTCCGCAAGGAAGTTTACTGGGACCTTTAAACTTCTTAATTTACATAGATGATAATCAAAATTGTTCTCGCCTATTTCATTTCATTTTGTTTGTAGATGACTCGAACATAAATGTACATCTGACCCAGATCCAAATGTTCTCTTCGGAACTGCAAATATGGAACCAATAAATATTTCACAAATTTCATTGACAAGAACCTTTTTTTGTAAATAAGATTGTTACGTTTACTGGTACTAAATTCTAGAATTATTAGATGACAACTTAAAAGTACCCCAAAGCTTAAATAACTATAGCTTTAAAAAATGGGAAAAAAGGTTGCTTTCTAAATACTTTTCACCTAAACATTGATCGAATTGCATATACCCCTTTTCTCTTTTATGTCTCTCCCCTCCCACCCCCCATCGCTCTCTCCTTCATTTACTCTTTTACATCAGCTTTTTCATTCTTATTTATGTCCACTGTTATTTAAACAAAAATGTATTTTTTATTTTATTTAATCGCTGCGTGTGTCTTTTGTATTTCTTATCCGTTACCTGTCATATTCTATTTGTCACATTGTACTTGTCTAATTCTGTAGTCACTCTTGACAGTGTTTGGCTAATTTTGTTATTTATTTCATAAAAGAAATAGCATTTATACTAATTGTATTTTGAGAGACCTGATAAATACAAGCCTTGTTTTTTTTAATTTAAGTTCCACCACTTTTGTTTTGTCCGACTTATTGCATTTAATCACTGAATACTTCCTTGTTTTATAGAAAGTCGACATGTTCACCTTTTTTCAACTTTATTTGTTTATCATCTATATTTTATGCTGAATTGTAAAAGAAAACAAGAGTGGACAAAATGATTTCAAATCGACTCAAATTACGTAATAATAAAAGGGCTGATTTTTTACCCTAACTTCGGAGGATCAGGGTAAGTGCTTGTAAAGTAGATCGGCAGTAGCGTTACAATCAGGGTACTAATGGATAATTCGTTTTTCATACCCGTTCAGCGTACAGCGAAAACGGAAAATCAGTACGTGGTTCGGTCTTTGAAAACAAAAAACGAAATCACAGCGTGAAAACCCGTGCTGTGATTTCGTTTTTGTTGCTCAAAAACAGAATATTGAAATCAGAAATGTTTTGGGCTCTCTCTGATTTCTCATTTTATATTTGTGTTTTTATGTATCAAAAACAAAACCAGAACACGATTTTCGCTCTGTGACTTGTGTTTTCATGCATCAAAAACAAAATCAGAACACGCTCTCCGCTCCGTGATTCCGTTTGTAAAAACGAAAACAGCGAAGACGAGATCAGAGACTCCCTTTTCCAGTCCCTGCAACGTGATTTCGTTTTTCGTACAACCTCCAACCTACAGGCATATTAAAGAGCGCCCTCCAGGAGGTGAGGCAAGTTTCAATGGAGGTTTTAATGAACTGTACCGTACACATATTATGTTGAAGCCAGTTTAAAAGGAGGTGAGGCAAGTTTCAATGGAGGTTTTTATAACTGTACTCTAAATTATGTTGAAGCCAATTTAAATGGAGGTGAGGCAGGTTTCAATGGAGCTCGAGTTTTTTAAAAAGAATAAACTGTACCACACATTATGGTGAAGCCACTTTAAAAGGAGGTGAGGCAAGTTTCAATGGAGATTTTTATAACTGTA
Organism: Lytechinus variegatus; assembly: GCF_018143015.1. Lineage (NCBI taxonomy): Eukaryota > Metazoa > Echinodermata > Echinoidea > Temnopleuroida > Toxopneustidae > Lytechinus > Lytechinus variegatus. The sequence continues at coordinate 78,808,375 of NC_054741.1, forward strand.
CTCTAAATTATGGTGAAACCAATTTTAAAGGTGAGGCAAGTTTTAAAGGAAGTTCTTTCTAACCGTACTCCAAATTATGGTGTAGCCAAGTTAAAAGGAGGTGAGGCAAGTTCCAATGGAGTTTGTTATAACTGTACTACAAATGATGGTGAAGCCAATTTAAAAGGAGGTGAGGCAAGTTTCAATGGAGGTTTTTATAACTGTACTACAAATGATGGTGAAGCCAATTTAAAAGGAGGTGAGGCAAGTTTCAATGGAGGTTTTTAAAAAGAATATATTGTACTGCACATGATGGTGAATCCAGTTTAAATGGAGGTGAGGCAGGTTTCAATGGAGGTTTTTAAAAAGAAAAAACTGTACCGGTATATTATGGTGAAACCAATTTTAAAGGAGGTGAGGCAAGTTTTAAAGGAAGTTTTTTAAAAAGAATAAACTGTACCACACATTATGGTGAAGCCAGTTTGAAAGGAGGTGAGGCAAGTTTCAATGGAGGTTTTTTAAAAAGAATAAACTGTACCACACATTATGGTGAAGCCAGTTTAAAAGGAGGTGAGGCAAGTTTCAATGGAGGTTTTTTAAAAAGAATAAACTGTACCACACAAATTCTGTTGAAGCCAGTTTTAAAGGAGGTGAGGCAAGTTTCAATGGAGGTTTTTATAATTGTACTCTAAATTATGGTGAAGCCAATTTAAATGGAGGTGAGGCAGGTTTCAATGGAGCTCAGTTTTTTAAAAAGAATAAACTGTACCACACATTATGGTGAAGCCACTTTAAAAGGAGGTGAGGCAAGTTTCAATGGAGATTTTTATAACTGTACTCTAAATTATGGTGAAACCAATTTTAAAGGAGTTGAGGCAAGTTTTAAAGGAAGTTCTTTCTAACCGTACTCCAAATTATGGTGTAGCCAAGTTAAAAGGAGGTGAGGCAAGTTTCAATGGAGGTTTTTTAAAAAGAATAAACTGTACCACACTTTATGGTGGTCGAAGCCAGTTTAAAAGGAGGTGAGGCTAGTTTCAATGGAGTTTTTTTTTAAAGAATAAACTGTACCACACATATTATGTTGAAGCCAGTTTAAAAGGAAGTGAGGCAAGTTTCAATGGAGGTTTTTTCAAAAGAATAAACTGTACTACACATTATGGTGAAGCCAGTTTAAATGGAGGTGAGGCAAGTTTCAATGGAGGTTTTTTTTAAAGAATAAACTGTACCACACATTATGGTGAAGCCAGTTTGAAAGGAGGTGAGGCAAGTTTCAATGGAGGTTTTTTTTTAAAAGAATAAACTGTACCACACATTATGGTGAAGCCAGTTTTAAAGGAGGTGAGGCAAGTTTAAATGGAGGTTTTTTCAAGAGAATAAACTGTACTACACATTATGGTGAAGCCAGTTTAAATGGAGGTGAGGCAAGTTTCAATGGAGGTTTTTTTTAAAGAATAAACTGTACCACACATTATGGTGAAGCTAGTTTGAAAGGAGGTGAGGCAAGTTTCAATGGAGGTTTTTTTTAAAAGAATAAACTGTACCACACATTATGGTGAAGCCAGTTTAAAAGGAGGTGAGGCAAGTTTCAATGGAGATTTTTAAAAAGAAAAAAACTGTACTGGTATGATGGTGAAACCAATTTTAAAGGAGGTGAGCCAAGTTTTAAAGGAAGTTTTTTATAACCGTACTCCAAATTATGGTGAAGCCAATTTAAAAGGAGGTGAGGCAAGTTTCAATGGACACACTTGAAAAAGCCATCTTGTAGCTTCTTGTCAACTTCTTGATTCACAATCACGCACGTGGTAGTATAAAAAAATGCCTGCACTGTATGTACTGACTCGATGCAAGCGCTGCGTTCACGTGTATAATTATCGTGAAGGGTGCTCTTTAATATTGCCTGTAGCTCATACAAAAAAACCAAATCATGGTGCAGGAAGTGGAACCTCCATTTAAACTGTCTGCACCATAATGTGTGGTACAGTTTATTCCTTTTAAGAAACCTACATTGAAACTTTCCTCACCTCCTTTTCAATTGGCTTCACACTCATGTGTAGTACAGTTATAAAAAACTCCATTGGCACTTGCCTCACCTCCTTTTAAATTGGCTACACCATAATTTGGAGTACGGTTATAAAAAACTTCCTTTAAAACTTGCCTCACCTCCTTTAAAATTGGTTTCACTATAATACCGGTACAGTTCTTTCTTTTTAAACATCTCCATTGAAACTTGCCTCACCTCCTTTTAAACTGGCTTCACCATAATGTGTGGTACAGTTTATTCTTTTTAAAAAACCTCCATTGAAACTTGCCTCACCTCCTTTCAAACTGGCTTCACCATAATTTAGAGTACAGTAATAAAAACCTCCATTAAAACTTGCCTCACCTCCTTTTAAACTGGCTTCAACATAATATGTGTGGTACAGTTTATTCTTTTTAAAAAACCTCCATTGAAACTTGCCTCACCTCCTTTCAAACTGGCTTCACCATAATTTAGAGTACAGTAATAAAAACCTCCATTAAAACTTGCCTCACCTCCTTTTAAACTGGCTTCAACATAATATGTGTGGTACAGTTTATTCTTTTTAAAAAACCTCCATTGAAACTTGCCTCACCTCCTTTCAAACTGGCTTCACCATAATTTAGAGTAGTTATAAAAACCTCCATTAAAACTTGCCTCACCTCCTTTTTTTTAAACTGGCTTCAACATAATATGTGTGGTACAGTTTATTCTTTTTAAAAAACCTCCATTGAAACTTGCCTCACCTCCTTTTAAACTGGCTTCACCATAATGTGTGGTACAGTTTATTCTTTTTAAAAAACCTCCATTGAAACTTGCCTTAGCTGCATTTAAACTGGCTTCACCATAATGTGTACAGTTTATTCTTTTGAAAAAACCTCCATTGAAACTAATTGCCTCAATTCCTTTTATGGCTTCATCATAATGTGTGATACAGTTTATTCTTTTTAAAAAAACTCCATTGAAACCTGCCTCACCTCCATTTAAATCGGCTTCACCATAATTTAGAGTACAATTATAAAAACCTCCATTGAAACCTGCCTCACCTTCATTTAAATTGGCTTCACCATAATTTGTGGTACATGCAGTTTATTCTTTTTAAAAAACCTCCATTGAAACTTGCCTCACCTCCTTTCAAACTGGCTTCACCATAATTTAGAGTACAGTAATAAAAACCTCCATTAAAACTTGCCTCACCTCCTTTTAAACTGGCTTCAACATAATATGTGTGGTACAGTTTATTCTTTTTAAAAAACCTCCATTGAAACTTGCCTCACCTCCTTTCAAACTGGCTTCACAATAATGTGCAGTTTATTCTATTTAAAAAACCTCAATCCATTGAAACTTGCCTTAGCTGCATTTAAACTGGCTTCACCATAATGTGTACAGTTTATTCTTTTGAAAAAACCTCCATTGAAACTAATTGCCTCAATTCCTTTTATGGCTTCATCATAATGTGTGATACAGTTTATTCTTTTTAAAAAAACTCCACTGAAACTTGCCTCACCTCCTTTTAAACTGGCTTCACCATAATGTGTGGTACAGTTTATTCTTTTTAAAAAACCTCCATTGAAACTTGCCTCACCTCCTTTTAAACTGGCTTCACCATAATGTGTGGTACAGTTTATTCTTTTTAAAAAACCTCCATTGAAACTTGCCTCACCTCCTTTCAAACTGGCTTCACCATAATGTGTGGTACAGTTTATTCTTTTTAAAAAACCTCCATTGAAACTTGCCTCACCTCCTTTCAAACTGGCTTCACCATAATGTGTGGTACATGCAGTTTATTCTTTTTAAAAAACCTCCATTGAAACTTGCCTCACCTCCATTCAAATTGGCTTCACCATAATTTAGAGTATGTTATAAAAACCTCCATTGAAACTTGCCTCGCCTCCATTTAAACTGGTGCTGCTTCACCATAATGTGTAGTACAGTTTATTCGAAAAAAAACCTCCATTGAAACTTGCCTCACCTCCATTCAAATTGGCTTCACCATAATTTAGAGTATGTTATAAAAACCTCCATTGAAACTTGCCTCGCCTCCATTTAAACTGGTGCCACTTCACCATAATGTGTAGTACAGTTTATTCGAAAAAAACCTCCATTGAAACCTGCCTCACCTCCATTTAAATTGGCTTTACCATAATTTAGAGTACAGTTATAAAAACCTCCATTGAAACTTGCCTAGCTCACCATCTTTTAAACTAGCTGGCTTCACTATAATGTGTAGTTGGCCTACATAGTTTATTATTTTGAAAAAAACCTCCATTGAAACTTGCCTCACCTCCTTTTAAACTGGCTTCACCATAATGTGTGGTACAGTTGATTCTTTTTAAATAACTGAGCTTCATTGAAACCTGCATGCCTCACCTCCATTTAAATTGGCTTCAACATAATTTAGAGTAGTTATAAAAACCTCCATTGAAACTTGCCTCACCTCCTTTTAAACTGGCTTCAACATAATATGTGTGGTACAGTTTATTAAAATCTCCATTGAAACTTGCCTCACCTCCTGGAGGGCGCTCTTTAATATGCCTGTAGGTTGTACGAAAAACGAAATCACGTTGCAGGGACTGGAAAAGGGAGTCTCTGATCTCGTCTTCGCTGCTTTCGTTTTTACAAACGGAATCACGGAGCGGAGAGCGTGTTCTGGTTTTGTTTTTGATACATAAAAACACAAATATAAAATGAGAAATCAGAGAGAGCCCAAAACATTTCTGATTTCCTATTCTGTTTTTGATCAACAAAAACGAAATCACAGCACGGGTTTTCACGCTGTGATTTCGTTTTTTGTTTTCAAAGACCGAACCACGTACTGATTTTCCGTTTTCGCTGTACGCTGAACGGGTATGAAAAACGAATTATCCATTAGTACCCTGATTCGTTACACATTTCTTTGAATAGAGAGAAAATCGTGAAAAGTGCAGATATTCGGTATCAATCAGCGCTCTCGTCAAGTAAACGAAAATGGACAATTATTACATTTACGAGAGAAAGGATTGAGAGATATACAACATTCGCATTCACGATATTTTGTTCAGGAGTATTAAATGTGATGTTATGATGAGACCGAGTGACATTTTTATGACATTGTTAAGCTGCATCTACGTGACCGTATAATCGTTGCAATGTCATGACGATTGGGAAACTAGATATTTCGATTCATATCCTCAGTCAAGTGTAGAAGACATATTTCATATTATTTTTCACTATTTTGACAATTTTTTTTTGTAGAAATTCTCTAAGGTACATCCTTCTCGGAATGTATTAATAATGTCGAGAGATGAAAAATTGTAAACATTACAAACATATAAGGTCTCAAGCTGAACATTTCGAAAAGTATTAAAGAACGGTGAAACTGAATCAATTAATATTTGGCTTCAACTGGTCATAATTTCAAGTAATTTAAATGAATTCAATTTTCATTCATAATTCGTTCATTCATGTATTTTGTTCTTCCGCCATTCGTTCTGCACAGAATAAGGTCGCGTAGAGTTCAGTGTGACAATAGCTAACTCGGCTTGTTTCGTTCGAAAAAAAAAACGTCGGCACTATATACACCTGTTGAAAAGGAATATGCCCAATAAAGTCATCGTGTCAAGTTTGGTTCATATGAACGGAAGATTTCCATTAAACTGTGAAATCCATATGCTTGAAGGAATCAGACATGCCATTTTACGACCCGGTCACACCATAGGCTGATGGTTGAAAAAAGACTTTGTTTGGATTCTTTATATTGATCCATTGAAAAGACGTTTCCTATATATGACTTCACAACTAAGCAAATTGGATTGACCACTTTATTGACCATTTGCAGCCTTTTATTATAGACCCGTCCTGTCAAAGTTATTCGATAAATCAATAATCAATCAATCATGTGTTGCTTAATCTGTATTGGACTTCTTGCTAGACTAGTTTATTAGATCCGTTTGGTTGGACCTTTGATTAGTCTGGTACCAGTCGCCCATTACCTTAACAAGATCGATAGCTGCCCAACTTGTGCATGGTGTACATACCTTGCCCGATACATATTTTAACCAGGAGGTGGTCTAGTATCGACCCATATGGCGCTGCTGTAAAAAAAATGTAGGGGTCTAATATTAGTCTGGCTTGGGTAAGACAGACTTTCATTTCATATTGTATATATCCGTGATATAATAGCAAGAATCGTTCAGATTATGGTACAAGCATGAAATTTGGCTGACGGGTAGATAGTGCTGAACATTTCTAGCTGGGGGTGCGAACCTGATCTCTCTTTGTATAGCAATAATTGCTAGGTAACTTATTCACCTAGCAACCACCAATTTGGGGTGTTATCTTAATTCTAAAACTATATTTTGACTTCTAAGCGCCAATTTCACAATCACATATCAATCAACATTCCAACCATGTATAGCAACAGTTGCTAAGCAACGTATTTCCATAGAAAGTATAGATAATATTCCTAAATACAGCATTAGGACATAATATTTTAATGAGAATATGGTTAGAACATTGGTCAAAGTATGAAACTTGGAATTATAATAAATATCTTATAATATACAAAAGAATTCAGATGCAGTCCAAAAAATTATCTGCATAATAATCGCATATAGGTATCCAACCTAATTTCAGTGTACATAATTTCATTATTTTTCTTCATACTTTTTTACTCATACATGACACAGCTAACACATATAAAAAAATCATTACTGGGTCATTAAATGTGCTTAATATCACACAATTATTTAAGATCTCTCCTGTTATGAAAATGACACAGGGTATTGTAATAGATGTTGCATGGGACATCGGGAAAGACATTGAACTTAGAGGGCAAAAGGAAGCTGAAATTTGATTGATATGAACTATAATCGCTTCACTGGGATGTAACGTCGAGTAATGCCCACACACTAACTTGTCAGTTGGGTTTTTATATTATTCACTGACTTGAATAGCATGTACAGTAGACCTGAAACAGCCTCAAGCATCATGGACTGTAAACTATGTTCCCTGTATAGTATTGAATTGTCAGCAGACCTGAACCAGCCCAAGCATCGTTGACTATACTTAATGTAAATACGTAACAAAGCAGTTCATTTGGTGATATACAACAAAATCTTTTGAGAGAATGAAAATCTCTGTAGGCCTTATTGACATTAATTACTAACGCCGCATCCTTCAAATCATGTAGATGAAGCAGTAGACTGCAATATATTATATGTTGTACCAGGTCATCAAAAAGTATGATTGGTAAATAGAAAGCGGTGTTAAGGTGTTAGTTTAGCTTCAAATTTGCTTGAGATTACTTCTTTCATCCCATTATATTTCAGCATCTATATTAGATTTAGAAGCAATTGCCACTTTGTGAATATTTTTTTTATTTGATTATAATGCTTGGCAGTAGAGTCATTTGCATAATTTACCGATATCTTACAGTAATTTATAGATGATGAAGATACATAATGTACAACTGTACATTTTTCAATAGCTGGGGACCTCGAGTACGATTGTAGCGAATTAATCGCAAGTACATTTAATGTGTCGCACATGCTTTCTAGAATTTGGGCATATATTTTGTCAAAGTAGGGGAAAGCAAAGCCACTGTGAATCATGCATTATGCTTGACAAAGAATATTAGAGGCAACAGAGACATACATCAAGAAAGTTACAGTCATCATCCTATCGATGGGAAGATGAATTTTTCATAAATAGAAGTGTTAGAAACATTTCCCTCCATATAAGGACATTATATTGCGAGACAAAGTGATAGTGCCACCAGCAGAATCATTTCTATATGAAGTGGACATGCCAAGAAGTGTTGGAGGTATATAGAAGGAAAAAGCATATCAGAACTAAATGCTACTGTTCTGTGGCCGATTATGGATCACGTCCAGACAACATGATATTACAAGTGCTTCACATGTATGTGACAAAGTCAGCTGCGCATAGTCCTGCAAAATCTCTAAAGTCATGATAGATCTTAAAGCTGCAGGATCTAAGTCAAAACACCTGCAGTCGGAACTGACAGGTCAAAATCAACTTCTGTAAGAGTTTTCAAGTCATGATAGATCACGGAGCTGCTGGATCCAGGCAAACACGCCTGAAACAGAACTGACCGTTCCAAATCAACTCTTGTGAGATCTTTGACGTGATAATAAATCCGGGAGATGCAGGATTGATCCAGGTCAAAACACCTGGAAACAGAACAGACATGTCTAAATCAACTTCTGCAGGATTTCGACGTGATAGATCAATCATATAGCTGCAGGATCCAGGCCAAAATGCCTCGAAATGGAACTGACCGGTCTATCAACTCTGGCAAGATCTTTCACGTCATGATAGATGCCAGAGCTGCAGGATTGATCCAGGTCGAAAAACTTGGAATCAGAACAACAGGTCCAAATTAACTTTTGCAGAATACATAGATCATGTAGCAGCAGGTTTAAGGCCAACACGCCTGGAAACGGAACTCGATGATCCAAATCAACTCTAAAAGATTTTCACTTCGTGATAGATCCCGCGGAGATGCGCAAGATTGATCCAAGTCCAAACACCTGGAGACGAAAATGACAAGTCAAAATCAACTCCTGCACGTAGCATTAGGTCCGGGAACAGCAAGGAGAACTATTAAATATCTTCATTGCAGGCTACGGAACGGAGACGTAAAACCAAGGTCTTTCAAGCGACCGTCTACTGTTATCAAGATATGATATGGTATCCATGCAAGCACTCATTTGGAAATTACATTCTGGCGATATTTTGGTGTGTTAAATGATTTTAAACTTAGTTGACTGAATCAATTCTTGGCGGTCATTCTTTCACCTCTCCAAGATCAGCGATGTTGTAAGAACACATGACCTCCTGGTCAGCTCTTGTAACCGTTCTTCTACAAGAGTGACCTCTCGTTAAATGTTTATATTGAGGAATTATATCCAAGGGCATTTGTAGGTATACAGGGTCTTAAAAGTGATAGTAGTGCCTCCTTGGAAAATAGATAGCCACAAATTTATAAAATGTCAACGGTTTCTAGATTTTTTATTCTTGATAATACAATTGTCGATCAATTCTACCTTTATTGTCAATCGCACAGATAGGTAATCATGAGGTCTATTATCATTCATTGATAAGCATGTAACTATATACAACAATTATTTACAAATGACCCTTTACTATGAAAGACGCCAACTAATTTGATCAATGATTGATCTTTTACATAATCATGTTTAGGTTAATTCCTAATAATTATGGTTTCCAAATGGAGAAAGATTGGTTTTAAGGTGAACATGCAACAAGTATCATTATGCCAATCATATAGACCCCGTAGACATCGTTTTGGAAATATAAACCATATCATGAGGTAGTTTAATTTGTGCAAAGTTTTACGTTTTTAAGCATATACTAGTATGAGTACCTCTGAGACGCATCAATAATCTTACCATACGGCCTTTAACAGTCTGTTGCAGAAAACATGTTACTTAGTAACTGGTACTTATCATGGGCGGGTAAACATGGTATACATATTCCTGGGTTGTTGTGATTAATGTATCAATTCTTAAATAGAAAATATGTGCTGGCTCACAAAAATTATAATCATAAAAACACCCTATAAATATTGGTTATTGAGGAAATATTTGGAAAGCTAAGGTGCTCTTTGGGTCTACATATGGAAAAATTCATTGCATAAGGAATCTCAGTAGGCCAAACTTGATTTCTGAGCTCTTCTGAGTATATTGTGATGATCTGAACTATAATTAATTATGTGTTCATTAAAAACAACCAGTTGCATGACTATCCAACACGCCAAACATTTTCATTTCATCTTCCAAAAGCAGAACAAAATTTGCCCACAATACTATTATTTATTGAGGTCCCAAATATTTGAATTCTCTCAGTCTCGATATAAAAAGGTCTGTTAGCTTAACTGCATTTAAAAGAAAATTGAAAACGTCTCTCTAGAGACAACATTACTTCTCGTAGAACCCAACCGTACGCTTTGAATACACAATATATATATATTTAATCTACTTTTACTTATTTGTATATTACTTTTAGGACGGTCGGAGAGTGGATTGGGCACCTGGTAGTCGAGGAAACTCAATCGCATACCTCTTCTAAGTTTTGTTTCCTTCGATACTTATTCTCACGTATAAACTATCAAGATTTTTTTCTTTTACTCATCTGCCAGGTGTTCCATCCCCTCACTATGTCCGTATGTTTGTCATTGTAAATAAATTACATGTATTCATATTTACAGCTGCAGATACCGTTACAAAGGACCCGTCTACTATTTTCTATTTCATTAGCATACGACCAATTCTGTCAAATATTTCATGTCATCCTTAAACGTCGCAATCGTGAACAGCAATATAATAGACGGGTCTTCTTTCTTTCTTTTATGTTTTGTCTTGTCTTCCTTCTCTTGTCTAATAATACGTGTGTCCCAGTTCTTTGTAACGTTCTCTGTGTTTCGCCCTTGTCCAGTTCTGTAACCGTTTCCGAGCTCAGCTTTATTTTTTCTGTCACTATTTTTTAGCTATCAATGATTACACATTAATTATTTGTTAAGGGCCTATCCACAACAAGCTTTTGCTTTACTTTAGGTCCATCCACTTTGAATCTGCATTTATATTTTAATTATGCATACTATTTCGGAATGAGTTATATGTTTTTTGTACTTTGATTGATTTGTGGATTAATTAAATTAATCAAATTATTGTTGATATCGAAAATGGTCCCTTAGAAACCATTGCTATGGGTAAATGGATCAAAACTCTTGTGATACAAAGAAATATGCTTTAGATGAAAACAAAATTATGTGACATAATAAAATGCTTGTAAAACTGTTCCTCAAGCCCAATAAAGCTCGGTTACTAAGGTAAATATGTTTCCCAGTAACCGTTGCTATATTTGGGAAACTCACGTTGGCACCCCCTGCAAAAAATGTTTAGGATAACTTACTCTACCTTTGTGCCAATGTTCATGCTTGTACCATTTTCCGAACCTTTTTTTCACCAATCACGGAGACTACAAGCCCAGAAGTTGCTCACTCCCTCATCCATTTCACGCCTCATTTTCTTTAAGCTGTCCCGAATGTCGGGACATTATCATCACCTAAGCTCAGTAACACACCTGTAGTCCCCAGTGTGGTAATATCACTTTCCTTTAAGAACTTGGGTTTGGACCTACGCTGTGAAACATGTTTCTATAGAACTTGAACCACGAGTGACAATAACTCATCAACTCACGGTTTTAGGCATATGCAACAGAACATACTTATATGAAAAGGGGATTTTAGTGATCACATATCAACTTCTCCTCTCAATTCATTTATGTTGATTCCCCAAGATGTTTCCTATATAATCATCTACATTTTATTAAGTGTATATCAATTACTTTTATTTTTTCACGTCGATTAATTATGGAGGTTACATTAACTGATATGAACTATTTGCGCGTTTGATATAGCTAGATTGGGTTCAATCAGGTTATCAATTATTTTGCATCATGAGCTTTATGAGTTTTATTTTGGCCTGATATCGAAACCAGTCATTATTTACTGTTGAAAGGGCCAAATATCTCACTGTAATTACCAGCAAGTACGGTTTTATTGCATAATCGTAATTGAATAATCGTCCGATCTAAAATAAGAGAAATCGAATTAAGGTTGAACTATAATAAAGACATTTACTTGTTACATAGCTGAAACATTTATCAATCCTGATGAATTGGTGCCATTGTATCAACTTAATTTTGAGAGGATGAATAAAATATTGCGTGGTTAGTTGACTCGCATAATGAATATTGAGGATAATATTAGTCTAATAAAGATATTCGAGAAAAGATTTACGAGGATTTCAACTTGAAAGTATTTTTTCCCATTTGCTTTTCTCATGAGACATTTGTTTAAATGGAATTCTCCATAACATTCTGTCGCCAGGGCTGTCCTAGGAAATATTGAAAGAAAATACATTCAGGAAACGAAAAGTCATCACAAACATAATCAGAGCATGACGTGATCGCTCATCGGTCACTGTAGATTTATTACTTGAACAGTTCTTTTGACAAAATAATGCACTGTAAAAACTGTGGTGTTAAAACTGACACCAATTGGTGTTAATAGAGGACCACACCCTCAGGTGTTAAAATAACACCCTAGAGATTGAACATAACACCAAAGAGTGTAAATATAACAACCATAGGTGTTGTAATAACACCTACAGGTGTAAAACTAACACCACCAATTTAACACCGGTGTAAACTAACTGGTGTGCTCCTCTATATACACCGGTTAACCCCAAAGTTTTTGCTGTGTATTCTATGTGATTTTATTTTATTCATTTGGTATATTCGCCCTATTCATTTCTATAAATTCGGTTGGGAAATTATAGTGGAATGTCGATAAATAAGAAAAATACTTTGTACCCAATTTAAGTGTACATTACTACAGGAGAAACCCTCCCGAGTTTTGAGCAAAACTGGTAAACAAAATTGCTGGACCTGTGGAAAATAAAACAATATTATGGTCCTTCAATGTAAAGAATTATTTTATTGAAATGATGTTACTCATATGGGATGATTAAAATGTCCAAAAGTTTGTTACACTGTTCATTTCATGAATCGTTTGTCTGTTACCATTAACTAGGATTATATACACCTTGAAGAAAAATCCAAAATTTAGAAATATGGCATAAAATAATAAGATAGACAACCCTTTTCAAAAGCATTTAGATATTTGTTTACTATTCATCTTCTTTTTATCATTCCTTTGCCTCATTTCAGATCTGCAATCACAATCTTCCCTCAGCGAGGGGAGAAGGATAAAGATTTCCGAGTTTGGAACAGACAGCTACTTGGTTACGCTGGTTACAAGCAACCTGACGGTACGATCATCGGGGATCCAGCTGGTGTGGAATTCACTGAGGTAAGGCATCAGAGCTTTCATAAAGTCACCCACATTTCAACCCGTACCCCGGCCCTGCAAACTCAGCCACTTCTGTTGTCAAGAACACTAGTAGAGAATTATTGTTTCTTGCTATTCTCCCTTTCACCCCCTTCACATTTCATTTTCTTATATTATTTATCATGTTTATTCCACTACCATCACCCCTCTACCCTTCTACCAAACTACACGTTTGCCACTCGATTACTTTATATACTTTTTTAAAGTCACGACTGTTCAATTATTTAGTCGTTATTACTGTAACCATTCAAGTTTTCTAACAATAATTTAATAGCAATCAGTTTTGTCCAATTTACTACCTACCATGCCTACTATGCATTCATTTCGGTCTTCAACCTTCTAACATCAACATTGGCTTCTACTCTATAATCCTCCGTAATTTTTGTTATCCTGATGTAGGTTTGTCAGAAGCTTGGATGGAAGGGAAGCGGTGGTCGTTTTGATGTTCTTCCTCTTGTTCTCCAAGCCAATGGCGAAGATCCTGAGATGTATGACATCCCACCTAGTCTCATCCTTGAAGTCCCCCTTGAACATCCAAAGTAAGTAAAGAGAAGTCGATTGACTTATAGAAAATCGAACACAGAATGATCCAAACTATTAGGTTATTTTCAAGGAATACTATTGGTCGGTTTACAGTCGGTTTCTTGATGTGACTGTGCCCTAAGTCTAGAGACAGGGATACAGAAGGGAAAGAGAGCGACAGAGAGATAGATGGAAAGACAGAGAGAGAGAGAGACCCAAATGGAGTGAGAAATAGAGAACGGAGCATACTTCTCTCTTCTTTTCATTACCATTTTTTTATACTGATTTTACCAATTTCATCTACTAGTATAGTACATGTATACATCATACTTAATATTATCAAGGAAAAGAGCTCAATGAATCTCTATTGAAACTTGAAAAAATGTCATTTCAAATAGTAGAAGAGGAATAGATGGTATAATATGTGCCCCGCCCCGAAGTTATTGACACGTGGGTCTTCTTTTTGTTGTTGATATGTTGGCATGGGCTGAGAAGACCGCTGTGTGATTAACAAGCGTCCAAAGTTTGGATTGATTTCAAAGTTCAAGATCATGAAGATCGCCCAATCCTAAACAAATTCTATATTATTTGTTATGGGTTCATTTCGTTTCACCTCTCGGTTTTGTATTCATCGTGAATATACGATATTCATTATCCAACAAACTTTCTAGTAGTCACTGCAAACCATCAATCGAGGATTGAAAAAATTATATGTGATTTATCTGTCACCGGGGATATATTACCGCACAAGATATTAGTTTGTTTTTGAAAAAGGGTCTGTGTTTTTAAAAGTCAATCTTGTGTGATCCACACCGAAGCAAAAAAGGTAGATCTTATATCTGTACATGTTTTTCTTGGGCGTCATGTTTTTGTGAGTTGTCACACATGTATGATTGAAATAAATTGTGACTTTTCCTTTCAATTCGTTGTTCAATAAGACTTCTTTGTCTCAATAAAGATACAACAATGTTAGCCAGGCAAGTCTAACACTGCTCGCCTCAAATTCAATTCTCAATTTATTTATTTTTATTCAAACACAATTACACAATACAAAGTAATGAAATATAAATCACATACAAATCAATGGATTGACATTTTAAAGAAAAGCATTATAAAATAGTGTATATGGAAATGAGGTGGGTCCACTAAAGCGATTTTTTTATTTTCTGTTCAGAAATACATTTTTCGTCCATTCTTCCACATCGATTTCTGTTTTCGTTTAAAATGAACATTATGAAAATTTATGTTCTATAATAAAGAAACCCGCCAAAATAATTATTTATTGTTTGTTGGGATTGTAATGTTGATCAAATTCATTTTTATATAAATTATAACGATGAAAATATTTTGGCATATTTATTGGACCACATTAATATGTTGGTCTGTTTTATTAAATCTAATTATCTTTGCTCGGGATAATAAGTACAGTGATGGATTTTTACGCACAATCAACCTCAAACGCTAAGGCATAATCATGGATATTTTCATATATATCGATCATGAATTTTACTGCCATTCTGATATAACTTTGTGGTTATCATCATAAAGGATGCCGTACAAGGACCTTGCTGTTTGATTGGTCTAAAGTTAATCGTCCCGGAAGTATTACCTTCACTTTAAAAACGCTGTTTGAAATTTTAAGCACGTTTTATAAACCCGTCACTCTAACAACTACTGTTTAAACCTTGTAAACAACTGTTTAAACTTTTTAAGCAACTGTTTAAACTTTTTAAACAAGTTTAAAGGTTTGAAGGGATGGTCCGGGCTGAAAATATTTTTATCTAAATAAATAGAGTGAAATTCGCAAAGTAAAATGCTGAAAATTTCATCAAAATCGGATAACATATAACAAAGTTATTGAATTTTAAAGTTTATCAATATTTTGTGAAAACAGTTATTATGCACATCTTCATAAATATTCATTAGGTGGGCTGATGATGTCACATCCCCACTTTCCTTTTTCTTATGTTATTACATGAAATCATAAATGTTTCATATTTTCATACATGTGTAAATGATGTGTCTTCATTATGATGAAAAAAGTTGCGGCAATGAATAACTAATGACTTAATCAGTTGTTAATCCAATTGTTTTAGTTCTTGGTAGAGAATTTCTGAATAAATCTAATTTCATATAATAAAATACAAAAGAACAAGTGGGGATATGACATCATCAGCCCACCTAATGAATATTCATAAAGACATGTCTAGAACTGTTTCACTTGAATAATGCAAATCTTTGAAATTCAATAACTTTGATATTTGTTATCCGATTTTGATGAGATTTTCAGCATTTTGCTTTGTGAATTTTACTCTATTTATTGAGATATAAGAATATCCAGCCTGGACCACCCCTTCAAACAATTATTACAGAAAAAGTTTAAACAACTTGTTGTTAGAGTGACAGGCATAAACAAGGTGCATTTTTTTTCTGTGTTCTATTTTACTGTTTTTTTTTCATTCATTATTTTAACACCGCTACTGCTATTGCCATCTTTAATCTATTCATCATAATTTTTATTAATTTAGGTTTCCATGGTTCAAAGACCTTGGCTTGAAATGGTATGCTTTGCCTGCCGTGTCTAGTCTGATGCTTGACCTTGGTGGCTTAGAGTTTACAGCATGTCCGTTTAATGGTTGGTATATGGTAACAGAAATCGGAGCCAGAGATATATGCGATACCAACAGGCTCAATCTTATTGAGGTATGTACCAGATTATTCTTTCTTTTCAATGTGAAAATTAGCTATACAGAGGGTAATGCATTTTGATAGAGTATTCTATTTTGATAAAGAATTAGATTTGAAACATACACGGTAAAATCAATAAAAAAAATTGAACAACATTATTCCACAGTGGAAGTACCTGGTAGAGGGATTTTAGCTCGAGTTTTGATTTTAGCATTACACCGGGCCTTTTGAGCGACTTTTCTTTTATTTATCATTGCACTTTATTTCACACATTAAAGGGGGAGCAAACTGTTTATGGTCTCTCATTCGCTATGTGTTATATATATCTGGTCTTAAAATGAGCCTTGTGAGATAACCATCAATAATACGGAGAATAAATTAGCGTACAATTTTACTTGTATAGAGGTGCTGAATTGTTTGGAGAGGATAATTAATTGTTTACCTACATAGTAACGTAAACATTGCAGTATAAATGTACTGAGTAGTGAGTGTGTTTTCATTCCAATGTACCTGAATTTCAAGACTACACTTCTGAGAATGCATTATGGGTTAGAAACCTGACCAGATTTGAGTAGTTCAGGACTTGAGATGGCTGCTTGTTCGTATCTGCTTTAAATAAATGAAATTACTATTGACAGCAACGTAGACACGTGTTAACCCCCCCCCCCCCCATTAATGTCCCCTTGATGGGTCTGCTGACTGCAGGGATTTGATCCCATGATCTTCCAATTCACTTATGGCAGCACCGACCAGCTGAGCCAACAGAGAATAATGCAGACGTTTAATCAGGGGAATTTATTTCGTCAGCATTGCTCAGTCTTTTATTTTTATTATTATCAATAAAATGTCTTTACACACATTCTTTGAACTACGATCAGTTAAGAAGTCATTTGTATTATAGGGGCAAATTTACTAACGTCTTCACATAGCTACTCGCCTTGAATTCATGTGGAATTACTTTAGAATTCTACCAATTTAATTACCTTAAATTCTAAGTTTTAACACCTCCCTGTGTTTACATACTAAAACGCGTCACGAATTGACTTAATAATGAGGTGTGAAGATACTGGTATCTGCGGGAAAGAATGCAAGAATGCTTTATATTTGAAAATTCCTTACTTGATTTTGTGGTTTTTATTTTAAAATGTTTTTTTTCCCTAATGGTTATCATCAGACTTACATACAAAATGAGAAAGGTCATCAGTCTTGCCCAAATGACTTGTACAATACATCGATACAAATATGAAGTGTGCCATAGGAACCATAGGAACTGAAATGGAAAAAATTCAATTTCCAATTCTAAGTAATAAGTTCACCATAGAGGCAGGTTTTATTTGATAAAAAAATCAAGGTTACCTTTTTAAAATTAGTTGTGTGCACGGAAGTTCATTTTTTTAATGATCATTTACATGAATGTATACTGACTAATTTCACTAATCATGAAAGACAACAGTACAACAGTTTACATCCGTGAAGGTGCGAACACGTAAACCGCGAAAATGACATGATTTTCCGGTTTTATTTCATCAAAAATTGTGGGGTTTTTTTTATATTGTAATAACCGAAAATTATAGGTCCAATATATCATGTTCATGACTGGCCTTCGCCGTCCCCTTACCATTTCAAGAGAACTTATCCGGGGGAAAACCCGGATAGTTTCGTAGGTGTGGTCACAGGTGAAGTGTTAGGGTGCTGAGGTGTGTGTGGGGGGTGACTTGGGTGCATCCAGGACCAGACATCATCTTACTCATCGTCCTTATAGTTTGTAATAAGATTAAAATGAGCAAACATTACGGCTCTTCTTTCAAGAGATAAGGTATTTACACTGACCATGGTCAAGATATACTCAACAGCTACATGATGTAGGCAAATGGATTAATGAGCCATAAAACAAGATAGGTAGCAAGGCTTTTACTTTGACCAACATTTTGTGGCTTAATTGGTTTACGTGCAAGTAAAAAGGAAGACATATTAGGATATTAGGTATAGGTTTGCTATATTGTGAAGTTGTTAATGAACACGTATTCAAATGCCTACACTGCAAAACTCTGGTGTTGATTTAACACCAGCCTGGAATCTATATATATATCCACACCAGAGAAGTATTGAAACAACACCAGTTTGGAATCAAACCGATGCTGTTTTAATACTAATTGGTGTTGTATAAACACTTATCTGGTGTTTGACTAATACCAAACCGGTGTTGTTTAATACTTCTCTGGTGTGGACATATATAGATTCCGGGCTGGTGTTAAATCAACACCGGAGTTTTTGCAGTGTACAGACTATTTAATCTTATTCGATTTTTTAATATAAAGTGGAAGCTAATTGTTGGTGTCAAAGGAATAAAAAATAATCAAGTTCTACATTGCGCCTAAATAAACTAAAATGATGATGACTTGAGATTTTTTTCATGATAAATGAAACCAGGTTATGCATTAATGGAGGAAACTTGAAATATGTGATATTATGGGATAAAAAGACAAGAAATTGTGTCTGAGCATATCATGTTTTCTGAACTGGGATCAATATCGTCATCATCATACGTAGTTGTTCTTTTTGTTGTCGTTATCGGACACAATACACTTATTATCTATGTATACTACTGATGACCGAATAAATAATTGTAAAGTATTTATGGAAACACTTTTCTTTTTCTTATTCAAGATTCGGTTCATTGTATTCATTTCTATCAAAGACACGGAGTCTTGGTATTGTAGACCCAGGGGTCACTGATATTTATTTTCACATGCTGTCTTCTCAAGAAACCATATATAGATAGCTTGAGGAAAACAGTTGATTGACGTGTGACCTTAATGCTCCCATAGTTTTTTTTTTATGTAAACACACACATATAAACAAGAACAAAATAATTTGATATATAATTTCAACGAACGATTTTGCATCATCATTATTTCGAATAAATTGATTATTTTCTTGTAGAATTACATTTTTGAAAAGTAGACGATGTTGTTTGTTGCTAGCAAGCAATCGACCGATGGGAGAGTGTTTATTTTAATTGCTGGGAATCAATGTAATACTCATAAGCCATATCTAACCGACATGGATGATTGAGAAATATGATGTTATTTATTTGCTTATTATGCTACCCATTCGACCTGAAACAAAACCTGATATTTAGGTCACCGGATGTTTAGAAATTAAGAGTTTTTGTCTGTATTATCAAAATAAGCCACACCCTGCGAAAGTTATCTCTATCACAGTCATTTTTTTTCTCTCTCTTGTCTTGTTTTGCATTTGTGTTGTGATTTTTCTGTGGGTATTCATTATATCTAACCTCAACGCTTTAATGATCATAAATTCGATTAATTCCACACTTATCTTAATTTTCTACCACAGTTTAGAAAATAAACGAATCGATTACTATTCTGATATTCAAAGAACATAAAAATAAAGTTGTCGGAGACACGAGCCTTGACATATTCTTTATATACAGTACAGTCAAAATGTTGATGTGTGTTTACATTCGTCAATATCACTCGGTGTGTCCGAGATTGCTTTTCCTTCACACCGTTAAAGCTTTTCAAACTAAAATCCATGTATGGTGTTTTTAATTGTTAAGTTTCATCACCTTCAAAAGGAGAAGAAGGCGTAAAGAGAATGATAAGGTTATAATCCTATATCACTCCTGCGTAAATCTGCATAAAAGTGACATAAAACCTAGCAACCATGCTATTTCGTATTTACACTTTGAGTATACACTTTGTTTTATTTTGGTGAACCGCGATGTGTTGTGTTATCATAGAAATCAGCAAGTCATGACTAAAATTTAAGAATGTTGGATCAAGGAATTCTGTCCGAATGACGCATTGGTCCACATTTAGTAAATGCTATAACGAAGTCTTCGTAATACACGATTGCGTTGTCTAACTAATATGCTGAACTAGAGTTCGAAACTTTGATTTTAAATCATATCCATGTAATATTTGAAGGCTTATATAAAAATGCGACCATTAAAAAGACCTGTCACACTTCCTAGGAAGGAGAGAGATATTCGGGACGGTAAGAATGGAGAAGGATGAAAATAAGATCATTGATTTTCCATACGGACACACATTACTGGTCCTGATAAAATATTTACAAGGTAAAGGGCCTGTTCTTAAAAATAATTGAAACTATTCTAACAGGTCCAGTAGTGTGTATCCTAAATTTTAATTTTGGAAAATCGAGCGGTGATCATGTTCTGCATCGATAATTAGGAAAGTATAAAACAACGTGATAAAAGTAAAAGCTATTTATTTTGAATTCGTCTGGTAATATAACCCCTGCTCAGTTGCTATTTCTATAAAATGGTGAGCCCGAAATTTTTTCTCACCTGTTTACCCTACAATTCCAAATCGATTATAAAATACCCAGTGCATTATTTTGGTTGTAGATATTGATTATGAATTGGTTGTAAAAAAGAAACCAATATTAATAACGTTTTATCAGGAAACAATCTAAAGTGCAACAGGTCGAATGACTGCTTCAACGAATTCCGTGTATTTCGTAACCTTCCCTCTTTCAATCTATTGCAAAAAAATCAAGGAGTACTCGAAGTTCCTTGCAATTGTTGACATCAATCAACTCCTCACATGAAGAGGTTGTAAATATTGACCATACTTACTGTGTTCAATTAACAAATTAATTGTTAAAAGTTAAAAGTAGATTTGAAGCCTTCTAGCAGATTAAATTAGATGGATATAACCCGGGGTGTAATCTGTACTTATCTAAAGAGTTATTGTCGCTGATAAGTATTTCCCTTCTGTTATATCATGAGCCTAATCAACTATGGCAGGATATATTTGTTGTGTTCACGGTGTATTACATGTAGTTTAATGTTCGTAAACTCTCCTGGAATCGATAATTGTCACTCATGAATAGCCATCCAGGACGGTTCATTGTGGTTGAATGGAAATGCCTAACCTCAGCTAGCCTAAATGCTTATTATTTTGACATAATAAAAAAGTCAACCTTCAATGCATTTTTTTAGTTTCATCATAAAAGTCAATGGGGACCTGTACATTCAAATTTATCTGAATTCGCTGTATGATACAGAATTTTCTTTTGAATATGTTTTCGGGATGAATTTTGTCCCAAAGTATGTGTACGGATTGATACCATAAAGTCGTTTACGCTTGAAGATTGTTTGTAAGATTCAAATGAAACGAAAACCCTCTAAAAGGTTTTTAAATTATTTTTTGTTTGATATTATATTCGGTGAATTGTATTTTTCAAAATAAAGGATGAATTAAATAACCATGATAATAATGCACGATTTTAATCAGTTTAACAAAGATGCATGTTTCCTTTTTACCCAATGTTGTTAATACTTTTTACCCAATGTTGATAATAATAAAGTGCAATTGACCCGGATTTCACGTTTGTCTTTCTATATCGTAAATTTAGAAATATTGACGATGAAATATTTATTATGAATATCAGAAAGAAGGACGTTTAGTGGTTTGGCTTAAAACGGATATGTTCTTGGATCTTGTATATGGATGGTACATGACGCATATTAACGTCATTTCATTTCTTTATGTTCTTAGGTGTAGCTGTGATGTCATCGTTTAAGTGAATATTCGTAACATATCTCATTTTTTAAAACCGGAATACCGGATATTATGATGATCAAAATGCACGTTCAAGTTGGGATACCCCGGTTTAACCGTTAATATTTTTTTGATGAATGTCAGGGGTTTCAGCAGATTCATAAAAAATAGGATGTGCGTGTATAACGCGCATTTTATTACTAAAATATACCGAATCAGTCGTTTTTCAAAGAACTAACATTAATGATATTTTCAAACTTTTTGAGTTTGTAGTTTCAACTTTCATTCATTGATCCTCTGTGTAAATCTCCGATGTTCTCCTTCTTCCTCTCATATTCTCTTTCTCCTTTTTATTTTGACTTTGTTCTTCAATAAATTCCCCTATCATTTCTACAGCAAGCTTTTATTAGCAGTCCCATCTGTTGGCATTCTGTTATACATTTTTGTTTGTTGCACAATTATTGTTAAAAATATATTTCAAAGATTATCCCTTTCATGATTTACATTTTTGTTTGTTTCAAATTATTGTTAAAAATGTATTTCAAAGATTATCTCTTTCATGTTTTACACCCTAAAATGGCGTATATTTTAATTGTTGGAAATGAAAACTTCATGAAATCACATTCTTTTGTTATCATACAGAACATCGGCGTTCAGATGGGTCTTGATATTAGTACCAATGCAACACTGTGGAAAGACCAAGCTCTTGTAGAAGCCAACGTTGCCGTCTTATATAGTTATC
This sequence comes from Lytechinus variegatus, assembly GCF_018143015.1. Lineage (NCBI taxonomy): Eukaryota > Metazoa > Echinodermata > Echinoidea > Temnopleuroida > Toxopneustidae > Lytechinus > Lytechinus variegatus. Next base: position 78,830,817 of record NC_054741.1, read on the forward strand.
AGGTATAATCATGAGCTCACAATTCTTAATGATAATTGGAATGATAGAATTAAATAGGATGATATATGATTAACCATGTGTCAACATGGTCCTGTAATGTCACTTGATACAATTGGGAACGCTGTTTTTCAAAGAAATAATAGACAACTGATTTAGTTACGAACTCGGTTGTTCTATATATGTCTCTTGTAACGTTATGATAGCGTTACGTTGAGATTTATTTTGTTGATAGACTACAGTGTTGAGTATGTGTACTGACAGAAGCCAGTTTGAGATATTTAGATTAATACATTTGGAATATATACTCATGTGTGATCTTTATTGAGTTCCAAATATTTATTTATGGCTGTTGTATAGGTATTGAATTAAGTAGTATTAATCGGAATGTAATTATACTATTATATTTCCGTTCGTGTATGCCAATTAGCAACGATGTCGTATCTTTTATCATGCTATAGAAACTGAACGTGACGATCACGGACCATCACTCAGCGTCGGAATCGTTTATGAAGCACATGGAAAATGAGCAGAGACTTCGAGGAGGATGCCCAGCCGATTGGGTATGGATTGTACCTCCAATCTCAGGGAGTATAACACCAGTGTTTCATCAAGAGATGCTTAACTACCAGCTTAAACCATCATATGAGTATCAGGTAAGATGCGGTTACCATGGGGACTGAGGAGGGGTGAGGAGGGGTGAGGAGGGGTCTTGATATGGATCCATGTAGTACAGTGATACCAAATAGCTTGGCGTTGGAATGAAAATGACGGTTTTAGATTTTCATGCTTTTGTATAATGTAACTGGTTTGTATTTTTTTCATTAAGATTGGGATTAGAAGGACGTTGAGAAGAATAAAGGAGACAGAAAACTTATGAAAACAGAAGAATAGAAGTTCTATGCAAAAGAGAATACGAAAAAATTTATATAAACAAACCTTTTGGAGATTTAGTGTAGAAAAACATGCATTGTAAATCGTGGATATTTACATCAATAAAGGGTATTTATCAAATCTATATTACAGAGTTAAAAGCTCCCTTTTTATATTGTCTACACCATTCCTCGTTTTAATTAATTATTAAGGTGTTAATACATTAATAAAGAATTATTAAGAACAATAGTATATAAACAAGAAAATCTGAAAATTGCTTTATGTTTTTTATTTCGTAGGATGATCCATGGCATTCACACGTATGGAAGAACAACGCCGCAGGAACTGAGAATAAACCAAGAAGAAGAAAGCTTCTCACTTTCAAGGAGGTTGCAAAGTGAGTCAAAAAGTCATCCCTAAATTACATTTTTTCAATGTTATATCGCTTAAAAGATATCAGAATACGTTTACCTGTTGCAATAGGGAAGTTGTTGGACCTTCATAGGTGCTTTTTTAATTTCTAAATTATTTATATTGGTTATAAAAGAAAACTAATTGTAATTTACATCTAAATATTGATTGAAATGCGATTGTATAGAGTATTAAAGAGCCATTGCCAAAAATTGTCAAAATGATGAAGAGGAATTTTTCAGCAGTGATTACTTTTTTTCTTTTTTTCATCTTAATTTGCGAGGTACGACAAGAAAATAAGTACCTGATCAAAATGAAATAAGGGAAAGTAAAGGTTTAATCTTATAACATTGATTTTAATTTTCGAATGTATAGAAACCGAATAAATGAATATTTAATGGAGTCATGTGGTCTGTTTGTTAACAGGGCTGTGAAGTTCTCTACGAAGATGATGGGTAAGGCCTTGGCTAAGCGAATCAAAGCTACAATATTGTATGCCACAGAGACTGGCAAGTCTGAGAAATACGCCAAGACACTGTGTGAGATATTCAAACATGCCTTTGACGCAAAGGTAAGGACTAGATAATGATTTAGTAATTTGGAACATGATATAGGTTTTGAACCATGAATAAAACTTGATATAGTAAGTTCATCCCCTTTTAACTATATCTGAAGATAAAACAGCCTTCAATATAAGGCAAGAACCAGAAAAGTTACGATACTTTAAGCCCACCCAAAGCACCCCCCCCCCCTCCAACAACAAAGAACAAAGACAGAGAAACAAAAAACCCAAATATTTCAAAACGGCTGGGATAAGTCTGTGGTTAATCTAACTGTTAAAGATTAAATTGTCTCATATAATATGATCAGGAAATGGAACAAGATAAGATTATTGAAACAAACACTGACATGACAGAATGATATTAAAATTGTATGGTTGCAAAAAATGAAAATTATCCGAGCAGACATCAGCGCTGCTTTGACGTCATGGGAGAAAAGTCTGTGATGATAATGCACGATGTATTTGTGTATTATTTATGATTTATTCTCCAATGTCAAAATATGACGTATACATGTTGATAACCCTTCGTTCAAACAAGGCGATTGTGAGAGATATATATTTGTGACTTTTGATCTTAGGTAGAAGTCAGATAGATAACAGATCATAACACCTGTTTCAGGTTCTTTGTGATGACAGGTTCATGTTGTTTAAATCACAAAGCAATGACGAGCATAATCATTTTGGAAACATTTCTTTGTCAGAAGCCCCCTACTCGCCCCCCCCCCCTCCCTCTTCAAGCAAGAAAGAGTGAGAGAGAGTTTTATCTGAAAAGGGGTGAAAGGCGATATGAAGAAATAATTACTAGTAGTTCCCCCTTAAGGACTTCCTCTTGTACTTTATTTCCTCTTTGATACCACCCCCCCCCCCCCCACCCTGACCTAAGACTCGCTGAGCCAGTTTATTGCGATCTTCTTATGACCTTTTTTTACACCTCGAGTGAATGTGAATTAATATGTTTGTTACAACAAGCGTGCTTAACAAACGACGCCATTGTTCTATCTATATTCCTGAGATCAGATCAATGAATGTGAAAAAAATGATTTATTTTTATATCTATCGTTGGAATGATGAATGTGTTAACATCTATGCAACGACATTTTAAGCATAATGACACCTTATGTCTTTGCACGTATGTATTTTTTGTGTAGTGGGTTTTATTCGGAAAAGGGGTGGTATTTTGGACAATTTTAAGCGTTATTGCTATTTCAGACAAAAATACGTGTACTCTTTTTCCCATTCGATCGTAGAATAACGAGGCACCTGCTTTTGACCATCAGTATATTGCTTTGACCTAATACGCTGACCTATTTTTTTGTTCCTTCTCTTTTCTCACGGGATCTTCCAAATAATTTTCATTCAGTTTATATTAGCGGTATAAAATCTTTGCTTATCAAAATATTTTGTTGTTCTTTTTACTGACATCTGACGCATGTGATGCTCCGATGATATAGTCTGATGACTTGAAGCCGAATTGCATTTAAAATGTCTTGATTTAATTTAGTGTTTTGAGTAAATCAGATTTTCCTGCTTGCACGTAGTTGAATCAAAGTTTTCATCGCTAAAAATTGTTTTGATGACGGTATTTGGTTACCCGGTTGGAGACTAACATCTATGAATGTGTTAAGAAATCATGGGACCGAATTGTTTTGACCCTATCTGAGGGACCTAGTAGGCCTATCGCGGTTTTTAAGTGATAGAAAATCGAAACTGTTCGTAAACCGATACCCATATTATAGAGACCAATTGTTTACAAATTTACCATCGCATCTTTGAAAGGTGTGTGTCTAATAAAGATCTGTTTGTATTGGTCTGTTTATCTTTCATTTTCCATTCACAATTAGGTTATGAACATGGAAGAATACGACGTCGCTAACATCGAACACGAGTCCCTTCTTCTCGTCGTCACGAGTACATTCGGTAACGGAGATCCACCTGAGAACGGGGAGGTATAGTATTCTATCGGTCTCGTTCATTCACCTGGATCAAAAAAAAAATAGAATGCCACAGTTTTGATAGCCATTTAACCAAACAGACCTGCTGTGATAAAAAAGGAAGCGTAATAGAATTTAGCATATATTATATGCCATGATGAAATATCCTTAGAAGCCTCTGACAGACACCGTTATCATTTAAAAAAAATATATAATTGTTAAGATATCAGCAGAGTTGAGACATGTGTGTTTGTAAATATATACATTACGTCCGTTTGGTATATATTTTACATTTTCTTTACCGTAATCATGGAATACTCTCTCGATTTTTACCCAATATTCTTTATTTATCTTTATCAGGAATTTGGCAACTATCTTCTAGAACTTTCCCGAGACGGTGAAGGAGATGGTCCAAGCAGGTAAATAGTTCTTATCGCCTTAAGAATTAATATTTGAAATTATAACCAAAATGCATGATTCCTCCCCTGCCAGCGAATTAATTGATATCACACTCCTACTTTGAATCCGCCTCACAGCCCAGTAATTGTTCTCCCTTTGTTTTATGGCGTCACTTATGTGACGCCACAACGGATGTTTTTGTTCATTCTGGCCTAGTCTCACAAGGTCCTCCCATAGTCACATTAATCGCACTGCTTGAAAATTACATGAAGACGAGCTGAGCTAGCACTGCTTGCAATGTTGAAATTATTGGAATATTATTTTAATGATGTAAGTTAAAATCTAGTTAACAGTTGTATCATATCTTCATAAATGTTAGAATAATGCCTTTGAAAACTCTATTGTTGTATTAAATTATTAAGGTCTCTATTTGCCTCACTACTCTTGTTGTAATCTTTTTACTATTTTTCTCTATTTTATCGAATCTGATGCTGGAAAAGCAAAGTAAATCTTGTAACGTTATACATTTCGAAATGTTACTTTGATTGGCAAAAAATGAAACTTTTACTATTATGAAACTGTGATTCAATGTTTATTTATCCTATTCTCACAATTTTTTATACTATTTATTGCAAATTTACTTATAGATAGTTTTAATATGAATGATATTCCTTTTAAATATGGAGACTTATGTGAGTAAAAACGGATTTTGATTATCTGGATGTCGCTATCTGCACGTGCGAAACATAACGACCGCTATTAAAGCAGTCCCGTAAACCAAATGAGGTAGGGCATATCCCCACACGTCCACAAATCTAAGTGTCCCCCTATCATTGGTAATAAGTGTCATTATCCAAGGCCTTGATACCCGCCTTCACTTTTCATCGACACTCGCTACCCCCCCCCCCCCATCCCTTTTTATCCCTCCAAAGTTTGCCATTCCCTAATTGACACTTGCCGCACAACCAGCCCAGTCCCAGTACCACCATCTAGAAGCCCCCTCCTCGCACCACGCCCACTTGTTTTCCCTTCACTGTTCAACAGTAGAAGTAATCGATCGCATTTCAATGGTGCACTCACATATTAAGAAAAATGGGGAAACTGAAGTATAGTGGAGAGAACTGAATTATTCGCAACAATGAAAAAGCTCACAAAATAATTTGTCCAGTCGATTATTCTAAAAGATACAAAACTGGTAAACAGCAAATACGCATGAAAGTTATTTTTCATCTTTGCGCAATGTTGGGCGCCAGAATTTCGGAGTTATTTTTCTTAATGTGTGAGTTATTTGTATTGTCACCATTGTGTTTTCCTTTCCACACCGCTTATAAATTTATTGTTTACAAATTATTGTACGATGTAAAACGCAGAGAATCAGTAAGTGGAGAGGATAAGGATCCCCGTAATAGAAGGTAAAGTTATTGTTTGAGTTGTAAGCTGGGAATTCGGTTTATGCTAACTTTTGCAATACTCAATGTTCTCTCTTGGTTTATTCTAACGTATGCAAATGCTTTGCTTAAGTCTTTCCTAATCACCATTAAGGGAGAATAATGATAGGCCTACGTATTAACAAGACTGCTAAGTATCAATTATTATCATAATCATAAAAATTACAACTTTTGATGTCTTGATGTTAAACGAATTACATGTTAATAATAAACTTCAATGTGTAGGGCCTTTAATGACAATGTATAACATGCAATATATGAGACACAAAATGATTAACATGTAAATGTTTGAATATTTAAAAATATATATACATGTGCGGTTATACAACTTGCATGGACCATTAATTTTGCACCTTTTATTTGTAAATGTTTGAACACCGCTTTCGTTTTCTGTCTGCTTTCACATTTGTTTTTATTTTTTTTTACCGCAATATTCGTGGTGTTTTGGACTAAATGCTTAACGCTTTATGATATTTTGATTATTTTCCTTATTATTTTCCGTTTTATTTTTGCTAACTTTGCATAATGATATGTAAACATTTTGTTGCATAGTGGTAATTTATTCATTACTCGTATTAAGGATTACTAACTTATCAAATCCTAAAAACTAATATCTTATATCTCCTCTTTGATGGATAATGTATTACACGTTTTTGTTCAGGAGATTTAATTTTCTATCGACTTGAATAGATTAGTGCGATATTATGTTGACGAGCAGAGATAAATATACCTACATCATACATATCTTTCATACAACATGTACAATGCCACAATGTGGGAAAATAATTAGACATGTTTTCAAGCAAAATAATCTAATTTGCTCTTCTCTCTCTTTCCCTCTTTTGTGCTTAATCTTAGGCTGTGTTTCTATCTGATTTTTTTTAGCCTGGCAACTTCTCGACCATTAGACAATATTTCTTGTTACAAAACCTTCATTCTGCTTATTTATAAGTTGATATTAAAACAAATAATGAGCTAGTGATCTTGAGTAGACTATATACACGTGGCAAATCATATATTATATACTTTTATTTTCAAAAATCGAATTTATCGGGGATCAATAGCCCTCTTCCCTCCATAGTTTTAACAGGATATTATTAGCAAAACATTGGTCAATTTTCGATGTAATGACTACTATACCAATTTTAGCTAAATGCAAACAAAGGATTTGCTGTAAAAAGAACATAAGTTTTAAAAAGTGTGTTCTTGGAACCATTTTAATTTGCAAACACTGGGAATTGTATGATACGTGTATTGAATATTTCATCATGTTTTCTGTTTTGTTTAGCCTTCGGTCTATTCGATTCGACAATAAACCAAACAAGCCAGTACATCGAGCCAGCTCCATGGCTAAACTTGACGAGAGCTCAGGAATACTTGCTAACGTTAGGTAAGTGTATCCTTCATTCAAAATCTATATAGGTAGAGTGACTCCCCATCAATAATGTTTGTTTAACTTGTTCAAAAAATAACACCCAAGCTCTGTAATGAAGATATATATACATTTACATAATCATTTAGAAGATAAGTACATGCATTAATATCTGCGGAATATCTCTGATATCTTGCATTTTCTTTCTTCAGTACGTAGTGTTTATTTGAATATCCGACAATAGCTAACCAAATGTTTTTTGTTTTGCCCCCCTCTGCTTGCTCAATGTCCGTTTGTAGATTCTCAGTATTTGGTCTGGGATCCCGTGCTTATCCTCACTTCTGTGCGTATGCTCGTACAGTAGATCAGTTGATTAGTAATCTTGGAGGTGAAAGGATCAACCCAATGGGCGAAGGGGATGAGCTAGGTGGTCAAGAAGATGCTTTCAGGAGGTGGGCCAAAGATGTCTTCAAGGTGAGTCTCCGAGCCAAGCTCATGTTCAGGATGCCGTTGGATAGAAACAACTTGATATTGTCTCTTAAATTTGCCTAGGTGGTTAAACTTTGCCAGTTTGGTAAAGTGTTCGTGGTGGGCTTGTGGCACACGCTGGGTTATGCTGCTTCGCAGGTTAACATAAAAACGGATTTACAGTAATAATTTTAAGTTCTAGAAGACGGGATCTAAAATAATTCTTACAAAGTCAAATGTAAAAGAATTTACATACAATTTCAGGATATGTTTAGCATGTTTAGATAATTTGAAAATATGAAATATAAACCAATCTACAAAGACATAAGTATATCGATTCATAAGGGGGTCAAGTAAATATCTTTGAAGAGTTTGGATATCTCAAAATACGATAAATAAAAATTGAACGCCAAACCGAAAAGCATTACTTTTTTCGTCAGGAATGTTCTGCGTTCGATTATTGATTCTTAAATGAGTTTTTTTTTTTTATAATAATGGAAATCCTATCTAGGTTTAGGCTCGTTTCTGGAGTATTGTTTGACCAAGTTAGATATTTTCTGGTGAGATCCAACAGGTATTTTAAATGCGCTTAATTTGTAAGTGTTTGGGTTAATGAATCAGTTTGTTCAAGTATTCTTGATTGGTTTTCATTGGAACTAGTTCCCATGATGTTGTTCTGTCTTATTTTCTAAAATTAAAAGATGTGTATATATCTCTCTAATAAGATTGACTGTTTCTTTTTTATCACCTCAAACATCATACGACATTCGCACTAACGAAACCGACTCCAAACCGACCGTTGGTAAGTCATTCGGTCTGGAACCGGTTCGTTTGTGTGTCTGCTGAATAACCAACCATATTTGAGATTCTTTGATATTAATGTTGTGTAGGCCGCATGTGAGGTGTTCTGTATCAAGGATGGTGTCAACCTAGTGGCTGCAAGCGAGGCTCTGAACAAGAACGAGAATAGTTGGAACCCTCAGAGATTCCGGGTATCCGTTGGTGAAGAGGCAGCCCTCAAGAGCGATGAACTCAATGCAGGACTTTCAGTATTACATGGCAAGACTGTCCTTCCGTGTCTTCTTACTGAACGCATGGAACTTCAAGCCAAAAACTCAGAGTGAGTTTATATTTTTTATTCCTTTATAGCCGTATAGAAAGACAAATTGCCGAAAAAGGGTGCTTTTCATTCTTATGGTGATCCAGAGTCAGACATTATAGATACATTGTAAAACAAATTTTGACATACAGTTCAAAACGCTATCACATATGCAGAGGTAGGTGTGCTGGGGGAGGCAACTTCTCGGTGTGGTGTAAACGAAGAATATTGTGTTTATGCAATTAAATTTTGGATAATCGTTTAACTCAATATCATTCTACATTTTCTCTTCAGACGGTCCACCATCTTCGTACGTCTGGATACCCAAGGTGCCTCAGAACTTCTTTACGAACCTGGTGATCACGTGGCCATCTGTCCAGCCAATAACAAGGACTTGGTAGACCGTGTTCTTAAGTACATTGATTGCGAGTACTCTATGGATACAGTGATTAAGGTTGAATTCCAACAGCAGAAGCAGACAGCTCTTGGTAGGTGGATACTTACTGATTCCTTCTCTATCTCTTACATCACCCATATACCTTCTAATCTACCTCATTACCCCCCTTAACTTAACCAAATGCGGTAATGCACTGGCGGATCCAGGGGTGGGCAAAATCGGCCAATGCCCCCCCCCCCCTTGAGAGGCACAATTAAAATTTGTAATTTAAAAATGCCGTTAAAACAGAATTGTGCCCTCTTTTGAAAGTGAAGATCTTTTTCCCCCTCGGAAAAATGTCTAATGCATTGGGGGTTTTTTTTAAACAAAACTGATTCAAAATAAGGATAAGCGTTACTCGATTAATATCGTGGTTACATCCACAGTGGCAAATAAAACAGAGTGAATATCCAAGAGGTTTTTGTAGTTTGAAATTTATGTGAAATATATACTAGTAGTTTGACAGTGTATCACCAAAAATTTCAGAAAATATTATTTTCTATAATGGCTGATCATCCTTCTTGAGAGCCGTTTACGTCTCAAATTATAGTTATCTACTCTTTCGAGTATAGACTCAAGGAGTGAGAATAGCTAGCAATATTCTCCTACCCACTCCTGTCTCATTTTGTTAATACAATCATTCTAGTTATTTACGAACTGTTCGTGTATGATTCTTCTTATCAGTGTGTGGGTTTTTTTACCAATGATCTTTTTGTTAAAAGCTTGGTTGTAAAAAGAATGCAATAATAATGATATTGTTGCTTATACTTTCACAACAGTGGCAGCGCGAATAACAACGTGCGTACTGTAGTTCCTTTATTTTGACATTGATGGTAGAAAATGGGGATCGATACTAACTCCTAATTGATAGTTCGTGTGCTAAATAATCATATTATAGAGTGTAATCAGATTTGACACCACAGATATACTAGACCATGACGACCTAGACTACATTAGGTACACTCAAACATAGTTTTAACATTCATATTGCTAAACCACTGCATTTTAGAATTGAGAGTGGAATTAGATTTGGCATAACACACATTCCTAGATTACATTGAATACACACAAAAGATTTCATGTATATTTATTAAAAAAATCAACTGTAACATTGAAAGAAACATTTAACGTCGCTAAACCACTACATTCTGAAACTCTAGAACAAACACATAAAGGGAACAATACTGACTCTGAATGATTTATGAAAGTGTTCCTCTTTAGGTTTCAATATAATAAGTGATCCATAACACCGTCCTACTGTTGCTTTTCTCAAATCTCGCCAGGAAAAAAAACTGGAAGAGTTTATTTTATAATATATATTTGCTTTAAATCTAGCTGTTATTGCATGCATTAAACCCGAAATCAAATATTCCGATGCTTTGTCTTCATCCATGCATGTTTCTTATTTTGTTAGATTAATTTGTTAAGAAGAAGATATTATTTAAATTTCAAATATTGAACGATACAGGCATGTTTTTCGACGAAGATATAGAAGATGGTGAGTTATATAATAAAACTAAATATCATTTTGATATTATTATCTATTTTTTATAATCAGATAATATAATCATATTCCATAAGTTCATTTGTTCATTCACGCATCCGCTACTCTTTCATGACTGCCATATTATAAGAATTTTAACTTGTATACACTCTGAAATTAACAAACGGTCGGTGATCTAATTTTCTTCGAGTTCGCATCACTCATGATGTTTCGTTCTTCTCTATTCTTTGTGATGTATGTGTCAAATAGAGGCTAGCAGTGATGTAATTAACCAAATATTTTGAGGGGGCAGATATGGAATATTGGACAAAAATTTGCTAAAAGTTACGAGCGAGCAAAGCAAGAAAAAATCAAGTTTTTATTACCAAAATTTAGTTTAGGGATAGATTTTGTCATAGTAATATTTTCTGAGAAAAATAATATCATAGTTCACCCTTCTTTTTGTCCTTATTGGTGGTGAAAAAAGCACCCCCCCCCCCCGAAAAAAGTGCGCCGGTGCAGGCTTAAGTAATAATGATTGCTTTTAATTACACTAGGTCTATAGTACGCCATTGAATATCACTCTCATCTACGTAATAATTTGGTGAGATACGATGTTTAGATTTGTACGTATCTTAATGAAGTTTATGATGACACTTGATTGCAATGGTTATAAACTCAATTGAAAAAAATAACTTCTTACCTACTATGAATGTAATATCGAGTCCATCTGTTTTTCCAAGCTCATTTTCGTACATCGGAAGTCAATTTAAACGATGCATCATTATTGTGCTTCGAGATTTCTTAAATATTTCATCAACACAAGTATTGTACAAACAACATAATATACACTCATGCTCATGCATATATCTGCACACTAACAACTCAAGGTCATGGACATACATCAGTCGTACTAACACATGATATACTCAACACTGCACTTTAGAAATTAACTTTTGAATTATTACGATAGATTTTCTAGTATCGCCAATTGCGGTAAACAGAGCTTTAGCCACAGATTTCGGGCCCACATGACTCCGTTAAACAATACTGAGAAAGATTTAAACACCATATATGACAGAGGCGAAACTGGTTGTACACATGAATAATTAACACGATCAATTAAGAATTTTCAAGAGTCCGAAACGGAAATTAAATTACATCGATAGGCCTAAAAAATCGCTCGGAAATAAGGCTGAACACCGAAGGTTGCCGAAGGTGACAATGTTAAACTGACCATGCTGACTGCGCATGTGCAAGTACATAATGGCTCATCATGGTGGAAGACTTTTGCAGGCCATTATGTTGCAATACTAGTATCTCTCTCTCTCTGATATCCTCTGTTAGTGTAACACATGCAAGTGACGTGGTTCATAAAAAAAATTCAGAATGCCTGCCAACTAATTTATTGTCAAATTCTGCGTCAATCATGCTATACAATTAATCTTTCATTTCCTCTCCCCTTTTCTGCAGGTGTGATCAAGGCATGGCACGACACCGAGCGCCTTCCGAAATGTTCCATCCGAGAAGCTCTCACAAACTACCTAGATATCACCATACCCCCGACACCAGACTTCCTCCGTCTTCTATCAACCCAAGCTACCGACAAGGATGAAGAAAATGCCCTTGCTGTTCTGGGCAAGGTAAGCCAATGCTCTCTTCTTAAAATTATTTTCCCAAGACGATTGCAGCAGTGTTTATCAGCTAGCATTTGTTATTCGCGCTAGTGTAATTGTAGTTCGTGCAGTCTCACTGGTACCTGGAAAATATTCTAACCCTCTGAAGTCTTGTACAAAAATGTTCTATGAGCATGGTGATTCCTTGCTTCTTTTCTGTAGGGTGGTAGCAACTATGAGGTATGGAAGTACGAACACAGCCCGAACCTTCCAGAAGTGTTTGAGCAATTCCCTTCGGTAAAGGTCAGTGCTAGCTTCCTTCTGACCGAGCTGGCCATCCTGAAGGCAAGATATTACTCCATCTCATCTAGTCCTAAGATGTTTCCAGGGGAAATCCATGCTACTGTCGCGGTTGTTGAGTACAGAGTCAAAGGTATGTGATGTTCTATCAAGTCCTAGACCATCTTATTTCACTAATTATTATTATGAGCATTCAGTTAAACAAGTCCAGTTATGGGAATGATTGACCTCTAAATATTTGTTTTTGAATTATTTTTGTTTTGTTATAGCTCATGAAGAATATATTCACAGCATGCAAGCTCGGAAAATGAACTCAGTTCTCTCAAATCAGAACTGTTGCTATATAAAAACACCCAAACATGATTCATGGTTGGTGATGACTATTACTGATCAAGACATTACAATAAAATCGTTCTGTAGTCTTAGAAAAATAAGGATAATTATACTTGCTTATATATATTGCGCTTCATGTAGTACCTTAAATCAGAAGTCTCTAAGCACTCTACAAATAAAGTGACTTCATGGGAATTTAGAATGATTGATTATAATTTCATAATTATGTTTGATATTTCAGGTCCAAGGGGTCCGATCCACCGTGGTGTGTGTTCATCATGGATGAATGATCTAGATTTAAAGAAACCTATGCCTTGCTTCATCAGACAGTAAGTTGATATATTAATCAGTTATCAGTCTCTCTGAGTAATTATTGTTATGGGAAAAAGGAGAAAGAATGGCTAGATTCTAGAGTGTGAGAGACGTTTTCTTCTTTGACCAGAGACAATGGGAACAAAGCAGGTTCTACAATACACATTCTTCGTGTACAGGTTAGGGTAGCTGACCCCGCATAGTTATATGGAGGGAAGCGATTTTGAACTGTAATGATTTTGTTCAGTTTTATGAAAAGTTTGCACAGATTAACTTCACGCTAGACATTTCTCAACAAACAATGCACATCTCAACATTCAGTAACCATCTTTTAGAAAAGCCTTTTGCAAGAGAGAAGGCTCAAATTACTCTTTAAAACAGACGATGAAGACAGTGACCAAGAATGTAAAACAAACTCTGTATTTGAGCATAGGAGACATGAATGGCGCAAATAGAGCAGTATGGCCAATTGATTAATGATCATATAACTAATTCAGTATTTGCTTTATCTTTTTAAGGGCACCAACATTCCACATGCCTGAGGACCGAGCCCAGCCTCTTATCATGGTTGGTCCTGGGACTGGCATCGCACCTTTCAGAAGCTTCTGGCAACAGCGACAGATCGAGCTTCGTTTCACCAAACCAGAAGCGGAAGACGGTCGTAAGATCCTAGGTGACATCACACTTATCTTCGGATGTCGGGGGTCAAAGGTCGATGATATCTATCAAGAAGAGAAGGCGATGGCAACAAAGGAAAGGGCGATCATCAATAATCTAACGGCGTATTCTCGGGAGCCTAACAAGAAGAAGGTATGTTACAATCAATGCCTATTTGAAATTTTGAACAAACTCCATGATATTACAAAAAAAATCTAGGTGTCTTTCTCTTATATTTAGATTGTACCGTATATTTCACTTTAACATTATCAATGAATAATTGATTACTTATTTGATATACTTTCCTTTATGAACGAATATATAATCGACTAAATGAATACAAATTATCCTGACAGCGTGGGTAACACTAGAATGAACTCAGAATAGTTTTGACTTACGATGGCATCTTATATTATAATAAACACTCTAGACTGACCAGGTATTGTCAATGTATCAGGGATTGACAACATTTATCCGTTCTTTGTTTGTGGTGATCAAGGTATACGTACAAGATATGATGCAGCAACATGGTAAAATGATCTATGAGACTATCTGCAAGAGTGGAGGTCATTTCTATGTTTGTGGAGATGTTTCGATGGCAGCTGATGTTGGTTCAAGGCTTGAGCTCATCCTGGCTGAGCAGAGCGATATGTCGCAAGAAGAGGCTCATGATTTCGTCGCAAAAATGAAGGTAGGGATCAATAAATTTTAATAACTTAGAATTTAGAAATCTAAGGTATGTTTGCATAAGTTATAACCTAGAAACGAAATCTTTTCAATTAACTTATGAGAAGGCATGGACGCTTGTTGGAACAGAAACAAAAATAAATAACCGAAGGATTGTCCTCTTCGACAATAATGATTGGTGAGTAAATGTCTTCTGAAAGGCAATGCCAAATCGACATGGTTAACCCCGATAAGAGACCATTGCTTCATTATAAGTCTGTATATGATCTGGAAAACCTGAGCTTAATGTGCAATGACTGTTATGACAAATTTGTAGACGTTTGTTTAAAAGGGTATCTATTATTATTTACACAACGTGTGAACTCAGTTACTCTAAAACATCTCACAAAGACTTACGATTTTCATTGAATAGACAATTTCGATTTGTCGCAATTCTTTTCATTGCAGTCATATGCTTGCAGCAGATCATTATAAATCACAATTTTTAATGTCAACAGGATACGAACCGGTACCACGAAGATATCTTTGGCGTGACAATAAGAACAGCTGAAATTCAGACCAAAATGGAGAGAGCAGCTCGTCGTGCCCAGGTGCTGATTACAGATAGTAGTAACAAACTCACACCAGCGGTCAAACCATTCGAGAACGGAAACGGGACGATCTCTGCAAGGAGCACGGATGATATCAGATCCTTGAATAAGGTAGGAGGAGCCAGGAAATGATGATCAAGCGATCAGCCATCCTCCTTTGACAACCCAGACTCTTTCTCTATCTTTCTTTTGCTTGGAATTGCAATGAAACAGATAAATAAACCTCAGGAGTATGAATGTCTACTTTCGTAGCGTCTCACTTGCATGATCATAAACAGGACTTGTTGAAAATTCGTTCATACTTTGTGATTATTTTTGTCTGTTGCTTGTCTCTGTTATGGTAGCATGGTTGTATTACAAGATTGCAGCAAAGTTTCAAACATTTCAATCAATTTGGTTTGCTTAATATGTTCTTAAGAAATGCACTGGTGCTTGATTTCACAGAAATACTTCAACACAATTTGGATAAAACCAGAAAGAGTGTATATAAAAGCAAAATATTTTTGTGTTCTATACGCAGGAGGATGTACAACTATCCTTGTCTTGCTTGTTCGAAATTTTATAAATTTGGGGGTAGTACACATACTGCGCCCTCTCCGTCATGTAAAATGTTTTAATGCACCAAACTCACACTGCAAACTAAAACTCTTTAACGCTGCATTATCACTCGCAACTGGCTTTAACATGTTTAAAGAACTTTGAATGTTTAAAGAACTTTGAATGTAAACTGATAAATATTCAAATGATAGAAAAATCATATATCTTGTAAAAATTGGTTTTAAAATTACAGTGATGTTAAAGTGAAGATGTTATTTAGGAATAGAATATTTCTTTATTTTCCAGAGTCACTGTCATTTTATTGTATGGTAAAATTTTACAAGACGAATGATAATAGAGTACAAAATGACAAATGACTAGTAGAGTAAGTTTGCACGATTTATGTTTAACGAACGATTAAAGATTTGCATGACTGCTGATTTGTTGAAATGTCCAATCTTTTCTCTCTGTAACAAATGCATTTTTCATTTTCATGCACAAGAAAGGTTGTATTACACTCTTGTGCTTTTTCTGTAACACATGTCTCACTCATGGTGTTCACAAATTAATTCATAATTTATATCATTCCATGGAACTTTCTGATAGTTCAATTCTTTTATAAAAAGGGAAATTATAACTTTTAGAAAATGGTAAAATTGTATATTATATATATTTACAGTGTTCACGATTTTAAGTTCAAAATGAAAATAGTTTTTTTTCAGTATTTCTAAGACGACCCAGTTCATTAATTTCGGGAAAGAAATCTCTCTTCAAAAGGTTCATATCTCAATCAAAACGTCAAATCAAATGTAAATATAAAACGGCCCAAAATATATATTTTTTTTAAATGAGAGAATTTCAGAAAATAATATCAGTCAGACTTGTTTTCTGTTCAGTGGAGACTATAGCGTTTGATGACAAATACTTTGCTGAAAGAATACTTGAAATGTAAAGTATAAAAAAACACGTTTAGATCATTTCCTTGAATGTAAAATAAAATTATTAGTGTTGAATTGATTGAGGGTATTTTTGATGTGTTAAATAATTGCATTTTTTCTGAATGTAGGAATGAATGTTGCATCTTGATGAATGTATCCAGAACTTTTCTTATTTCTCTCTATTATATTATACAATGCATCTTGGCTGTGTAGTAGAATTATGATCATTATAAAAATGCATCTCATGTCTGATTATTAAGAAAAAGCCTATATATTACATTATGCTATTTACCATGTATATTGTATTACTAATATGTATATAATTGCATCTTTTCCGATTCTTTACATTAAAATATGATTTTCGTTCTCTTCCTTACTTTTATTTTATTTTGTTAACAACAATTTCTTAGCATGCCCGCATATATTCGTCTAGTCTCTCTATAAGCTCTTGCTACAAAGAGGTATTTATAAATCTGTATTTTAAATTGATGGTAACCATGGTGATTGTCTGGTAGCTAGTTATACTCTGCTAAGAAAGTAACCGTTTTAATGATGGCAAAGATTAATTGCATGTATACGTAGTAATAATCACTTGCTTATCTCAATCGCATTTATACAATTTCTCTTGAAAAAATGTATTTGTAATTCTTTCTGCTATTATGATGTATGAATCACGATTTCTTACTCATCGTATTGCACGGAATACACACCATCGCTATGGCATGCCTATCAAGATTCACATTTACTGTAACAATCTAGTATTCTGCCATATACATTATTGTCTCTTTTTTCATCTTACGTCTTCGGAAAGCATGATAAATCACAAATCTCAAAATAAAGCTGTAATGGAATCATGCTGTACGTATACTGTTCAGTGTAATGACCTAATAGGTCCTAATGTATTGGAATATTACCCCCAAAAAGAGATTTGAGAATTTAAGAAAACTGGACGTGATGATTTTTGTCGAAAGGAAAATGTTGGATTGACGGCACCTAAAAGTGAAACACCGAAGGGCAGGAGAACGACAAGGAGATCGATCACGGCCACTGTACTCATGTCAGACGAAGAGCTTACCAATCTACGGAAAATGGCAGAGGCAGATGAAAAAACACGGTGAGTAGCATACAAATATATTTACATTTTCGGTTTGAAGCTTGGGATTAGACTGTGAAGCCGAAGTATTCTAGCTGTCATAAAAATTAAACTTTAAAATATATTTTGTATTCTACTATCCAGTAAATGTTCATAAAAATATGAACTCATTGAGGATAATTCTACTCAGAAATAAAAGTCATGGACTTACAAAATATAGATATAAAAATATTAGCAGAATTATATCACTTGCATAATATATAAGACTTAAAAAAGTACGTTTTATTAGTGAGGGATTACATGAAATAAGATACTCGATGGTAGACTAGAAATGATATGATTTTAAAATACGAATTGAAATTAATCAGACATCAAAATTGGATGATTATACGAACTATTATAATTATGTTTAAAAGTTCTTTTTTTTATCTGGTTTGTCACTTCAAAACATGTATCTATTTGTGGAATAAGTGTTCATTATTATATGCATGTTTTTGTTATACCATTCTTCCACCGACATTAATTCATCATATTTTTCTCATGATAGATGGGGGTTGAAAGGCACCAACCCTTAATTGTCTTTCGATTAATGATCGCAAATTTTGAATAGACCAAAATTTGTTGGATAATTCCTTAATAACCATGGACAAGGGACGTACGTAGCATTTGTTTGATGGGGGGAGGCAGGACGCGTTAACTTAAAAAAAAATACTCGACGAGGGAGCAAAGTGGCCAGGCTGGTCATTGGGGTGCTTATTGCATTTTGTTACGTGAAATCATAGGATTTCGTGCATTCTTATGGTGAATTTTGTGAAAATTTTCAGTTTTCAAAAACTTATGTGGGGCAACTGACCCTCTCCCCCCCCCCCCCTGCGAATGGCCATGGCAAGGGGAATGATATTTCTTTTTGTAGACCTGTCATCCATTTATTCATTATGAAATTGAGAGGGAATTTACCTTTCAGTGGCGCTAGACTGCTCTGATCATCAATATATAATTTGAGGGGCAATTCATTTTTTTTCCATAATGGCTTACCCCTCAAATTTATGATTTGCTCAGAGCATTCCTTTGTTATAAATTGCTTCAGCTGCACATATGTATTTCATATCACCAGCACTGCAAAACTCATGCTTATTTAACACAACATTACATTATTTTTTGTCGGGTGGAAGTATATGTAATATGTACATGTATATATATTTTTACTTCCACGTTTTAAACTTCAGTTGCCTTGTCTGGAGTAAATATTTGTCACGTTATGTCAAATTCTCACTAATTTAAGTGGGAAATTCCAGATATCTTCGTGTACGTATTTAGTCAAATAAAGAGATCACGTGGGTATAACCTATGAGTTGCTTGATCGAAACCCGTTTTAGCTGCATAAAAATATAATACAATTTTGGTACATCTGTGGAAGAATTTGATTGTTGTGTCCAAATTTGAATCGTCAGCAATCATGACAATTAACCAGCTTGAAAGGTAATCCTTGGGGGTCGTTACTTAATTTTTTCATATTTCAATTGGGAGATTTTTTCCGAATATTATAGTCAGTTATTCCATTTATTCAGAACAGCGTTTCTCGAGCCCCTTGACAAGTTTCAGACAGCGAAGATAATAGGCAAAAAATGATTTATATCCTCTTTGCTCTTTTTCCCAATGAAGGTACTGTCTAAAAGACTGTCAGTGCATGGTAAATGCCAGAAGATATTTTGAAACTGAAGTAGCCTAATATTACAAAATTCTAAATCGTTCCCAACCTCAATACAACGTATGTAGATTGGGAGTGGACAATGGCACTTAATGGTGACGTCATTAATTGGTGTTTTGGTCATTGAAAACTGAAGTGGTATTGCATAGTTTTTGTAACTCCATACTA
This sequence comes from Lytechinus variegatus, assembly GCF_018143015.1. NCBI lineage: Eukaryota > Metazoa > Echinodermata > Echinoidea > Temnopleuroida > Toxopneustidae > Lytechinus > Lytechinus variegatus. Next base: position 78,850,235 of record NC_054741.1, read on the forward strand.
ACCCGTCCTCTCTTTTCTATACCCTTTTTTCTTCTTTCTTTTTTTTCTACATTATTTTCATTCACCCTCTTCTTTTAGGCACCCTAACAACAAACCCTTCCCCATTCTGTTTCTGATGATATTACATAATGTAACGCATCATTTTGGTTACCTTGTAGGAAGGATATGGACAACCTCAGCGAAGGAGGAATACCGAACGGGAACGCCGCAAAGCACTGAAAATTCAAAGACCACATCAGCTGGATTTCTGATAAAAACATTTGCTGTCAATTTTGAAAGGAGATAAGTTTAAACTCATTTTCATACGACAGTGATACGTCAATATAACTATGTTAAATTTGCGAAGCTATTTTATGTCGACTGATTTTGAATTTGATTTGGAATCGGCGTCAAATTTTGAATTCAAGACTCGCCTTTACGAGACTCATTTTTGTGAAGGGCGGTATATATAGTTACATCATCAATCGAAGCTCGTGTAAATGTATTTTACTTTTGACCCTTGACTTTGGATCAGATTATGCAATGACAGAACAGTCCTACTTGATTTAAATCAGCGTGACGAGCATCAACAACGGACGGCATCCTAACTTTTGACTCGAAATTCATATGTTTTGATGATACTTTTCTGGACTATATCGTTACATCTTTGGCAAGAGAGTTATTATCAGTGCACATGCAATATCCTAGGCATTTGATACCAAGTATGTGATGGTGTTTGTATGATAGTTGCATGTTTGGCATCCTAACGAACGGTCTAATGTGAGTTTGGAAATACTAATGAGTTTCTGGTGTTTTCTAAAACCTGAGTTACTATGTTTGCACATGTAATGGAATGCCTTTTTGATAAGTCACTTCAAGCACGTGCCCCCTCCCTTCTTTTAATTTTTCGTTGTTTTTGGTGTTAGTGTGTAACATACAAAGACATTGTACATTGTCTGATCAAACTATTTATTGTATATGGATTTTATAAGTGTTATTTCCTGCTTATAATCAAATAATTATTCAGAAAAACGAAGAGATTACAAATTTATATCGATGTATTATTTATTGCGTTTGACTGTAGAGTGTAATCATATATATAGTTAGAATTATTGGTGGATGTAGCAGCTAAAACTTTGACGATGTGAAATTTCCCGGCGGCTGTAAAATGTGATAAATCTATTATATCTTGTAGAAAAGTAAATAAATAGGCAAACACAATCAGTGAAGATGGCGAAAGTAATTTAAGGACGAATGTATTATATTCAAACACGATGATTATCGTTTAAAAGTAGTAAATGTTAATCATGCAAATAAGCCATCTTTTATTCTATAAAATGTTCTACCAATTGTTATTTCGAGTGTATTCTCTTTTTTGCGTAACGATTTGCAAGATTGATTAATATATTGTCGAATTGAAACGTATCGATCTGTTAGCACTTGGCAACAAGTAAAAAGAAAAAATGAGTAGAAAAGTGAGACGGTTTGAGGTCATTCATGAGACAAAATGAGGTAATTAGAACTTTCTTTAATAATTGTATATAAATGTGCTTCTGAAATTATGATAGTCGAAATGTTTTATTTGCGGTGACTGGATAGTTATATTATTCTAGGCATTATTAGTAAACAAGTTGTACGAACAAACTTTATGATCATAAAATATATATGTATCCAGTGTAAATAGTTTTAAACAAACTCTCGTTATTTAAATATTCTATGGATTTTTCAAATTCATGTGTTTATGTGTCATATTACGTATCATTGCCTTTTATTTAATATTGTTATGTACTCGGCAGAGTTTCAAAGACATTGATGTCATAGTCAGAGTTAATTTGTCATTGGGATTCATAATTAGCAATGAAGTGCAATATTCATTGAATAATATTATGATGAGTGATTTTTCATATTTATAGGGTGATCAAATAAGGAGGCTACATCAAGATGTCTTTGAAGATCATAATTAATTTCAAATTTGGTATACTTCATTATAATCCTATATTATAATCGGGACTTTATCTTTAACATTGTCATTTTATATACAATCATGATTATATTACTGTATTGTTACTATGCTTATTGATGTAACTTTTTATTTTCATTTTGCCGTGGAATTACATCTATAATATTGTGGTTTGTTTTTAAATAATACCTCTGATGGAATTTTTTTAGCACGATATTTCCCTTTTATGGAAAATACTCTGAATAACATGGCCAATCAAGAATGACGAAGAAATTTCTCTCCAACTCAGAAAAATAATAGCCAACTTCTCAGCTGTGTTTTATCTTACAGACATAAAATACCAGCTTTTATGAAAAGGTCCTATACCAAATTCTCATTTTTTTATTAGATTGGGTTGAATTTGTACTTCAGTGAATGTAACACAAATGATGCAGTCTTCCTCCGTTATTATACCCCCATGCATCAAATCAATTCAATATGAAGGGATATGGAGGAATTATTGCAGATTATAAGAACTGCAGACTTCAGTAAATTCTACTTATTTTCCTCATCTGCAATGATTTCCATTACGCATGTAGCGGCAGATGCTACTTTTTTTTCTTGGCTGTTTTGTTTGGGACACCAAAACTACTGACACCATTTCAATCCTTCATCTGAAAATTAATGTGAATTTAATTGAAGACCAGACCTTAATGTTTGGCATCAATCGTGAAAAGTTAAAGTCCAATCAAAATCATTTGCTACATGTGCTTATTGTTCTACAAACCCACTATCAACCAGTCAGAATAGTTGTATTAAAGTTACTGTTGACTGTAAATCTTGCTACATGGGGACCACACCTTGGTTCTCGAAGCATTGACTAGTGGAACAATGATCAATTTCGCGTCTTTCAAGAACATTGAAATAATGATCAATGACTTTATTTTCTTTAGGAAATTTGAGTGCTTATTCTGGTTGGCCTGTTTTCGGATTTAATCTCTATTCAAAATGTTCATTTCATACAGTGTTTATAAAGGGAAATGGACCAACATTATTGCTTGTTTTTGGTGTTATTCATACATTTCATGATATATGTTTAAAGTAGGAAGATGATAATGTACAAATTATATCACATGAATTATCAAAAAAATAATAATTGTAGTATATGTCTTTATAGGGTTAGAAATAGGGAGTAAATTTTTGGTAAATTATCAAATTATCACAAACATAATAAAAATATGTTATGTTGAGCTACTTGTAAATAGATTTGTATCAACATACGTGTAGAAGTAAGTATGTTAGCTGATTTAAGAAAATGGTACAGCGTGAGGATATGGCAGAAGGTTTTTTCCCTTGTTGAAGATTTGAAGTCTTTTTCTGTTTTTCAATTTGGTACACCGCGTATATGACTGGGTTTTACCACGCCCTTCTGATGTACTATTAATAAAAAATACGTTTTTTGATAATCAATTTTCAACCCATAGTAGTAATATTGTTTACTCACTTTTTCAATGTTTGCCACAAACACGGCAAAGGTTTTTTTTCTAAACATATTCACAATAATAATATCATGAACAATATGGCAAAGGTATACAGATACGTTATGTATTTTGACTTTGAATTTGTATATGATGTCGAGTTATAGAGATGTCGTTTCGACATTCGCCCTCGTGGTTTACGAGATTTTAAACAATTTCCCAAGAAAGAATTTCATTGATTTCAGACTTCAGAGATTGTCTCCTCCCATCCTACATTTTTACAAAGTTCAATTTTCTTTTTCTTTATTGCTCTTGTAACAATCTCAAATTTAAATCAATATTTGCAACTCTATTTATCAACTCGTATTGGTTTAAAGTGAATGTCCACTCGATTAAAATTGCAATAGTAAAAAAATATTTATTTGGGGAGATTTCAAAAGGTATATTTTGGCAGGCAGTGATGACTAGCAACGTCCAGCATCACATATGATACATCAAACATGGCGAGTTCACAGTGCATTAGTTAAGTTGAAACACATGAAACTGTACTCTATCTAATGTATACATTTTCTGTTAAAGATTTATTTTAGTCTTCTTGGTTCAGTTGATAGATATGTTTTTTATTTGGTGATATTTCCATTTGCTGAAAATCTGGTTCTTTGTTTTGTAATTCTGCTTCATTTCTCTTTAAAAGTTACTTGTATCTTTTTTTTATTCTCTGAGGAAATTGACATTTTTATTCTTTTTTCATTTATTTTCCTTAGTGATTTTTTTATTGTTTTATATATATGTAAAAAGCAAAAGCTATTTCTGAATATATATTTTATGTGTTTACAGGTTATTTATGTTATGCGCGAATTGATTTTTTTCTTTCCTTTTTTGTTTTGAAACTGTATCGTGTAAACATAGTAAAGATTATGTTATGCCTTCGAGAAGATTTGTTTATAAAAGGGCGATAGGGGGCAGTATAGAACTCGCAATCTTACGACTAGTTATTTTCGTAAAATCATTCTTTTTATATCATTTCTGAATATTCTATTTAGTGAACATTATTGATGCATGGCGTTTAATCCTTTCTCTCGTGAATATCACTGTTTATCATCTTAACGGTTTCCATATATAGTTACCATGGAGTTTCCCTAAATTTTGTTTCACATCGGATGATGGGTTGATTGAGAAAAGTACAAACGAAATGAGAGGAGGAAAACTACATTATTTACTTCTGTAAAATGCAACGTGTGTAACTGCAGTGAGGAGATCATTAATAAAAAAAATGTGTTCTGTGATACAAAAGAAGATATACATTATGTTTTCATTTGTGTAATATTACATTAACTTTACTTTCTACTTAAAAAGTGAACAAATATCTTAATCATCAAGTAAAGATATCATTCTCAATTTAATAATTCAAAAATGTTTTAGCGAGAATCTTGGATAAACATCCAGCATATTCGCTGATTTTCCAACATTATGTTTAAAACTAGGTACCCTCTTCACACTCGATAATCTGTATTTTTTTCCAAGAGACAGTGTGATTACATATTGCAATTTCATGTGCAAGGAAAAAACACTCCTACTGAAGATAAAGTATTCATTTTTCTTTCTTGTTTTACCGTCTTCATTTTCAAATCAGAAGTGATACCCGTGTATATACTCCTTCCCCCTTTCAAGATACCTAGCTGATAATCCTGAACGAGTTGTGTAAGTCAACAACTAGACATCAAGAAAAAGACCTAAAGTGGATTTATTTCACACCCGTTTCTTTATATGGGGATATTGTGCTCCGTAACACAAAGATTAGCGATTAATCGCAAAATGATTTGACCAATCAAAATTATATGCGCATTTGGGGCAAAATACTGACCAGGAACTAATGAGAAGTGTTCCTTCATATTAATTATTTATCGTTAAGTTTTGTGTTACGGGGCCCAACTCTCACTCACAAATAAAGAAAAATCAAGCTCTAAACTTTTTAATCTTTGATGGGGTTTTCTCAATCTTTCTCCAAGTTTTTTTTTTAAACAAACTTTTCTTCGGGGAACTTCCCTTTTGATGCAATAATGATTAGATATAACTAATGTATAATAACAACATTATTCCAAACCATTCTTTCAAAACAGATGTTTTGAATAAATTTATTCAAAACAGGTGTTTCATACAATCTTCTGTTATGATTATAAAGGCAGTTTTGATTAGCCAATATCAAATATATCAGAGAAAGTGAGCAGAAAAATAATCCTTAAAAATGTGGATTTCTCTCTCCGTTCTCTTTCTCTCGCTCTCCCCTGTTACTCATCTCCATCTCTGAAAATCATATTAAGAGTCATGATGAAAAAACAAACTGAGAGGTGAATCGGAATGAACCCATATCAACTAATATGAGATTTGTTTACGATTGGGTGATCTTGAACTGGGAAATCAATCCAATCAAAAGAAATCTTGGGATGGGGGCCTCCAGTGACGGATCTAGCCAGGTTGAACCATTGAGGTGGATCCACCTCTATGGGTTAAACACAATACCATTTCAGGGGCCTTACCGTTTTCGCTCAATAGTCGGCCTTTCAAGCTATTGTGTCTAATTTGGCTGAATCCACCCTGGGGGGCACCATAAACCATCCATTTTAATACGAATACTTTATCTTTTGATTTATTTGTTCAAGTTCAGTGAGAATTCATTGAGCTATTTCCCTCAATAATATTCGGCACATGGTTATGAAAAGAGGGAAAAGAAGAAAACAAGTATTAAACTTTATTTCTCACTCTATTTGTCTATCTCTGATTGTCGCTGTCTCTCTACTGAATAATACTAACCAAATTTAATGAAAAAAGCTAGCACCTTAACCCAAATACTTATGCAACTAAGTACAAATATTTATCACGTTAAAGGAGAATAAAACCCTGGGCAAAAGTTCACTAATAAAAGGATGCTCCAGGCTGAAGATATTCATATCTAAATAGATAAAGTAATATTCACAGAGCAAAATGTTGAAAATCTGATTGGAATTTTAAAAACTTGCATTTTTCTGGTGAAACAGTTCGCGGCATGTCTTCATGACTATTCATTAGGTGGGCTGATGATGTCATCCCAATTTTTTATTTTATTATATGAAATTAGGTTTATTCAAAAAATTTCTACCAAGAACAAAAAAACTATTGATTGACAACTGATTAAGTGCATTAGTAATTTATTGCTGCAACTTATTTCATCATTATGGAGACAGATCATTTACACGTTTATAAAAAAAAACTGAAACAATAATGATTTCATGTAATAACAAAAGAAAAAGGAAAGTGGGGATGTGACATCATCAGACCACCTAATGAATATTCATGAAGACATGCCTAGACCTGTTTCACCAGAATAATGCATTGCTGTATACGTAAATCATGGACACATTTTGCTCTATTACAGGAAATTATACTTATTTCTTTATGTCAGCATAGGCAGCAGAGCTCATTGTATTTATTTCACTGCAGAAAAAGAGAAAAATCAAATACATCACAAAATAAGCATTATCCTTTAATATTGCATTTTTTATTCAACTGTGCAAAGTTACTCGTTCATGATTAACTTTCAATACCAATATCATTCATCAATGAATCTTTGGCAACAATCCTGGGATTTGCATGTGATGACAAAAAAAAACTTACAAGAGGGGGAAAAACGAAGGAGAGATGAAAAGGTGGGGGAAGAGGCATATGAAAACAAGAGGGATGGCTCATGAAAGTTATCACCTTTTTTCTTTTTAAAATGTTAATGAACCCAACCAGAAAATGCACCCCTTCGTGCTGAGTGTTGAACGTAAACAACACAACAATGTCCAGAGAGTCCATAGAAAGAAACTTTATTGAATGTAATATATCACCCGGCTTCACAGTTAAATATCTGAAAAATGGCAGAATTTGAACACTTTTAAATATGTTTATTTTCTATTGGGGTTCACTAACTTTTTAGCACCACAGTATTGAAAGTATTCTTTATTTCTTCAATCCCATGTCAATAATTTCTTACCCCCCAAAATATAAATAAATCCATAAAGAAAGAAAGTGAGAAAGCGTACAAAACTCAATGATTTAACAATTACTTGCTTAAGCAAACTGTGCTATTCTAATCAGCTTATAATTTTCAGCTCAAGTTCACTGTGCATAATATTTGCCAAAACTATGAAGTTACATCTACAGTACATAATGAAATTCTGTAAACTACATAAACTCTTTCTTATAAAGCATATATTAAGCATTGAGCACCTGATTAATTTCCACTTGTAATATTTCATCAATGTTAGGTAAATGGTGAGTATTTGCTATATAGCTACCTTACATTTGTGCATTTCAACATTAATATGGTACACCAATTAATCAAACAGGCCTGGATGCATAAATTTATTTATACTTTCGGGGGCTACTCTTCACAACTTACTGCCTAAATCTGGATTATTTGATAAGCTTTAAAGGGGAAGTTCACCCTGAAGAAAACTTTGTTGTAAAAATAGCAGAAAAAATAGTAAAAATTATTGGTGAAGGTTTGAGGAAAATCCGTTAAAGAATAAGAAAGTTATTGGAGTTCAAAGTTTTGGATTTGTGACGTCATAAACGAGCAGCTGCTTCATGTGTTATGTAATATAAAATGCATGAATTTCAAATTTTTTATGGTTCCTGATGACTTAATTATGTTTTCTATTCATGATCGGGTGTGAAATGATTTGTCTATTGATATACAATAGGTACAATGAAAACCATTTTTAATTTTCTGAGAAAATGACATTTCATTGATTTTTTACCATTCGCTATGTAGGAATGCTGCTCGCATATGACGTCACAAATCAAATAATTGAAATTCTAATAACTTTTTAATTATTTGATGAATTTTTCTCAAACCTTTGTCAATATTTTTTATTATTTTTTCTGCTATTTTTACAATAAACTTTTTGTCAGGGTGAACTTCCCCTTTAACAGTGAATGGGGATTTTCCTGAACACTATTTTCAATTTTCAAGGGCTCTTTTGAGCAATCATCCAAAGCCCCCATGTAACTTCTTTTCATGCTTTGATGGCTTAAAGCTAAATGATAGCAGTTGCAGTAAAACACTAATTTCATGAGAAAGTCTGTAAAACCAAGGTTAAGTATGACTATATCATCGTGGATCTAGATCTGGTAAAGTTACATAAAATGAACTTTGTGAAATCATAAAATCTAAGCTGAAATACGATCACACTGAAGATCGCCAAAATTGATAGGCACACGTGGGACAGTGTATTATTATTGCTGGAATAAGGACTCGACAGAAGTGACCGAATCTGCGCTTATTTTGCTTATTTCTCAGCAATTACACAATTTCTTCCAGAATCCTTTGGCACATATTTTTTATTCATACAGACACTTGGGTGGTCATTATATTAGATTCTGTAAAAAGTCATTTTGAGATCGTTACCAGAACTGGAATTTATCTTTAACCCTAAGAAAACTGGGGGGAGGGCTGATTCAGCCCCCCCCCCTACATTTTTCGCGATAAATCCGCCGCTTGAAATTTTTTGACCACGTCGCTCACTGACTTTTTAATTTCAAGTCTTGCGCAACTTTTAAGACCGAATTGTGACCCGTGGGTAAGCGGTTCCAAAATTATGCAACATTTCCTAAGTGCAAGCAGACCCGAAATTGCTCAAAAACATGAATTTGTGTACAAATCCAATGCAAATATTGTTTTTAGCCGAAATTCATAAAAGGTATCATTATTTTACCTGTTACTGCTTAAAATCAGTAAATTCTATCTTGTTTATGGTCAAAATAAAGTCCCTGACAATTTCCATTGAAAAAACAATAAAAAACAAAAAAGTAAAAAAACAAAGAAATACATAAGAAATTTAGAAAACAATGAAATACATAAGAAAATAAATGTGATGTTGACATTTTCAAAAACTAAATTTGTTCAGATGCCTATAAAGAGTATGTGAAACAAAAAATAGCATTTTAGAAGCATTTTATTTTGTTAACCATAGCAAACTTAAAATTTTACGCATAAATTAGCATAATGAATGAGCAATGAGATTTTTCGCAGAATTTATATTTTTGTAGATAATGCCATGGGTAACACGCGTGCCAATTTACGTCGCGATCGATGGCTGAGATCATAAGGGGGGGGCTGATTCAGTCTTCTTCGGCGTCGAAATAGCCCAGTCTATTTAGGGTTAAAAAGCATGAACTTATTGGCCTGTTTCAAGTGTACCATGGTATAAAACTATAGACTATGCAAATTTCTGTACATAATTATGATTATTTCACTGGCCTGTGTACAGTAAGAAAAATCAAATTAGAAATGTTCACTATCGGCAAAGGGCACCTAATTGAAAGCACATCAAATCTGTGTACAACCATACTTTAAAACCATGGTACAATTGGAACCTCTTTTGAGAATACTGTCCATTAGGTTTCTACTTTCGGCATACGTGCATTAGGACACTTTGGTGGATTAATCCATAAGTCTACATGTTAAACACCCATGTGGTTTTCTAGTTTCTTCTTCTTGAGTTTGAGGTCTATGAGCTGGAGTTTTTCATTGCTACCATCAATATAGAGTGCTTGGAGGAAGGCACGTAGGACACCCTTGTTATCTCAGTTGGGTAATATCTCATTGGTTCTCTAGTTTCTTCTTGAGTTTGAGGGCTATGAGCTGGAGTTTTTCACTGCTACCATCAATATAGAGTGCTCGGAGGAAGGCACGTAGGACACCCTTGTTATCTCAGTTGGGTAATATCTCATTGGTTCTCTAGTTTCTTCTTGAGTTTGAGGTCTATGAGCTGGAGTTTTTCATTGCTACCATCAATATAAAGTGCTCGGAGGAAGGCACGTAGGACACCCTTGTTATCTCAGTTGGGTAATATCTCATTGGTTCTCTAGTTTCTTCTTGAGTTTGAGGGCTATGAGCTGGAGTTTTTCACTGCTACCATCAATATAAAGTGTATGGAGGAAGGCACGTAGGACACTCTTGTTATCTCAGTTGGGTAATATCTCATTGGTTCTCTAGTTTCTTCTTGAGTTTGAGGGCTATGAGCTGGAGTTTTTCACTGCTACCATCAATATAGAGTGCTCGGAGGAAGGCACGTAGGACACTCTTGTTATCTCAGTTGGGTAATATCTCATTGGTTCTCTAGTTTCTTCTTGAGTTTGAGGGCTATGAGCTGGAGTTTTTCACTGCTACCATCAATATAAAGTGTATGGAGGAAGGCACGTAGGACACTCTTGTTATATCAGTTGGGTAATATCTCATTGGTTCTCTAGTTTCTTCTTGAGTTTGAGGGCTATGAGCTGGAGTTTTTCACTGCTACCATCAATATAGAGTGCTTGGAGGAAGGCACGTAGTGCACTCTTGTTATCACCCTCGGATACTTTTGACCTGATTGAAAAGGAGACAAACAAACAAACAAGCAAATCAATTGATAATTGGTGAAAAATAAAGACATGAAAAAAAAACTTGAAATCCAAATATGGAATGATTTAACAAAAAGGATAAAGCAATGTGTATAAAGCACTGTGTATACTTCCCTTATAACACATAAATTTTGGAATGAAAAACAAGGTTTCCTTTCAAAATGCACTTAAGTAAAAGAGTGTTATCGTGTATATAAAGTACGTAAATCCTGCTCCACCAAGGTTATTGTCAAGTCAAAAATGATTTTACTATTCATTCTGTACAATTAAAAAATAATAGAATAAATGGAAATAAAAAATTGAGAGGTAATGCAGTTTAATCCTGCTCATCTTCAAAACAATCGATAACGAGCAATGACTCCACGTGCTGAAGTAATCAGTGAAACACAAAAGTTCTATTACTGTGATGATGGATGGGGAAAATATGTTGGCATGTGTGACCACTCCTAAAAAGACATGTAGTATATAACAGAGATTAATTTACTCACATTCCTTTCTTGACAAGAGCTTTGTACTTTGCTCTCATCTCCATGTCTGATTCATCTTCACTCCTGCTTTCATCACTTTCTTCATCCTCCTCTTCCTCATCTGTGTTTTCCTCTGCTTCATCCTCCTCCTCCTCGTCTTCTATACTATGTTCATAACTATCCTCTTCTTCCTCCTCATCCACCATTTCATCTTCCTTCAGTACTTCATTTTCCTCCTCCTCATCATCTTCATCTAGTTCTTTATCTTCTCCATCTCTTTCTTCATCTGATATTCTACTGGTATCATGAGTTGATCTCCCTTCCTCAGCTTCCATTGTAATTAAGTCAGTTTTCTTCATTGCTTTATTATACTGTCCATCTGTTTTAAAGATGCAGGGATCATTATCACCATCCTCCTCCTCCTCTTCTTCTTCTTTCTCTTTTTTTTCTTCTTCTTCTTCCTCCTCTTCTTCATCATCACTGATTATAACATGTTTTTTCCTTCGTTTTCTTCCAGCTGTTTCTTCTTCTACTTCTGAGGCGGATGAATCCTCTGATTCATCCAGCAGACTCTCATCAACAACATCATCTTTGTCTGGATAGAAAAAAAGAAGAGAAAATCATTTGCATCATTTTTGTTGAAAGTCAAAATGAGATAACAATCTTGGTTGAAAAAATGTAAACTCTCAAACGTCAGAGTCATTACTGTTAAATGTAACAAATGTAGACTATCTTGAAGAAAGTGTGACAAATTTGGCCTAAGTCTTCTTTTTAAAATTGTTTTTTCATCATTCACCAGGTATATTTCAGCTATGTTTCACATTACGAGAGTCAACAGGCAAGCTATTTCCAAGAACAAGGGGGGGGGGTGATGCTAGGGACAGAATCACCCACACCCACATACTTCTGTCTTAAATCAAACTGGGGGTGGCGGTAAATTGACCCCCTCCCCCCACCCCAGTATATGTCTGTCTGAAATAGCCCAGTTAAGATAGGGTTAATGTCCTGGGCACAAATTGTTGAATATATAACCTTACAAGTTACTTGTTTCCACATACTAAGACTTTGAACAGCGTATGATTACACATTATCTGTAGTTTTTTTTTAAATAACTTTCCCTTTATTTAAGTTTGCTCAATCACACTGGTAACTGTAAGAGTCTTCCAAACCATATCTGTCCCTCAAATTGTTACGGGTAAAGATGATCATCAGCTATGAAGGATAAACATAAATACATATTCATTAAACAGTTATTTAAATGGGGTGAAATTGTCTTACCCAGTGGTTCTTCAAAATGCTGCTCTTCATCAGAATCACCCACAATGAACTCACTCATACTCTCTGTAGTTTGAAAGATTGAAAGGGGAAAAAATAGATGGATTTTTTACTACATAGTCAAAATTTATATCACTGCAATTGCTTGATCATTAATATAATACACACCTAACTTTATGTTTCAAATAATCACATGTACTTCTGTGACCCCTGACCTTTAACTTCAAAATATAATCAGATTGGCTCTCATTATAAACATTGATTATTCTGTGATAATATCAGAGTTTAAATGACATATTACTGGTTGAATGAACACAAGTGATTACTTCAAGAAAACTCATTTGACTTTGCCTATGCCAAAGAGATGGTGCAGAGGGCCAATGTATTGTAGAGAAGTTAAATGGTATAGGGGACAACTGCAATATAAGCACTTACTAATTTTGGTATCATGAATGAAATTCTTTTGTATAGTATTTCAAAAATGGAATTGGATTTCCTTAAGAACGGATTGCGTCAAATTAAGCCATTGCCAGTTGGAACCAAGGGGGTGTTTCACAAAGATTAATATGACTTAGAGTCGCATATGACTGCCGAGTTGCATGCTGTATAAAAGGAATGACCGCATTGGTCAGATCATGCTGAGAGGACGCGACTACTGTATTTTAATCAATAAGATTGCGCATTGCATATCGTATATGCGTAGGCATTTAAGTGCGTTTCTAAGTCATACTTAAATCTTTGTGAAACACTTCCCTGGTTGCCATTATTCCTTTAAGCTCTTGAATTTCTTTTTTTCTATCATTTGAGACCACCTTACCTTGCATAACTGCACTTTGTTCAGTATCCAAAGAAGATTTGGTGCTTCTACTTGATCTACCTATCACTTCTTCATCATCACTATCATCAACCAGAACACTTGATGGTTTCTTCCTTTTGGTGCTGAGTTGTTTATCTCTTGGTTCATTGTCTTTATAAACCCCTCCATACACACCTTCATCATCAAGGAGTCTGGCCCTGCCTCCATTACTAGTGTCCCTTTCAAAAACTGACCCATCGTCTTCCTCCTCCTCATCATCCGATACTATCCTCCGGACATGACGGGCCTTGGTAACAGGTGATGAGGTTTTAAGGAATGGGCTCTCCTCTGATGTGAGTCCTAGGAACCGAGATGTTGCATCCAGGTCAATGCCTTCTGGAGGTCCCTCCCTTGCTGAGCTTACATTGATACTGGATAGATCTTTAGTGAATAGTTCCTTTTGGAAAGATTGTTGGTCTTTTAGTACTGAGCTGTGGGAATAATGTGAACTGGATTTATCATCCAGATTTGTTGATTGCACTTCTTTTAGGTTGTCAACATCATCAGTTTGCACCGAGAAGCTGGCCATGGATACATCTTCATAACTATTTTCCTCTTCAACTTCATCTGACTGAGGATCTGGATGTGGGCTTCTTCTCACAGAGCTCTCACTGCCCTCATCATCTCTTCTATCTTCAATCATGAGCATTTGTTCTCTGGGTGATCCAGACTGATGGTGTTTCTCCTGATTCAAGGGTTCAACCGTGTTGCTAACATCCATGTCTTGACGGACATCCCCATCAGCCTGACAACAAAAACTTGCGACAGACACTTCCACCACTTCTCCATAACTACCATCTTCTTCATCATCCTCACTGTCTAGTCCAACATCATCTACTCCACTCGCACTCATATCCTGGTCTGTCATCCCTTCTCTGGATCTCATATCCTGTGAAGAACACCTGCCATTCTCCCAATCAATTGTATTTGCTCTGAAGTCTGCCTCCACATCTTGTGTCATCTGACTACACGTCAATGATCTTGAATCTTCAAGGGACAGTTTCCTGGTGGCATTGAAGTGTGGTAGATCAGATGGCTGTCCGCTACTCACCTCCATCATCCCATAGCTGTCAGTATCAGATGGCATCAATTGCTTAGATTCCTCATTCCTGCTTCTCAGTGATCCACTATCATCTGCCATACCACCATGCGATTCACCTGTATAAAAGGAAGTTGTACCTCTGCTAGACTCCCTGGAACCAACTGGGTAATCTCCATTTTGGCCTCTTGGTGGTGTCATACCAACCACCAATTCAAGACTCTCATTGGCACTTGTAAACAGCTCCTGCTTGGTATTTGGCGCTTCAGCATTACTTCGGGAGTCACCGCCACTGCTGTGATCATCAATGTAATCTTCCATCTCTTCATCCTGATCATGTATAATATTGCCATCATCATTCCTACTAGGACCACGGCTGCTATCCTCTGGGAGGTAAGATTCACCTATAAAAGCCTTGTCCTCTACCGTGCTGCCAGGTCTGCAGCTTTCCTCCGACCGACTCCCAGGTCTCGAGTCATCATCTACCACAAAGACACTACCAGGTCGGCTTTCAATACCCCCCTCATCTCCGCTTCCGAGAGGAGAGTCATCGATGATCAGAACCTCCTCCGTCCCTCCTATGTCTTGAGATGCATTACTCTGATAACCAGGAGAACGTTGGGCTAAATCCTCTGCTTCCTCATCAAAGCTAGATCTAGAAACATTGATGGAGAGCTCTTCCATGGTGCGGTCTAAATCCTCAACAGCCGTGTCTACTCCTCTTGAAGGTTGTCTATCCTCTGTAACGAACAAAAGGAAATCACGATTTGAAATCTTCTCTGAATAATTCATCGGTGCAAAAGGAAGACGATTTTCATTGTATGAAAGGGCTAACATGTTAATTTAATTTTGAGAAATGAATTTAATTCACTTGCACTACAGTTATATCCGCTTCTAATAATACATGGGGGATTCATTAAATACCACTGATCCATTACACAAAACTGACCTGGTTTGTAATATTTTGGTACATTTTGAAGAGGTGGGTTGATGACCCCTTCCCCAGACTTCTCTGCCCATTCACTCTGCAGCCTTTCACGATTGACATTCATAGAGTAGCGTTTCTTGGCTCCACCGGGCCCCTCTGTGCCACGTCGGATGTGATCATTCAACTTCCGGGTCAGGTCAGATTCTTGAGCAACAAGTTCCTGTGCCCTCTGAACCTAAATCAAGTTTAATATATATATATGAAATTATATGTGATTATTCAAATAAAATTAGGGTTGATTTTCCTTTTTTAATGCATTGAAAGGAAGGGAGGGGGAGCTTCCTCAAACACATTTAACCCACAAATGCAACTACCGTATCATATTTAAATTATTTGGTCAGGTATTGTTTACAGAAATGTTGATCTGAGATATAAATGTTGATCTGAAATTACATGTATCAATAAAAATTACAGTTCATTCACATCAGAATGAACTTGTGGCAGAACAGTCCAAGCTAAGATAATCTGAGAGCTTTAAAACTTTCCACATGAACTAGAAAATAGAGACAAATCAGACAGGAATACTTCAATTTCCAACTACTAGAATTCCGAATTTCATTTTATAGGATAATATAATCAACTTTTTTGGCTGAACATACCCTTTGCTGAACATACTGGTTTCCTTCTTCTTCAAACTCCTGGTTTGGTTCCACATGTGCTTCCTGAGAGAACATCAGATCATGATCACTAATCCCAAAGATATCTGAAAGTAAGATATAACATGACATCATTTCACTGAATAACATCAGATCATGATCACTAATCCCAAAGATATCTGAAAGTAAGATATAACATGACATCATTTCACTGAATAACATCAGATCATGATCACTAATCCCAAAGATATCTGAAAGCAAGATATAACATGACATCATTTCACTGAATAACATCAGATCATGGTCACTAATCCCACAGATATCTGAAAGCAAGATATAACATGACATCATTTCACTGAATAACATCAGATCATGGTCACTAATCCCAAAGATATCTGAAAGCAAGATATAACATGACATCATTTCACTGAATAACATCAGATCATGATCACTAATCCCAAAGATATCTGAAAGCAAGATATAACATGACATCATTTCACTGAATAACATCAGGTCATGGTCACTAATCCCACAGATATCTGAAAGCAAGATATGACATGACATCATTTCACTGAATAACATCAAATCATGGTCACTAATCCCAAAGATATCTGAAAGCAAGATATAACATGACATCATTTCACTGAATAACATCAAATCATGGTCACTAATCCCACAGATGTTTTAAAGCAAGATATAACATGACATGACAAAATTGGATGATCACTGATCCTGAAGATATTTGTAAGCTAGTAACAATCATTTTGTTTATCAAAACTGGATGATGATCACTGATCCCTTAGATATTTTAAAGCAAGCAATTACATCATTTAAGTTACACACATTAGGATGTACTCACTGATCATGACATTTCAAAACAAGAAAGCACCAAGATTGCATTTCAGGGATAAACATAAGATCATGGCTGCTGATTCCCACAAACTATATGACATTATTGTAGTGATTTCAGGTCATTATTTGACTAAAAGAATTATGACAAAATTTCACTGATCCCTCTATCTACCATGTACTATTGATGCATTCTGATTTTATAGATGCATGTACCAACCTGTAGAATATAAGAACGCTATATGAGAATCCAGTTCTGTATCAGTCTTCCTATGAGAGGAATGCATTGCTTCAAGCTGTTTCTGTGTCTCTGATACCTTGGGATTATCAAGCACAAACAGCTCCTTCAACTGCTGACCTGTAAAATACCTGCAGGATAAACAAAAATCATATATTTCAAGATCTTATTGATACATGAGCAGGTACAAGTAATAATATCATTAAGAAGGATGATTCAAGATCCCTTGAATTGTACTAGTCTCTGACAACACAGATGATGATGATGATGGTGATGATGATGGTGATGATGATGATGGTGGTGATGATGGTGATGACGATAATGATGATTGATGACAATGAAGATGAGAATTATAATAATTGATGATGATGATGATGTACATAATGATGATGGTGCTGATGGTGATGATGATATTAAGAATGATGTTGATGACGGTGACGATAATAATGGTGATGATTGATGATGATGTTGACTATGATGATGATGAAGAAGATGAGCATGATGATGGTGATGATGATACTGATGATGATGATGATGGTGACGATGATAATAATGGTGATGATTGATGAGGATGAAGGTGAAGAGGATGACAATTATGATTGATGATAATGAAGTTGATGGGGATGATGATGATGATTATAATGACAATGATGAAGTAGATGATGGAAAGAGTGTTTATTCATGCATCAAAATACCTGATAACCATTCTGTACCCCTATGCCTCTCCGAACCAAACTTGTTACACAGATTATGAGCATAGAAATTTTCATTCTGTAGAAAAGAATGCACAGATTCTTCATACAAATGCATTTATGAGTTTGCCTAGAATTTGTTTCATATAGCAAATATCCTGACAATTTCCTTTGGGGATATCAAGCATGTATCATTTTCACACAAAAATTGCTCTTTTCTCAAGTTTTCTTGTTACGGAGGTGTGAAAGTACTTTATCATCAATTGGTAATGCCATGAAAGTAATCATGTGAACACCGTTCAATGCGTCACTAGCACAGATTGAGAGATAACTTCACACATATTACAAAGACAGTTCCAGCTGTTGTTTTGTACTTCATTACACTCGATTTACAAAATATTAGGGTGTGAAACATTGATATACAAAGAATGAAGAATTAGAATTTGGAAGCTCAATCAAGAGCAGCTCAACGAACAGGAGAAATGCAAACAATGACATATGAGGCTGTCATCAAGATGTACATAGACATGATTAAGCTACCTAAGATTGGAACTTTAATTTGATTTCTTAAAAAGAATAACAAAAAAATTACATAAAAAATGTGTTTTCATTAATCTTGCAACAGCAAAACTTTATCCATGTAGATAACTTGTGTTTTTCAAAAAGACAAAAAAAAAGATAAAAAGGAAAATATTGGTAAGATAAAATCATCAAATAATATAACAAAATTAGGGATTATTAAAAAAAATCTACTTTGAAATATCAAGTACCAGCAAATTTCCAATATGTCACATAATATGAAAGAAATTTGTTTCTCATTATATAATGCATTTGAAGATAAACCTCTCAAAAATAAGTTTTGCATTGCAAGCTTGAGGGGTAATTATTTTCTTATTGCGCCATAATCATACTTGTATATTAAACTGGTAATATCATCAGAGAGTAGATCATTCATCTTTACAATGACGTGTCATATGCTATACTTATGTAATCATAAAAAACTCTTGATATCCAGCAATGTCAACAATGACAATTCATTGTTTTCAGTAGCAAATCCAAGGATGGACTGAATTTAAATGATGTTGATGTGTTGGTACGTTAACATCCACACATGGTGTATTCTCATTTACAAAATGGATTGACTATTTTTGAATAATGTTTTAACCCTACAGGCCATTGTAAACACTTTTAAAGTATGAAACAAACTTTAGATGTTGGTTTCATTGTTGGTTGAAGATTCATTCTGTACATTAAAGGTCAAGTCCACCTCAGAAAAAATGTTAATTTGAATCAATAGAGAAAAATCAGACAAGCACAATGCTGAAAATTTCATCAAAATCGGATGTAAAATAAGTTATGACATTTCAAAGTTATGCTTATTTTTAACAAAACGAACAAGCCGGTTACATCTTAATGAGAGAGTCGATGATGTCACCCACGCACTATTTTTTTTTTTATTGTTTTAATTATACTATTTTCAATTTTTACGAATTTGACGATTAGGACCTCCTTGTCTGAAGCACAAAATGTTAAAATAATGGAATTCCACGTGTTCATGGAGGAATGAAACTTCATTTCACATGACAGACAATGACGAGAAAATAAAAATATATAATAAAATACAAAAGAAATAGTGAGTAATGTCATCAGTTCCTCATTTGTATACCGACCGAGATGTGCATAACTGTTTTGTGAAATGAAGGGAAACTTTAAAATGCCATAACTTTCTTATTCACATCCGATTTTGATGAAATTTTCAGTGTTATGCTTGTTGAATTTTTCTCTTTTTATTCAAATCAAATTTTTGTTGGGGTGGACTTGTCCTTTAAATAGGAGTCATTCTCTGTGATGATGTAATCTGGGAATATACACTTGGCCTCACATAGAGGGAAATTCAGAAGTGAAATGTTGCAAAATGCATTGCTTTCTATAAACCAAAGTTTCCATTCTTCATGTTCTTTTGGATGTTTAACCTCTTTTGATTTATAAATGCCCAAAATGCTTTAGTGTCTACTTCAAATAAAACATCTTTCTTCACCAAATGAAAATGTCATTATCATTAGAACCCTTTAACCTTTTTTAATATGACAATGTTCAATATTATTCAAAACATATTCAATCCATTGTATAATCAACAATACTCCATGTGAACTTTCACATATCAGCACATCAACAGTATTCAAACACAATCCAAATTCTCTACTGAAAACAATGAAATTTGCAACATTTAATTTTTAATTTTTTACTTTGCTGCATTTAACCAGACTACACAATCCGTGATCACAATAGTGAAAAAGAATTTAAAGGACACATCATTGAAAAGGAGAATAAATACTCTTCTAATGACTCCCTATTCAGAAATTATGATGGACCAATCAGAAGATTATTACCCCTCAAAGTTGAGTTGCAGAGTTGTTTTGAGGATTTAAGGAGTTATGCATAACAAAGTGGTGTACTTGTAAACAAAATTACAATGTTTTGATGAAATATTCTAACCTAGAGAGGAATTATGAACACCTGTATTCCTAATCAGTCAGTTTAGGAATTTATTTCACACATTAAAACAAAGGCTGTCCCAGCTGTTAAAAAATGATGATATTGTAAACACATCATCTATATATTTGGGTGTGGTACACGATTTCATATCAATCTGTTTTCTGTTTCTGAAAGGAGTAATACACATTGATTCTCAACATGTATGTCTTTGGAATACTTCTCGTCACCCTCATGATAGGAGGCTCTAAAGCTTGTTCTTGTCTCTTTGAACCAAACCTTGAAGTCAGGTTCTGCAGTCACGATTATGGTACGGTAACTCATCTATCATTTCTCACTTTATGAAGTAACTCATCTATCATTTCTCACTTTATGAAGTAACTCATCTATCATTTCTCACTTTATAAAGTAACTCATCTATCATTTCTCACTTTATGAAGTAACTCATCTATCATTTCTCACTTTATAAAGTAACTCATCTATCATTTCTCACTTTATGAAGTAACTCATCTATCATTTCTCACTTTATGAAGTAACTCATCTTTCATTTCTCACTTTATAAAGTAACTCATCTATCATTTCTCACTTTATGAAGTTACTCATCTTTCATTTCTCACTTTATGAAGTAACTCATCTTTCATTTCTCACTTTATAAAGTAACTCATCTATCATTTCTCACTTTATAAAGTAACTCATCTATCATTTCTCACTTTATGAAGTAACTCATCTTTCATTTCTCACTTTATAAAGTAACTCATCTATCATTTCTCACTTTATGAAGTAACTCATCTTTCATTTCTCACTTTATAAAGTAACTCATCTATCTATCATTTCTCTCTACAAGTAACTCATCTTTCATTTCTCACTTTATAAAGTAACTCATCTATCATTTCTCACTTTATGAAGTAACTCATCTTTCACTTCTCACTTTATAAAGTAACTCATCTATCTATCATTTCTCTCTACAAGTAACTCATCTTTCATTTCATCCGCAATTCTCATTAGTCTGTCATTTGTCTTATTTAAACACAAACATCATCTCTCCTACATGAAATAACTAATTTATACCCTTTTCATAAACCTATCCTCCAATTAGCTGCCTAAGAGTAATGCGGATAATTCAATAAAAATTGCGTTCATAAACTCCGAAAATAAGCCGCATTATTTTTACGAGCGCCTGTCCTGAAAAAGGCGGATAATCGCCATGACAACTGGACACGCCCCCTCCGATGCGGTTGTGTTGGAAAAGGGTGACCTTGTGACCGCACCATGGCAATTATCCGCATTATTTGGAAATGCGTTCATAAACTCAAAATCTTATCCCGATGCCGCTATTATGCGGATAATAGCAGCATCAAAGTAATGCGGATAACTCTTGTCCTCCTCCAATTTTACGACCAAATTATGCTGCTATTAGCCGCCTAATTCATAGTAATTGGGTTTAAGAAAGGGGTATGAGATACATGTAAAATGGAAACCTATTAGTGAAATTCCTTCTGCTCTATTATTATTTTGTCTCATGAATGCCTTTTAATTCCTGCTCAAAGTTTTGGTAAATGGTCAGTAATGTGAATAAATGCATCATTGAACATTACAATATTACAAAAAGGTAATAAAAAGGTAATAATTATTTCTACCAATTAGAATTTGAATATAGCATTTCAACTTTTATCAAGCGGCCTCTCTAAGTAATGTTTTTACTTTTATTCATAATAGTCATTTCAGCACTTACTATTAGTAAATAGATATTAGAAAGCTACCAACAAAGATCACGTCCTAAAATTTTCAGCCAATTTCATGCTTGAGAATGTGTTTTACATTAACAAGACAAATATATATTCAATTTTGATCTGGCACTCAATCAAATTAAATTTTGATGCAAAATCTCTGTCAATTTATCCCATAAAATATATTTTTAGTAAATATCCTTAACAAAGCTGTTTGAGGGCACATGCATTAATATAATCTAGTAATGAATTGGAATAGTGACACTTTTAGGGGGAATCACCAAAACTAAAGATAGATTTAAATTCTCATTCCCAGTTTATCTATGAATTATCATGCATAATCACCTCAAGAAAGAACAAGAGTAAATTTCAGAATCAAACTGATCATTCATGGGGAGGGGATGAACTAATGTGTTACCCCCCCCCCCAACTTGGATAGCACGACATCTCCTATTTACTCCCCTGCAAGAAACATACCCCATTTAATTAGACTATTCTAATGTTCATCTCCCCAGTCATCTTGGCTTTTATCATCGAGCTTGTAGAACCTGTGAGTGGCAATATTCAATCCTTAGCAAACGACAATATCTTCACTATCAACCAGGATCCTAAGACGTATAAAGTGTGTATCCTTCAAGTGTATCGTCCTGGAGACGATCGGGTTAAGACGGGAATAGCAAACATTACAACACCATCCAACTCTGCGGCATGTGGTGTGGATCTTCAGGAAGGGAAGAAATACATACTAGGTGGAAGTAAGTAGCATTCTATGACTTTAAAAATGATGTTTAATGGTGAGGGAGGGTACCAATAATGTAGAACACACACTAAATTGCTTTTGTATTCAAAGGTCAAGTCCACCCCAATAAAAGGATGATTTGAATAAAAAGAGAGAAAAATATATCCCCTTTCAATAATTTTTCCCCTCAGCTCTTTTAGATTAGTTATATTATAGTTTATTCCTCTCCGTTCCTCCCATATCTCATACAAGCTCAGCTCCTATTTTTCCTGCCACATTCAGGCGATATAATATGTAATTTTTTTCTCCACTCACCTCTTTCAGATTTACTACATATTTATTTTGTTAAGTTACATGTATACCATATACAATCCCCCTCTGTCATACAACCTCAGCTTCTATATTTGCTTTACCATTTTAGGCAATAATATGCTTCTCCTTTTTCATATATACATGTTTTATTTCTACTATATAGTATTATGTTTTTCCCCTCACCCCTAGCGGATTTACAATACTAGTTACACCATTATTTTTTTTCCTACACATTTCCTTTTTGGATATATTTATATACATATATACTTATAGATATATATTTACACTTATATTCATCTCTTAGTTTGTATAATGCTTTATCTTATATACTTCTTTTGGACATTATCAGTTGTTCCCCATTCTTTCCCCCTTTTTTCCCCCACTCTTATGCACCAGTTTATTATTCCTTTCTTTGTGACCTGTTTGACCCACCTCTCACTAATCATCTTGTTATTCATCTCTTTCTCATACCCCCTATCACTGTTTTGTTCCAGATCCTGTTTGATGTTGCCTGCCTCATTATCTTAATCCCTAATAGCTTTAAAAGGTCTTTCACTGGCCTTACTTACACTAACTTCCCTTTGTGTCTGCCTACTCCTTTGCTTTCATCCCCTTCTCTAACCTGATTGGTAATCACAACTCTCTAATGCCCTTTTTGTCTCCTTGTTTCTAGTATTGCTGTTGCATGTCTGTGGTCTATATTATGGTTGTTCCACTTTATATGTTTGTCATTTTGCCTCCAACGAAGATTATGCTAGGATCGAAAGCTTAGGCCCCTTTTGACTCTCTAATTTAGAGAAAAATATAACAAGCATAATGCTGAAAATTTCATTAAAATCCGATGTAAAATAAGAAAGTTATGATAATTTGAATTTCCGCTTATTTTTCACAAAGCAGTTATATGCACATCCTGACGGTATGTTAATGCGAAGGGTGATGATGTCATCCACTCACCATTTCTTTTGTATTTTATTATGTGACATATGAATTATTCAACTTTTCTCCTCATTGGCATGTGGAATTACTATTGTTTTAGTCATGTTATGGTTCTGTCAAGTTGGTTTTTATTGTCAAATCTGTAAAATTTGAAATATTGTATAATTCAAACAATAAAAAAAAAGAAATAGTGTATGAGGGACATCACTGACTCTCTCATTTGCATATCACTAAAATGTGTATTTAACTGTTCTGTGAAGAATAAGCAAAACTTTAAAATGCCATAGCTTTCTTACTTTACATCCAATTTTGATGAAATTTTCAGCATTATGATTGTTTGATTTATCTCTATTTATTCATATAAACATTTTTCTGGGATGGACTTGACCTTAAAAATCCAAAATATTTTCAAGTTTTCCTCTTTATAAACATGATTTCTCAGTGAACTGCATTGTTGAATCTCCTATTGTGATTCAATAATTATATTGATTTAATAGACTCAGCAGCATTAGCAAAAATCAGAAAGGACTATTTCATATGTTCTTTAATGAAAGTTTGTGACAGTGACAACATCCTCTCACTAATTTGCATATCCCATATTTTACAAGTCAGTATCACTATTTTCTCATGAAAAAATGCATAACATAGATATGCTATATGACTTTCCTACACTACAACCGATTTAGATGACATAACAATTTTTGCTCCCTTGATTACAGGGAAATTAATCG
This sequence comes from Lytechinus variegatus, assembly GCF_018143015.1. NCBI lineage: Eukaryota > Metazoa > Echinodermata > Echinoidea > Temnopleuroida > Toxopneustidae > Lytechinus > Lytechinus variegatus. Next base: position 78,874,994 of record NC_054741.1, read on the forward strand.
AATCAATTTTATATTAGGGTGATATTGGCCTTTAAAGTGACTGGGTAAAATTTTGGTCAATGAAATTGGAATACACATTGTTTGGATGTGAAAATACCAATCTTAAAGTATCATGTAATGTATATATAGTCAGGGGCCTTAGGCCTTAAATTTGAAGTTTTGGGGACAGAGTTTACAAAAGCACCAAACTTTCCCTATGTCACTATTTGGTCAATAGCTTCATTTTTTCCCACAGAACATGGTGTTGAAAATTTCATCTTCATGCAAAAATATGCTAATTTATGCAAATTAGCAGTATTTTATGCATTAAGCCATATGCCATTAGGAATCAATTAATAATTTTTTTTTAAAAAAGATACCAAACTTTAGGAAAGTTTCTATCAGGTCAATAGCTTTAATTTTTCCCACAGGACATGGTGTTGAAAATTGCATCTTCATGCAAAAATATGCTAATTTATGTAAATTAGCAGTAATTTATGCATGAAGCCATATGCCAATGGGAATTAATAAAAGTTAATAAAAAGATACCAAACTTTAGGAAAGTCTCTATCAGGTCAATAGCTTTAATTTTTCCCAAAAAACCTGGTGCTGAAAATTGCAACTTTATGCAAATACATGCTAATTTATGTAAATTAGCAGTAATTTATGCATGAAGCCATATGCCAATAGGAATTGATTAATAAAAGTAAATAAAGAGATACCAAACCAAAGAAAGTCTCTTTTAGGTCAATAGCTTTAAATTTCCTTATCAAACATGATATTGAAATCATGTTTTTATGCAAAAATATGTTAATTTATGTAAATTAGCAGTTGATTTATGCATGAATAGTAAAAATTAGTAAAAAAGGAATAAAAAGAAACTTAAAGAAAATCTCTATCAGATCCATAGATTTAATTTTCCCTATCAAACATGCTATTGAAAATCCCGTCTTCATGCAAAATATGCTAATTTATGTAAATTAGCAATTATTTCATATGTGTAAATTAGTCCCATTCCAGTGGGTTTAACAGTGGAAAAGGGGCCAAACTGTTGAAGTACCTCTATCACTCAATTGTATGCTATTGAAAATCCTGTTTCCATGCAAAAGTGTGTTATATCATGTTAATTAACAATTATTTATGTATGAAGCTGTATTCCATTGACTAATATATATTACATAAAGCCGCATGCCAACTAGAACAGTGGCAAAAAAAAAATCGAGCCGAATTTAGCCCGAATCCTCTGATTTTCGCCAAATGACGACCTGAATAACGACCCGAATCGAACGATTATGCCCGAATTTGCAGAGTACGCCACAGAATTTCCCGAAAATGTGCCAGATTCTTTCGAAATGGGCTATAATTTACCGATTCGGCAGCTTTTTGGATGCCATTTTTCTAATTTCTGGCCAATTCATCTCATTCGTCTATATTCTTCTTTGTATTCGAGTAATGATTCGTACGATATGGGGGGGGGCAAGAGTCGGACCTTTAATTACTCTACGACTGATACGAATCGAGTCTTCCCAAAATACCCCAAAATGCCTCCAAAAATCCAACCGAATTCCATCGGAATACATCCCGAATGTGGCCCGAATGGATTTTGTTGTGGTCACATTCGGGAATAGTCTGGATGGCATTCGGCTGGTTTTGAACATTTCAAAATGAGCTGAATTTTTCAGCGAATGTTCCCGAATTTTCTTGCATTTACGAAGGCAAAACAGAATATTCCTGAAACCACCAGAATACGTGTATATGGATGGATTCGCAGCTGATTCGGTTCCGTTCTAACCCTAGCTTTAAGCAAAGGGTTACACCAAAACCAAATTCTCCCAAACAAAGTCGGATCAGTTCTGCCCAAAATGGCCTGGATTCGGTACTTATTCATCTCGGATTCGGGGAGCTCCCAGAATCGCTTCGGAAGGATCGGGGACTATTCTGTTCTCCCTCCCCAACGGAAACATTCGTGGAGAGATTCTGCTTGTCTTGAAAATTTTAAAACCAGCCGAATATCCTCCAAAATACTCCAGAATGTGGCCAAGACACATTTTTTTTTCGATCCACATTTGGGATGTATTTGGATGGAATTCGGTTGAATTAAATTTGGGGAGGCATTTGGACAATTATTTTGGGAAGTCGATAGCTCTGATTCGGGACCTATTCCAGACAGATTCGACTCTGATTCCGCCTAAAATTGATTGGGAGAATTTGGTCTTGGTGTTACCTTAGTTTTAGAGATAGAGATCAATTCATAAGCCAACAAAGAAAAATCACTGAAATTATTCAAGTCACCTTCAATCAAGGGACGACAGAAAAAGAAGAAGGATCAGGTCTCTTTGCTCAAATCTTATGTGTCCCTGTTCTAAAAATAATGTACATAGTTGTCAGAGGGGCAGACATGGACAGCTTTTTCTGCCATGAGAACCATCCATATACCCTCCTATTTCTGACAGGGGAAAACTCTACTTGGGAAAGAAATCTGACCTCTTGAATTGCTTTGAAAATAAAGATGAAATACTGTTTATCTTTTCCATATGATTTCGGGTTTTTTTTAATTGTGAAAGGGGTATGCACAGGATTTATAATTTGCATAAATTTGCATTTTAAACATGATGCTCTCCTCTGGTCGCATGGAAAGTCACCATAATGAATGAATTGTGTAACAGTGTCTCATATGCATAGTGTTGTGCTTGTCCCTCGGTTTAAAACCTCAAAATAGGATAGTTGATGAGTTTTACACATATTTGCATAAATTTTGCATAAATTTGCATTAACATTGAAAATTGATTCTTATTCAGGAGCTGTACAGAAATTAATCTAGATTTGATGTCCCGTCAAAATAAATCCCAAATACCCCCACCCCCCGAAAAAAAGAAAAGAAATAGGCTTCTATAGATAAGTTTAGGTCTGTACTATACATATACAGTAACTCACGGTGAATAGTGTGATGTTGCATAATTTTGCATAAATTAGCCCTATGAAAAAGGATTCAAGTCATTGATATCGAGGCATCCTATCAAGAATTAATGTTTTTGGTACCAGTGACACATGTGGAAAAAAATGTGATTTTGACAATTCTATATGTCGATATAAGGTAATACATGTGTTTTTACATGTGATTTGCATATAATTTGCATAAATTAACCTTAAAAGTTGATTCATACTCACCAATTTTATAAAAATCGACCTGCAGTTAAATATTTAGCAAAAGAAGACCCAAACACACAAAAATTGGGCATTTGAAAATTATTTTTAGTGAGATAAGGTGAATTATGAGTTTTTTGCATAAAATTTGCATAAATTAGCATTTTAAAATAGGGTGCCCTTCACCGATTTCAGGGCACCCTATCTAGAATTATTGCTTTTGATACCAGGGTCCCACATGCAAAAAATGGCGCTTTTGTAAATCCTGTCCCCAAAATTTTGCTAAGGCCCCTGACTAATATATTATATAAAGTTGCAAACCATTTTCGTTTGAACATTGTAAATCAGTTTTCCGAATTCCTTTTCTCCTCATCATATTCCATCACGTCTTGATCCAATTGGTCATGCAAAAATTATAATTAGTTGTGACTATAAGGCAATCAAAGACATTTTCATTTTAATGTTAAGTCAATTTGATTCTTTAATGGACTTCTTCATAGCGTAACTATATTCTTATCCAAATAAAGATGGTTACTGAATACAGACGATCTTCACTGTACAATCCCCTTTTATCAATCTTTTTTAGGTAATAATTTTGCTTTTACTCAAACACTGCAGCTCAGAAAAAAACAGATGAGCAATTACTCATCTTATGCTGTGCCCAAAAGGGCTTTTTTAACGATTGATGAAATCTGTAAATTGTTCTATATTCCGCAACGCAGGTTTGACTGATCCGAGTGACCTCCAGATCTATTCCTGTGGAATCAACTTTGTTTCTTCATCAACACAGTTTGAAGCTATTACCAATAATAATTTTCAATGTGATGAGAAAGCTCCATCTCCAGTGGTCCAAACCAATGATGACAACCCAGTGAGGGTGACCAATGAGGACAATTCTATTGTTCTTAATGAGCAGTAGTAGCAATAAGCAGTAGTCAGGTGGCTTAAAATTTGGGGCTTTCAAGTTGGGGGTTTCATGAAACATTGCGATGTCATTCATATTGGTAGACCAGTGGGTGTGCAAAACCAAGCGTACATCTTTTTGGGGGGTTTTTTTTAGTGATACATTAACCCTCATTTAAAGACTTCAGCCCTTCCCTCACTGTTTATTCCATTGATTTATCTGTATGATTACCTGCATCATACATTCAAACATTCTTTAAATTTCAATTCTTATACCAGGCCCATGCTAACTTGTATACCTTTTGAAAAAGTGGTTGACAACTTGACCTACAAGCTATTCATGATAGTGAGTGATGATGATGCATGTATGAGACAAATGAAGTCAGCACATTATACATGGTATGATTAAATAATAACAATAATAATTAGACTTATATCGTGCCAAATCCACTCTAGGTGCTTTTAGGAAAAGAAATAAAGAATTGAAGAGAAATGTTTTAAGGTATTGTTTGAAAGTTTAAGATGTCAAGCACTGTTCAATGTTTTCAGGGAGGCTATTCCATAACTTAGAGGATGAGTGAACAAATGATCTTTCCCCCACATTTTGGAAACTTTGAGGGTAACGAGAGAATGATCCCACTATCAAATCAACTCTGATGAAATTACCAAAGTTTAAATTTAATTCTACACATTTGTCAGAGAGGAAAGAAACACCTGAAAAAAATGACATAACAAATAGAAATACATGTAATAGTTATTATTATTAATAACTTTTGAGACCAAAATTGTGATCCTCGCGTATGCAGTTCCGAAATCACGCAACATTTCGTAAGTGCATGCAGACCCAAAATTACTCAAAACGTGAATTTGTGTACAAATCCAATGAAAATAGTGTTTTAAGCCATAATACATAAATGTATAATTATTTTTCCTTTTACTGCTTAAAATGAATTAATTTTATCTTTTTATGGTCAAAATAAAGTCCCTGACAATTTACATTGAAAAAACAATAAAAATCAAAGAGTCAAAAAACAAAGAAATACATAAGAAAAATAGAAAACAATAGAATACATAAAAAAATAAATGTGATGTTGAAATTTTTTAAAAATAAATTTGATCAGATGCCTATCTAGAGTATGTGAAACAAAAATTAGCATTTCAGGGGCATTATTTTATTAATTAGAGCAAACTTATGATTTTACGCATAAATTAGCATAATTAATGAGACATGAGTTTTTTGCAGAATTTGATGTTATAATTTTGCAGATAATGCCATGGGTAACGCGTGTGCCAATTTTTGTTGCGATTGCGCAATCGACGGCCGAGATCATAAGGGGGGGCTGAATCAGCCCCTCCCCCCAGTCTTCTTAGGCATCGAAATAGCCCAGTCTATTTAGGGTTAAACAAGAATCTTGGGTAATTAATTGATAGCTGCGTTTTGCTGCCATGACATTTGATCTGAGCTCCTAAAATAAATTCCACATTGAAAGAACTAAATCAATGTGATGTTATTTTTTGTGTGTATATCTATTTTACATACATGTAATAATGTATAATGATGAGAAATGGAAAGACAAAATAGTTGGGAGAAAAGGAGATGAAAGACCAGAAGAAATGGATGGTTTGGGAGGAAAAGAAGCGGTAGAGAAGGTGAGAGAGAAAAATAAGTGGAATATAAGTTAGAAGGAAAGAGGAGGGATGCAAAGAAATGATGAGGAAGAGCGATAGTTAAAAGGGCAATTCTTATCAAAATGCAACTTTTGGTTGTGACCATGGTATTTTCATCCATGAAGGTTTATTTGGATGACTTTTTTAATTCATTTAAGTATTTTTACAAGTATTTAATGACAGATGAAACCATTATTTCTAATATTCTTTTATATGAAAAGATATAATTTCTAATATCGGCACATGCATCCAAAATATGGAGAAACAAATATTTCGTCATACTGTATATCATTCAAACTAGATAAAGAAGAGGAGAAAGGGAGAACAAAAGGAGGAAGAAAAGAAGAAGAAAAAGAAATAGTAACAGTCAGCCATCTGTGTTTCTCCGTCAATCAAATTCAAGAAAACCTGTCAGATCTAAATTGATAAGCAAATGAGATTCATTTATATTGGGGAAAAATATTAACAGTAGAAAAAGTATGTATACATGTATGGCCATACAATTAAATAGTTGTCAAAAAGAGAATACTCTTTTTTGAAAGATTTTGCTGAAAACATAAGCCCACTTGTTCCACATTGCTTTGCACTTTATCCCTGATTTGAACACATGATAAAAATGAGCAGCACAGATGCCAAGTTCAAAGACAAGCTATGCATGACATTTTCTGTGACTCTGTGTGAGATCACAAGCATTGTGTATAATGTATACGGGGATAGGGTGTGATACATACGTGAAAAACAGATTTGAAGGGATGAGCAAAAGTCACTTATGCGAGAGTGTACATGTCTGCAATAGATACACTAATCTCTTGCAATAGACTCAGTTACTTCTATTCTTCAATCAAGTGAAACAAAATCACTTTTACATGATTCTTTAGAATTTACGCAATTCAATCGTAGATTACATTGATAAGATTTTAAAATCTTTATTCAAAGAATGTATTAGGCCCGAGGTAGTTTTGCCTTAACAAAGCAATCTATCAAAAGCAATCAGATTCCAATCATATTTTTTCCCCTCTAAATGGACATTGCCATACTATTAACACTTTTTTCACCACAGGAGGTTGTAAGCAATCTCTGTGAAAAGTCAATCCTAACTGACTGAGATATCAAAACAGTCACTAAAGTGTGACCTCCACTTTCATACATTTTACCCAAAATTGCTTTCCTACATTTTTACCCAAAATTGGTGCATCAGTAATGATAGTTTTTTTTCGCAATCACAAAATTTTACCCGTTTTGGCAAATTGAACTTTTGTCATTGGTGACATCATTGCTGATGCAGCACAACAGTTTTAAAGTGAAATTGTACACTGAAGAGACAGTTCTCTTCATCCTGAAAACAGACATGTAGAATAGTTTATTTAGGGGTAGTTTAATAGTGTTTAATTGGTATTGTGCAAAGAGCATCGCATTGATTTTCCATTTTCTTTAAATAGAACAAAAGATCACAAAGTAACAGAAATAGTTTAAAACCATGGGCATGACATGGAATAGAAAAGGTTATTTTCACTGACCGATAAGGATTCTTGGAGCTACCGGTGGTCTGTTTGGTCAAGGATTCCTTAAAGATCTGTCTTCTGTATATCTTCTCCTCCACTGTGCCACATGTAATAAGACGGTAGATGACCACTGTTCTTGTCTGGCCGATACGGTAAGCCCGGTCAACGGCCTGGTTATCTGTCGCTGGATTCCAGCTAGGATCGACTGCAGAAAATTGAAATGAACAGGAATAACCTTTTCATTATACAAGCTAGATCTTTCTTTGTTATTTTCATTAAAAAAGGCATATAAATGTTGGACAATAATGTGATGTGCACTATAAAATTATGGAATATAGTTGTAGTTGTTATTATTTTTTATTCATAAGGTAATTGAAATTCCATAGTGGAGAATGATTTGAATGAAGCACACATTGAGTGAGCCAGGGGGGGGTGTTTCACAAAGATTTAAGTATGACTTAAGTCGCACCTAAATGCAGACACGTACATGATATGCAATGCGCAATCTTATTGATAGATACGCAGTAGTGCGCGTCCTCATGGCACGATCTGACCAATTCAGTCAAGCCTTTCATACCGTACGCAACTCGGCATTTAAGTACGACTCTAAGTCATACTTAAATCTTTGTGAAACACCCCCAGGACTGTGATCTACTCACTGATGACAACCCTGTTTGCACCTGTCAACGTCAGCCCCACCCCTCCAACTTGAGTTGTGAGTAGGAACACACTGTAGGAGTGATCTCTTTGGAAACGACTGATCCTATCTTCTCTATCACTCATCTTGGTGATGGTGCCATCAAGACGCATCAGCTTGAATCCCTGCAGAAGAAAAATTAATTGCACTCACTGACTTTATTAATTAGTTATTTAGTTTTCAACAACATACAAAATTACAGTATTCAAAGATGCCATACAATTAAACATAGTACAAAGTAAGCCTGGTAAGGAAGCCCCAAAGAAACAAGAGCTTGTATGGAGAGCTCCCTACAAGTAAACAAACTAGGCATTATCCATCCACCAAGACATACAGATATACAGGCAATCACACACACACCTGAAAGATCAAAGAGAGAAGAGTTTAAGAGAGGAAGAAAGAAAGAGAAAGAGAGATAAAGAGCGAGAGAAAGTAGAGAGGGGAAGACTTGGTAATATAGCAAATACATTGTACAACAATTAAAGAAAGTGAAGTAGAGGAAGGTTAAGTCACTGAGAAAAGAGTAAGGGCATGCTTCAGCGTTAGTCACAGTCTTCATATACACCTTATAGCAAAATAAAGACCCAAAGCTGTTCTAGCAAACTGTGTCATACTCATGTTTGCATAGAGCTGGTGAGAAGGGCTTCTTTCGGAGGTTAATATTCATTTGGTCTACTTCTAAGATAGTCTAATACCACATGGGTTAAACCCATTGGCCCACATTCTAATAAGAGGTTCCATTCATACTATGGTACTAAACCTAGTTTATGCAGATTTCTAATATTAAGTGTTTTCTTTAACCGCCCTTTCCCAAAAGTGCCCATTCAATTGGATTTTTCTTAGAATATGCAATGAAATAGGCGAGATTGTGTAATGAAACTCTGCATAGTAAATGGTTTTGTACCATGGTACAATTGAAACCTTTTTTTAGTCGACTATCAAATTAGTCTATTTGCCACTAGGTCTTTGCTATGCTTGGTCTAATAATCACTTAGATGAATTTTCTAATGTCCAGTTGGTCTAATTTCTACTTATCGATTTCTCCTTGTCAAATGAAAATTTGGTTCATAACCAGTTCATCTAACCATATGGACTGATAATTTTAGACCAAGTGGATATTAGATGAAATGGATATCGTCTGACTGGAAATGAGACTAAATGGTAAATGGGTACAATGGCAATTGAACCATATGGCAATTAGGCAAACTAGAATTAGACCATTAAAGAGTTCTGTTGGCAAGTTGGAAGGGGAAGTACATCCTGAAGAAAAATATGTTGTAAAACGAGCAGCTGCCCTTTATGTTATGTAGAATTTCAATTTTTTAATGGTTCATGATGACATATTTTTTTATCTTATTTTGATGAACAGGGGTGAAATGCTTTGTCTATTATTATACTGAAGGTACAGCAAAAATCATTTTCAATTTTTTGAGAAAATGATATTTCATTCATTTTTTATTATTATACGAAATGTAGGAAAACTGCTCGCATACGACGTCACAAATAAAATTCTAATAACTTTTCTACTCTTTGATGATTTTTCTCAAACCTTCGGCAATACTTTTTGATAATTTTTTAAAACTATTTTTACAATGATTTTTGTCAGGGTGAATTTCCCCTTAAACAGACTAATTTGCTCTTAACCAATTAGATGTAATGATTTTCAAAAGATTGTAATATTTGTCTGTGCAAATCACTGACAACTTTTTATGAAATGCTCCAAATTACCCTTGCTTTGAGGATCTTCTCCACAATATCAAGCATCTTGCGTGACTGGCTGAAAACAAGACATCTGTGATCCTCTTCTCTAAGATTGGTGAGTAACTTGACAAGAAACTGGAGTTTACCAGACTCTAAGAAAAGCGTCTCTTCACTGATAGCATGGATGCTGTTCGCAGCACACTCCATTTCATCAGGATCATCATTCTCATCATACCTAGTGGGTCAAATGAGGAATTTGACAAGAAACTGGACTTTACCGCACTCATCATTCTCATCATTTTAGATCCAAAATAGCATTTTTTATTAAAATATATCAAAACAAAAGAAAAGAATTCAGTGAAATAATGTAGAAAAGTACCGATCTTCTTCCATCAAAGTACTTCTGTCAAAAGCAATATTCTCTTTGCCTTGTTATATAACCCATGAATTTCAACGGCCAAATAAACAATTATGTATTGTTCTCTTTTGCACTCCAGCTCTTTTTCCAGAATATCTTACCCTTCATCAAACATCTGCAGCCCTAGTTGTCTACAAGCCCGGTTTGACAGCAGTCTGGGATGATCACAGATTTTTTTCAGGATCGTAAGCTCAGCTAAAGGTGATCGCTTGGTCATTAGCAACTAGGAACATGAATGAATAGAATAACAAATTTATTTGAATCTCTTTCCTTGAAATGAACTTATTTACAAAAGACCAGTATATATTTTGGCCTCTTCCTTCTCACAATTATAAATACCACCATCAGCATCATCTATATCTTTAACAAGTGGAATGCCTCTGGCCGTCTCTCCTGCATCACGCAATTCAACATAGCAGCAGTGCTGACTTTGAATACTATAACTCGCACAAGATGTTCAGTGATACTTGGTTACTCTTATTTCCACATTTTATGAACTAGACCAATACACTTAGAGATAGGATGGTAATTCAACAAATACCCCCAATGCGGCCAAAATTCATTGACCTCACATGACCTTTGACCTTGATCATGTGACCTGAAACTTGCACAGGATATTCAGTGATACTTGATTACTCTTATGTCCAAGTTTCAAAAGTCAGATCAATAAACTTGCAAAGTTATGATGGTAATTCAACAGATACCCCCATTATGGCCAAAGTTCATTGACCTTTGACCTTGGTCATGTGACCTAAAATGCCCACAGGATGTTCAGTGATACTTGATTACTCTTATGTCCAAGTTTTATGAACTAGACCAACATACTTTCAAAGTTATGATGGTAATTCAACAAATACCCCCATTCGGCCAAAGTTTATTGACCCTAAATGACCTTTGACCTTGATCATGTGACCTGAAACTTGCACAGGATGTTCAGTGATACTTGATTACTAATATGTCCAAGTTTCATGAATCAGATCCAAAAACTTTTAAAGTTTTGATTGTAATTCAATAGATACCCCCAATCGGCCAAAGTTCATTGACCCCAAATGACCTTTGACCTTGGTCATGTGATGTGAAACTCATGCAGGATGTTTGATTAACCTAATGTCCAAGTTTAATGACCTAGGTCCATATATTTCCTAAGTTATGATGACATTTCAAAAACTTAACCTCAGGTTAAGATTTTGATGTTGATTCCCCCAACATGGTCTAAGTTCATTGACCCTAAATGACCTTTGACCTTGGTCATGTGACATGAAACTCTAATAGGATGTTCAGTAATACTTGATTAACCTTATGGCCAAGTTTCATGAACTAGGTCCATATAATTTTTAAGTTATGATGTCATTTCAAAAACTTAACCTCAGGTTAAGATTTGATGTTGACGCCACCGCCGTCGCCGTCAGAAAAGCGGTGCCTATAGTCTCACTCTGCTATGCAGGTGAGACAACAAAACCATCATCATCACCAACATCGTTAACAAATCATCATCATCAACATCACCACCACCATCAACCTCTTTTCACCACCACCATCACCATCATCTTCAACATCTTCTTTACCACCACCACCACTATCATCATCACCACCACCATCATCATCGTCATCATCATTATCATCACCATCATCATCATCGTAATCACCATCATCATCGTAATCATCATTATCATCACCATCATCATCGTCATCATCATCATCGTAATCATCATTATCATCATCATCAGAGCTGCCAACCTGAACAAGAACATTTCAGTTATTTTAAAGCTGAAAATCAGTATTTGGCGAGGAAATCAGTATTTTCAAAGAAATACCATAGGACAACACATAAAAATGAAACTTGAGAAATCAGTATTTTGCATGAATCCATCCGTATTCTTCTCATTTTTCAGTACTAAATACGGAAAATCCATACTACTTGGCAGTTCTGCATCATCATCAATTCATCATCACCACCACCATCACCAACACTACTACCAACATTATCATCACCATCCTTCTCTTTCTCTCCTCATCCTCATCATCACTACCATCATCATATCAAATAAATATCACATGCATTGGTAGCATTCTGAAACAGGTAACAAATAGTTGGAATAATAATAATAGGCATTTGTATAGCGCCATCTATCTAGAAATATTCTATTCCGAGGCTTTTGTTATTATTATTATTACCTCTGCTTTAGCTCGAGCTGCCTTTCAGCGCTCGTGCATTCAAGGAATCAATCCTGCCAGGTACCCATTCACCTCACCTGGGTCCAGTGCAGCACAATGTGGATAAATTTCTTGCTGAAGGAAATTACGCCATGGCTGGGATACGAATCCACGACCTTCTGTTTCAAAGTCAGAAGACTTATCCACTGGGCCACAACGCTCCACGTTGAATGACAATAAAAAAATTTTTTTTTAAACAACATACCTCTTTGACCCTGTCTAGACTAATGAAATCCTTGTAGATATTAATCTGTGTATCAGTCAATGATAACCAAACTATCAGATCATTCTTCCTTGTCAGGGAGGGAATAACATTACTGCAATGGATACAAAAAGAAAAATGAATATATACTTAAAATAATACAAACATTTAATAATGTTATATTTAATCATCTAATGGTCATGGTGATTAAGATGTTGTTTGATTATTAGATCAATGACTACCGACTCATTTATTCACATAGGTTTTACACATTAATCACAGGGTTTCTCAGTCAATGGATTAAAAAACACTAAATATAATCCTTCTAATCAATAATAAGGAAAAGATGATAGGAAATATTAGTAGTAATATAATATTATTAGAAAAAAATACACATGCTGATGATGCTGAGAGTTTTGATCGAATTAGTTTCAAATGGTCAACAGAAAGAGCAATTCTGATACAATCAAGGAAAATACAAACAATTTCTGTACTAGATCATTATTTCTACTTCTGTTTTTTCCAAAATTAAATTTGTGTCAAAAGCATAACCATATAGCAAAGTAAGGGTTCTATGGCAATTAACGGTGGACTTTTATTCCTTTTATCGTTATTATCATTAATAATATTATTTAAAAATTCTTTCATCCGTATACCCCCCCCCCCAATACTAACTCAGGTGATAGTGATCCCCGTGTAGATCCACTGGCCTCACTATCTACATCATCCTGATCACTCTCCTTCTTGTTCTCCAATACATCTGCCTTGGTCCGTCTTAAGAAGTATGGTGCTATAAGGAGGCGCAGGCTCTCTGCCATCTCATTGCCAAGGAGCTTCTCGCTTGCAGTGGCATCTTTTTCTCTTGCCTATCAAAATATTAAAGTTCAAGTGTAAGACTGTGTTTACTATATCAAAGGATTCAGTTTAATATGAATATTAAAAAAACTCTAAATCATTTAAATCCAAGAAACAGGATTTAAATAATGCATTTCAAACTACAGTCTAACCTCTCTTTTCCGAATAAAAGAGAATTCCTGATAAGGGATGGCCACATAAGAGAGGTTGGACTGTATCTTAAAATTAAGAAAAAAAACCAAATGCTTGAAAATGTCCTTGTGATATGTATATATATCTACAATCTAACTTTCCTTTTGACATAACTAGCAAAATTGCAAGAGGACACAAAAGGGGAAGTTTTCTGTGTTTCCTTCATTACTGATAGGTTGCCAAATCTCAAACCAAATCTCATATTGAACATTCTAAGTAGAGCATGTTAGTCTCACCCTTGTGATAGGATTATCATACTCTGATTTGAAGGTCTGCAGTGTACCCAGCAAAGTCCCATGTGTCACAAAGTTGAAGAGAGACCAAAGCTCCTGGAAAGGGATTTAAACGAGTTCATACAGATAGTCTATAGTATTTTGTATAACGCCATTAACTGTATTAATGTCATTGGATGGTACATGGTGTATATCACAATAAAACAAAAGTACATATCAACTGTAATAGACTGCACAGAGATATGCATGTATAGGAGTACACGAATTTGTTGACCCAACAGTTTTAGCTGTTATTAGATATATTTCTAATGTGAGGGCATTTGATGAGCAAAACATGCATATTTATAACATAAGAAGTGCTTATTTTATGACCGTTTTCGTGCACATATGCAGATTGAACATTGAACTCAGTGACCTTTGACCCTGACTGGAAAAAAACTTGTTATACATATTATTAGTGACATCACATAACAATGTCATTTAAGTTTTTATCAATTCCATCACATATTTTGAAATAATGAACAAAGCATCAATTCTAATGCAAGTCAATTGATCTGAAATGACTTTTGACCCAGTAACTTGAATGTACTCAAGGCCAGGGACTTACTTTAAGATTGTTTTGTATGGGTGTACCAGTCAAGATGAAACGGTGCTTAGCTGCAATGGCATTTACAGCTTTGGTAGTCTTTGTAGGGTTCTTGATCTTATGACCTTCATCAAGGATTACATAATCCTGAGGGGAAAATCATAAAACTGTCATTATTTGCATTATTATCATCCACTCTGATCATCTAATCATCAACATCTTCATCATCATAATCATATTGAGTTATCATCAAATTTATTGTCATCACCATCACAATTGTTATATCTGCTGTCATCATCACCACCAGTGTCATAATCATATCATTAACGGCATTGTCTGCAGCAGCATCACTCATCATCATCATCTCATCATCAATATCATCATTTGATCAGTAACATTTTCTTTATTACCATCAGCATTATCAATTTCGATAACCCCCCTCCATAGATCTGTCTCGTGGAGCACATTATAAAGGAATCTCTGGAATCAGCTTGCATTAGCAAAATTAATTTCTTTGTGTTTATCCAAATTTAGTCCAATGCTAGCTGACTTGAGACATCCAATAATACCACTCTCTACCTCAAAAGGTGGAAGACAAAATAGCCAGTAGGCCTATATATGAATATGCTGCCATTGTTTGAAAGCAAAATATGAGCAATCCTCTTGTATCCACTAGAATGAGCTGAAATTTGGATTCTCTGTAGAAATATGAAGTCAGTTATTCCATCTCCATTACTCTCTCCTACTAGCCTCAACTTACCCAGACAAAATCATTACATCGATAATGATTAATCTGTTCCCAGCACGTTACAACCAGTCCATAGCTAACCATCAAAACACCACCTCTCCTCTGTACTCTCTCTAGTAAGCGTTCCCTTTCTTTCTTGCTTGCACCATGGAATGTATGAACTCCTATGCCTGGAGCCCTGCAAGCACAAATGAAAATTATTCACATGAGAATAATTCACTGAATCATTCTAAAACTGCAGTGATAATGCACTGAAACATCCTAAAACTACAGTGATGTCATAAATTTGTAAGATAAATAGTGCAACCATATTGTTGGAAGTGATTTATTACCACTTTTTAAAGTTTTTCTCAACAAAAGACAGCATAAATCATTTTGTTCCCTTAAATACTATTGTCGAGAAATCATTTGGTAGGAATGAAAAAGTCAAAATGCTTCTTTTGACACCACCCTTTTTCCATTTTATTTGATGAGAGAAACCATTTCCTTTCAATTCCGTCTAAAAAAGGGTAATTTTTCATCATCTTTAGAATATTCTTACCAATTCTTGAATTCTCTTTCCCAGTTGATGATGAGGGCTACAGGTACAACAATGAGCACATTTTCAACCTGCTCCATGTCAAAGAGACCACTTAGAAAGGCAACTACTTGCACAGTCTTGCCAAGTCTGAAACGAAACAGATCCATGAGACGATTTATCATTTTCCTGCTGGAAAAATTTGATGTAAAATACTTATACATCATATTTGGATGTTTTCTTTGATTTCATTTCATTTTCATCACCAAATTTAGTCCTCTGATGGAGGAGGACACTAATCATTAAAGTTGAAATGATTCAATCGGAATGTATATTTACAGTAGACTAAATTGGCATAATGTTAAAAACTCTGGACAAATTCATTATTACTGTATTTACTCTAAACCTACTGCTCTATCAATAAATTACAAGGATTACAAAACCTTGTAAGTTTCCAGTGAAGGTGACATACTATTCCTTCAGGAAACACTCGCCACTTGAAGATAAACACTTCCAAGATACATCCATGATCTTACTCACCCCATGTCATCTCCAAGAATGCCTCCTTTCTGCTTCCGATGGAGACGCCAAAACCAAAGAAGTGATTCTTTCTGATATTCATACAATCTGTTATAGAGATCTTTGTAGATATAGAATCCCTTGCCAACGTGAGCCATGTTGTCATCTTCTTCATCTTCATCCTCAGATCCATTCTCAGCAAGATATGCCTACAGCAGAGGTCCAAATTACATAAACAAGAACCAGTACAATAAAACTGACCTCTTAAGTCCTATGTACATGTTTTCATAGGGTATGTATCAATAAATATTGATGTGTTCAGAGCGACATGTCCCTTGGTATAGTCTGTTTTGCCATTCATTCCCCCAAACAAAAACAAAAAAGAAAGATAAACCCAATATCAAGGAGTACGGTCTTTTTCCTCCTCAAGATTCTATTCGATCAATGCTGTATTTGTGGAGAAATGGCACATTGCAATGCTTACTGCTGTTACAAGGATATTTGCAGAGGATTGTCTTATCTAATGCAAAACTCTTGATTATGCTGGAGAAAAGAATTGCCAAAACTATACCTCTAATTTAGATATTCTCTTGAGAATTTTCTCTGTCTTCTGTATCTCAGCTGCCTTCTGTAATATTTCCAAAGCTGCTCTTGGGTGACCCTCTTCAACAGCACTCTTTGCTTTTTTCATCAAAGCAGCCACCTTGGCTTGGTCAGCCTCACTACCTCGTCCCATACCAATGTTTCCATGCTGTATTTCTACATGATTAATGGTTGAATAACATTAACAATACACAGGATTTATGGTGCACTTTCCATCTTAATTAGATGTTCAGGGCAATTCAGAGAAAGTTAACAACAGAAAAATGGAATATAGGTTCAAAACTTCTAACAATGAATACTGATGTTAGTCAAAAAGTACTCTTATATAAGTATGTCATAAGGTAGGGTGAATTTGGTTGCTTAAGATTCATCAATCTGAAATTTGCATGAGAACATAGTTATATGGGTCTACATGTAATTAAATCTTTTTTCAATCATGATCACAATACTGAGAAAATAATACACATAATAATGTGCTCAGAATACAAACACTATCAATTTACCACATGACTGATAAATGTATTCAAAATCAAGTTAGTGACTGAGCTATATAAACAAAAAAGTATTGAAAACTTGTAAACCATTTTTGCTCACTAAGGGAAACAATAATCAATCAAATGATTCTTTTTTCTGTTTTACCAGGGACCGCTTCATAAAACTAAGAGTGACTTTGAGAACGACTGGTGAACCTATGCTAACTAATCACCAATGAACATTTAATGGTGAATATATTTAACAAAAGGATCACCAGTCATTCTTAAAGTTGTTCTCAACTTACAAACAACTTTACGAAACACAAAACAATCTCAATGTTTTTGTTATGAAATATTGTACTCCTCCAGAGAGAGAGTAACATTTTTTTCTTAACGTATATTCCAGATTTTGCAAAACTCCACCATAAAAACATGAAATTTGACCCTTTTCCCATCTTCCCTACATAGTTCATAATCTTGGTTTATGATTTTGATTCTGCAATATCACCTCTAAGGGGCCTTTCTCCTGGTTGTTGCATCTTGCTGTAACCTTGCCTGTCTCCAAGCCCAAAGTCAAGCAGCAGTTATCAGCAACAGCACAGTACAGGATCCTCTACAAAAAGAATAAAGAAATTCCATGAAGAAATAAGGTGCAAAGGATTTAATATCACTCATTAAGGCGCAATGTATAATCACCTAGTGACTGGGTGGAGAAAGGTGGACTGAAAATTTAATAATGCCTTCATCAATGCTGTTTCTAACAAAATGGACTCCCACACTCCATCATCATTACATGGGCTGTGTACAGTAGAATTTGGGCCAATTTCATAAAAACCTATGATTATGAAAATTTTGCCATAATTGTTAAGCTTTTATGCTGAAGATTGCTTTGCGTCCATACTTTCACTTAGAAAAGTTTTCTTCTTTAAACGAATTATGCGAGAACAAAGTGCATGTTAAAAAATTGATTCAATGAATTAAGGACGATCATTGAAACGAAATTCATTTCATCTCCACAAACATTGCATGGCGTTACTTTGATATCTGTGTAAGCCGAAATGCAATATTTAAAATAGGTTAATGTCATGTGATTCTTCTTTTCCCACGGAGCTTTAAAGTTGCTGTAATTTGATGTTATGGAAAGATGCACAAACAGTAATATGTCTCTGTTAGACCTCACAAATAAGGCAAACAAGTTTAAATCATCTTTACTCTGTCAATACCGTATATCAAAGTTCAAACTTCATCAAACTTTCCGAATTTGTAACGAGGTACCAACCGAACAGTGTAAAACCAACTGTCAGTTTTACCCGTCTTCATCAAGCACGCCCTCAGTAGTCAATCACGGGGTGTAACAAATCACAAGAATATAATTGATAAAAAATACAATAGATAAGCTTATACAAAAGAACAAAAGGAAACTAGCACATCAATTATGTGGAGCTCATCCAGCAACTCGCAACATAAATGAACAATTTCAATTTCAGCCCAGTTGACATTAATGTGAATTATATTGATGGCATAAATCGAGGATGTAGAATTGAAATTGATAAAGAAATGACATAGAAGCATTTCTTTGTGATCTTTGAATAAATTTCATATGAATGAAGTATTATTAATTATCTAGTCAAAGTTTCTTAACTCTGTGTAGAACCTTGGTGAACCTAATGTAGCGAACAAAAAAACAAAGTTAATCAACAAATAAATATAAGTAATTTTTGTACATTTTGAAAATATATGAATAAATCAGCATAATTAATGAGTTAACTTACTTCGATGTTCAAATTTTATATCACCACCTCAAAGCTCAAACTAATATATAAAGCAAACAAAATTGAAATTGATCAACAAATGTAAATAAAAACATTCTTTGTAATTCTGTGTTATAGAAGTTTAGTGACACCCGTAAAGCCTTCGTTCTACAAAATGGAAGAAGATCAGCATAATTAATGAGTTAATTCGATGTTCAAATTTTATATCACCACCTCGAACTAATATATAAAGCAAGCAAAATTGAAATTGATCAACAAATGTAAATAAAAACATTTCTTTGTAATTCTGTGTTATAGAAGTTTAGTGACACCCGTAAAGCCTTCGTTCTACAAAATGGAAGAAGAAAAAAAGTAAAAATCAATCAACAATTAAAGAAGAAAAAGTATTTTATGTGAATTTTTAAAAATATGCATAAATTAATTTCGCATAAATTAGCATAAAAATAGTTCTTGTCAAAATTAAAAAGAAAAAAAGGGAAAAAATGTATAGAAAAAAACATGCATTTAAACAAGGACGGATAATAAAGCCTGTATTGTCAATCCTGACTAAGACAAGTAGCATACTGGACCATGTTAAACCAAGAAAAGAATTATAAACCAACCAAATTCTACTTTTAGTTAACGACATATCGACCGACTGAAATGTGGATGGAAATTTTTCCGACTCTCCCTTCCTTTCCCCCTTTTAGCGAAAGCTGGATCCTCCCCCTGTAAACATCCTCGTATCCGCGTATCCTCGTATCCGTTAACCACATGCATCCATGCACTTAGTATATTTCCACGTACGTATCCACGTATCTTAATAATAATATCCATGTATCCACTTCTGTCTCAAAGACGTAAGTTCTAAAAAAAATTAGTGAAACAGGTACGTCGTATCCATTGTTTTCTCATTTTAAAATCTGCAGATTTTTGTTATCGATTCATGACATTGGATTCTAAAGGTATAGATAAGCCAAAAAATTATTTGAAGGTTTTGGTGGCCCGAACAGGCCACCACCAAAAAAGGTATGTGGAGTCTTGCAATCTTATTGTGAGTTTTGTCTTGTTTGTTTTGGTCAGTCTCTTATGCGTCTATGGACATGATGGACCGTGTCAAGACCCCATGATTAAGAGGTACATAGAACCTTATGTCAAAATATCATTAAAAAAAACAGCATCATGGAGTCCTCAAGACCTGTCCACCTGACCCAGGGAGCTCCGGTCTGCTCCGCTCTCCGGGTGTCCACCTCACCTGCCTGCTGCCAGTGCTGGCAGCTAAACTTTGAAGTTTTGTAATCTTGCTAGTAAAAAAATCAAGACTTACAAAGACTCTAAAGAGAAAGCACATGAATTATTGTTATGTAAGGAGTTACGGCAGCCGGAGTTTCTGAGAGTATTTAATTATGAATATTCATACTTACAGTAAATTTGACGTATTTCTTTTAGATCTATCAAACGTTGCTCCCGGGAGTCGTATTCAAATTCACCGCGGCCGCGCGCGCGCCGCGCCAGCGCCAGTACCGTACAGTCTCGAGAGAGGGCGCATGGGGCTTGCTTGCAAGGCCCTATATAATGTTATGTTTATATAGGGCCTTGCTTGCTTGAGCAGGGGGTGGAAACTCCGCTTCTGCATCCGGTCAGAATTGAAGAAAATTTTGGAGGGTCAAAAGTGCACACTGCTCCCATTTTGCATGTACAAGCCTATGGACACCGCCACTGCTTTGGTACACCAGCGCAAGGCGTAAAAATATGTAAATGAGCATTTGGTCACTAATTAGCATAATGCGCGACCTGATTTAATATCGTTTGTGATTATAACATCATTACACTCATTCATTATTAAGTACATGTAAATAAAATCTTATTTTTATTGATCTATTTGATCTTGCCTGTCACGATTATTACTGCACCTTTGATTTATTTTAGCTGCAAGTTGCCAGGATCTTTGCGAAAGCAATAACTGGAAACTTTATGGGAGGGAATTTAATTGAGCTTGATTTGCCCTCTTTTCATATAATTTTCTTTCTACTAATTACATTCACTATTACCATTACAGAAGAAGATCCCAAAGAAAATGTTGCCATAATATTTTCCCCTTAAATTGTGTAAGTGTTCCTCGGTTGACAATAATGGTTGAATGTCATTACGATGGCATCTCTATGTTTCTGAAGCCCTTATTTGAAGAGCTCACTTGCAAAAGGGGTTAGGTCCATTTTTCATCAAATTTGATTCATCAAATTTGATTTTTTTTTCGCAATGTATAGATTTTTAGTAGCTCTATAAGATGGTACCAAAGAAAATGTGAAATTCACATGAAAACGTGAATAAAAGTGGCAAAGAAAAATCACTTTTTAAATCAAAATTGATTGGATTCATTTCAGTATAGTTGCAGAAGGCTTTAGGTCCAAAATGATGTTTTAAAGAATATATAGAAAAAAATTGAAAACAGGTAGATTTCTTTTATACCCGGCCAATTTTATGTTCACATGATAGGCTTGTACATGACAATTTAGTTGAGTAATGCAATAGGTGAGAATAAAAAACATGGATTTTCTCGGAATGGTAAAAAGTGGACCTAACTCCTTTTGCAACCAAACTCTTTTCTTTTTATTTTTGATTACAGAAAACAAAATGAAACTTTATTTCATAATTTTAAAAAATAATAAGAACAAATCAAATACTTTTACATAATTATTGTAGTCCCCAATATAGGTCCTATTATGAATAGCAGTCGGGAGCACTTAATTTTAAATGGCGACTTCTATGTCATTATCATATCAATAACCATGACCTAGGTACAATATTTTAGGGGGATTGCTTCTTTTAAAACAAACAACTTTCTCTAACTGCCCCCATCTCCTGCCCCTTCTCTCTCTTTTTCTTTCTCTCTCAGAAACTGACACACACAAATATATGCATAAAGGCAAATAATTCTCCTGTCATTTTACATACTTTCCCACTCTTATCCTTAGTTCTCTTGAAGAATATTTTGATTAACTGCTGTTTGCTCTCATGATGTCACAGTAGTATCACATTTGAGTACAAGGTGCAACATCTTGTGCCATTTGTGCATAAAAAATTTTGGTAGCACTACATCATCACAAATTGGTGATTAATAAATGAAAATGACCAAGATCAGATAATTTAATTCAAAATCAACATGTTTATTAAGAAATCCATTTTCTGAAACATTGAAAATAACATAACTAGAGTCTACAAGCATTAAATTAGATTTTAAAAAAATAAAGGATTTAGTACATTTTCTACACTTAAGTCAAAATATACAATGTTTATTAAAATTCTACTCAAAAGATGTTGATGAGCCTAATAATTAATATGAGGGATGCATCCAAGATTTCATAAAAAGAGCATAAAAATCTGAAATATTCTGTTTATTCTTTCCACACAAGTTTGTCACTCAAAAAAGGGGTAAATTCCTTCCAAATTTCCTGACAAGAAATATTCTACTAATGTGAGAGCACTCCACATAAAAAGGGGGGGGGGGCATAATTCAAGAATCTCCCTAAACAGTGCCTTTCCAAGTCAGTGAATCACTAACTATGATATTGTCTACTGTCGCTGTGGGTAGAATTCAATCTATTTTCAAAAAATATGGTCTATTTATATATTTTTGCAGAGGAAACCCATTTCAAAACTTTGAGTAAGATAACAATAAATGCAATTTAATCTCCCTACATAATTATTGAGCCATTATATGACGACTTGCAATTATGTTAACTTTGTCCAAGCCCATTGCAGCTACCATAAAGACCTTGATTTCTTGCTCAGCTCTGTTACCATGGTAATTGTCATAGTGACAAGATTACAATAGTAATAACTTGTTTATGGAATGAGGTCCAGGAGTGATACTAAAATTATTTCTTAATCCTCTGATCACCTTTATTAACATTTATCTACGCATGATTTTTATTTCAAAATAAATTTTTGTCTAGTCCTTTAAACTGGAAATTATATTTAATTTCACAAAAACTTCTAAGAACTAGTAGAAATATTAAATATTAATAAAAGGTGATACATTTGCCCATTGGAAAAAAAATATTTCTTTCTTGTATTTTGTGTGAAATTTTGTATACTTTAATGTCATTGCCCACTGATGAACCTAACTCTTTTCTACAGATGTGCAGTTTAAAGAACATTCAATGCTTTGTTGATATATCTATTCATATTAATTTGAAGTAACTACTTATTAGCTTGGCCTTCATATATCTTCCATCTTGGTACTTGTTGTGATACCAGTACTAAAACAGCTTGGGCAGTGGGAAACCTGCATTGTAAAAAATAGAGAAAGAACAAAATGAGCTGCTGATGTAAATTATTTTTACTCATCTAGTCCAGTTTTATTAAGAAGATTTAAACTCTATTTAATACTTTTGTCCTACATCCAGATAAATTGATATATCAATATAACTATTTACAGTATGTTTTGATAATAAAGAGTCCAAATTAATTCAAATATTTATCAGATAACTGTTAATATCATGTTTTTTATGTACATGTAAATAGACAGAAGGTATGGTTGGTGAAAATGGAAATACTGGTGAATCTGAATTCAAGCAAATATTAACTATCAATGGAGCTTTAATTGTACATGATATCTTATCTTGATTCAGCTCAATTATCCATACCCCCTCCCCCCAAAAGAGGGAATATTTATTCATTTAGATTTAGACTTTAGCTTAGATACAGCCTGTATTATTATTAAAACAACAAGCATACCTTGCAATTTTCCAATTCAGATATCCTGTTCCTCATTAGAGTGTAACCCACACTTGCCGATCTGCATGGTTCTCAATTTTGTCCCTCTGACCGGGTGTGAACTGCTAAAATCTTGGTCCTATTGGATCTGCAATAAACATTTTTTTTAAAGTTTGAGAGTACGGTATTAGAGATAAATAAACTAACCCAATAACTACTCTTCTTAAACAATATTTCAAAAATTTCAAGCTGCCCATATCATTGGCCTATGAATATTCCAAAATTAATTATCTGGTTGGTCCAAAAACTTCAATCTCTCTCTCTAGCATAAAGTTTCACAGAGAAGCATACGCATATTACCAGGGGACCGTTTCATAAAGCTGTTCGCAACTTAAGAGCAACTTTAAGAACGACTGGTGAACCTTTCTTACGCGCTTGACCATTGCCCATGAATGTACCATCTTCCACAAGAAAGGATCACCAGTCGTTCTTAAAGTCGCCCTTAACTTACGAACAGCTTTATGAAACACCCACCAGGTACCAAACTGTTTATTAAAGTAAAATGATTCCAACCAATATTGCTCCAGCTGTATAGCTGAATCAGGACCTGGTCTATACTGGTCCTGTATATAACTAAAGAATCACAACACATTTGAATGAAGTAAACACTAAGAACTTTTCAGAATACCACCCCAGGCCAGGCCCAGGGCATCCTGTTCAAATGGAAACTTGATTTGCGTCTAAGACATTTCATTCAAATCTAACACTAAATCAATTGGATTTCATTCATGATTACTCTGAAGTAAAAAGTTTTTGAATATAAGAAGCTGCTGAGAATTATACTTATTCATATGAAGATGAAATAGCGTAGACGGACTAGACCTAAACTTCAACTTTCTAGCTTGAACTTGAAGTTTGGGCCTAGTCCGTCCCCGCTATTTACATACCCCATGACTACATCGACAATCTCGCTAGCCGGCTAGCACCGGCGATATCAAGACCGGATCCCGCTCTGACCAAAATCGACAGTTTCTCGTTACTAAAACAGGAGGTCGGAAACAAGTCCACATCTACCCCTGATAATTGACAATAATACTGAAATACAGGTTTACTTTTTGCCTACATGAAGGATTCCGATGAAGGTCTAGATCTACGACAAATGGTAAGTTAGGCCTATTTTTTGAGAAACTCAAATGACAGATGATTTATTTGGAAGTCAGGCAAAAGACATGGGAGTCGAGTGTATGGAAATGGAGGTTTACGTAGTAAAGTAATACGGGATAGGCCCCGAACCCCGGCAAATACACCACCATTGCAAGTGAGATCAAAACATGAAAATTAACGTAACTTACTTTTATTCTCATGGAATGTCAGTAGATTATTATTGATGTTCCCTCCAAGATTTTCTGCTCCAATGAAGTTCACTCAAAAGTCACGATTTCGAACATAAATTCTATAAACAGATGATTAGTCGAGCTATTTCGTTGTAGAAACTGGAAATTCGCACAGTCCAAAAGAACAACACTTCGCACAGATCTCGTGGGGAATTGTGGGAAGGAAAAAACGTGTTTAATTCATAATATATGAATAAAACATTAGCGTCTTAGCCAATCATGGAAGTGTATTTTTCGTAATTTGACGTCATTTCATGAATTAAACATTGACCCTCCAAAATCAACCTTCAAATTGTCCGCAGGCAGCCATGTTGGCTGTGTACAAAACCTATGGGAAAAGAAAACGCGCGAAAAGAGTTACCTCTCTAGCTCCCTTCGGGAGCTTACGTATACGTAAGATCGTATCTCTGTGTGCTTGAGTATAGGCTCGAGTTCCTGGCCTGGGTTATGTTCCTAGGCTTTCCAATGCAAGATCAAGAGTATTGGGAAGTTCACCGTTTATTGTAAAAATAATTATCAAAACAGTGGTGAAAGTTTGAGGAAAATTTATCAAAGATTCGTAAAGTTCTAGTACGACTTTACTCTACAAAGAGTATTCAACGGAAGAAGAATGGCTCAAACCTTTAAGCCTGTCACTCTAACAACAAGTTGTTTAAACTATTTTGTAATTGTTTAATTAACTTGTTTAAAAAATTTAAACAGTTGTTTAAAAAGTTTAAGCAGTAGTTGTTAGAGTGACGGGCTTAAACAACGTGCTTAAAATTTTAAACATTGTTATTACAGTGAAGAGTTATTTCTTTACATGTCCAAGGTGGGACCACTTTAATGTAGGCCTACAAACATCTTGATTCCTTTTTTTTATGAGAAAGACAGAATTATGAAAATTCAAGACATTGTACCAGTACGAAAAATAACTGAAAATGTAAAACAGTTTAAAAAAATTAAGGCTAAAGGGTTTGATTGAATTTTAGTCTTACTACGGTACTTATAAAAAAGCCTCCGTATTCCTCGGTATTAATAATGCAAACGCGAAGCGCTAGCTGGAATTTTTATAGGTATACTGACCAGAAGAACTAGTTGGTTGTATTTTCGAAAATCATGAAGAGGATACAAAATATCACTTAATAAAATTTCGAGCGGGAAGCGCAAGCTGAACAAATATTTGGAGATTTAGACCTATAAAGAACAATCATTTTTAGCACTTTTTTGTAATCATAATTCCATAAAACGAAACAATGAAAGCTAGAATTTGGCGCTCCTTAACGACATTTATTTTATTTATTTATTTCATTTATTTTCCACAAATCAATCAAAATACAAAGAAAAACATACAACTCATTCCGAAATAGTATGCATAATTACAATATAAAAGCAGATTCTAAGTGGATGGACCTAAAGTAAAGCAAAAGCTTGTTGTGGATAGGCCCTTAACAAATAATTTATGTGTAATCATTGATAGCTACAAATAATTATAGAAAAAATAGAGCTGAGCTCGGAGAAAGTTACAGAAACTGGACAAGGACGAAAACAGAGAACGTTACAAAGAACAGGGGCACACAGGTTACTAGACAAGACAAGGAGGACAAAACAAGACAAGAAAGAAAGAAGGAAAGAAGACCCGTCTATTATATTGCTGTTCATGATTGCGTCGTTTAAGCATGACGTAAAATATTTTGACAGAATTGATCGTACGCCAGTGAAATAGTAGACGGGTCCTTTGTAAGGGTATCTGCAGCTGTAAATATGAATACGTGTAATTCATTACAATGGTAAACATACGGACATAGTGAGGGGATAGAGCACCTGCAGGCAGACGAGGAAAAGAAAAAAAACAAAAATAGTTGCTAGGAGAGAAAAAGTATCAAAGGACCGAAGCAAAACTTAGAAGAGGTATGTGGTTTTAGAGAGTTTCACTGGCTACCATCAGGTGCTCAATCCACTTTCTGACCGTTTTAAAAGTAATACGCAATTGAGTACAAATTAATAAATATATATTGTGTATTTAAAGCTTACAGTTGGGTTCTACAAGGAGTAATCTTTTCTCAAAAGAGACGTTTTCAATTTTCTTTTAAATGCAGTTAAGCTAACAGCTCTTTTTATATCGATATTGAGTGAATTCCAATATTTGGGACCTGAATAAATAATAGTATTGTGGGCAAATTTTGTTCTGGTTTTTGGAAGATGAAATGAAAATGCTTGGCGTGTTGGATAGTCATGCAACTGGTTGTTTTTTATGAACATATAATTAAGTGCCGGAGGCAAGTCATTATTATTCAGTTGAAACATAAAAGAACCCAACTGCAGAAAGAAAATATCAGAAACTCTTAAAACACCCTTTTCTAAAAAGAGAGGACCTGTATGAGCCCGTATATGGGCATTGGAGATTATACGAATTGCTCTCTTTTGAATAACCAAAATTTTATCAAGTTGAAGCTTACTAGAATTTCCCCAGGCAAGAATACCATAGTTTAAATACGGAAGTAATAAAGTGGAATATAACATTTGCATACTATTGAGTGGAAACATTGATTTAAGTTTATACATTATACCAGTATTTCTAGATAAAATTGAGCAAATGTGGTTTGTATGAATTTTCCAGGTCATTTTGTCATCAATAAAAAGTCCCAAGAACTTAGTTGATTTTACCCTACTGATCTGGACATCATTCAATAAAATATTGTCAGGTAAACTTGTAAGAGAGTTACTAAATAACATAAAATTTGTTTTATCAAGATTTAGAGAGAGCCTATTGGCAAATATCCATTCGCAAATACTTTTCAACTCGGTGTTAAAAATATCTACGAGCATTTGAGGGTTTTTATGTGAGAAAAATATACTAGAATCATCTGCATATAGAATAAAAGACAAAAGTGGAGATGAATATTGAAAATCATTTACATATATGATATAAATCAGGGGGCCAAGGATACTCCCTTGAGGAATACCGCAAGTAATTGGTTGGCGTTTAGATTCTACTCCATTCATTGAGACAAATTGTTTTCTGTTTGTAAGATAACTTTTGAACCACTCCAAGGCCTTCCCCCTTACACCATAATGATGCAGTTTATAAAAAAGAATACTATGATCAATGGTATCGAAGGCCTTGGAGAAGTCCAAAAATAATCCGATTGTATGGCAATGTTTGTCAATAGCAGATGAAATTTTGTTAATAAAATGAAGAATTGCATGTGAAGTTGTGTGTTTTTCTCGAAATCCAAATTTATTATCAGATAAAATTTCATAGCGTATGAAAAAAATCTATTGTACGTTTATATACCAGTCTTTCTAAAAATTTTGAAAAAGCAGTTAGGAGAGAAATTGGTCTATAATTATGACACTCAAGTGGATCTCCTTTCTTAAAGATAGGTATCACCTTCGCAATCTTCATTTTATCTGGTACGATACCTTGTAAAATTGACATGTTGAATATATGATTTAACGGTACAATGATTTCACCGATAATGGTTTTAATCAGTTCGTTCGTAAGATTATCAAAGCCAGGGCTTTTCTTATTTTTTTAAATTATGAACAATATCAGTTATTTCTTTCTCGTCGATTGGCAACATAAACATTGAAAATGGATTAAAGCCTGGCATAAAATCATGAAACGACCTTTGTGCATTTGGAACAGATTGTGCTAGATTTGACATTCAATTGTATGCGAATAGTCAGTATATGGCCTATTAAGATTAAGATCAAATTAGCGCACTATTAAGTTTATGATCAAGTTGGTGCTCCTAATTTTTAAGATATTATGGTACTTATCTCCCAATTAATTTGAACATCGTGGGCTCCCCATACAGGTTTAAGATCTAATTAAGCCACTCCCCCCCATGAAACTTTTTCTCCCGAGCATTTTCCTTTTTACCTCCGCGCTTTCTTTCACATACCTTTCTCTTTTTACCCCCCCCCCCCCCCCCCCCGTTACACTCCGGGTGATGGGGCCGATTGCACGAAAGGGTCTTTGCAAGGACCTCCTTTCGTGTCGCCCATTTTATTATGATGCGCCATGTGAAACGCATTTAGAAAA
Organism: Lytechinus variegatus; assembly: GCF_018143015.1. Classification (NCBI taxonomy): domain Eukaryota; kingdom Metazoa; phylum Echinodermata; class Echinoidea; order Temnopleuroida; family Toxopneustidae; genus Lytechinus; species Lytechinus variegatus. The sequence continues at coordinate 78,904,042 of NC_054741.1, forward strand.
AAAAGATGTGATATCTCATGAAATTGTATAAAATTTGATCTTTTAAGCAAGTTCACTAAATTATTTTTTTGTCATAGATTTCAGAGACACCCCGGTAAGCCACATCATAAAAGATGGGCGAGACGAAACACGGTCATTGGAAAGACCCTTTCGTGCAATCGGCCCCTGCTTTCCCTTTTTGCGCCGTAACTTATGGATAATTGTTTTGAAGCTTTTGCAATGTTTTCCTGAATGATAAAAAAGTTATCTTTGTTTGCCCATGCAATTTCGAAATGGTAGTATCGGAACAGGCGATATTTGCGTTCAATTTTACATGAAATCGATTTGCATTATAGATCACATTAGAAAAGCAAATCAATTTTGCTTCAATTTTGTACCTTCACAATGTGGTCGACTTTTTTTATATCCGAAAAAGATGAAGTCATTTGCTTTTATTTCAAGTTTTAACATTCGAAGAATCGTTCATTATGGATAAATCAAAATAAACAATTCAAATCAAATGAAATAGGATGTGTTTTCAAACTTATCTAGAAATAAAATTGAGCGAATTAGAAATATTTGCCCATCCTCTGTTCATCACTTATATGCAGAGTTAAAGAGAGGTTTAAAAAACGAAATAAACGAACAAACACACCCATACACACACACACACATCGTAAATAGCTAATGATACTGTTCTCTGTCTTCAGAAATCTGCAAATATTGCTCTTAGAGCCAGGAGCCACGCCGCTAATTAAGGGGGTGCAACCTATGATTGACATATTTGTCTTAATTAAATAACAAAGTATTTCAATGTTGCACGACAAAAACCCTTTTTTATACTCTTCTTTCTTTCCTTTTCTTCCTTTTATCCCCTCTACTCCTCATCCCTCACACCCACTTTAAAATTACAGGGGCGGTCACCCCTCACTTCCGCTCCTACATAGATGGGTGAAAAACCTCAATGCTTAGCTAAATTTAACGTCATGAAAGCAAAAAAAAAAAAAACAAGAAAAACAATGAAAGCTCGAGTAAAATGTTGAATTTGTGGGGAATTTATTTTGGAAAATAAGAAAGCTAACCGTAAATAAAAACAGGACAACTATAACTGTCTACAAGAAATGAAGAGGCTAACCATTCATAACGGTCCGATTATCTGTGTTTTCTTCAAGATAAAGGTGTTAATCATAATGGTCTCCAATAATCATATTGGGAAAGGATCATTATTCATCAATATTCATCAAGTCAGATGGTCCTTAATCGAAACAAAAATCGCAAGTCACAGTCGAAGAAGGGGTCGCTAGTGATTAAATGAAAGGATCAATATTCAATTATAGAGCTATTACATGTAATAGCTCTATGATTCAATGAAGACAGCTTATCAGACTTAGTAGCCCTCTTCTTGGACCGTATACATTCTTAATTCCGAAGCTTCGTTATTCCGAAGGTTCGTTAATCCGAAAGCGAAATAAGGTTCGTTGTTCCGTAGGTTCGAAAATCCGAAAATGTAATGAGGTTCGTTGTTCATTTCGTCTTCGGACTAAAGAACCTTCGGAATTACGAACCTCATTTCGTTTTCGGACTAACGAACCTTCGGAATTACGAACCTCATTTCGTTTTCGGACTAACGAACCTTCGGAATTACGACTCACATTTCCTTTTCGGATTAAAGAACTTTCGGATATACGCCACAAATGTTCGGATTAACGAACCCTTTTTCGTTTTCGGATTAACGAACATCAAGGTATAGGCAATTTACGTGTTTCGGCACCTTCGGAATTACGAAGTGTAACCTTCTAGGACTGTGAGACTCTGTGTCTATAGGTCTATAATTTTCTCCCAGAACGAAACTTTCTCCGATTTTGATAAGCCGTCTTCAAGGTTCCTCCTAAATCGCAATTATCACTTACATTATGAATTACGGATCATAATGGCCATGACTTCCATGAATAGTGATCTCCTTTCACTTTATTATGAATAGCGGACCTTTGGGAATAGAAATTTAGGCGTATGTTTATTGCTCAAAAGATTAATAACATAATGCACTAGAATATTGACATCAGAAACCATTGTATAAACAGGTCTATAAAATAAGAATTTAAAACTTGAAAACATACATAATTGTTGGTGTCAAACCCAGCAGACGAATAAGGCTGCATTTCAAACTTCTGTATCTTTGACGTTAAACATAACAAACGAATAACATCCGACTACTATATCATGAACAATAATAATCAATGTTACCAATAGCATTAAAAAAAAAGATGAATACTGCATCAAATGTTTATACGAAGAGTTGTTCTCATGGACATTGCACAGCGACACTATGGGTAGAAAACATTACTAAGGAATTGATTGAAATCATTATGAATGTCTGTATGTGATCATAACACCCATCTTTTTCTCTCAGAAAAGTTCTTCATTAGGGAAATACTCTTATACAGTACATAAATTATTTTTAGGCTAATATAATGAAGACTCTCGAAAGAAACGCCATCATCCCCGTACTTTCGGGTTTGGCAAAAGTATACCCCTATCCCACATCCGACGTTGAATGAATCTAGTATATTCTACGTCTCCCCACAGAAGTTCCTGGCAAAACTGTGGAGCGCCCTCTTTTAGAACGTACTTCACCTCTCGTACATCCTTACTACCTTTTCGGCTGAAGTCAATGCATTCTTCTGCAACCTCACCAAGTCTTGTTCTGTAATAATCTAAATCACGCTGAAAATTTGGTCCATATTCTTTAATCTTTCTCCATAATGTTTTGTTAAAATGCTGATATAGTTGCATATCTGCCTTGTTCCATACTTTGATCTTGTCTTGCAAATTGCTAGTCATCTGTAAACGATGACTTGGGCTTCGTATACCTTTTGAGATATAGATAACATCCTCAATGTCCCAACAAAGCAATCGACGCATAAGAATCATAGATTCGTCAAAGTACTCACTGACCATGACAAGATCGAAATCGTTGTCGAGTTTGTGAATGGTTTCAGCGACAGCATCTTCATCATCATGGTATGTATGATCCAGACCCAAATCGAAGAGCTGGTTGTTCTTCGCAAACTGCCAATACCCTCTCTTCACGGAACCAAAGTATTTCTCTGGATCTTGCATGAATTCTTCCAAATGATTCTTTGTCTTTAAACCCATACCTTTACCGAGATTGAAGTATCCAAATGCAGATTCTAATTGGTCGACCGGGTTGCGAACGATTGTAATGTATGTTGCGTTGTGTACGACATCATCCATCTCAGCTTTGTTGAACCGTGCATGATTGGTAATCATATGATAGCCATCGGCTTTCTTCCAACCAATGGCAGAGTCAGAAGCTTCGTGAACCATACCACGTGAGAACAAAGGGCCGTGGTAGAACTTCAGGGCTGTATTTGATACTGCAAATGTCAAGTTTCTATTGAAGCCGTAGCGCTCGATGATAGCTGAAGCGGTGCTGCTTGCAGTCTTGTGTGTCTTGAGGAAGACGACCTTCTCCTTGGGATTGCAACGATATTTTCTTCGGGTGGAATATCTGTAAAGATGCAATTAAAAAAAAATCTTAAGTATTCTGGTCACATTAGAAAAGATATTTTTATCATGATTCGAATGGCAGATGAACACCATTCATCAAGATTTTAATCAAACTGCCTCGATACGCATAAAAAAAAATCACCCTACACAGTGGCGTACCGTGGGTCAGGGCATTTGGGGGCACCTGCAAAAAAATTGTTTGCCATAGTTTTTTCTTACTGTATTTGCCATAGTTTTTTATGGCAACGGGCCCCTAGTGGGCACGCGAGGAGCGCTTAATAGCCACTGTATACTGACCTAATAGAGACATTAATTGGATGACTAATTTGTGTTAATAGGTTAGCTGCAACAAAATCACTGCCATCTTGGTATAGCCAATGAGCTTCCAAGCTCCTTGGTATAGCAGCCAGAGCTTCTTTGTGAAAGTTGTCACGTGTAATAACATAGTACAGTCTGTACGCTTTATCAGTTATCACCACAAACGTAATTTTAAGGACTGTGCCATTGAAAGGATATGTATCTCACTGATCAAATGAGCTGAACGAGCTGAACATTTTTGTTGTTCAGACCTTAAAAAAAGGAAAATAAGCAAATTTTTGTAATCATGATATGTACCTGTCTCAATAAGCGTTCAATGCGAGCGCGAGCTAACATTTTTGTCAATATTGACCTCAAAGGGGACATTTTAAGACTATTTTTTTAAGAATTCGTGAAAAGCATACATATCTCACCATAGTTCATTTAATGCGAGCACAAAACGCGTTTTATTAACCTAAACACATAAAGCACTTTTTGTTGCCATTGTAATCATGAACATGATGCGTATCTCACCTTCAAATATTGCGAGCGTGAAGCGAGAGCTGAAAATTTTTGACATTCAGACCTGAAGAGGGGCATTCTAAGGCTTGTTTGAAGGAATTCATTAAGATCATATGCATTTCATTAACAAAATGATGCGACGCGCGAGCTGAAAATTTTTGACATTCAGACAAGAAAAAGGTGACATTTTAAGGGCTGCTTTTAGGCACACATATCTCACCAATCCACTAATGCAAACGTAAGCATGGACTGGAGATGTTTTGTATTCAGAAAAGCAAAAAAAAAAGTCTTTTTTGGTGGATATTACCTTGAAAACGCGATGTTTTAAGACCATTTAATCCTTGAACAGGATTATTTATCTCGTTAAACAGACAATGCGAGCACCAGGAGTGAGAGAAGACATTGGCTTTAATTATGTTTCCTAAAATTATGAAAAAAATCTTATGTAATAAATATAATATAATAATCTATTACAATATCATATACAATAATTTCTTCTTCTTCCCCAACGTTTTCTTTCATTCTCCCTCTTTTTCCTACTTCCCCCGTTTTTTTTTGTTTTTTGTGGGGGGGGGCACGTGCCCCTTGTAGTTACGCCAATGACCCTACGAAAATGGCAAATTGCTAATTCGTATATTGCCAACTAGTACACTCACAAAATTGTCTACTTTCATTTAATGCCATTCCGTCCATCAACATTTAGTCTAACAATTTGGTCCAATAACCAATTGGTCCAATCATCACTTCGTCTAATCACCATTTCGGCTATGACCCTTTCGTCTCATAACCGGTTGGTCTAATATCCATTTAATTTTCATTCATTTTGCACAATTAACACTTAGTCCAATGAGACCGAATGATATGGACTAAATGGCTATTGCATGGACCAATATAGGTTATAAGACGAAAAAGTGATTGGATGAAATGGCAATGAGACCATGTGGATAAACTGATGGTAGACCAAATGAGAGTAGACGAGTTGGCAATTGGACAAATTGGAAATACACAACGAAAATGACAGTATGAAGCACAATCACAAGTTTGTCTAATCGCAGCTTGCCTTGCAGTTTAAAAAAAAGTCAATGTACATTAATTTTGGTCCAATCCTTTCGTGAATGTCGCGTGAAAAGGATCTAAAATTTGGTTTCATGACACTAGCTGCTCCGGCGACAATTGCTCCGATGGAAAATCCAAACTAAAAATCTAACCTCCAAAACTAAGTAAGACCATATTCTTAGCATGTATCTTTACCCCGGATCTTTACATTATTCTGAACTTTGTTACAATCCTAAATCTAACCCCAAGTCATCTGAGATATTAAGACTGGAGCAAATGTCACAGAATCAAATGTCAAAATAGAGTTTGGGATATAATTAAGGGGTGAGGAAAACATGACAAAGACAAATTATTTTTTAATCTATAGACGAGCGATCAAGTCCCCCCCCCCCCCCCCGTCTGTGACCTGAAACCAATGTTCAGTAATGCTTGATTACCCTTATGTCCGATTTTCACGAACTAGGTCCATATACTTTTTAAGTTATGTCATTTCAAAAACTTAATCTTAGATTAAAATTCGATGTTGACGCCGCCGACATCGGAAAAGCGGTGCCTATCGTATCGCTCTGCTATGCAGGTGATACAAAAATCGGCTCGCCGCTTCGAGGCTCGCAGGTGATGTTCCTTCTGGTCACCCACCCCCCGAAAGAAAAAAAAACTAGATCCGCCCCTGGCATGATCTTTCTATAGAACTTTTTATATCCTCACAGGATCCCCATGGTAACAGATAACATTTGAAGCATATTTCCTTTCTTCTCTAACAACCGGATGGTTTCACTTTTGGCTCATGTTCATGGGCGGAAATAAGTTAAAACATAGTTGACACTATAATAAATATTTTGGTATAGAGTGCAGAGACATGTATTTCAGTTCTTCATCATTTCCATTTATCAAAGAGTTCAGTGAAAAACAAGAATGTCGCTAAGACGAGCACAATAATACGCCCGCCTGTAAAGCAGAAAATGGAGTTGTGTTGGTTAAGCAAGAAAAGTGGAAGGTGGCGACTTCTCCTTTGAACTTCTGACCTCAAAATCAATAGAATTCCTTCAGGGATCTATGCTAGTACCATAATGTATCAGATTATATGAGCCTAGATTAAGTTAAACTAAACTTGTCGCGTCAACAAGGACTTCAGAAGGGTGAGATGAAAATATGTTACGGTGATCTTGACCTTTGACCTTTTGACCGCAAAATCAATAGGCTTCCTAGGATCTATGCTAATATAATAGTTAATACACACCAAATTTTATAAGCCTAGACTACAGAAGTGTAAGATGAAAACATGTCACTGTGACCTTGATATTTGACCTTTCGACCTCAAAATCGATAGGCTTCCTAGCATGAAATGCCAATTTTTCCCAATCCTAATATTATTTGTATAAGTCGTGTGATTCATTTTATGGAACCATTGTTGTTGTGGGGTTTTTGGAAACGAAGTCTTAATTTTTGTGATAGGTGGGGTGGGGCCTTCAATAACTCTTCCGACAACCATTGTCGTTCTGTCTTCTTTTAACATTTTTGGCATTCATGAGCTGATCCACGTGTAATTATTATGTTAATTCCTGAATTCAAATGCATGCAAATTTCAAAGCATTTCTTTGAATTATTGCTTCATTACCACAGTGATTTCTAAGATCCGTGCTAAATGCCTAGCTATTATCAGGATTAATACAAAATATAACGTCATAATAAGCAAGTGTACTTTTATCTGATCATAAAAATACTTTATATTCCGTTTGACTGGGTGCGTACTTTATGCTATAATAATGGTTCTTCAAAGAAAATATACCGAGATCGAGGCAAGAAATCATGTTTAATACTTCATATATACCGTTTTTTTTCACCATGGGTAAATGATAATCCACTCCTCATGAAAACTGACACCTAAATGACTTTAAGCTTATCTGTAATTTACCTTATGGTAAATCATGTTACCTGTTTTCTTGCATGTTAAGATGGGTCTTTATCCGATTCCAAAGCACCCCTGTCTTGGCGGCCTGGGAGAAATATAGATCCAGTCCAATACATGTTCACATCGCCATGTATGTCCATGATGTAGCTTATGGGCTTAGTAATGTCTTTTAAAAATATATACCTGTATATTGCTTTTTTCCATTTCTTTACACTCGGTTTGGTACAGCTAATGGTATTAAAACAATGTTTCAATTTCAAAGAAAAACAAGTGGAATGCCTCTGGCCGTCTCACCTGCATCACGCGATTCAACATAGCAGCAGTGCTGACTTTGAAAACTACTATAACTCGCACAAGATGTTCAGTGATACTTGGTTACTCTTATTTCCACGTTTTATTAACTAGACCAATACACTTTACAGAGATGGTAATTCAACAAATATCCCCAATGTGGCCAAAGTTCATTGACCTCACATGAACTTTGACCTTGATCATGTGACCCGGTCACATGATCAAGTGCAAGTGCAAGTCCTGTGCAAGTTTCAGTGAAACTTGCACAGGATATTCAGTGGTACTTGATTACTCTTATGTCCAAGTTTCAAAAGTCAGATCAATAAACTTGCGAAGTTATGATGGTAATTCAACAGATACCCCCATTATGGCCAAAGTTCATTGACCTTTGACCTTGATCATGTGACCTAAAATGCGCACAGGATGTTCAGTGATACTTGATTACTCTTATGTCCAAGTTTCAAAAGTCAGATCAATAAACTTGCGAAGTTATGATGGTAATTCAACAAATACCCCCCAATTCGGCCAAAGTTCATTGACCCTAAATGACCTTTGACCTTGATCATGTGACCTAAAACTTGCACAAATGTTCAGTGATGCTTGATTACTATTATGTCCAAGTTTCATGAATCAGATTCATAAACTTTCAAAGTTTTGATTGTAATTCAACAGATACCCCCAATGGGCCAAAGTTCATTGACCCTAAATGACCTTTGACCTTGGTCATGTGACGTGAAACTCATGCAGAATGTTTGGTGATACTTGATTAACCTTATGTCCAAGTTTAATGAACTAGGTCCATATATTTCTAAGTTATGATGACATTTCAAAAACTTAACCTCAGGTTAAGATTTGATGTTGACGCCGCCGCCGTCGGAAAAGCGGCGCCTATAGTCTCACTCTGCTATGCAGGTGAGACAAAACTTGTTTCGATAAAAGCAACTGAATACTGTTACGATCCATTGATAAAATAAAATAAAACCATGTTCCTAAGAAGTGTGATTACATTTACATTTAGACATTTGTGAGAAAATTACACAACAGTGCCATCAGTGCAATTGATACATAGATAGTATGATAAACGGTATAGGTTAATAATTGATTAAACGATAGACAATGTCAATGTCTCTCTTTTGGGCCGAAATAATTTTGAATCCTCTTTAAATATTTTGGGACCCTGCTTACAAGCACTGTGCTTATCAAGGATATCCCTCCATTTTTAAACAATATGTATTTGTATTTCATGTCAGATTTTTATTAACACTTATATTTAAAAGATGGTAAATAAATTTAAATTGAAAAAGTGCTGTATAGAAATGTGCCTTGTGCAAAATGGGCCTTTCCTAAAAACTATAAATTGCAAGACTTGATGTTTTTGTTACCCCCCCCCCCCCCCCACCAAAAAAAACAGTCGTATGCGTGTGTGTACATGTATATGCATAATGTATATAGGTGCCTCGGCCTATACTGGTCCGGGAGCGCGCCTGACCATATACACGAAAATCTAAGGTTCGATGCTCGGCACGGTGCATGGATAGGTAACCCTTAATGTGGATGCTCTTCAATAAGGAAATTGCCTCGGGAACATTGTGTTTGTGCGCACATTTTTTTATACTTTTTATACGTTTAATTCATTAAACCGTTCCAATTCCAATGCATAGAGTCAATCAAGAAACATCAAGCTTTACTATCTTCAGAGTGATGGTGTATTCCCGATCTATTTTTTCTCTTCAGTTTCTGAAAACGAACATCGACAAGACAGTATAAAACTCTATCCTTCATCATGTCAGTTTGTTTTAAAATAATATATATCCCTGGAGACCGAGTGCCTCGTGGCGTTACAAATTTATTCATGATGTGCATGCCCGCGAGGGCCTTCATATCACCATATGGGGATGTTTACCCATATTTTTCTTCTTCGATCACCATCTCATATTCCTCTTTTGTGCTTTTAATATGAGAGTCGTTAGGGAGTTATTAGACAGTGTTTCACTGAATATTTTAAACGTAAAAGTGTGAAGAGTGCATTGGCGTCGACTAAAGGGACTTGTAAACCAACTATATGGTGTAGATGGAGTGAGTGCATTAAAGCGATTAAAAAAAACTAATGTAGGCTGTTTATAGATCCGTTCTTGTAAATGCTAATTAAATATCAGATCGGATTGATCATACTATGTCAAGGTTGGGCTCAATTACAAGGTTATTGATCAATTACGTAATTAATCACATTTTTTAGTAATTGTAATTGTATTTGAAATTTTGAAAGGGAATGTAATTGTAATTGACTTCAATTACTGTCAGTTACTTTTGATTACATTCAATTACTTTACGATAAAGTATTTAATTATGATTTGATTTAATGACCAATTTCATGTCAACTGCTTCAGCATCAAAGTGTGTAATAAGCAGAATGTGTGCTCTTTAACATAATTAAACCTTCATCTTGTCAATTTCTCTGTAACTTACAGGTAGAATAATGTTTAAATAGGTGGTGCTAATACATGCAGAATACAAAGCGATTTCATGTGTGACTTTTCTAGAAAGTAATTGAAATTTTGATTGTAAATGACAAAAATAATTGGTAAATGTAATTGAATAAATGTAATTTAATTTAAAAGTAATTGCAATTGAACATTTCTTCAATTGCGTAATTGTAATTGAAAAAAAGTAAAAGAGCCCAACCCTGCATTAAGTACCCACATCACATAAAGTCTTGAATTCGAATTTTATAAGCAGATTGATGGATGATACTGTGATAGTAAGTGGGGTGGAAAAAATAGTCATGTATAGACGATGCAGATCATCTTTCTGATTGTGCATACCTAAATCATGCCTTATATTATACAGGATACATGAACATGCTTACACACCTTGGGGCATGACTCCGCAATATAATGATATGTAAGTCTACACCACATCTGATTTTTATTAATAATTTTTTAATACGTAAGCTTATTAGAGCTTTAATGACAAATAACGATGAGTAACGATCCAAAATTTGAGGGGGCTATAGATACATGTATGGCTTATCGCGTAAAATTAATACAAATGGAATGCCTCTGGCCGTCTCACCTGCATCACGCAGTTCAATATAGCAGCAGTGCTGACTTTGAAAACTACTCTAACTCGCACAAGATGTTCAGTGATACATGGTTACTCTTATGTCCACTTTATATGAACTAGACCAATAAACTTACAGAGATATGATGGTTATTCAACAAAATAAAAAAAAACATGGCCAAAGTTCATTGACCTTACATGACCTTTGACCTTGATCATGTGACCTGAAACTCGCACAGGATGTTCAGTGATACTTGATTACTCTTATATGTCCAAGTTTCATGAATCAGATCCATAAACTTTCAAAGTTATGATGGTAATTCAACAGATACCCCCAATTCGGCCAAAGTTCATTGACCCTAAATGACCTTTGACCTTGATCATGTGACCTGAAACTCGTACAGGATGTTCAGTGATACTTGATTACTCTAATGTCCAACTTTAACGAACTAGACCAATAAACTTTCAAAGTTATGATGGTAATTCAACAGATACCCCCAATTCGGCCAAAGTTCATTGACCCTAAATGACCTTTGACCTTAATCATGAGACCTGAAACTTGCACAAAATGTTCAGTGATGCTTGATTACTATTATGTCCAAGTTTCATGAATCAGATCTATAAACTTTCAAAGTTATGATGGGAATTCAACAGATACCCCCAATTCGGCCAAAGTTCATTGACCCTAAATGACCTTTGACCTTGGTCATGTGACATAAAACTCATGCAGGATATTCAGTGATACTTGATTAACCTTATGTCCAAGTTTCATGAACTAGGTCCATATATTTTCTAAGTTATGATGACATTTCAAAAACTTAACCTCAGATTAAGATTTTGATGTTGACGCCGCCGCCGTCGGAAAAGCGGCGCCTATGCAGGTGAGACAATAGAAATTGTGATCAAGCAAAGTGAGTGAGCAAAAATTTCGACATTTTTATTTGAAAAAACAAATTTTGTGATAGATTTTAACATAATATTCATAAAATTAAATATTTCACCCTTCTCTCTTTCCTTTTCTTTCCATTTTTTTTCCAAAAAAAAAATGTGTCGTGATTTTATTTAATTTTTTCATTTATTTATCAATTTATTAATTATATAATCAATTTATTTATTTACTTATTTTTTCATTTTTGGGGGGAGAGCCCCAAAAGCCCCCATCTATACGCCAGTGTCTATACAGTGGCGTATCACATGGATCATGACATTACTAGTGGGGAAGGAGGAGGGGCACCAAGAGCAAAATATTCAAATCACGTTGTTAAAATCGGTACACGGTGAGTGTAAGAAGACAGTTCGCTTGATGGTACATAGGATATTCCAGAGATACCCTTTTCCCTTTTAATTTGCTGATTTTCTTTCTCTTTATCCAACCAATTCACCCCCCCCCCTCCCGATGCCAACTGGGAGGGGATGGACTGCTGGAAAGAACAGTGTCGTAGCTAACTCCCTGGCCGTATATATAGGGTGTGTTCACAGTGTGAAAGCAGTGGGTTGTGAAAGTGTGACACTTAATGATTTAACAGTGTGACGATGATTTCACACTGTGTATACATTGCGGAACACACTGTGGGATAGTGGATTTTTTTAAGCAGTTGGGGAAGGGGGGCTTGTGACTTTGCTGCCCCCGTACTTAACAGCAGCAGTTATTTATATGTATATACATATATTTTGTCATTTCTCTTCCCTACTAAAAGAATATTTCAGTGCTCTTTGATGTTTTGGTGATGTTGTTTATTTTTTTATTTAACGTGCTTGTGCTCATCAGAGGTTGAACATGGAACCCATCACACCCCATCCCCTTATCCAGTCTCTCTCTCTCTGTTTGTCTATCTCTCTAACCTATCTATCTATCTATCTATAGATAGATAATCTATCTACATATGCATCCATTTATTTATCCGTCCATCCATCCATCTATCTATCTATTTTCGACCTCTTATACTTTATAGGTTTCTATTCATCATTATAATTATAACAAAATATGTGTTCATAAGCAAGCACGGATCGAGGCATTCAGAAATACCACTTGAACAAACAAACATTGTAACTTTGTTCGGAAGCTAAATCTTTCGGTTCGTGTATTATAAACGTGATTTTTGTTTTTATGACCTTGGAAATCATCTCAAATAATATAGACTTTATGCGGTTGATTTCAAATGGAAAAGAGAAGTGACACTTCCCTTAAAGGGATTTACATAGAGTTTACCAATCTTCATAAAAGGTCGTCTGTAACACATCGCATCGCCATAAAATTATTATAAAACATCACTCTTTAATATAACTCATTTAAAGGGGATTGGTCAAAATAACCAATCTATGAGTGAACTATGTGTTCTATACCGAAAAAATACAATCAGCTAAAATTTGATTGTTTTCGCATCTTTGCTCCCATTATAAACGCATTCATCAATCTAGTGGTTAATACTAGAGTGATTATGTTCTACATGGCGTTCTTGTATAGTACATGTATCTTTTAAACGAATTTCTTTCTTATCTATAATATGTATCAAATGGATGCTGATAAAGTGTCATTAAATGCGTACATGTTCTTTCATCTCATATTACGAGTTCCCATATAAAACCTTTAAGTAAGTTGAAGTCGTAACTATGAAATAAATGTTGGCAGAAATAACAGATAATGTTTCGAGAAAAGGGGGCTAAATAGTCGGTGACCACAAGTATACAAAGCATGGGTAGTTAGAATTGTGTACATGTACATTGTACACTAATGTATAAACTGATTTACCATGGACAAATGTAGCTTCATGGATTTATTTGTTCTCAGATGGATGTCTATGCTAACAGGCAAGAGAGATGCAGAAACGATTAGGAAGTATTATAATTGATTAACCAGATCATATATCTTTCATGTCCTCATTAAATCGTCACCGTTTTTACGAACCGGCCTGGAAGCCAAAATCGATGAAAAAATATAAAATGACTTTTTTCAGTATTTCGACTCAATAGTCAAATATCTTTTATTTCACAAATTTGTAGGTCTTAAAACCATTTCGTTACGTCATTTTTGACGTCATGAGACGCTCTGGGTTCATGAGAATGGACGAATGCCGTTTTTACGAACCGGCTTGATACGCGCGCCGCAGCTAGCTCGCCGACTCGCATCGTCTGTTTGCTGAAACTTCGTTTTTACGATCTGGCCTGAGGCGTCAGCTTGTTCAAACTTGCATCAGGTAAGTTGTTTATTTTTCTTATTTAAAAAGGAAACATTTGGAGAAAAATAGCTGGTAGTTATCTTTTAATACTTGTGATCAAAATCAAACAATTTTCTGTTTAAAAATCATCAAAATAAGACGAAAATTAAACCACTTAAATAACTGACATTAAGTTTTTTTATAGTCCAGCCCCATGCGTACTAATCTGTGTTACTATTAAGCATCTAACGGTAGAATGTGTCTACAGAGCTAAGCCTAGATCTACTTAGTCAGGAGACTTCTAAAGAGTAAGCCCATGTTAGTGAATGATTTTTACTCTTTAGAATTCTCCTGACTAAGTAAGATCCACTTGCTGTTAGAATTATGCTGATCTAGACTCGATAGACGTCGACCTCTAGTCAGGGCTGCCAACATCGGATAAATACTAAAATAGTTTAGAGTGAGACTCCCATAGGCCAATGATATATTTTGGGGTCAAAATGAGTGAGATCAATAGAAACACATGCAAATGAACTAAATTTGAGAGTGAGAAAAGACCAAAATGAGTGAGTCTCACTCTAAATGAGTGAGAGTTTGCATCCCTGGAACAGGAGATCCTGCATCCAGAACTGAACCTTATGTAACCTTATGTAGGCCTATGTATTATTAACTGGCAATGATTCACACTAGATCTAGGCTACTCCACTCTGTAGGATAATAAATTCTAGGGAACATTGCCATTGCTTCGTGTCCAGAAAAAAAGCTGGCAGTGGTAGTAGATCTACATGTAGATTCTCGAACTTTAAGTTAAAATCTAACAGTTAACATGGTTAAGTTAGACCTATTCACACTCAAGCACCGAGATATTTCATCAAAATTTTCACTTTAGATATAATTTGTGATAGATCTATCTAGACAGTCTAGACATTAACTAGATCTAATTTCACTCAAAAAAGTGCAGAACTAAAAAGAGAGAAAAAAATAAAGTCACTAGTCGTAGATTTAGAGATCTAAGTTAGACAGCTTACCCCGCCACAAGCTGTGTCGCCACTCGCCAACACAGTGTGTTACCGCGGGTGAATTCATCGACCCGTTCATGTGCTATTGTCACCTATGAGGTCCGTACATGTATATTCGGACCCCATTGGTACTTGGAGTGGGATAGTAGGCCTAAAGTTGTGCCTAACTGTCATTATTAGTCTAATGTGAGATCTACAGACTAAAGTTAGATAGCAAAGGAATAAATATATCTTCTAAATGCTAAGAGTTTAGGCCTAAATGCTTATAAATACTCTTTGTATTTCAGCTGGAAACTGTTGCTTTCAGGTAGACCAATGGGTGTCTCATCAAACCATACCTTCGACAGTTAATTCGCTGTTCATTGTTTGGTGATTTCCAGAGCTGTTGCCTGATTTTAAGAGTGAACAGATTCTTACCTCTTCAAACGCATCTGGTGAGTTTTCATCAACAAAGATTTGGCTATTGTCTTTACTTCCACATCAATATGGGAGAATTGACATTGTACAATGTCCAAATTACACTTGGGGGAGGGGGGGTAGGGGTTTGAAAGGAAAATAATGTAAATTTCCTTTTGGAATAGAATTCAAACTCTCACTCGAAGAAATAACAGACTTGTTTTTGAACATTTTTTGTATGTTTATCTATGATAATGCTTAGCACCGTTTTCCTTAGCCCTGTTCAGTTTCACACTGCATTGCTTAGCACTACAATAATCAGGCTAAACCTGCTTTTTAGCAGGGCTAGATAGTACAATATTCTTTACCATGCTAGCCTTCTTTCATAAAATGCAGTGGGAAACCAAAGTGGGCTAAGCTTAATCCCGGGGAATTGGTGGTGCTAAGGCCCCTCTTAGCCCCACCAATCTCCTCTTTTTTTGTAGTATGCTATATAAAAAACATGTTTCTCTATCCGCTTTATAGTAGAGAAAAATATGTATAAAAATATAAACAAAAATAAGCCTGTTTAAGGCATGACTTATAAATTGATCATGCAAAGAAAAACATTTGCCGGTTACTTATCAATACTATATGGGAATAACAGTTCCTCTGATTACAAAATAAGTCCTCGTTCTTTGTAAAAGTAATCAATTGTATCCATTGTCGCACTGAAATCCAACAGCACCAATACCACTTCTGAGCTTTAGCATGAGCTGCCTTCCAGCACTCAGTGTATTCCTGCTGGGTACCCATTCGCCTCACCTGGATTGAGTGCAGCACAATGTGGGTTAATTTCTTGCTGAAGAAAAACATGCAATAGCTGGGATTCAAACCCATGACCTTCTGGTTGAGAGACGAGAGTCCGAATCACTACACCCCCAATGTTCCATGACTAAGTAATATTAGAAAGTTGCTGAAAAGTTGTCAATTTTTTTTTTTTTTTCATATTTCTTTTCAGTGGTGGACTGTTACTTTCTATTCCAATTATTCATTCTACTGGGGACGAGATGCTCAGTGTCTGACTGTCTGGTGAAGGGCTACTACTGAAATTCCATAAATTGAAGCATTCCAGGAGTGAAAGATGTAAGTGATTTTATTTTGTACTCATTTGTGTTGATCAAGATTTTCTAAATTTGAGAACCATTAAACTAATCTTCACCAGAAGGATGTTGGCCGATTTGATGAAATCTGAACTGCTGTACTTTGGCAAAAGGAAGCAAGTTACAAAAGTATTATTTGTTGGAAATGAGCAACGTGTGTTGGTCATTTACATGGGCATCCATGCAATTTAACAGCATATTTTCTTCAATATCTTTCCATAGAACAATCATTTCTTCCCCAAATTTTGCCTGAATGTGCAGCAATACAAAGGATGTTTCAGAAACAACAATAACTCAAATTTGACTGATGTGTCACTTACTTCCTTTTGCCAAAGTTGGGCAGTGTAGTTTTCATAAGAAGTGGTAAGTACATGTATGTAGGTCATCCTGGAACACATGAAGATGGAAGAAGTGAAAGATTTAAAAGAGGGTCTTTTAGAACATCACACTGTATAGGGGAATAATGGCGGATTCTGAACAAATGTCTATGGTGCATAATCAAGCTCTATTAAGTGTGAATAGCCCAGGCCATCCCGAGGAATCATTCATGCAAGTATTGATATTAAGTTTGAAGTTGTAGTCAACATATTCCAAAAATGAATCTTTGAAATGTTTTGTATTGACCTCAATTATCAAATGATGACAAAGGGATGAAGAATGATGGACGGAAGGTTTGGAATGGTTTGGAATGGTTATATTTACCTTATTTTTTTATATAGAAATGTTAGTCTCCTACACTTTATATACCGAATGTATATTAAGTTCCCCCTTCCCCCCAAAAAAGTGGCTTTCATTAATGTTTATATATAGGTCTAAGTACCTTTTGATAATAGAACATATCTATCTCTTTGATTATCAGTAAAAATTTACAAACTTGATTTGTCAAGCTGTTCAGCTTATAAGGCAAAAAGAACAGTAAATAGTAAAATAGAATTTAAAAATTATTCATAATTATATTCAATTGTCAATTTATCAATATTGGCAACTTTGCTTGCATCCAAATTGAGCAAAACAAGTATTCTCCATTTTCATTACTATTCAAAATGGCGTAAATGAAATGCTGCAGAAATGGAAACCCCAAGCTCTCCCAAGGAAAGTACACAGACTTAATGACCCTCTGCATTGGTGAAACAGCAGTCATTGCTCATCCTGAATATCAGGCCTTCTATCGTATGCTGCCACACTAAGCACCTCAACTTGCTTAATGAGTTGTGATTTTTAATGTAACGTGATTTTTAATGTAACTTTGAAATAATATATGTGTAGATAATGTTTTAATGACACATTGCACTGTATTGCTCTAAACAAGTAAATTCAATAATCTTTGAATTCTTTCTTTTTTTTTTGCTTACTCAATTGCAGGTTTCGGAGATTTTTGGAGACTCCACTTTTGAAGATGAAGGAAAATCACGATCTCTTCTGATAAAGGTATACATTTCTTGTGGTTTGACTGAACTTGTTTTCCTTTGGGATATTGATAGAGAGATCTCAAGACAGTAAACATCAGTCTTCACAATAACTCTGATATTGTATTTACTGTCAAGAGCATGTGATAACTACTCTTGTTGCTTCAGAGACCAAAGCTCAAAACACAATATATCAGTTCTTATTTGGACTGGTATATTGTATTGTCTGTAAAGAGCACGTGATATGGTCTAAAATGTTTTCATGGCAGAGAAAGACAGTTAGGTAGACCAAAGCTCAAAACAGAATACATGTATAACAGATTAACTGTGAATTTCTGTCAAGGGCAATTGGTAAATTCTTGTTGCATTTAGAGACCAAGAAGGACACTTTAGGTAGACCAAAGCTCAAAACAATACATGTACAACAGATTAACTGTGAGATTGTATTTTCTGGAAAATTAAAACAAAATACATGTATAACAGACTGTAAGATTGTATTTTCTGTCAAGACTGTAAGAAGTATTTTTTTGTCCAGAGCAAGTGTACAAATTTGTTAAATTTAGCAAATATGAAAGACTCCGATATTTAAACAAAAGCTTAGATCAGAATACATATGTTGTTAGAAAGACTGTCAAAATGCAGTTTGCTTGAAGTGTGGGTTTTTGTTTTAACCTAATATGATGAAATAGCTACTTGATTTCCTAAACTGGTTTATGTTCTCATTTAGGAATAAATGTCACAATTGCATATGTGTGTTGGGAAAAAATTCATGCAAATATTTTTATCGCATGTTTCTTTTCACAACAAATTTTGAAACTCAGGTTATGAAATAAGTGTCATTTTTACAATTAAAGTTTTGCAGACACAACTTGCTACAGATCTGATTTTTCTTGTCATATTTTATTTGCAATCAAATCCACTGCAGTACAATTAACAGTCTTGATGTTGCTTGATTTTATTTATGGTGCTTTGAACAGATCGTAATATATTCATGCTTGAAATTCTATATATTATCCTCTGCCATGTACTTGCCAAATAGTATAATGACTACTCACGATCCGTCTTTCAAGACTAGTTTGCAATTCATGAAATATTTTCATTTGTTTTTATTTGTTAAACTCTGAGATTATCTATTATTGTTTTGTATTTATTTAAAAAAAAGTGTTGTTTGTTAGAAATGAAATTATGACCCTTTGGGTTTCATGTATTAATGGTCAGTTTGTCATTGCTAAAATGTTCATACTCTTCATTTAAAAATGTACATACTCTTCATTTAAAAATGTACAATGAAATTAAATATACATCTCTGTGAAAGGTCAATCTAACTGCTTTGACCAAAATCCAGTAGTTGTAATTTTCACACACAAGAAGTAAATTAAATTGGTGTACACGTCTGAAAGATTCTAAACTGGTTATTAAAAAGACATTTTTTCAATATGGAACCACTTTGGAACTTGATTTGAAAACAAAATAGAATAATGGGCATGCAAATCTTTCTGCTAAACTTATAATTTTGAACAGACACTGTAACATTACAACACACACAAAAGAAAATGGCAGTAAGAGGCAAGAGATCTTTTAGATTACACAGAACATGGTGAGAACATTCTAGGACACCATCATGCATTTGTGTATTATGTACAATTTACTGTACATAGTGTGATCAATTTACTGTACATAGTCATAGTGATGCATGGAGTTTGATTTATTTTTAAAAATGGTTAATGTTTTAAAATTAGTGTTTAATGTTTAAAAATGTTCGACTGGAATCTTAGTAATAATATGTGTACATAAAATGGTTTATCTTTCACCTTCTTAAGTGAGTTTACAAAATAAATGGAAATGATTGTTGCCATTTTTGTATTTGAATAATCAAACCTGCAGTCGATTATTAAGATATTCATTAAACAGAAGAGAATAAACTTTTATCTAGGTAAGAGAAATAAAATCATAAATGTTTATACTGTATGCAAATAATAAAAGTGCATTTTGATAATATAGACTTATAAAACAAATTTATTAAAAAACAGGTTTTCAAATGCAGTACGCTGTCATACGTTGTACATTCAAATATGTACACAGATATATCCTTGTGTCAATGGCAATGAGGGTGATAATGTGGGGTGTTTTTCTTTGTTAGGCAGGGGCATTTTTAATCTAATTGATAAGATGTGTGTTTTATGTTTATATGAAGTGCTTCTTTTAATTTTCTTATAAGAATCTCAGTTATAAAACTTAACCAAATTGGTGTAATTTCCTGAAGTACATTTAATGTAAAGTTGGTATATAGGAGACTGAGGAATTAGTTAATGTTAAAGAAAATGAAGATGTACTTTTATATGTCTCATTGTGGATGTTGACATGGTTTTTGTAAATGCAGGTATATTATCTATATGAATTTTTAATGAGTATTTTCATTGTGTATCCTTTCTAACATTTGATATGATTGAAACAAATTTCTATGATCTTGTGTTGTCTATGTTTGGAATTTCAATTAAAGGTGTATTTTCATCTTTTATTCAAATGTTTTAGAATTTACTTGAATTTTCCTAATAGTAAATTTAGAAAGAAAAAAAAGGATAGTTTAGTTGTTATGCATCACCAAAAGAGAGGGTGAATGAAATGGAGAGGGACACAGCAGTCAGGAAAAAGAGAGGGGATGATTATGAATAAGGTGATAAAGAGAGGGCAAATGAACAGGTAGAGGGGTTGAGAAGGTATAGAGGGGGCTATGAAGAGGAAGAGAGTTGTCCTGAAACAAAGGTTGACAGATGGATCAAGGGATATCAGGAAAAGAGGAAAGAGGGTGAAGGATAGGAAAAGACTGGGGTTATACAGGAGAAGAGGAGGGGAGCAGAAAACACAGGAATTGGGATGGGGAGTGATTGACCGTCGGGACAGAAAAGGAAAGACTGGAATGAGAAAAAAAGAGGGGTGATAGAAATGATTCATGAGAGAATGGAAGAGGATGTGAACAGGTGAGGAGAAAAGGGAGAAAACATCTACAGAGTCGAGAAAGGGGCATCTAAGTAAAGAGAGAAGAGCTACTGTCATGACTGTAGGGAATAAAAAAATTGGGAGAAATTAGCGGGGGGGGGGGTAGAGTTCTGAATTGAAATTAAGTTGAGACATAGGATATGCAGATGGAAGGCAGAGCACAAAGGAAACGTGTATATAATGCAGAATATGGAAAGGGTGATGGACATTTTGTCCAGGAATGGAACCATTGGCGGTGAAACGACATTTGCTCCTGCGACAATTGCTCCGGGTTTTATTTAGTCTAAGATATAGGGTTAGGGTAGCAATAGGGTTTTATGTTAGATTTAGGGTTAGGTTTATGATAGGGTATAGTGTTAAATCCAGGGTTGAAGTTAGTTATTCAATTAGTGTGTGGAATTTATAGCGGAACAATTGTCGCCGGAGCAAATGTCATGGAACCATTTGGTGTACTATTTCAATCCAATTCATATTGGGAATTAAATACAAACAAAACCAGCCCCGGTTATTGGACAATATAGTTCATTTTGTGACAATCACCTGGATTAATGTATCATCTTCTAGTTAATACCCATCATAGTTTATAATGTACCATAATTATCTCAATTTTATTCTTGCCAATAAGGTTATATTGTACATTAACCGGGGCTGGTTTTGTTTGTATTTAATTCCCAATATGAATTGGATTGAAATAGTACACCAAATAGCCGCAAAAATGAGAAGTAGGTCTAATATTAATTTTGGAAAGGGTATTCAAAGCAACGCTTGGCGCGCGCTGCAATCTTTATTACACAAGCATATGACGAGCGCGTACGGTGCGTCGAGCGCGCATCATCCAGGCCGGTTCGTAAAAACGACATTTGTCACATTGCACTGTGAAGACTCGGCTTCGCACTGTGCGAAGCCAGTTCGTGGTAACGGGCTTCAGTGGGGATTTCAACTTTATCGTTTTTACGAACGGGCTTGGACGAATGAGGCATTATTATTCATTAACAAATGGGTTATATCGATAAAAAATCATATCACATGAATTCTTTGATAGTGTTCTTTCCTGAAATCCAAAATTAACAGATATTATTTACTTTTACCCGATGAAAATAGCGAAGAAACAAAGTATAAACTTTAAACGCATTTATCTCGAAACTCATTCTATCCGCAAAATGGGCCTCCAGGCCGGTTCGTAAAAACGGTGTCGAAATGTATCACTGTAACAGGCATATCAAACAAAGCGATCCAAAGTGCATATTAACATTAATTGCATATCAAATTAAATTTGCTGTCTGATAAAACGAAAAAAATGGCGACAATTCATATATTTCTGCATGATGGAAAGGCAAGGAATTATAAAGCAAACAACACTATAACAATTCAAGGGGAAGTTCAACCTGACGAAAGGTTTACTGTCAAAAATACCAGAGAAAAAAATAAAAACAATGGTGAATGTTTAAGGAAAATCCATCAAAGAATAAGAAAGATATTAGAATTTTAAGTTTTTATTTGTGACGTCATATTGAGCAGCTCAGTGCTCCATAATTGTTTTGTTAAAGTAATATAAAATGCGGAAATTTCAATTATTGAAAGGTTCATGGTGAAGATGTTGATATATTATCATGAAGGTAGAATAAAATCACTTTCAATTTTTCGAGAAAAATTACATTTAATTGATTTTTTACATACATGATATTGGGAAGCTGATCGCATATGATGTCACAAAAAAAAGATAACTTTCCTCAAAATTTTACCAATGTTTTTTATTACTTTTTCTGCGATTTCTGCAATGAACTCTTCGTCAGGGTGAAATTCGCCGTTAAACTTAGGAACACCATGCTTAAAATCATTGCAGAATGCACTACATTACCTGTCCATCCATAAGATAGCCATCCGCCCTGATTATGATGGTTTCATAGGTCACACTTCAATGGGTAACCATCAATAAACCTATTCAATATTCATTCGTATTGTTTGATTTTATTGTCTTATCATTAGGAATGGGCTATAAATGGGTGGTTATTGTTTTACTGTGGCATTAGGTTTTTGTGTTCCTTTTACTTTATCTCAACATGAAATGACAATATTTTTGTCTCGGGTCAGAGAAAAAAAGTGTGCCTGGCCAAAATCCAAAATGGCCGCCCCCTCCATTCACAATTTTTGGCCACAATAATTTTTCCCCCTAAATTTAGTACTTTTACACCATTATTTATAGAGTTAATAGCTGATGTTACCTAAATTTACATATTTTTAGACCCCTTTTTCAGCCAAAAGTAGGTTTCATCGTCTTGGGGTTTTTAGATATTAGACGATACGAGTTGAATAATAGCAAGCGGCTTCATATATATTCTTTTATTCCTCTAAAATGGGTTTACGGATATGTGCAAAATATGTCTATAAAAATGTCAATTATATACAATGTACTCTACATACTACACTGCATATATCCATGCATTAACTACCATGACATATAACAATGCCTGTGTCTTAGAAGTGAGCTCTTGATGTTTAGAATCAGATTGAGAATTGTGAATTCTGATTGCTGGCTTGTCAGCTGATATACAGTACATGATGTAACCCGATGTAACATCAATTACATATAAACATCACTATACGTACATCACATTTTAGTTCTTGTCTTTTTCATTTTGATTTCTTTCTATTCCTGGTTGTTGTGTCCAACCCTATGTTCATGGGGTCAAGTAACTACCAAGGTAATGCTGATTAAAAGCCAATCAGAATCAAGAATTCCATTGGATGGCAAAGTTACCATAATGTTAACTTTTATGCCCAGAATAGTTCCAGTATAGATGCAATCATGCAGGGTTGACTGTAATCCATTGTTAATATTTCCCTCCCTGTGCCGCTTGAATAAGCATATTTCATTTCACTAAACATGTCTACGATTTCTGAGACAAACCATAGATCTTCAATTACTGAGCCATCTAATTCCAAACCTCAGGAGCTCGCTTCTGTACTGTGACACTACACAGGTGTAGTTTATTTACAGACATGTTGTCTGTCATGGTGGCCATGCTTGTATGTAGTGCAGTATGTACAGTGCATTGTATAGATAGATAAATGACATTGTTTTATTTGATAAGATATATTTCGCAAATATCCGTAAACCCCATTTTAGAGGAATGATAGCAATAAAGCTATATGAAGCTGCTTGGTATTGTTCAACTCGTATCGTACCTTTACCTAAATAAAAGTTAATATCAGAGAACCACAAGACAATGAAATCCTCTTTTTGGCTGGAAAGGGGGTTGTTAAATCTAGGTAAAATCACATTTTAACTCTACAAATAATGGTTTAAAAGTACCGGGTACTAATTTTAGGAAAAATAAATTGCCTGCCTACAAAAAAGCGAAGAAGGGGGGGGGGGGTTGGCGGCCATTTTGGATTTGGCCCGGCGAACTTTTTTCTCGGACCCAAGACAAAAATAAATTATTGTCACGTCATTTTGAGATATTTTTTTATTGTACGTTTGGGAAAATATTTCTTTTATTGTATGGCGTCGGCTTCGATACTTTTTTTATCAATCCAGTCCTCATAAAAAAAACACAGCAAACTCTAATTTTGTAGTATGTTTTTAAAGTTTATCTTCACATCTACCTGACTACCTCTCTCTATTAATGTATGATTGTCCTAAAATAATTTTCTTCGATTTTTCTGTATCATTTTGAGCTGGAGATAAAAGTTATTGAGGTTTTAGAATCATGGGGATCGGCTATAGCACTCCACTCCACCTGAAATTTGTCAGGAGTTATTAAAGATAAAACTTAACTTTTAACTTAAAAACAAAATCTTTCTCCTCCTACCGAGGTGTAACAAGTCGTAGTATAGTGGAACAGCCATGGAATACAAAGGATCGAGGACGATTTGCCGCAAATAATATTCAAGAAAGTTTCGAAAATAAAGTTTCTCCATAGACTACAGCAGAATACTAGTAATGAGATGCTTGTACAGTAATACAGCATAGGGGAAGGCGGGGTAAGTTGAGCATAGGGGCAAGTTGAGCCACCAGCCCCAGGCCAATAATGAATGAGTCAGACATTGTGGTGGTGTCATGTATTGATGACCCATAGCATAATCCCTAACCCCACCACATTGTTTTCAACTTTGAAACAAAAAGTAGTTTTTTAGAGGGAAAAATATGAATTTCAGCCAAAAAAAGAGTGTGAAATAGATAAGTGCTTTATAAACACACACGTCTTTAAATATAATAAAGACATGATAACAACATTATTAGTCCAGGTATGGATCTTCATTCTTGTCATAGTCTTTTATAGGATGGATGCATAATAAATGTGTGGATACTAAATTATCGCACTAAGTTCGGACTGGGGTAAGTTGAGCCAAACAGCATGGGGCAAGTTGAGCCATGGTAATTCCTATGGTAATGTATCTTAAAAAACAAACAAACCATAAAAATCGATTGAAATGCTGGCTGAAAGGAGCAAATTTACATGACTGCTCTTTTCCTTTTAGAGGATGTTAGTATTTATAGAGAATTAGCAAGTGAAAAGACTTAAAACAAAAAATTGAAATGCTGGTTCTCCCCTCATACATTTTGTGCATAGTTTTTGTGGCTCAACTTACCCCAGAAGGTGGCTCAAACTTACCCCATATTTAGGGCAAGTTGAGCCATTTGACATCGTTTTTTTCAAAGGTCACGATGACTTTCAGTGTGGGGATAGAAAGTTATATATAGGTGGAAAATATTTCAGAAGAATTAAATTTCAAGGTAAGGTACTTATTTCGACAAGATTATTAATCATATCAATTCTAACATGCAAAAAGCAAAAACTGTCACAACTTACCCCGCCTTCCCCTATTGACTGTACAATACAGTAGCCAATTAAATTAAAGAAATAGGCACCCAAAATAACAATCGCTCCAAAGCAAGGAGAATTAGTATTTACTTATGACTGAGACCATATAACTAGACCAAATTTAAGTATGAACAAGAAAGGACTAACGCAAGTCAGAACATTAAAAACATATTTAACATGCATAAGAAGTCCGGCTAAAAAAAAAAACAAGCAAAGAACGTATTAGATAGAATAATAGTATCCTAATTAAAAACTAATATAAAATAGGGGGTCTATGGAGTTAGTTACCTAAAATCGTCTGAATTTCGAAGATACACTTCATCGTCTTGGTGATATCTGGAAGCGTCAAACACACCATTGTGATGGAGTGAAAAGATGAAAAGAATTGCCAAGATGACGTAGCAAGCTTTCCGAATCGAAAACCTTGTCCATATGAATGACATTGTGGATCCAGATACGTACTCCGTTACGCGTTACCGATGGCATAAACAGACAAGTTTTTTTTTTTACTTCGATTTTGACTAGGCCTAAATCAAGTCAGGGTTTGCACGAGTTGTTTGATTCTACCAATTCCAAGTCTTAAGTTAGCATGCGTCTGACTCTGATCCCATGATCAAGCACCGGGTGGCGATGGGCAGGCATTCAAAATCGATGAAAATAAGTTTTGAAAAAAAAAAACTTGCTCGATATCGATAAGGGGGATATTAAGGCCTAAAAGCCAGTTTGTTCTCGTCTATCGCCGCCAAGACTGATGAATATCCGCTTGTCAGTGTTTGTAGACTAGTCACTATATCACAGAATTATTGGTAGCAAACAATAGCCAACGATATCAAATGATTCAAAAGCAGAAATCATCCAGGCATATCATCGATGTTTTTGACGTCCGCTGTGCATGTGCGCATATATATATGTGTAGCTCGACGCTAGCGCTATCAAGATCTACTGTAGATTTGAGAAGTTGCTAGCTTGAATATGTACTAATAGCTAGCTCAGCTCCATGCTTGCATGTAGTGCCGGGCCAGCGGTGCCCGCGGGACGTGACCGGTGCAGGTGGACGTGGTTTACGTTTGCGACCTCACCACCCCGTACCATAGCGCTACGTTCGCATGATATGCGCTATGCATGAAGCATTTAGAGACTGCGATGCTTAAATCAGGTCCAACCGGATTCAGTAAACAGTTAAACAAAAGGAGGCTTAAACGAAACGTCGATAAGATCTTCGTTGTGTTTATTGTATCAATCAAAAGATGTTTGCTTTGGAATGGACAGTAGTTTAATTACTAGTATTCCACGTAACAGGTAACATAGGTTTCTGACCGTTTTACTCGACAGGAACAGCACTGGTTGATATGACTCTTTAACATAGTTACTTACTGAGGGGAATTGATATAGGATTTATCACTGGTGCTTTATTCCTGGACTTAAAACGTGTATTAGACTCAGTAAATCACAAAATGTTGCTGTAGAAATTAAGAAAATTAGGGTATAGGCCTAAAGGACAAAGTATTGGAATGGTTTAAAATCTATGTAAGTGATCGATTACAATGTATCGTGGTTAATGGTAATCCCACGGCATCAGGGTCCCCTTTGTTCCAATTTCATTAATGACCTTTTTATTTGTTTAACTGTGAAAGTACAAAAATTTGTACGCTGATGAAGCAACAATTTTTTGTTAAGGCAGAATCTCCATTGTTGAGAAAACACTTCAATGAGAGTTTTAAAAAAATAGTTGATCACATTGAAAGGATGATAACGTTGAATATTAAAAAGGTGCAAGATTTATGCTATTTGGAACTATGGGAATCGCATATAAAAAACAAATCGTCTGTTTGACCTATAGAGGTTATTACACGGTAGCTACGGCCGGGCGAGGGGCAGGGGAGTCACAGTTACCAATGATAGTTTTATCAGATATTGATTAGGCCTATGTTATGATTTTATGGGAACGGTTCAGCAAAGTGTCACCTGGAGCCTCATAACCGATCTGCTCATCTGATACTAAATGCACATACTCGTCGAACTACATTATTGTTATATAAAGAGAGACTCGACGTTTCGGACAGGTTGACTGTCCGTCTTCAGGAGTGAAGACGGACAGTCAACCTGTCCGAAACGTCGAGTCTCTCTACTACTCATCATCTCTACTCGCCGACGCAAGCCAGCATCTCCTCATCAGCTCTACTACTCAAGCTGTTCTCACTCAACATTCCTTCTGGTTTACAGTCCTTTTCAGGACTATTCTCAAGAAAGAATACTCTATTCTCAAATCTCCACTTTCTCGCCTATCCGCTTCCTCTCTTCTTCTATCCACTGCTTCTACAACTCTCCACATGGTGTACCGTAAACCACATCAGCAATTGACAAATAAGTAAATAAATAAATAACATGGGTTGAGGAAATGGGGATTTCATTTCATGAGAGAAACCTGACCAGTAGGCTCTATCCAGCCCTTGGGACCCCTTTTAGAGGTTTTTCTATTTTTTTTTTCATCAGCACATCCAGTCTGTTTTTTTTAAGTTCTCACAAAATATATATAATTCACATCAATATTTTAGAGCATAGATTATACATCAGAAAGAAAGAAAAAAGGACAACAAACGAGACAAAAAAAATTTACACGATAAAAAAAAAGATGAATACGGACGTAGGTGGAGAGTTGAATTTGGGCTGAAGGCGAAAATAGTGCATGTCGTCAGTAAAAATTCGACATGTTTTCTCAATTTTGTTATAAAATATAAGTACAGAGAATATACTTAATCACAGCTTCATAAGGGCAGCAAACTGTTCCATGAAAGAAGATTGAAGCTAACTTGTTTTAAAATAAATACACCCCTTGGAAATGTGTCGCCAGATCTACTGAAACATACGTTAAAATTTTTATTCTGCACATTCGACTATTATGCAATTAAACTGAGAACTGCACCATTACATCGTTTTATTTACCAAAAAGGTCCATACTGTTTCACCATAATTCATCTTCATACGTACCGCGACTAGTAACATGAAGAAACGAGATTAGAAATAGGTAGATTTAAGAGGTGTAATATTACGTTACCACATAACTAACAGGTATGAAGGTACATAGTTCTGAATCATTGCGAGAGTTGAGGCCAACGAAGTAGAACCTCACTTCTTAAGATTCATTAAATATGTTGTTAACTTAATCATTTTAATCCACAAATGTAACATACATGATGTAACATACGTTACCAAACAATTTGATGAATTGGAATGAATTATTCAGTGAATAAAAACAAACTTAGTTCAGGTTGGCGCCACCTACGAACTTTCATTGGGAAGTATGCAACCGCCTCCCAGGAGTATTTGACTGTACAAAATAGAATTGAAACTGCAAACGCGACATATTTAAGAACAGGGTGACTATTTCAAATTGGAAGTATGCTACTTTTTTGTTATAGAATCGTGATTTTCATCCGATCATTGTTCAAACATTTAGTCAATAGTCCCCACTGTAAAAATAATAATAATAATAATAATAAAACATTGCTTATATAGCGCATATAACGATGATAAAATCATCTCTATGCGCTTTAGAAAGAAGAATAGAAAGAATGGAGAAGAAAGAAAAGCCTGTTCACAGAGGAGCAATTATATAATCAATTAATGGGTACATGTATATCTTATTTTACGAAAAGGATTACACTTGTTACTTTGTTCTGCAGGTATATTATTTCCAAGTAAATTACTCTTATCGTAAGATAACGTAAGTTTACAATTTTGGTAATGTGATTCAAAATATTGTCACTTTAATAGCAGACAATCCAAGTAAAAGTCTACCACTATTAATCGTAAACATTATTGACCAATTAAACTTCCTCAACATTTTTGTATCCAACTATATCCTCTAATTTCGCGAAAAAACACGCATTTTATGTTGGGGACGTGGGGTGTGGCCTTCGAGCCCCCAAATTGCAGGTGTTAGAATTGATCGTTTCAGGCGCTGAAGGTAGATGGTTACCTCTTATGTCGGTATATGTGGGCATTCAAAAGTTTGATGGGGGAACATAATGTCCCTCTCTTCACTCTCTAATGATGTACTTTAAAGTGCCCTATTGCTTTAAGATTATTTTGTCTCTTTAACTAAATTAAGAGAAGAAAAATAGTCATTGGGGCTTCTAACAATGATTTCATTCTTTGCTAACATTTTTTTGTGGCGGGACGGATTGCCCGGTAGCCGGGGGGGGGGGGGCAGGATGCGTAAACCTTTAGAAAAAAAATCGATAGCGAGAGAGCGAAGAAAAGTATAAGAAATACTTTGTTTATGAGTAGCAAGGCCATTCTACCCACCCTTGACCTTATTTGCAGTGATTCTCTTCTAATCACCATCGAATCGACCTTAGTACTGTTAAAATTTAATAGTAATTAGTAGTCTGT
This sequence comes from Lytechinus variegatus, assembly GCF_018143015.1. Taxonomy (NCBI): domain Eukaryota; kingdom Metazoa; phylum Echinodermata; class Echinoidea; order Temnopleuroida; family Toxopneustidae; genus Lytechinus; species Lytechinus variegatus. Next base: position 78,934,026 of record NC_054741.1, read on the forward strand.
GGTCGCGCATTGAATCAACAAGGCTGTTGATCCTATAAATAGCGACAGGGATTGGGGAAGTTTTATTTCATTCTGGAACTGTTGTGACAACCAGAAATACATTGGCCTATATAGGCTTTTTCAGGAGGCCTATAGACCTATTATGACAATAAAAACACAACTGATCTATTTCCGTGAATTTGTACAGTGCCGATATAATTATTATAGTAAAATCAAATGGATGATGATGAGAAAACTCTCCAAATATCTATACTTTTTAAAGATATGAAAAATATTTGATAACTGAAAAGTGTACCTTGGAGATGGTACCGTCACTTCTGAATTTCGAACAAAAATCTGTCTCAGACATCTAATTCTCATTTGAAGGCGTTATGCTGGTTCAGCTGAATTGTTTACACGTATAAACTCACAAGATTGGAGAATATTGAGGTGAAACAAGACAAGATTATGCAAGACCCACATACAGACCCAGACAGTGGCGTACCGTGGGTCAAGGCATTTGGGGCATCAGACACTAGGTGGGCGCGCGAAGCGCCATAAATTGTCAGGTATATTGACATAATAGAAACATTAAGGACTGTGCCATTAAACGGAAGTGTATCTCATTTATAAAATAATGCCAGCGCGAAGCGCGAGCTGAAAAGTTTTGATATTGAAACCTAAAAATGGACATTAGAAGCAAATTATTGTAATTAGGATACGTAGCTGTCTCACTAAACTAAAATGCGAGCGCGAAGCACGAGCTGAAACTTTTTAGTATATATTGACCCCAAACAGGGACATATTAAGGACTATTTTTTTATTCATGAATAGCATACATATCTCACCATAGTCATCTAATGCGAGCGCCATGCGCTTGCTGATTTTGTTAGACTTGCACCTAAACACATGAAGCACTTTTTGTAGTAATTTTAATCAAGAACAGGATACGTATCTCAATAACCAATTAGCGCGAGCTGAAAATTTTTGATATTCAGAATAGAAAAAAGGACATTTTAAGGACATTTTTTTTTGGGGGGGGATTCATGAAAAGCAAACATCTAACTAGTCCACTGATGCAAACTTAAGAACTTACTGGAAATGTTTTTCATTTTAAATAGTCATAAAAAAGAAGCATATGTCATTACATAAAACAGTAATAACTCGAAGAGCATTAGTATTTTGACTTGAAAACGGAATGTTTAGTAAAACAGGATTACATGTCTTTATTATACAGACAATGCAAGCACCAGGAATGATGAACACACAGGCCCTATGTTTCATTACATTTATGAAAGAAATTATAATAAATATGATATAAACAATAACTTCTTCTTCCTCCACTACTTTTCTTTTTCTTTCTCGCTCTTTTTATCCTATTCCCACGTTTTTTGCCAGCCTATTGGCCCCGTACTCCCACGTAGTTACGCCACTGTAACTAGACGCACCAAAAACATTGTTTGGATGGGGGAGAACACCCAGGGCCTTTTTTGAGAGAGAGGGAGAAGAGTTAGGAAACAACTTTCGCTGGCAATTAGGGCCGTATACACAAGGTATCATAGTGTCGATTTCTTGTGATGATGGGGGAGGGGGATGATTGGTGTCTGAGTCTCATCGAGGGTGTGGGAGGGGGTATTCCCCCTCCCAGCACGCTAGGGATGTTTTAAAAATCGACATTCAAAAATCGCATTTTAGGGTATGTTAAAATCACTTTCTAGGCCTTAATATTGAAATCCACTTTCACTATCAAATTACCACACAACATACAAGTTTCAAGTTTTACAAGTATTTTATTTCAAGAAAAAGAACAACTCAAAACATTGAAAGAAAAATGAAAGTAGGCTTACTTTAATACGGAATGGCATATAGGTTACGCTTCAATAAAACAACCAGTTAGAACAGTTTTATTGATCACTTTTATAAGGTAAAAAAACATGAAAATACAGTTAAAGGCCATTTCTATGAGAAAGATTACAACATGATTTTTATTTTAAATCTCGTGTCAGATTCTGACATAATTTTTAACAAAACAAAAAACAAAACTTGTCAAATAGTTTATATAAAAGTCAAATCTATAAATTTAGGGCCTATACATCATCTGCATGTATTAATTGCTCGTGATGTTTCCCTTTATCGGCTTGTTCACTTATCACATACAGATAAGTGCGTTTAATTGTATTTTGTTTTTCTTTCTATTTTTGTATTTCTGTGTTGTCAATTTTTATTGAATTTATGTAATTTAATTTATTGATTTTTTCCTGGAGATACTGTGTTGTTATGCCCTCGAAATATTGGGAAGATGATCGTATAGGCCATCCCCCTCCACCTGAATCTTTTGGGGATATACCCCCCCCCCCCGATCGACACCCATGGTATACAGAACTTTTCAATGAATAGTTTAGTTGGAGGAAGATCCTTGTAAGTATAGAGATGGAAGTGGACTGAGATTATCATGAAGGTACTTTTACATCTGGAAGAGTTGGGGATGGCATCCCCTCCCCTATCAATGGCTGTAGAAGTGACCTCACATTTTTGTAAAATGTAAACAAGGTAAGGGTATCCCTCGTGCATGTCCATTTTTAAATGGAATTATAGAACGATCTTGTCCGCATGTCAATTTCACCATGAGATCATATAAATTCTGCGTGAAAAAATATATTTTGTAGTTATTGAGTTGAGCAAGCCCTTTAAATTGATTTCTGATTGATATATATTCAGGCCTTATTTTTTCCGCGAGAGAGCGTAGCGAGTGATTGGTCCAGGGGATCAAATCTGAAGTTGTAAAACTCGCTTTTTTGGTCAATTATTATGGAGCTAATTACTGTCAAAAGGGCATAACGAGACGTTGCGAGCGCGAATCGTTAGCTCAAACTTTGGGGAATTTCATGTATCAAACATTAAAATTAAACATTTCGAGCATTTTTTAATCACTAAAACGATGTGCACCTAACTAAAGAATTAACGCGAGCTGAAATTTTTAATATACTAACCTTAAACAAGGATTTGTCAAAATATCCAGTGTGTTGTTGAATAAAATTGCTTCCGACAATAAAAATTGTTATAATAAACCTATTTATGAGTTAGAAACTATCGGTCGGACACTTTGACCAACAGATTGGTTACATGTACTTTGACCAATCATTTTAAGAGTGTATCAACAATCCAGGGACCCGTTGCATTACTATTATGGTATCTTTGCCATCCAACTGTAACTACCAGGGTAACCGTTACACTTCGTAATTCCGAAGGTTCGTAATTCTGAAGGGTCTTTATTCCGAAGGTTCGTAATTCCGAAACACGTAAATTGCTTATACCTCGATGTTCGTTAATCCGAAAACGTAAAAGGGTTCGTTAATCCGAACATTTGTGGCGTTATTCCGAAGGTTCGTTATTCCGAAGGTTCGATAATCCGAAAACGAAATAAGGTTCGATGTTCCGAAGGTTCGTTAATCCGAAAACGAAATAAGGTTCGTTGTTCCGAAGGTTCGTTTATCCGATAATGAAATAAGGTTCGTTAGTCCGAAAACGAAATAGCGTTAGTTAATCATTTCGTTTTCGGACTAACGAACCTTCGGAATTACGAACCTCATTTCGTTTTCGGATTAACGAACCTTCGGAATTACGAACCTCATTTCGTTTTCGGATTAACGAACCTTCGGAATTACGAACCTTATTTTGTTTTCGGATTAACGAACCTTCGGAAATACGAACCTTCGGAATAACCAAACCTTCGGAATAACGAAGCTTCGGAATTACGAATGTATGCGCATGGTAACGATCATCAACAGCTAATCAAAATAAAAGATTCCATGCAATATACCACCCACATGGTAAAGCTACCATCATGGTAACTTTTATGCAACGGGGCCATGATTAATTATGATTTACTATCATAATAATTTAGCTTATTGACCTTGATCTAATAGTGAGTTTGAAGATAGACATTATTGGTATAATAACTGGGTATATTTTTGTAAAGTCAAATTCGAAATGAAAGCATCAGTATTATTGACCCAAGATTCCTTATATCAATCCCAATCTACTTTGTTACTGTAGTTTATGTGCCATGTATAAATTCTTTTAAATATGAGAGATGTGCAAATTAAACTGAATAAAATTCAAATGAAATGAGCAAAATGTTTATGTGTATACTTAGAACCCTCTCTCCGCTCGCGCACTTGAAAAAAATTATCTTTTTTTTTGTACAATCAAATATATTTTGTCAATATTTACTACACGTACTTTATAAAGTATTTGTACCACTTGCTGTTGTACGGAAAGCGCAAAAACATTTTACCATGATTAGAAAGAAGTGTGATTGTTAAGATTAAACACACCTTTTATCAAATCAATTATTAATAACTTATATGGGCCGAAATTAATTTACTTGGAGATCTGGTCCAGAATTTTGACAATTACCTTGTCATAAATAAATACACTTTTTTCCCGTATATAGCCATGGTGGCACCGTGGTCTACTGCATGGTTACGACACTCCTCTTTCAATCTGAGGGACGTGGATTCGATTCCAAACCATGACGACCGTGTATTCATTCTGGAAGAAATTTACCAATATTGTGCTGCACTCAACCCAAATGAGGTAAATTGGTACCCGGTAGGAAGAAATTCATCGAATGCTTGAGCATCTATGTGGCAGCTCGGCTACAGCCGGAATAGTAACATTATGAGACCAATGTAAAGCGCAGTTTTACATTATAATATAAGGCTAAGGAAGCAGGGTGTGAACACCCCACCCCTCCTTATTTCTTCTAACGTAATTCTCTTAATTACATGTAATTTACAGAATTCCCTTTTTGTAGTCTAATGTTATGAATTCATCATTGAAGGCAACATCCAACATTTCCTGTGAGACCTGAGGGAAATACTGAGCAAATGCTTTTTTGATCTCTTCAAGGGACCTAAAGTAAGATTTGGTTATCTGCCCAGGTTCATTCTCGATCAAGAAAGTATTGTCTTTAATACAAACGAAACGACCGTTAGGAAACGCCATGCATCTTACACTCGTCAGGAAGACACTCTTCGGCGCATCAGAACAACCGACATAAATTGGCGTCATACTGGGTTTAAAGTGTGATATCGCCACACCTTCTTTGAAATGCATGGTGATAAATCGATACCAGCCATCGGTGATACGATTAGCTTCCATCGTCTGCTTGGCTGGATGACCTTCAACCTGATGCAAACAATATATGATGTCACCCTGGCGGGAAAACTTGAAACGCAAGAAAGAGTGATGATATGGAGGCGACTCGTCCTCGAAGTCGAAAGGAACCACGCTAAACAATGGATTCCCGTTACCAACATCGACGTAATGTCTGCTTCCCTCACTCGTTAAACTATGGACGATGACGGCCGCGTGGTCACTGGGGTGTTGAATGTCGCACGCGATGAGGGAAACATCGTAACCCAATGCTTTAAGTAGAAGATAAAATGCAACATTGTGTTGGTAGCAGATTCCGCCAAGTTTAGTGAAGATATCTCTCTTGATCTCGGATACTGTAGGGACGTGTCTTGAGTGCTGAGGCGTCGCCATATTTTGGACGTTCGAAAACGGGATATGATGCAAATATGTTCTGATGAGGTCTTTGAGAAACTCGTGTGGATTTTCCTTCAGCTTGGTCGAAGACATGCCCAATACATCTTGGACGAAGTAAAAGGCCTCATCGGACGTCAGCAATGTATCATCTGTGGATCCAGCCATTCTCTAAGGCATCTAAAAAGAAACAAGAAAATAATCCGTCACATTCTACATTGATCAGTACACGAAACATGGCGGCTATAGGGCCTCTTCTTTAAACGGGTCGAGAAAGGAGTACTGAACAAAATAATCGAGTACACGTCACACTTAATGGTAATATAGACTTATGCCCTATACATTGACACGTTCTCTCATAATCGATACGATAGATACGTCGATATTTACAATATGTCATAAAAACCAAGAACAAGGAGTTGACCAGCAATCAATCCTAGTTCACAAAGAAATCAAGAAAACTGAATGTGCGAGCAATCAATAATTATCCTGTATAGTTTGATTGAATCTGGGAAACTTATAATGGACTGTATTATTAATCATTCAAGATGTTTTTATGAACAGGAAGTGAGCTAATAATCAGCCATAGTTTGATGTCATGAAAACTAAGAACATGGTGTACGCAAGGGTTCACGTATGCGAATGAAAGAGTCCCTGGATAACACTGGGTTTTTTTGGTTCTCATTGCCGCTGTCGCTGTCAGGAAAGGTTTCGGTCCCGAATCGGTAAGTCATACTTTAATCCAGGGTTACACCAGAACCGATTTCTCCCGATTACATTCGGACCGATTCTCCGCCCTGATTCGGATGGTTTCGTAGAGACGAATGGGTCCAGATTCAGCGCAGAACTGCCCAGAATGGACCCGAATCAATTTTGGTCATCCCTAATTAAATAAAGCCGAATGCCATCCGAAAAGTTGCAAGAATCGAGACGAATGTGGCCCGATTGCTCCGATTATTGCTAGATGACGACCCAAATGTCGACCCGAATCAGAACAAAATATGGCTAAAGGCGCCGAACTCGGGCCGTTACTACGCCACAAATGATACGAATAGGTCCGAATCAGCCCAGAATAGGCCTACTCCGCATGCCTCTCCCCATCGAACCGAATGTCATGCGAATACATCCCAAATGTCGCCCGAATGACATTATTCGGCCGGTTTAGAACATTTCAAAACGAGCCAAATTCCTCCACGAATGTTCCCGAATCCCTCCAGATTTTTTAAGCTAGGGTTACACCAAACCCGAATCCTCCCGAATCAATTCGAACTGATTCTGCCCGAATATAGCCTGATTCGAATGGATTCGGAACCTATTTGTCTCTGATTCGGGAGCTCCCCGAATCAAATCGAGAGTATTCTGTTCTCCCTCCCCGAACTCTGGGAGAAAATTCGGGAGGGATTCGGCTCGTTCAAAACCAGCTATAATACTCTCCAAAATAATCTCGAATGTGGCCACGAACAATTTTACTCGGGCCGCATTTGAGATGTTTTTGGATGGAATTCGGTTGGATTCTGGGAGGCATTTTGGCAATTCTTGGAAGTCAATTCTTGAAAATTGTGCCGAATTTGTGCTCCAATACGGGACTTATTCCGGACCAATTTGGTCCGAAATGATTCGGGAGAATTCGGGTTTCGTGTAACCCTAGCTTTAAGCAGATCATAGACATGAAAGAAGCCTTTAAAGACTACTGAATATAGTAATGCAGTAAAAGGAGAAAGTCCTTAAATTGTCACAATGGTCATAAACGTCCCAAAAAAATGTCCGTCTGACAGAGGACTGAATTAATTCCAAAATGTGGTAGTATTCTCAATTAAATGTACATGAGTAGAAAGCTCATTTCAATTCTAACTTCTATGAAGATTTCATCAGTCTCGCTTCAGCGGTTTTTATACACTTTGTTACGTTACAGTCATGACAGTGGTGCATTTTAGCCCATTCCAAGTTTGCTGTATTTCTGCATTTTTATGACATGTTAACCCTATTTTTTACATCCAGGATCTGAGCATGGACACTTCCCTAATCCTATCCAGACTCCTCAAATCATAAACTTGGGCCTGTTCAGAAGGACGAAGTTTGATGATTAAGGGGAATCAGTGCAATAACTTGAAAGAAATTTGAAATGATCGATGAGTAAAATAAGGTGAACAATGCAGGGGAATCCAAAAGATACACTCTGCATTAGGGAACTTTACCATTAAAGATAAGACTTTTCATTTAAAAAATGACTTCATTTAAAAGGGTACATTGAATTAACTTGAAAAGAAAAGAAGAAGGTACTAGTAATGAATACAGGAATGCAATATTCTTTGAACAATAAGCATGGAACAGACATGACCTGTTGTCATTGTGCATCTCTCATTATCAAACATGAAATTAACTGTCAAACACTGTTGTTGCCCTTCTGAACATGCTCAATGTTGTGATTTGATGAGCCTGTGTAGATCGTGGAGATTTCCCGGTCAGAATGATCAGTGGGAGTTGATATGCTCAAAAGTGCAGAACATACACTGCATGTCTTGAAAAAGAAAATGACAAGCAAAAAAGAAGAGAAGACATGGGAGAGGTTTTCGTTCCAAGGGGGTTTTGTTTATGGTGAATAATTCCCAGCATCCCTTTGCTCCCCCGCATCCCTGGGCCTCGGGCTTGTGGCAGGAATAACACGATTTATAATTTTTGCTATTTTCTTAGCAGGCTTAGTTTCTTCCAGCATCCTTTGGCACATTTTTGTAATTTATTCATACAGAGGCACTTTGGTGATGATTAAACTTGACTCTGTACGAACTCTTTTTGAAATCTTTAAAAGAATTTTAATTCTTCTTTGGACCCCCCCCAAAAAAAAAAAATAATAATAATAATAATAACCCCAACAAGTATCTAGAGGTTTCCCATGACGTCACAAGTAGCCTATTTGGAAGACGTAAAATTATAATCATTATTTGATGAACATCAGCAAATGTAATGTTAAAATACAAAACATAAAAGGGTGTACCTGTAAGTTAAAAGAATAGGGCATATTCCGCTAACAGGCTAGGCCAATTGGTTATTTTTACACATTACGTTGCTTCAGCTGAGAGAGGGCGGTATTATGCAGCAAAGTAGATTTTAAGTACCTGTCCCTGATCTGTATTCTGAATTTAGCCGTATCAGAAATGCATATTGGTGTCTGCAACCGAACACGTATTTACAAACATAATCTCTTTTTCCCCCAAGGCTTGGATCTTATTGGAAGTGTTTAATGTTTATCATTCATATGGCAACTTTAATACAAACAGCTATTATGGAGAAAACTGGTCATTGATGTTGGTAATGTAAGAAATATAGATACACAGCAATAATCGGTGTACATAGAGGACCACACTAGCTATTTTACACCGGTGTTGACAGTGTTAGCTTAGCACCTATATTGTTATTAAAACACCTACATTTACACTCTTAGGTGTTCATCTCTAGTGTGTAATTTTAACACCTCATGGTGTGGTCCTCTATTAACACCAACTGGTGTCAGTTTTAACATCACAGTTTTTACATACAATGAGACATATTGCACCATAGAATAAGGATACAAATAGTTTGGAAGGGACAATCCAAGCAATCATCAATCGTCATAATCGCAATGAAGAAAAATATGTCAGGAAAAGAGGATAGATTGAAGAGAGAGGGGACCCGCCACTCTAAAAACTGCGGTGTTAAAACTGACACCAATTGGTGTTAATAGAAGACCACACCCTGAGGTGTTAAAATTACACCCTAGAGATTAAACATACTAACATCAAAGAGTGTAAATGTAACAACAAAAGGTGTTGTAATAACACCTATAGGTGTAAAACTAACATCACCAATTTAACACCGGTGTAAAATAACTGATGTGGTCCTCTATGTACACCGGTTAACACCACAATTTTTGCTGTACGGAGAGGGCTAGGCCTATGGGAAGAATCCGTATGAATCAAGGCCGAGGGTCGAAGATACAAGGCATGCAGGGATCGGCAAATTAGGCCTACATTTCAATATATATAAACTCAAAAATCTCTTCGACATTCAAGCTAGTGCACCTAAATAATATGCCTACATTGAAAAAGGAGAATCTTCTTGGCTATTACTCAAAGACACTCAACGATGCGATCTGTAATAATTATGTTCATGCCCTTCGGATGCCATTACAGCCTGGGTAGGATATATACACGTATTTACGGAACTACACCCAATTGGTACCCACCCAATTCTCCTGTGCGAGCTGGGCCAGAGGTTGGTATTTCTTGAGAAATTTTGCTGGAACTATTCAGAGGAACGCAAACGCTGTTATAGAACCTACCTATTATGAGATGATTCGTTTCTTTAAGATAATAAGAACACAATATTCCGTTCCAACAATTAAGGGTGAGCCAAATTCCAGAGGCCTACGTACGTACGAAGTATGTGAAGTGGGAAGATTAACCATATAGAGCTAGATTAACGAATAAAACTACATGTACGTGCAGCCGAAAATGACAATAATGTCTTTGTATTATGCCTAATTGTACTTTGAATGCACGGAGCCTGCAGTATCGAGTTTTAAAGGGGCGGTGCTATAGTAATTTGCTTCGAAAAAAATAAAGGGTTTGGTCAAATGTCAATTATAACAAATATCATATATCATTATATCTTTGTTGAGAAATAATGGCGTCACCGTCTTTTAAGGTCAAGTCCACCTCAGATAAATGTTGATTTAAATCAAAAGGGAAAAATCAGACAAGCACATTGCTGAAAATAAGAAAGTTATGACATTTCAAAGTTTCGCTTGTTTTTAACAAAAGTTATATGAACGAGCCAGTTACATCCAAATGAGAGAGTCGATGATGTCACTTACTATTTTTTTTTTTTTTATTGTTTGAACTAAACAATATTTCAATTTTTACGATTACGACCTCCTTGCCTGAATTAAGCACAAAATGTTAAAATAACGGAATTCCACTTTTAAAGGGAGGAATGAAACTTCATTTCACATGACAATGACGAGAAAATAAAAATATTTCGTATTTCATATAATAAATTACAAAAGAAATAGTGAGTGAGTGATGTCATCAGTTTCTCATTTGCATACCGACCGATATGTGCATATAACTGTTTTGTGAAATGAAGCGAAACTTTAAAATGCCATAACTTTCTTATTTTACATCCGATTTGATGAAATTTTCAGTGTTATGCTTGTTGATTTTTTCTCTTTTTATTCAAATCAAGTTTTTGTAGGGGTGGACTTGTCCTTTAATAAGCTTGTCTATTTATTGCCTTGTCTGTTTCGGGCCTGACTGAGCCCATTCAAATTCATCGACCCATCCTATCTTGAATGTAACGATATGGTACAGTGTCGTCTTATATTGTAGCGCCTGAAGGTTCTAACGTAGAGGGCGCAGGGCGGAAGAGAAGAACGAACGGAAAACAGATAGAAGATCGGGGGGAGATACAAGAATTGCAATCCAGATTAATCGGTAAATTGACCTATATAATCAGTTATTATTGTTCATGATTGGATTATGGAATACTTACTGAATAAATTGTGTTAATGTGAATGAAATCTGATCACAGAAGGATTCTTATTTTAGCGTGAATCAATGGTGTGTGATTGACGTATACGTGAGTTCAGTGAGAGCTACATTGGAGCACACGGAGAAGATTGATTTGGCGAGATTTGAGAGTGGGGAGCGTTACATTGGTGGCAGTCGCGGGATAATTCTAGACGAATTATGGAACCCATAGAACCCACATCAATCTCAGAATCGAGAATAAACCCTATTCATGCTAATGAAATTATCCCTTATGGGTTTGGAACAATTCAACCGGAGGAAGGAGCGTCATTTGTCACGGTAGATGAATACCACGTGTCAGACCACGTGCGAAGCTTTCCACAGCACGCAGCCTATGGGAACGCACGACGCGTCGGTAGCAGATTGTATGATGCGTTAATGGTGGAGGACGCTCGCCATGTGCGTTCGTTGGGCAACGAATATAATGCACGAGGTGTTATGAGCGGACATAGTGAGGAACGGATTTCAAACAACGCACACATACTGCGGTCGGCGTTGGGCAACAGGAGCTACGACGTACAGGGCGTTATGGACGGACCAAACGAGATGTATCCTGACACTACGCACGAAGCGTGCGTGTTAAGCAACGATGGCCGCGACGCAAGAAGCAATGTGAGTGGGCATGATGAGGAGCTGATCTTTGACAGTACGCACGCGGTGCGTTCGGTCACCGACGAAGGCAGCAACGCGCAAGGCGTTTTGAGAGAACGCAATCGGGCAACGACACCTGATGACGCACACGTGGTGCGTTCGTTGAGCGACGAAAGCCGCAACGGAGGAAGCGTTTTGAGAGGACGCAGTGAGGAGCTGATCCCGGACAAAACGCACACAGTGCGTTCGTTGAGCGACGAAGGCCACAACGCACAATGCGTTTTGAGAGCACGCAATAGGACGACGACCCCTGATGACGCACACGTGGTGCGTTCGTTGAGCGACGAAAGCCGCAACGGAGGAAGCGTTTTGAGAGGACGCAGTGAGGAGCTGATCCCGGACAAAACGCACGCGGTGCGTTCGTTGTGCGACGAAGGCCACAACGCACAATGCGTTTCGAGAGAACGCAATAGGGCGACGACCCCTGATAACGCACACACAGTGCGTTCGTTGAGCGACGAAGGCTGCAACGCACAAGGCGAACTGAGAGCACGCAGTAGGGCTATGACCCCTGATAACACACACACAGTGCGTTCGTTGAGCGACGAAGGCTGCAACGCACAAGGCGTACTGAGAGCACGCAGTAGGGCTATGACCCCTGATAACACACACACAGTGCGTTCGTTGGGCAACGAAGGCCGCAACGCGCGAAGCGTTTTGACAGGACGCAATGATGCTTCAATCCCAGGCCCCATGCACAGGGCACATACATTCGACAATGACTACCGCAACGCAAGAAGCGTTAGGAGTAGTCACAATGGGTTGATAGCAGACAGTGCACACTCATTGCGATCTCAAGGCAGCGAACGCCCAGACGCACAAGGCGATTGGAACTATCGGGAAGGAGAGGTCCAAGATTCGCATCGCGCACGCATTCTGAGTTCATTTGATCACCTAAACTTCGACGCACAGTGTACAAGAAATGAAAGGAGGCAACCTGAATACTCGGCCATGGATCATGAATACTTGCCTCAGAGGGTAGGCAGGCCTATTGTGTCTGTGCGCCCACCTGAAAGGACAATCAGAAAGCCAGTGTATGAGCCAGGCACATTCACAGGAAAGGAGGTTTTTGAGAGCTATTTAAGTCATTTTGAAATAGCAGCAGATATTAACGCATGGAACAATCGAGAGAAGGCTGTATTTCTCGCAGCAAGTCTGCGTGGTGGTGCTCAGGAGATTCTAATGGAACTGTCACCATCGCAGAGAGTGAATTATGAGTTTCTAGTAGCCGCCTTGACTACCCGTTATGCATCAAGAGGTCAAGCAGAGTTAAACCGTTTGAAGCTCAAGAACAGGAGGCAGGGAGCGGAAGAAACCTTGACAGAATTGGCTCATAGTGTAAAGTGTCTGATCAGGAAGGTATATCCTGGTGCATCTGAGGATACAAGAAGGACACTAGCTAAGGACAGTTTCGTTGACGCTCTGAAGGATGCTGAAGTTCGCTTCGAGGTTATGAAAGCCCAGTGTGAAACGATCGACGATGCACTCGTTGTTGCGGCGAGGATCTCTGAGCTCAAGACTACAGAAGCAATGCGAGTACAGTACAGAAAAGTTCGGACTCTGAATGCACAGACCGAGGAAGGAAAAAAGCCAACTGAACATCAACTGGAGACATTGGTGAAAGAACTTCAGCTGACTGTCACCCAGTTGAGAAAAGACATGGCAGATATGTCCAAGGATAGGTCGAAAGGTTACAGATCTCAATCAAGAACCAAATCCTTTGCAGAAAAAAACAAAGGAGCTACATGCTGGAATTGCGGGAGCGAAGGACACTTCAAGGCTGATTGTCCTGCAATGACAGAAGGAAACAGCAAGCAACAGGAAAACTAGAACCTACCGACTTTAAGGGTCGAGAGCCGGTAGAAGTTCCCAAAAGGCCCAATGGAACAAGAATCGAGGAAGCTGGATATATGCCTGTTAGATCAGCTAGGTCAGGAGATATTGGTCTTTTTGTTGATGTCATGATTGGTGACCACACAGTCCGGATGCTGGTAGATTGCGGTGCTTCAGTTTCTGTCATTAAGACAAGTGTTGCCTCACTCATCGGATGTGATGAGCTCCTTGAGAGAGACATAGGTGTTAAAATGACTACTGCGAGCGATGTGCACAGTATTCCCTTCAAGGGTAAAGGAGAACTGAACATGTGTCTGGGAGGGAAGTTACGCAGGAAACTAGTTTGGTTTGCAGACGTAAAAGAAGATGGAATCCTTGGTCTTGATTGCCTTGAGGACTGGAAATGCAAAGTTGATTTTGGTCGTCGGGAAATGTGGGTAGATGGTGTAAAGGTCCCTTGCCATAGCTTTGAAGGGTCGCCTGCTTGTTGCAGAGTCACCGTGAGTGATACCGTCACCCTACCACCCCTCACTGGACAAGTTATCAAGGGTCAAATGGAAGACAATTTGGCATTCACTGACGTAATCCTGGAACCTTCATCTAAGTGGACTGGCTCAGGAAATATTCTAGTTGATGCGGCAGTGATGAGGCCGGGCGCCAAGACAATACCAGTGAGAGTCATTAATGTATCCAACCAACCTGTCAAGTTTTACAAAGGGACCACCGTTGGTCAATGTCAGAAAGCTGAGGTAGTTACACAGGAAACTGTCTCCGGAGACAAGCCTTCTAAGACCGACAAGACTCCGTACATAACTGTTGATGGAATGAAGATACCAGAACATTTGCAGGACACATGGAAACACAGCGCACAACTTATTAACAAGGACGAGAGGGTGAAGTTGAGTAAACTCCTTTGCAAGCACTCGGAGGTTTTCTCCAGAGGTAAAGAGGACCTGGGGAGAACAGATGTAGTGAAGCACCAGATTGAAACGGGGACATTTCCTCCTATTCGACAGAGAGCAAGGAGATTACCTGTCCATCAAAGACATGAAGAATCGGCACAAATTGAGGATATGACAAGACGTGGTGTGATTGAACCGTCTGAAAGCCCGTGGGCTTCACCAATCGTGTTAGTCAAGAAGAAGGATGGTTCTACCCGGTTCTGCGTTGACTTCAGGAAGCTGAATGATGTGACCACCAAAGATGCATTTCCACTCCCACGTATTGATGATTCATTGGACAGATTGTCTGGATCACAATGGTTCTCAACTCTCGATCTGCAAAGTGGTTACTGGCAAGTAGAGATGTCAGAACAAGATCGGGAGAAGACTGCATTCATCACAGCGTATGGCCTTTATCAGTTTCGTGTGATGCCGTTTGGGCTCTGCAATGCCCCTGCAACATTCGAGCGGCTGATGACAAAAGTCCTGGATGAGTTGATTAACAGCATCTGCCTGGTATATCTCGATGACGTCATTGTATACAGTTCGTCTGTACTGGAGCAGCTCGACCGACTGGACACCATATTTGACAGGCTGAAGAGCTTTGGATTAAAACTTAATCCAAATAAATGTGTCCTGTTACAGAAAGAAGTGGCATTCTTGGGTCACGTGGTATCAGCAGCAGGAGTTTCAGCTGATCCCAAAAAGATCAGTAGTGTCAAGGAATGGCCCACCCCACAGACTGTTCACCATGTCAGATGTTTCCTTGGACTATGCTCCTACTACAGGAAATTTGTGAAGGGTTTTGGAGACATTGCAAGACCGCTCCACCAGCTTACAGAGAAGGGACGAGTATTCCACTGGACAGACGAGTGTGAGGGGGCTTTCAGGAGACTAAAACACGAGCTGACCAACTCCCCAGTCCTTGCATACCCTACTGCTGACGATCCATTTATCCTTGACACTGATGCAAGTGGAAACGGACTCGGAGCAGTCCTCACCCAGGTGCAACATGGTACAGAGAAGGTCATAGCATACTACAGCAAGTCTATGTCCAAGGCAGAGAGGCGTTATTGTGTCACAAGGAAGGAATTACTTGCTGTTGTGGAAGGAGTGAAACAATTTCATCACTACCTCTATGGAAGGAAATTCACAGTGCGGTCAGATCATGGAGCATTGAAGTGGCTGTTAAACTTCCGCAATCCTGTTGGTCAGGTAGCACGGTGGTTGGAGCTTCTTGGTACCTATGACATGGACATTCAACACAGGGCAGGTCGCATTCATGGAAATGCAGATGCGCTTTCGAGGAGACCCTGTCAGGACTGTCCACATTGTCAAAGACTGGAAGAAAACGACACCATAAAAACATCTAACTTGAAGGAAGTCTTATCTGTCGGCACTAATACCGAAGATGATTGTCCTGAAGCTGGAATGATCCACGTCGCTACCTTAGGAACCCAGGAGGCAGTACAGCTGACAAAAGGTAACATTGACGCCCCATCAAATGAACAGGAAGATCCCTTGTGGACAAAGTCCTATTTGAGAGATGTACAGGGCCAGGACCCCGAGTTAGATCAAATCATCCAATGGAAGAAAAAGGGGACACGTCCCTCATGGCGAGAGGTAGCACCCCTTAGCCCCAAAGTAAAGTCTCTTTGGAGTCAGTGGGAAAGGCTACAGTTGGAAGAGGACGTCCTGTATCGTCGATGGGAATCCCTCAACGGAAAAGAAATCTCTCTTCAATTGGTTCTACCTGTTGCATTGCGCAAGAAAGTCTTTGCAGAGTGCCATGAATCCAAGGTTGCAGGTCATATGGGTAGCAAACGGACAATTGAAAGAATTCGACGGCGTTGCTATTGGCCTCAACTTAGTATGGATGTTGAACTATGGTGCAAACTTTGCCACACATGTGAGTCCAGGAAGAACCCATCTCGGCGCCCTCGAGCCCCACTCCAGGTATACAACGTCGGTGCTCCAATGGAGCGTGTATCAATGGACATCATGGGACCCCTTCCACAGTCAGATCGAGGCAACAAATACGTGCTCGTAATCTGTGACTACTTCACCAAGTGGACTGAGTCTTTTGCAATGCCGAACCAAGAAGCAGCAACAGTTGCACGAATCTTTGTGGAAGAATTTGTCTGCAGATACGGTGTGCCATTGGAACTTCATACTGATCAAGGTCGGAATTTCGAGGCAGCTCTTTTCCAAAGTGTTTGTGAGATCTTGGGATGTTCAAAGACCAGAACTACAGCATTTCATCCTCAGAGTAACGGAATGGTTGAACGTTTCAACCGGACCTTGGAGGATTTATTGGCCAAGGCTGTTGCTGATCATCAAAAGGACTGGGACGAATGTTTACCTCTGGTCATGATGGCATACCGCTCGTCTCAACACGAAGCTACTGGTTACACTCCTAGTGAGCTGATGATGGGTAGGCAGATGATACTTCCAGTGGATCTGCTGATTGGAAGCTCTGGGACTCCAGAATCTAGTTACCCTGAGTTCACAGAGCAACTGCAGGACCGCATGAATTACACCCACCAGTTGACAAGAGAGCGCTTGAGGGTTAACACAGACCGGAACAAGCGTACTTATGACACTCACAAGGCAGGGGAAGGTTATCAACAGGGAGATGCGGTGTGGCTTCACACTAAAAGGCGGAAGAAAGGAATTTCTCCCAAGCTACAGAGGAGTTGGACCGGTCCATTCTTTGTCATTGATGCTCTCAGTGATGTGACCTATCGGATTCAGGAAACGTCTAAATCAAAGCCAAAGGTTGTTCATTTCAACCGCTTAAAGACGTATGTTGGAGCCCCCGTGCCGAACTGGGCTTTGAAGAAGATCGATGACAAGTCTTTATCTTCAGCCACAGTCGACGCATCCCCAGAGGAACACCCGCAGACACAGCAAGATGCTCAATCACAGGAAGAAAGTTCTGTAGAAACTGGAGCTAGCAAAGAGCATGACTGTCCAACAGATACAGATCGTACTGCAGAGATAGGAACAAGAAGGAAGAAGCGACTCTACTCAGAAGTGGCCGCTACATCCAAGAGCAAAGAAACATCCACATCTGACCAGGAACCACCTCGTGCGAAGGAGCAGAGAACCGGCAACCAGATGCTACCACGCCGTAGTAAACGCCTGCGAAAGACGCCATCGCGTTTCTATTGAAATCTTTTAAAGCGAACTTTGTTGTTGTTGTTGTTGTTTTAATGTAAATTTAACATCGCTCTAGATGTGTTTTGCAAATATTGAACCTTGGTTATGTTTTAATTCGAAACGAGGACGTTTCATTCTAAGAAGAGGGTATTGTAGCGCCTGAAGGTTCTAACGTAGAGGGCGCAGGGCGGAAGAGAAGAACGAACGGAAAACAGATAGAAGATCGGGGGGAGATACAAGAATTGCAATCCAGATTAATCGGTAAATTGACCTATATAATCAGTTATTATTGTTCATGATTGGATTATGGAATACTTACTGAATAAATTGTGTTAATGTGAATGAAATCTGATCACAGAAGGATTCTTATTTTAGCGTGAATCAATGGTGTGTGATTGACGTATACGTGAGTTCAGTGAGAGCTACATTGGAGCACACGGAGAAGATTGATTTGGCGAGATTTGAGAGTGGGGAGCGTTACAATATGATACTACAAAGAGATTTGGTGAACGTTATGAATGACAAGAAATTAATGGAGTTTACTTTGAGAATGGAATTTTTAAAATGGTTAAACTCGCCTTATCTAACCCGCCCCATCCCGTTCATTTTCCCGCTGTGTTTTATTACCATTATTATTATTATTAGAAGTAGTAGTAGGCCTATAGTAGTAGGTAGAAGCAGCAGCAGCAGTAGTATAGTAGTAGTAGTAGTAGCAGTAGTAGTAGTAGCAGTAGCAGTAGAGTAGTAGTAGTAGTAGTAGTAGTAGTAGTAGTAGTAGTAGTAGTAGTAGTAGTAGTAGTAGTAGTAGTTGTATAAGTTCGTTTATCCGTTCCACACACGCGCAATTATAAATCAATAAAAGCACATGCACTTGACGCTTGTCACAGAATTTCATATCACATAAAAAAAAACCCAGACATGATTGAAAAATATAGCCTATAATCGCGCGTACCCACCAGATAAACCTATCGTTGTGGCTGTGCCGTGGCAGAGTGGTGAAAGGCACCTGACTATAAGGCTACGGGGTTCGATCCCTGCCACGCGGCATGTATGCCCTCGAACGAGGCATTCAGCAATCAATTGCCCTGGGAACGACTTTTTTTTACTGGGGGTGCTGATCAAAAATGCAAAAATAATGAAAAAAAAGTTTCACCACAAAATGAAGGTTATGTTGGTCCCGAGAAATTTGACAAGCGAAAAAAAGGGTTTTCACTACAAAATATAGGTAATTTTGGATAAAGAAGAATAATACACACAATACCCCTGAATGAAAATCTTGATGGTGCTTCATGCAACGACCCCACCCAGGGTCATTAATTGTACTCTCTTATCCTACATCAAAATAAATGGAAATGCGATAAGCTTTCTCTGTAATTCAGTGTGTGTGTGTGTGTGTACTTCTTAAAAACATATACCTTTTTCTCAAGATGACACTACAAACCATGGCATGCTAATCGTAACACTCGCCTGTATTGCATCTTTAACAAGAAAAGTTACCTTTTATATTTTTTTCCTCTGAGGAAGCGAGAGCTATACTGATACAGTTTACATGGTTTAGCCCACCCCCCCCCCATACCCATAAACTACCGAACTACACTTGGTTTAATTACCCATTATTTGTTGTGAGAGCGAGCGAAATAATTTTCATCAGTTGAAAGATTAGATGCTGTCTGAAATCGTCTGCCAAGGCGGGCCTTTTTTAAATCACATTTAGTCATTTAAAACGATGGGGGTGTATTATCAATAATCAACTACAATTACAGAAAGAAAGAAAGAAAAGTATGTTATATTAAATAAATTATGATTAAACAGCTGATGTTTATTCAATAAAAACTCATTTAATCACTGGTTAGAGGTCAAATGAGAATGGAAGAATTGTTAAGAATTAGGATTCCTTATGAAAGGAATTATGGGGCATCACACATTATACATTCCCCAAAATGTGAAAAAGGCTTGCAGAACTTTTTTTACAATCTTAATATAATATTTATAAATAATTCAACATTCAAAATTCTCAGTGGTAAAAAATTTCATTGGCATTTGAAATACTTAACAGATTATGTTAATAAACGTTTTAAGTCTCCTATAAACTATAAAGATAAATTCGTTAAGATACGGGGAGTTTAACTATACCTAAACGGCATTGATTTGATCAATGTCATCAGTAACTCAATATACATTTCCCTTGAAGCATGAAGTAAGAGACATTAAAGTATAGGTCTACCAACTGTTCCATTGACGCTAGTTTGAAGGTTGTATTGATTGGTTCATGATCAAAGTTATTTATTTATCATTTATTTATTCATGTTTTATTCAAGAAAAAATCGATAAAAAGAACATGTCTTTTTTTATCACCGATAAAAAAAGACATAAAACGATATGCAGATTTTAGTTTTAAAAATAAAAAAAGGTCCAACTAAAATAACGGAAAGGTTCAATCGTTTTGAAGTCATAAATGGATTCAGCGATGCAGACATTGACTTCATAGTTCTATAGTAAAGTTATTTCAAACAAATTACACTGATCGATTACATGGTGCTCCTCATATTGCAATTAGTATACATGTACAAAACAAAATTATAGTAAATAATTATGAATGAATAATAAAATCTATGCATGTCCAGTAGCTGGTAATATCTTCGAGTAGTCTATATCAACCCATGGGTCATTCATGACTGCTTTCAAAGTTTCTTCGGGGAATTGTGGGAAGTACTTCTTATACGCAGTAAGGACATCATCAAGTGACTTTAGATAAAACTTTTCAACTCTACCCTCATCATTCTCAAGTAATAATGTTGTGTCTTTGATGCAGGTGAATCGACCATGTGGCCATGCCATGCATCGAGGGCTGGTAAGATATGGTGGAGTAGGTATCTTCTTGGTGTAGACAATGGTCATGGCTTCATCAAAGTAGGAGACCTTCTGCGGCTGGTCGGCATGGATGTAAATGAAGGAATACCAGCCATCCTTGACTCTGTCGGGCCACAGGGAAGCTCTAGGGTCAGTATCAGCATGGTGTTGACGGATGATGAGGTCTCCTTCGCGGATAAACCGGAAGCGGAGATATGAATGATGATACTCAGGAGATACAAGATCAAAGTTGAACGGTATAGCCTTGAATGTTGGGTACCCCGTTCCAACATCCACCATATGGATGCTACCTTGGTAAGAGGCATTGTGGACCAGATTCAAGGCATGACTATCTTTGAAGCTGACGTCACATGTCACCAATGAAACCTCGTAACCCAAGGCTTGAAGGACGGCCATCGTACTCAGACTGTGGTCGTAGCACAGACCACCAACCTTAGACAACAGATCCTGTTTGATCTCCTTGAATGTTGGAAGATGGCGGTCAGGATGAGGTACCGAGATGGCCTTGATGGATTGGAAAGGGATATGATGAAGCCATGCTACTACAAGTTCATCCAAGAATGCAACCTTGTCCTGATGAATCCTCTCCATCGTGGTTTCAATACCAAGAGCATCTCGCAAGAAGACGATCGCTTCTTCAGTGGTCATCGACATGTTGTCTGACATTTTAGTGGAGATCAAACGAGATGTCAGCAGCAACAGGAAAATCTGAAAAAGGAACACGAAGATTTAAGGTAATTACCAGGCACTGTCATTTTGCAGGAGAGACAATTTCATATTTCGGCATGGACTTGGTTTTGAAATTCTCATAATACTGCATACATACGAATTATTATCGTTCCTCGTAATACTCAATTTTTTTTCACAAATTCTGACCAACACCTTGTCGATATTTAAACTCCAACGCATGACACAATGTAATAGAAATAATCTGTAATGAATGGAAAGTTTCCATCTACAAATAATACTATTTTTTCATTCAACTGGTCAGGCGTGGTTCTAGACTAAAAGTTTGATTTCTATTATTATAATTATTCTTTTTTTGGGGGGGTTAAGACATTTCGACGTTGGTTTATTCAATACAATGAAAATGGCCTTTTGTGTGTAGCCTTATACCGACCAATTAACAAGCAGCTAGTCCTCCCTATGAAAAAATAGTTCAAATATCATGCGAGTGAGCGTAACGACCGAACGAAATAAAATCATATTTTCAAAATGCTTGAGAATATCTCATCAAAGTATAACATGCATCAGGGCCCGATAGGTGTAATACAGATGTTGATAAGGGCATGGGCATTTAACAAAATAAAAGTCTACACAATAGATAGTGTAGAGAATAGAGTCAAATCATTATACATGTTGCTTCCGTAATGGGGCAAGGGTGATCGCCATGAAAATATTGAGGATGCGGCAAACATACTGATTTGCACTGCCAAATAATTTTGAAAAAAGGAAAAATTTGTGAACCCATTGCAAAAAATTGTTTGATAAATGCATCTGAAAACGCTATTGAACCATGAAATGACATAAAAAATACTAATAAACTATTATTTTTTCGGTGTGCTTCACGCGTGGAATTCTGCATTATATCATCATCAAAGCATTATGTATTCTGCATTTAGATGCTATTATGCGAGGGAGAGTCTAGCGACCGAGCGAGAAAATTTTCGAATTTGAATAGTAAAAACTGATTTTAGAGCACTTGACAACATGAATGGTATACTGTACTGCATTAATCAATACATTCTACACATATAAGGCCTACATAAATATCTATTTTTCTTTGTGGTTGTTTTTTTTGGGGGTGGGGGGGTTGGGCGCTTGGGGGGAGGCTTCAGTCCCCTTAACCGCCCCTAAAACTGCGTCTGCAAGTGGCACTGTGAAAGCAGTGTACCTTGCATGGTAGGACTTTATATACTCGTGGAAAATATAAAGTATATGATTAATAACTGTGGTATACTAATGAAAGTATTAATCTAATTCACGTACCGGTAATATGACGTAATTAATCTGTAGAAACCCAGATAATCGTTTCCGATTGTTCAATCCTGACAGTACGTGTTTGTTTCTACTCCAAATAAGAAGGTGTCTGCATAGTTTGCCAGGGATAGTAATATATCAGCTGGACATGTGATTCATCCGATTGAAAAGTACGCTATAACAGAGGGAGAACAAAGTCCAATTTTATGATTATTACCTATTGGAGGTTTGTATTGAAATGGTTGTCAGTTCAAACTATTCTCAACCATGTACTATCAATACTTGGGATCTAAAAAGGGGCGTATGATTATATTTATTGCTCATAGGCAAGGTATGAAGATAATTTTTTTTTGACCCGTGGCAGTGGGAAGTGTTTATTCCACCCCTAAAAGGCGCTTTGTTGTACATCGAGTAAAGCTTTCTATTTTTTTAAATAACTGCACATCTTTTTACCTGAATGCATAAAGTATTTCCATTTGTTTGAATGTACAGAAGGGGCACTGCCCGTTAAACACCGTGCTCACGGGAATCGAACCCTGGACTTTCAAATGTCAGCCATGCAGGCACCTTAGAGTAGACCACACGACCAAGGCAACTTGTCAAGTTGTAATTGAATTGAATGGGTACAATTTGATTTGAGACAATTAAAATATGTGTCATTAGGACAAAATGTGCATGGTTTTGGGAGCAATTTTTTTACTGGGGTGCTGAGGTAAGTTTGAAAAGCCAAACCCTCCCCCCCCCAAAAAAAAAAAAAAAATAACAAGTGGAAGGCCTCTTGCAGTCTCGCCTGCATTACGCGATTCATAATAGCAGCAGTACTGATTTTTAAATGACTATTGAATAATCAATCACAAAAAACACCATTCATATGACGATAAAGCACTATGTTCACTTGTGCAAGACGATCAGTGATACTTGATTTCCCTTATGTCCACATTTTATGAACTAGATCCACAAACTTTCAAACTCATGATAGCAATTCAACACATCCCCCCCCCTCCCCAAAAAAGCTCATTGACCTTGCTCATGTGACCTGCAACTCACACAGGATTTTCACTGAGGCTTGATTACTCTTATGTCCAAGTTTCATGAACTATATTCATACATTTTCAGATGTATATTTAAAACCTCAATCTTGGTTCAGATTTCGTTTTGATGTCCCCAACATATTATAATCTAAGTTAATTGGCTCTAAATGGCCTTTGGCCTTAGTCATGTGACCTGAAACTCACAAAGGATGTTCAGTGATACTTGATTACTCTTATATCAATGTTCCATTAACCAGATCCATAAATTTTGAAGGATATGATGGAAATCGACAAATAACCCCAACTTGGCCAAGGTTCATTGACCCTAAACGATCATGTGACCTGAAATTCAGGCAGGGTGTTCAGTACTACTTGATAAACCTTGTGTCCAAGTTTGATTAACTAGGCCCATATACTTTCTAAGCTATGATGACATTTCAAATTTTCAGTGAAGATTTGATGTTGACGACGACGCCACGCGTCGCCGTCGGAAAAGAGGCACCTATAGTCGTTCTGCTATGCATGCAATATAAAAATGGAGGACATTTTGGTTTCGAGAAAAGAAACTAAAAATGTTTTCACTACAAAATGGAGGACTTTTGGTTACATTTTTACAGATCTTTCAAAATACCTGGAGGTGCTTCCTATGGACGCAGCAACACCAAGGGAATTTTCGGGGGTGCTGATGAAGCACTCCGCTTCCCAGGGCCATAAATGTTGCGAGGTACTACTTCCTGTTGGTACCCATTTACTTCACCAGGGTTGAGTGCAGCACGTTGGGGGGTAAATCCACCCTACCCCCCCCCCCCAACAGACTGCCACTGATTTTTTTCGTAGGTATTTCTCCGGCTTATTGCCTTCCAAACTTTCGGGAGGGCATGTCCTGGCGTTACATTGGTAGAACCACGAAATACATCCACGTCTTCCTCCAACTTCATACACCATCACGACCATACCAACCAAGATTGAAGTGTAACTCATTATATGTTGATGGTCATGGCTTTTTTTTTCATTTTCCAGACGGATAACATATTGTGCTATTTGACATAATTGTCATTATTCATTTTGCAAACTTTATTTGGATGAATGAATGCCTGACTACTGTTGCCTCACTGACTTACATACAGGGGATGTAATTAGATTTAATCATATGCCATTTCCGGAGTATCAAAATAAGTAATATAAAGGAGAAATTATAAGAATTGATTTCAAATAAAGGACTTCATATCATCTCTCTGAAAAAAATTTATCACAGAATGATCTTAAAGTATGCATTACTGCATTTTATTTCGTAATGATTCATGAAGAACAAATCCCTATTTGTTCATTCTTTTTTACATAAATACTTCATAAGATTTGAAGCAAACCGTGTTAGGATTTCTTTTCATCTCTAGCATAGTTCTTATTTTACTTTAAAGTATGGAGTCCATTAAATTCATGAGAATACTGTATTACAAGAACACAGAATTAGTCAGACACCAAATGATATACATTTCAATGCAACAAAATGATTTGTAATGTTTATCAGTATGCTTTATTGATGTCAGATAGGTCATTGATCATTACATGATCTCACACAAAAGAGAAGAAATCACACCATGTAACATATCAGATATAATAAATGAATGTGAAATCAAATGTTATTACTACACACACTAAAATACACATCTTTCATGTGAATATGATAATATATGCTATATTTATCAATATACTTTAAGTTTTAGTAAATCATTAGATGATCTTACACAACACATCACAGAGAAAATCAGATTCCATGATATTTGCTCTCGCAATTGCTCTGATTGAAAATACACACATGTAGCCAAACATATAACAAAGCTTCAAACCTTTCTTTCACCTTAATCCTAATCTTCACATGATCATGAACTAAAAACCTGATCTCACAATATATCTTCCAAGAAATCAACAGAGGAGTAATTGTCATAAGAGCAAATGTCGTAGTACCGAATATCAAATAAAAAAGGGCCCGTATTCTGAAGTCAGGTTTAAATCAGACCACGGTCTAACTCTGTGCTAAAATTATGGGAAGCCAAACGTTTCAAAATTTTATTTACAGTGAATGCTCCTGATGTTAGCTGTGCTCTTCACTAATTATTCAATGGTGAAGACAATTGTCATACTTATCCTTCCCAGGAAGTTAATAATGTTTTGGAAGTCAAATGAGCTGATACATTGAACCTCTGTTGTTAGAGATTCATGTAAGAACTAGCTCTCCATAGTTAAACAAAACTTTAAACCAGGGTTTATTTAAACCCGAGTTCAGATATGGGCCATGGTCTCTAGAAAACAATTTCTAACATGAAATTTATCAAGTCATTGACCAAGATGATTTCATCACTTAATCAAACAGCTGCAGTGCCTTATTTCAATATTAATCACTAAAAAATATAAAAATACATCTTTTTTTATAGATTTCATGAAAGATTTATATTGGCAAATATTTGAAATAACAATTTATTCAAAATCAGATCTAAAATACTTTACTATTATAATACAATGCAATACAATCGGAAAACTAACCAAACTATCTCAAAAGAAATTTCATTTAATACTGAAGATATTATCATGTGATTTTTACTCTCAATAAATATTTCTCTATGATAAGAGAAAGACTGTCACAAGCACAGATGCAAAGAAGGAATAACGTTCATTTAAATAATGAATTACTAGACATTTACTGAATGCAAGTTTATTATATATAAAGATACTGAGCAATACACTTGGTGCTCCAGAAAAGTGCACTTTGCAGCTTTAGAGTTAACCAAGTTGAACTTATAGGCCCGAATTCACAAAGGTGGTTTTGAAAACCCACGGTTGAGTCCATGGTTTATGCAGATTTCCTGTATAAATTACGCTTGATTTAGCGCGTATCGGGCGCGAGTATGAAAAATGTCCAATCCTGATGCGTTCTTTTGTCACAGTGCGCCAAATTGACGCCTGTTACCATGGTTAGATACGCTATTTTATTCATGATTCCACTGTTTGAAGAGTGGACTCATGAATAAAAACAGTGGACTCATGAATAAAATAGCGTTGATAACTTTGACAACAGGCGTCAATTTGGCACACTGTGACAAAAGCGTTCATCAGGATTGGACATTTTCATACAGGCGCCCGATACGCACTAAATTAAGCGTAATTTATACAGGAAATCTGCATAAACCATGGACTCAACCGTGGGTTTTCAAAACCGCCTTTGTGAATTCGGGCCATATTGTTTACAGGTTCAATGTCCATGCAGTCTGCAGTTTATTCAATGCTAACTCATACTACCATAACCTGACTCCCCATTGACAAAATTCAGTTATAATATACCATAAGTCTGACTGGATTCAGGGTTCCCAGTTTTTCAAGAAAACAAAATTCCCTGAAATTAGCCTGATGAAGTTTGAAAATTCTCTGATAATTATTTAAACCCATTCCCAGTTTCGCATGTTTTCAAAGTTGTTGCAGTGAATTAACATGTATTTTAAGTATAAAGACAATAATGTAAAACTAATAACCGTACTACACATATTACATAGGCATGTAATGGCCTCCCCAAGCAGCCATCCTTTCCATACCGCAAACAGAAAGAGGTTAATTCAAGGCAACAATATATAACAGTCTGACCGACAACCGTGCTTTTGACTTTTGGGCCGATCAAAATTCCCTGATTTTCCCTCATTTGAGGCATTTTCCCTGATTTGAGGTTATTTCTTAATCAAATTCCCTGATTGGCAAAAAGTAAAATAATTTTCCGTGATGGGCTGGGAACCCTGGGAGTTGGTTTCTCAAGTGTGACCAATGCATTAGAATGAATACTAACTAAATAAAAAAGAAAAATATGAATTAACAGAAGTAAAATATTCATGACTGACCACAGTGATTCTCATAGAAAATCATATATTCAACTCTTTGGTATGATAATATATGGCATTAATGATATTCCTCAAAATGTCTGTGAATAATAACTGTCCTTGGCATCTATAAAATCAAAGATACATGTACATCATTGCAAGGTAGTAAAAGTAGTTTGTGTTTGTACAATGCTGCTCAACTTTAGCAAAAGGAAGCAAGTGACACATCAGTCAAATTTGAGTTATTGTGTTTCTGAAACACCCTTTGTATGTTGCACTTTCAGACAAAATTTGGGGAATAAATTATCGTTCTATGGAAAGATATTGAAGAAAATATGCCGTTAAATTGCATTAATGCCTATGTAACTGACGAACACATTGCTCATTTACAACAAATGATACTTTTGTAACTTGCTTCCTTTTGCCAAAGTACAGCAGAATGGTTTACAGGCAGTTTTTTCCACTTAATTTGCAGGTATAGTTTGCAATAGTGTGATTATAAATTCAAATGAGTAAAATGGTTTAAAGGTAGTGTTTACCAGAGTGTGTTTTGAGATTGTAAGGGAAGAGGGGGGGGGGCATGACAGGACATCAGGCAAGATGGCACTAATATACAGAGGGAACAACAGATTGCATTATTTGAATGAAAATTAAAAACCCAGCCTTTTGTACATCCAACCGGAACCTGATTCCTCGATTCCTATTTCCCTTCATGAACTGTTGCTGAAAGCCAAGATATATTCAAGAGATTTCACCTTTCCATATGAAATGCAAAGCAGAGACAACCTATTTCAGCATTGTCACATATAAAGGCTGTAGGACATACATGTTTTTATTGAATTTACCGTTCTGGAAACACCACATCAGACTTTAAAATCATCACTTTGAACACACATACACACACCTAGTAAGCTGCATATTCTAAATAGCAAATTTTGTACTTCGTTCACTTCAATTTGACTGAAATCATGCAAATGACATACTAGTCATTAGGTCAACCTGATGTGTAATAATCTTGAACACAATTTTTGTACAGGGATACCTGAGATATGTTTTGTTATTTGCATGTCAAAATGTACAAAACAAACTGTAATTGTTGAAAATAGAAATAAACGAAATGAAATGAAATATTTAAACATCAATGAAGCAATCAATCACTATCAATCCATCACAATCATTTAACCATACATCTCCAAAAATATACAAGTCCAAACACTTCGAAAAAGTTCTGTAAAATCGTGCAAAATTACAAATTGTGATCTGACTCAGACTCTACTTCTTGAAAAAAATTTAACAAATAAATTCATTCATCTTTTAAATAGTAGATTGCTATGCCTGTACATTGCAAATGATATTTTTTATCAATTACAGTAAAACTGTGTTGTTCTTTGATAGGTTTTTTCACATAATATACTTCTGCTATATATTTCACAATTAAAATGTAATAGTACTGTATTCAGTGATTTTGCTTCATATTTCAAGATTTCAGTCAAATTGATAAAATACTGGCACACAATGATACTGGCAATATTATGCCTGTGGTAGTTTACCCATTCATTCTGGATATCAAGCACCATTGATTAAGAGAGGTCAAAAAGGTTATTATCCTTGTATGATGAGACTTGACTGTATATCGCAATCACTATATTTTAAAAAACTTGTAATGCAAACAAAAATAATGAATCACCTTAACAACTACCGTTTCTTCATAATAGGATTTAGACTACTATTTTAAGATTATAGTAAATTGCATATAGTTACAAGCTAAGCAAATTAGAAGGCAATTCTAAGCATTGTTTTAGCAGTTTTGGCACTAATAAGTCTTTCCCTGAATGGTAACAATCAGAGATTGATGCTTCTTAGCAAATGAAAACTAATGACTGAACTAAAATATTAAAGAATGGCAATTTCCAGTGATAACACCTTTCATGAAAACTTGGCCCAGAAGTGAAATATTCCATTACAATGAACTTATTCATTTGTCTTAAGATCACCACACGTCAAGCGTACTCTCTCAACTGTCGCTGGAGCATTGAGATCAAAGACACCCGTCAATCCATTATCAGAGCGAGAACTACAGAGGGCATGCTTGATGGCATAAAATACAGATGCCCCAATAAAGAATGGTGGTTCTCCAATGCCCTGTAAATAGAAAAATGGGATTGATTCGATATAAATGCTATCAATAGAAATAGTCTGGAATCTCAAAATGGCATAAAATTCAAGATATTAATATTGATTAAATCCTTGATGAACTGGGTCATTTAGGAGGTTATAAGGATACGAAAGGGGGACAATGGTGGACTTGAAAAATTTGAATGATACGGTGTGTAATGAAAGCACAAGAAGTAAATTCTCTATCGCAAGATATCCTACTTTATGTGAAAAAACTTTCCTACATTTATTCAATGTATTAACATATTAATGCGGTACATTTCCTTTCATTTCTCCAAGGCTATATGAAAATAAGGACAACAATCATTTCTTGGGAAAATTACATTAGCTGATCAAATGAGTGGACATTTCATCTCTTGGAAATCAACTTTTCATGTTTGCCAAGTATATCGTGATAATATTCTTGACCCATAACATAGTAAAAGTAGGAGTTCCTCATACATAGCCGATTGGGAATTACAAAAATCAGTATAAACAGATGAATATTAACTCTTACCTTTGAGGAGTAGAGATTATCTTCAGGGGTACGCATGTTTCTCAGGAGAGTCACATTGAATTCCTTAGGGATGTCTTTCACTGATGGGATCTTGTACGAGTCAGGTCCGTTAGTAGTCAGGGCGCCCTCTTGGTTGAATCTTTTCTCTTCCATGGTAAAGTAACCATAACCTTGAAGGAAACCTCCCTCAATCTTTTACAAAAGACAAAAAATAAATCATTAAGATGATATTACGAGACACACTCCAGTTGTTCTGTATTGATTATAAACCTTTAAAAATCTATTGAGATAAAAGATATTCAATTTTGATTCATTTAAAAGTCTGAGTTATACATTCATGTATCAGACATATTTGTAGATTTGCCTTTTCCATAATACCATGTCACTCTCATTTCTCTGTATATCTATATATTTCTGCTTCCCCTTCCCCCCCCCCCCCAACATCTTGGTGAATATGCTTCTCGTCAGGCCATGCACTTCTCTCTCTCCTCTCCCAAATATTTGTGTCTCGTGTCTGTTCAATCTATAAAATACAGATGTAACATTCAAGTACCTCGTCAGTGGGTCTCACAGATCAACTGGCCATCAACAGATCAGATTCATAAATTTCAGTAGCTTATAGAATTTTTTTAAAAATGAAAATCTTTGAAAATCAATTTATGGCACACTCTCTAGAGGTTTATTTAAAAACATTTCTTATTGTAGTAACAAGCATGGAAAAATCAATTTTGATCAGCTGCTGACCCATGTTAAAACAAACCCTATTTATTTTCTTTGTGATATCCTCTTTACATTTTCTAAGTACTCAGGAGTAGAGTTACTCTTTGTTATTGATCTTATTGTAATATGCTTTGGGTATTTTACTATAGAAAGGAAGTATATAAATGCCAAAATAAATAAAATCAATGTAGTTTCCATAATTTCAAAGTTACCATAACTATAAATTTGTCATTAAAAACAAACAGCCCCCACGGTCATAGAATTGATAGTATGGATATACCTGTCCTATATCTAATGCAGGGTTGATGCTCTTGCCAACATCCATGATGATGTCCGTGCGTAGTAACTGATGCTCTCCAGTAAGACAATCTATCTCAACCTCCGATACACCTACTCCCATAGTGAAATAGTAATAAGGATTACCAGTCTTTGTATCCCAGTCAAATGTTGGACCAGGCCTCCTAGATAATGGAAAGGATGAAACAAGAAAATTGTGTTAATTAGCAATGATATTTTAACAACACCCTCTCCCAAATCCAATACCACCAATTCCAACTATTTCAACATCTCAATTACCTATACCAACAAATATAAACCTCCTTTCAGAACCTCATCCTAAAATGATTAATAAAGCATCTATGTCCTCAGGTCTTATAAGGTCTGATTTAATACATGTAGTATGAATTAAGGTAAAGACACCACCATCAATAACAAGAGAACAACGGGGACAGTGACATCAGCCAAAGGCCACGAAACACAAAGATTTGTGATGTATTGGAGGTATTAAAGAACAAGTCTGGTTGGTTGCAAGTCAGCATTTTGAACAAAATGAGCATGGACCAATTATCTAGATTGGACACTACAATTAATAAATACCCTGGCCTGGAAGATATTTAGTTAGATAAAATAATTAGCTGCTTTTAGTATTCAATTCATGAATTTGGTTTAGCATTTTACCCTAAATTTAAGATAGCTCTCAAGGATACTTCAGCTTAACAATTATAAAATCACATTGGCAGCTAAAGGCTTTTCGAACAGTCATCCCAAAGTCAGCAGAATTATAAATTAGTACTATTGGTGAGATGCGTTATTTGTGCAATATTGAACAATGTAATGTCATACTTTTTATTTGTAATAATTTGGCATGAAATGGACTGGCTAAGGTTATATGCAAAGTATGAATAGAATCAGTTTTAAGTAACATTTCTTAGCCAACTAAAATACTTAGTGAAGTTTTTCCCTTTTTAAAATTAATCGAAAAATTGATCCGAATACCGACATGGTGCTCCTATTTTGTAGAAGTACAGTTGTAGATACACACCTTTTTTTTATATCTTTCACAATGTACTTACTTGTAAAAGCCTGCAGTTGAAAGGCTTACTCTGTCAAAATAGGCTGCTTGGACCTGGATAGAGAAATCAAAATTGCACGTATGATGTCATAACTCACAATGAGCCAGCCCATAATTACGTAAAATGGTACCTTTTTTTTACATTCTTTTTCAATTTAAAACAGAAAAGTTTGTGTTTGGGTATGCTGGTGGCTATCAGAGTGTGTGTGCTAGTTGTTTCAAACTATTTTACAAAAAATTACTATAATTTCTTGCCAGAAATAATTTGGAAAAATAAGAAGATATTTAAGCTACACATGTCCAGTATTATGCAATTCTGATCTTTAAACAATCAATATCAATATATGCAATAAGGATTATGAAAAAATGTGTATCTTGTGTGGTGGGGGAATAACTACCCTCCCCCCCCTTCATCTGGTGTTAATATAGATAAGGGCTCCTTACCCAGTTTTCCCAGGTTCCCTTGGGATTTGCTGTTCGGTATGGTTCTAAGCGATCCTTCAACACATCACAGGCTGCCTAAAATTAAAACAAACAATGAAACAAATCATCATTGCTAGGACTATCTATATATCTCCAACAGGCCTACAGCTTCAAATTCATTATCTAACCTTTGTTAGAAAGTTGAAAAGACAGTAACTTTAGATAGAGCCAGAGAAAACTTTCCATTTTTTTCAGACAAACACAACAAACATGTAAACTTTTTACACTGTACGTCTCAGCCACACCTGCTTTTAAATTTGGGCAACTCCAAAAAGTATGAATGTCTGACCCATATATATATATATGTGGGTACTTCCTTGAATGACCTAATTACGTTTTTAGTTCATATGAAAGTTGTAATGGAAATCTTATCACAGCTTGAGTCATTCTTTAATTAAAGTTAGAATGGAGACACATGGTGTTTGAAAATACAGGAATGTTGATTGTTTTTTTTTAAATGGAACTCCCTAATTTAAATGGTAGCTGATAAATAAATACAAGAAAGAGAATTACATTACCTTTACAGCACTACCTTGTAAATCAGTCCCCATGCTTCCACCTGTGGTTGTTGTATTTGGAACCTTGTCTATAGCAGTATCACTAGTATGAATCTTACTTACAGGGATGCCTAAGGTTGTACTTGCAACCTAATCATCAAAAACATCAAAATAGTACAGTCAGTGCTTCATGTATAGGTATATTGGGATTGTGATGGTGATAGTAATTAATTCATATTAATCAATCTACAGTGGATACTCTTATCAAGGTCAAAGATATCAAATGAGTTATGCTTGTATATGTGGAGTTAAGCCTGACAGCAGAAAAGAATCACTAGAAAATATTGAAAACATTACCTAACGTATTTTTTTTTCATCGATATGCACAAAATGGGACTTATGAATTAGAAATTTGAACATTCATTTTTCCATAAATATGTACTCCCCTCCTCCCAAAAGAGTTTTTACCATTTCAAACTAAGGTCTCTTTATTTCACCCTTGAACATTCATCTACATGAATGTAATTCAAAAATATGAATATTCATTAGTTCTTGGAGTCAACAAAACTGGGTAAGATCGATATAGACAGCCATGCCTCCTGTAACATATGACTGTTATTGTTACATACCTGGACAAGTTTAGTATAGAGACCCTGTCCCATCTCAATACCACCATGGTTGATCAACACAGAACCATCAGTATAAATGTGAACCAGAGCTCCTCCCTATGAAATTATCAATGACAATTATTTTAGAAATTGTAAATTTCTACTTAACTACAAAAAAAGACAAGAATTTCATTTAGAAGATGATTATTTAATTATTGTTGTAATATGTTTTTTCAATTTAAAATTACAAAATGCTTGATTTTTTTCTCCAAACATATTACTAAATCCTGGAGGAATAACAAGAAGGCAACGGACGATTTGGCCCTCATCACACCGCAAATTACCCCTTTAATGTCCCAAATAAGATGTTTAGGGGCAAACATCATGGCTGCACTCACCCCTATATCTAACATAAACAATATTGAAGCTATTTTAGGAAATCAATAGTCTACATACATGAATGGCAGAATAACATTGAGTTGACTGCACAAATGCTAATTCCGCAAAAAGTAGCTCTACAAATGAAAGAAATGGCCCTAAAAATCAACAATAACTCCTACGTATGTCAACAAAAGTAACCCCTAAAAATCAAAGTTATTTCCTACCTTGAGTACGGGTCTATGATAATTTGTTTATAAGAGATACATTGAGTCATAAAAATGGTGTGAATGATGACCAAATACTGATTCCACTATCCTTTCTATTAGGCCTGGGACGATTGTCATTTTTACCATTCAATTAAAAAATAATCGAATGATTCGATTGTTCGTCTGGAATCGGGTCTTTTAAGTCACAATAGTTGACCTACTTTATGGTGACCCCCCCCCCCCATGAAGAAATCTCCATCAAAGTCACATGTTTAGAATAAATGAAAGTAGGACCTTTTTCCCCTTCTCCATGATATTTATATCAAAAGAAACTACATGAAATGAGATTAAAACTTTCAGTTTATTGTTCCAATGAAAATCCTTCCTAAATCCATGCTGGTACTCTGGTATTATGCATGCATCCCTCCAAGTGCCACACCCCTGCATATGAATGAATCAGCCCAGATCAGCCGAGTCCAAAGTCCAAAGCCCAAAGATGTAAACAACTCATTCATGAACTATTCTTTGAGACTGACCCCAGGTGGAGCATTTCTTGAACAATTTCATCCCTTGCCCACACCATGTCCCCGCCCCCACTTGTGGCACTGTCCACGATTCTACACATGTAATTCAAAAAAATATTTTGCAAAATATTTAATTTGAAATACCTTTTAAAATTACGATTTTTTATCATTTCAACCTGCATGTATAACTGGGTCTATTTTTGGAGACTAGTCGAGAAAGTACCGGTGAAGACGGCGCATGTTGGAATGTAGTTTTCATTGTGTGAGGGGATAGAAAAAAGGTTGCATTATTGTTTTGAAACATGAAAGGAATTCTCCGGCTCCCAGCCTTATCTTTCTCCCTCTCTCTCTCTCCCTCACACACACACAGATGGGGGAGGGGTCAATTTATTTCTGAAGTCATGACCTCTCCTGATAAGGTAACCATGTGGCTTCTTCTTTGTTTCCCCAAAAGTTTCATTGGCTATCCAAAGGTCCAATCAGCTCAAATGAGCTGGTTGTGTGTTTTCTTATTGTTTTGTGCACGCAATGAACTTATTTTGTGTATCGAGGGCAAGGTCGGATGGGATTAAAAAAATTTTCGGAGCGCTTTCATGTTGGTGTGTAACTGTGAATGTGATACAATCATTGATAATTTTTGAAAAAATACAATCATTGATAATTTTTGAAAAAATACCTCGGTAACATAATTTTTAAACCTGTATGAAGTATTCAAAAACCGTTGTCATCATTGTTTTCTTGTCATTTTGTTATTATTACTTGAGTATTCGAGTTCTCCCAATGTCATAATCGGGATCTGCCGAACATTTGATTAGTGTAAATTTTGCTAATCGATTAGTGATTGGCGGCATGCCAATCGAACCATTCGATCAATCGATGTTTACTCCCAGGCCTACTTTCTATACCCGACTGCGGTTGAGAACCATTGTCACTATGGTAAACCAAACTATGTCACATAAAAAATCTGAAAAGTCTTTTTATGGAATACTCCCAGAAGTCTAGTGTAATCATGCCAGTTTATGAGAAAAATAAATATCAGATCCTACCTGATTGAGGGCAGGCATACCGAATATGCCCATTCCATGTTTGGTTGGGATGATAGAAAGACCTCGTTTCTTCCAGGTATTCATCCTGTTATTAATATTTAAAAAAACACAGGAATATGTAGTGAATGAACAGTCAATCACTATTATAACACTTGCTGGAAATTTCATTGAGCCTTACTAGGATATGGGAGGGTGAAGGTTGGTTAGCAAGGTCTATTATTGCAGTTTCTTCCAAACTCCAAGTAGATGGGTCAATATATGGTGATTCATTAGCTGTTCCATGATTCATTATCTCATCAATTGTTACAACATTTTGTTCTAAATTTGGTGTAAAATGGCCTATTAACCTCCTCCTAATATTATTCTAAAATGTTTCAGATACTTGTGTGATATATTGTAGATCCAATTTGACAAATTCAATATCATTTCAAGTTACACAATCTGTTTTTTTTTTCAAACTCGATCTCAATCACAAAATTAGCTTTGTGAAACTTTTTGTAGCTATTGAGGCCAACAATCAGATAAGTCTTCAATCACCTGTTGAATTGCTCCACAGCCTTCATCCTTGCATCATAGTCACTCAGTCGAAGACAGGTATCCCAACATTCTCTGAAGATGTCCATTTCCATTGGGTTAGCGCCCTCTATCATTGATGCTCCATCAGGTTTGAAGTTTAGTTCATGCACCTTAAATCACAAGAAAATGAATAACTCTTTGCTTGTCAGCTAGATAATTGTAAAAGGTGATATAGCCAACTATAAAACTCCCATTTAAGCATAATGAACAATGATTGCCAATATGAAAAAAAAATCTTATCATCTGCCTCTTCAATACACTTCTTGATTATAAAACAATCCAATCACAAAATCACTCACCATTCTTGGTGAGACACCTGTGGCTATGGCTACTTCAGACAAGATGTGTTCAATGACAGCTAAGGACTGAGGGCTACCAAATCCTCTCATAGCAGTGTTAGAAGGCAGATTTGTACGACAGCAGTGACCTTTCACACGGAAGCCAGCAAAGCTGTAAAAACTCTCAAACACAAGCGTTGCTTGCCGCATTACCTGAAAATATGGGGAATTGTGACAGTTACTATTAGTTGACACAAGCTTTGTCTACAAGTACATTAAGATATTCCAACTATCATCATAATGTGCAGATCCTACATAAGTATAAGCCCCAATTATCATATACTTGCTTGAACTACAATAATGGAAACCAGTTAATGTGCAATGGGAACACTCAAAGCGACCTTGGCAGCGATCTTCAGTGGTTTTCCAAACCAGTTTGGAAAACCACCTTGCGAAGTGGTTTCCAATATCGCCTTGCCTCGTTCAAAGCAGAGGACACAACCGCTCTTCGCGAAGTGATGTTTGCACAAAAGTACGAGACTGGGTGTATGTTTGGTGCACTACACACAGAGTATAGAATGCCTATGCTGCGGTTTCAAAAATCGTGTGAAACGTGTGACCGCATTGAGAGCTTTCCCGTAGCAACAAGTTCGCTTTACGTTAAGTGACTTTGAAACTATGGAGATAAGAATGCTAGGCAAGCAGTCTTCTAAACTGGTTTAAGGGAATCCAGTTCAAGAAAGAAGATGAAAAGGGGAAATTTGTTCAGTAATGTACATAACAAGAAATAAAGAGTTATGTCAATGCAACTAATACTCTAAAATGTCCTTTTTTTAAATGAAATAATTTACAGAAGTCAAACATTGTTGATCTGAATAAATAGGCTGTGTAAGACCGTACAAAATATATGGTATGGGAATTATCATGACTAGCAAGTCAGTAAAATCACTTTGGGGGAATGAATGTTGAGTATAATAAATAAGACCATTTCAAAGTGAACAAGTAGAATGAAGTTGTGTACATTACCCACGAAGTGGCATCATTAAGGAACCCTCCATCAAGGTACAGATCAGCATCAACAGCAAGGATACGCCCATCATTACGGAAACCAACGCGATACTTTGCATGTAATGGATGCCTTCCACCAGACATCAGCATGTCTGTTGTACGGTCTAAACGGATACGTGTAGACCGACCCAACCTGTGAATGGGATAAATATACACAGAATGACTATTATCGATGGCATATCTCAGTGTATAGGGATATTGTATTACTTTGCTGTTTGTTTCATTCACACCAGTGCAGACCTGTATTAATGTTTTCTACTCATTTTGTAAAAACACCTAAATCTTTATGTGTCTTGCCAAATATCGAGATCGAATTACTTTACATATAATATACATTATCAATGACACAAGTCATTACTTAACATGCTTTGGAACAGTAATACCATGCCCAATGCACAGCCAAGGGTGTTTGGACAGTTTTAATGGTAATAGGTGCAGGTAATTATTCTAATGTTTGTATGTTTTATAAGACATTGATGTGGATCCTGGTTATTTGATTAACCATTCTCATCTCAAAATCATGACTGGTCAATAGATCTTCTAGTTATCATTCTCAAATTTGCCAGTTAGCTAAACTAAATAAATGGTGACAATATACATTTCAGCCAATCATTTAATGAGGATCTATATCAACATTTTATAATAAAGATTACATACAAAAAGTATCACTGGAACAGTTCTACATGCCTAAGACATATGCCCTGTTTTTGGAATGTTGCCATCAATACACTGCTTTATCTGTGTTACACCAATTATCCTACAAATAAACTCTGATTTTTCCAGCAAAAAAAATACGTAAGGAATATATTTCCACATGACAGCCTGTTGCTTAAAGCTACAAAGACGTTTACTTGGAAAGATGTGGGGGGTAATATAACTTACAGAGGGGTATGAAAAGTTGAAAACAATTGCCCAAGAATTGAAGTAATACATGTACCCGATGTAATAATTAAATGTAGTGATCTACACATGATTATTCCTATTGTGATTTTGCATGATATGAGTGGCATGTACCTCTCACTTCTCTTTCTCATAAAACTGGTTCTGCTAAAACAAAACTTTCAGGATTGGGACTATCTATTCAAGCTGAATACCATAACACAGCATTAAATTCTCTTGAACTCGGAATATATGGCACGCACAACAAAGCACTTACATTTTGGCAGCTACAGCACATGCCGCAAAGTGTGAGAGGATTTCCTCTTTTCCTCCAAATGATCCCCCAATCCTCTTGCTCTGAACTGCAATTCGGTTACGAGGAACACCAAGAACTCTAGCTACACCCATCTATTCAGGAAACAAAATATCAAAAGATACAACATGCTTCAGTTTGAGAGATGGTCAGTGTCATTTAAGCTTTTACTCCACATTTAACCCCCCCCCCCCTAAAGGCCTGTAGGGGGAGAGCTGATACAGCTTTCCTTAATATTTTTCACAACATATTTATAACTCAAGAACCTACTGCCACATTCTTCAAGGACTCATTGAGACTTGCATATCTCTTAAGACCAAAGTGTGATGCCCATTAATTTAATGAAATAAGTGTTGGATTTGTACATAAAACAAAATATTTTGAATAATTTGTGGTCTGTCATGCAGGTACACAGTTAAATTATATTCAAAGGAGGTTACTCTTGCTAGTATAACATTTTCAAAACTAAGTTAACAGAATTGTGAATATTAGCTAAATTAGGGTAGAAAGTAATGAAATATCATGCTGACAGCATCTCACATCATGATTTGTTTAGAAATCTGTCCCCCAACGATATTTTTTATCCCCAAATATCATTGTCACTATGCCTTTCCCATTGATAATGTGGATTTAATTATGAGGTTTATCTTAACATTACTCTAATTTCTTATTCAATTAATGAATTATAAAGAACACACACACATATATATTCACTTTTGTTCATTTATAACAGAATCTAAATTGGTTAAAAATTGAAAGCATGACTCTCATCAGATTATAATTCATTCGTTTTTTACTTTATGATATCTGACGATAATGGATTTTAAATAGTTTGATTACCTGTACATTCGTAAGGGACTGGGAGGAGGCATAGATAGTCATTTCATCATCTTCTCCAGGTCGAACTACACATGTTTGAGTTTCCATGTAGAAGTGTTCTTGTCCACCAGCATCAAAGGTTCCTTCAAGGATCCTATCAGATTGTTTGAAACTCTCATCCAGGTCACCATAGTTGAACTCAGAATCTATTTTAGGACCCTTGAAGAAAGAATCCTCTTTGATTGCATCCTGAGGTGAGGATTCAAAGAATATCTCAGGATTGGAGACACGAGTCATCGACCTTACACTCGAGTCATTAGGTTAGTATGTCTTGAATTTGGTCCAAATTTCATTATCTTTGATGGATATGAACTTCCATATACCTTTTATTTCATAAATATTTTGTTCACTCAAAATGGTTGACTTGCACCATGCATCTTTGAATTAGATCAAGAACGAAGTCTACTTTTTTAACCTGTGATTAATTTGGACTTGAATATATTACTTGAATACCATTACAATAAACATGCTTTAAATCAAGAACTACAAAATGAGAAGCTTACTTATTTAACAAATACAAGATATACAAATAATTTAATAATTTTGACTGCTTATTACAAAACAACCCCCATGAGTAATTCATTTGAAAGTGTAATAAAAGTAAAGGAAGTCATTCAAATATAGAATTTATGGAATCTAATGTTTATCTCATCACATCTCACCTGGATGGTCAAAATGCGTGGATGTAAGTCTTCATACTGGATTTCAACCAGTTTGGCTGCATCGTTGGCAAGACGATGTGAGGTAGCAACAATAGCACCAATGACCTGCCCAACACAGTGAACCTATTGTAAAACAATGTTGAAGTTCTTACATTATTAAAATATCAACAAAACTTGAAATAATATAAAGAAACCATACCTACATGTATGCAAGAATAAGTTTGTTTCCTTTATTTAACAAGTTGGTTATTAATTTTTAATCAAATACAGCAGTTAATTACTAGTCAAAGAGTCCTATGATAGGAAAATGTTAAGAAAGCCATTTAGCTCATACATTCAAAATCCATATTCCAGTTGTTTATGAAGTCATGTTTTACTCTACCAACAGATAAATGACCCCTGCATGCCCCTCCCTATACAATGAAATCTTACCTCCTCTGCTGCAAACAGCTCAAAACCATCACGGATATACTTATCACCAGGTATATCCTTGTGACATATGTATGCTTCTACTCCTTCAAGAGCCAAGGCCTTGCTTGCATCAACACAGCTGAAATTCAATTATTTAATCATTTTATTACTTTGAAATGATGCACACGTTATATGTGACAACATGAATGATTTATGATTTAAAAAATCTTAGATTTCTTCCTAAGATGATAAAACTAGATGCTCTCATTCAATGCATGACTTAACAAGGGATTTTCATTTAGAGAAGAGACAGGGAAACATGTAGTTCAGGGCCCGGTCTTATGAGTTGTGATAGATCCAATCAATCACAACTATGGAAAGCCAACACTGTCAACATTGAAAATGCATGTTTGTTGAAAATGTTTTCTACATAAAATGTATTTTCATATGCATTGTTTTCTTCGCAATTTAGTATACTCCTCTACTAAGGACATTGCACATATTGCCTGAAGACAAAATTATGACGTGAATGGATTTCCATATAGTTGAAGTTGATCGGATCAATCACAACTCTTTGTATAAAGATAGGGCCCAGATGCTTGCCCTCTTTCCTCGACACACTGCGCTCCACCCACTGAACACTCTTTAAATGAATAAATCTATAAAACGCTTTTTTTTTTATAGTAAAACCACATTCTTTACTTTTGATACTATGATATCAGCTGCATAAATAATACTTATATAATACTGACTAGCCTTGAGGGGAACATCAAATATATTGCCAGCAAATGAATCATATTGGCCCGAGTCTTTAGACGAGGGCAATATGGGTCATTTAAGGGCAATACATTTGATGTTCCCCGAAAGAAGAGCTAGTCAATATTTTTATTATCATCCAAATCAGATATCTAGAGCAAAAATCATGATAATGGGGATATTTCTTTTAAAAACAGAGTTCTATTGTGTCATGTTAATATCGGTCTAGGCTCTGCACTTTACCATTATGACGTACTTGCAAACGCTCGGATCCAGCGTTGTCTTTATTATGACGTATATTGTTGGTGCGCGGATCCTTATGAAGCGTATCCCTTTATACGCATCCTAAAATGCCGGATGTGAGACCAGGGAAAATACAAAGGTATATTTTGTGTCGTCTCTACATGCAAAGTAAATACGCGCATTGAGACCAAGGAAAATACAAACAATATACCTACCCTTCCCGATTTTCGGAAAATGTAGGGCAATACGGTTTTGTAAATGACCAGCTCAGATGTCTGATACGGGTGATAATAGACTTTATTACACATTTTTTTTATTAAAAAAATTGTTTCTTTAATATTCAAATGCTTTTCCAAATCATTCACACAACACATAAATATAGCATTATCTAATATTCATACCACATTTCAAGTTGTATACTTACATTATCTTTGCATGAGCTCTTGTACTTAGGACCAAAGCCAAATACAGTTCTCCTGTTTAAAAACAAACAAAATCCTAAATATTAATACATTGCCGTGAACTAAAGGAAATAGATTTTGATTAACTGACAGATGATAAGACATATGGGGTGTTGCAAGAAACAAGGGATCAATTGCAAGTCAATTTTTGGTCCCTAAATCAATCATATGTCTTGCAGTTAATTGCAAATTAGTGATTGAATGCTAATTTGCTCCTTGAAACAAAAAGTTTAATCTGCTTTGCTACAGCTAACGTTAATCTATCAGTTGTAAATTTGCATCAGAATGTTTGCGATTGATCGCAAATATATTCTTGCAACACCCCTATAAAATATAGGTCTAGTCAAAGTGGCAGTTATTGCTTGACAGTGATTCATGGATTGGTAAGATGCAAGAATGTTACTTCATTATAAATTGAAGAAGATAGATCAAGGTCTGGTAGTACATATATAGCAACCAACATCAAAATGAGTGAATAATTCAACCACTGATACAACCTACCCTCCAATTTTCCTTTGCAATGAAAATACTGAACATAATTATTTAAAAAATAAATCAATAACCCACATTCACTACCGAATTATTTAAAAAGGATGTTATCTCTGAAATGCTGTCATTCACAAAGATTTACGAAAGAAAATGTACCCCTTGGTCATTTAAACCAAAAGATTCCATTTGAGTTAACATTAAATGAAAATAATTGATACTAACAACTTCTAAGATCTCTGAATTTATTACCTTCATGAACTGGTATATCATCACTGAAGATGGCCTCTCCAGAGCATTGCTGAAGAGCTCCTCTATGAATGATAGGTCGACCAAGAGGATTTGCATCAGGTTGGTCTTTAGGTGGAGGCTGGATGCAAACGATAATTTTAGTTCAGAGACGTCACTCTTGATGATATACTCATTAATTTCCAAGTACTTCACTACCTGTTCTTTTTATCACATTCAGGTGAAACGAGCTAGATCATCTGACAAAATGCTTAAGAATTTCTCCTGATCTTATTAAATGTCATTACGAGTACCACTACAACTTGTTAATCATAAATACCATTGTTACTTATCAACCTAATTTTAATTTATATAGATTCGCAACTTTTGTATGGTAGATAATTAAAGTTTTAGACGCCATAAAATTTTTGGTAGAAAATGTGCACAGAGTACTGATTTGACGTGCTTCACATTGTAATTGGAGAATGGAAGGGAGTTGATAGAAAAACCATCAGATTACATTTGTTTGATGTCACTTGTGGCCGGGAGGCAAAAAACAAACTGAAACACTGTGACCTGCAGGACTCTCTTCCCGATATAACTGATTGGGGGAGTGCAAGTAGACCACAGCAT
This sequence comes from Lytechinus variegatus, assembly GCF_018143015.1. Classification (NCBI taxonomy): domain Eukaryota; kingdom Metazoa; phylum Echinodermata; class Echinoidea; order Temnopleuroida; family Toxopneustidae; genus Lytechinus; species Lytechinus variegatus. Next base: position 78,977,811 of record NC_054741.1, read on the forward strand.
CGGGCTTCTTCCTACTCTTATACAAATAGTGCAGTGGGTTCTTAATTTGCAAAGGTGGTGATACTCTTCTGAATGGGTACTCCATTTAAAGTCATATCCGAGATATCTAAACATTCATGTTATTTCATCAAAAAGTCTCATTGAGATCTTGAGTCAATCTCACTACCCCCACCTCTTGAATAAAACAAAACAAACAAGAAAACAACAACAAAAACACAAAGTGATTATACCTGATAGATCTGTGTACTGACTGGACCTTCATCGTTGTAGGAGGCAGGAATGCTGGGATCTGACAACTGACCTTGAGAGAATGGACCAGTCAATGCCTAGTTTCCATGACAACATAGAAAATTGAGGTTATGACATTGTGTATGAAAGGAGCTCCTTCGGTGTTGGAATCTTATAGTGTGGGAAGTAAGGGTAAATCTGAAGTATTATGAATTGTCCCGTACAATCACTAAAGCTGGTCCCCCTCCTCGTTCCCCCCCCCCTTCTCCAAAATACAATCCTCACACATACATTTCTCATAGGAATATATAATGAATCATTAAAAAATATAGAAAAATGCATCAAAAGAAGAACAAAAATTGTCTCAATTTATATTCTTTCTCCCACATTCAGACTGGCTGAGAGGTGTTCAAAATCTCTCCCTAAATTCTTTTCAAAACAATGTCAATTTGCTGACCTGGTTGTTGTCGATGAGTTGTGAAACTTGAACATAGAACCTTAGAAGACACGTCACCATACCGCTCTTCCTATACTCTGATGAAGCATCATAGGGATGAGGGGTCGGTCTAATCTCCTGATTGACAGACTGGATTGCATCTTGTAAAAAACTTTGGTTCCAAGCTCTAGAATAATAATGAAAGAAAATATTGCTGGAAGTTAATTGTTATATACCGTATATAAAAAATAAACCTATTCAGTTCAAGCAGACATATAGAGTCGGATAAAAATTACATCAGAAATATACTAGATCTGTATCCAAGGCAAACATACTAAAACATGAAGCACAAACAACCATACAATTCATAAACAATCATATCACATGAGTTGTCTATTTTTTTAATTCAGTATAAGGAAGTTAAAATTTGCAAGGCTATCGAATCCCAAAATCAGTACAACAAAATGCACTGACAAATACTCGGCTCTATGAACTTTTAGCATGGTAACGTGCAGCAAAACTCAAATTCTGTAAATCCTTCAAAGATCAAATGTTTCACTGAAATGAAATTGTTGTGGTAATATAAATGATAAACAGATGGAGTGCCTCTGGCAGTCTCGCCTGCATTTAACAATTCAATATAGCAGCAGTGCTGACTTTTAAAACGACTTTAAAATAATTATTTACCCCATTCAAATAATAAAAACACTAGATTCATTGACCCTAAAAGACATTTGATCTTGATCATGAGACCAAAGACTTGTGCAAGATCATCGGTGTTACTTGTTGATTACCCCTATGTCCACATTTCATTAAGTTTATCCATAAACTTTCAGTTATGATGACAATTCAACAATTATCCCTTACATGTCCAAAGTTCAATGACCTTAAATGACATTTGACCTTGGTCATGTGAAATGAAACTAACATGGGATGTTCAATGACACTTCATTACTCTATGTCCAAGTTTTATGAACTATATCCATAAACTTCCAAAGTTATGATGGCAATTCAACAAATACCGCCAACATGGCCAAAGTTCATTGACCCTAAATGACCTTTTACCTTGGTCATGTGACCTGAAACTCAGGCAGGATGTTCAGTAATACTTCATTACCCTTATGTCCACGTTTCATGAACTAGGTCCATATACATTTTAAGTTATGATGACATTTCAAAAACTTAACCTTAGGTTAGGGTTAGGGTTCAGAAATATTTGATTACATATACTTTCTTAGTTATCATGCCACCGTCATTGGAAAAGCGCGGCCTATAGTCTCGCTCTGCAACGCATCAAGACAAAAAGGGAATACACTACATACAATGATGAGGAATTACACTAAAATACATGTTAAAATACTAAATAAGATTCAAAATAAGATATCTTTAATTTTGATACAAATTTAATTACAATTCTAAATAAGAAAATAAATGCCCTTACTGTCCAATAAGTGCATTGCATGTTTTCTGAGCAATGAATGGATTATCATCAACAGCACCAAACACTAGACATAGATCATTGACCTTTTGACCTTCAGACTCAAAGGTCACCCTGAATCCACAGCTGATTGAAGAACGAGAGTTATGACGACGCTCAGCCACCTTATGAGAGAAGAAGTACTCATTCTGTTCATGCAAAATAAAGAAAGAGGGGGAAAATATCTTCAAACATGAAATGAATATTATAATCACAATAGGAGCACTGCTATGCCTTCCCATATTGAATTTTCCCCTCTATAACCCTACTAATGCAAATCATTCTTGAAAGTGGCTGCTGTTGGTGGCTCTTTCCTACATGACATGAAAAAGGAGCCCAGTATTCATATCAGATGGATCATTATAATAAATTTCTGCTGAGGCAATGAAGCATTTTCACATTAGACCATCTACACAATGTTGGCACAATACGCCACTTCTCAGCCAACTCATTTTTCATTTTGGGGCTGGTTGATTTTCTATCAATCTTACCTATGCTGATAAATTACTAGCTAGAAATTTAGAAAGTATATTGGCTTTTATGCTCACCTTCCCTGAGAAAGGTATATGCAGGGATTCAATGATCTCATCTCTCTCTAAAACTGACTTATTGGATTCTGGGTAAAAATCCTTGTCCAAAGCCACAGTTCGTCTGATTCCTGTATGATGCAAAAAAAAAGGATGAAATTTCATAACAACCAATTGTATTGTTTAAAAAAAAATGTGGACTTTTATCTTTTATATTGAAGAGCACAATACCCTTACAAGTCTCTTGTTTATTGTAAAAAAAATTGTTTTATTATTATGAAATGCATATGTACGATCAAGAGTAAATTATACTTGGGATGATTCATGCATGGCCATAAACCACAAATAGTTTTATGATAAACCCTAAATCATAATCAACAAGACAAATTTGAGCAAACTTACTTGAAAGAATTGAGTAACTTCTGTGTAAAAGTGAAATCAATAAGTCAAGTCATGTATGCGAGAGCACAAAGTACATGCAAAATTATTCAAGTGATAGGAACATTTTAATACCATAAGTAAATTTTCTGGTCATTTACTTCAGTGTGAGCTTATTAAACTAAAATAAAACTACACAATCTGTCCTCTTTTTTTTCATAACAAAATGTTTTCATTTTCTTTCAGAATATATCAAATTGAGGAGGCCTGAGCCTAAATTTCCACAAAAATTTTGATTGATCCATGCAAGACATACTAAGGTATACTGACACAATAGTACGGTAATAAATAAAATCATGACAATACTTAAATGGTTGATGAGGGATACTACTGCTAATCTATTATTACAGACTTATTTCATATGAGATAAAAAGTGACAATTAGACTGCTAAAATTACAATGAAAATCAAGCTAAGGATAATTGTTTATACCTCCAGCTTTCACAAGAGTAACTGTTGTGTTGGTTGCCATAAGGATGATACACAGATCCAGCATTCCACTTGCACCCGCTATACTGCCACCAATGCTCTGAAAGACAAGGTAATTTCAACAGTAAATTGCCACTTGGTCTATACATGCCGTGTCTATTATTCCATATTTGCAATTAAGCACATTTACAATTATTCTAATTGCTTTAACTAAACAGCAGCAAGCAAATACGTAATTTGTCTAATATTGACATGGTCTACTTAGTCGTTATGATTAGATAAACAGTTATGAACCAAATTTTCATTTCTAGAAGTGCAAAATACTGAACTGACAAAGTGGAAATTAGAAGATCTGAGCATTGGACTAGATGACAGTTAAACCTATGGGATGGTTGGACCAAATGGTAATTAGGCCAAGTAATTATATTAGATCAGGTGGGCATAGTCTAAGAATTAGACCATCTTCTAGTAGACCACTTTATCAAAAGAGACAAAGGGCTCAAGCTTTAGAAAGACCCCTTTCCCTTCACCTCTATAACTGTCACCATTAGAAACAGTACCAATATCATGCTGTATAGGGTATAGCTGCATAATTCACATACGACTCTAATTTCTTAACATTGTAACAAAGTGATAATTCATGTACGCATATAAATTGAAATATATTAAAGGACAAGTCCACCCCAACAAAAACTTGATTTGAATAAAAAGAGAAAAATTCAACAAGCATAACACTGAAAATTTCATCAAAATCGGATGTAAAATAAGAAAGTTATGACATTTTAAAGTTTCGCTTAATTTCACAAAACAGTTATATGCACATCTCGGTTGGTATGCAAATGAAGGAACTGATGACATCACTCACTCACTATTTCTTTTGTATTTTATTATATGAAATATGAAATATTTTGATTTTCTCGTCATTGTCATGTGAAATGAAGTTTCATTCCTCCCTGAACACGTGGAATTCCATTATTTTAACATTTTGTGCTTCAGGCAAGGAGGTCCTAATCATCAAATTCGTAAAAATTGAAATATTGTAGAATTCAAACAATAAAAAGAAATAGTGAGTGAGTGACATCATCGACTCTCTCATTTGGATGTAACTGGCTCGTTCATATAACTATTTTGTTAAAAATAAGCGAAACTTTGAAATGTCATAACTTTCTTATTTTACATCCGATTTTGATGAATTTTCAGCATTGTGCTAGTCTGATTTTTCTCTATTGATTCAAATCAACATTTTTCTGAGGACTTGACCTTTAAATGTCTTTTTGATATAAAGTACAAGAGTAGAAACTGGGTATCTATTAATCCATTTACACTGTACATGCATTACATTAGTTATTCATTCATTTCCCATATTCTATCAATAAAGTATTAATGAAGATCTTTCAAAACCAAGAGGACAGGATGCACAGGTTTAAAGTGCAAGGTGAACTCACTGCCATGTTGCGAATCTGTTGTCCTGCCCATTGACCAAGCATGTCAAGTATAGCCCTTGCAGACCGGGTCTGGTGTTCTGGAAGCCGTTCTACTAGCTTCCTTAGATGCTCTTCAAACTGCGCCACACTGACCCCTGCCCCAAAGGTCACCCCTCTATCAGAGGTCACAACCTCCATCAGCTCTAGGACTCCACAGTTCGGTGAGACAAGAAGAGGAAAACGCTCACCTTCATACTTGCGAACACCTGGTAATTAATGAGATAGAAACAATTATTAATTATTCACTGATATATTCCTCCGACCTATCGATTAAAGAGCACTCCATAAAAATTAATAAAACGTTTAACTGTTTGTGCCAGTGGGGTCCTATGGCAAAAAGACATACATTCAATCAACTTCACAATCAAAAGTACATGTTTTGCCAAATTGTTTGGTTGATATTAAGCAGAAGATTGATAACTTTAATATCTAAAAAATGGGAACAAAGCATTCAATATACAGTGCGTATAAAAAAAAACGGGAGAGTTTTGAAAAGTCTATAAAAACAATTTGTTCCAAAATATTATTTCTATATTTTGATGTTAATAGATGCTCTTAGATCCTATCTTTCAAATGCCATTTTAAAAGATAAATTTTGTTCATGCTTGAGCAAACACGGGACGTTTTAGTCGGGATTCAAAAAGAGGCTTGCGCCAAAATGGCAGAAATGAGAAATTTGATGATACTTTTGGCTAATTGGCAGACTTTCTCTTAATCTTTTTATTATCTTTGCCACAATTTTCAAAATATGCTGTCAAATTTCATTTACTGATTTATTTATTTACCTGAATTATTTTGTTTTTCATTTAAACTTCTTTACCGTTGAATTTTCTTTCATAAGTAAGATGAGAAGACTTTTTGTCAACCCAAGTAAGAAGATTTAGATTATTAATTGTGAGAATTTGTAATTATTCAAATCCTTATACCATGTGAAACAAATTATGATATGGTACCTTTAAAAAACATGAATCCATTTTCAAGGGGTTATTGAAATCTTCACCAAGTTTATGTTCTTGACAGGGCAAACAGGAAAAGACTCATGTCTTTCAATGGCAATGGTGTATTGAGTCAATTTTGAAGGAGCAAGATTCAATTCAATTCTTTTATTTCCATTCCATTCAAAACATAATACAAAATAAAATTACTTAAGATATGGCAGATCGGGTAAAATGTATTTAAAAGTTGTGAAGCGAGCAAGCAAAAATTTCCACTTTTTTTATTAAACTATAAAATTTTGTGATTTTGACATAATATTCAGAAAATGATATCATATTTCGTTTTCTATGTTTTCTGTTATTTTTCTTTGCACTTTTTATTCTTGGTCATAATTGGTGGGGGGGATGGAGCACCCCGAGCCCCCACCCATCAGTATGCCAATGTTCAAAGGCACCATAACCTTTGTAGCACACAATGAAAAGATTCGAAAAAAAACGCTCTCCCATACTTCGGTTTTTAAAAAATTGTTCTTGCCTAAAGAAGGAATATTCAAAGCTAAAAGAGAACATACTAAAAAGGAATAACAACAGAAATATTCAAGCAAATAAGTAGTTTTGGAAATGAATTTTGACCGGATAATTCAAAAATTATGGCAAAGATAATGAAAAGATTAAGAGGAAGTCTGCTGATAAGCAAGAAGTCCGACCATCATATTTTATCATTTTATGCCATTTTGGCGCAAGCCTCCTTTTTAACCCAAGACAAAAACATTCCGTGTTTTCTCAAGCATGAATGAAACTAAATTATTTTAATAGCATTTGAAGGATAAGACTTCAGAGCACATATTGACATCAAAATATAGAGATCATAATTTGAAACAAAAATTTTATAGACTTTTCAAATCTGTCCTGTTTTTTTTTTTTATACGAACTGTAGATTGAATATAGCATATTTAATGACTGATGTCAAATAGTCATAAAGTCAATTTTTTAGTAAATGCAAAGCCACAAGAGCCTTTCATATAATTCATATTATTAAAGTTTGAGTAATGATAATGAAGTAAATCAGATGAAATCCAGACCAGTTCAAAGAGTTCAAAGAGTACAAAATATCAACAAATTCACATATATCATGAATGAGTCTGCCTGTTTGACAGATGGAAAGGTTTTCGCTCATTATAGGATTTTGGTCTACATTTTGCATTTGGAATGGTCATACTCAAACATCATTTCTGAGATATACCAACTTGAACAACCTACTCATTACAGTGTTTCCCATGGCAAGCTGAGCCTGTGAGTTGGCAGCGAGGAGTTGGAGAAGTTCTTCTAAAGTTGACGCCACAATCCACTTGGATTGACCCCTCTGAAAGGTCACAGTCTTATTGTATTCTTTTGCATCAGTCTTTGGGAAATGGAAAAAAAATCAAATCTCAGAATTGTCAAAGTCAGTCATATTTTTATTCGAGTTTTTTAATTATTTCAAAAAAAAATATTTTCATTTTCACCATCATTATTATGATCCATATTATCAACATCAATTTTGTATTTGCTATCCCACTTTCATGTTCAATCCCACTGCGATGAAAGTGATTTTTAGATCAACTTCAGAGAATTTATTATTTAAACCACTATGATGCATGTATCTATAGGTACGCTTTAGAGAGTCATCCTTTACACTGATGCCTTCGGAATTCTATACTTATGGCTACTAACTTAGGTTGTGGGTGTTGATTTGAATAATCATCATGACAATAACGAACAATGCCAGACTGATTTCAAAAGATAACATTATGGTGTTTACATTGGAGATAACATTTTATATATAATGAAAGCTTACTTGAAGTTCAGGAGGAAATATTGGTTCTTGAGAAGGATCATACGGTTTCCAATCACCATCATCCATCACCACCTGTAAAAAAATATGATGCAATATTAGATTCCTGACAAAATAGATCACAATAAGTTGCTACAACAAATGTGATACTTAATATGTTAATGAATGGTGGCAGACACTTTCAGTATTCTACATATTTTTAACACCTATTGGCTATTAAGACCAGAAAATATATATATTGCTGAAATTTTAAATGGATTATATTGAAGGTATGTACAGCTATGGTTGCTGAAAATTAATATAAACAGAATCCAATCTAATATACATTTGATTAACGTTTTTTTCCTTTCAGTTACAAAGCACTGCACACACACTACTCCATGTTTGGGCCAATAAAACAATAATTCAACACCTCAGAATGATCAGCTTAGTCCATGCAATGGATTGGTCATGAGACATTTCATTCATGTTTTTTTTTTTTTTTTTTAACGAGTCAAATGTAATCTGAACAATAATGTCCTGCTCTATGTTATGTTAAAGTATTTAGGACAGATGCATGCCATTAGTTCCAAGTAGCTAGCTGAGTTGTTTTTAAATGTTCTAAATGTTTTTTAAATTAAAAATTAGATTCATTATTAATTTATTGCATTCATATACCCAATAAATATTCAATATAATATAAATCATGCAAATGCAAAGAATATAAATAGAATTAAAAAACAAACTACAAGTCAGATTGAGTGTCTAAAATCCTAACTTTATCATTTGCTGATTAGTAGCTTAAAGCAAGGCTATCTCCCACAGATATTTTTATGGGCTCCCAAAACTGGACCATCATTTAACACAAAGACCTCGAGCTGGTTATGAATTTATGGCAGAACCTTTGATCATAATCCTTATCTGACCTTATATCAGGTAATCTCTATTGTTATTACACTCCCCTCGGAGATCTGCCACTCACTAATCATACATTAATGACCTTCAATGAACATTACAAACTATACAAGTCTGATAAAAAAAACTGGGTTCTAAAAGAAACTTATCAAACTTCACAAGCCCACGACACAAATTCCACTTTATAGTCAACATGAACAAAATGTTGACACAGGCTTGCTTCAACAATCTTTACTATAAGAGCACATGTCAATACTTTAAGAGATTTGTTTAATCACAAAGAGGCTGTAGCTCCTCAAATCCATCGGTTCTGGAATCCAAAGTTACAAAATCGCAAGAGAAAGACCAATGAAAATGGGATTATTGACATTCACATTATGACCATCAGCATGTTTACATGATTGCCTCAATAACTAAGCGCCCTTTCACACAGTAAAAAATTGTAGTTAGAATGATGATTCCAGTGCAAAATAAGGCTAATCACAAATTTTTAGCACGTGTGAAACCAAACTAGAATCACAAACCCTAATCAAAATCATGAATTCAAATTCTACTCCAGGGGCGAGTTCCATTTAAGTTTCACTCAAACTACTGTACGAATTCTGTGTGTGAAATGCTTGACCTCCAAAACATCTTTCTGGGGGTAGAGCATACGTGACCTTACAAGCACTGTCATGCACTCATTGCAGTTTGTATTTGTGATGCAGTGCTTTGATTGACAAGTCACCAAGGACACATACTGCCTTCGCCCAGGAATTTGAATTAAATTCACAATTTTTTAGTGAGGATGTGAAAGGTCCAATTCTAAAGATGAATTGTAATCATCATTACAATGATGATTCAAGATTCACATGTGAAAAGGCCCTAAGAAGTTACAGGAATTTAAATTAACATTTTAAACACACCTATTGAGGTCGAAGAAGCATAATGCATTAGCAAAGAATGACCATTTGGTTTAATTCCATCTCATTTTCATTGGTCTTTCTTTTGCCATTTTGTGACTTTGTATTCCAGAACCACTTGATTTGAGGAGCTACAGCTTCTTTGTAATTAAACCAATCTCTTAATTTTTGATATGTGCTTCATAAAGATTGTTAAAGCTAGCCTGTGTCAAAATTTTGTTCATTTTGACCAAGTGGAATTTGGGTAGTGTGCTTGTGAAGTTTGATAAGTTTCATTTGGGCAATTCCATAAAATATGTACATCCAACCGTCTCTGTTGTTCTTTTGACAGTCAGTATTGTTCTCAAAGGACCATGATTTGGTCAATTTATATAGGGCCTTTTCACACGTGAATCTTGAATCATCATTGTGATGATGATTGCTATTGTCAATGTGACTGTGATTAGCATCGTGATTCTAATCGTGTTGTAGTTTCACATGTGCTAAATAATCATAATTAGCCTTTTTTTCACTGGAATCATTCAAATATCAAATTTTTTACCATGTGAAAGGGCGATTAGTGAAGACTTGAGAAAATGGGGGTTGGACGTACAAAAAAGGTTGATCATATTATGGAATTGCCCTTTTGGAACCCAGTGTAGTTTCATTCCTGATATCACCTCCTTGACCTTGTTATGATGCAGCAGTTTTCTACATGTACATAATACAGATGATAAAAGCACAATACAACAATGTACAGTGAATCTGAATTGTTTCTACACTTGATTTGATGTGAAACATAAATTCTTGCAGGGAATGTTATTTAGCAAACCTTTATATCAGGGATTATCAATAGTGCAGGGGCGTGTCAGGAAGGATGAGGCGTGTCAAGAACAATTCATTCGGAAAAGCTATAGGAATACAAAAGCATCCCAATCATCAAAGTCGGTCATCAAACATGTCGTTCAATAAAGGTCACATGGGTCATAGTATGTGTAATGTAGTCTGTGTATGCATGTCTCTCTGCTTTCACATGGGTTCAATCAAAGATAGGTCGTCTGCTTTACAGGCAAAGCCTATCCAGGGATGTGTTACGGTGCTAGGAAGGATAGGAAACTCAAACACAATACATTCAGAAATCTATAAGAATACAAAAACATCCCAATCATAATCATTGACAAAGCATTCCATGGGGATTTGATATTCCATGATGCATGCTATAAACCCTTTGCAAGTGCTAATTGGGTACCCGGTAGGATATGAAAGTCATCGTTGCTTGTCCAGTACTGTGTGCGCCTCATCGGTGACTGACTGGATTACTCCCCAGGAGTGGAGAATGTGCACACATTGCGTGCAGGAATGACCGATAACCGGAGTAATAATATATCTACAAAGAGCTTAGACATGTCGTTCCAATCTATCAAGCGCTACATGAATGCGGATTATTATTATTTGCAGGAGACTGACTTTTGCAAAAAGAAAATATCAATATTATATTTTTGTCTCTAGAAGCATTGTTTTGGATCAATTTCTTGTGCAAATTTCGAATAAATTATGGGCAACAAAAGGGAAACCCTTGTGATATTTGCATGCCAACATAACACAGAATAATTGCTGGACTAATTTCAGCATATTTCAACGATTTGCGCTATTTTTTAGCTTAATCAATATGAAAGATGCAAAATTATGAACATACTTTTGTATAATAACTTTTGCATGTTCTGAGTAATTAAATTTGAATATTACTCAAATTATGATTATTTTTGTTTGCTGATACCCCTAATGTATATTACGTAAAAGTATTGCAATTTTCAAGGTAAAAGTAATGAAGGCTCATATAGAATGTGTAATGTTCAGATTTCCACTTTACCACACAAGGTGGATCGCGAACCACAAGTCTTGCCTGGTTTCACAATCAATAAAATATGCAATATGATCTTTTGACACCTAAATGACATTTTCCATCGTTCCCATGAACACACATTTGATTTTACCCAAGGATCATTTGTACCAAGTGTGAACGTAATTGATGCAGAAATAAAGAAATGAGAGTAAGTTGAACTAAAATTTTAACATTTTTGTAACAGACCAAAAAGAGTTATAGACCAACAGGAAAAGTGATCACGAGGTCTCTGCCAAACTTTGTTCAGGCGAGACAAAAAGGGAAACTGTAAAGAAAATGCATTGAAAAGAATTGTATGCATTTCTATACAAACATTCACACCCTGATGTGTCTTTGTTGCATACATGCATGTCCGGTCGAGCATTTCTGCATTTTTTTTCCTAATTCAAATACTCTACTGTATAGAAAAATATTAAGTGTGTTATCTCAAAACATAATACCCTTAGGCATGAACTGCACATAACATCCATACTAGTGTCAATGATCAAAGTCCATTTTTAGTATTTGTATTTAAAATGGCTAAACCTTATAACAAATATAATTTTAATACTCACACTAATGGGCTGGTCCTCATTCTGTGACTGAGAAGAACCTCCTGTACCCTGACAACAATTCTCCTTCTGTAAAATAAAATAAAATAATTTTCTACTATTCATTCAATTCCATAAATCACTAAAACAATGTCAGGCACATAAAGTCAAGGTCATGTCCCACTCTATATATGTACCGACCCCTAAGCTTCATACATGTACCCCTTGAAGTCTGTTGGTCAACTTACACATACCCCTTTGAAATGTTTCTGAACAACCCCTTTATATAAACTTAACTTGGAACACTTTGAGTGTTTCTTTTTAGTGCTTTGCTTAACAAATAAAACAACCTGTTTCAACACCCACCACAAGCACCTCAGCAAAGTGTCAAAGGTTCTTAAAAATGATATGTGATAGAGAAACACTTCCATTACCTTCCGTCAAAAGATGAAATCTTCAATAAACAGATCCTTTCTATTTAAACTTGCTAAGAGTTTCAACCGAACTTGCCCAGTATGTACATCTCATGCTTGGGTGAATCCCATATCAATTACCACTTTCTCTTTCTTCGTTGAATCTCCCCTTGAAGACTTTCAATAGTAAATTTATTTCTGGTAATTAACACGATCAGATTGACAAGTTGTGCATGATGCTATAGCTTAGGTTCTGTCTCTTTATTTAACTAAAACAAAATAGAAACTATGTAAATTCATTCTGGTCAGCTTATTGTGAGCTTTGAGCTGGACAGTCACATTGGTCAATTGGTCATCAGTATCATGATTCATCTTGATATCATTCCCTGATAACGTTTCCACCTTCCTCTGAACATTCAACTTACCCCACAGAATGATTTAAATCCATCAAGGATTGGTCTATATCCAGTACAACGACATAGATTGCCTTCAAGGTACCTGAGGATATCTTTGACTTGTGGCTTAGGATTGTTCCGTAGTAGAGTGTACATGGACATGACCATTCCTGGACTGCAGAAACCACATTGAGAACCATGGCTCTTGGCAAGACGCTCCTACAATCACAAACATATAATTCATTGGAAGAAAAATGAAAAAATGTTTTTTAATAAGAAATCATAAAACCAAATCGAAATGGATAAATTCAAATGCATCAGTTTACCAAACTTGATCTTGTTTTTCCTAATTGGTCTCCCCCTCCCCTTTCTTTGTCTGTCTGTCTGTATCTCTCTCTCTCTCTTTCTCTCTCACTGAGTGTCTCAGTATGTATGCCACTCTCTTTCTCTCTATTCCCCACCCCCCCCCCCCGAGAAAAAAACGTTTTGCATACCTTCACCATAAACCAGGACCAACTCCAATGTGTGAGCTAAATTTCAAATAATTTAGGTATACTTTTATACCTACTAAGTTCTGTATGCAAGGTACCTTATTTTGTGTGTGATATGTTGGATGCCAATGCACCACTGACCCAGTGATTCCTTGATGTACACTGTATGTATTACGTTCTTTAAAAATAATTACCTGAACAACATGAAGCCTTTCTCTGCAGCTTCCAATACCTTCTACTGTAGTGATTGCTTTGCCATGAAGAACACAGATTGGTGTCAGGCAAGAAACAATGGATTCATTGCTGTGGATATTTTTTTTATGGAAGGAATATCAAAAAGGGAACAAAGGCAATATCATATTTTGGGGCCCGTTTCATAAAGAGTTACAACTGTTGTAAGTTTCCCATTGTGGCAACTACCATTGCAACTGGGCTCAGCAGCCAATCAAAATCAAGAGTTGCCATGGTAGTTGCTATGATGGCAAAGTTACAACAGTTGCAACTCTTTATGAAATAGGCCCCTGATCATGTTGGCAAACAATAAAACTTTATTCATGATAAATATGACTTGCAATGAAAATAGATGTAAAGGATTATCTGGCCCTCGAAAAAGGAACAATTAGCATAGAGATTGTGTTTCATAGCAAACCATATTGGGACTCCTATATCAACTGTGAAAAGCAAATTTCTCTCAATGTCCCGACAGAATAAAGCATAGCATAGTGAAAAGAAAGCTACTGGTAAAAAAAAATCATTTACATATGGAGCCATTAGTAGACTGGAAACTATAGACTAGAAAGGATTGAACAAGACTTAACCTTTGATTATGAGAAGAGAAAAAGGAAGGTAACTGAGATGGGAAAGAGAGATTCCACATCGATTGGGTATGATCAACCCAATTATATTGTCAGCTCTTACCGTATAGATTTTGTTTGTGGATGTACATATGAAAGCATCACAGTACATGACCCACATGCCCCTACACCACATCCTTGTTTTGTCCCCTGGAGCTTTACTGGTGTGGATATCGTTAAGGAACTGCTTGATAATTTCACTCTCAGACAAGGCAGCTGCCCTGTAAGAACATTCTCAATCAAACATGTTTTCATTATGGCATATTAACATAAACTCTAAAATTAAACATTTCTATCTCTTTAGTCAAGTACACTCTATATTCATATGTAAAAAGCATCATTTTAGAACAAATCAATATGAACAGGCTATTGATGAAATTGATAAAATAAAAAAAATAATCCTAGTGCACGTTTAGATTTTTATCCCAAAAAAATCTTTCAACAGCACACACTAATTTGAGGGAGAAACTCACATTCTATCAATTGGACATGGTAAAATTTGAGCAAATTAAATAAATATTCATATTAATTATTCAGCAAGTGGTTAACACTGTATAACACTGTTAACACTGTTGGCATAAAGGACAAGAAAGATGGAAGGTTCAACTTTCAACACCCTGAGACCTGGGAAAATATAAGGCCACCTCAACAAAGAGTTCATTCAAATTGGATACAGAGCAATCAGAAAAGCAGAACTCAAAATCAGATTAAAGTTAAGTTTATTTTGATTTATAAACAAAAAAATGCATATCCTAGGTAGTATTGTAAATAGGGAACGGAGAAGATCATACATTTGCTACATTTCTGATTTTTCTCTATATTATTAAAGTTTACAATAAAATGTGTGGGAATGTAGCAGACAATAAGAGCTAACATCAAGGTACTCTACACGTCCTGTTGAACCACGCAGCAACAATATACGTCATAATATTAATCAAGATGAGACAATGCTGGATATTACGTCTCCAGGCCAAGGACGCGACATTTCAATAATTCAATTACGTTATAACGGTTTGGTTCAGAGGCTCGATCTGCTCCATATGAAAAAATAAATGCAGATTCCCATTCTTAAAGAGTAAAATATTTTTTTATACAAATTTTGCTCTAAATGTCTAATTTGGATAATAACACAAATATTGACAGGCTTTTCTTTCGGGGAATACAAAATATATTGCCCTTCAAAAACCATATTGCCCTTGTCTAAAGACTCCGGCAAATGTGATTCTATTGCGGGCAATGTATTCGATGTTCCCCTCTGGCCAGGCAATATTATAATATCTCAGATCGATGCAAGAACACGCATAAATTATTGTACAAAATACATGTACATTCATAATTAAGTATCTTTTGTAACGAATGAGCTCTAAAATAGCACAAATTAGCCGAAAATGCTGAAGTCAATTTCGTAAGTAGTTATGAAATTGTAAATGTCTTTTTTTTCATAATTCTTTTTATCATGTTGGCATGAAAATATCACAACTTGGGAAGGGCTTCCCTTTTCTTTTCAATAACTAACTTGAAATTTACAAAAGAAATTGATAAAAAACATTGCTTCCAGAGTAAAAAATATCAACTACTGATATTTCGCTTCTGCATAAACCAGTCAGCTCCAAAGGATTTTCGGCACACCACATGAAATACCCTACCCCTGGGGAATGCTTTGTCAATGATTATGATTGGGATGTTTTTGTATTCCTATAGATTTCTGAATGTATTGTGTTTGAGTTTCCTATCCTTCCTAGCACCGTAACACGTCCCTGGATAGGCTTTGCCTGTAAAGCAGACGACCTATCTTTGATTGAACCCATGTGAATGCAGAGACATGCATACACTGTCTACATTACACATACTATGACCCATGTGACCTTGATTTGAACTACAGGTTTAATGCCTGACTTTGAAAAAGGTTCTTCACAAGTCTCGCCGGAATTCAAAATCAATAACACATGCGAAATGACTTTTTACCCCAAGATGGCCTTTGATGTAAGCTTTGTAGCTATATTCCACAAATAGGCCTATTACCCAAGGATCATTTGTAAGAAGTAGTACTTGTAAGAACACAATTGATGCAGAAATAAAGAAATGAGAGCAAGTTAAACCAAAACTTGAAACTTGAAAATGATGATGAACATGTCTTTCATTTAAAATTTTGTCCCTAGATGACCTTTGACCTCACCACCATCATCGCAGTATGGGATCATTTGTACCAAGTATAAAACACAATTGATGCATGGCCTCCCATCATTCGACCTTTAGGCCCCTAGATGACTTATAACCTTACCATTTTCACAAGTGTGGTACTACTACCCAAGGTTCATTTGTACCAAGTACGAACACAACTGATGGAGAAATGATTGAGCAAATTAAACAAAATCATTAACACCGACATAGCAGCGCTTTGTATCCTCAGGCAAAAAGCGCTTCATAAATCCAGCTATTATTATTATTATAACATGAAAAATTATACACATGGCCTTCTTTCATGGTCTTTTGACCCCTAGATGACCTTTGACCTCACCATCTTCATCACTACAAATGAGGTATTATCCAAGGTTTAAGTATATACACAATCAATGCAGAAATAAAGAAAAATGAGAGCAAATTGAACTAAGGCTTCAACACTTTTGCAACAGACACCCGTTATCTTTTAAGGGATCCTCACTTTGATATCAAGCTCTCTTTAATTCATCATTATTACATCTACCATCTGTGAGAGTGAAGCTCTCATTACTCTTATGTTAATGAGGCAATTATGGCAACCTATCAGTGTAAACAGCCTTGTACCAAGAGTTGTTTATAATTGACAAAGACCTCACTGATTATCATAAGGTCACTGCTTTATATTTTTTTGTAACGTTGAAAGTCTAACTACAGAATCCTGAATGTGTCTAAAAGAAGAATCTCCAGCTACAGTTCTTCACCAAAAAATGTATTCCTGGGTTCAATGTATGGATAAAAGGGTAATGCTAAACAAGTGGAATGCCTCTGGCCGTCTCACCTGCATCACGCGATTCAACATAGCAGCAGTGCTGACTTTGAAAACTACTATAACTCACACAAGATGTTCAGTGATACTTGGTTACTCTTACATGTCTTTCCACGTTTTATGAATTAGACCAATACACTTACAGAGATAGGATGGTAATTCAACAAATACCCCCAATGCGGCCAAAGTACATTGATCTCAAATGACCTTTGACCTTGATCATGTGACCTGAAACTTGCACCGATATTCGGTGATACCTGATTACTGTTATGTCCAAGTTTCAAAAGTCAGATCAATAAAATTGCAAAGTTATGATAGTAATTCAACAGATACCATCATTATGGCCAAAGTTCATTGACCTTTGACCCTGGTCATGTGACCTTAAATGTGCATAGGATTTTCAGTGATACTTGATTATTCTTATGTCCAAGTTTTATGAACTAGACCAACATACTTTCAAGTTATGATGGTAATTCAACAAATATCCCCAATTCGGCCAAAGTTCATTGACCCTAAATGACCATTGACCTTGATCATGTGACCTGAAACTTGCACAGGATGTTCAGTGATACTTGATTACTATTATGTCCAAGTTTCATGAATGAGATCCAAAAACTTTTAAAGTTATGATGGTAATTCAACAAATATCCCCAAAATCGGCCAAAGTCCATTGACCCTAAATGACCTTTGACCTTGGTCATGTGACGTGAAACTCAAGCAGGATGTTTGTCGATACTTGATTAACCTTATGTCCAAGTTTAATGAACAAGGTCCATATATTTTCTAAGTTATGATGACATTTCAAAAACTTAACCTCAGGTTAAGATTTTGATGTTGATTCCCCCAACATGGTCTAAGTTCACTGACCCTAAATGACCTTTGACCTTGGTCATGTGACATGAAATTCTAATAGGATCTTCAGTAATACTTGATTAACCTTATGGCCAAGTTTCATGAACTAGGCCCATATACTTTCTAAGTTATGATGTCGTTTCAAAAACTTAACCTCAGGTTAAGATTTGATGTTGACGCCGCCGTCGCCGTCGGAAAAGCGGCGCCTATAGTCTCACTCTGCTAAGCAGGGGAGACAAAAATGGCTTGGAACATAACACTTCTCATGACATAGGAAGATTGTAACTTCACAAATGAATCATAAAGCTCCAATCAACTGAATACACAAAATGACATCCCATTGCAAACCAGCAGAACCTGATACCGGGGACAGTATTCTGAATACCTGGGGTATTGTTTTTTCTCCATATATTATCTTTTCTCAAAAATATATGACAAAGTTGGTATTCTGGTGGATGTCATAACTTTTGTCACAAAAGTTGTCATAAACTTTATCTCTTCTCTTTAGCACACACCAAACATATGCAGCTCTTAGATGCACAGGGTAATCCCAATTTAGGAGCAAAAGATATGACAAAATTTATGACAGGGAGATAGCAGTCATAAATTTTGTCACATCTTTTAGCCCCAAATATCCCAAAACCCTGCCAACTTAATGTCAAGCATATAGTGATATTTTTTTAAATTATATTGTATTACTAGTTTCACTCATCATCCATGATATTCTTTAAAGTCATTTATTCATGCTTCAATTACTTAGGCCCTACATATTAATTCTCCTTTATTTCTCTGTTTCCCCTCTTTTCTTCTAAAATCCTTCACAGTCCCGTCTATCTTTGTATTTTAACACATCAATACTTATTCACGCATAGTTGCGTGATGCCAGCTATTGGGGATATGCCCTGCCTGCCTATTGGTTAAAAGGGCTCCCACTGTGAACTAACAAAGATATTGATTGGTTTGCTTCTGAAAAGATGGGACTTAGAGAGATATGACAGGGTAAAGACAATGTACATAGTGCAGTCACATCTCCAAGAGAAATGACAAAAGTTATGACAGTGTTCCTGAATACCAAGGGTCATTTAATCACACTTTGCCCTTGCTGTTTTTTTGTCAAAATAGCTTTTGACTTTGAAATAATTGTCTGCTTGCCTCAACCATAGGCCATGTGAAAACATAATTGAATATTGCGACGTAAGATAAACAGATGAATTCTCTCTAAATCCACGAGGGATAACATACATGTATCTCCATGCTCTCTACTCATGATTTTAAAAACAAGGCAAAAGCGATTTTGTGTCTCGCCCTCTTATGAAAATAACCAGAAATATTGTGATTTGCAAGGGCACGCAACAGAATTATATCAAAACTTTATTGTGAATGACTGGGTTAGAACAACACTTGTCATAAGAGCCTTGAACATAAACTTAAATGTTGACCCGAAAATGGCCTTTGACCTTATCATGTGACCTCCGAATGCATCATAACATGCAGGTCACCTAAGTACATCTACCATCCAAGTTTTGTTGAAAAGTGACTTCATACGGTCGCAGAGTAAGGTGTCATAAGAGAGTCTTGCATGTAAACTTTAACATTGACCTGAAAATGACCTTATCATGAGACCTTCGACTGCAGCATAACATGCAGGTCGGCGAAGTCCATCTACCATCCAAGTTTGGTTGAAAAGCGACTTTCGGTTGTGGAGTTATGTGTCACTGTCATTAGGTTTGTAACGGACGAAGGAAGACATTTGGATCCCCAAGTCTCGCCTTCACCTCTGGGGGGCGAGACAAAAATCATTTAAACATATTTAATGATAATATAGGTATATTTTCCCAGGGAAGCCACTTGGCTGGGCTGCCTAGGCGCTCAAAACATTCAAGGAATTTCTTCCTACCGGGTACCCATTCACCTCACCTGAGTTGAGTGAAGCACAGTGTGGATAAATTTCTTGCTGATGGAAATTACGCCATGGCTGGGATTCAAACCCACGACCCTTGGTTCCAAAGTTAGAAGACTAATCCACTTGGCCACAATGCTCCACATAACATATCATCATAACACATAATTGTAAATTTATTAATATACTCTATTTCTCTGGGAATAAGAAGTTTGTGAAACTGTGCATAAAATATGGCAATGAAACCTTTTAGTTCTCATTTTGGATTACCAATAAAGGCCAAAAAATAAGATGACCTACTCAATTCATGATTAAGTGCACCATTTTCCCAGGATTATATTGTCGATGAATTTAATAATAACATGGCTTTTGTCAAAGGATTTTTATGTGTACTGTTAAAATATCGGCAGACTTTGTTCTTCTGACTTAAAAAAATGATCTTTCATTTTCAATGATCAAAACTATTAAGATGATGAAATTTAATTTTCTTTTTTTCATTCAAATTGAATTCTGATCATTTAAAAGTACATTCATAATCACCTTCAGTGCTGAATCATACAAATTTGGGGGAAATCTGAAGATTTGATCATCAAATATATGCATGCATGTAACAGCCTGTAGTATTCAGAACTTACTAGCCAATCTCAGCCCATTCTAGCTGCTAAGCAACATTATAGGCCTATCTTGAATTTAAAACTGATGAAAAGGATACGCTTTGTCCGGAGATAAACATCAAGAGTAGTATCAGGATCTGCATCTTTTTCAATGATCTGAATATTAAAAAAGTGATGAAAATAAAAAACATTTTATCTGTTTTAACCTTGTTCAAAAACTAAAAAGCTATCTTTCTCAAGAGTTTCAATATAAATAAGTCAATTTTTATCATTTATAGAGAAAGTAGGCTGCCCTTTTTCACTTTTTCCTGTAATTATAACTCAATCATATTTTTGCTTACTTATCTTGATAACTAATTCACCTGTCAAGTATTATAAAGAGCAGTTGAGTAAACACAATGTAAATTATGTACAATTATTATCATTATCATCATTTTTGTCTGTCACAACTCACAAGATTATAACCCCAAATGAAGACAGGACTGTCAGCTTCACTGGAAATTTATGTCTCATCGACACCAAGTGTTACCACTGCTGCACTTATATTGTCAATAAAACTAAACATTTTGTCAAAATTCTTACAAATTTTCATACAGTATGAATATATTTATGTAAAGTAGAGATCATTGTGCGGTTTGATGCTGTTTCAAAAAGTATTCAGTATGATAGAGCAGAGGTCTACAGTTTACATAAGAAATTTGCTCATATTGTATTTGTAAAAACTACATATTTCTTCAAGTTGTTCAACCATTTGAGTCAGATTGAAGCTTAATGAGCAAAATTTTCTATAAAACCAGTTGTCAGTCATTTCAAATATCAAACATACTATGGAAATTCATGAAAGGTACTAAAAAGAGAAAAAAGAAGAGGAAACAATTGACTAATACCCCTTTCATAGTGAGAGGCTGAGAGCCAAAGTGGAGTTAGTCCAGGAGGAGTTACTCCACTTTGGAAGGCAATATGAAAATTCTGAGATTAGTTCAATCCGGATTCAAAGCGGAGTATCAACCCACTTCGAAAAGAGGATTACAAACGGAGTTACTCCGCACCAGAAATGCGGTATGCGCTTATCGCTGTGATCTCGCCACATGGAAACCATGGCAACAACTGCGGATACACCGCTGCGGTGCTTGCCAATATGAAAGGGGGTTTAAAGTCGGTCTGCAGTACAAGCGTATAAACTCAATCCGGAGTTCTTCTTCTTCTGATAAAGTACAGTCCACCGACTGGTGTATTGTCGTACTATATTTGGCAGGTCTGGTGTGGAGCATGTACAGTGCCATTTTAAAATATACTAAAAAGTTACTACTTGTAAGTGCAGCTAAAAAAACATGCTCCTCTCTTAGCGAAGCAGGATGCTCTGTACCTCTTGTTTGAAGAGGCTAACAGAGGTGACATTGGGTAGTTCGGAGTTATTCCGGAGTAACTCCACTTCGCCTTCAGTATGAAAACGGTATGAGTGAATGGAATGGAGATGAAAGATTATGATAAATAGACGTTTTAAAAATTGTGAGAAAAAGAATACAAAATATAGGAAAACCTAGGCTAAGCCTATAGACCTAGTTGTTAGTGACTTAATCAGGTCTTCCTGAATCGACTTGCAAGATCCAGATCCAGCCACTCATTAAATGAACAAGGTTATCATGGTTATGGCAATTAATTATCTTACATCGTATTACAGTTACTATACTAGCGATACCTCAAGTGATGTTCGTGCAGGCTCCACTCCATTTCACTCGTAATAGTAGTCTAGTAGTAGGCCTACCGCTTCACTGAAGTGGAGTGGAGCCTGCACGGACATCAATCAATGTTGAGGTATGGTAGTGGATCGTATTACTGAACACTTTTCATGAATTTAATCATATCAAACACATTATTCCAATAAATTTCACCAAACTTTCACCATAAATACACAAATACCTACAAAATATAAATATGCAGAAATTTTGCCAAAATTGTTTTTCATTTTTACGACATCAGCTTCCAATCGGACCTCTCTTCGCAACTGAAATTTTTGGTCACTTGAAAAAGGTATTGTATTACCGAACGTCTGTTTTCTATGGGAAAAGTTGAGAAATCAACAAAATCACTGATGAGCTATTTTGACCATATTTTGTTATTTTTAGAATATTAAAACTTTGAAAATGTTTTTTTCACCATTTTTCATCATCTTTCTATTCAAGTTCCCTTTGGAAGGATGCTGCAAAGAATTGAGCGTATTATTTTCTGACACGTACGATGCGCACGTTCGGTTATACAAGGCCGGTCGGTAATACCATCACTCACTATACAATACTAGCATTAGAAATAGATAAATTAGACAGCTGGCAGCCGTCTGTTTCGAGGAGTTTTTTAACATTTTATTTTTTATTTCTCCTCGTACACAGACGGCTCGCTATCGTGCAGCCACCATTAGGGGACTTGCAATGCAAAGTCCCCCCGTCGGGGCTCTACAATTTTTGTATTTAATGAATACAAATTTTGAAAGTTAACACAACCAAAATGCAAATTAATATTCCCTCTTGCATGTCTTGGCATTAATTGCCAAAAAACAGAGAAAAATCAAGTTAAAAGGAACAAAAACAGTGACTTACCTCGGCTGTCGCGCAAATTCACTTACCCGTTTTATCCGATCTTAAGTACATAAACATATGGCCATTGAGTCCCCTGTACAGATCGCGCTAGAACTTCGGTCTCTGCATTTGGTGAGTGAAGCCAACGGAGTTCAGCTGAACAACCAACATAAACTGAGACCGAAGCTTTTGGTCTATAGATAAATGATACTTGATAGAGCTTCATCCATATAATCGAGGTAAGTGCATAACCTGTTTTTCCCCTTTTTATTTCAGGTGCTATTGCGACCCCATTCTACCCCATATTTTAGAGGACCCTCTGCCCAATCAAGGAAGAGTCCTGGCCTGGGTTCCGGCCCGCTTCGCGGCCCAGAGGCGTACGGTACGTTACCTCCCTGGCCTGGGAGTGGGAATATAAGATAGATCGATGCCTTGCCTACCTACAAAAGTTTTAAAAATCATGTAAACCTACATCTACATTCTGTCACAAATTACTGATAACAGGATGTTACCTTTCTACCATTGCAGAAGAAAACTAACTTGTCAGGCATTTTAGAGAAGATCTTGCGCTTACGAAAACTTTACACAAAAGATCAGCTGATGGGTCGACTCGATGATGCAACCGTGGCGTCTCGCCGGTGTATGGCAACGCTCTCGATCTGCTGATGATATAGGCATGCCAGCCCCCGCGCGCGCCCCTGGGCCTGAGCGGTTCGATCGAGGAGGTAGGCAGTGCAGCTGGCGCGCCGCGCCGCAGAGCGCTGCAGCTACATTGGCAAAGGCATGGGGCTGCGCTGGGGTTTGTTTCACAAGGCCATCGTAGTGCTAACTTACTGAGTAACCATCTCACAGCTACATGTATGATCAAAATAACTATGACAAGCCGAAGAGGAAGCTGGGTTTAATATATTTTCATTTATTTTTATCCATCCTTTCATTGTTATTTTATTTTATTCTAATTTAACTAATCTCATTATTTCATTATTTTAAAGTATTTTTTTCATTTTATTACATAGGTTATTTACTCATTATCACCTTTACATTTCTTTATATTTTGTTTTGTCATTAATTAATTTATTTATTCATTTTTTTTATTTGAAGCGCGCTAATGCAATAGCCAGGTACATTGACCTTTCATAAAGACATTACAAAACCATGTACAAAAACTTAAAAATTACTGTATGATTGTATTTTTTGCATGTTCAGCCCCCTCTCCCCTTTGCATTACCGCGTCATTAAAATGATTATGTATCTCACTAAATCAAGTAACGCGAGCACGAAACACTGACGAGCTGATTTTTTTTTATATTCAGACCTAAAAAAGGGACATTTTAGGCAATTTTTTGTAATCATGTAACCAGTTACACTTTACAAACAATGCGAGCGCAGAGTCCACAAGCTGGAATTAATTTTTGTATATTGATCCCAAACAGAGGCATTTAAAGGACTATTTTTCAGGAATAACGGAGTATACATATCTCACCTCAGCCAGGCTAATGCGAGCGCCAAGCACGTGCGGATTTTTTTAGAATTACATCTAAACACAATCATGAAGCACTATATATCACAAATCATAAATTGCGAGCGCGAATAGAAGCCGGGGAACTGATTTTTTTATATATATTCAGACCTGAAGAGGGGCATTCTAAGGCTTGTTTGCATGAATTATTCATTGAGACCATGCATGTTTCACTAACCAAAATTATACGAGAGTCAAAAAGGGCCTAAGCTTTCGATCCCATATATATAGAGACGAAGATTCTGCTAGGATCTTTTTGACTCTCTAATTTACTCCATTGGTTCTCTCTTTTTTTTAGGTCATTTTTTTTTAGATTCAACAGCTTCTTTTTGTCAAAATTATACGAAACAGACATTTTTCAGACCAGAAAAGGGAATATTTTAAAGGACAAGTCCACCCCAACAAAAAGTTTAATTTGAATAAAAAGAAAAATTCAACAAGCATAACAGTGAAAATTTCATCAAAATCGGATGTAAAATAAGAAAGTTATGAAATTTTTAAATTTCGCTTAATTTCACAAAACAGTTGTATGCACATCCTGGTCAGTATGCAATTGAGGGAACTGATGACGTCACTCACTCACTGACTATTTCTTTTGTATTTTATTATCTGAAATATGAAATATTATAATTTTCTCCTCATTGTCCTGTGAAGATAAGTTTTATTCCTCCCTGAATATATGAAATTACCATTGTTTAATAATATATGATTCAGTCAAGTCGGCTGCTATGGTCAAATCTGTAAAAATTGAATATAATTCAAATAAGAAAAAACAAAAGAAATAGTGAGTGAGGAACATCATCGACTCTCACATTTGCATATCACTGAACTGTATATGTAACTGTTTTGTAAAACAAAATGAGCGAAACTTTAAAATGTCATAACTTTCTTATTTTACATCCGATTTTGATGAAATTTTCAGCGTTATGTTTGTTTGATCAGTTTTGGGCCCAACTTTGTGGTTGTAGTTTAAACGGTCTGGCAAACTCATCAAATTATTTAAATTTCCGTCTTTTTTGCGGATGACTCAAATTTATTTCATAATTTCAATTGTGATGAACAATTGATTTATCTGAAATGAGTCTAAACAATATAACAATAAAATAGCATGGTGCAATGCCAAAAAATTGACAGTCAATGTTACGAAAACTACATTATAATTTTATGTGCGTTAAAAATAGACGAAAATGTTTCAATATCATGATAATTGTCACTGAAAGGAACTTTATTAGATTATTAGAGTGTGTGGAGTCGGAATTATTTCTTGGTATATGTATCGACAAAACCTTACATGGAAGAAACAGGTTGTCATTGTCTGCAATGTGCTAGGCAAAAAATGGAATACTTTATAGATTGAGGAATTATGTAACAAAGAGAATTTTAGTTATGTTATACAATTCATTTATTTTACCTCATATAAATATAGTGGTCTGGAAGTTTGGGGTGGGACGTGCAAAAAACCCTGAACCCTTTATTATTACAAAAAAGAATAGCTAGAATAATGACGTTCAACCATCACTCTGCTCCTTTATTTTATGATCTAAATATTCTCGATATTTTCAAACAATACCAATTTTGATAGGAGTATTTATGCACGGTTTAATTAAAATAGGTTGCCGCATAGTTTTATTGATTATTTTTCATCTATAGATCATCCTTACAGTACAAGAAATAGAGAAAAGCGAAATATTAATCTTGACAAATATAATAACAATTTGGGAAAACAACTAATTTCATTTTTCTGGTCCTATTTATGGAATCATCTGCCATGTATTAGAAACAGCCCCAGTCGCAAGATATTTAGTAAATCGTTAAAATTAATTAATGCTACTGGAAGATTATCAGTTTTTGTACGGTAAACTGCCTGAAAACAAATAGTTCTATATAAAAAAAATCTAATTAAGATATATATTTGTTCTTGTAAATAGTGTAAATATGTTCACCAAAAATGATCGCAATTTTCTTTAACAGTAATAAGTAAAATTAGTCCGGGGAATTAGTATTCGAATTTGATGTACAATATTGAGATTTAGTTAAAATTGTTGTCTAAACTATGATAATGACATCGGGGCTAACCTCGATTAGCATCTTGCACCAATTACCAAATGTTTTTGTTTATGTGTGATGTACTATTCCATGTTGACAGTGTTAATAAATGAATTCAAGTGTCAAATTCAAATAAAAGCTCCACTGAAGTGCGAGGAAATTATATTTGGTGTATATTGACTTGAAACAGGATGTTTTGTACAATTTAATCCCCTTGAATGGGATCATTTATCTTATTGAACAGACAATGCGAGTATAGTGACGAACCACATATATGCAAATTACGTTTTATAAAGATGTAACAAAATACATCTATGTAATATGATGTAATATGTATGATATACAATAATTTCTTCATCTTCTTTCTCCCATATTTTCTCCTTTGCCCAGGACCCAGGTTTCCCCAGCCGACGGGGGGGGGGGGGGGGTGAAGACGTGCCCTGTAGTATCCGGGGCATATCGCTGTACACACGCGTGACCAAGAAATTTTGTGTGCAAAATAACCCCCTAAACAAGTTTTTTCGCGGGCTTTTATTACATATTTTGGCCCCTAAAAAAAGATGTCACCAAAATATGACCTCGGGAAAAAAGCTTGGGCAAAAAATACCCTAAACACGGCCTAGTCTTTAAAAAACAGCTTGGGGGGGACATACCCTATACATACGTGTGACCCTGCGATTGACCATTGACCATTCTTTCAAAACCACCCTTTTTCTTGAAAATCGGTGTTTTTTATACTTATTTGGCCCCTTTTTTTATTAAAACCCCCCCTTTTTTGCTTGTCAAATTTTATCGGGAAAATGTACCCCCCCCCCGTTTTTTTGGAGCAAGTGCATATAGCATTTCCATTTATTTGAAAGCAAGATAAAAGAGCATTGTAGATTAAATGCTTTGCTCATGGGTAAAGGTGCCCATGATGAGGTGATGGTAGACCTTAATGATAGTAGAGGAGTTGGCATTAGACCAATTGACATAAACCGAATTAATTCAGGCATAATTATTTTCAGACGTAATAGCTTTTGGCACCTCATAACCTCTACTTTACGATCGGTTTTATGAAATACCCCCATAATTTTATACGTGTGTGGCGGATTCGATACCAACCAACCAACCAAGAATGGATTATTCACAACTGAAAGTTCCTCAGCTCAAAGAAGAACTCAAACGACGAGGTTTGAAAGCACACGGTTTAAAAGATCAGTTGGTAAGCATGCATTCTGACATTATACTAATTTTACTACCAGTACGGTATGTCTGCCGTGGTTTTTTGTTCGAGAATTGAGTCTAATCGCAATCGGGCAATACAGTTGCATTATCGATGTGTGTGATATCTTATTCACGCAAGTGAATTGGTGGTTATCATATTTTTGTGATACGTGATCTGAATTGCACATGAGCAGTTGTTATTGTATGTTGACTAGTACAATGGGGGGTCGGGTGTCCGGACACTTTAATTTTTTGAAGCCTTCTATTTTGTCTGTGGATTACACTAAAAATATGAATTCATTACTTGTAATCATTTTCTATTTTGTTCTTTATAATATTTCCTAACATTTTGTACTAAAAATTGATGAAACTTCGCTTGTAAATTTTTCCAAATGACATTCTAAAATTGATCGTCCGGACACACAACCCGTCCGGATACACAACAACTGGGTATATACGTGAGCCGTGTCACTCACACATGCATGTACAACTCACATGACTCATGTGATTTGACAATTAATTTTTATGTTTTTTTCATTCATCACAAAGATGTGAGGGAATAAAACACGCCAGAAATGGTTGGAACTAACGTTAGACTTAGAGAGACAGCTGGCACTTTTTGGCAGCCGTCTGTTTCGAGGAGTTTTTTAACATTTTTTTTTATTGTGTGAATGATGGGGGGACCTAAAGCTATGCACAGTTTGTTTTCAAACTATAAAAGCTAGAATCTATGCCAATTTCAATATTTGAACAAATTATCTTTCACTGATTGTTGTGGCAAATATTCTAAAGATCATTAACCATAGAAGAAAATGACCATAGCGCAAACCTCACGTAATATGAAAATCGAGGCAGCGTCGCTCAGTCGGTTAGAGCGCATGTTTCGGATAAGATCGTAGATCTCAACGTGAGGGGTTCGAGTCCCGCTCATGCCGAAACGCGTCTAACAAAAAATCTGATGCTATAGCGTTGTGTGTGTTATCGTGCCTCACCACTGTATTCAGTGCAGGTGTGAATGCAGTTGGAAAACACTCCTTCCATCGGAAAGGACGCAAATGTTGGTCCCGTGTATAGGAGAGTCACAACCTATGCACGTTAAAACCAATACACTATTCGTCAAAGAGTAGGGTGTTCACCCGGTGTATTGCACCTGCCGGTCCCGGTAAGTCAAGTCAATCTTGACGTTCATATGCCATAATAATCAATATAATGATTGTGGGCATTAACGGAAAGACAAGAAGAAGACAAATCCCGCCGTGTTTTCCGAACCCCTCTTGATTTCGCCGCCGGATGTAGAAGGGGTCCTAAAGTTACGCACTCGATTTATCATGCAAAAAAATATTATTTCCTGTGCCTCAATTTCTAAAATATGTTCACATTATTATAGAATATATGAAATTAAAGTGAATATGACACTGAAATTCCAAACAGTTAATGGTTTTCTCTGCATTTAGAGATTTATTGCAGCCTCTGTTGAAAAAATGAATAGGAATTGTTCGTCACTCTGCAGTCACAGTTCCACAAACAGAGTGCGCATTTGCCCACTCATTCAATGAACAAGGTTATGATATAACCTTGTTCTCAGTTACATCTCCATGTGTGGCAAAATAAGGGTGGCAATGTTTGGCTTATTTTCTCTTTTTCTATGGGACAAATGCTTGATTTTCTTACACTGTCAGTTTTCATTACAGCTTTTCATCATATAACTTGGCTCTCATGTAAATTTAATTCTTCAAATTATTTTTTCTTAATTAAAAATAGAGATTAAAATTAATGAAAATTTTCTTGCTACATTACTTTCCACCAATAGAGGGCGTACACAAAAATATGTCCAAAATTCAAGTTTTTGAGCGCTCTGGTGAATACAAAAATTATTCCCAAACTACTGATAAAAAATAAATTGCAACTGTATGGAAATGAGTAATTTTGGTTACCAAAGTGGTATTTTAATAATTTTTTAAAGTGTGTGCCCTGTACAACATTGGCATACCATAGTCCTACCTGTAGATTCCCCACAGGCAGAATGGTTGCAGTGAACAAGTGTGAACAAGTGCATTTGCCATTGAAAACTGCATGCGCGATGAGTGGTGCATACATGTAGCTTTAGGACCCGTGTAGTGTTAGGGCCCCCTACATGTACCATACACAGATGGCTCGCTACCATAAGGGGGTTGACAACAATGTCAATGCAAAATCCTCCCTTCAGGGCTCATCGATTTTGTCTTTATTACCTGCACTTAAAAGTAGATAAAATTCAAAAGAACTTGTCCAAAATGAAGATTATCATTCCGTTTTGGCCTGAAGTACACCAAAACAGGAAAAAATAAACTTTTTAATAAAACTAAAAACTAAAACAGCGACTTCGGCTGTCACGCAACTTCCACTTCCTGGTTTATCCAAACTTACATGTAATACATAAACATATTCACTCTTGGCAACACGTCTATTCAAAGGCCTGTTAAAAAAGGTGAATCCAAACAGGTATGGTTTGGCCTTTAATTTCCAGCCCATTCCTCTAAATTATTGCCTATAGGTCTAACTTATTTATTGGTGAGTGGAGCCAGCAGAGTTTAGCAGAACAACCAACAAAACAGGGACCGAAGCTTTTGGTCTAGGTTGGAACTACCCCTTATCGACCACCTAATTTTCTAAGCATCGCGAAAATATTTATTAGTTTGATTTAGTTTTCGTCGCATTTGTTTGAATTATACAATATTTCAATTTTTACGAATTTGATGATTAGCACCTCCTTGCGTGAAGCACAAAATGTTAAAATAATGGAAATCTACATGTTCAGGGAGGAATGAAACTTCATTTCACATAACAATGACGAGAAAATCAAAATATTTCTTATAATAAAATACAAAAGAAATAGTGAGTGAGTGATGTCATCAGTTCTATGGAAGCAGGAGACCGTCAAAAACACGGATATATGTCGTGTAGTAATTCGAATTACTACACTACGTAATTATTTACGTCATGTAGTAATTCGAATTACTACACGACGTAAATAATTACGTAGTGTAGTAATTCGAATTACTACACGACGCAATTCCGAATTACTGCCCAACGATTTAATGTCATGACGTTAAATGAATTAGTGTCGCTACATCAAATAATTAAGGTCGTGTAGTATTCGAATTACTACATGACGTAAATAATTACGTAGTGTAGTAATTCCAATTACTACACTACCTAAATAATTACGTCGTGTAGTAAATAATTACTACACGACGTAATTCCGAATTACTGCTCAACGATTTAACGTCATGACGTTAAATGAATTAGTGTAGTGACGTTAAATCAACCAATGAGACCGTTCGTTATATGAGCGCAATGCGAAGAGCTGAGACTACAGAGTATTGTACAGGAACGTACCGGCAGGAAGTTAGTTGGATGTTCGACATTTGATATTCAAAATGTGAAGTTGGTTTCAGGTTCGATATTCAAACGCCTGCTGTGAAGCTGGATATTCGAGTCCGTCATTGCCACGGACCCGATCCGCATAGTACTGCCCCCCCCCCAAAAAAAAATGTTCTACAACCGAGAACAATAGGAAATGATAAAAGGAAAGAAAGGAAAGAAAGATGAAAGATACGTTATTTTATGCATACCATGTCAAAATCAATCTCAAAGTTAAAGGTGTTTTTTTTCTCGCTGGCTCGAGACTTATTACGAAGCAAATTTTTGCTGCATGCGCCATTGTGTGCCCCCTCTTTTTGTTCTTATCACGCATTGAGCTTCGCCCTAATGCTCGGGGCACAATCATAAAACATCCTGTTCATACAATGATATGACCCCTCCGTTCTCCCTTCTCTTTCTCTCCCGTTCCCCCTCCTTTTCTTTCCAATCTCCCCCTTTCGCTTCTCTCTCTCCTATTATGTATTCTCTCTTTCCTTGTTTTTTTTTACTCTATCCACTGGCGGCACCAAGAGATTAGTCAGGAACGTGGTTCCCCATGCTTGAAATATTCCGTTTTGTTAATTTTAGCCCCCCGTTAATGTGCATGCGCCGGGTAACCGAGTCAAGTTCTACAAGTTAGGGTAGGCCATGGTTACCCCGGATAGGCCGTCGGGATATTCCTTGGGGCCCCTTGGAAAAAAAAAAAACAATGTGCGATAAATAGCACTTTATTCCTTTAATTTTGTTAATTTGAGCCCCCTAAATGTGCATGCACCGGGTCAAACTAGTGTTTAAATGGTTGCCCGAGTCGAGTTCTACATGTACAAGTTAGGATACGTGTTACCCCGGCTAGGCCGTCAGGATATCCCTGGGGGCCCCTCGAAAAAAAAATGAAAAAAAAAATTCTTGCCCTTTTATTCACTGACGTTTGTCCCCTCGCACTTGGGCAATTAAGCCAGTGTTGTTATGGTTGCCCGAGATGTGCTGCACCTGTAAAACCCCTTAGCTTTCTAAACCCCTGAATATTTGAATATCGAATATTGGTCCAGCTTCACAGGCGTTTGAATATCGAACCTGAATATCAAACCAACTTCACAGTTTGAATATCGAACATCCAACTAACTTCCTGCTGGTACGTTCCTGTACAATACTCTGTAGTCTCAGCTGTTCGCATTGCGCTCATATAACGAACGGTCTCATTGGTTGATTTCACGTCACTACACTAATTAATTTAATGTCATGACGTTAAATCGTTGAGCAGTAATTCGGAATTACGTCGTGTAGTAATTATTTACTACACGACGTAATTCTTTAGGTAGTGTAGTGATTTACGTAGTGTAGTAATTTGAATTACTACACTACGTAATTATTTACGTAGTGTAGTAATTCGAATTACTACACGACCTTAATTATTTGATGTAGCGACACTAATTCATTTAACGTCATGACATTAAATCGTTGGGCAGTAATTCGGAATTGCGTCGTGTAGTAATTCGAATTACTACACTACGTAATTATTTACGTCGTGTAGTAATTCGAATTGCTACACTACGTAATTATTTACGTCGTGTAGTAAATTGAATTACGACACGACGTATATCCGTGTTTTTGACGGTCTCCTGATGTCATACAGTTCCCTCATTTGCATACCGACCGAGATGTGCATATAACTGTTTTGTGAAATGAAGCAAAACTTTAAAATGTAACTTTCTTATTTTACATCCGATTTTGATGAAATTTTCAGTGTTATGCTTGTTGAATTTTTCTCTTTTTATTCAAATCAAGTTTTTGTTGGGGTGGACTTGTCCTTTAATAAAGCATAATTGAAATTTGGACCAAAACAAAAAATACAATCATTGAATCAAATAAAATCATGTTTATTTCCATAGTATTGTCATGTATTATACATTATTACCAGACAATATCATGATTCCAGATGCGGTGGCATATTACTTTGTACGAAAACAATTTGTAACACGACTTCCGGTGTTCAATTTCATAGAACAAGATTACAAATACAAGGCGAACAAATCCAACTTTTACCTTTATTGTCTTTGAAATAACAGAAAATGCTTAAAATATATATTTTCTGACAGAAATATGGGCCTCATTTGCTGAATTTCAATCTCGTCTGCTCCTTCGATCGAATGTTGAGGAGTGGTGTGTTGTGGGGATCATAGACGGCTAGTTCTCAACTAGGTACAGCCATGCGCAAGGTTTACCTTGATTAGAGCTAGCCGTCGAAGATCGACAGCGCATCAATAGAACTTTGAGCATTATGATTGATACAAACGGAAATAAATTGACTTTGTGCACGTAGCGAACTACAAACTCACGAACACGATGTAGTATCGACGTTACATGTACTTCATAAGATTTTGACGGAAAAGCAAGAGAAGTAATCAAAATTTGCTTACCTGTGTGGTATCGGTGAGAAAACATAATCCTCCGAGAAAACTGCTCATAATTCATATTAAAAATATAGAAAAGTGGAATTCTAGGTTGATTTTGGTACAAGGTGACAGAGTAAATTGTAGACTTGTTTCAATGGAATACTGCATGGGGCCGGCACAGGAAGCTTGCACTGCACATGCTTAGTATATTTTCATTCATTATTTTTTAGCGCTTTCGATGCGGCGCAGTGGCTGGATGACATCACCTATGGGGTTTTTCCACCAGTCATGTTTCATGTGACATGATTTTCGGGTACCTGCCCGAAAATTACCACAGGTGCCCGAAGACAAAAATACCCAAAAGTC
The DNA here is from genome assembly GCF_018143015.1 of Lytechinus variegatus. Lineage (NCBI taxonomy): Eukaryota > Metazoa > Echinodermata > Echinoidea > Temnopleuroida > Toxopneustidae > Lytechinus > Lytechinus variegatus. Next base: position 79,011,816 of record NC_054741.1, read on the forward strand.
CCAGGCCTACTCCTCTTATGTTCAAGTTCAACTTCAAATTAAATTTGAATCTTCTTCATGGACATTGACATTTCTAACTTTGTCTCTGTCTGTGCAAGCAACTCTGGATTGCTGGAAGAAGAAGAACGCCTTCAAGAAGGCTTTTTTTAACCAAAGGCTTCTGTCTCTGTTGGTTGCGGTTCCGCTGAACTCAGTAGTGAGATCATACACAAGGACTAATTTCTTGCCCATTATTCCAGTCTTGAAGCGGTTCATGTCATTTTCTTCATTAGATTTGTAATGATGGTTGGAATTCGTAAGCTGCCTACTTGGTTCTGAATGCAAAAGTGATGACATACTCCAAAATGTCTACCCTATGACCCTTGCAATATTTACAGTGCTCAGATTTTTTTTTTTTATTTAAACGTTTGTCACATGGACACGATCGACTCACCATCAAAGCCAATATAGAAAGGATGATCTGATATTTTGGCCAATGGTTTTGATATGCAGTTCACACTCCAGTGCTCTTAGATATTACAGCACTGCACTTGTCAGTTGAGTTGCTGGTTTGAAAATGAGGATTGTCCCTGTTTACAGGGATTGCCTACATTCATAATGAACAAATATCAATCTCAATTTATCAAAACATGTTTTGTCTTAGTTTGTGAGGATGTCCTTGCTCTCTGGGAAAATCCTCACTTTTAGACTGGCTCCTCAACTGCTGGTTGACCAGCAAGCTTGTGTTTAGCCTGGCCTGGGGCCCTTTTTTAAAAACCATGATAAGCTTCCCTTGACTACATAAAAAAAAGTTCGCTACTTGCCTGCTAACAATCACGATGCCCTTTTACCAAAATCGGGGACAACAGCATGTTTCCCAAAGTCACAGAAAATCCTGGAAAAATATGGTGTTCATGGAAAGTCGGAATTGTATTTACCTCTTGGCTATGCCTATGGCAGCTTTCCAGTTTGTTGTGTCTCACAACTCTCATCCTCTGTGATCACACTCTGTTATTATAAATGTTCATGATTTCCATTTTCCAAGTTTTGTGACATCCCAAATTCTACATTACTCCCGGGACATCACAGGAAGTTATGGAAAGCAGCAATTTAATCATGGAAAAGACACTTTGTTTTCAAATTTCTGTGGGAACCCTGGGGCCTGTTTCACTAAACAGTACTTAGTGTAACGGGACTTTAGTGTCGCTGCGACGCGTCATACACTAAGACGGGTCTTACTGACGTCCTGTTGGTGCGTCAGTTCCACTAAACAGTTCTTTACTAAGTCCTGTGTGTGACGCGTCTTCAACAATAAAACGTCTCGATTTTGAGTCTACGAAGCCTAATTTCGTGACCTTCGACCTTGTGTGAAGATAAAAAGTAGTAATTTCCCGCAAGTTTTCGTCTGCATCGTCTGCGACTAAAAAGTGAAAGGAGGAGGAATTTGTCACTTTAACATAATTTTGACTACTGTTGGAGGATATTGGGGAAGGTACGGTATTAACTGTTTTCTTAAGACAACATAGAAGTAAAATATTGAAAGTGAAATGTATATGCAGTGGAAGTTGTATTTGATACCTCGACGAAAACAAAAGATTAACCAAAATTTTACCTTTTTGTTTTTTCTCAAGGGAGGAGGGGGTGTTGAGTACAAAAAATAATGCTCATAGTACCCCCCCCTCTACTATAAACATATTTGGTAGTGTACAGACAGGCAATGACGTTATGTTGGGCAATTCATAAAAATAAATACCGGTAATACCAATATGCATTTTCCTCAAAAAAAATAGGAAACGCCTAGAAAAAGAAGCAAGGACTTCCAAAGGGTTGACGTCGAAGCGCTCCTGCAGTTTGTGGCCACTAGGAAACATGACATTACACGAAGAATAGTTCCTACGTCTCGTCTTAACGAGACGTAGGCTACGCTCTGTATGCAACTTAGTTAAATGGGTACTAAGTACGGTACGCGTCTTAGTGGTCTTTGTGAAACTCCCGCTAAGATGCATCTTTCATTATGTCCTATAACCGGACTTATGGATGCTTAAGACGCATCTTAGCGCTTAGTGATACAGGCCACTGAACAACCTGACTTACTATTCATGAGACCTCCAACCGTGTCATAACTGTTTTCGTAATGACTTTGTGCAATCTTAAGTGACATGCAAAAGTGTTTCGAAATTTGGAAATTATAATTTTACATAATCATAAAAGTTGAAATATAAATTGCCCTGGGTTTCCTGCCTTCAATTGATCAATGCATTGATGATATTGATGTTTATCTGGTAGAAAGCTGTCAAACAACAGTTTACAAAACAATCAATGTGAAGGTGTGATCTTACAGTCTTTTTCAGTATCTGTTCAAAGAGTGCCTTAATGCAAATAAATATTTGAAGATGAATTTGCTATTTTTCCAGGTGCTACGTCTGAAAGATGCAGATAGCATGTTCAAGCAGAACAACCTAAATCCTGGTATTGGTCAGCTGATCCGGGCTGGTCCTAACACCCCAACCAGTTCAGAGCCTCCATCCACCCCAGAGGAACTAGAAACTCTGAGAGAGATGAGGAGACTGGATAGAGAAGAAAGAGCCAAGATTACCCTTTTGAAGAAACCACTTACCACTTTGCAGTACTTTTTCCTAGAAGTTTGTATCATAATTGTGGGATGGACATACAGGTATTTATCCATCAGGTTTTTTATTTATTTTTTTAGATATTTAAAAAAAAAATATCTGTACCTAGAGAATAATATATTTAAAGTTTATTGTAGCTCTATTTCCCTCTCTTCACCACATTTCACCAGTGAACTGGTCTTTGATGTGAAAATTTTGTCAGGTACCAGTTAATGCACTTTCACAATTGGTTTTGTGACTACAATTTGCAACATTCAAATTGAATGCAAAAAATTGATATCACCAAATGGTCACATGAGGTTGAATAATCATTTGTAAAAGCCTCTTAAGAAAATGACTGGGGTAACAGTGACTTTTTAAGGCAACATTATAGGAAGTATACTGTCTCTGCAAGTATCAAATGACTGTTTATCTTGAAGATCATCCTTTTACAGTGCACCTTGAGATGAAATGAAGTATTCTATTTTGCTATTCTAACAGGTTATGGGCCAACAGAAAAAAGGTTGCAGCTTTCATCATCTTTCTTATAACAATAGCTATCTTGTATCATTTAGAGGGATCACATCAAGTAGTAAGTCCAAATCTGAATTATATCGCATTTTAGCATGAATGCTGCATAATCATGAATATTATCACCCGTATCAGACATCTGAGCTGGTCATTTACAAAACCGTATTGCCCTACATTTTCTGAATATCGGGAAGGGTAGGTATATTGTTTGTATTTTCCTCGGTCTCAATGCGCGTATTTACTTTGCATGCAGAGACGAAGCAAAATATACCTTTGTATTTTCCCTGGTCTCACATCCGGGCATTTGTGGATGCGTATAAAGAGATACGCTTCATAAGGATCCGCCCACCAACAATATACGTCATAATAAAGACAACGCTGAATCCGAGCGCTTGCAAGTACGTCATAATGGTTAAGTGCAGAGCCTAGACCGATATTAACATGACACAATAGAACTCTATTTTTACAAGAAATATCCCCATTATCATGATTTTTTGCTCTAGATATCTGATTTGGATGATAATAAAAATATTGACTGGCTCTTCTTTCGGGGAACATCAAATATATTGCCCTTAAATGACCCATATTGCCCTCGTCTAAAGACTCGGGCCAATATGATTCATTTGCTGGCAATATATTTGATGTTCCCCTCAAGGCCAGTCAATATTATATAATTATTACATTAAAACTTCAATGATTGAACAATATTTGATTCATTGAATTGAAATGCACTCTTGTTTTATTATTTTATTGATATTGGCAATATTGATAAAATAATGAAAAAGTGCATTTTTTTTCTCTCCATATCAATTCAGTTCAATTCAATGTATCAAATATCATTGAAGTTTTAATGTAATAACTTTCATGATTATTGAAATATTTCTTTGTGTGTGTGAATGTTTGTCTGTCTCTGATTATCATGGATATATATGGACATGCAATGTTATTACCAAACCTAATTGTTTGCTTTCTTTCTTTTATCCACAGTATGTGCAGTACTTAGAGACAAAGACAATGTGGTGTTTGTATTGGGTAGGACTTGGAGTTCTATCATCAGTAGGTCTAGGAACTGGTCTTCATACGTTCCTTCTATATCTGGTAAGAATTGCATCATATCAGTTTGGGTCATTTTTACAGCATCTGAAAATGTTTGCATGTTGGACTTTACCTTTTCAATTTTCAGGTAAAAAATAGAAATTTCCATGTATGAAAGCAATTAATTGTTCAATAAAATTTACATACACATTACTCTTTCCCCTCAAATTTGACATCCATGACATGTATTATGTAAAGAATCAACAGAAAGTATGTTAAAAGATGCAGCCATTACTTATTCATGTGCTTTCTTACTTCACAAGAACATGCACCAGTGTGCAAAAATATCAGCAATAGAGTATAGCGTTTGAATGTTAAATAAAGTGATGAATTACTTATAAATCAATGATGCAAGATTGTAGGGTGCACGCACCTAATTCTTAATTATATGGTTATAGTTAAGTGTAAGTAACTTTGTTTCTTTATTGCAGGGTCCTCATATAGCCACAGTGACGTTAGCAGCATTTGAATGTCAATCAGTAAACTTTCCTGAACCTCCCTATCCTGACAAGTAAGTACATTTTTGTCTCCCACATCCATGGTAAATATAAGGATGGCTTGTATCTGCACACCAAATGTGGCTCCAGGGACAATGCAATAGTACGGTTCATAGAAAAGTGGGTATGAAATGGTTCTTCTGTAGTGTTTGAAAAAGACTGTTCACACCAATCATAAGCTATGTCTGGTAAGCAAACTGATAACCATAACAATTACTATGCACTCATTCTGTGAGTGATATGACAGAGTTTGGGTTATGATTATCTGGATGGTATTTGGTGTGTAGGTGCCTTTATGGTGATGACAGTTGTATAAAAATAATAATAATTGTTGAGATGTCACCAATAATTTGTTTATTTTTCTTTCTTTTTTTTTGTTTCATCAGATTAACTTCAAACAATTATCTGTTGCCTATAAGCCAAGTGAAAAAAGTTATACAGAACTTTCATTCACTCCAAAATATACCACACTTATTTTGTCCTTATTTGTAGACTGCTCCACATTTTTAGAAATACTCATTTTTGCAGAGACATGCAGTATATTAAAAGGGTATATTATTTTGTACTACAATAAGCTAGAAACTTACATAAGTTACTTAATACTTGCACAGTCTTCTGTATATGTTCAGCAAAATGTGAAGTATTTATTTTTTATCTCACTAATTTCATCTTGATTTTTTTTTTTCATTTGGATATATTTCACGTTGGACAGGGTGTAATCTCTTAAAAAACATTCCCATTTATATGCATGTGACATATGTACATGGTATTGCCATCTTTAATCTGACATGAACATGTTTCATTTATAAAGAATAATGAAATTATTTTTATTCTGTAGGATTGTTTGTCCTGAAACAAGTGAAGGAAGTACAGCTATTTCTATGACAATATGGTCAGTTTTACAGAAGGTTAGACTTGAAGCAGTCATGTGGGTGAGTAGTTAATACAAAATTTATTGTTGTATTTTATGATTCCGCTCACGGTAACTATTTGCCGGAGGATTTATGTTGTCCGTTTATCCGTCCATCTTTTGTTCTGGCAATAATCAAAGACAGATTGACAAAACTTAGCCAAGTATGCTAGGAGTGAAGATGATTTGATTTTAGGGTTATGAGGGAAAAATATTAATCACAAACAGAAAATAGCGCACTTAGAAATGTCAGTAGGAAGTGTCTTATAAATGTTTTGTTTTATTATTATTAAAGGCCAAAGGTGACTGAAGTCATTATATACCGACAATTTTCATTCTCGTAAGTCAAGGACCATTTTGAGGATTTCATTTCAAGCTTGGCTCATGTATGCAATTATGCATAGACGAGTAACAATGATCTGATTATCATTTTTCTAATATATTGAAATATCTTTTTACTTCCAATAATTTGAGAACCTTTTCAGGGATCTAACATGGCTGATTTAGTCTATGTATATAGATGTGACTGACATTAATCTGATGAGATTTTGAGGTCACATGGCCAATGTCACAGAGGTCACATTAAAGGAAACCAAAACCCAAGAAGGAAGGCAACTTTTTATTGGAAAGAGTAGTATGAGAAGAAGAATTTAAAACAAGTTTCATCAAAATCTTTTTAGAATGTTAAAAAGGTCTTGTTGTACTTTCTGTGGGGATCCTCAAATTGGCCACCATGCTCCAGAATTGCAGATTTTGTGGACAACTCTTGAAACATCGAGATTGGGTAGTCCTTTTCAGGACCAACACTTGCCCAAGAAAGATACATGGTGTACCGTGAAACCTACTACACTATTCTTCTTCATCATGGAAACATTCAGAAGTTACAACTCTCCATTTGTGTTGTACACACATTTTCAGATTTTCCCCATTATCTTTCAAATTGCATCTTGGCTCCTTCTGAGCATAACATACACCATGAAAAAATATAATTCATAACACATATGTCAAAGTCAGGAGGAGATAATGTGAAATCTGAAAATTTGAGGATCCCCATAGAAAATACAAGACTTTGCAAACTTCCATAACTCACTTTTCCTATAACTGATGTTGATGAAACAAGCTGTAGATTACTTCTCTCATTATATTCTTTCTGATAAGATGGATTCACTCCTTGTGTTTTGGTTTCCTTTAATAAGTTAAGTGTGTAATGTTCTTGATTTGCAAAGGTGGAGGCAAGAATTTTGACTTCCTGCAGTCAAGAATCTATCTAGTTATTACTTTACATACATAATGCTAGTACTACTCTTGGAGAGGAGTAAACTTTGTATTGATTGATTGATTAATATATTGATTGATAAATAGATCAAATTACCTACATGTAGTAATATTGATTCATTCAATTGTTCATTTGCATTGTTTCTTTCTTATAGGGTGCTGGTACTGCACTTGGAGAGTTGCCTCCATATTTTATGGCCAAAGCAGGTATGTAAATAGTCATTCTGATTTATTCAAAGTATTTTATTGCTCCAATTATTATCAGCATGTTGGATTTTCTTTTACAAAAAATAACACCAAAAAGTACTGTTAGCCTTCAAAGAGAACTCAAGAATTTTATTGTTTGATAAAAGAAATAGTAAAAAAGCGAGGGCTTTGACTGTCTCTGGTCCATTCCAGGTGGGTGTTTCATAAAGCTGTTCGTAAGATAGGAATGACTTTACGCACGACTGGTGATCCTTTCTTGTGCTATGTGATATCCCTATGTAATTGAGTTATGACCTAAGAACATGTTCCAGTCGTGCGTAAAGTCGTTCGTAACTTTACGAACAGCTTTATGAAACACCCAACAGATGTGATTTGAGTCCAGACACAGACTTTGAAGGAACTTGTTTAGAAATATGAAATGTAAAAGAATAATGTAGAAAAATGCACTTTGAATTTTCATTGACTTGGAGGTATGTGAATCAGGCAGAGTCAGCTTGCTTGGTAAAGTCCATACCTCAGCTTAAATTATAGATTTCCTATTGATGATAGTTTATTTCTTTTAAATGATTTTACAGCACGTCTTTCTGGTGTTGAACCCGACAATGAAGATTATGAAGAGTTTGAAGAGATTATGGAACATAGTCAAAATACTCAACAAGTAAGTTATCATAAAACTCAATTTGTAGAATCCAGCCCCTTCCCCCAACAAAGTTGCAATATGTCCACAGTGCGCTTTCACCACCACAACATGACTTGAATCTTTTTCTGTAGTTTCTTGCACATCCTTTGAGCTCAACTTAGTGACAATAATGACATTCAATTATGTGGTTCCACCACTTTTGGAGCATTAGTGCTCAAAATGAAATGTTAATGTATCCAGTGAATTAGTGGTAGGTTTTATAAATGATGGTGATATTACTCTTTTTTGTATATATTGCTTTTAACAGGACTTAATGACCAGGATGAAATTAGGGGTTCAACGCTTAGTTCAAAGAGTTGGATTCTTTGGTATATTAGCATGTGCATCAGTAAGTATTAACTCCTTAAATGTACATCAATTTTTTTAAGATCAACCAGGTGCTATAGGATATCTCGGGCATTGTCATGTCGGCATTTTATCCATAATTCTTTCATTCCCAAACATAATTTGTAATCTACTTTTAAAAAAACTTGTTTGATAGTTGCTGTCCAGTATTTTTTTTTCTGGATTCTGATAATGTCTTATCGATCAGAAATGGATATTCTGTTAGAGACTGAATGGGAACTTTAACACATCTTGGATTTGCATACTCCCAACAAATTGAAAATCTATAAATTGATTTTATATCCAGATCTCAGCCTGTTTTCTTCAAAATGAATAAATGAAGACACTGTTTCATGTCATGCAAACAACTCTCACAATGAATTATGTGTGACACTACAAGGTCATTAAAAAAACAAAACAATTTATTTGGCATTAGCTTCACACTTAACTTTAATTCTGTGACATTTTGTTAAGATATTTATATGGAATGAGATGTGCACTACATCTATGATAGGTGGCCAGCAATCCAGCTTGAATATAAATTGGTTTGTTAACATTCATGATGCGATCATCCCCAACATCTTCTCTGCTTTTGTATTCTGTTTGCGTTGTCTCTGGACAAGTGCTGAGCATTAGCACACAGGGATGTTAACCTTATAAAATTAATTGCACTATTTTGAAGGATGGAAAATGATGAAATACAGCATTTGTATATCTCCATTTGTATGTTGAATAAAAAGGAGTATTTTGTGTAGAAAAAGTATTAATTTCTGCTCTAGTCACATATGCAAATGCATTTAGGGAAAAAAATATTTTCTTGAAACCTGCGCTAATTTTATTTCAATGCTTTGAATAATTTTTTTCGAGAATGGCCACACACGCAGTTACTTTGCTACTCTTCAATTTGACCCTTTTTTATGCTTCCTTAAAGCAGCAATATGTAAATTTTATTGCCTGTTGTCATATCTCACAAGGATTACTAAGTTGTACCATTTCTTTTAAACAGATTCCTAATCCATTGTTTGATCTTGCTGGTATCACATGTGGACATTTTTTGGTACCATTCTGGACTTTCTTTGGGGCAACACTCATCGGAAAGGCTATTATTAAAATGAGTATTCAGGTAGGTTAACAGCATTTCAAAGCTCAACAGTTAAGGAAATTATTTCAAAATTATTCAGAGAGTAAACCTTTCAAACTTTAAATCTAAATAGCTAAATGTTTAGATTGAGTATTAATAATTCTTTTGTTTTCTATGATTTTGTGCCTTTGCATATTTACCACAATTTTGGAACATTATAACCAAACACAAGTATGTGTGTGTGTGTGTGTAGGGAGGGGGGATGGCTGTGTGTGTGATGATGAGTGGGTTCAATTTATCTCTAGCACCATTACCAGGTGTTTAACATTTTATTCATGATCCTGACAATTTAGTTTATTTGTTCTATATGTTCATCTTTCTTATAAATTCATATTTCATTTTAGTGTTATGTATTAAAGCAACATTAGCATCAGTACCTGCTGATATATTTCATATTTTAGTAATAAATCAGGAATAGATCTTGTAGAGCAATCTACTTTCCCTGTTTTTGCCCATTACTCATAAGGGAATATGTGCAAAACACATTTTTTGTTTAAATATTTCAAATAAAGCATTGCCATAGTAACAATGTAATATGACAGTAAATCAGGGAAAATGATATTTTCATTTATATTGCCATATTCATCACATACGCCTACCGTGATATGGTTGGGTTATTTATCACTTTCAGTGATATTTCTACTTCTAATTATCAGAGCACAACTATGTTTTGAATAATCTTTGTTTATTTCTTTCCTAGACAATTTTTATCATCATCACATTTAGTGAACATCATGTAGAATTCGTTGTTGACTTGATCGGGTAAGTCTTCTTTTAAAGGAATTTTGTTTTCAGTGAACAATTATGTCACGGGATGTACTTCACAAGATTAGTTGTGCTGGTTGATTTTCTATGTTATCTATTCTGTTTTGTTATCCAAACACAGAACATCACTGAATATCAGTTGATTTAAAGACAAGGAATGCTAAATATTGAATCATACTATGTGTGAAGTATTGATTCAACTATTTCTGTTTATAGTTTAGGATCATTTTTGTTGATATTATTCAAAATTCTTTCTTAAACTAAAATTTCTCAAAAATAAAATGACTTATTTTCTCACTGTGACCTGCAAGATATATTCTAAAGAGCTATTATTGTCCTACATAGTCATTGCAATGGCATATGTTGTATCAATTGATAGTATGATATGTGATACTTACCAGGTGAAAACCATCAAGATGAGATAAAGGAGCATGATAGTTTACAATTTACTTTCTTTATTAGGGGCATACCCATGATCGGTCCCTTGATCCAGCGACCATTCCGTGACCTCTTAGCCAAACAAAAGTCCAAGTTACATCGGGTACCAGGCAGTGCTGTTGATAAGGTATGTTTGAAATTTGAATAAAACTTTTTTGCAATTTGAAATACAATACCCTTCCATGAATGATCGTGAGGAAGATTGATGTCTATGTTGTTTGCTTTTTTATGCGAGTTAAGAGTAAATTTATGATAGTCAAAGAAAAATTGTATCTTTGTTTTATAATATATTTTAGATTATGCTTATAAATTGCAAGTGCTATGTTTGGTGTTAGTGTTAAGTGCTAAGAGAAGATATCGGACTGCTGAACTTTTTTTAAAGAAAATATTTCGGTCTTTTTTAAAGAAAATAATTTGGTCTTAGAAATTAATCTTAAGTGCCTTGACACTAAATCCATCATTTACACCATACTTCAGATCACCCTTTTTCATTTACCGGTACTTTCATTATTTTTTCATGATATTTTTTTTTTCATCAGAAGATGAATATTGTAAATTCCTTCTGAAATTTTCATCCTAGTGAAGATACATGTCTGGGATGACAAAGATAAGCAAAAATTTTCATGCTTTTAAGGGATGGTGAAAATGATGAATCATTTATGCTGATTTAGGGGCTTGTTGTTCAATATCTAAAAACAAAAGTTTTAAAAGTTGTACAGACTGATTCAAGACATCTATTATCATTCCATCAAGATGTCTTGAGTCAAGTCATATTATGTCATGGATTTGTCTGCAAACCTTTGAATATAACTTAATTTATGTTAACTATTGAAAGAATATGATTCGAAAATTGCCTCTTTGTCACCTTATGACACCCAAAAAAAAGGCCTCTTGCCTCCAGTTGTCTTTGTTGCAACATGTCTAAGGAAATCAACTTCATTTCTTATTGAAAATACTGTGAACTTTGTCTACTAAAATCAGTAATATTTATCTCATATTGTTTAATTTTCTCTTTACAGCAAGGTAATCTGCTTGGATTCCTGTTTGAAAAGCTGATCATTGCCATGGTTCTATACTTTGTTATCTCCATCATTAATTCCCTCGCTCAGCGATACTTGAAACGGGTCCAGGAAAAGAACAGAGAAAAGAGCTCTTGATGATAATGTATCCTCAGCCTAGGTTTCATTGGGATTTTATGCTATATTATGCATAATATTATAATTATAATTTTCTATTCATTTGCCGCTGTGTGGCTGACAGGTGATGAATCAACAAATCTTTGGTATCAACTTGCTATTCATTATTGCTTGCTCAATAATGTTCCACTAATACAATACCTCATAACAACATCTCTAAGCACTTTACAAAATAATCCTGCTCAATTTTCCAAATGATAATTCAAATACAGTGTCATATTCTCCTACTGTATCCAATGCACTCTTTAAAATTAGAAATTTCAAATGCAAATTTTCTTGCATGCATGCTACACATTTTAATATTCTTGACTAAAAAATAAAGATGTTGGTTATCTGTGTAAATTGTAATAGTGCTTGTCACTTTGTAGCATATTCATACAAATTCATTCTGTCAGTCACTCAACAGATAGAAGGGTAGTCAGAAATTTCATATATTTTTTTCATTCCATATGCACTCATCTATATTGGATTGTGCGTAGATTTCAGCTGACTCAGTTTTAAGACCATATCTGTCCATTAGAGATATCGGTGCAGTGTTTCCATTTTTGTTGCAAGTAAATCTCCAAGATGTCTGTGCTACAGAAAATGGTTTTGCTCTTAAAAGGCACAACTTCCAGGAAATTGACTTAAGACTTCTTCAAGTCACTTGTTATCCATTTCTGGGAGGTTACAGAGATGAGAAAGCTCTTGAGGTTGCAGGAACATCTCTATGGCATCATTGAAACAAAATAATCTTTGCAACTGTTAAAGACACCACAGAGACATTTTAGAAAAGAAGCGGTCCCTGTCTAAAATATTAAACATGTTCAGATATATTTCAACTGCTAGGAGACTGTAATTTTCAAGAGACATTGCGTAGAACTCTCTGCAATAAGCAAAATCTGTAGTCCTGAACGAAGCGCCAACTAATACCAAACCCATTGAGATTAACCCGTAGAAAAGGTAAGAATCTTTATAAAGTAATACATGTAATTGTATTTTCATATTCAAAGGTAAGGGCCCCCAGGGTCAAGAGTTTACATGAATCTTTAATCATAAATTTGATACAAATTCTATTGATTAAAGTTATTTTCATTTGTGTTAATGAGACCCATATTTAATTCAAGTTATATAATTTGAGATTTGATAAGGGAGAGCCCAGAATTGACACAATTTTCTAAGATTTTGATGAGATATTATCCAGATTCTCATTTGTTGTACTTTCTTAATTTTTGTAAGGACACATCTTAGATTAGCATGACAATCTATTGAGGTTTGATTTGATTTAATTTGTGATTGCAAGTCTTTATGTTGGAGGGCCAAGAACACATTGGAATATTTCTGTGGTTGTTTTTTTTTTAATAATTTGTGTTTTGATAAAAGTTACTACTGATATTGCATATGCATTTAAATGTTTGTTGAGACCTTCTTTAGTTAATAGTTTTGAATAAGTGGGTACTAGTGTAATCTTGGTATAGCCAAGCTGATATTTCACTTTGTGAGGAATGTAGATCAGGCATTAAAAAAGAAATAGAAAACCCAATATTATCACATGTAATGTGAATACGCACACTTATTCAGAAAGCTCTAAGATGTGAGGGAAAAGATTTAACAAATTTGAAACTCAGTCATGACTCTACTTGGAGTTTTCCTTATCACTATTTATTCAGAATACAGTGCATGATATTGCATTCATTTTAAGACTTATAGGGCCAAATTGACATAGGTGGTTTTGAAAATATGTGGTTAGAAATTGGTGCTTATTCAGATTTGATTCACTTATTATTCTTTATTCAGTGCATATATTGTGAAAGCATCCAGTAATGGATGCACATCATTATCATAGCCCTTTTAAAGTTGATGCTTGTTACTACTTTTAATAGGTTCACTGTTTTGTAGATAAATTAACATAAACAGTGGACTGATTACTGTTGTAACCTTATGATGTGTTCAGTGTCAGTTTCCAAATTTAAACGGAAACGTCGATCATGATTGAAAACTCAAATTATGACACATCAAACACAAACACGATCAGCGGTGCACTGTTCAATGTCGAAAATATAAAGCCGTTTATATGCTGATTGTCTTTAAATTTCCCACTTTCTTTAGTGCAGCTTTAGTGCGCAGTTTGACCTATCACAAGAAAGATCAGTTCTTGCACTTGTTTGTGTTCAATGTCGCATTTGTGATGCTCATGGTCATAAAATATTGCCAGTATTGGACACCTTCTGAATATACATGCTGAATTAAGCATAATCAATGAATGAAATCTGTATTAACCATGGTTTCAAACCACACATGCAAAACATTTGTGAATTCAGGGCATTTCAGGTCAAAGAGTAATGATGCAAACCAACCATATCCCAAACCCTCCTTCTTTTGATTTGAATGACAATACTTTAGGTATTGTAAAATATTTACCTTGTTCTTATTGATTAAAAATAATATGTATGAATGAAAGCAGGTTGAATAAAAATGACAAAGAATATTGTGACATATTACTTAATGTACATGTGGTATATTAATGCACTGTCATCGAATGTATGATCCATATAGAATAATACAGGTAATTTTTAAGTTGCAGAGGGCTGTTTTTTGATAAGTTGTATGTTTAGCATACTTTTTGCAAATTTATATCCCACCAAGTAGATAGCATCTTTCTCTCTAGTGCTTTCACTTTGGCATTGCCATATTCAGCTTAAATAATTATAATCCCATATGGTAGTGCATAATCATATTTGTAATGAAATGTTGATAAATATAACATTTAAAATCTTGTAGTTGGAAATCAAGTTTTCACAAGAAATATTTAAGTTTTATCCCAAATAGCACAAAATATTGAGAATCCCCATTGACTTTGTACAGGTGGCGCTGCTTCCAGTATTACCCCTGGTGCCCCATCTTTAAAGACGTGTAACTCGAGCTCTGTGTCCTAAAGCAATGAAACTTTCTTGGCAAACCTCTTTTGGTTCTGATTTTTTTTTTAAGAATAACTCTACAAATTAACAAAATATATAACAGCACCACCTTTTTTGGTGGGCAACCTCATGACACATGTATTGACATCACAAAATAGTAACCTTTATAATAATATTTATTACAAGATAAAAGTGTGGTATATTGCATATAATTATAAAAGAACAAGTCAGAAAAAAAACTAAGATATATAATACATGAGGTAAATAAAAGGTATGCTGTAATGAAAATACTCAAGGAGACTTCTCTATCTACCCAGGTTTTTTTACAATCTAGAACAAGAGCAATACACCCAAGCTTAGAAATCTACTATGATAGTGAGCTTTATAAGAACATTATGTGAACATTATCATTGATCAAGATATTAATGTAATCATGAATTGCTAGTTTCAGTTGTAATAATCACCAGAATTTACAAATTTTTGTTTGTGATACATGTAATACATTTGACTAGATTTGAAGTAATCTCTTAAAAACTTGCAATCCTTGTATTATTCTGTGGTCAGTGTCGAGTTATTCAGTGTGTGATATTACCAAATACTATATGTTATAAGCAGGTTCTTAATTCTAATTCTCATAATTCTAAAACACAAATCTAACATATATATTATTCTTTTTTTGGTTTTACTGATTTTATTTAAATCGGATTCATTGTGAAAGCTAGTTTGATGCAAGCATTCAATAACATTTGTGTACAATTTTATGAAGGATATGTGATTTTTGTGTAATAAGAAGGTCCCCCCATCCCATCATATATGTTTGCCCATTGAAGATGATACTTGTTTAAAATACAATATCAAGCATTTACCCTGATGATCCACGTTAATTAAGATACCGGTACTAGAATAAAGTTAAACTTCATATTTGCTTTGGGAAAGATTTGCCTCTTCCATTTCAGTCCATTGAATTTTCTTGATGAGACTTCTGAGTTGCAAACTTATTATTTGAATTTATTGGGTAAGTGTATTTATGTGATACTGTACAGCTTTGGATAGCTGTACTGAAAACCTAGAACTGTCACTGAAGGCCTCCAAAATAATTGAATATTTGAAGGGAAATAAAAAAACAGCAATGGTTTTCAAATTCTACAGTGTAACCTTGTTTATTCTGGCCACCTCCAGACCATTGCCCACCACTGTAAAGCGCAGACTTGATTAAGACACCATTCAAATAGAAATTAATAGTGCAGAGGGGTTTCTTATTTATGAAAGTCTATTTCTTTGGGATTATTTGTACAAGATGAAAATAAAATGAAATAAAACTTAAAAATTACTGATGTGTTTATTTTTGTTACTGGTATAGAGGGATATTTGCTGGGAGACGAACAATATTGAGTCCAAATTCGACTAACTTCTATCATTATGAAATAAAACAGTTATAAAGTCTGAGGCACAAACCACCTTGGCGTCTTCTACTTTCCTCATGACACCATAGCCAATCAATGGAGATGCTAATCTCCTGATTGCACCAAACCTGTTGTGACTTATATTTATGTGAGTGCAAAGAAAGTTTTCATTTGAATACTGCATTGATTGTTTTTATTTCTATAAATCCCTTTCTAGTCAAATGTAGTCATTAATTTATTTAATTCTCATTTTTTGAAGTAAATGATAACAATCTGAATGTATCTTCTGAATCATCAATGGATTCCTTCTAATGAAATTAATGATATGTATTTCCCGTTTCAAGTGACTCATCAACCTTCATATGGTACTGATGTTATGTAACAGCTTGAAACAGCAATGCTCTACACTTCTTACACTTTGCTGGTTTTGCAAGAAGGGGAATATGTAGTGGAAAATTGTTTGATTACGCACAAATTATATGCCAGAAACATATATCACAATTGATTTTACAGAGATATATTTCCCCTTTCCAACAAAGTGTAAAACTTGTTTCTTTTCTAGTTGGACACAATGCCGTTATGTTTGGATGTATTGTTATGTACATTGTGATTTGTTAAGAAGTGTTAAATGTGTTATTCAGAATCTTCCAACATGGATATGCAGTATGAAATGTTTAAAAAGGCATATATCTTTTTTTTTCTTTAATTCATGTACCAAATCTGAAGTAGGGTACATATTTTTTTAATGATGTTTATTTGCTTTGTATGTTTTTGTTTGTATATTTTGGAATGAAATCACTGGATGTTTTTAAGAAATGCCTCTAGGTAGGATGAAGAAAAACAGAAGTCTATTAACCATACCTCATAGAGGCGTATTTGTGAAACAATTGAAAATTGTTTGGGTTTTGCACTCAATGTTGCCCTGTCAAAAATACAGTTATCACTTTTTCATAGTGCAGGTACCCAGTTGCATAAATGATACTATATTGGTAATTTTACCATCCAGTGATAATTACCATGTCAATAATGTCCAACAACCAATCAAAATTAATGATGCCTTGGGCGATACCATTAGATGGCAAAGTTACCTTCATAGTTACTTTAAAGCGACAAGGCCTTGGATCAATTAAATATTGCTAAAACTGAGGAGTGTTCCACAAAGCAGTTTGTCAGTGATTTTCATTGACATATACCCCTTTCATAAACCCAGTTATGCGGATAATTTCCTCATAATTTGGTCGTAAAATTAGAGCGGGACCAGAGTTATCCGCATTATTTTGATGCTGCAATTTTACGCATAATAGCGGCATCGGGACCAGATTTTGACTTTATGAACAAATTTCGAAAGTAATGCGGATAATTTCCATGGTGCGGTCACAAGGTCACCCTTTTCCAACACAACCGCATGGGAGGGGATGTGTGCAGTTGCCATGGAAATTATCCGCCTTTTTCAGGTCGGGCGCTCCTAAAAAAATAGTGCAGATTATTTTCAGAGTTTGTGAATGCAATTTTTATTGAATTATCCGCATTACTCTTAGGCGGATAATTGGAGGATGGGTTTGTGAAAGGGGTATAATTTGTTCTTAGCCAATCGGATGCAAAGATTTCAGTAGCTGATAACAATAGTCAGTGAAAATCACTATTTGTTTTATGAAATGCTTCTGATTTGTTTTTGACAGCTGTCTTAGTGAAAAGCTGCAGATAACCTTGATAATTCATTCAATGTGGTGAAAGATGGTGTTTAATGTTGTTAAATTGTAGTCGTGGTATTAACATTTCTTTAAAATGGCCAAATATTTCTATGTTCAATAAATATTGTTATATCATAATAAATTCTTATTTTCTTTCATTGGATGTCTAAAAGAATTGTTTGGTTTTCAAAATGCTTAATGAATTCAAATGAAATAATGCTTCAGTGAGGTTGCCATAATGACAACCTGTATTTGAAAGTATATAAGAGAGCATGAGTTGAATTGTATGGGTTTAAGGATAAAAAGATCTGTCCATCCTTAGCCCCAGACTATTAAGTTTTCATCACACAATTCACATTTTTCCTCAAGTGCTGTCTACTAAGACAGGCGTGCTTCTATTGCTAAGCATCACAATTATTCCCTCATTTCAAAAACTGGCAGATAAGCATCCTGCTTGAAAAAGTTAAATTCTGAGACAAATCGCTTTTGAATGTTTTCACAAATTGTAGGGCTATTTTTAGCCTTTTTTAGCCAGTTTACACTGAAGAAGTTTGCAAAGGCTAGTTAGGTAACAAGGATACTCCAGTATTATTAGTGGAGCCAAGGCACCCCCCCCCCTCTTTGCTGATATTTCTTTACTCCTCAAAACCTTCCCAGTGTAAGAATACATTTATGTATCTCCAAGAAGTGAAAAGGCCAAAAACTAAAATTAATGATATCAGCAAAGTGCCAAGTTGATATGCATTATTTTATGAAGAGGTTATAATATTGTAGCTTGAACTAGGAAGTTACTCAATTCACTTCTCAAATCAAGTGAAAGACAAAAATCAGCGGAGATGGCTGAAAGCTAATTTCTAGGTAACAGCCTTACACCATCTCTGCTAACCTTTACTGTAAAAAAATAAGAACGCAGTAGTTTTTTTCCCAAAGATTTGCATGTCAAGCTTTTAGCATCCTCCTGACAAAACACTGTGATTTGGAGAAGATACAATTCAAAAGATGAAATTGAAACCACACTAAGTCAAATAAATACACCAATCCAAATGCTTCAATCCCTTTGTTTTATACTCATGTTTAATGTTGCATAATTATGTTCATATATATTTTTCAGATATAGATATCTATATGAATATATACAAGATATTAACATACATGTTTCACATTCCTAGTACACTATTATCTATACAAGCACACATGTAGGAAATATGAATTATTTTACAAACCATACCCATTTAAAACGTCCATAGCAACCCAAATGCAAGTTGATCTACAGTGCTGCAAGAATATATATGTCATGCAAACATCTGGAAATCATCCTCAAGATTCGTCATTAAATAACTTATCAGTCATGTAAGAAATGCTTGTCTTATTCATTTAGTGAAATTACATATTAAAAAATTTGTTTTTAAAAAGTAGAGTGGTAGACACCTCACTCAGCATGTACCTAATATAAGAGCATGCCTCCATACAATATATTCTCAAAATTATTCTTTTCTTGTTGTTACTACAAAATATAGTCATGTCTCACATGATAGGCCTACATTCCGTAGTAAGATAGTCTGTATCATTTGATGGGCCCATGGCCTGCTTTGCCAAAACTACACACCACTATCCTGGGGAATGAGCATGTCACATTCTTGAAGGATAGAGCTGTGAGAAAATTATTAAAATATGTATATATATCCATAATTGAACATGAGATTTGAGCTCTATGCAGCTCTGCACTTCAGAAGGAATCAATCTGCATTTGAGTTGCAAGGGTCTTTAATTAGCATTCACATACAGTAGTACTTATTATATAACATATACAAGAACTCGTTAGTTTGGCATCTCTTAATCCAAAACATCTGCTAACACAGTATGTTCACAAAACAAGCTTGACACAAAAGTTGAATTTTCATTATGCATATGAACAAAAAACTTTCCAAAGTTGTGTCATATTATATAAAAAAAGAAGGTATTTTCTTTTCATTTTTCATAGAGGGCATGGGAAGTTCTATTAATTCATGATAAAAAAGGAGAGCATTCTGCGCTTCCTCCACTGATGACCAATATTCTAATGTGTAGCCATTATGTTTGAGTTTGTTTTGTGATGCACTGCACTGATTTCATCTGTTTACCTATGATGGCATCCCTGATCGTAAATAAACTATTTGACAATTTTAGATATGAATACAATTCCATTGAATACTACCGTTTAAAGAAAATACTGTTATTAATATCCATTAATATCTTTCCCCAAATTCACTATGGCACACAGTATTGTATATAGTATCATGAAAAGATAACTTTGTTAAAGTATATATTGAACATCTATTACATATTTATAATCCCATATATTTTCAGTAATAAATATTTTCTATTTCCATTCATTTGAAACCCTTCAATATCTCTGTTAGTTAACCATAGTCTGCTATCTGTTTGATACAGGCAGATTCACATACAATCATCACTTTGTCAGAAGTCAGCCATATTTTAATCTTACACTTTGAAAAGTGTTTCCCTTGCTTTAAAATGCTGTGCGTGTTGTTGAATACCATCAATAAATACATTATCACAAACCACATTAAATTACAATACTATTGAATACAATGACTGCAACACAAACACATACATGTCTTCATATTGGTATGCAGATTATTAAATATATAAATGCATATTTGTGCCATTTTCTGGGATCACTATACCCAATCACCAGTCATTTCATCTTGCATTTGTTTTTACTCTGCCCCCATAAGCAATGATTCATAGGCAAATTTGACAATTGCATTCATGCAATAAAATTAATCATTATATATCATGTCCCCAATATAATAACAAAAAGCACACACCCCCATTCTCTGGAATGTGGTTCATTTTAAGTGGAAAGAATGAAAAAAAGACCAAGTACAAGTGATTATAAACAAAATACCTCCAGTACATTTTAAGTACATCTGGAAAAAATGAGTGTAATTTTGTTTTACTCTTAAAATGGCGATTCTCTCGTCACTAAAATGGTCAAATCATATTTTTTACAATTGTTAGATCTCATGGTATAAAAAAACACATGCAATTCACCATTATATCTCCTATTCTAACACTGTATCATTAAAAAATGTCATATTATTGCTTCCAAAATTGTAATATGTGTTCCATTACTTAACATCTGCATGTACTTTGATTGGTGTTTTCGTTGATACCATTTTTATTTACCTACAATCGATGCCAAATGTTTATTTACTCAATACAATAAATGGAGTGTATGATTGGTCAATTTATGTTTCTATAATTGTGTGTTTATGATAAATTAATTTTCCAATCAAACACTGATTTGATGGTATTTAATATTGATTAAGCTTCTATTCATATAAACCTCAATTTGCTCTTGACTCATTGGTGTAAATTATTTAAATTGGCTGTTTTAGTCCATTGTTGGCAGTAGGATTTAAAAGCCCTTTAACACAAATTTACACTATTCATTGGTGAATATACGCTTTTGACATATTGCGTGTAAGAAGACAGGTTTTGACTAGTTGATATCAAAAGGCTTCATAATGTGGATATAAACTAGTCATGAAATATTAATACACCCTATCATTATCGAGTTGTGATCGAGTTGTTGATATAAAAAGGCTTCATAATGTGGACATAAACTAGTCATGAAATATTAATACACTCTATCATTATCGAGTTGTGATCTATATTTTGTCAGGTTGTGACGAGTCACAGAGGCCGTGACAAGGTATTGTGAATGAAGGGAAGGGGGCATAATTAAATAAAGGTGACTTCGGTTCTTTTTCTCAGTGTTAGAGCTTGACACCTAACATTCACTTGAAAAATCGTGGGGATGGTCACCCCCCCTCCCTTATGGTTCCACTCCTGACTTGTTAAAATAAATTCCTCTTTTTTTAAACCTAAATTAACTATACTCATGAAATGAAAGGTTGTATATTCCTTCCATTTATTTCACCCTTGAGTCACTATGTTTAATTACATACTCTATGACTAATTTATATCATTTATAAAATATTTAAACATAAGCAATCATAATAATAATAATAATAACAAATAAATAATGATGTTCCCCAACCTCTGATCTCTGTTTAAGACAGTAAAGATTTGCTAATCCATTTCCTGTCCAATTTGATTTAATGATGATTAGTGAACCCTAGTTGCCTACAGATCAAAGAAGATCCTGTTCAAAGTCTATTGTAATTGAATAATTAAGTAGTTAACTGGTTAAACTTGAAATATTGGCAGGAGTCACTGTCTCCTGTCTGCTCGAATGTGTTAGTTACCATGGAGATCTTTAATGTTTGTAATGATGGTGATAACATTCAGCAACCCAGAAAGTCTTCATGAAAGTTCTTGGGATATCCAGAGGCCACTCTATTATTAGTATGATCCACTTTCCAGTATTGGTATCCAAGAATGAAGTATGAATCATCTGTATTGAAAAGGGGGATATCAAGAAGTCTATTCATAATAAAACAATGACAATTGATATTCAAGTAACCTTCAGCTATTCTGTGAATAATTTTAAACTGATAAATATCTCTCTCACAATAATTGGAGATCTAATACTTTTAGTTCTTTGAAATTCGAATTGAAATGTATAATTTCTGCTTTTTAACGGATAACCTTATACGTGGGTGGGTTGGGAGGCTCATTGATAGCTAATCAACTTTTGATTAATAAATATAGTTTTATTATTTCTTTCTTCAAAAACTAATCAATTCGCTAATAAAAACATGGCCTTGTTCTACTAAATCAAAATTTGGCCAGGTTATATTTTTGTAATATGTTCATCGGATTTTATATATAATCATAAATCTAGTATTGCAATCAGTGATATGTTTAAAACAGTGAACATAAAAAAAAACATTTTTTTCAGCAAAAGGATATATTTTTTTATGGGCATTAGCATCCCATTCTTATCAATGATCAGATAATCGGCTAACAAAAAATATTTCAAATATCAATTATTCATTAAAATTTTAACCCACCATTGTAAGTGAAAGCAGCATCCATGCGTCTGGTTGGTAGACCATTCCATAAGTCCTTTACCTCTAGTGGACCTTCTAAGATAGTCCTGGTCTGGTCACTGTAGTGCCAAACTTTGCCTTTCTTGAGGAAATATGTCGACTGGGGCCAAGAAGGACAGGATAGGGCAATATCAATAGCTCTTGGTAGACCAATATCTCGAAGATGAATCTGGGTGTAGGGGGCAGGGGTATTGCTTTCTGTCTTTGGGTGGATGTCATAGATCCACATCCGGCCAGCTGGAAAGGAAATTTAAATGTATGCTAATATGTATTCATTGATAAATTTTGATGATGAAAAGTGAAAAGAAAAAAAAACGACTGACTGCGACCAAAAAAAAGATGTGAAGTCAAGTATTTTGAACAAAGTGAAAATGAATTAATGTGAATCACCATAATAGTGAAAGGATATTTTTGAAAAAAATCAAAGAAGATATTGAGGGATTGAGTTCCAAATGAATAAAGGGCGATTGCAGAAATTATACTTAAACTACACATATTTACTTTTCTCAAAGTTTCCACTTTAATTATGTAATCGATCATGGTTCATCCTTAACTCCTTTAAAGTGCCTTTAAGTTTGGAAGTCGGTCAATTTCTAATTATTTTTAGCATAGTGTATAGTATATCTGTTAAAAATGAAAATATTCATTATGAGAACAGCAATGTTGTAGCTCGACCATTCCAATTTAAATTATAAATAATTACCTCTAATAAAGACGGCTTTATTATCAGTGTTCCTTTGATAAACAGCATCTATACCAGTGGGTAAACCAGGCCAACGTTCTGAGATAAGACTACCACTGATAGGTGATAACAGATGATTAGGAGATGAAAACTGCCAGAATCTATTACCCTAGATTGAAAGGAAATAAATGAAAATATGATTTTTGGTAGAAGTAGATTGATAACATTCTGTTAGATGTTGCATAATAATGGACACCATCGACACTGGAATAATAACGTTTTTGTAATCTATTTCATTGTAAGTTTCGACAAATAAAAATACAATTGTAACTTACATTTAAGTTACTGAAAAGTCTATAATTACTTTTGTAATAATGAATTATTTTTATTATACAATGAATTGCAATAGATATGTTAATAATAATAATAGTAACTTGCTATACCTGTAAGCGCTCATCACTGCCAAATGCGACCAGTACGTTTAAAGAGTGCAAAATTGGGCCCCTGCCCCCTCATAGTACCAAAGACCCTCTTATACCTTTTACTCCTATCATCATCTAGACATCACCCCTACTATCTTGGAGGTCAAGGGGGCGGGGCTCACCTTAAAAACATATATTTCTCCTGCTAAAATGGCGACTGCATCCAAAGGTCTCTCTTGACAGAGATATCTTGGTTCACTATGCTGTATGATGGGACTAGGCAACCTTCCAACAGGAGGAGATATAGGGTCGATAGGAGAGTTGGGTAATCCTGGAAAGAATGAACAAGACCAAAATTAAATGATTACTGAAGTGAAAATTTAAAGATATTAATGAAAAAAATCAAGATAGCTAATTCAATGGGTTTTTTTTTTACATTTCGTTTATTATAATGTAAGATAATGATATTAGTATATGGTCTTTTTAATCATGCTATCCATAGGCACGATAGGTACATCAGATAACAAAGTAAAGATAAAAAATCAGCATAGAAACAAAAACATCTTGTTTTATTTACCATATATTGACTGAATACCAGCGATGTCTGTCTCGGTAAGAGTAAAATTTGGAATATATGGTTTAACGCATGGAGACATGATAGAGTCATGATCCGATGAGTGTCCTAATCCTAAGGCATGACCGATCTGATGAACCATCACTTGAAGAAGATTTATACCTGAGAAACAAAAAGATGAAAGGAGAGTTGATGGGATTGATCTGATGATTCAAGTATAACAAGGAAAATATTCTCATAAAACAATTTGAGAGGGGGCTTTAATAAAAATGTGAAATATAACTGGTGAAATTGAGGAAAGAAACACACGAAATGATTAGCTTACTACATGTACTATATAGGAAGGAAAGGAGAGTGGTATAAATTGCAGTTACAAGAGAAAATAGAGAGGGGCCGCGGAGCAGTTTTGAAAGAGGGAAGGGGGACTGACTGTTTCCCAACTCTCCCCTTCAGACCTTCCCGGTTTAAGGCTGCCCAGATAGAAAAACAACAACACTGAGAAATGGATTGTAAGAAAGGAGAAAGGGAAGGAGGCAAAGAGGGAGAGAAGCCCTGAGATAACAAGCATCCATGTTTTCTTAATACCAAATGAAATAACCACAAATAAAACCAGCATTGCAAGTGATGAGAAAATAATAGCACATGCAATGAACAACGCCTACGCCCTTTGCATATGGATTTGCCTGATAAAATCATCCTATTGTGATAAAAATTACTTAAATTAAAAACTGAATGTCACATTCGGTAAAGATAAGAAAACAAACATAGCATTTTCAAGGTTAGTTTGGTGACATTCATTTGTTAATTCTGAGGATTCAATTAAAAGTTTAACGTCATGAGATATCTTTCTATTTGAGAAAATGATTACAGCGACTTGCCTCATCATTGTTGATTTCTACAGCTAACCTTGGATAGTTGATTACCAATATAGTACGCATCATTGGAGTGAATTAAACTGTGATTAAATTCCACTGAATACCAGATGGGCCTCCGACGTAATTTGTTGGGCATTATATCTCTACTACTGTATAGCTAAACAATAACCCAAGAAGATGATTATGGAAGTTTGATCCCTCCCAGGCAACAATACCATGTTATGACTGTGTAAGGTGTCGGTTTTTTAATACTCGCGCGAAAGTTATAGAAGGATGCCAATAGTATTTAAAAAAAAAACACTTTATATATTATTTTTTATGTTCGTGAATTTATGAACCGACCTATTAAAACACATTTTGCTAACTAAGTCTTGCTGATTTGAAATGAATAAATAAAGTGAAATGAAAAGGTCTCACAGTCGTATATTATGCGGTCAATAATAGCACGGAGGTCAAAAGTTTTGCACATCCCGCCAAAATTACGACTCTTCCAAACCGAGGCGTATACGTCAAAGTTTGGACACATAAAATGGGATTGTTGGGAAATTTGCCATTAGCAACATTGTCATATTCGCAATGACATTCGAGTAAAGGTGGAAATATAGGGCCTATATAATAACGACACTAATCATAAAGACATATTAGCTTGCCGTGTTCATAAACATTGAACAAATAAATATTACCTGGTAGGAATAATTCATTCAATCATCATTTCAATTATTATTATCATTATTATTGTTATTTTACATTAATTGGTAACTCTACTGTTACTGTTAATAATGTTGACATACATCAGAACAAGTATAAATAGATACAAATAACTGATAATGCAAAACTAAATAGTTTATTGCTATCCGGGTTGCTATCTCATTATCTGTAATTTTTTCAAAGATGAATGAAGGTGTTTGTAATGCATTTTTGCGATTGAACGGACTTCTTCACACCCCAATCTACGACTTTCCTTACCGTCTGCGCTGTCAAAACTGAATAGTTCATCTGAATCGACGTCGATCCTGACAACGCGAGATTCATACATCTCCTCAATCACCGGATGGCCAACAACACCCATTGGTCCATCGAATGGATGTTCATCTTGATGAAAACCCGAAACAAACCGAATGTCGATGTCTGCCGAATCTCTCCGATTCACTTCCCGAAATGTGAGCGGTGAAACGTTACTCCAAAGCCGGAAAGCCTCCTCGATCGCGTTACGGTACTGCGATTTCTTGACCTTACGTGGAAACTTGAATATCCTGCATGAAGTATAATAAATAACATTGATTTAGGAACGATGGAAATGATGATGAAAAATATCAAATGAATAGAACTGAAATGAAGTACTGAAAATACCAAAGCAAACCGCTTATATCACATATTTTGTAATTTGAGCTAATATAATACTAAAATGCTATAGTTGACGTTAGTGGAAAAGTGGTGATGACGATGATAATGATAATCTAGATATAGTGGTGATGATGATGGTGATGATCACAATGTTGGTGGTGGTAGGTAGGCCTACTGATTACGAAGGTAGTGATGACAATGGGTGACCATTATGAAAAAAATGATGATGATGATGACGATGATGGTGGTGGTGACGATAAGTGGAAATGACACAGGTGATTGTGATGATGATGATGAAGATGATGATGATGATGATGATGATGATGATGATGATGAAGATGATGATGATGATGATGATGATGTTGATGTTAATGAAGATGATGAAGATGATAATGATGATGATGATGATGATGATGATGATGATGATAATGATGATGATGATGATGATGATGATGATGATGGTGATAGTGGTGATGATGGTGGTGGTTGTGGTGGTATAGTGGTTGTGGTGGTGGTGGTGTTAATGGTGATGCTGATAAACAAAAATACTTAAAGGAGACAAAATAAAGCCTAACGATGCGTAGTTAACAGAATTTGACGCAATAAGAGCAATCTTCAGAAACTACCAATCCTCTATTTTGACGCTTCTCTCGTGTGTTCTTACTTGTAGACTAATGCAGTCTTGTTCCACCTCGGTCCGAACAATGTATGACGAACTACATCAGGGTCTCCCTCAGTCATGTGTCTGATAGGATCCTTGAGACCACACCTAGGTGTCCTGACAGTATCAAGAGTCTTCTTATCTACCTGTCCCTTGCTACCAGATGGAGTAATGTCCATGAAAGACTGAAGATTAGATACAGCATTCGAGATGACCGTAGGGCCAGGAGATTTCCCGACAGGCATGGTTAGGTAACCGAATTCAAACAGGTAATTCTGTGGAGGATTCGATAAAAAAAACAATATTATAGTATAAAGAATTATTTTGTTACGTTTAATTTTTTTAATAAAGACTTTTGATAAAATGTTTTGGTTGTTTTCACCAATTGTTTTGATACTTTTGACTGTATCACAATTACGACATAGAGATAATGAGCTAGGCCTATATACCGATGGCATTGATCAATCATTTTGTCGATTTCATCATAATGTAAGGAGTAGCAATAAAATCGAAGAGGGGACCAACTACTGGGGAGGACAGTGAGTGAGCTAGAAGGGAAAGTTATATCAAAGACAACGCAAACAGATTAAAAACTTGTGCCACTGATCATTTTAAACGGGTTAAGAACTGATGAAATAACGAAGAAGAAATGAATATGATGTATGTTTATTTATTCATTCATTCATTTTTTCAACTTTTGTCAGGGTATCCCATTTACCAAAAGGTAGTGATATTCAATGGGACCCTGTATATAGTGTCTTTTTTTTTGGGGGGGGGTATTTCACTACATAGCAAATCATAGGGCGGTTGCCCCTTTTCTCCTGTAGCACCGCTCCAGTACAGGAAGAAATGTGAAGGTTAAAACTATTATTGGAGAACGTGGACTTGGGGACAGTATTTTGCAGTAGATTCCAGAATGAGGGAGAAAGTACAGCGAACCTCAAAATCATATCCACCGTTCATCGGCGCGCCGGAGGCTCTGTCAGTCAGAGTGCTTGTTGCGTGATTACAACCGACCTCGGTAAAAATTAGTCGTGATGATGAGTAAGAGAATGATCACGATTGTGAAATGATGGCTTCAAATATTACTCTATACTATAAGCCAATTAGTCTTTATCTATCTACTGTCGAGTTGTATAGGATGACATATAGCAAGATACATGCCGGAATACGCTTACCATACCTATATATTATATGCTATTGATATTGCAATTAATTGTAATTAATTAACAATTAGTAATGATAATACACGATGCCACCGTCATAGGTCCACGTAACGGTGATCATAGTGGATTCAGTCTATATTGGGTGGTGGATATTTTGGCTATTATTCAACAAGCTTTCACCCTCAGTGATTCAGGATTCCGGTATAGAGTACAGTCATGCGGGATTTCTAAAGATGTATCTTTTCCGGATGAGCTGGATCATTTTGGCTGGAGCCACTGGAAAAAAATTATTTGACTTCTTACAATTCCTGCATCATCCATTTACGAATAGAGTAAATAAAAAATATGAAGTTCAAAAACTTCCAGCAAAGACTAAGTTTACCCGATGACGTATTCTAAATCGGTAAAATAAAGTAGCAGAACTTTTCGGTGTTAAAACTTAGGAAAAAACCGAAAACTGTAAATAAGTGAGAGTTTTCTCCATTGAAATAAGTAGCATATATTTACAGCATTTATTAAATTCAAATATGTTCTCCTTTATTGATAAAACTATTATAAGAACGAGCTGGTCGGGCAAAGCTTTGTTACGTGGACATCATCATCCCCAGTTTGAATTAAAGAAGAATTTCCCTCTGATGAGATGTGATATAATAATTCGTTTAAAAAAGGCTGAATTGTGGTAAAGTATCAGGACTGCTGAAAAGTATTATATGGACATTCACTTGTTGAAAGTACAAGGCACATAGCATTCCAAGAAAGCGCGACAATATCAGCTGTTCTAAGGTGGTTGCCAATTGCAACCGGTTGACAATAGACGTGACACGTCTTTAGAAAACAATTGGGGGTGGCTGGAAGGGGGGAGGGGCTCACAAGACTAAAGACTGACAAGAGGTTAACAATTATAAAGTCTTTCTAGTAGTAGTAGTATAGTAGTAGTAGTAGTAGTAGTAGTAGTAGTAGTAGTAGTAGTAGTAGTAGTAGTAGTAGTAGTAGTAGTAGTAGTAGTAGTAGTAGTAGTAGTAGTAGTAGTAGTAGTAGTAGTAGTATAGAAGAAGAAGAAGTAGTAGTAGTAGTAGTAGTAGTAGTAGTAGTAGTAGTAGTAGTAGTAGTAGTAGTAGTAGTAGTAGTAGTAGTAGTAGTAGTAGTAGTAGTAGTAGTAGTAGTAGTAGTAGTAGTAGTAGTAGTAGTAGTAGTAGTAGTAGTAGTAGGAGTAATAGAAGTAGTGGTGTTGGTGTATATGGATTGGTGGTGGAGGTTATGGTGATGCTGACAAGTCCCAAACCTCTACAAAACTACATCATCTTCCCTTTTGTTTTAAACTTGAATTTGTGTTTGTTCTTGGATGTGCTGACTGCTGTCTTGTTCTAAAAAGGAAAGAAAAGATAATTTTCAATTTAGCCTGGGCCAGTGTGAACACGGTTTAATAACCCTGAATAAATCAGTGTTGGTCAATGATGTGACACAAAAGGTTTAAATTTGACACAAATCTAGAGCCTTTGAAAAATTACCCTCTTTTTTGCTGCATCGAATATAATTTTTGGCATTCCCATCAGAAAAGTGTATGGGCAATCTAATTCATACAATATGGGCAAGGTTTATTACATTTATTTTGGAATGCAGTGTGAAAATTGATAGATAGGAAAGATGGAGGGAAATATAAATATACTGTATGTGGATTTTGTATAGAAACTAGTCAGATTTGCCAAAGAACTTTGATAAAGTTTCATACTAACTTACAACTAATAATGATATTTGTATAATCTTAAAAGTATAACACAGTAAGGCATTATTCGTGATAAACTGCGGAAAATGGAATGTTAGAAATACAGTTCGAAAGAAAGTATTTCTCTGTTGGCTACCTCGAGTTGGCGCGTATGTAAAAGTGTAATTAAATCCATCAGGCCATTCTTGTACAAGAACCATGATTATTCAAATCTATCGTCCAATCATTTTGCAATATACAGTGAAACCTGTCTATAGTGACCACCCAAGGGAAACACAAAATGTGGCCTTTATAGACAGGTTCTTAAACACATAATCTGCCTCCATGGGAAGCGGTTTTAGTGGTCACTATAGGCAGGTGACCACAATAGACAGGTGCATGGCCAATAACACCGGTTTGACTGTATT
Organism: Lytechinus variegatus; assembly: GCF_018143015.1. NCBI lineage: Eukaryota > Metazoa > Echinodermata > Echinoidea > Temnopleuroida > Toxopneustidae > Lytechinus > Lytechinus variegatus. The sequence continues at coordinate 79,042,352 of NC_054741.1, forward strand.
TATCAGTGGCGTAATGATAACACAAATTTGAGGGGCTAGAATATGGCGCATCGGGTAAAATATATAAAAGTTGGGATCGAGCGAGTAAAATATCAACATTACAAAAATCCAATTCTGTTATAGATTGTAACATAATATTCAGCAGATAATATTACCCTTCTCTCTCTCTTTCTCTCTTTTCTTTCAATTTCTCTTTTTTTTCTTGGTCAAGACCCCTCCCCCCATGTGTACGACAGTGCTATTTATGGATAATAAGGGATTTCACGGAGCTGTTGTATACTGCAATTTTAAAATATTGCGTTTATGAATTGTGTTATATATGTGATTGAGAAGAGAGATATACATATATATAAAATTATGAATATGTTTAAAAGAAAAATAAAAGAATACCTAGTTGAAAATGAATCCTAGAATAAAGTTTTGAAAATGTACCCTTTTTTAGGAGAGGGTGTCTTGGCGTCTTTTTTTATTCTATTTATATTCATATTTCTGAATGCCATGTGTAAATGTGTATTTCTTTTTTGTTTTGTTTTGTATTTTAAACATGTTATCATGTATATATATTTAAGAAACATTTTATGTAAATTTTATTACGCAGGTCATCTTTGCTGATCCAGCGCACTTTATATATTTTATTTGGAGCAGCTACCCATGTTTTTAACATATTTTCAGGGTAAGAAAAGTAGTTTAGAAATGTGACACTGAAGTCATGTGAACAAACTACGCGCGTTACCCTGGATACCTTACACGCTACTTGTGACATTTGGCCTCTGTGTTTGCAATGATACCTTTCATGCCTTTAACCAATCCAAATCTACGAATTCCAATCCATTTGGGGATCATTTCCTCTGAATTCACTCCCCGCCTGATACGTTTATATATAGCCATATTTACTATTTAGCACCATCTCAAAATATAGATAGACAGATAAGTAATTTACGCTCAAAGGTGTTCTTAAACAGAATGGGAATCACAAATCCTTTTTTTTTCATTTCGAGCATGCCAGGGGGCTACCATACCACCCTACTCGTCAATTAAAGAGTCCAGAAGCCGACTTGCTGTGGTTGATCGAGTTGTAATTTCAATTGTTGTTTGTGGCTTCCTCTCAAAGAGCAGGAAGGCTTGCATTTTCTCCAACGAACCAACATTGAAGGAATTAGAAAGTAAAAGTATTTCAAGAAGCCTGCGTTCAAAAGATTTCATATCATCACCAGTGATCACGCCAACCTTGTGAATGTAAACTAATATGCACATACTGTTTCTAAATATTTTGCATGTAAGTGCGATAGGAACTCTTAAACATATAGAAAAATAGAATTTCCCCCACATGCCTATATACTTTGTAAACAAGGCATTGTAGTTTTAGAATGCGACAAGTTCTTATCATAAAGTGTGAGTACGGGGATATTATGTAAACGCCCCCCCCCCCATGGACTTGTGCCATTTGAGATCAGTTACAGTCATCACTGATATGTACCCATTCACACAAAAATCATTTGCTGATTACATTCAGCATTACTTAGAAACAATCAAGACAGTACAAAGAATTGATCTACAACCTAACAACAACAAAGTAGCATGACCGTAGAGGATGGCAGCACTATCAGGTCTATTTCTAAACTAGTCATTTTACATTATCCTGCCTCTAATTCTCAATATTCTCTCTTTTATCATACTTCTGACAAGTGGCCAGCAACTGGTGGCCAGCCTTTCAAAGGATCATCCTTTTGAAATTCGTTCAGTTTTATAAATACCCCTATTATAGAAACCGGGAATGATTATTGTTCTTTCTATATATTTAGTAACAATAAAAATTACATGTTGTAGGACGGATATCCCTCCCCTCAAGATTTGACATACAATTTTCTATGACGGTCTGTCTATGATTTATGTCCTTGTGACAGGGACCCATTTTCAGTAGCATAATTAATTGTCATCTCTTTCGTCCACCCGTTTTCACCTCCGTACCCAATTTATGTTCACATTTACCAGATAGAACGTGTTCTTTAAGCATGTTTAGGACGTGAGAAGTCAGTGCACGCCCAGTCAGTGCACCTATTATACAAGATAGATCTACCCCAAGAGGACTGATCTGCTGATGTCATCAGTGAATTTCTGACAGAATCTTCAAAACCTTCAAAAGTCCCTTTCATCATATTCATGGTACGTTCCAAGAAAATTTGTAAAGAAGTAGCGTGAAAGCAAACAAACTTGCATGGCACGCCCGAAGCCCAAACCAATATAGTTCCGGTAGATTCCTTGGAAAAATAAAGGCTCATATAAATCACTTTTTATTCTATACTTACTATGGCTCAAAAAAGTCAATTTGTGCTGATTATAAACATATATGTAAAAAGGATCAAATTTACGATGGAAGCTGCTTAATATAGACATGTCACCATGATCAGGAGGCCAAATGGTTATCTTCAACCGCCTAGATTGGAAGGGATAACTTTTTAAAGACCAATATCTGAAATATGCCCTTGAAAATGTTCTGAAAATCCTATTTATCGGTGTACTTACTGCTGTAAAAACACTTCAATTATGTATCAATCACTTCGTTTCTTTTCCAGCAACAAAATAATACAAAAACACTGACTTGAATAATTTTACATGTAAGATAATACATTAAACCAACATTTATAAATAAGAAAGTACAAAATAAATGCATACGAGTGTGCAAATAAAGAGGTAACACTAAAAAGAAAAGCTTGTACAATATGGTCCTCCTATTGTACTTTGACCTATTTTTTGTCAAAAAAATGTATAATAAACATGCAGAGACATGAATGAAGACGATATACCAGGAATAAAACTTGACATGCTTGATTTTTGACATTGTATAACAAATTCATAAAAGCCTAATGCATATAAAAGAAAATAAACATGTTAAAAGAAGCGACCTGCATTCACCTTAAGAAAACGAAATGGAGTGCTTCAATTCGAGTCCATGGCCCCTCCCGACCCACAGATCATAACTCTACATAATCATGCTCTTTTTGTTTATGGATACGGGGTTTGAAATATTTGAAAAAAATGGAGATGCAGCATACAATAATAATTTGGAAACCTGAGAAAAACAAGAGAATATGGGAAATCATCCTCCATCAAATAAAATTGTGACCCTATCATACGACTTGAAGAGAAAGCTGCTTGATCTTGGCTTGTAATCATGATCATGAGGCTAAGAATCACAAATGAACTGTGCTGTGGTTAACTACTAATGAAATTATATACGCGGTCGACCCCCGAGATGAGAGGAGGGTGCCTAGTTAGTTCAAGGGAGGAGGTTTGAAAAACATTCTTCAAAATCTTTTGATTTTGATAGATAAATAATATTCATCAGCCCTGAACTGCCGAATGAAATTCTTTGCTTGGTTCTTCGATTATTCATTAAAAAAGATGTCATGATGGGAGGGGGCAGATTTCTTCAATTTTGTTTAGCCTAAAAATTGTTATCGGGATCCACCATTGGTTTAGAGTTCCACCACTTGAAATTAAGACAGCGTTCAATCCACGCTTTTTAGTCAACTATATAAGCTTTTCGGGGTACTAAAAGAAAAAAAAATGACTCCACAAGTTAGTCTGGCGTTGACTACTGCGTGGTTAAAAATGACTAGGTTCTTTTTTTTTTAGAGTGAAGGAATAGAGTGCATTTCAGAGAAATTACTTGTTCTTTCTTTTTTGTGAATGAACGAATGTTTTATACACCACTAACCTAACCTATATTGTTTGTTTTACCAGGTTCCAGATATTGTTATCATGTCAATGGTTACTCAATGGGACCAGTTGGTGTATGGATTTGTAATATACCCCAATCGAGTATTTATGTTGGCCCGGAAACATATCCCTTTTCATTGTTTTTTGCCCATCTTAAAAGCAAACCCATCACCTCATTTTTTCCTTTTCGACACCGGGCCTATTGCCTAAACAAGTTAGCCTAATTATTGGTTACCCCTTCAACCTTCCAGCACCCGAGATCACGCTCGAACTCAGGTGATCAGTATGTTTTGTAAAAGAAACAAGAGAGAGCAATAAATATTTGGAATAAAAAAGGTGTATTTTTGTTAGCTTTTAGTTTATATTCCAATAGCACATGTTTTTATGCACGTACTTTTGATCTAGATTCTACCATGCACCATGCATGCATGCCAATGTGGTAGACTCCCGGAGTGTTCGTGGTTGCTTGGTCGGTGGTGTCAAGGTAATATAGCACGCATATTCTTGAAGAAATATACTACAACGTGTATCGTGAACATTACTGACAGACACATGATTGAAATAATAATTCATATTTTTGTTCCTTGCATATTGACAGACAACCTGTATACTGATAGTAGTACATACACTGGTGTAGCATATAAAGAAACACCGAGCAATTGATGATCAAGATGAGTACTACGAGCGAGCAAAACAATCGAATCTTGAGAGAATGTGTGTTTTCATGTTTAGCGGCTAAATTCAGATTTCACATTTTACATCAATTTTCGCATTCTCTTCCTCTTGATATTTAAAGTACAAGTCAACCCCAACAAAAACTTGATTTGAATAAAAAGAGAAAAATTCAACAAGCATAACACTGAAAATTTCATCAAAATCGGATGTAAAATAAGAAAGTTATGACAATTCAAAATTTTGCTTCATTTCACAAAAACAGTTATATGAACGAGCCAGCTACATCCAAATGAGAGATTCGATGATGTCATTCACTCACTATTTCTTTTGTTTTTTACTGTTTGAAATATGAAATATTTTGATTTTCTTGTCATTTTCATGAACACGTGGAATTCCATTATTTTAACATTTTGTGCTTCAGGCAAGGAGGTCCTAATCGTCAAATTCGTAAAAAATGAAATATTGTATAATTCAAACAATACAAAAACAAAAAAAGTGAGTGAGTGACATCATCAACTCTCTCATTTGGATGTAACTGGCTCGTTCATTACTATTTTGTTAAAAATAAGCGAAACTTTGAACTTATTTTACATCCGATTTTGATGAAATCTTCAGCATTGTGCTTGTCTAATTTTCTCTATTGGTTCAAATCAATTTTTCTGAGGTGGACTTGACCTTTAATGTGCCGATCTGAATTTGTCTAGATTACCACCGATCACCAATACATCACTCAATCAAAACGGTGTTTACATTATATTATCTGACTGAAAGCCATAGAATATTGACATTCAATGGAGTTAGATCTTCTTACCCCTCAACTCATATTTTTCATTCAAATCCAGTTCATCGTTTTCGCTCAGTGCTCAATTTATGGGAATATACATGCACAGTAAAAAATATCACGTTGTTAAAACCCGTCACCCTAAAAAAGTTGTTTCAACTTTAACCCAATCATTTAAACTTTTTTTAATTCTTTAATTCTTTTAATTCAACATCTTGTTTTTAACTTGTTTCAAACTTTAAATAATTAGTGTTAGTGACGGGCTTAAATAACCTGCTTGAAATTTTAAACATTAAAAACACGGACTTTTAACTTTTAAGTTTCCCTTAACAATAAGTTGGTTAAAAGAAAACATAATATTAGTAAAAGTTGGATGAAAATCCATGAAAAAAAGAGAGTTATGAATTTTTCAAACTTTTTATTAATATATGACGTCATATGCGATTAGCTCCCCCTTTGCCACATATCATGTAATACAAATTCCATTAATTTGATTTCTTTTAATGGAAAATGATGAATGAAAATGTTCTTCTTTTTATTGTCAGATGATATATCAGTCGCATTGATAAAATAACTTGCAAATTTTGGGGATTTTTTTAAAAGTTAATATTAAACGACGTATGTAGGAACTGCTCGTCTGTTTTGCCAAAATAAATATATAAAAATTAATAAATCCATTATTCTTTGACAAAATTTAATCAAACTATCACCAGCATTATTTTGTCTCTGAATTGTTCTTCTTTATTAAATTATTCCCAGGATAAATGAATCCTGAAATGCGAATGCAAATTGTTTGACAAAATCAGAAAGCAAAATGCACCATGTAGTATTCTTTTTTGTCTGTACGCCAGGATGGAGGGGGTGGGAGCCTTTTCAGATATTGTTGATTACTAGAGAAACAAAAAAAACAGAAGGGCGGGGGCGTGGGAGAAATGCAACATCATCCTGTCTATCTACATTTTGAATTTCTTTGGAACACATTGTTCCGTTTTCAACTTATTTTGCCACATGAATTCATTTGTATTTATGTATACTTTCTGTTAATTTCTTTCTAGACCAATTATTGATAGAGACTTATATACGTGAAAATCAAAGCCAACAGTCTCAAGCACACGTAAATCAATTACATTATGCTGTCAGTTGTATTTCGTCAGGATTTATGTTGTGTTATGGAACGCCGCGTGATAGAGTGCCAGCTCGGGATCACTCATCATGGATTATTTCATTAGTGGCACCTGTCGCTTGTCATACACCTGTTTTCAACCTAAGGCCTCGTCATTTCATTTACACCATTATACTTGAACTAGGTTCTCAAATGTGTAGTATTTTGAAGAGAAATCTTAAAACCAGCTGAGTCCATGAGTTGACAGCGCATGTTATTTTTTTATTTAATCATCGTCTCTCTCTCTCTACCTCGTTCATGTCCACAACATCTTATGCCAAAATGTACTTGCAGTTGTAAATTGCGGCTGATAATTATTGCCTTTATAAACCTTTTCTAAGTATTATACCAGGGGAGTTTTTATGAAGAACGAGAATAACTTAAGTGCTCTTGGCGATGGCAGTGCCACATGTTACCCAGCATACCGGCAATGGTCTCTTGCATATCATGTCATACAAAGTTCATTTTATGAGATGAAAATATCAATCGAAAGTACGGATTAATAAAACACACGACTGAGAATTATAACAAGTTTCACGAACAACGGAATACTAGATAATAGATCTAAAATAAAATGAATGATGGATACCACAAACTCTGGGCTCGGATAATTTCGGATACAGCAATCCGCGATTTGACGTATCAACGTTTCCATGGAGATTCATTCTACTGAATGTGCACTTTCAAGGTTATCTGTTTACTATAACAATAGATCGAATTATGCAAGATATGCCATTTTGTGATCTGTCGATTAATCGCGATCCACATTACAAAGATCAACCAACTGATAGATATGATATAATTTCTTTCATTGAAGCAGACTGCAATCAGGATAATATATTGATCTAGTTCTGATAATGAACGTAGTGTAGGATGTACATAAATCAATTTACGATAGCCATGAAAGCAGGCGTATGATATTCTATGAGCTCGAACGATAGATATTATACCGGTAATGGTATAATGATAATACTTTTGACAATGATAGCAATTATTATTATCATTATCGTTATTATCATTATTATTATTATCATTATTATTATTATCATTATCATTATTATCATTATTATCATCATCATTATTATATCATTATTATTATTATTATCATCATCATCATCATTATTATTCTTATCTTCATCATCATCATTATTATTATTATCATCATCATCATCATCATTTTTGTTGTTGTTATTATTATAAGGCCCTATTGTTAATACTATTAGTTCATCCCCCCCCCCCCCGAGTTGAATCTGAAATGAATTTCAAAATGAGTGTTTCAAATGAAATACGATACCGGAAGTTGGGGAGGGGCTGTTCAGTGCTTGATCACACTCAAGTCAGTTGCATGGTGCCTCTGTTTCCAAATCTGTTATAGGTCTTCGCGCGCTAATGATTTCCAATTATTGTAAAGGACACCTTACAATCAAAGCTGTAATTGCTGACACTTTCCCTTCATTAAAGGGGACACATTCATAGGCTTCTTGTCCCTTGTAGCATTGTATTTAACTCTCGAAGGGTGAGATTTAAAGCATTATACTGCTTCATATGGGGAGTATGTTCTGACAAAATGTAGAAAAATAAATTTCTGACCTCCCTGATTTGATGTGGGTGGGTAGTGAAAAAAAATACACAAAATAAGACAAACCTTGTCGGTTATTTTGTGAAATTACTACAAGGCATTTTACATGATATTACGTAAACTCAATACGAGTAATAATGGATGTCCATTTAAATTTGTTTCTCAGGAATTTGATCGTATGACGTATGTACGTTTGTTTAGATTTTTTTTCAGAGTTGACATTCCTCTTCATACACGAAGACAAATCATTAGACACATAATCTATAATTTTTGGAAACATCAGATGTGTTTCTATGGTTACAGTTTATATTTAATTAACGTTACTTAGACCTGCATACGATAAAAAAAACACTGAAAATTTAATGGAATTAGTTGCAGAACTAGTTGTGGTTGGTGCATTGTTAAGACTTTTTTTTTGGGGGGGGGTCTTTTTGTAGGAAAATTATGACTGACAATAACTTCTGTTTCTTTGTTGTTGTCTTTTAACAAAATAGGCCCGTTTCCAACCCCCTCCCAAATTATGGAATCCTGGATCTGCTCGTGAATAAAGATGATGACATTTCTGTTTATCATACATATTGAGATTTCTCCGATGACTTTATGTTTATGGTTTAGGTGACTTGAAAATCGGAGTCTGATACACATGGTCGTAATTGTGCAGTGCATAAATTCACAAGCTGAATCCTGTCAAAAATCACTTTCAAGAAAAGATCCAGTCTTGTCGATATCAATAAGAAAACCACAAGATGAGTAAGATGACAAGACGCAGTAGTGTGTATCTGACCACACACACCATCAACCATGCATTCACAGACCCTACAAAGTACTCTCTCATCACATGCTAACACTGAGATCTAAATTGTTAGAGCTGGTGAAATTATCATTTCAATAAACTGAAACAGGTTCATTTGCCGTCACCGGTCATTGAATAATATCTAAATTTAGATGTATTGCTGGACATATAAACAAACATGTTGACCTTTAGTAAAGGAAAGCGATGTGACATCTCCCCCCCCCAAAAAAAAGGAAAAAAGAGATCGATAGGGGAGTGCACATAAAGCTTGAGACTCAGCAGTAAGGAAGAATTAACGCTTATCCCCAAACTAGAGCAGCGGACACAGGTGACTATTATCAGTTCCGTGTACATTTGAATTGAATAATTAATAAAAATGGGACCATTTTTGCTAGTTACCAAAATTGATGGTTTCTTTAATCTTTATGAATCCTTTTTATGATGAATTTCATAAAGATCTTTGGCTTTGATATGTCAAGCAGTGTTAACGGGGTGCCGCGGTACTGGGGTGGGGGAGGGGGTCAGGGAGGCTCCAGCCCATATTATTTCAATAAACGTCTACACAAAGACGTACAAATTTATTTGATTGGTGTGTTATTATGCATGGTCAGCCCCTCCCATTTTAAAAGCCTTTCCACAGCCACTGTTACCATGGTAACTGTTAACGAACGACCACCTTCTTAAACCATGCCCAGATGTCAATTTTCCTTATAACCTGTACACCCCCCCCCAACGATGTTAAACAGCATTTCGTTCACAGTCTATATATGCAAATAATAAGATGACCCCTGAGGAGTATATTTGATATTATTTTAAGAAAATACAATTCTTCGAAAAAAAATAAGTACATGCACGTTGTTTTATCCTGTAGTTGACGAAAGGTTTCACTTTCTATTGCTCGTATTGCTATAAACCGAAAATGAAAAATGACGAATTGAAATTAAATAGTGCTACAAGTTTTTTTTTCTATTCTGTCTGAGGAATCATGCCCCAGTCATAATTTTACCACCCCCCCCCAAAAAAAAAAGATCTCCATCATCTTATTCAACATCGCTAGCGTTTATAATCATTATCATCACTTATCATCCTTATTATCATCACCTTCATAACCATCAACATCATCATCGTTATCATCATCATTAAAGTCATCATCATAATCATCATCATCATCTTCTTTTTCTTTAAACTATTATTGTCACCATTATGTGTTATCACGGATCGTTACGTTCTTACCATACTCAGAGGACATAAATAATAACTGTGCATAATGTTCTAGTTCTGTGTATAAATTCCCACCAAAAAAATCACCTTCTCGTGTCATCAAATTTTAGAAATATCATTGACATTATGGTAGAATAATGTCAGATGAAAGAAGTTTCTGATGTTCTTACCATAGTTTCTATGAATGCTCGATCCGGACTCTCCGAGATGGAGGAATCTATCGGGAACATAGACACCGATGTTACACCTGTTGTAAATATGGACACCTTCAAGAAAACCAAGCAGAGTAAAGACCCCACACCGTTCATAACTTCCCATCTCGTGTGATCCAGCTTGCAAACCATGGTTACACACAACACACTCGATAAACTCCGACAAGTTCAAATACCACGACCTCCTATGGCACTGACGATGATACGCTTCCAAAAGTTCTCAACATCAGAACTTTCTCAGAGATGAGGAGCAGATCGTATTATCTGGGCATCCCCTCGGTGTGTTGGTCTACAACTGGAAGAAATGTTCGCAAATGGATTTTATTTATATATCCTGGATCCTTGTGGTATCAATGTTTTTTTTTTAAGCAGAATGGCGAGGAGTATCAGAACGTGTAACGCTTGTCATGAGAGTGCGTTCGTTGATTTGAGCTCTCACTTTTCAATCGAAGTTTTCTCCACACGCTGTTGGTCCATTCGGTGGCGCTCTTGCAAATTGCATTTATGACAACGATTGTTAAATGGGAAGAGATAAAGCATGAACATATAGGTTCTTCAAGTTCATGATATCAACTGATGAAGTCTTCATCTTGGGCAGTGGCGGATCCAGAGGGGGGCGCCCCGGGCGCGCGCCCCCCCCCCCCCCTATTTTCGCCGGATTTTTTTTTTTTTTTTGATGGTTATATTTACTGGATTGGTACAATGTAGTCAATTTCAAGGGCTAGATCTAGTCAAAACTATATTTTAACTTACGCTCATGGCCTTTGTGTTCGCACAAATGCACCTCTGTCATACTGTATTGCAATATGTAAATTCCGGAATTCCAGGGCGCGCAAGTCGATTGGTTGGAAAGTTGCACCCATCGGCGGATCCAGGGGGGTGCGCAGGGTGCGCGCGCCCCTCCTAATATTTGAGCGGCTCAAAATAAAAAAATAAAAAAAAGTAAAAGAAAGAAAAGGCGCCGCTTGAAAAATTAAAAATAAAGGAAAGAAAGGGAAAAGGCGCTGCTTAAAAAAAATATACACTGATATAACATTAGCAACAGTAAAGGAAAGACTATCCCCAGCAAGGCGTAATCATATCATCTTCCTTATTTTTTCTTTTAACTACCCTTTACCCAACAACTTCGCCGGTAGCAGTGCGCTGCCTGCATATAACTGGCGCCAGTCAAGAATAACAGCGCCACCTTAATCTAAATCGGCGCCGGACAAGACTAATCAGCGCTATTTAGTTATAAATCGGCGCTAGTCAAGAAAAATCGGCACTGCCACAGTCTTAACCGGCGCCGATCAAGGATAATTAGCGCCACCTAAATCTAAATCGACGCTGGACAAGAACAATCGGCGTCATCTGGTTATAAATCGGCGCCGGTAAAGAAAACTCGGCGCTGCCTGAGTTCTTAACCGGCGCCGATCAAGGATAACCAGCGCCACCTATATCTAAATCGTGGCTGGTCAAGAATAATCAGCACCACCTGGTTAAAAATCGGCGCCAGTCAAGAATAATCGGCGCCTCCTGGTTCTAGATCGGCGCCAGTCGATTATGGATTGCCGCTGCCTGAATCTTACGTAAATATAATCAGTACTACTTGTTTAAATCGGCGCCGGTCAAGACAAATCGGCGCTGCCTTTGTCTTAACCGGCGCCGCCAAAATTTAAATCGGCGCCGGTCAAGAATGATCAGCGTCCCCTGATTTCAATAAATAAGCGCCGGTAGAATAATGAAGAAGGGCCTATTGCTAACCAAATCTAGATCGGCGCCGCAGTCAAGAATGATCGTTTTGCCCTCCCCCAATAATTCCGCATGTGCAAAAACAATAAGATGGTAATGTTACACAGAAATCAGCAAACGAGATTGAGCTGCACAACTCGTTCTTTATTAAAAATTGTGCTCAAATTATCCGCTTTTCAGATTGGAACATAACAATTTACAGCTCGCGCTCGCATCATTTCTACGGTAGCAAAACCCCATACTTTTCATGATTAAATAGGTGAATAGAATGTCCCGTTTTTAGTTCTGAATCTCAAAAGAACTCCCGCTTCGATTTGCAATAATCTTTTGTTGGATATAATCTTGTTCTTTATTAAAACGTACATTAAACTGTAATGTTTTCAGATCGAAAAATCACAATTTTAAGCTCGCGCTTCGCGCTCGCATTTTTTTTAGATACCCATCTTAATCATTGGTACCAAGAATGCTTAGAATATCAAGCTTTCTGGTCACAATATAAGTAAATTTCAGCTCGCCCTCGGCACTCGCATTATCTGTGTAGTGAGATATGTATCCTCCTCATGAGTTACTACAAACAGTCCTAAACAGGCACCTTTTTCCTGTTTTCAGGTCAGTATACTTTAAAAATTTCAGCTCGCGCTTCGCGCTCGCATTAATTTGTCGGTGAAATATGTGTCTCTATCTCATGAGTCATATATATCTATATGATATGAGTCTTATATATATATATATATATACAGTATATATATATATATATATATATATGCATGTGTGTGCGTGTGCGTGTTTTGACACGGTCAGGCATTACCCCTTTTTCTTTTTCAACATTTTCTTTTATGGCGCCGGTGAAGTGCAAAAATATGTGCGCCGCTCGGCAGTGCGCCCCCCCTTTCGCCAAAAGTTGGATCCGCCTATGGCACCACTTGTCATAATCGGGAGTTGCAGTGCAGTGACCAGTGTGAAGATGTTGGATTGGATATCATTTTTTCCCGAAATTTTGTGTTTTTTGTAACATGCGTTTGTCCGTCTTTATGGCAAATACATGTAAATTGCAAGTAACAGATCGCGAGAGAAAGTGTCAACGATCCGAATGATAATGTCTATCCCCGAGATTATTCTTCACTCAAAGATGAAGCCCTATATCGGGCGCCGCGTGCGCAGCATTATCATTCTGCCTTGGTCATGTACGTTTTCACTGAAATGTATAGGTCAGACATATTTGTATTTAATGTAAACTAACTTTTACACTCTTCAGAGGCATATTATCCAGGGCGCCCCAACTAAGTTTCGCCGAAGCAATCATTCCAACGAATTATCAAGGAGCAAAATTGTATATTCTCAATCACCAGTCGACCCCACTCCGCGTTTGCTGTGAATAGGCAGCTATATGTCAGCGTAAGGAGCGAAGATTTTATGTGACGGGGGGGGGAGAATAAAAATACTTTCGTGCTGGGGAAAAACGTCCCGAGGACACATTGTGTATTGTTAAAAAGTAGAAATTGTGACATAACCCCCCCCCCCCTTACCCCATTTTTAATGTTTGATAATCTATAGGTTTGCTGATTACAATATATCTTTATAAAAAAATTGCTAGCAAAATCGAAAAAAAAAATAGTTTTAAAATTCTAGGGGGGACGACCTCCCCCGAAATATTTGAGGGAGAACACGTCCCCCGTCCCCCCCCCCCCCCCGATTGCTGCCGATGATATGCGCGTAAACCCAAATCCATCTGACCAAGGAGGTTGGTGGAAGACAGATTTCCCCCTCCCTGATGTGTTCCTCCGCGCACCCGTCCGATTGACGTGACTTGGCAGTGGCGGATCCAGAGGGGGGCGCTCCTAAATGAGTCAGTATGTGTCTTTTATTCATGAAGTTACAGTGTGCATTTTTCTTCTAAAGGTGCTCTCAAAATACGACTTTTGGACATGATTTTTTGAAAAAGTCCTTGCCGTGGGAGGGGGGTGTCACCCCTCCCACACCCTCCCCCGCTCGGTCGCTTCGCTCCCTCGCCGCTGGCGCCCCCCCCCCTATTTCAAAATCCTGGATCCGCCCCTGTTGGGCTAGGATTTTTTTATACTTTGGAGAAGTGCCAAAAAAAAAAAAAAACATTGAATAAAATATTTTTCTCATTGATCAAAGGTGATATCAGTGTATTTTGATTGAGGGGCAAGGCTCAATCAGTTCGATTAAGTATTGTTAGACTCTAATTATTATTTTAGATGAAAACAATGTTGGTACATTATTATATATGTATTATGTAGACATACATGACATATACATCTGTTTCCATATACGCTTCTATTTTATTTTTATGTTTACTTCTTTCCCCCCTTTCCATTTTTGTCATAAAAAAGATAACAGAGGTGTCGCTCCATGTAAACCTGAAGAGTACCACATTATATCACAATACTTGAAAGCATGTTCTTGTTTAGGAAGGGTGGTGACGACCAAAAAGGAGAAAAACAGAGAGTAAAAAAAAACACAAGAAGAGAGTTAATAGCCAGGGGCGTTATCCGGGATATTTTAGAGAGGGAAGGGCAGGGGGGGCAAAGGAGATTAAGCTGACAATTTTTTTTTTCGCTCCCGCCATGAAAAATAGGGATAGCGCCCAACCTCTTTCCAAAATCTCCTTTCTTGATTTCGTCTGTTTTCATTTCATCATTAATTTTTGAACAGTTTGTGGCTGTCGTCTCGACCTGCTCCCTTGTAACGCCGCCATAGTATTTGCTTACCTTAATCTTTATCCGAAAGGTATGCTTGCTTAATGTATAGGTAAGGATAGATAGGGAATTCATTCTATCTGTTGGATGTGATCCGAAACGGCACCTTACTCCGCTTTTTCGCGAAAAACTGAAAACTTTCGACATACTTTCATTATTTTGTTTAGATTTCGTTAAGTCGTATTCCTCCGAAATGTCAAAGTTTTGACCCTGATAACATACACAACAAAATAAATCACCACCCCGCAAGACAATCTTAAAGGTGCAGTATATGGATTTTACCTGATCTGTAGTATCGTTTGCACATTATACAGGCAAACGAAATTTATATCTTTTGGGTGTAATACTTGAAATCTTATAACAATCATATATGTAATTTTCGTTCATTTACATTACCCGGTCTAATACAATCTCATTTCATTATTTAAATAAGTGGCACGTAAAAACATCGTTGAAGTGTCTTGTATGCAATTGTAGACCATTCCTTTAGATTTCAGTAAAGTGGTTTAGGGTACAAGAAAGATGGGAACTTTAGTGACAAATTAACGAACTATGGATCTCACTGACGAAAATAAAAGATGACATGAGCACAGTGGCTATAGTTTAAACGAAGTTCATGACGTTAATTCAAGAACACCCACTGGTTTATTCTTCCTTGCGTTCAACCATCGGCATAATAATCATTTACTTCGGTGTACTTGAGACGAACTCAACAACAATTACCAGCCATACTTTATTGGATTATAAAATGATATTCGTTGTTTACAGAGGGTTCTTTATATCACATTTGATTTATTCGGTTATCATTTTAATATTTATTTATCGATACGTAATCGCATTACATAACGAAGTTTAAACTGTTAATATCATGTATGTTCAATATTATTGTGTATAGGGGCGGCCAATTTCCTCTGATTTTACAATTCCTGAAAAGGGAAGAAAGAATCAATAAGAGAATGTACAAGCAAGAGAATTAAGGATTTGGGAAATAAAATGATGAATGACGTTGAAACTTCTAATTTTTATTCGAAGTTATCAGTCAAATAAGGGGTTATCTTGTTGCCCTATCAGTATCAGTTGCTATCGCTAGTATAAAAAAAAACAGGAGTGTAAGTGAAATGTCAATATTCTGAACTCAAACTTTATGATAAACACAGTTTAATACCATTAATGTTATTTTTCAATTACATTTTGTTATGGGTATTCTCACGGTACACCTGAATTTTGTTTTTGGAAAGAAACTCTTCAGATGCATGATGTGGATGTATAACTGAATTACGCAGGGACTGCGGAACAAAGGTGGCTTTACCCCCCCCCCCCCCACACACACACATAGGCGGCGGAAGCGGGGGGGACGTGTCCCCCCTAAATTTGAGGAGGGGGGACGGTCCCCCCCTAAATTTGTAGTTGATGACCTTTTTTTTTTTTTTTTTTTTTTTTTTTGCTTGTCAATTTATTTTCCTACGCGTCCTTCCTAAATTTTTTAGGTTGAGAACCTTTTTTTTTTTTTTGCTTGTCAAACTTTTTTCTTGGGTTGTCCCCTCCTTAAATTTTTGGCTTCCGCCGCCAATGCCCCCACACACACTTCTTGTAAACAAAAAAAAAATCAACATCTTATAGTGATTTTTTTTCATGTTTTTATTCATTTATTTCACATCTTTATACAGGGTAACCAATTCAGCTATACACGATAAAAAACATTTAGTCCATATGGCTCAGTTCCCCTTTCAAACATGCATTCTGCGGAGCCAGTATGTCATTCACATGTGAACTCAGCCATTCACATTTTTGCACGGTATTAGTAAAAGACCTTTTCACCTGCAAAGCTCTGAAGTATGTTTGGATTGGCTTTTTGATTTTTTTTCCTCGAAGAAGAAATCCATACTTCAACCATGGATCCATGCCTCAACTATAATTGAAGCTTGGTAGGTGGATGGATGTAGATTAGCAAAGGCGAAAGTAAGAGATCGAGCTGCATCCCTTTTTTTCTTCATGGCAGGGGCGGATGAAGTATTTTATGGGGAATGGAATAAAATAAATTTATGCCAGCTTGGTTGGCATAACGCGTTAGGAAAGTGGGGGGGGGGGGGTTGATGCGCAAGTATATACACATACATATACCCTAATCTGTAATTAACTTGCACAGATTCTTACACTTGTAATTTACTGATTTTTTTTGCCAACGAGCGAAGACAAAGAGCAAACAATATTAGATATAATTTATACGAACGCGAAGCGCGAGATGTATGTTACTGATAATGACCTGAAAAGGGGACTTATCAAGCACCGTTTGAATTCATGAAGAGGATAAGACTTGTATAAGCCTTCCATTAAAAACAAATAATGCGAACGCAACGCACGAACTGGATTAATGTTATATTTATGAGTGAATTTTGACATTTTGAGAACTCCTTTGTAATCAGGAACAGAATACTTATCTTACAAAACGAACAGTGCGAAGAACTTAACTGCTTTTCCTTTAATTTAAAAAGAAAATTTATGTGTCGCCGTAATCTTCTTAAACGGGTAATGCGCTCGCATTACCCCCCCCCCTCCTTTAATTTTTGTCCTATTCCCTTCCACTTCCCTTTCCTTCTCTCTTCCCTTGGTTTTGGTCTGCTCCTTCCGAAGATGTGTCCTTTCACATCCGGACATTTTTTTTAAATTCTTCTTCATTGTATCTTTTGATTATCTGTGTCAAAGTTGAAGATTTTCTTTTAAATTTTAAACCTGTTTTTAAAGAGGACCCCTCCTTTCAGACCTACACTCAAGGACAGAGACTATCATCTTTTTAAAACTTCCCTTTCCCCGGTTTTCTCCCTCCCTCTCCCTCTCACTCTCCCTCTCCCCTTTATCTTTCCTTCATAGATTTTTTAATGGACTCGTAAAAGAGATACTACGTATTTCAGGCGCTATCAATGCTCTTGAAAATGTTTCTCAGATTAAATAGGCAATGCGCGCACATCACAAAGCGCGAGCTGAATTTATCATTTCCATTTAGTGACTTTGTCCTATATACCCATCTGGATCTGTCTTTGTAAATTGACCCTATGAAATTAAATCGATGAGGATGGAGAGGGTGTGATGTTGTGGGGAGTTTCTTTTTTTTCTTTTTTTTAATATTAATGGTTCGCAACTCTTTAAAATAACGGTATTTGGGACGACATCATCATAGTTTCGGTATGTGTAAGAACAGTGGCGGATCCAGGGGGGGGGCACATCCGGCCGGTGCCCCCCCCCTTGAGAGCCATAATCATCATTTATTGTAAATATGCCGTTTTTACACAAGTATGCTCCCTTTTGAAAGTCAATATATTTTTAATGGGAATATGTGGTTCAAACACATATGTGGTTCAAACACATATGTGGTCCAAACACATATGTGGTTCAAACACAACTGATGACCCTTTTTATGCTTTACAAATTGTTATATCAAGTATTAAAACATAAAACACAGTCAGTGGTGTAACTACGGGGGGGTGGGCATGGGGGGCACGTGCCCTTCCAATCGGCTGGCCAAAAAAAAAAACGGGGAAAAGGAGAAAAAGAGGGAGAAAGGAAGAGAAACGTAGTGGGAAAGAATAAATTATTATTCATTATAATGTTATATTATATTACGATTATGTTATGTTCTATTACATAAGAAATATTTTTTTCATAACTTTATGAAAAACAATTTCATCATTTTCTATGTCTTCATTGTTCCTAGTGCTCGCATTGTCTGTTTAAGGAGACATATAATACTGTTGTACTAAAACCTCCCGTTTTCAAGTACACAAAATACCTTTCCTCGCACTTCGAGTTATTATTGTTTAATGTGAAATATGCATATTTTTCATGACTACTTAAAGTGATTGCCCCATGTTAAGGTCTTCATATAAAACATTACCTGTCCTTGCTTTTGTGGATTGGCGAGATATGTCTGCTCTTCAAGAATTCCTAAAATCAGTCCTTAAACATGTTAAATGTCCCTTTTTCGAATTTGAATATAACAAATAATAGTGAAATCCAAGTGAAATACGTTTGGCTTGTGAATTCCTACAAACAAGCCTTAAAATGCCCCTCTTCAGGTCCGAATTTCCTTAATTTTGAGCTGGCGCTTCGCGCTCGCAATATTTGATTAGTGAGATGCGTATGATAATCATGATTATAATGACTACAATTGCATCATTGTGTTTAGATGTAGTTCGAACAAAATCAGCAAGCACTTGGTACTCGCATTCGATGACTATGGTGAGGTATGTATTCTTTTAATGGATTCCTAAAATATAGTCCTTAAAATGTCCCTGTTTGTGGTCAATATATACAAAAATTTCAGCTCGCGCTTTGCGCTCGCATTGTTTGTTTAGCGAGACAGATACATATCATGATTACAAAAACTTGCTTATAATGTTCCTTTTTAGGTCTGAATATCAAAAATTTTCAGCTCGCGCTTCGCACTCACATTATTTGATCAGTGAGATACATATTCATTTAATGACAAGTAATGTCCTTGTTTCTATTAGGTCAGTATACCTGGCAACAGCGCGCTTTGCGTGCTCACTAAGTGACTAAATTTTTTTGCTGGTGCCCCCCCCCCCAAGCCGTGACCCATGGTACGCCACTGAACACAGTCATATTGTGTGAAGAAAACACATAAAAACTTGAACATAAAATCGTGAGAGCATTAGTCTCACTGATCTCTATAGATTTTTTTTATAGAGATCAGTGATTAGTCTAGGGAAAAATAATGATTCACGCAAGCTGCCGAAGGTGGCGTACTCCTACAATGACACGATGAACAGTTTAGTGCCATCAAGACTAATTCAGAATCAGAATTATTCTCCCCACCTCTTCATCATTATCATAATCATCATCGTCAGCATCATCACCATCATTATCATAAGAAGAAGAAGAAGGAAGAGGAGGAGGGGTGAATTACATCTATTATTAATCATAATTGTATCAATCCTATCATATAAATAATATTATTAATCATAACATTATATCAATCATAATTTATCATCAATCATATTAATCATAAAATCAACCATTTCAATCTTATTAATCAAATCAATCATTTCAATCATAACTTCTCAATAATATTTTTTTTTTACTTTTGATTTTTTACGATGTAGGTTTAATGAAAATATGCAAAGGAATATTACACTGAATTTTCAGTTTTTAGTTTGTGATTCCGTAAGACATATATGACCCCTATGCATAAATACTCCCTCGTCATGCAAAAATCGGATCTTTGAAGGCCAGTCACAGTGTAGGGAGAAAAAATTCTGAAAGGGGCGAGTTAGCTAAACAAGCTAGCCTATTGTTTAACATCCTTTTTAATACAAAATCTAATTTTGTGATAGACTAGTAACCCCCCCCCCCCTCCCCCCCCAAAAAAAATAGTTATAATATTTCACCCTTTTAATTCTTCCCTTTTCTAATTTTTTCCTCCGACTGGTCATAGAAGTATTTGGTGGCCATGGCTACAAGGTCCCCGATCGGTTTAAACTGCCCTTTTCTTAGAAAATAGAACTGGCCTAATCAGACACATTGTACGCTTATGATACAATCTATTACATTTAATTTTTCAGGGAGTTGACTCTCTGGATTTGTCCTCATGTTTTTCGTTCGTAAATGTATCGTTTGTTACCTCCATATCGAGGTTATTTCTGTGTTTAAGATCAAATGACGTCATTATTTACAAGGTCATATGGGTACGAGAAAACAAAAACACAAACTTTGGACCCTCGCCCCGCCTGAAATGTTTACGACTAAAACAATATTGTGGGTTGTGTGGGGGTGTGTCCAACACGTATTCCTACGTTTATTTTTTACGAACAAATCGTTGGGATTTTTCCATTTTTTATGACAAGTAAAACATATATTTTTAAATAAAATTGGAAAGAATAATATATGATTCTCGTCTTTATTAAAAAAAAACCCGTAAAAACACACGTATATTTTGAAATTCTTTCAATCTCCTTAAAAAAAATAATGGTACAGTCTTATTGCATATTCATTAAAAAAGTTTTGTTTGCCCAGAAACCCGGAAGTAGGGGAACGCTAAATCGTGCTGCAGCGCAATGAGGAACCGGACTTCCGAAAATACGTTGGAGCAGCTCAGCCGAACCTATACTTGCCCTTCGCGTCAGGCTAGCTTGCGGCGCAGCTAGTTTAGGCGACCATCGATCGACCGTACCAGTGTGCCGAGCTCGAGTTCTCGTCCTCAGTGCCACATCATATGTTAGAAAAGTTACTTGAATTGCATTTGCCGTCTAGAACGATTACAGCAATAATTTTGTTGAATTTGGCCAACTACAAATGGCGCGGAGAGAGGAATGCATACCTAGGTGGTTGTGGCATGCTTTTGACGCTCTTGATAGTGATAAAAATGGATCTGCTCCAAAGACAGAATTAAAGGTACGATGTGCAGTCCGACTTTTTGATGTTTAAATTGAAATTTGAATGCCTTCAGAAGTTCAGTTCTGTATAGCCAGGAGGCTTCTAGAGAGTAACGTAACTAGAGTAACCTTACGTTAGTAAATGATTTTTACTCTCTAGAAGCCTCCTGGCTAGTTCTGTACTGAACGAATGAGTGGGATAAGGTTGAATGGATTTTCAAATCAATATGCCGGGACTTTGTTTGGCCTTTAAAAATGAGCATTGTTTCCTATCTCGTCATGCCAATGTTTGAAATGTGATACTGGTACTATAAGTTCATGAGCAGTACAGTGGCATGGTGAGTGAAACAATTTGAGAGGACCAGATGACAATTGTGAAAAAAATACAAAAATGTACTGTTGTGATTGATTTTAATATAATATTCAGAAAATAGTATCTTATTTCACCTTTTCCCTTTCTTTTCCTTCTCTTTCTCTTTTTGGTCAGGAATATTTTTTTTGGGTACACATGTACATGTACGTGCCCACTTACTGCGGCAGCCCGAACACGTACTGTGTTAAAAACGTGTCGATCCCGAGGCAACGTGCCCACATGCAGTGTGCACACTACCAATTGTATCGTTAGGATCTGCTTGTAGAATAGTTTTATTACATTTTGTTGAGCCTGCATAGTCAGTATGTTTACTTCAGGAACATAGATCTTTCTCAAAGCAATTATTGACTTCTTCTTGATCTGAAGATAAAATACCGGTATTCTTTTTCAACATTTAAAGTCATTTCAGTGACAGATGAAATGGAAAAGGGCCTGTATCGTAAAGCAGATGTCTTATGAAAGAGGAAAGCTAAGTCAAATATTAATTTGTAGAATTTACAATAAATACATACCTGTATGTTAAAATAGAAAAATTTGATGATCAATGTGTACTAACTCCCTTTTGTGTACGTGTGAAACTAGGGTGAAACTAATAACCCAGCCTTTCTCATCAGGCAGGGAATGGGATGAAATTTCAGGATACAAACTTTAACTTCCTGTTAATTACTCTATTTACCTATATGATTGCAAAAAGGTCATCAGATGTGAGTATATTATATAATTGGTAGGTTTTTTATCATCAGTACGGGTACTTGTCTGTTGATTGAAGTTGGTACATATCGCATAAAAGTGAGGTTTTAATTTTGCCTCCATGTCATTAAATGGAAATAGTATTCATAGCTACAATGTAAAGGGAAGTAGTCCTTAAATTATTAACTAAAGTGCTAAACTATTAAATTAATTAGCCATTGACTCACTACCACCCACTTGAGTTTGATTGATATAAATGGGGATTGTGAAAGGGGACATTCTTGCTTTATAACAGTGGAAATAATTGGAAATAATTCATAATTAGAATCGTTACTCAAGCATGAAACCAAATGAACTAAGCTCAATTAATTTACAAAGAATGGTGAATGATGAACGTGTTTATTTGTTCCAATGTACCTACTGCATACTGTACATGTGTATATACATACTGTACATGTACTGTATGTGTCCATTTTCATCATCTCATGGAGTCTACTCTTTTTTTTTTAGATTGAGATTGTACTAGAAAATCCTAATTTTACATCTTTCAGAGTTTTTATATATTTTTTAAAATTTATTTTTGAATGATTGTTTTAATATTAAGATGAATTGGAAGCTCTTGATGACCATCATAAAGAGCTTGATCTTGCAACTAAAGTTATCATTTAGAGAGCGTTGTTGGCTCAGTTGCTAACGCGTCTGCCCGTCGAACCAAAGATCGTGGGTTCAAGTCCTCCCCGGGCAGATGACTGAAGCCAGTGCATTGTGTGTAAACGTCTATCCCATGTTTCATAGATGCATGCTATGTTACAATGGAAAAATCTCTGTCCTTCAGATAGGATGTTAAATGGAGGCCCGTGTAGAGGAGAGTCACCACCTTTGCACATTAAGAACCAGCTGCACTATTTTTATAAGAGTAGGAGGAAACCCCTGTGTAGTGGTCCACCTGCACTCACCTCAATCAATTATATCGGGAGGAGAGACCTGCGGATCAGAGTGATTCAGTTCGCTTTTCGCCTCCCAGGCACAGGTGACGCCAAACAAATAACAATGATAATGATAATCATTGAATTTTTAAAAAAGCTGGGGGTTTTTAAAGATATTTTCTTTGATACTGGCAGTGGATGAGATGATGTATGATCAATATGAATAGATCATCCCCTAAAACTCAATCATTGTGCACATTATATTCATTGTCCATGTGTAGTGAGAGGTTTTTGTAGGCAGCAATGTCTTTTGACACTGCTGGAAAAAAACATGGAAAAAAAACTCTAGCAGTTTCAGAACAAGGTTTATCACACAACTGACACGATGGTCTTTGGGTCACAGTGTATAATAATACTGTACAAGGATCTTTCTTTTGTTTGATATTCTGATCTAAACACAAGCTCTTCTTTGAATTTGGTCAACAATCTGACCTCTATTGTGAGTCATATTTATTTTACAATTGACATGTTTGATGAACTTCTTGTTTTTGTATTGACTGAAAACTGATGATACAGTATTCTACATGCTAAAAGCTCACCTTGAATGGCAATGGAAACTGGCAAGTGAATATCTGTTTACAGAGAGTCTTAATCTGAAGAAATTAGTTTTCCATTGACCGCATATGATTTCTGGCCTTTGATGCACAGTCCCTGTAGATTCCAGCCTGTACTAATGTTGAATGGAATAAAGGTGTTATCTTGAGCAAAAAATAAAGCTTTTCAAAGAGTAAAATTTTGTGCAAGTGTAAGGGGTAGGGCTATACTCTTCAATCATGTGTGGAACCAATTTATGAAATACAATAATCTGTATAGCATGCAATGTGTACCGTCTATGAAATCTGTTACAAATTTAATTTATTTTTGGTGCACATTTATTTATTTTTGTTTACATTGTTTATATGAAATTATTTAACAAGTTTACTCAGTACTCACAATATGCTATCCTAACCTACATGAGCCCAGCAATTAGATTGATGTGTTGCTCAAGTGATTCAAACCTCAAGTGATAAAATGTGAACATTCACAAGAGCTCTTTTTACTATAAATTGCTTTTTGAAAAACCATTGGATGACAGACAGGAAGTCCTTATATCAATACTGATCATATTGGTTAGACCTGCTCAAGTGCAATGATGTAGGTTTGGTCACGGAAACAATTAAATGTTTACTGGCAGGAAAAGAAAAATTATAGTTCTGGACCAAAAATATTTATATATAATCAATAAAGTAAAATTCTCTGAGCAAAATGCTGAAAATTTCATCAAAATCTTATTAAAAAAAAATAACAGAGTTATTGCAGTTTTAGCAATATTTTGTGAAAACGGTTATGTATGTCATCATGAATGTATGTAGGTGGGGTGATGATGTCACACCCCAGTTTCTTTTTCCATATATATTACATGAAATCAGAATTATTTCATTTTTTTCATACAAGTGTGAATGATATGTCTCCCTTATTTCTGAAAAAAAAGTTGCAGCAAAGAATATCTACTGTAATGCATTCAGTTGTCAATCCAACTTTTTTTATTTTGGGGGAAAAAATTGACTAAAATTTTACATATATTTACGATAAAATACTAAAGAACATGTGGGGTTATGACATCATCAGTTTGCTCTTTGAATATTCATGAAGTCATTTACAGAACTGATTGCCCAAAATAATGCACATCTGTATCATAACTTTGTTATTTCTTGTTCGTTTTAATCAAATTTTCAGTGTGTTGTTTGTCTTGTTTTTCTTTATCAGTTCAAATCGTGTTATTTTCCAGCCGGGAGTACCCCTTTAAAGCTTTCTACATATATGTAATTCCGAACATGCCACACAAGTTACAGCCTTGTGTGCAAATTTACAAGTACATGTATGAATGTTTCTGATTTGCCAATTCAGGTTATTTTCAGTAGTAACATAATTTTGTAATGGGGGGGGGGGGGCTCCATCAAGGAGAAGGATAATCCAGTTGATGAACCAAGGTTATATGTACATGTATGTTGCTATTAAAAAAAAGAAAAACAGACAGATTTCCATACCATGTGATCATACTTGAAGCTCTGCTCTGAATGTCTGAAATGGTCATAATCTCTGAAAATGCCAAATAAACAATTGATGACATTTGTCATTATCTAGAAAAATCAACAATCTGCTTTTATATGTTTTCTATTCACCCCCCCCCCCTCCATTCCCCATTTGTAAGTCCACATGACTAAATAGTGTGAAATTAACTTACACTTTTACAGGTCTGTAAAATGCAGTGTTATGATATATATGAAAAATGCTGTTCATTTTTCAAGAATACAAAGGAAAATAAACAATGTTATAGTTTTGTGACTTTTGTCTAATATCAAGGATTGACCCATTGCTTTATGATATTGTTTCTTATAGGTTCTCACTGCTCATATTGGGAACTCATTAGGGGCTGAGAACAGCAATGCCATAGCCAAACGTCTTATGGAGCTGTTTGAGGATCATCAATCCATTGGCTTCAATGACTACCGTGAATTCTTGAGGAAAGAAAAGTTCCTTGTCCTTGAAAACATGGACCTGGTGAAGCTGGAAGAAGTATCTTGGATGATCTGCGGGAGATGTTATGGGCAGAGGGACAAGAATGTCCTGGACAATAGAGATGTGTACAAGTTGTGGAGAATCTTCAATTTCTTTGCTGAGCCAGTATTCCCAGTTGTTCTGGATCCACAGGTAATCTGCCTTGGGTCTGTCGCTGATAAAGACAATACGTTGAATAGTATTTTGAAGAATTCGTTAACATGATTATGATGATGATAATGGTAAAGACCCGGTCTCAGAGAGACAGAGAGTTGTTTCAGAAAACTTTGCAACTCACCACCCAATTTTCTTTTTCAGAAACTACTAATTTTTTAGAAGAAGTATATATTTTACCTAAATATTCTGATCAGGCCTCTGGATTTGTGATGTATTGACATACCAAAGCTGCCAGGAAATCCTTTCACAAAGACAAAAGTTTATCAACATTTTAAGAGCCTCGTGAATAGGGTGCAGTTTTGAATAATAACAATTGAAAGGGTATTCCGGAAAGAAATTACTTGAAAGGAACATATTTAATTCATACTATTTTTGCATCCTAGTTCATACTACAAAATTATTTGTACCAAAGACAGAAGTGATTAGTATATATTTAATATACATATACTAGAATGAGCTTGTAACATTTCCTGTATAAAGACCTTTGGAAATGAATTTCATGTGCGTACATAATTACATTTATCAATATTTGAAACTTCAGCACACTGGCACACTGTCTTTGCAAAATGATTAATTGGTACAGAATATTAGCTACTAGTTGATCTACTACATTCACAGGGAAGTGTTTTTTGCAGTAAATCAATCTCCTGATGTTCTATTTTCCTCATAGGAAGCAGCTATCATGTTTGAGAAACTTGTTGTTGCTATGGGAATGAAGTGGAGTTTAACAGAATTCCACTCTCACATCGCGATGCTTCAAACTCTGACATTCACAAACTGCTTAAAGTTTTTTGAACAGCAATACACGGGTAAAGTCGACAAGATGTGTGTCCAAGTGGGCATCTCAGAGGTCTACAATAATATGATAGAAGAGGTGGAAAAAATGGTGAGTTCAGATGATGGTGAGGTAATGTTTCTATAAGTTTTGGTTACTAAATCCCTGAAAGTGTCTGTTTTATTTTCAAGATTATTACATATGTACATATATGTCAACCTAATGTATTTTGTGGATGATGCGTAATAACAACTTAATTTTTTTGGATGTGTATCATGATTTAAGAACAAGTGTCTGATCATAATGAAAAAATCTGCATTTTTTTTACTTTTCTTATATTGATATAAATCCACTTCTCAATCTCAAGTATGGAATAGGATGAAAATTTAAAGGTCAAGTCCACCCCAGAAAATTGTTGATTTGAATCGATATAGAAAAATCAGACAAACATATAGCTGCAAATTTCATCAAAATCGGATGTAAAATAAGAAAGTTATGACATTTTTAAGTTTCACTTATATTTCACAAAACAATTAAATGCACAACTCAGCGATATGCAAAGTCGATGATGTCCATCACTCACTATTTCTTTTGTTTTCTATTGTTTGAAGAATACAATATTTCAATTTTTACAGATTTGATAATTAGGACCAACTTACACATGTAACTCAACCATAAACTGTTAAAATATGGTATAATTCCACATGTTCATGAAGAAATTCAACTTTGTTTCACTTGACAAGGAGAAAATTAGAATATTTCATATTTCATAAAATAAAATACAAAGGAAATGGTGAGTGGGTAACATCATCAGTCTGCCAATTTGCACACTGACCAGGATGTGCATATAACTGTTTTGTGAAATTAAGCGAAATTTTAAAATGTCATAACTTTCTTATTTTACATCCTATTTGGATGAAATTTTCAGCGTTTTGCTTGATGGATTTTTCTCCTTTTTTTCAAATCAAGTTTTTGTTGGGATGGACTTGTCCTTTAAGGATGTAGTCTTTGTAGCTTACTGATATCTAATCAGTGTTACAAGACAATTATTCAGAGATTCTCTCCTAAAAACAGAGAGTTTAAATACCAAGTGGATTTTGATAGTTGAAAGTTAAAAAGAATAAACGGTTAAAAAACAGCCACTGCACTTTTCTAAGATTGCATTGTTTATGATACTCAAGGTATAATTCACATTATTGACACTTTACCAATTAAAATTTGAGATGGGATTTGATAGAAGTTTTTGCTGCATTTAAATGGTACTCATTGTCTATGCAGCAGCTTTGTCACATGCTGCATCTTTAGGATGAATACTATTTAGTCTCTTTTCACAGCAGCTACGTGTAGGATCCCAGCATGGGCAGGGTTCAATGAGGGGAGCATTTCATCAACTTTAGGACTTCTAAAGTTTTTTATCTTACTGTTATACAGATTATGAGATGGGCATAGTGCTAAATTGGAGAAAATCTTTTGTCCTATTTCTAACTCAAACCATGTATGAGCTTTATAATTCATATTGCAATTTGACCAATGCTTTTTATGTCTTTGAGACTGATACTGGGCTTCTGTGACCTCAGCAGAAAAACCGTATGGTATGCTGCTTTGAAGTTCAAAGCTGAGTGGAATCAGTGTTAGTCAGTTACTGTTACAAATCACAACCCCATAGAACCCATCAATACGTTTTGCATGTACAGTATGTAAACTTTGAAATGGGGGTCTAAGGAACTGACCAAAATGGTAAAGTACAGGGTCTTGGGAAATACTGTGCGGTGTGAAAAACAGGATTTACAGAACGGGATCGTGGCGCTGTAGGTAAGGTGCACCATAGCGCTGTGTATGCTTGCCATGCATGGAGCGGCTACTACATATGTAGGGAGTTGTGAAGCCATAGGTTCATCTCTCGCATGCATTGCTCATATGTCTTGTAATGGGGGTCTTTAGATTGTGGCTTGGCGGCTTCTGAACTGAATTTTTGTCATTCGGAGTATATAGAGAACTGAAAATTAGGTCTGAAAAAGGGGTCACACAAAGCATCACGTTCCCGTACCACCAATATATATGAGTGCCCCCCCCCTCCGGATACAGTTCCTTCCTGACCTGCGGTTACCTGTGAGTAACAGCAATATATACTTCCACTTCACCAGGAAGTTGCCATCAACTCTTTGCTCAGCCTACTACATATACTTTTATTCTTGTTACCTGTATTTAGATTTGTGACTTTGATTTTTAGAACTTTCATATTTGGGCCAAGACTCTGTATTATACGCTTGTAGTCAGTTCCTTAGACCCCATTTCAGAGTTTCTTGAGGCACACTCCCATCAAATAATAATTTGAGTGCCCCCACCCCCGACTGGCGGATCCAAGATTTCATGATTCAGAGGGCACAGTGGGTTCATTTTTTTCCATAATATCCTAGTTCTCACTTCCAAAAAATTATAAATTTGCCTTTTGAAAAAATCCATGCAAGCTAAACAATTTACTTTAGTAAGCGGAAGCACAATGCCAAGTTTGGGTGGTGATGGCTGGGTCACCTCAAAGAACTCTACCTGTGTTACCTTGTTTGGGAATGAATTCATTGGACTTTGAACATTTGAAGATTACATTTCAAATGTAATGAATTACTGCAGGTTTGTACAATGAATACATTGATTGTTGATATGGGTTTTTATGGTTAAAGATTGTTTGCTTTTTTTACATCCATACTGATACTTAGTTTACTACTCTGACAACCATAAACAATTCTTTACATATAAGACTTCAGATCATATCTCCTGATATTTTCTTTTTTATGAAGTATCTTTGTCCTTTAAAGGGATGCTCTGGACTGAAAGCAATATGATTTAAACAGATAAAGAAAAAATAGACAATCAAAACACTGAAAATTTGATCAAAATCGGACAAGGAATAACAAAGTTAAAGCACTTTAAAGATTTGCATTATTCCGACGAAACAGTTTCTAGGCATGTCTTCATGAATATTCAGTGAGCAAATTGACAATGTCATATCCCCACTTGTCCTTTTTGTATTTTATTTTTAATATGAAATAAGGTTTTTTCAATTTTTTTCTTCCAAGAACTGAAAAAATGGATTGACAACTG
Source organism: Lytechinus variegatus (assembly GCF_018143015.1). Taxonomy (NCBI): domain Eukaryota; kingdom Metazoa; phylum Echinodermata; class Echinoidea; order Temnopleuroida; family Toxopneustidae; genus Lytechinus; species Lytechinus variegatus. The sequence continues at coordinate 79,071,970 of NC_054741.1, forward strand.
AATTGTGTATTGGTTATTATTTGCTACCACTTATTTCATTGTAAAGGAGACACATTATTCACAATTGTATAAAAAAATGAAACAATTTTGATTTCATTTAATAAAATAAGAAAAAGGAAAGTGTGGATTTGACATCATCAGTCCACCTAATGAATATTCATGATGACGTGCATATAACTACATGTATTCCACAAAATATTGCTAAAGTTTAAAATTCAGTAATACTTCATTATTTGTTGTCAAATTTTGATGAAATTTTCAGCATTTTGCTCTGTGAATTTCACTCTTCATGTATTTATTTAGATATAAATATCTTCAGCCCGGAGTACCCCTTTAAAGGTCAAGTCCACCTCAGAAAAATGTTGATTTGAATCAATAGAGAAAAATCAAACAAGCACAATGCTGAAAATTTCATCAAAATCAGATGTAAAACAAGAAAGTTATGACATTTAAAAGTTTCGCTTATTTTCAACAAAATAGTTATATGAACGAGCCAGTTACATCCAAATGAGAGAGTCGATGACGTCACTCACTCACTATTTCTTTTGTTTTTTATTGTTTGAATTATACAATATTTCAATTTTTATGAATTTGATGATTAGGACCTCCTTGCCTGAAGCACAAAATGTTAAAATAATGGAATTCCAATATTTCATATTTCATACAATAAAATACAAAAGAAATAGTGAGTGATGTCATCAACTCTCTCATTTGGATGTAACTGGCTCGTTCATATAACTATTTTGTTGAAAATAAGCGAAACTTTGAAATGCCATAACTTTCTTATTTTACATCCGATTTTGATGAAATCTTCAGTGTTATGCTTGTTAAATTTGTCTCTTTTTATTCCAATCAAGTTTTTGTTGGGGTGGACTTGTCCTTTAATAGTAGAAACCTTACACTGCATAGAAGGCTGTATCTTACAGAGTTTCCATTGATATTGATTCAAGTTTCTATTAATATTCAATTTGATTTGGAGAATCACGGCTGTTAAAATGGAAATAATACATTGATAATATGAGAATCATTAGGCGAAAGCCGGCCCGTGCCCCCCCCCCCCTTTGAGAGGCATAATTAAAATTTGTAATGTAAAAATGCCTTTAAAACAGAATCGTGCCCCCCCTCCTGAAACTGAAGACCTTTTTTTTCTTGTCATACATGTACTTTTTAGTGAACAAAATGCTTTTTGGTTAAAAACCTTCTTTTTTCTCCTTTTTTTGCTTGTCAAATTTTTTCCTTGGGGAAAATGTGCCCCCCTCCCTTATGGAAAATCCTGGATCTGCCCCTGCTACAATGTATGATACTTGTGTCATAAAAGTTGATATTTTGATATACATGTAATATCAGATGTATTGAGGAAGTGTATTTTAGCAAACATAATTCCTCTTTGGCTTTGTCCTAGCTATCTTTTAATTCCAATCATGATTGTTAAAACAATGATATCCTCTCTTCTGTTTATCTCCAATACCTGTTTCCCCCATGACAGTTTCTTAACCTCAGACTATTGTTTAACCCCTGGTTATAACCCCATGGTATCCCATTAGTATATTTTTTTCCTTTTCACACCCAGGCCTAAATTTTCTGCCTATAACCCTATATGCCCCCCTTACATTGACGAGTGGATACCATGCGCAACCAAAAAAATCTTTAAAAGGGTGTCTTTTTCAAGATAGGGCATGTTGCGTACGTAACGTGACAAGGTTGTCAAAAATAATGAAAAAAGGGTTATCTAATTTGCGAGAGTGTAAAAATTAAGACTAAAATGTTTTATGAAGGATGTACTTTTACCCCAAGAGTCAACACTACGTGTTTAGAGTACGATTTGCACCAGATGTGAAAGGTGGGGCTGTCAACCCAATGATGTAGGTGAAGGTAAAACCGACAACCAACGTCCGTGACATAACAATAAAAATATTGCTGTACTTGTTTTGGGGGTCAATTGCCAAGAGTTTCGTTTTGTTTCCAATACTTGTTAAGGGTACTTAAGGTGCATTTTCAGAAAATGGAAAATATGTGTTTAGGGTGCTTTTCGAGACCCCATGGTCGCTCATGGTATCCACTCGTCAATGGAAGTGGCCTCCCCGGGCTATAACCCCGGCTAAGAACACCTTGCTTGTTCCTATAGTGGTACATGTAGACTGTAGAGCTCATAAGTGCTTACAATATCTCTGAATGGCTGGGGGGGCACTTCCATTTTTGGTCGCGCATGGTATCCACTTGTCACTGTAAGTGGCCCCCCCCCCTGGCTGAATGGATTACAGCGCTTGGACATTTTGCCTCACGTGTACCATGAAACACCATATTTGGCATGGCTGAGTACAATTCTGTTCTCATAAGAGCCCCGGCTCCTCTCTTTTCATGCCTTAGCACCACAGTTGCCAGGGCAACTATGCTATCTTGCAGTCCCACAGAGGACTGTAGTACTGTTGAGGTTTAATCATTTTGCAAAAGTGTTGAGAATGGATAGTTCAGCCTATACCCCAGTCTGTAGGTAGGGCTAACTTTCCAAAAAATAGCCACATCTATGATAGCACAGGATTTAATACAAAAACTGGCTTTCAAGAAAATGGTGCAAGTTTCCCCACAAGTTCCATTCTGTGCATGTCTGAGTGCATTCAAGTGGCAGGTTTTGATTTTCCTTTCATTTGAAGTAGGGATCGCTAGTTGTTTGAGTTAAGAGATTTTCATTGAGCCTGTTAGTAGTTCTTAGCAATAGCATGTCTTTCATAAGGATGATGATGAACACATTGGTTGTTGTTCTTCACCCATGCTTGACATCAATCTTAAAGGGTAGTATTCTCATTGACTAAAAAGTCCAAACTATTACTGCTAGGTTTCATCTTCAATATGACAAGACAATGCTCAAAAGAAATCATTTTGATTTCACATTGCACCTAATTACTGATATCATCTTTTTCTTCTGATTTCATTGCAAAATAAGTGTAGGCAGTTGTTACTCCATCAAACTATGGAATGGATCAATCAATATTGTAAAAATACTGTATTTGACCATTACACAAATCAAGATAGTCAGATGCACATTTTCAAAAGGAATCATGGAGATTGTGATATAGACTGCTCTAATACTTGGTCAAATTGATCTCTGTCTTAAAATAGCAAGAGGGAAGATGAATCAACCTCCATGACCATTCCTCAGTGTGAAGTGTTTATACCGTGCCATTTACTGACTTTTTACTAGTCTTATCCATTATTTGAGATCAAATTTGTGATGCCCATATACAGAGCCCCAAATTATGCAACATTATTACAAGTACTAATATATAAAATTGAATTTCATGTCAGACCTAAAATCGTTCCCAAAGTGAATTTGTGTAGTCGGTGCATATGAAGTGTCCTACAGTACCTACTTAATAAAGATGTGTGATCAGACACCCTATAAGTTGCCAGTGAAGGTTCTATGTAAATAGCCAATATAGTCATTTTGTTTTCAAAAGCAAAAATTGAGAAAAAAATATTACGGGTTATTCTTCTTCAGACTCAAAATTTCAAGTTGTATTGGTGAATAAAAAATACAAGATTTCCTTTTGACACAAATTGCACAATGTGCACAACTCATGCTTGAGTGAAGTCTGAAATTCAAACATTGTTTTATTTATTTTTTGAAGCATTTCTTAAAGCTTCTTCTGCATTCTACTTGTGAGGGATATTGGTGATCAATTCTGACCAGTCATCATTGTAAAGCTTAAGATCTGCTTAAATTTCAAACTCGATTGAAATCTCAAAATTCATTTTGGGCAACTAAGTGTTGATTATAGTGACTGCTGGTCACATTTATGATACTTTTTGTTGGCTGAAATTGATCTGCAATAAATTTTGGAAAAATAACATAAAAACAAAGAAATGAAAAAGAAAGTCGTTGATCAGTCAATTTCAAACTGAGTGTTATTTCAAACGCTATTAATAGGAATGCTTCAAAGACTATTTGCTTTAAAAACTAACATTCTAGGAGCTTTGTATAGTGCACTATGCATATAAACATTTTACGTGTATGTAAAAATTCTCATTATTTAAGAAAAATTAACAATACAGCCTTGGACATTCCACCATAGACCTTAAATGGATTTCAGTGTATTAAAGTGAAGTCACATGAATTCTTATTTGTTTTTTGCCTACAGGGTACATTGAGGAAGAAAGGTCATAAAGTAGCTAGCTGGAAGGAGAGATGGTTTATCCTGAAACCTGGTTGTATTGCATACTATGTAGACAAGACACTCAAGGATCAGAAAGGGGAAATTCCTATAACTAAGAATTGGAAAGTTGAGGTAATTTTTGGTTCATTAACACACTTTAAGAAATTCAGATGCAGTTTTGTACTTGGGTCCTTAAGATGCATGTATAGTTATGGAGGACTTAATGAGCAACTTGAATGTAACCAGCTAATTATGTCTCAGTCATTTATTATTATAAGAAATTGGGTGGTTGTACAGAGCCCCAAAGATGTCATGACATGAGTCTTTTACTAACTTATTCCCTCGACTTACAACTTGTTCCCTCGACATAACTATTCCCTCAACTTTCATCCCTAGAATTATAACTTGTTCCCTCAACTTAAAAAATTTGTTTACTTGGTGTAAGTTGAGGGAAGGAGTTAAGGCCACCACACACCTCATAACTGGTCCACCATCCAATTTTGGAATAAATTGTAATAGAATCTGATGATGATATTGAGATGTGGAATGTTTTACTGTGTAATGTTTAAATAATTTTAGGAATATCTACAAATCTGTGACTATGCTGACTATACTGTCATCCATATGAAAGTGAGTCAAATATCTAGCTGAAATGACGTCATAGCAGTTGTATTATTGGCTACGATTGGAAACTCATTTGGCCTTTACTCTAAAATAAAGGCTTGCAATAATCCAAAATTGTTGTATTAGTATTCTTACAATTAATTGAACCTCTAATAAAAAGATACTTTTCATTTCTAGAAGTTGAGCAAAATGCAATTTGTTCCAAAATCAGAACATGTACCAGTGGTAAGGTTGTGGGTGGCCTTTAATAGGAATGCATTAAGAAAAAAAAAAAAACATGTCATGCATGATGCCACCTCATCAGGAGCTCTGTAGATTGTCTTACATACATAAAGTACATTTACATGTATTAATACTGTGAAGTATATTTGCCCGCATGATGAGTCTCTCATGGCAATGTAAGTTTGTGGCGCATGTCACATGAATTGGAACAGTTTCTAATTCCTTCCAAATTAAGTGTCCCAGGCAAAAGTATTTTACTCTAACTAAGAATATATAGGCTATATATATGTAGTCCTGTAGATAGAGATGGGTTTTGTGCAGATAGTGCAATGCAGTAGGTTGTATCAACTGATCATAATAGGGAAAACCCCTTTGCATTGCCTATAAATGTCAAGTTGAAGAATTGTTCTTGTGAAGTTCGGGGTCAAATTCCATTCAGCCAAAGATATGAAACTGATAATTGTTTCTTAAATTGATCTGTTTGATTATACCCTGGCTGTGACATTTTTGCTTGAAACTAGATTTAGAGTACGTTTTATACAGATCGCTTTTTTGAGTCAATCTATACATGAAACTAATGATCTGTAACTTTAAGGTGATAAATTTGAATTGAAGGTTAAAAATTCACCTGTAGAAGTACAAGAATAAAGTATTTAAAAAATGTATGACATCGAATCCACTGTGTGCATTAACTTCAAGTTCAACAACTTAGGCTCTGATTATGGGGGTTGTTTGATAAAGTACCAGTAGGTAGTCATGGCTCACTAACAGCTTTTTATTTTAAGAAATTTTATTTAAAGGGGAATGAAACCTTTGGAACAAATAGGCTTGTGTAGAAACAGAAAAATCAAAGAATAAGAATAAAGAAAGTTTGAGAAAAATCGGACAAATAATGAGAAAGTTATGAGCATTTGAATATTGCAATCACTAATGCTATGGAGATCCTCCCATTGGCAATGCGACAAGGATGTGTGATGTCACTGATGAACAACTTTCCCTTTGGTGGACTATAAAATACCCTCAAAATGTCTCTTTTTGCTTTTTCTTACGATGATACAAACTCTTTATCCATTATGTATTCTTAAAAAATATGTATTACATGCTCTCATGTAGAAAGAACACATGATCTATGGATAGATGTGATAAAAGAGGCAATTCAAGTGAAATATATACTAAAGTAATGGGGAGAGTTGTTCATCAGTGACATCACACATCTTTGTCGCATTGCCAATTTGCTTTCTCCATAGCAATAGTGATCGCAATATTCAAATGCTCATAACTTTCTCATTATTTGTCCGATTTTTCTCAAACTTTTGTTGATCTGTTTCTTTGATTTTTCTGTTTTCACACAAGCTATCTTGTTCCAATGGTTTCATTCTCCTTTAAATAATTACCAATCATAAATTTGCAAACTTATTGCGAACATATCAAGATCATGGAGAATTATCTGAAAACAAGAAATATTGTGACTATTATCTTCTGTGAACATTATTAACAACAACATGTCCTTTGTAAATGTAAAGCTACCCAAAAAAATGAATTACACTGTACAGATAACTTTGGTAAAGTCGAATCTGTTTGGTCAAGAAATATATTTGACTTTAATACATGTAAGGAGAAGAAAAATCATGTTTTGTTCTGGTCTGACAATTTTTCTTCGAGTTACAGTGTAGGTAATTATTTGACTCTTGGAAGGTCGATATTATGCAGTCTATTGTATCATAAAACAAATGAAAGGAATGCACAGAATACACCTTCAGGTTCAGTTCTGAAAACATACTTTGCAGAGATGCCAAGTTCAAAGACCAGCTATGCGTGAGATTTTCTGTGAATCTCAGTGAGATCACACACATTGTGTACAATGTATATGGGGATAGGCTGTGATAGTTGCGTGAGACAGAGATTTGAGGGGATGAACAAGAGTCCAAAATGCTTGAGTCTCACGCATAATGTGTGAGACTTGGTAGCTCTGACTTTGAATTATATTGATTTTTTTAAATGTCATTCTAGGTACTTCCTGAACAGAAAGGTAATAAGAACCTATTTACAGTGTATTCAGCAGACACCACACAGATCAACTCAAAGAGACGCTATGAGCTTAATGCATCAGATCCTAGAAATAGACAAGAATGGGTAACTGGTAAGTTATCAGATCATATTGACATCACTTTAAAAGGGGAAGGCTAACATGAAACAGATACTTGAAAATCAGAGTTACATATTAATTTTGTAATGTATCATGAGAAAATGCCCTTTAACAAATATGATAAATTCCCAATTGCATTGGTTCATGGTGAATAAATAGTTTGTGCATCCAAATAAAGTTTCGATTCATACATTGAATGTACACATGTTTCATATTTTCTGAGAGAATCGTATTTTATGGATCAAGTAGCAGTGTAGCACAGTGTAAGGGAGCTGCTCTTAAGTGACATCACATGAATATTAAAGCTTTAAAATCCATTCTTTGATGGATTTTTCTCCAATGTTCTTTCATTTTCTCTTCCTTGATTATAAAAATGAAGTTGATGTGGATTGCTTCCAATTAGCAGTTGTAAAAAAACATGTTTCATTGCAAAATGACATGTTTGCAGTCCTCATGTTATCATGTAATGCATTTACAAGAGAGACCCGGATAGAAGCTGTTGTTTGTTTTTCCATGCTAGGAATAAATAATAAAAGTTCTACTCCTATGCACATTTCCTGTCATACTGTTTAAAGGACAAGTCCACCTCAGAAAATTTTTGAATGGAAAGGAAATAGAGAAATCAAACTAGCATAGTGCTGAAAATTTCATCAAAATTGGATGTAAAATAAGAAAGTTATGTCATTTTAAAGTTTCACTTAATTTCACAAAACAGTTATATGCACATCCTGGTCAGTATGCAATTAAGCAGACTGATGTCGTCACCCACTCACTATTTCTTTTGTAGTTTACTATGTGAAATATGAAAAATTCTAAGTTTCTCCTCATTGGCATGTGAAACGAATTTTATTTTATTTGTTTGATTTTTTCTCTTTCATCTCCATTCAAAAATTTTCTGGGGTGGACTTGACCTTTAAGGAAGTATGAAGAATATATTCCATTGATTTCATAGCAACTAGTCAAGCAGGAAAGATTGTGTTTGCTAAGGGGGTGGTAATGACAATGGGGTGGAGTGGGGGGGGGGGGTGAATTGTCAGATGTTAGAAGAATACAAATTGGATTTATTTATTGTAAATCAATGAAGGGCTTCTCCAACAAAACCATGAAAAACTATAAAACTTGAAATATTCAATATTCCCTTTAATAGTATCATCAGTTTCCTTGATTGTTACAAGCCAGGAAGTATTACAGATGTTTTAACCCTATCTAGGCTGGGGGGGGGGGCCTCAACGATTCACGCAATATTTCACCACACAAAGTTTTTTTACTGCGCCGCTCACTGGCTTTTTACTTTCTTTTGAGACAAATTTTGCGTCACCCGTGTACGTACATGTAGTTCTGTTATTACGCAACATTATGTAAGTTCATGTCAGACCAAAAATTGCTCAAAAACGTGATTTTGTGTACAAAGTCAATGCAAATTGTGTTTTCAACCAAAAATCATGAATGTACTGTATGATAATTTGTTGGTTTAAATGTATTTACTTTGTGCATTTCATGATCTTAGAAGAGTCCCAAACAAATTTCAGTGAAAAACCGATGAAAAACAAAAGTTAAAAAAACAAAGAAAAACATGAAAATTTGCAAAAAACAATATAATATATTTAAGAAAATGATTTGATATCACAATTTTGTTCATGTACACTTGCTAAGAACACCACAAAGAAGAGTTTCTATACCAAAAATTAGAACATTTGGAGCTTTATTTAGGGAGTTAGAGTAAAAAGTATGATTTTGCGTACTAATTATGCATAAATTAGCATAATCACTTAATAGCAATTCGCATTGAATAAATTACTACACACTTTTGTAGATTATGTCCCAGAAAACCCATGTGCCAATTTTCGGCACGATCGCGCTGTCGATAGCCGAGATCTCAAGGGGGGGGGGCCTGGGAAGCAAGTCAAAATATCAAGCGCAAGTTTTGAATGCGGGTGCTTCATTAGCTGAAAATCAAGTTGCGCAAGATTTCTTGAGTTGCGTTTGATTGCAACTCTATCTGCAACGGGCCCCTGTATGTACATGTACATCAATTGCTTGTATTACTTATTGGGATACCATTATTTGAAAGATTAACGCTATCAAATGCCTTTGAGAAATCAGGGAAGATGAGAGTACTTTGTTCCCGTAATAAGGGCCCCTTCCCTCGGCCATATGATCTCCCAAAATACGCTGGCCTAGATAGGGTTATTTAACTTGCGTGGGTGGACAAGGGGGGTGTTTCACAAAGATTTAAGTATGACTTGAATGCCTGGTTCCATGCATTATGAAAGGCATGACCACATTGGTCAGATCATGCCAACAGGACGCACACTACTGCGTGTTGATCAATAAGATTGCACATACGTTGCATATCATGTACACATTGGCATTTCAGTGTGACTCTAAGTCATACTTAAATCTTTGTGAAACACCCCTTGGTGTTTTGTTAACACTAAGTCTGCCTTGAGCATTAAATTTGTGGATATGTCCATATATATGCTAGTTAAACTTTCATGATATTTAATTTCTGTTCCTATTTTATTCTCTTCCGTTTGTTAGCCATAGAGAATGTATTAAAACGGATGGAATGTGGTCAGTCCCCCCACGTCCAGGATTTGGAAAGTAGAAGAGATGAGAGGAGAAAGAGACAAGAAGAAGCCGAAGAGATAGACAGATTACGAAAGCTACAGATAGAGGAGAATGAGAAACAGAGACAAAGACTTGCTGAAATGGAGAGGGTAAATTGTTACAAACTGTTCGGTTGTGTAGGGTCATTTGCTTTGTTTTCAATTTGATATTCATATCGGCTTTATGGTCTTTGATTAAAATATTCTTTCTTTTTGCAATTTTTTATGACAAAATCAGACAATCTCCAAAGAAAAAGTGTGAGGGTCAGTGTCATCAGGGCATTGTGAGTGCACAAAGGAACTTTTAAAAGCTTGCCCCTCTAATATTTTCTTATATTTTTTAAATTTTTGGGTCAAAAGGGGCCTAAGCTTTCGATCCTAGCAGAATCTTCGTCAGAAATTTTAAAATTTTTCTCAGGGTTGTCTCTGTATTTAGGCTTTCAACATGATCTAATTGGCAAATGTAGATCAGCACAATATGAAAAACTGAACTTAATAATTCAATAGATAGAGAGAAGGAGAGAATTTCTCAAAAATCTGAGGGTCACTTCACCTGTATGAAATGATATCTCATTGTGGGTGATGAGCTTTCATCCATATTACCCACACTCCATGTTTGCCAGTGTTTGTTAAAGACTTTCAAATGAATGTAAAACCTTTTTGTAAACAAATTTTCAGCATTACTCCTATGTATTAAGATTGCATGCTTGATCTTTAATGAAAATCATAAGTCAGAAAAAATTAGAACCAGTGGGACTCGAACCTGCCATCTACTGCTTTCCGGGCAGCGACTTAACCACCAGGCTATTCTGGTTCACGGCTAAATCAAGATGAACTGGAATTCAAATACCCTCGATCCTCTTCTTTCTGACTCATTAATATGCATAATATGCAAATGCAGTCCGCCGTGGACAATAGATAGTAAATGAGGCTTTAATAGGAGGAAATTATAATTTGTAAACAAATTTTCGGCATTACTCCTATGTATTTTACATTATGTAAAACCTTGTAATATTTCTGAAAAAAAAATCTTCTTTTTTTGTTGTTGCATTGTTTGGCTAAATATGTTTTTTTTTCATTTGTCCAATGTAAAGTGTACAGTGCTGGAACATTCTGAATAGACAAAGCTTGTGAGGGACACGCTTTTGTGTCTTCACAATGGTTTGACCTTTCTAGCATTTATCTGATCATTACATTGCAGTGCCATTGAGAGTGAAACAATTATATTCTATTAAATCTTTTTGATGGTGGACAGTTTTAATCTAGTGATTGACAGGACTGCATATCTCTCTTTTTTGTGCTGTCATTTTGGTCAAGATGTCTGTTACAAAATTCAAAGTCACATCTTTCATACAGGAATCCTACATGCATTTTTTTCCACATTCATAATTTTCACATATTCATCATAGACAAAGCTATACGGGGTGCGGGAAAGCTACTCTGAAAAGACACATGTTGCCTTTATTGCAAGATCCTGCAAACAACTTTGTTAAGGTGCCTAAGGTTACATTTCCATTGAATCCTTTATCTTACTTTTTTGTTAACAGTTAAGAGATGAAGCAGCACAGAAAGCTGAAGATGAGCTAGCCCTCAGGATGGCAAAGGAGAGAGAAGAAGAGGAGAATAGAAGAAGAGAGCTGGAAGAAAGAGCTAAGACACAAGCAGAGATTGATGCACTTAAAGCAGTGAGTTCATCTTGTCCATCTAGGTTTCTTCTTTCAAACAACAACTGCTGTAGGAACATCGTTGCCTTACCGCGAAAGGCCGTTGGCGCGCACTGCTCGTCGCCTTCCTGCACAAAGGCTGTAATCGTACACTGCACGTCACCTTCATCGCGGAAGGGCCATTATCGTGCAGTGGACAGTACGTGCTAACGGCCTTTGTGCCGGAAGGCGACATACAGTCCACGCTAACGGCCCTTTCACGGGAAGGTGACTCAGTCCGCGCTAACGGCTTTTGTGCGGGAAGGTGATGATGTCATATTTCATCAGAGAAGAGAAATGAAAAGTCAAAGAGAAGTTGACACACTATTTGGGACGAAGTTATTGCAACAATTTTCATATATTTCTCTGACATCTTAAAAAACTTGAAAACCTGGATTAGCTACCCATTAGATGGTACATGTAGGTAAAGAGTATAATGAGTAATTTTGTGTTTTGTAACATTTCCATTTCAGCACCCCAGACTCAACGATTTGGAAAACATCATCCATTCTATTGAAATACAATAGAATATCTTATGTTACACATAGATCAATTCATGTAAGGGTCGATTTGTTCATGTTCCAGTGAAAAATATTTGATTTATTCTTGTTAGCGGCCTACCCCTTCTCTTTTCTTCAGGCTCGCGATGAGGCAGCTAGGAAAGCAGAAGAAGAACTGGCAATGAGGATGCAGAGAGAACTGGAAGAAGCCAAGAATAGGGTTAGAGAGATGGCAGATAAAGCAAGAACACAGGAAGAGATTGAACAACTTAGAATAGTAAGTTCAAGAACTGAATTGCAGCTTAGAGAAAAGTTTTCGACCTAAGAAGACAATGATTTAAAAGCTCAGTGCTTCCAGTGTAATGCATGGTATTAGTTTTTGTCTTATATAACAATAAATTGTTGAACTGATGCCTACATTTCTCATTAAGATTAGGGTATAGAGGGATGTGACATGACTTGCTATAATCTTGCTACACATGTCATTATTCTGCTAGCCCTAGGCTAGTTGCCAAATATCATGCCATAAATAAATAACTAAAATTTACATGGCAGTGAGGATTAAGAATGAATTAAATTAGATTCTTGGCAACTATTAAATTAGTTTTGCAAAAAGGAAGAATAATTTATGATTTGTTAAAATAACTGAACTGAATTGATAAACTTGATTGACTAATGTTTTTTTTCAAGGCAAGAGATGAAGCAGCCAGGAAAGCGGAAGAGGAGCTGGCGCTGAGGATGGCAAAAGAAGAAGAAGAAAGGGAGAACAGGAAACGAGAGGAAGAACATAGGGAGAAGACTCAACAAGAGATTGATGCACTTAAAGCGGTAAGTAAGCTTAATTCATGCCAGAGAAATTGCTGTTAGCTGGGATTGTATGGAGGGTGTACCTCTTAATTGACATTGTTTTTTTTTTTCTTTCTTCCTTTTTACATTTTTTCTTGTTCTTCTTTCATTGTGCTTTGAGCACTCTGCATAGTGGATTTGATCCATTATAAATCATATATGTTATTTTTGTTATTATTATGTGGCTAGTAGGCAACTCTGACAAGCTTAATAAGGTGCAATCTCATTTAGGTTGATGGCCTTTAATTCTTCACTGTCATGTAGGGGAAAAAACAGTAACACACACAGTACAAAAACACACATGTACAAAACATGATTGTACTATAAATCATACCATCTGAAAATAAGGTTATATTACGTAGGTTGAATGTCTAAAGCAAACCTTCAATGACTCTGATATACAGGCGACACTGCTAATGCATTCATACATACTTCACAAATTTCATACATTTGATGGTGTTGTTTGTATTGAGTTTATCTTGAGTTAGTGGCACTAGTCCAAATTACTTAATATGATCTCATACAATCAGAACAAATGTGATACTCATCATGTGTGTTTGATTATCCTTTTTCATTTGCCTTACACTTGATGTGTTGTTGTAAACTTCAATAAGGAAATGAGAGAAATTGTACTTCGACAGAGGTGTACATAAGAAAAGTCTATGAAACAATTAGGATGCTAATAAAACTAAAAGGAATGACTTCTGAAATAGTATTACTGCATATGTACAGCAGTTATGATAAATTTTCTTAATGCTATTAATGGAAACCATTCACCAATGGCAACATTCTGCTTTTCTTCTTTCCCAAAACATTTGTGCTTCTCTATTTGATCAAAGACATTTGTTGATGCCTTTCTTAAAGATAATTATATTGAAAATGGATATGCAGGGTTTTTTTCAATAAAGCTGTTATAAAGGTATATAATTTAGCATAATACTAATCCCAATTCCTCACTTGAATTGGTTCATCACTTAAATAAAGATGATGATGATCTACGGCATTTGTATTTTTTTGTAAAGATACCCCAAGTTTTCTTGGTGTTTTTAGTAAAATAAGACTGAATTTCCTATGAAAATTAAAATCTATATTTTATTGTTCGAAATATAGAAATCCGAAAATAGAAATACTCCAAAAATTCATGTTGGCTAATCGATTGTGGCCCTTGGAGCCACTGTGCAGCGCTAGATGAACGTAGCTGTATTCCTTACATCATTGAACGCCAAACAGGGAACCAACAACTCTCATCTTTTAATGTCTTTTGGTCTGACACGGCCGAGACTTGACCTCCTGGTTGTGAGACGGACGCTCTACCAACATTGCTTACAACCCTATCAACTTTAAATATGATAAACTTGTCATTGTAACACTTGTTTCTCAATGTATAAACATCATATCCAAATTTAGCTTATGCAAACACGAACATGTTCCAGTCATTTGTACAATCTTCCATTACTTTCCAAACAGTTTTATTGAACAGCTGTAATAACCAACGATCTAATACTGTTACACCTCCCCCTTCAATGATGGTAAATATACAAGGAGGGTAAACCAACTTCTCTTTATTGTTTAATTTGTTTGCAGGCTCGTGAAGAAGCTGAGAGGAGAGCAGAAGAAGAGGCAAAGAAGTTGATAGAGAGACAGAAAGAAGAAGAGGAAAGGAGAAAAGTGGAGGAAGAAGAAAGAGAGAGACAGGCTAGAGAATTAGAAGAACTGAAGAAGGTAAGAGTGACAATGATATGATCTTGATGACTTGGTAGAAATAAACTGTGTTGTGTGTTTAATCCATTTGAAAATTCACCTTGTAGTCTATGTTTACTTGGAGATTGGCATTGGATATTATTCACTGGAATAGCAATGAAAATGTTTTGATTATGGTAATGAATAACATCTTGATATCTAATTTTGCAATTACAACATAGCAGGTTGCAATCCATCGATAAGAATTGCCATTGTTCTTTAAGATGTTATCAGAGTAGACTTTGTTTTTACTTCCACATTAATGTTGAAATGTAGGGTAAGAAGGGAGTAGATGCTGACTGGAATTCCTTATTAAAATGGACTATAAATGGAAATTTATCAAGGTGCTTAAAAGTAGTGTCCTTTAAAGGGAAAAGAAAGAATTGCCATTCCTTTAGGTTCACTTTTTGGTTGCTGATTATATGCAATTCATAATAAAACATTATATAACATATGTGTTTAGTATTCTATATGGCCTCATAAAATTCTTCATTACTAATGGTAGTAAAAAATACATTATTACCATTGGTTTATGGAGAAAGGTCTTATCTGCCATTGATAACCTGAGAACATCTTGTTCAAACCAAAAATATATCTGTCTTCTCCTTTGACGTTTTACTTGTACTTGTACAGGCGTACGAGGATGCAACAAAGAGAGCTGAGATCGAGGAACGTTTGAAAGAGGAAGACAGGAAAAGGCTAGCAGAGCTTGAGGAATCACTTCAGCAACTGGAACTGTTACTTGAAGAGGAGAGGCAAGCCAAGAGGGATGAAGAGATTGTGCGTGCTCTGCAGGCTAGGTAGGATGAGAGTGATGGTTCTCAAGGAAATAGTCTTGGCACTGGTTACTTCTCTGGTGCTGGTGGCAGTGATGGTTGGTGTAGTAGATGATGATGGTGTAAGGGGTTGATGATGATGATGGTGATGATTGATGATGATAGTGATGATGATGACGGTGATGATGATGGTGGTGTTGATGATGATGATGATGATGGTGATGTGATGGTGATGATGAAGATGAGGTCGATGATGATGATGATGTGATGGTGATGATGAAGATGAGGTCGATGATGATAGTGGTGGTGGTGGTGATGGTGTTGATGATGACTATGTTATTTTATAAGTAATTTGATAAAAAGTATTTGTTCACAATACATATTTGCCTACTGTGATAAAGATAGATTGTTTGCAGTGATGCTTATTTGCAAATTTGAAGACATACATGGAAGATATTGATTAAAAGAGTTCAGTACTGAACGTTGCCACTGTTCCTGTTCTTCACTCTCATGCAATCCAGAATTCTTTCTGAGGAAACTGAAAAGAGAGAGGAGCTGGAGAGATTGAAGGAGGAGCAGGATGCTCTTTTGAGGCAGGAGCAGGAGAAGAGGGAGCACCTGGAGCAGTGGAGTGAGGAGCTGGTTCAGCAGAGACTGGAGCAGGCCAGACAGCTGGAGCTGGAGAGGGAAAGACTAGAAGAGCTAGAAGACCAACGCAAAGCTGCTGATGAGAAACTCAAGGTAAGAGATGACATGATGATGAATCTACTCAGAATGGGATTCATTGTAGATAATAAAGGAGAGAGTTGAAAGAAAGGAATAAATAATGAAGAGAGAGAGGGGAGAACAATGTGTATATAGAGAGTAAAGGGGTGTTGCAAGAAAATATTTCCAATCAATCGCAAATATTCTGTTGCAATTTTACAGTTGATTGATCACTTTTAACTTTAGCAAATTAGCTTACACTCCTTGTTTCATGGAGCAGATTAGCAAGAGTAAAAAAGGAGAGGAAAAATTGAAAATTGAGATAGGAAGAGAAACGGAGGTGAGAATGGCCTTGGAGGAAGTAGAGCCATGTGAGTGTATAGTTAGAGATGAAGTAAAACACGATAGGAAAGAATGAAACCATTACTTTCCCAACCATGGTGTAATTTCCTTCAGCAAGAAATTGATCCACAATGTGCTGCACTCAACCCAGGTGAGGTAATTGGGCACCTGGCAGGAATTTATTCCTTGACATGCAGCACGCATAACACCTGCACTGCTAAAGCCAGGGTAATTATGCTGCATATACTGTAGAGCGCTTAGAGACTTCTAACAAAGTAAGTATTAAGCGCTATACAGTGCATCCCAGAAAACCAAAACCGAGATTTAGCGATCATTTATCGTAACTTAATCATAAAAAGAATAGACAAATCACCTACCAATTTAAAGCTTAAAATCTCCTCTTTCGTTATTTCTTATTCACGCATGAGTGAGCAAAAACAATTTGAAGAAAGAATACCAAAAACTCATTTGGCGTGGGGTATCTGGGTTTCAAAAAGAAAACCACATTTCTGAAAAGTTCAATATCTGCTCTTTAATTTTGTACCTCAATTACAGAAAATGGTCAAGAAATAAAAAAGTTCTGGTCATTTGAAATAAGGCTTGTATTTCCATAATTTCACGAGATAAACGTGTTTTCACTGGTTTCCCACAGAAGCTATCGCATGGTGAACAAAAGATTTGATGCATGGCTGATCGTCAACAAAACGGAGTGTCGAGTGAGTTTGAAAGCCAGCCTGGAGAACCTCTTCACTTTATGAAATTATTGAAATTCAAGCCTTATTTCAAATGACCAGAACTTTGTTATTTTTTGACCATTTTCTGTAATTTAGGTATCAAATTAAAGAGCAGATATTGAACTTTTCAAAAATGTGGTTTTCTTTTTGAAACCCAGATACCCCCTGCCAAATGACTTTTTGATATCCTTTCTTCAAATTGTCTTTGCTCACTCATGCGTGAATGAGAAATAATGTAAGTAATATCAGATGAAAGAGGAGATTCTAAGCTTCAAATTGGCAGGTCATTTGTCTATTTTATGTATGATTAAGTAATGATAAATGATCGCTAAATCTCGGTTTCGTTTTTTGTGGGACGCACTGTATAAGCAAGTATAATTATTATTACCATAGATAGGACAAAATTGACTTTGGAATGCCATTGGATTAGCAAAATGCTTTATCAAGGTCTTTAATTTAAGTTCTATTTGACATTTTCATACATCCTTATCTTACAATGTCAATGTGTCTAGGCTGCCATGGACAAGCTTACTCAAGCTGAGGAAGCTAAGAAGTTACAAGAGAGGAGGAAGAGAGAGCTTGAGAAACCGGTAGGCTTAGCTCGCTTGATTCAACCCTCAGCAAAACCTCTTACCACACACAGGGGTGTTGGGGCCTTCACTGCTGCTCAGTTTGAGATAGAAAAAGAAAAAAGACAGCTAGTCAAAGGGGTAAGTATATTCGTGACACTGATATTAAAGGAAACATTATGAGGGGATGCCAATGATGACCACTATTATCATCATCATTATCATCATCATCCTCATTATCATCATCATGATTATCATCATCATTCTCATGATTAATATCGTTATATGAAATTAGAAAATCACATAACAAAGCATAAGTACAATATTGTTTGATGCACATACACCCAATGCTATTATTATTCATTTGGCATCACCTGTGCCTTGGAGGCAAAAATGGAACTGAATCTCTCTGATCCATGAGTCTCTTTTCCATGACACACAAGCATCTAAATACACACAAAACTACAAGATAATGCAGTCTATCTAAGAATTATATGAATGATCTTCTGCCTAAACACCAACATTAGAGTCATCAGAAAAGTTTGCTGTAGTTGGTTATTGTAATTTATTATAGAAAAATTGAAATTAAATATGAAAGAAGAACTCTTTTTCTCCATACTATTAAAATTTGAAGTCATGATCCCCCCCCCCCCAAAAAAAAAAAAATCTTCTTTTAACACCATTTATTTCTGCACAGCTGGTAGTTTCACCCAATGGCGTAGTAAAAATTCTTCACCAACTAAGGTCTGCAAAGAAATAAAGCATATTTTCTCTCTTTTTTTCATTATTTTTGGTGACAATCAGGATGAAGGAAATGCTACATCACCGAGCAGTGAAGGAACATTAAATGGCCATCAAGAGAACGAGGTCAACGGGGTTACAGAGAATGTTGTTGAAGGTGAAAGGTGAAAGGTCATTTAAAGTTGTGTTTGCTTCCTAAGGTTAAAGAGCTGAGATTATGTCATGAAATACTTTGTGTTCACTTCCTTTTCCTACAGAAAATATTTATGCTGAATTATATGCCTATCATATTGTGTTTTGAAATTTATTGAAGAGTATTTGAATGATATCTTACAATGGAATTTCCAGTCAATGTACTAACATGAAAGCTTTACTACAATGAATATCAAGTGCCTGAATAAAGTTTCTTTGACTATTCAGTTTATGAAATGCCTGCTTAAATCTTCCAGTCAATTTGTTGGCCAATCATTTGTATAAAGTGTTGAAAAATACCTTTTTTAAAATCTATATATTATGTTTTTATGATACAATATATTTTTAGATTATTCTCTTTATAATCATGTTCATATGATATTGTATTTGTTATTTGATATCAGAAGCAAAAAAATTGAAAATTATATTGTTTTGTTCAAATCGTGGAATGCCTGCTCAATTCATTTGTTTAATTTCTGTGCCAATCATTTGTATCAATTATTAAAAAAGAAATATTTTTCAACTTTTCTATTTCATTGTTTGAAAATAAAATGTCCTTAAAGAAATATGTTTTTTCTCTATATGAAATATTAAATATAAAAATATATTTGTTATTGTGAAATTAAAATTGAAATTATGTTTTATTAAATCTTACATTTAAAATATAACATAATCATGCAGCCCCTTTAATGTTTATGTTGGTCCTCACTGAATTTTGAGAGATTTTGTTGTCAGCATTTACACAATAGATGATTGCAACTTGATGAACCCGGCATTGTTAAAAGAGCTGGAAATAATTGCAATTAATTTAGGTTAGTGGACCAAGCAACAGGCTCTCAGGTAAAATACATTTGTCAGCCCTACCCATTTCACTTTCTGCTCTTATAAAGAGAGTGGGAAGATGATTTGACCATATAAGGCAACATGTGAAACATTTTTTGTCAAAAAATGATAGTTGATAAGTACCTGAATTACGCATGGGACCTTACAACAATATCACTTTAACTATCGATTTAACTATTTTTCTTTCATATATATATATACACACACTTGTACTTCACATACAGCATGAGTTTTTTTTCATATAATTTTTGTATTAACAGTTCACCTAATGACTATGATTTACCTTTTAATCTGGACATTCCATTATGAAAAGAAAGTAGATTGTTTTGAACATGAGAGTTTAGATTGATAGGAGATAACACTAATCCAAAAATTAGAACATTAGGAAACACTTTGAAACAAAATGTCTGAGATATTTATATATATATGTTTGGTTGTGTTTACGGAGTGCTGTCATATATTCTCTGTCCCTTTTTGTTCTCTTATTTTTCCTTACTCTGTTTATCATTGACTTTGATAATGCACAGCTATATGTAACAGTTTTCTCAAAAGATATAATTTCATTTCATTTACATGTATATTTATGCCATACGGATCCCATTAGAATTCTTTAATTGTGGGGCATGTTGATTGAACATAATGAACCCACATTCTGAATTCTATGTCAATCCCAACCATATGGAAACCTACATTTGCTGTATTCATGAATATTTTGGTATTCAACAGGATGAAAGTCTGTTTTAAATTAGAAAATCTGCAGTTTTCTCAACAATAAAACACTATATTGTGGAGCGTTGTGGCCCAGTGGATTAGTCTTCTGACTTTGAAACAGAGGGTCGTGGGTTAGAATCCCAGCCATGGCGTAATTTCCTTCAGCAAGAAACTTATCCACACTGTGCTGCACTCAACCCAGGTGAGGTGAATGGGTACCCAGTAGGAAGAAATTCCTTGAATGCTTTGGGCACCTAGGCAGCCTAGCTAAAGCCGGTAATAATAATAGCAGGGCCTGCTGGGAGAACAGTTTTCAGAACTGAAGTGGCTTCCCTATATTATCATTATTATTAAAAAACCTGACATGCTGTCAACATGAGGTATTGAATTGGTGCAAGACAGTACAGGGCGCATGTTTCCTCCAAGGTGAGTGGCCCACTTCATGTGCAGGTACCATAACTACCTGTAGATAATATGTGGCATTTTCTACAATATTTGTGACTTTAATATAAAATCATGTAGGTAACTACATATGCAGTATTCAACCCTTCCCCTGGTTATTCAAACAGTATTATGTGAGGATCATGTATGTTTGAATTACTTATGTACTGAAACTACCTTTCGTTCAAAGATTCACCAGTTCTAGACTCTGTGCTTATTTATGGAACCTCAGAACATGGAGAGATTCAATTAATCTTACAAACGAGCATGGCGTCATAGAGTTATGATTGATATCAATCCCAACATAACAATCAATCATAACATTTATTTTATCTTTTATGTTTAAAGGGTCTAGCTCTGTTCTCAGAGCAAACTATCTTTATAACTCTTCATTGTATACTATAGTGTGATAGAATTATACACTGTTGAAACTTGAAATGATCAAGAAATGCAACAAGAAAATGTATATGTTTAGGACCCTGAAGCAACATGGATTGTCTATAGATGACTTAAAGATGGTATACACTGGATACATTCGCCCTCTCCTTGAGTACTGCACCCCTATCTTTCACAGTGGTTTGTCAAAAGGCCAATCTTTGACTTTAGAATGAATCCAGAAACGAGTGTTCCGGATTATATTGGAACTGAGGTATGAAAATTACGAAAGTGCATGTAATTTGCTAAATCTTCAAACCCTTGAGACAAGGAGAAGAAAATTATGTCTAGAGTTTGCTGAGTCTCTATCAAAACACCCTATCTATTCTAACTGGCTACCCCCAAAAAGAAACAACACCAAACAACTTCGTCAAAGTCTCATCTATGAACAATTCCAATGCAAAACGAAAAGATTCCAAAACAGTCCATTCCCCTTCTTCGTTGATCTGTTAAATGTCAAAAAATAACCTTGATTACCGTAGTTTGTTTTCTTCCCCATACTGTAGCACTTTTTCTCTTTTTCATGCAAATTTCTTAATAATCAAATATACTTTTTCTTGCCAATCTCTTTCTTTCTAATTACCTGTAATTTTTTGAGTCTGCTTTCCTTTGTTCTATTAGAAACCCAAATACATTTGTACATTTGTAATAACTAATGGTCATTTATGCATTTCCTTTGAATCTATAATTCCATTAATTTCTTTTTATCTATTTAATACAATGCAACATTAATGAGATTATTACACATTTATGTTCTTTACTCATTAATCAGTAATGAATCTTCTAATACTTGACCTATAATTAGATTTTTGCTGACCTCCTGAATATGATTTTCTTTTGTTTTACCATTTGATTTCTTTTTGCTTTCTTCTGTCTATGCAATATTTGATTCAATGCAATGTATAATTTCACTTACACTTAGAACTCCTTTATGTAATTAGATCCATCATAATGAAAATCTTTTTGTAATTTAATCTATGTATTGAATGATTTTTTTTAATTCTTTGCAAAATATGTTTGTATGTTCTCATATTGTGTAAACATGTATACTTCAGCCACTGGCTGCCAATCATGTATTGCCAATAATCCATTACTATACTATACTACTATTTCAAATTGGCAACTAGGTAAGTAAATTATGACAAGGGACAAGGACAACTTTCCTTTAGGCCATGTACTTAATAATCAGGAGTGTGTGTTTTTTCCCCTCAGTACCCATTCCCCTGGTTTAATCTAGATATATCCTAGCTTGTATATTTTTTTATATCATCATAAAAGAAAAATGTAATTTGGAGTAAAACTTGTGAAAAAATGATAAACATTTTATGTATTGGAGTACTTTGTACATGGAAGAGTAGTCCTTGCCTTACATTATAATGACATCACATATGCGGCCAATTTGAAGTCTCCATGGATATAGTGATTGCCAATTTTTATGACTTGAAAATTCATAACTTTCTTTGTGTTTCTCTGGTATTGTTCAAACTTTCACCTTACAACTTGTCTGATTTTTCTTTTTCCTCTAAAAACAAGTTTTTATTTGAGTTGGATTCCCTTTTAATTTTGTCTCATCTGCCTGTTCATGATGAAAACATTTGAATATTGTTAAAAATATTGAATAACACTTAGCTGTTATGGTAGTTTAAAAAAGAGAAATTCCATTGGGATAAAATTAAATTGAATAAAATTAAGTTGTAAATGTTTGTTTCTACACTACTTTTTGTAAAGAAGGTCATTAGGTACATGTAATAGGTATAGATTTAATATACATAATGTAGGTAGTTTTTCCTTTTCTGCTTTGAATACATGCAAAATACTTATGAGACAATTTGGAAATACCAAATCAGGTAATATTGCAAAGGAGCTATACTTCCAAACATGATAACTATTATTTGTCATTGTACTATTAATCTTCGTTGATTGTTATCTTTTCAATTGTTAAGTGTCTTTTATCTGTTGTCTCTTTATAATTTTATATACTTAAAGTATTGCTTAACCATGTTACATGTTGTATGTTTCTATTTTCAATATGAATAGAAGGTCATAATGGGCCAATCAATCAATTACAATTGATATTACTTCCAGCTAATATGATAGTATTATATTTGTATATTTTAACATATCTGAAATATTTCTAATCATTAGCCTGTTGTGAAAAGAGAAGCATTCCAGTTATATGTTGATAATACATATAGAGTTCACTTTCCTCATACAAGTACAAATATGTTAATGGTATTAGTGTTTTCCTTATGCTAGATTTATACAGATATTACTTGTAATATCATGAAACCATCAAAGAATTCTGTGATTTCAGTTAGAAACAATTCCTTTGAAAAGAATGAAATATGTGCAGTACTATTAATATCACAAAGACATTTGTGATTAAAGCATTCCTGAAAAATGTATCAAATGATATTGGAACTAATCATTAAAAATCAAGGTTTAACTATTTATTGAATCAAATTTTGTGATTTTGTATTAAAATTCAATGATTACATGAGTTACAATGACTGTTTGTTACATATTGAGTATTACACTCCAACCTTATTTGTCTGGATAAATAATGAAATCAAGTTCATTTATCATAATTGAGCATTCCTGATATGAAATGTAGAGATAAAGTGTGACTTAGCAACCATACAGTAAAATAGCCAAGATGAATTCTATGAATATGAATAGAATTATGCCTATTGATGATTTGAAATGGCCACAGCATGCTTTCTTGTGTTTCATTTGACATTTGAATTTTATGTACAGTATTGCTTATATTTAAACGACTACGGTGCATTTTATTCATCATCGGTGGTCCATACAAAATTTATGTTTTTTCCTCTTGAATTTTCGATAAGAATATGCCACTTTGTATACCGACTCATCCTGATTTTGTCTTGTCGGGGCAGGAAAAACCCATATTAATGCGCATAAGGGCAGTGCTAAGGGCGTTCCTGCACCGATACAACGATTTTATTCCATTGCCTCAAATTCTCACTGAGTTAAAGTCATTTGTAAATGTAAATTAATGTGATTGTTAAAGTATATTGTTTAGTGTAAAACAAATCCTTTTACAGTTTATATTGTATTTGAGATTTAAGAAGTTTTTGAACATTTATGACAGCATTACAACTCATTTGTGTGTAGATATTTAAGTACTGAATGCTTTTATACATTGTATGTGCAGATTTGTTATTGTAATATTGTTGCCTGTAATTTTTATATTGACATTTTGATATCATTAAACATGAGAATGAAACATGATCCGTTAAATTAATGATGCTGTGTTCATTTTAATTTGTTATTAATGTGAAAGGGGAAAACCTGAAAATCGGCACTAAATGATGCTGAAGTTGGGGGTTGGGCAGGAATTAAAATTGGGCATTTTAAAAGGGTTAAAGCGTATGAGAAATATTGCCATTACATTAATACTGCACCAGTTTGATTACTACATCACCCGAAAGTTTATGCTTTGGTTACTTCTGTCTTTTATTTTGTGCAATTAACATGGTAACTTATTTCTGATAATTCCTAAATTATACAAATTATTAATGAAGTATAATTAGAATTCTATTTAATAATAAGAAGTACAAGTCGAAGAGGTTAGCATATCCCAGGTGTTCAGGCAGTGGAATCACACAAAGGAATTTCAAAGTAATTTAAAATTCAAATGAGGCATCGAGCCCGAGTCTCTATAAAAGGACCCGCTGTCCGTACGGTATTCATCGTTCAAAGTAGATTGAAGGTTTAAAGAAGGTAAGAACAAAGAAGAAAGAAAGTTGATAGGTAAATATTTTCTTCCTTCACAAAAGGGAGAAAACACTCCCACTGTATCGTATTTTATTCATATAACAATCAAATCACTTTAGCATACCCTCAGACAATCTTTCATTCATGTTGAGAATTCACTCACGCACAAAAAGCATTCTTTCATGATAAGATATCACACACAAAACAGACTTTGTCATCTTCTGTGCTGAGTACGACATGAAAGGGAGGGGAAACAGAAGGAAAATATTTCCTGATTGTGAAAAGGGTGGGACCTCTTCGACTTGTACTTCTTATTATTAAATAGAATTCTAATTATACTTCATTAATAATTTGTATAATTTAGGAATTCTATTACATAACACTCGTACAAGTCTTCAGAGGTTAGCATCTTCAAAGCAATCACGCACAGAAGATGGCATGTTAAATCTGACGAAGATAAAAAGCACATTGAAACAAAAATATTATTTATTTAAGTTTATTTCATGCAGTCTCAATGCCGTGAGAACACGTTAAACTGATTTTTCTTCTTCAATTCCTTTCTTTCTTATTTGTTTATTCTCCAAAAATAAATACACAGAAAAAGGAAAACAGTAAAATTCCTTACAAACAAGGACTCTCGTTTGTATAATGGAAACTACATAAAAATGATCATCTAGATGTTTGAAGCACTGTTCAGAATTGTAACGCCAAAAGATTTACTATTATCTGGGGATTTTAGATAAAATTCGGCAAATGTCCGAGCGTTAGACCAATCGGCTGTCTTCAAAATCTCGTTTAGGGTAACACCTTGAGCAAAAGCTAATGATGTCGATGCACTACGGAAACTATGAGCAGAAAAAATGCTCGTATCTATGCCAGATGTTGACAGAATGGCTTTCATCCACCTTGCTAAGGTACATGTAGTAACAGAATTATGTGGCTTTCTTGATGAGATGAAAAGCTTGGTCTCTTTGTTTACTTCCCTAAGAGGTTCAGTACGTTTGATGTATTCTTTTAGGGTAGTCAAAACACAAAGTTTTTGATTAGCGGGGTACGCTGGTAATTTTACAACTTGCTTGTTGATACCCTTTCGGGGTGTTGAAGTCTTAAGTAATTCTTTGACATAAAAAACTGCAAAGTTCTCAGACATCTGCATTGAACTAATATCTAGATACATAAGAGTCTGTGTCCGTTGGGCAGAAACAAGAGCCGTTAGGGCTAGTAACTTTTGACTCAAACTTAGTAAGGACAGGTTAACATTATCTGGGAGCGAAGAAAGGTAATCTAACACGGTAGACACATTCCAAGTATGATTATACTTTGGTCTAGGGGGGTCTCTGTTAAATACCCCTTTTAGTAAACGAACAACTAGTGGATGTTTCCCAACAGGAAAACCATCGATCGCCGTTAAAATAGACGAAAGTGCAGAACGATAAGAGTTAAGGGTTGAATATGTTTTCCCTAAGGAATGTTGATATGCAAGGAAATTAACAATGCTGTCTATAGATGGGTTGTACATATTAGTCGACCGTTCAGTACACCAACTACGCCATATCTGCCATGCAGATTCATATTGTTTATTTGTTCCTGGTCGCCAAGAGAATTCAATGAGTTCGGCAGCTTGTTCCGAAATTCCTGTTGAACTCCATTGTTGGCGGAGATAAGCCAGGCGGCTAGTTGAAGTTTGAGTTTGTGTTGAGGGTGGGGTATGAGGCTGTCCTCTGGAAGCAGGATGGGGGGTGCTACCAGTAGGTCGAGGAGTATTGGAAACCAGACTTGTGCTTTCCAAACAGGTGCTATGAGAATAGCCAATTGTGTGTTGTCCTTTCTCACTTTGTTCAGAACTCTGCATAGAAGACAAAAAGGGGGAAACATGTAAGGAAATAAATCTTCCCAAGACAAAGAGAAGGCATCAATAGCTATTGCCTCCGAGTCTTGTTTCCATGAGACGTATTTGGATAACTGATTGTTAAATTTTGATGCAAACAAATCTACATCTGGCAAAAGTTGAAATCTGTCTAACAATGATTTAAAAACAAATGGTGAAAGGGTCAATTCTTTATTGACGTCGCGACGGGATAGTACATCAGCAGTACAGTTATCGGTACCAGAAACATGTGATGCAGAAAGCCAATTGTTTGATTCAAAACACCAAAGCCAAATTTGTGCGGAAATAGAATTTAATCTTGGTACACTCCCGCCTAGATTATTGATGTATGAAACAGCAGTACTATTATCCGATTTTACATGAATGTGTTGGTTCACACATGTGCCACACAGAGAAAGCAGTGCATTCTGAACTGCGAGTAATTCTAACCCGTTGATATGCAAATCTTGATGCTTGGATGGCCAGGCGCCTTGCGTAAAAGAGTCATCTTCATGTGAAAATGCACCCCATCCCGATCTACTTGCATCTGTAGATATTGTTATGCTAATAGAAGGATGCTGAATAGAGGATCGGAATTCCTCTGGTGTTTTAGAAAGCCACCATTGAATTTCAGCGCGTACATGGGGTTCGAACACAAAATACGCATC
This sequence comes from Lytechinus variegatus, assembly GCF_018143015.1. NCBI lineage: Eukaryota > Metazoa > Echinodermata > Echinoidea > Temnopleuroida > Toxopneustidae > Lytechinus > Lytechinus variegatus. Next base: position 79,099,276 of record NC_054741.1, read on the forward strand.
AAAATTATAATCAGAATTTTGTAAGGCTTTCGTTTTCGCAAATTCAAGAATACGATAATGTAATTTGCCTGGTGGGAAGGCCTCAAAAAACGAAACAATTAAGCCAATAAACTTTGCAAGATTTCTGATTCTGATCTCTTGGCTACTAAGAATAGTCTTCCCAAGCAATTGAAAATTCTTTATCTTTTCAATTGGCACACTGATCGTCATCTGCATTGAATTGACGACAAAGCCGAGAAATGTGATAGTAGTCTGGGGCATCAAACTTGACTTGGCATAATTAACGGCAAAGCCTAATGATTCTAACAAATTTACAACATATGACGTGTTATCCAAACTTTCCTGTCTAGAACGAGCAAAAATTAAAATGTCATCCAAATAAATCATTGCTCGTATGCCTCTTTCTCGAACTGAGGCAATGACAGGTTTCATAATTTTGGTGAACACCCGATGAGCTGAGCTCAATCCAAAAGGAAGACATTGAAAACAGAAGAATTTTTCGTCCCATGAAAAAGAAAGATATCCATGTTGGCTAGGATCAATGGGTACAGAAAAATATGCATCTTTAAGATCGATCGTAGTTAGGAAATCGTTAGAAATAATCAAATCTTTGACCAAATTAAAATGCTCCATTTTGAAATGTTCGTATGTCACGAATTTATTCAAGTTTTTCAAATTGATTATCGGTCTCAAACCTCCAGATTTCTTAGCAACAGTAAATATTGTTGACAAATACATGCATTCACGTAATGGAATTTCTCTAACAGCTTGTTTCATTAGAAGGTCGGCAATTTCTGTATCGATTGCGACTTTTTCTTCCTGAGTAAATGAAATAATACTCGGATGATAAAACTGGAAGGGAGTAGATAAAAAATCTATCTTGTAACCCGAAATGGATGTTAAAATCCATGGGTCGGAGGTGATCTGAGACCAGGCATCTTTGAAAAACTTGAGTCTTCCTGCAAAAATTGGGGTACTCACTACTTTTTTGCCTGTCTATGAATCGAAGAGCCCTGACGATTCTGGTCCGCTGGATAGCGTGGGGGTGAAAGCGGTGGACGAGACACCGTTGCTGGAGCTCGAGAGCGGCTCCACTGAGACGATCGTTGTCCCTTGAAGTCATGGCGACGGTGAGTGGAAAAATCGGTTTGCTTCCTCTGGGTGTGGCGACGTGGGGCCTTCCCATGATGTGAGACTTTTTGTCCCACATTGTACGCTTCAGCCACATTTTTTAGGGTACTCTGTATATCTTTCCCAAACAACTTCTCATCCAAGGGAGTATTCCGGCTACACAAACCCTTGTATTTGGGGTTGATATAGGGCTTGATTTCCGCCCTCCGATACATGCTTAACTCATAAGAAGCATGCCCGCTTAAAGTGAGCCCATCAAGAGAAAACTCTTTAATGCGTTACACTGGCCTCTTCTGAGAAGTTGCTGCGTGTAATTCTTCCAAAATTTCCCCGTAGGGAAGAAGTCCCTGCACAACATTGTTTTGCAGTTTCTGGAGGCGAACATCGTTAGACCGAGCTCGACCCGAAATAGTTTGCCAAACCTCAGGCACAATGCGTGGCGTACAAGCTTCAGGGGCATTGCTGGGGGTAAGATATCGCGATGAAATCTTCTCCAAACTCTCTTTCTTGGGCGGGAGAGTAACCGCTTTAGTAAGCCTTTCGGCCAGCTTATCAAATTTGGCAGGGCCAACACTGATGCCAGTGTCGTATAAATCGGCATCCTCTCTGATATCGAGCTCCTTGGGTTCCAAATCGACGTCTGGGTCGTAGTGGACTACTGGGGTCACGGAAGATCCAGCATCCGACATAGCATCCAGCTCGTTGGGCCCCGCAAGGAGGCTTAATATGTCGTCATCACCCCGAGGGGGATGTTGTTGCTGCACAGCGTGCCAAGCACGTCTGCCGAAATGCTCACTAGGAGCTGAACTTTCATGATCCATATACCGAGACAACGTCTCAGTTAGCCGCTTAATCTCAGCAGCCTGAGAAGTCAGGCGTTGGTTAACATCCTCTCCTAAGGAGAGGAGCGGCTCTGCTCGTTCCGGTTGGGCTTCGTCGGCCATGGAGAAAAGATGTTACTGGTGTAGAACTAACGTCACTGCCTGCACACAAGGAAAAGATGAATACCGTACGGACAGCGGGTCCTTTTATAGAGACTCGGGCTCGATGCCTCATTTGAATTTTAAATTACTTTGAAATTCCTTTGTGTGATTCCACTGCCTGAACACCTGGGATATGCTAACCTCTGAAGACTTGTACGAGTGTTATGTAATAGAATCCTGTTCATTTGAAATGAATGTTTTTCAACTTCTGATCAAGAGGTAGGCATATAGTGTATTGTGCCTTGATCACTGAGAGGAATATACTTTTTAAGCATAAAAACTGTATCTTCAAAATCCTACTTACAACACACAAGACCTATCACTCATAATACCTTCAATAGATGGCAGATTGTATTTTATCATCATTAGAAAAAAAGGATCTGATAAAAAGCGAATGATTTCTTTCACCGAATGCATGGAATGCGAAATCTCGCACCATTGCACGAATAAGAATATTCGCTATTTGTGTTGTACAACGCCTCGGAATCTAGCGAAAATATGAAAAAACAAGATTTTTTTCCCTCCAGTAATCTATGAAAAGGGTGCAAAAATATTGAAAGCGAACAGCAAAATCCCACAAGCCGGGCCCACAAGCGCACATGATCTTGGACAGCATTGCGCATTTAGCCAGCGGGCTGTACGCGCATTGTTACCTTATTCAATGAAATCGCATTGTGACGTCACCTCCTAAAGCCGTGCAATGGTACATTTTGGATGGTACGTCTTGTGTGCAACGGTACGAATGTGTGACATTCAGCCTCGGCCTCCCATTTGATCGTGTACAACGAGCTAAGTAGGCGTTGTACAATATATTATATTGAATTAAATTGAAATGGGGTTTCTAGTTATTTTGTTTGTTACTTTCTTATAGCACTAAATGGTTATTTATTTATAAGTGTATTTTTGCAGGCATATCACAGATATGCTTTCAGGTTTCGAATGTTTCCTTACTGCTCAGGTTTTTTTTTTTTATAAGTCAAATTATTATCGTCATCATCATTATCGTGATAACTTTCATTTTTATATGGTATACGCGGATGCGTGGACTTGCCAATTACCCCCCCCCCCCACACACACACAAATAATAAATGACAGAGGATAAGGGAGAGGGAAGAAAAATGGGAAAGAGAGAGAGTAAGCTTAGAGAATCAAGAAAAAGAGAGAGGGAGGAAGGAGTGGAAAAGGAGAGAGAGAGAATGAAAAATAATAGAAAGGAACAAGACAGAAAGAGAAGAAAATAATTGGTAGAAAGACAGCCTGTATTAAGGAAATATCAGTAGGTTATTTTTTTTTTGGAAAATTGTGAATCTACGACCCTAAAGCTCTTGTCTCCTCTTGTTCCATATAGTTCAGGAAACGAAATGGATGATAGACAGATCCAGTGGGGCCAAAAACAGCTACGGCCCACTATATATCAATATTGATGACACGAGTAAACATGTGTGGGGGTGGTGGGTCGAGAAGAGAAAGAGAAAGGGAGAAAAAGACCCGGGAAAAAGAAGAAGCGAAATGAAGGGATTAAGAAAAGAAGAGGAAGGTTCGAAACATGAAAAGAGGAAGATGAAGAAAATTTGAGGAGGGGATCGAGAATTGACAAATATAGAAAAGCTTTCTGCCCGCATTACTCTTTAATGAGATATCGATTCACCATGCAAACCTACAAAGATCATTAGAAATAGTTAAGTTTGTTTTGTAAGATGCGCATCATGTCGTTCATGACGACAAAATATGTTTTAAATGACCCGTTTTTAGTCCAGACCTGAATATGTAAAAAAAATATCCCGTTCTTAACTCTGCACAATAATTAAAAAAAGTAGGCTTATAAATTCCTCTTCTATATACCACAATATTTCATCTATAGAGTTTTGCGATGGCATTATTTTATTTAGTAGTATGTGTATACGTCATCTTTATGTTAATGGTTGAAATGTCTATTATATAGTTCGGTCATAAAAATATTTCAACTCTCGCTTCGCGATAGTGCTGAAAATAAAATCAAAATCGGATAACAAAATAACGAAGTTATTGAAATTTAAAGTTTATCAATATTTTGTGAAAACAGTTATATGCACATTATTGTGAATATTCATTAGGTGGGCTGGTGACGTCACATCTCCACGTTTTCTTATGTTATTACATGAAATCATAAATATTTCATTTTTTCATACAAGTATCTCCATATTATAAGTTGCGGCAATAAATAACTAATGGAGTTAATCAGTTTTCAATCCAATTGTTTTAGTTCTTGGCAGATTTGTTTTAATAAACTTAATTTCATATAATAAAATACAAAAGAATAAATGGGGAAATGACATCATTAGTCCATCTAATGAATATTTAGTATAGACATGCCAAGAACTGCACAGTTTCAATGGAATAATGCAAATGTGTAAAATTCAATAACTTGGTCATTTGTTATCCGATTTTTCAGCATTTTGCTTCGCTTCACTCTGTATATTGAGATATAGATATCTCCAGCCTGGACCATCCCTTTAATAGGTCAATATACAGGCGCGGATCCAGGAGGGGGCCGAGCCGGCCCTGGCCCCCTTTTTTTGACAACCTGCAGAAAAAAAATAGAAACTATGAAAAACAGAAAGAAAAGTGTGCCTGCCCCGATGATCAACAATACAAATAACGGCGATAAATGACACGTTCTCAAGTACTGGTTTAGCTAAAGACTTTATTCTGTAAAAGCTTCTTCTCAATCCGTAAATCCATCTCTATGCTTTAGCCAATGCCGTAAGAACTACAAATAAACAAAGTAAATAAACAAATTAAGTATATGAAAATAAAGGTAACAAACAACTAATCTAACAAATGATACAGATTATATATACATAAGATGAACTTGATTCTGCTTATATTAATCACGAAAACTATCATTTGAAGTGAACAATTAATGTCTAGTAGTGAATTAATGATTACAAAGAGAAATCAGGTTAATTATGTTCAAAACGGACACATATACTATAGCTAATTGATAACTGTGACTTAAGACTATAGTTCAATGATGAGAAACAACATATAGCCATTTACACTATGCAACTAGTGTATTACAGCACAAGATTAAATATAAATCGAATTAAGTTACTACAATGTAAACGACCCATGCATTCATTATTGCATTATATACCCAAATCACCTAGTGAAAGGAGAAAGTAAATAAAGATTAGTGTGAATGGAACCACATTCCAAAGTGGACAGTGGTCAGTGGACCCCACAAACAGCTAGATAACAAGACCCTCTTTGTTTCACAAAATGAGCTGCCCCTATAGGTATGTGTAGTCTCACATGCTAGACCCTATTTACAGAGTTATATTTACAGTATTATGGTATACATCATAACATCTCAATATCTTTCTTCCGTACTTATCATTTCCAGTATGAAGTATAAAGTATTTAAGACATTACAGATCAATAAAAAGAACATTCATACAAGAAAGAAACATGAAATAGACAAAGATATGCAGTATAATAATAATAATAATATGACTTTGAATAATGCTTACCACTGTGCCAGTTGGCATCAAAGGCAGACAAATCTCTGAGTTTCAATTAATTCTGCAGAACTGTTTCCTATCCACATCATCATTTGCTCCATCAAAGCAACATTAAAGGAAACATAGTTTTAACCAATATAGTTGAAAGTTCTATAAGTTGATATGCAGTACTGCAATAGCACTGCTCTCCTGTATTAACACGCAAGCATGCTGCTTGGCATCTTATCTGCAGTAACAATACTTAGATTATACCACCCTTCATCCCATTCCCTGTCACTATATACCTTGGAGGACTTCCTCCAAACAAACAAAGCATTGTTTGGATTATTATGGGATGCCAAATGAGTTCAGTTGAGTATGGTGTGCTGTTACACTCCCACCAAAATTACCCTAGGGTTTAATCATAATGATACATGACGAAGTAATTTTCTTAAGTTAAGCACTCTCTACTCAACTGAAAATTATATCAATAAACTTACTTATAACCCTCAAATGTAACTTCAAAGTATGAAACCACATGATCCTAACTCCTACAATATAAATTATGACATTGATATGGAGGTATACAATATAAACAATAATTTCCATTATCACAAGTGAAGGAGGCAACTATATCACATCGCCTTTGCAAGTTGCTATTATCATCAAAAACGGAAATCATGACAAATTTTGTTAACAAGTTTAGAAACTGAAAGAAAAAGAACCATTTCATTGTGTACAAAGCACAAAGAAGCAGAATGCTATAGTAACACGCAGGGCGAAAGTGATTCAAAGCATTTAAAGTATCCGAACTCCCAAAGCACGAAAGAAAGGCCTAATTGAAGTCAAAACAAAGAACGGATCGTTGACAGGCAACTACCTAAATATTAACTTGACGCCATGAGGAGAACTATCTTCTGAATGGGCCTCAAAAGCTCTGTTGGCCTCTTCAAAGGTCTTCCCTTGCTATCAAGTTCTTTGTTACCGACGCGAACACGGACCTTTCTCACCAAACCATCTGCATCCGGAGCAGCTGCGGTCACAACAGCCAGAGGCCATTTCATACGCGGTACCTCCTGGTCAATAACAAGTACTACATCTCCTACTTGGAGATTTCGGTGGGGCTTTGTCCATTTCTGACGCTCCTGCAGCCCCAGCAAGTATTCTTTGCGCCACCGAGACCAAAACTGCTCCAACAAGAACTGCACCCTTCTCCAAGCCTTTCGGGCGTACATGTCCGTCTCCGGGAATTCTCCAGGAGGGGGTAGCGGAGTGGTAGTCTTGAAGGTGAGCAGATGATTTGGCGTGAGTGGGGCATCTGCATTTGGGTCATTTATGTTGGCCATCGACAAGGGGCGACTGTTCACGATTGTCATAGCTTCATAGAAAAGGCAGCGTAGAGCTGTATCTGTTAACCTTCCTGGGCACAGATCTATTGTGGCTCTTAGAACATTTCGAATAGTTCGAATCTGCCTCTCCCATACCCCGCCAGCATGACTTGAGTGTGGAGCATTGAAAACGAATTCGCATTGCTTCTCTGCAAGATAAGCCTCCACCTTATCAGCATTCATTTCCTTCATTGCCGCCTGGAGTTCGTTTCTGGCTCCAACAAAATTGGTTCCTTGATCACACCGGATCTGCCGGACTGCTCCCCTGATGGCGATGAAACATCGAAGGGCAAGGATGAATGATTCAGTGGACATATCATCTAGCATCTCAATGTGTACACCGCGGGAACAGAAGCAGGTGAATAGCAGTCCGTATCGCTTGACTTCGGAACGGCCCCTTTTGACCATGAATGGTCCGAAACAATCCATGCCAACGAATGTGAATGGGGGTGTGGGCTCGGTGCGTTCTTCAGGCAGGTCTGCCATTTTTTGCACCTCTTCTGGTCTACGCAGTCGCCTGCATGTCACACAATTCCTCACTAACTCCGACACAACTTTGGATCCACTGACAATCCAGTATCCTTGTGCTCGCAACTCGTTTTGAGTGACACCTCTACCCTGATGATGGACCTTCTGGTGGATGTGTCGAACCAGGGCTTCAGTTACTGGACTTTGCTTTGGAAGAATGATTGGGTGTGATATTCCCATGGAAAGCTTTTGCAGCCTTCCGCCAACTCGAAGTACTCCATTCTCATCCACAAATGGATCGAGGGAATGGATCTTACTCGTACTTCTCACAGGTTTGTGGTGAGTCAGCAAATGCAGTTCTTCTGCATAGGCCTCTTTCTGTACCATCTGAATGATGGACAATTTCGCCTTTTCTCTACTTTGCACAACTGAGATATCCTTTGAGTGCCTGATTCTCTTGGCAACCACATTCAACCGGCACAATACTCTGATCATCATAGACCAGTTGGAGATCCTGGTAAGACGATGCAGTAGACCCTGTTGTGACAGATTGGTTGAGAATGTGGTCACCCTTACCTCAGGGTCACCATGCTTCAATTGATGTGGTACATCATCTTTGAAGCTAAGATTTTGTTCCCACAGAAAATCTGGTCCATTTAACCATTGCTTGGAATTAACTAATTCTTCCGGACCCATCCCTCTTGACGCGTGATCGGCCGGGTTTTCCTCTGTGGGAATATAATGCCATTGCTCTTGAGGAGTCCTATCTCTAATGAGTTGTACTCTATTTGCCACAAAGGTGTGGAAACGACGAGCCTCATTATTGATATATCCTAAGACCACACGAGAATCAGTCCAAAAGAACTCTTGAACTCCTTGAAGCTCCAGTTCATTCTTAAGCATTGTGCTCACCTTTGCCGACACCACTGCGGCCGTTAGCTCCAGCCTAGGTATGGTGATTACCTTGGATGGCGCCACTCTAGCCTTGGCATAAATCAGGCAACAATGCACTTCTCCCTTGTTGTTTACCAGTCTCACATAAGAGCACTGGCCATAACCTGATGTGCTTGCATCGGAGAAGTGATGGAGCTGAACAACTGATAATGGACCAAATTCATGGGGGTGATGACATCTAGGTATCTGGAGTTTCTCTAATTTCGGAAGCTCTACAATCCAGCTATCCCACGCTGGCTGCAAAGTCTCAGGGATTGGGTCATCCCATCCGATTCCGCTGCGGCACATCTCTTGTAATATCCGTTTCCCTTTCAGTACTACAGGAGCCACGAAACCAAGTGGGTCATACAAAGATGCCACAGTCGACAGAATACCTCGTCTCGTACTTGGTTGATCCTTAAGCGATATTTTGAAGCAAAGGTGATCGTTACCAACGTTCCACCAGATTCCGAGAGCCCGTTCAAAGGAATCCTCAAAACTGAGGTCTTGACCCGAAATCCCACTGGCACGTTCCGAGTCCGGAATGCTCTCAATGACTTTCTTGCTGTTGGATACGAATTTGTGTAGCCGAATGCCACCCTTCTTGCAAAGACTAACGGCTTCTCTTGCCAGACGGATAGCATCCTCCGTTTCTGGCACACTTGTTATGCCGTCGTCCACGTAGAAGTTTCTGCTTATGAAACAAGCAGCTAAGGGGAACTCATCCTTGTGAGCATTGGCAAGGTACTTAAGACCATAATTCGCACAGCCTGGTGAGGATGCAGCACCAAAAAGATGTACCGTCATCCGAAAGTCGACTGGCTTGTTCTGGGTCTCGCCTCCCTCCCACCATAAGAAGCGGAGGAAGTCTTTATGGCCTTCCGTGACACGAAACTGAAAGAACATTTTTTCAATGTCGCACATCAATGCCACCTCATGGAGTCGAAACCGGAGTAACACACCTGTCAGTGAATTTGTCAGGTCAGGACCTTTAAGTAGATGATCATTGAGGCAAGTGCCACCGGACCTTGCTGCGCAGTCAAAGACTACTCTCAGTTTTCTCTTTTGAGGATGAAAGACGCCATGATGAGGGATGTAATTTGTGCTCCCTTCTTGGCCAGCATCATGAGCACGTTCAGCATAGCCTCGTTCGATTATTTCGGACATGAAGGCCTTATACTGAACCTTGTATTCATCATCGCGTTCCATCTTCTTAGAAAGATGGCGTAACCTTACTTCTGCAAGACGCCTGTTGTTTGGCATCTCTGGCCTTTTCTTGAAGGGCAGCGGCATTTCTAGGTGACCGTCCTCATTCCGGGAGATACCTTCTCCTAGGCAGTTGATGAATTCCACATCATCCTGCGAGACGGACGTGTCACTATTTGATTCCTGCTTGAAATCAGGTTCCAATGCTCTTAAGACATCCTTGGGAGTTATTCCAGGACACTCTCGAGTTGCAACTCTTCCGCAGTGACTTGTGTCACCTTCTGGATTTGATACACCAATAATGCTCCAACCCAAATCGGTTTGAACGGCGTAAGGCTCTGTGTCATTGCCAGTGACAACATTTCTTGGTACTAAAGCTCGAGGGCAGTTGTACCCTATTAATAGCCCAACTTCACACCCTTGTAGAGCCGACATTTCTCGAGCTACTTCTTGGAGATGCGGGCACTTGTCGGCCGTATCCCTCGTAGGAATGTGTTCTCTGTCTGCAGGAATAAAACTGCGGGTGTAACTTTTACCAATGTTGAGCTTTGTGGGAGTTGTCATACCTCTTACTACAAGGTTGGATACAGAGTCACAATGAATCGTAGATGAAGACGTCATTGTGGACAGCTGTAACTTCACAGGTTGTCTCTGAACTCTTAAAGCCTCAGCCAAGTCTTCAAGGATAAATGAGGCATCGCTTTGTGTATCTAACAGAGCATATGTGAGTATTTCATGAGAAGGACATTGTTCTGAAGACACCCACACTGGAACAATCATAGATGTGTTGATTGATTTTCCAAAGTGTAATTTATGTGAGGTGGTGGATACATGATCCATTCCATCTTGGCCTCCTTGGACAGAGGACTGACTTGTGGCCTCTGTACCAACTCGATATTCATGGAGTAGAGATGGATGGCGCTTGCTGCACACATCACATGTGAGCCTCTTCTTGCACTCTTTGCTCATGTGCCCTTTACGCAGGCATCCAAAGCACAGTCCACCTTTCTTAATAAACTCTTTCCGCTCAGACAGCGTTTTATCTTTGAACTTCTGGCATTTCTCTAACTGGTGGTCTGCAGAGGAACACATGGCACAAGTCTTTGAATCCTTAGACTTTGTGCCACCCTTTTGCCTCTGACTGTTTGTACTATTAGAAGGCTTTTCTTCACCTTTGGTAGCCAGGGCAGATCCCCTCTTCAGGCCATCACGTTTGGCCTTGGAGGCCTTTGCGCCTGAATCTGCAAAGGATTCTTGTCCCTTGACAGCTCCTAAAGAGGAGATGGGATTATTTGCGATCTTTGCCTCTTGAGCAACAAACTTTGAAAACTTAGAAAATGAAGGATAAAATCCATTTTCAAGGTCTACAGAGACAATTCTGTTCCAACTGGTTATTAACCAATCAGGCAGTTTCCCTAGGAGTTTTTGATTTTCATTGCAGTCGTTTAAGACTGCAAGTCCATCAACATAAGGCATTGCATCATTGCAAGCCTTTAGGCAATCTGCAAACTTCTGCAAACCCTCCGGATCCCTTGCGGAAATCTTAGGCCACTTGTTGAGCTTGTCTCTGAATGCCTGCTGCACCCTAAATGGATGACCGTATCTTTCCCTAAGGCTTTTCCATGCACCTTCGTAAGCAGATTCTGTTGATCCGTAAAAGAAACCAGCAATAGCCTCTCTTGCTGGTCCTGTCACATACTGCCTGAGGTAATATAATTTCTCGGCTGCAGAAATTCTATCACCTATTAAGGTGGTGAAACTCCTCTCGAACTCTACGAATTCAAGAGGGTTTCCGCTGAAAGTGGAGGGAACCGGAACCGGAAGCCTAGTCCGGTACATGCTATCTGCAAGTGTCTGTGCAAACCCTTGCATATCTAATGTTGACTGAGGAGGCTTCTGTTGGCTGGCGATAGATGAAGTTCTGGAGAATTCTGACGGATTATCTACGCCATCATCGGAAGGAGGTCGTGAGGAAGCCTTGTCATGATAAGGCACCATTCGACGACTGGCAAGACTACCAGTGTCAGGGATTGGTGTTTCTTCAGGAAGCTGACTTGATTCAGCTCCTGGGACCTCACTTAAAGATGAGCTGAAGACCGACTGTGCATACTCTTGTTTCAAGAGTTCTCTTGCTATTTGCTTACGGTCTTCAGCATCAAAAGGTCCTACCAATGACCCTAACACCTCTTCAAGGGCATTTATACCATCCCTTACCATGGCATTCGCCCTGTCCATCCTAGTCGCCACTTCTCTAATGGGAGCCTTGTTCTTCCTCAAAACTTCGAAAATATCTACCAACTCCTTTTCTCCTTCTTCGAGACTTTCTATTTGTTGCCTGATCAATTCCTCCTCGTTCCCTGTTTTGACTACTTCCCGTGCTTCTTTCACTTTTGTTTTTAGAGTGCCATATGCTTTGAAAAACTTTCGCTCTATCTTAACTTCTTCACTGGCTTGCAAAGCTGCCATCTTTTCAGTGGGCTGTCTTTCCCTTGATGATTTTCGCGCTTGCGCATCTGTCATGATTGCCTTAACTTGATGAAGTAAATGTGGCAAAGATTTGTCACAGTTAACAGCCTTTACTTGCGCACCAAAATAAGGCACTTTGTAACTAACCAACAATTTATAGTTAAACAACTTCTAGCTGAATTACAATGCGATTTACACACAATATCTAACGCGACGCACGCACAAGGTTTTCCTTACCAGTGAATCTACTAATGAAAGAAGCACAATTATAGAAACAGAGATCTAATTAGACATTGAAAGGTCCTAATTATCTAACATTCTTAAAGGCATTATGATACATTTATGAATTCATACACGAATATTTACACATATATATGTAAACATGAATATTTCAAAACATATTCAAAATATCTTTCATGATATAATACTCGAGTCTTCACAATTAGATAATTGGTATTTACAAAAGAAATTCATTTGCCGGTATCACCTTACCATGAATCTTGAAGATCACTATATATATTTCACTCTTTGATTTAATTCATCATTGTTTCTAGGAATGAATACTTGCTCATTGTGATCTTACTTGAACTGATGTTGCTTCAGTAGATGAAGTACATTTGAACATCCTTGAAGTCGGCTAAAAGGAGGCGCATAACAGTTCACTTGGCAATGAGAGTTCAAAACTAACAGTTCCGTGAATTGAATATCGCTCTGAAGTATCCATGAAAGCTAATAATTGTCCATGAATTAACAGCAGTTCACTTGACGATGAGAATTGAAATTAAAAGTTCCACTGCAATCTACAATAACCTGTTAAAGATGTTGATCTGATGTCTTGTAGAGGATCCGTTGAGTGGAATCAGGCTTGTTGAATTTCCCATGCAGATTGGAACCATGTTGAAGTCAACTCTCTCCATAGTACGTGAAGTGTATCGCCTATGGCTCTATAGTGTTCTTACTGTGCCTGCCCCGATGATCAACAATACAAATAACGGCGATAAATGACACGTTCTCAAGTACTGGTTTAGCTAAAGACTTTATTCTGTAAAAGCTTCTTCTCAATCCGTAAATCCATCTCTATGCTTTAGCCAATGCCGTAAGAACTACAAATAAACAAAGTAAATAAACAAATTAAATATATGAAAATAAAGGTAACAAACAACTAATCTAACAAATGATACAGATTATATATACATAAGATGAACTTGATTCTGCTTATATTAATCACGAAAACTATCATTTGAAGTGAACAATTAATGTCTAGTAGTGAATTAATGATTACAAAGAGAAATCAGGTTAATTATGTTCAAAACGGACACATATACTATAGCTAATTGATAACTGTGACTTAAGACTATAGTTCAATGATGAGAAACAACATATAGCCATTTACACTATGCAACTAGTGTATTACAGCACAAGATTAAATATAAATCGAATTAAGTTACTACAATGTAAACGACCCATGCATTCATTATTGCATTATATACCCAAATCACCTAGTGAAAGGAGAAAGTAAATAAAGATTAGTGTGAATGGAACCACATTCCAAAGTGGACAGTGGTCAGTGGACCCCACAAACAGCTAGATAACAAGACCCTCTTTGTTTCACAAAATGAGCTGCCCCTATAGGTATGTGTAGTCTCACATGCTAGACCCTATTTACAGAGTTATATTTACAGTATTATGGTATACATCATAACATCTCAATATCTTTCTTCCGTACTTATCATTTCCAGTATGAAGTATAAAGTATTTAAGACATTACAGATCAATAAAAAGAACATTCATACAAGAAAGAAACATGAAATAGACAAAGATATGCAGTATAATAATAATAATAATATGACTTTGAATAATGCTTACCACTGTGCCAGTTGGCATCAAAGGCAGACAAATCTCTGAGTTTCAATTAATTCTGCAGAACTGTTTCCTATCCACATCATCATTTGCTCCATCAAAGCAACATTAAAGGAAACATAGTTTTAACCAATATAGTTGAAAGTTCTATAAGTTGATATGCAGTACTGCAATAGCACTGCTCTCCTGTATTAACACGCAAGCATGCTGCTTGGCATCTTATCTGCAGTAACAATACTTAGATTATACCACCCTTCATCCCATTCCCTGTCACTATATACCTTGGAGGACTTCCTCCAAACAAACAAAGCATTGTTTGGATTATTATGGGATGCCAAATGAGTTCAGTTGAGTATGGTGTGCTGTTACACAGAAAGAAAAGTAAGAAAAAAGTATCATACCCATGATGTGTAATTTACATCCTCGTAACGGCCAGCCCGACCTCGAAAGGAAACAAAAAAAAGTTAAGGGATCAATTTGCAAATAAACTTTATATAAAATTTTAGCTCGCGCTTCGCGCTCGCATTGCCTGTGTAATGAATCCAATTCAAGAGGATTAATGGCACTTATATCCAGTTCTGAAATCATTTTGCACACAATATTTTAGCTTGCACCTCAATCTTTCATTATTTTGTTTGATTTACACAAAAAACAAGATTTCAGCTTGCGCTGCGCGCACGAATTGTTTGAATTATAAGTTACCTATCCTTTTTGGAAATTCTTACCAAAATTTGTAAAAAATGCTCCTTCATCATGTCAGTATATCAAAAAATTAAGCTCGTGCTTCGCGCTCGCATTTAATTATTAACGGTTTGTGAACACATAGCTTGTTCTTTATTTAAATAAAAACGCGCTTAAACTGTCTAGTTTTCATGTCGGAATATTAAAAATTTGGAGTTTGCGCTTCACACTCTCATTATCTAATTGATGATACATGTATTTTCTTCATTAATCACGAAAGAACCGTTCTAATGGAGTCCCTTTTCACGTTACTATAATAAATTTTCGGCTCGCGATTCGCAATGTTTGGTTGGATACCATACTTATCTTATGATTATAGAATCTCCTCAGAATCTTCAGGTCAAAGTTTATAAGATATCAAAGAATTTATATATTAAGTCCACATATAAAAAACATATTCTTAAAACTTCAGTCTTTAGTTAGGACTAACCTAAAAAAAACAACAACAAAAATCAGATTATAGCGGCCAATCGAGAAAAATGTTGATGAAAATATTCTTCGTCCCCCCCCCTATCGGCGAAAGCTGGATCCGCCCCTGATATAAAATTATAACCCCGAAAATCGCGCTTCGTGCTTGCATATAATGGGCCTTCAAATATGCCTACATTTTTATACTCGCTCGCAATATATCAGTGCATGTATTTTCCCAAGTGAATGAAGTAAGTTATATTGGCCATAATTGTGATGACGCGTTGTGGCCTCGGCTAAACTCCACAAAAAATCTGACCCACTTACCCCCCCCCCCCCCCACCCCTCCACAAATATGACCGTGCCGGTGCTGCCATGCATTTATCATCAAATTACGTACCGGTACTTGATGTATACGAGATCTAGAGGGCGTGTCGCTTTTATCGCGGCGATTACGCAATTTTTCTGATGTGTAAACAATGACAAGACTAAATGTCTATTCGTGATCGTTTTGCACGGAACTTGGTAGGACTATTTTGGCTTTTACTAGCTGTAGTCGTTGTAGAAATTTTCCTTTTCGGCACTTGTTTAATCTGGAACCTGCCAACGGCTTACCTTCCAGCACAAGTATTACCCAAACTTGAGCAAACATTGGCCGATTCTATGACACGTAGCGAGAACATGCATCGGACCGTTGTCGCATCGCTCGCCTTGGTCTTCGGCGGGTTGATCAGCCACGGTACCGCTCAGGCACCGATTCCTCTTCGACCACCTGGCTTTTTCTACGGCACTGGATCATGTAATGCTCCTATACAAATCGAAGCCTTTGTAGATCTCATATGTCCAGACTGTAAGGCTGCTTGGAAAACATATCAGAGAGTTGCAGATTACTATGGACCAGACACAGTGAGATTTTCAGCTTTGATCTTTCCTCTACCCTATCATCGAGCTGCAATGGCTGCTGCCCAGGTATGACAACATCCTATATAGGCCTATAGGCTATGGGGTCCGGCTTGACAGAGAAGGTCAAGTTTAATATTAACTATTATGCCCAGAACCCAAAAAATATTTGTCCCAAGTATTGGTTCTTTTTTTAAAATTCACTATTGCAGTCAAGGATTAAGGCTAATGTATTGATATCAATTTTGTCACTAAAAAGGAAGAGTTCATATCGTAACAGCCACCCAAAGTCTGAAAAAAAATGATATATTTATGGGTGAGGGTGGCTGTTGCTAAACTAACTCTTCCCCCAAAAATATGAAGATGGGGATTTGAACCGATATAAAACTTGACATGAACAGTTACACTACAGTGCTATTAAAGCTTTAACCCGATGCACTAAACCACTTTGAGTTATGAGCAAGTCATGGCAGAATTGAGTGTTTTACATGGCTCTTTAGAAATTTTATACTTCTTTATTTATTATTGTTACATTTATCTTGGGTAGGAATCTTAGCAATTTGAGGATTGCTGGGTATATTCGCTGATATCGCCAATGATAATAGCGAGATCAGTGTTAATGTCATTGAATTTAATTCATATCTCATTTTATTTTAAAAATTTGTTCATCTAATATGATTTTGGGGGTTAAATATATAAGAGGAGTGGGAGGGTATTTAACTGGGCTTATAGGCCTACGTGTATGCATTAAATGATCATTAATGTCACATTTACAAAGTGCTCAAACTAGCTCTGACCTCGAAATTAGTTTGTGTGCTGAACCATCCTTTGTTTTGTGTAGAGATACATCTATGCCATCAATAGATGGCCAAACAAAATCGACTCAATAATGTATTTGGCCACAATGAGGAAGTATAAAGCCATAGCATAGCTACATATTACCAGTCTGTAGGCTGGAGACTGTACAAGACTTTGCTTTTTGCATACTAGAGTCTGAGTGAGTTTTAACAGGAAGTAATCAGTTGCATTTTTTAATGAAATGTTAATCTTTCTTTCTAATGGAACAGGGTGCCTTTGTAGCAGATATGCTTGATCCAAACAAGACATACAGCTGGTTTAACACAGTCTTTGACAAGCAAGCAGCACTCTATGATGGAAATATCTCAGAACAGCCTGATACGTATATTATAAAGTAAGAAGGCATTTCTATGTTTAGATGGTAAACTTGACTGTATGCATGACTGGAGATCTGCTCTTGGGTGCCAAATCAGATTTTATTAGTACTTATCCCCATATAGCTACACTTAAGTGTCAAATTGATTAATTATGTTAACATGCATCTGAAGGCAAAGTCTATTATTTTCACTCTTTGACTTCATATATAAATACATGTACTGTAGGACATTGAACCATATTCATTGTGTTAAAAAAGGACAGATTAGGGTAAATCTCATTTAGAACTTAAGCAGGTCATCATTCTTGTGATTATCACTCATGTAAATTGCTTATAAATTGACCTTTGTTGAAATGCTGAATGAAATATTAATAATATTTATTATTAATTTGTGAACAGCTTTATGAAGATGCCCTTAAGATAAACAAAACACACTGACCCCTTCCGTTTTTATTTTGTGATAATTCATACTCTTTAGATTTCATGGATTTTTAATAAATCCAGATTTGTCCTTGTTGATGAGCTAAAACTAATATGAGATTGAGATTTAGAATTGAATTCAAAGCTTGAAGGTTTGAATTTACACTGTAGATCAGTGGAGATTTAAAAAGAAATCTTTATTATTCAAATCAAACCAATGGTTCAACTACAGTAGTTTTTGATGCGTAGTCATATTAAAGAGAAATTCCAGTAGTTGCAGTAAACACTGATTTCACAAGAAAGTATTAAAACAAGGCTTAATTGTCAGTATATCATCGAGGATCTAGATCTGGTACAGTTACATAAACTGAACTTTGTGAAATCTTAAATCTACGCTGAAAAATGTTCAGACTGAAGATCCCCAACACAGATAAGCGCACGTGGGACAGTGTATAATTATTGCTTTGAATGTTGGGCCCGAAGCTCTACCCGAATCCTGTGCTTATTTGCTGATTTCTCAGCAATTACAAAATATCTTCCAGAATCCTTTGGCACATACGTTTTATTTATACAAACAGACACTTTGGTGGTCATTTCATTGGATTCTGTACGAACTCATTTTGATATCGTTACCAAAACTAGCATTTACCTTTAAAGGTTTGCTGTATACATGCAATATAGTCTATGTGATATTTGTCTATTTGTGAGCAATCCTTTATGAAAATATTAATATTTCATGTGTTATACAGGAGAATAAAAATAAAATAAAGTTGTGTTTTTGTGGATTAATGACAGAGTGTTGTTCTACCCTTGGTAATATGGTATAAAAAAGATGTCTAACTTTTAAAGCAAACATATTTGCCTTAAAAAAGCTAATTGTATTACAATTTTCTGTAAAACTTTTTCCCCTTTACAGTACCCTTTCTGAGTGGGCATCAGATGTTGGTTATTCTAAAGCTCAGTTTAAGATGCATCTAGCACGCAGTGATCCAACCCAATCATTAGCTAGGATAGAATTCAAGTATGGTGCAACACGTAAGTATTTTCAATATCTCTAAATAAGACAGAGAGAGAGAGGGAATATCTCGTCTTATATTGATCACACATCACCCCCTGCAAGGGTTGAGTTGATCCGGGGAGTTGATGTGATTAATGATCTGTCATTAAGTGAGGAGGGTCTGGAAATCTTTTCAGTCATGGAGTGATCTAGACGAACATTTTGTTTCTCAATGTCTGTACATTTGTTGTTATTTGTTATAATATTGTTATAATTTTTATAAAATTAGTATACTGTACTATTGTTATTAATGTTTTCATTATTATTTAATCTTAATGTTATTTTCATCATCACTATTATACATGTATCTGTTCTAACATTAGTATTTTTATATTTAATTGCTTATTCATTAATTTGATTGCCAATATTGAACTTCACACATGAAATGGACAAAAAAATATATTTTCAATCTCTCATTAATTTTCTACACATGAGTCAGTGTCCCGGGGGGGGGGGGGGGGGCACTTAGATTGACAAGTGGCACCATGCACGACCAAACAAACACGTAAAAAGGATGTCTTTTTCAAGATATGGCACGTTACGTAAGTAACGTAATAAGGGTGTCAAGAACACTAAAATAAAGAAAAAAGGGTATCTATTTTGTTAGGAAAGATATGTGTTTAGGGTCAAATTTGCGGGGGTATGAAAAATCAAGACTAAAATGTTTTATAAAGCATATGTACTTTTTGCCCCAGGAGTCAGCACTAGGTGTTTAGAGTACGATTTGCTCGAGTGGGGGTGTACTAACTAAACCCAATGGTGTAGGTAAGGGTAAAACTGACGATCAACGTCCTCGACGTATCGCTGTACTTGTTTAGGGTTGCAATTCAGGGAATACTTGCCCATAGTATCATTTTGTTTCCAATACTTGTTAAGAGTAGGGTTTCACATGTCAATACTTTTTAAGGGGTGCATTTTCAGTATATGGAAAATACATGTTTAGGTTGCTTTTTGAGATCTCATGGTCGCGCATGGTATCCACTCATGGATAGAAGTGGCCCCCCAGGGGTCAGTGTCTGTACAGTAGTGATAAATATGGCAGCCCTGATCACACAAGTAATGAGATATTCACTAAATGGTTATTCACTCTTCTCTGTCTGACAGGTGGTGTTTACGGCACACCTCAGACCTTCATCAATGGTGCAGTTATCTCCTCTCAGCCAAGCTGGACATTGACGGACTGGAAGAAAATTATAGATCCTCTCCTCGCAAAGAACAGATATATCTTCAGACACAATTAAGCATTTTCCTGGAATACACACAAAGGTCAGGGTATTTTCATGCATACATTGGGCTTTCTTCCATCATTAAAACAGACCCTTCCCCCCCAAAAAAAAAAGAATAAATGATAAATAAATAAATAAAATAAGTCTTCCACTGTACTTTCACGGCACATTTAAGATTAGTACTGATGCTATAAAAAAATTTGTCAACATACTTTGAAGCTGTGCCAAAGATGTACACTTGAATAATAGTTAAGAAATAAAAACTTGTAAAAAGTCATAGAAAGCACCTAGAGATATTGCTATGGTCACTGATGTATGAAGCACTATATAGATGTGAAAAATTGTTCTTTTTCTCTATTACTTTTTGAAAGATATATCAAAACTTTATGCAGAAATGTCTTGTTATTTTTTAGCATAGCTGATGAAGCAAAGGGCTCAACAGATTCTATTATCTGATAATTATGACATGATGAATGATTATCATGATGGAAATGGATTTTTTGTGTGAATAATTGTCAGATGAGCTGCTACTAGTCACTGTTTAATTGTGAAAATTTTTCTAGCATTGCTTCCTTTTTGCTGATTGCAATGATGAGCTGTTGTGTCATAGAGTCAGTAGTCAGTCTCCCATTCCCTTTTACCATCATGCCAGTGTCTAATCCAGTGATGTAGCAAGTATAAAAAATAACATAATCATTATTTTAGATAGACTGGGTTGATGTTGGATATGGTATTTGTTAATTTGGTCCATGGAGAGAAAAAAGTTTGGTGATTTCAAATAAAAATCACAAAATTCACAAACTTCTTCAATAACATCGTTTTCCTGTTATATGTATTCTATATCTTCATCATGTTACTCTCACTGCTTAATTCTACTCTTCCCTTCAGCATCAATTGCAGGAAATGGTATCAAAACTTGAACCTTTGGCATTAAAAAAATCACTTTTAGCAGGATACAGTAATCAACCAAGGGAGGTTTATTATGTAGACTAATGTGTTACTTTATAGTGATATTGCCTAATTTAGAGTTTTAATTACCCTGGTAACATAACCACATCAAACTTAGTAATTTATTGTCACTGAGGATTTCAAAAACTTTTACTGATCTTATTTTGGGGAGACAAAGAGTTATGCTTGTAATATTGTTTAAAACACGAGATTATGACTCTCTTTTCTTTAACATGAATTCACTCTTGTAGATGTGAACTTGTTAGTTTAGGCACCTTGTTTATTCTAAGAGATAGAAGAAAGCATTTTTACAACAGCTGCTCTGCTTCTAATTTGATGTTGCGATATGTGTCAAAGTGTCTTAGGCACCATAGTATGAACAAGATAATATTATCACAATGGTAATAATCATATTGTCACTTATCATAAGTGACGAAGATCTGATTAGATTCAATGGGTCAAAGGTCACATAGGTCATTGTCTTTCTGAAAATTCATGTTTCGCCTGATGTTTTGCTTGTAAATGGGAGCAACAACAGCTCAACAAAAATGTGTAATGAATATATATGCTTGTTGATTGTACATCTACTGCATTTTTTATTAAATGTAAACATGGAAGATCTTAAATGTTGTAATCCTAAATACACCTATATACTCTTTCCATGGTGCTATCTACATGTATGTGAAGAAATTACTATAAACTCAAACATGTCAACTCTACTTTTTGGAATAATTTAGTTGTCTAACTCTTATTATTTTATAGTTTTTTAATTGCTTGAACTGTCTTCAATTGTAAAAAATGTCAAATGTAGTTGTGTTGTTAAATGAATATTGTAGATGCAGAACGTTTTAACTTAAAAATACACATCAATATAAACTATAAAGAATGCTCATAGAATATAGTAACGAGTGTGATTAGTTTGTCACAAAAGAACATTTGAAAAGGTCAATATATCAACATTACAAGATAAATATCCTTCCGACATAAGCTGCTGGTGTCAGGAACGTGCAAAATGCTCAATCTCAAGTGATTATACTCTAATCCAGCTTAAAAAATGAATAAATGTATTTACTTGGAGAAATACTTGCTGTTAAATAAACATTTCATAGCCCAGTGGATTAGTCTTTGGACTCTGAAACAAAGGTTCGTGGGTTCGAATCCAAGCCATGGCGTAATTTCTTTCGGCAAGATAATTATCCACACTGTGCTGCACTCGACCCAGGTGAGGTAAATGGTTAACTGGTAGGAATTTATTCCTTGAAATGCCACCGCGCTGTAAAAGGCTGCGGGGCTAAAGCCATACTAATATGCAATTAAGCGCATTGGGATGCATTTGGCAGTGATACATGTATGCGCTATATAAGCATGTTGGTATTATTATTACCATTTGTTTATTCATTATTTTATTTATTCATTATTTCATTCCTTTATTGCTGATATATACTCAGGATGGCACGTATCACCGAATTATAGAGGTATCCCATGAGGTCAACAATAAAAGAGATTACAACAATAATAAACAATATATGGTTTAGACAAGATGCGATATATTAGAATACGAAACATGTATTGTTATATTACTTTTTATTTTCATATGAAAATCAATTCATATGTATTATTTTCAAACACTAGTTAGGTTGCATATAAGTTGTTCAGTATCTTGGTTCATGTGAAACGTTTTTTTAGCTTTTACGAACTGATTTACATTCAAAATCGATGGTTCGTTTTCTTAATTGTGCAATAATTGTCATCTCTAACTTCGATCAATAAATAAATTAAATATGGTTAATTAACGCTGGGAATTTATAATTTCATGATGACTATATACTCGTCAACATGTATGAGGGCACGAAAAGACGCTACGTTTGTTTTATATATTTTACCAAATAAACACGACAAGTAAAGAAAAATTATATCTAAAGTGTACGGGTCATTCCATGCCAATTCACCCAATGAAAGTACAATTTTGCACCAGACGTTGTAGACCTCTCGGAATTCGTTGTAAATTGGTATACATAAAATTCACCATGGCCCAAGCACAAAACAAAAAAAAATAGTCAAATCGGTCCATCGGTTCTCGCGCTACAGCCCGCCCTTTTCTCCTTGTTTTGACAAAAATGGGTGTGACCTTCAACTTTCAATGGCCATTGTGTCGTAACGTGTTGACCAATTTTCACGAAACTGGTACCATTTAATAGGAAATTCAGAGAGGAATCCAAAACATGCATCAAATAATGTATTGGAGCGATTTATAAGGTCATGACCCTTGACCTTTTCTTTGACCTTGAATTTGACCCCCGGACAAATAATTTTTTGACTTGATTTTCGTGTATGTTAATTATTTGTATGATATTGACAAAATATGTTAAAACCAATGATGATATTTTATTTCTTCACCTTTAAAAACTCTTCCAAAGATATCATGAAATTTCACTCTAGTCCCACATATTGATATTCATGTTAGTAAAGTGTTCACCAGTTACATGATTTCTTCCAATCTTTAAGTCACAGTATGCAAACACATGATAAGAAATTAAGCTCATCAGTTCACAAATGAAACATTAAACATTTATGCTCATGAATAGGTACATGTATCTGTTTAGGCATTTTTATGTTCAGCAATATATATCATATATGTATATTAGGGATCCTTATATAAGCATATACTCAACAATTTGATGATAAAAGTACCGGGTAAACACTTTACTAAGAAGAATATATACATATAATGATATATATTGCTGAACATCAAAATGCCTAAACAGATACCTACTCATGAGCATAAATGTTTAATGTTTCATTTGTGAACTGATGAGCTTAATTTCTTTTAATGTGTTTGCATACTGTGACTTAAGATTAGAAGAAATCATGTAACTTTTGAACACTTTACTAACATGAATATCAGTATGTGGGACTAGAGTGAAATTTCATGGTATCTTTGGAAGAGCTTTTAAAGGTGAAGAAATAAAATATCATCATTGGTTTTAACATATTTTGTCAATATCATACAAATAATTAACATACACGAAAATCAAGTCAAAAAATTATTTGTCCGGGGGTCAAATT
The DNA here is from genome assembly GCF_018143015.1 of Lytechinus variegatus. NCBI lineage: Eukaryota > Metazoa > Echinodermata > Echinoidea > Temnopleuroida > Toxopneustidae > Lytechinus > Lytechinus variegatus. The sequence goes on from NC_054741.1 coordinate 79,123,133, forward strand.
CAAGGTCAAAGAATAGGTCAAGGGTCACGACCTTATAAATCGCTCCAATACATTATTTGATGCATGTTTTGGATTCCTCTCTGAATTTCCTATTAAATAGTACCACTTTCGTGAAAATTGGTCAACACATTATGACGCAATGGCCATTGAAAGTTGAAGGTCACGCCCATTTTTGTCAAAACAAGGAGAAAAGGGCGGGCTGTAGCGCGAGAACCGACGGACCGATTTGAATAATTTTTCTGTTTTGTGCTTGGGCCATGTTGAATTTTATGTTTACCAATTTACAACGAATTCTGAGACGGTCGGGTGCAACCACTGGGTGAATCCAGATGGAATGACCCGTACTTATCAATGAATGTTATGACTATACGAGGTAAAGATCACTTGTGAATGCGTTATTGAAAATGTGGTGATTAAATCTCTGGACCTTATAAGAGAAATGATATTCTCTATCCGTGATTGTATTATTTTATCCCGTATTCTCTTTGCATTTATACGTGGATACTAATTTTTTTAATAAAAGCCAATCAAAAAGTGTGGAATGTGATCAATTTTCTTGATTTATTCATATGTTTGGGGGAGTAATGTTGTCTTTCATTATTTCTCCCATTCTTTTTTAATTCTTGCTCCATGACGCCCACTCTCTCCCCCTCTCTCTCTCACACGCACACACACACACACACGTAACCATACCCATAAACTCCCTGCTGGCAATATATTCCCTAGCAACACCCAACAAAATAAATCACATGCATATTTAAATTTATATTTGGCAAAACCTTTATTCATGGATCACAAAATGATGAATCGACTGGGATTTATTTGTGAAGTTCTAAATGTAGAGCCAATTATTCTATCTTGGGTGATATAATTAAAAAAAAATGGGAGGGGATTTAAAGGCCCCATACACTTTCATGATATCCACCGTACTGGCCAGGTTTAAGTTTGATGGCGCCTTCATCAATCGGGTCACTATCTACCTTAGATGTGGACCTCTCATATAAACATGATGGCGTCTTGGTTTCTTTTTAATGAGAGGTAATGTAAAACATAAGCATGAGATGACCATCAGGTGACTGCTCTTATTAGAAAAGATAGTAAATAGAATAATACGCCTAAGTAGTCATATGCCAGAAACAAGGGGAGAAAGAACGAGGGGGTAAAAGGGGGGAATGGGGTCAACAGTACTATAACTCGATTTGGGAAAAAGTTACGTCAGTTTCAGGACGTAATGCTCTCTGAAGAAACTACACTTGTAGATAAAGGTAAAACTAAGATCAGAAAACTAAGATGCGGAAAGGGTTATAAAAGCAAGGTAGACGGGGGGATGTTGAAAAGGTAAAGAGATTAGGGAAATAGAAGTAGGGTATCCAGTAAATAGAGAAAACGAGTCTGCTGGAAAGAAACAGTGAAAACAGTGTGAAGGTGATTTCACATTGTTATATAGGCCCTATCTATAGGCTTACTGTTCTTTCAAGCAGTGAAGATGAATGGAAGAAAGTAGATTCAGTATGGAGAGAGAAAACAGGAAGTAAAGGCAGGAATGATATAGGGGAACAAATGGAGAGGGAAGAATAGAGAAAAGGGGTATTTTAGAAAAATAGTGGACGAGTTCATTTTGGACTTTATTTTAAAAAACACGACCATTTCTCCCTCCTCTACATTTCATTCTACCAATACCACTACTGGTGCAGTAAAAAAATGTTTAAAAAAAAGCAGAAAAGTTATGCCCAAATGTGTGAATAAAATCATTTTAGGATAAAGGCGATTGCAACCCAGTGTACAGTATAATAGTCAAGCACCCCATAACTCGCCCTCTTTTATCTTTCTCAAAAACAAGAAATGACCAACGTGTAAAAATATGCAAAGACCATTCTTTAGTTACATAAAATAGAAGTTGGTAGTTTTATTTCCGTTTTGAAATACAGAACGAGGTACTAGCAATCTAAATACAAATTAAACCCACAATTAAGTTACTGAATTTGGCAGTATATCATGACCGTTTGATTGGGTTAAAGGAGAACGAAGTGTCTTTGATGCGGGAGAAGGACCCTATCGATGATTTGGATGACTCCGTTGGTGGTCGGATATCACGTAAAATCACTCCTGCGGCTTCCGACTGCTCTGGGGGTAGAGGTCCGGGGGGGGGGGTAGAAGTCTGGGGGTAGATGTCCGGTGGGTGGCTGTCCAGGGGGTAGATATCCTGATGCGGTTTTTGCCGACCAAACTTTTGGCACATCATTTCATTCACAAACCCCAAAACATACAAATACATTGGCATGTTCTTCTGTGATGATTTAACAATCAAAGCTTCAAGCTGCCCAAAGTGTCAATAAATTATCTGTATGTTGGTGAAAAAAAAGAATAGCAGAACTGGCCTCATTCCTCCCCACAATTCACGTTACCCGGAGAAAAAGCGTGCAATCTAAATGGATATCCTTAGACGGAAAGTCTACCTCAACAATAGGTACATTTCAATAAAAAAGAATCAAACTGCAAAGATTTGATCAAATCGGATGTATAATAAGAAACATACATATGATTCTTATTGTACATCTGATTTGATAATTTGACATGAAATTTCTCTCATTTTTCATGAAACACTAATAATATATGCACAAATACACAAATGAAAGAATCATTGATGTCACAGACTCTGTGTTTCTTTTGTATTTCATTATACAATATTGCATATTTTTGGCAGATTTGACAAAAGGGAAACTTGTCATTGTACAAAATAGCAAATATATTTCATATTTCATAAAGCAAAGCACATACTGTAAGAAAAATTACTAAGACATAAATGGTGTTTCTAACTCCTGTAACGACCATAATGTGCATTTATCAATATGAAATTAAGTGAAATTTTGAAATGTCATAGCGTTCCTATTTTATATCGATTATGATGTTTTGAGTGTTATGCTCGTATGATATTTCTCCTTTTATTCTCTTTTACTAGCGTGGACTTACATGTACAGTGTGAGGGTATTATTCCATGCACAGTTTATTTCAAAAACAGTAATAGTAAAAGTGAATAAGAAAGGAAAGATTATTTTAGTACTTTTGTATTTCCTAAGAATGTGATGTGCATGCAAGAGAAAGAGATGATGCTGTTATAACTCAAAAGTCAACTTTTTCATTACCATTATATATGACATCCTGCAATATTTTTCATGAACGTGGATCAAAAGTTGGAATTGTAAGGATGATTCAACACATTAATTGAAGAACTTGACCATGCACTACATTTTTGCATAACATTTAAAAATAATTGTTATTTAATGAAATACTAAATCACTCTATTAATATAGATTCATATTGATATAGACATAAGTATACTTTCTTTCAAAACAGTGCAAAATAAAAAAAAGGTTGATAATTTGACAGTTTATATCCGATTATACAATATGATTTTTAGTTCTATGTTTGTTTTATTTTGCCCTTTAAATCCACTTAATCTCAGAGTGCAGTATTTATAGAAACATCTTTGTTGCTTTGAAAAAACACTATATTTTCTGGAGAAAGATGACAGATTGACAAATATTGTCTGGGCTTTCATAACAGATTTATCGCAGCCTGTAGAAGCATAGAAAATTGACAATTACTTTTCAACTTCACTCAGGTTTGGTACAGTTATTCTAGAAACTAGTGAATTGTTTGTATGAAACAAAAATGCTTCCATTTTATGCAAAGCATTTCATTTTACAACCATTTCCTTTTTAAATAAATCCTTTGAGAAAGCTTATAATATACCAGGCGACCATTTCATTGAGCTGCTGTGGAGGTTTGTGGGATTTTGTAAAAACGTCAAATCATTAGGTTTTACCACATTTTAAACGATATACAACATTTCGCCCAATTTCATGACACACAATACGCCTTTGATGTATATTTCATCATGTGTTCAATATCTATGTTTCATGCTCAAATAAAAATGGAAATATCCCAGTTATCTATTTTCAACACAGATCACTTTTTAATATTCGCATGAAACTGGCGGCATCATAGGTTGCCATCAAAGGCTACAGAGCATCTGTGTATTCTTTTGTAATTCTTTGTTTCTCGGTTCTCTTTACCTTTATGCTCCACCAAGACAACTAATTTTCCCACAATGTTGAACATCACCAGGAAAAAGTAAAAGTGATAAAAAAGCAGTGTATTAACTGATTTAATCTGTACACATTGCTAATGCTGCTCCTAATGATGCATCACCCTTATCACTATACACAAATGGCAAACTCTGAAATACTTTCTCAACTTCTTCCTTGAGTACCGGGTTACGAAGCAGGGCACTGCCACACCCAACAACCTGTGTCACTCCCTTGAAAACCATCTCTTCTGCAGGACACATTCTGCTGAGGTTATTTGCAATACCTCTGCAAGTGGCCCTGAAGATGTCACCAAGAGATAGGTTCTCGAACCCAATGTTGGACACCGAACCCCTTCTGTTTGGCTGATGCCGTTCTCCTCCAAGGACTGGATCAACCTCAAGCGTGGTATCCTTGCATTTCAAACCCGAGTCAATCATTATTGAGAATAATCTATCTTTATCGGATGCTTGGGGTAAATCTAAAGCACTCAGCCACTCCTGGAGTGTAGTCACCAGGTGGGCAAGGACATTACCTCCTGTTAGTGAAGCAGCTACAGAGAGGAACTTCCTGTCAAAATATGGGAAGTACTCAATGGGGGATGAGCCGTCCGATGCCGTTGGAGTGAAACCAGGTGAAGTGGTAGTAACAATCTGAGCAGATGTACTGATGCTTATCACTGCAATAGATCATAAGGGATTGGTTGAATTGCATAAATTTCATTATTTCATGGAGCATATTCATTCAAACTTTATTTGTTTCACAATACAAAAACTTATGGAATAAAGAAATGAACTACAAGTTCAAAATATCACTTTTGTTATTGCACATTACTATTATAACACATGTGATGTTAAATTTATTTGCCATGGTCCATTCCTGTGCTCATACAAAGCATTAGTCCATTATGGTTGTAGCAGAATTTCTGCTTAAACTATTTGACTATTGCCTAGGTGTGTCAGTTAAGTGAAAATCAGACTCAGTCTACAGGCAATTTTTGTTCTTGCCTACTCACCAACATTATGGAAGTTTAAAAGAGTACCTAATACCTTGGTCACATATGCTCTACGGCAGCCGTACGGCGGCCGTAGATACATGAATTCGAGAGATTTCTGCGGCGGCCGCAGAAAATCTGCGGTGGCCGCAGGGTCGACGTACGGCGGATTCCTACTTTTTACAGGCCGTAGGGGTGGCCGTAGAATTTTAACTCGGAGTTATAACATTTTTTCTTTTCTACGCTCGCCGTAGAAATTAGACTAGCCGTAGGCATGGCGTAGAACGGTCTACGGCGGCCGTACGTTGAGCGTACGGTGGCCGTGCGGCTGCCCTCGTGTTTTTCTTCCCTCCTTCCCCCTTCTCCTATTGTGTTATCTGCTCGGAAGCCACCAGGCGCGTATTCAGAATTTTGCACCTCGGGGGCCCGCCCTATAATTTTTGCCCATATGCATGTGTACTTTTCGGAAAAAAAAATGGTGACCCCTCCTCGTCAGGCAAACAGGTGCCTTAAAAGCATGTTGAATTCTCTTATTTCATAATCACATGAAAAAAGACAACTGCAGATAACTTTTTTGATTATGACTTAATAAAAAGCAAACTATCCATGAATATGATATACTGTAATACCACTTAAAAATGTGACCTGGAAGCACAGATATTGCCCTTTCACTAGCGGCTAACTTGGGTAAAATATGATGTTATTATCATTATCATTATTATTATTACTATCATGGGGAGTTAAATGCTGACTCGGATTTTTGTTGTTGTTTCCTAGGGTGTAGTTCTTACTTAAGACTAACGTGTTTATTAACATCTTAACTTTATTCATACAAACAAGTTAACATGGTTAAGGGAGATTTATTTCATAAGTCCAAATAAATAATGCGAACGCGATTTTTGATAGCTTGTGTATAGACCTGAAAATAGAATATTCTGATAAGTTTTGTAAGCATGAGCAGGGTGGGTATCTATCTGTCAGGGCGAGCTGATGATTGTCTATATTCCAAAATGACCCAAAGTTTGGAAATTCTAAGCATTATTGGTAATCATGATCAGGATGGGCACTTAAAAATTATTCGATTATATTCCGTTCCAAAACTAGACATTCTACGCAATTGAGGTAATCATTAACAGGATGTCATCTAACTAATCATTCGATGCGAGCGCGAAGCGCGAATCACCACAAAGGTCGAATTTGCCCCCCCTCCTAGGTCGAACATTACTGATCGTATAATATTCAGATCAGTATCAAACATTAATTTGGCGACCCCCCTTCCTAAGTCGAACATCAATTTGGCGCCCCAGCACTTTTATTACTCCTCCCCCTTTCCCCTTTTCTCTTCTCTCCTTTTCCCTTCTTCTTGTTTCCTTCTCTCTTTCTTTTCTCCCTTTTCTCTTTCTCTTCTTTCCACCTCCTTTGTATCTCCCTTTTCTTTCCCTTTCTTTCCTCCCTCTTTTTGGCGCCCCTTTTCGCCTACCCGGGGGCCCCGAAAACCCACCCCTCCCTCCCGCCCAGAATACGCTCATGGGCATGGTGCGACACTTTGAAAACTTTCTGAAATGAAATGTCTAATGTAAAATATCATGATGTTATTTCTCACTGTATAATCCCCCTGCGGCCGCCGTGAGGGCGCCTTGCGGCCACCTTGCGTCTGCCGTAGTATTTGTCAAAAACCTACGGCCAGCGCAGGGTCGCCCTAGGGCGACCGTACGTCATGATTTCAAGGACGTACGTCAGCCGCAGATTTCTTTTCTCCATAAATTAAAAAATACGCCGTGCGGCGACCGTAACATATGTGACCGCTAGAGTAAGTGGCCGTGGAAATTCTGAGGCGACCGTAGAATTGCTACTTGCCGTAGAAATTTTAGAATCTACGGCGGCCGTAGCAAATGTGACCATGGTATTAGTAATACAATAATTAAAGATGAGGAAAGAATTAAAACACACAAGTGGGTCTCATCTACAGATCTATGAAGGTAGGGCAGGGTCCCACCCTCTGAATGGGAAAAAATAAAATTTTGGGAAGACAATAAAACAATGTTAAAAAAAGTTTAAGAGCTTTTTATTTTGCCTTTAAAAAAACGTTCTAGATGGAAAATGAACCAATCCCACTGGGTACTGATTCCATTCCTATTATTTTGCTTATCACATGTTTTTTTTGCTTTTTGAAAAAAAATCAGACACTCCCCTGGACAATCCTAAGCTGTTCACTAAGCTGTTCTATAAGTTATGAACAACTTCATGAACCACCGGTCACCGGTGATCCTTTCTTATGCGCCATCACCAGTTGTTCATAAAGTCACTCGTAACTATAAACAGCATTATGAAATACCAGCCTGGTTGGGCTGTGGAAACATCTATAGAGTAAAGCTTAAAATTATAATAGTATTTAATTTGTAACAGAAAATACCTCCATGAGTTGGTGTCTGTAAGACTGGTAGCATGTTACATGGAAGGTCTCCCATCCCGACTCCTACATCAACACCTTCAGGTAATACACCATCACACCAACTACATCTGTTGATTTGACCTGCAATACTACCAGGATCTCTCACTTCAGGAAGAAGATGAACTGGGAACCCAGCACGTGACAGCCTAAAACAAAGGAATCGACATCGGGTTATAAATATTCCAGCTTAAAATTGAAAAGCTGGACACTGATTGAGGTATGCTTAGGCTATATCTGAACTCTTTTAATTGCTTAATGAGTAAGACCACAACAAAAATGACCAAAAAAAAATATGATTTCAATCATTTCATACACTTGTACAATTATCAATTATTACATTGTCAAAAGCAAAAAAGGTGAAGTTCAAGTTGGAAAATCATGATTTGTTTGATCCAAATATATCACATAACAAGCAAATTTGCATCCTGACCACACATAATAATGATCCTATATAGTCTACATCTAACAGTGCTTTTTTTCATGGTCAAGAATATTTAGTACAGAGGAATATATCATTCAAATTCACTAAACCAAATGAAACACAATCATTTCAAAATGCAATGCAACATGATTTACCACTGTTAGAACAAGAAATCATACTCCTATGCACTTGTTCACTGCTACCACCCTGCCTGTGGGGAATCTACAGGTAGGACTATGGCATGCCAATGTTGTACAGAGCACACACTTTAAAAAATAATTTAAATATCACTTTTGTGACCAAAACTACTAATTTCCATACAGTTGCAATTTATTTTTCATTAGTAACTTGGGAATAATTTTTGTATTCACCAGAGCGCTCAAAAACTTGAATTTTGGGCATATTTTTGTGTACGCCCTCTACTGGTGAAAAGTAATATGGCAAGAAAATTTTCATTTTTTGATCTCTATTTTTAAGAAAAAAATAATTTAAAGAATCAAATTTAAATAAGAGCTAAGTTGTAAGAATAATATGTGTAATGGAAATTGTCAGTGTAAAAAAATCAAGCATTTGCCCCAAAGAAAAAGAGAAAATTAGCCAAACATTACCACCCTTATTTTGCCACACATGGAGATATAACTGAGAACAAGGTTATATCATAACCATGTTCATTGAATGAGTGCTCCTATGTACCTCTATAGAAAAGGAATTACAGCATCCTCTAGATTATAGCGTTGTATTGTATTCTGAAGAAAAGCCAAATCATCAAACCGACAATAACTTAGATTGTTGAAAAAATAAATTAGAGATCAACTGATCAAGATAGATTTATCTACATAAAAAACAAATTCCACACAAGATATGTATGTATAGTACACTGAATTTACTTTTGAGAATTCCATGTATTTGTTTTGCAGTTGAAATAACCCCAGCTTGCTGCATTCTGTGTTGACATAATAGGAGTCTCTATCCCGCATATCAATGTCACAAACATATCCATGATTGATCCAGCTCGATCAAATCTCTGAACAAAATGTGAGCTGTTTCTCTGGAGCCAGAAAGCAGTAGCACATCCATGACCTGTAGCTAACCTAAGGTGTGAGTCAGGGGATGGTAATTCAGCTAGAAATTCAGGAGTGCATCTCCCATCTTGCCAGGTAAATAGATTACTGTATTTCTCCTGGCTCTCAATTCCATCATCTTTTTCTTTCACAATGTCATCGATTGTCAAGTCAGATCTCCAAAAAACAATTCCATGCATCTGTCCTGTTACACCAACAGCCTTCAATTTGTAAGTAACATCGCATGCGGAATAAAACTGTGCTAGATCGTTTATACATGCTTGAATAGTGATGAAAATTTTCTTCACGTCCTGTTCATCAGACAACGGTGGGCTCTCCACGCCTACAGTCCTGGCCGCTGTTGGACGGGCGACGGCAAACAATACCTCGCGGCTTGTGCCATTGATCAGCGACAATTTGACAGAGGTTGTACCTAAATCGATACCAAGTTTTGTGTCTACAGACCTCACATCCATAGTTCTTAATATCTATCATTCATGCAGAGTTCAAATGAAATTAAAATGAGATTTCTTGATGCCTGAAAAATAATAAATTAGTACTTTGAAGTTTGACTAGTCTACCTGACTGCTGTCCGAAGTGGGCGTGTGCCATGATCGTGTGTGTATGGCAAGCCAAATGTGTAATCCAGAGAAAGGGTCTTTCATAGAACTGTTCTTTTGTTTTACGAAGCCAATTGAAGAACGGTATATCTACTGAATTAAGTTCACAAATTAAGAAATCGGATCATCCAATACAATTGCAACAACTGAGTTTGGAATTGATACATACAAAATGGTCACACCAACTCCATATATACACTGATGGATCCAAAACTCCTGAAAAGGGGATTAGTTCAGCCTGTTTGGTGAGCCGCTTTCTATGCACCTTATTTTTCTATTTACCAAGGCAAAAGGTTATCTAATTTCACCTCCTCCTATAGGGCGGAATTAATTGTGATTATTCTTGCACTGGAATGGATAAAATATTTAGATATATATACAGGTGTTGTTATTTTCAGTGTCCGGGGGGCCACTTCCATTCACGAGTGGATACCATGCGCGACCACGAGGTCTCGAAAAGCACCCTAAACACGTAATTTCCATATTCTGAAAATGCACCCCTTAACAAGTATTGGCGTGTGAAAACCTACCCTTAACCAGTATTGGAAACAAGTCAAAACGATACTCTTATTGGCGAATATTCCCTGAAATGAACCCCTAAACAAGTAGGAATGTTTCATTGTAACGGGTCATTCGGTCGTCGGCTTACCTTATTTGGTTTAGTACGACCCCACCTTATACACCTCGCGCAAATCGGACTCTAAACACGAAGTGTTGGGGCAAAAAGGACATCCTTTATAAAACATTTTAATTTTGTTTTTGTCATCCCCGCAAATTCGACCCTAAACACGTAATTTTCCTAGCGAAATAGCCTTTTTTCATTATTTTTGTGTTTTTGACACCCTTATCACGTTACGTACGTAACGTGCCCTATCGTGAAAAAGACATCCTTTTTACGTGGTTTTTTTTTGGTCGCGCATGGTATCCACTCGTCACTGTAAGTGGCCCCCCCGGGTTTCAGTGATTCATTAAGTGCACTTTATCTTTACAGAATCGGAAAGACGATCCTATTATCACAGAAATTCTGACTATTACTACAAGACTCAAATATAAAGGTTTAGATATATACCTAGAGTGGATCCCTGGTCACTGTGGAATAAAAGGAAATGAAATAGCAGACTCCTGCGCAAAAAAAAGCTTTATCAAACAAAATAGAAATTCATAATCAAATAACATTATCAGAAATTATGCAACTTATTCAAAAAGTTGTAAGATAGTTTGGCAAGAAAGATGGAAATAAACTAACTCAGCACTGAAAGAACTGCAACCATCAGTGTTATCCACATATAAATGTAATCTAGGGAGACAGGAAACTGTACTCCATCGTCTCCGTTTTGGAGTCGCTGGTCTTGACCAAGATCTACTAAGATTAGGGATCCATCAAACAGGGTTTTGTGATACTGTCCTGAGGTAGAAACTGTCAGACATTATCTTTTACATTGTCCAAAATATATAATTGAAAGATCAATGCTCCTTGTAGAATTGAATGAATCACAGCCAGGACAAATAATGGAGTATTTAAAAAAAGATGACCCAGGGAAACAGAAAGCATTTTTACGTTTCGTTTCAAGAACGAAATGTTTTAGTAAGGAGTGATGTACTATTATTATATTGTATTGTTTATAAGAAATATGAAAGGATATCGGCACAATGTACCGTTCTGACCGGCATCCAGGGCAAGCGCAACTAGTTGGAACTGAGCTGAAGATAGCGGTTTGTTTTTGGAGAAGATTTGTTTATATGCCATTTTGACAAGAGTTACGGCAAACTTTTGTACATACTAAAATTATCCTTTTTTTCAAATTAGAAGGATGCACAAGAAAAATATTTCATATCTGTATACATCATATTGTTAATAATATCACTATGTGAGAAGTGAGATTTATAGATAGAGTCAATGGCGACAATAGTCAAATATGACTAATCGCCACTCAAACCAACCTAAGAAGAAGAAGATGGAACTACCTCCAGACATGTCCTCCGTATAGACATGCTCTTCTTTGCACACCGCCACCGTCGGCAATGAGAAAAAATGCGTTAAACTTACGGCAAGACACATTTCTACAATATTGTGTCATTCGACTGCACGCTGATGCGTCTGGGATGGCCCCAAATTATTTTTTGCATAGGGGCTGGCATCACCATCAGGCCGTCTTGCCCCGGCAAGACGGCCTAAAATTAAAACTGAGTGATTTAATCTTCTCCAATCTTTATCGGCCCAAACAATTCTTTACATGTTTTCCTTTAATTTATTTTCCCCCATTTTCTTCCTCTTTTTCCCTCACCCCTTTTCCCAGTTTTTATCAAACCAAACTTGAAAAATAGAAATGAGCGGTAACTTCTCTGACTCCACTTGATTATCATTAAATAAAGGTTACAAAAATGAAGATGTTACTAAACACGCTAAATCCTTTATCTATTTTTACTTCATTTATTTCCATTTTTTTTTGCTTTATAGCGAATGTTGAAGAGATATTAAACTGTGAAAACATTTTAAACAAATAGAAATACAATGATAATTTCATGATAAAAGGTATGAAATATTATTACGAAAAATGCTAGGCCTACTTGGTAAAAAACATTACTGACTCCCTTTTTTAAAAAATATATTCTACATCTAAATTGAAGCGGCTAGCTGTATTAACCCTTTCCCTCCACCCCAACCTCAGTTGAACTGTTTATTCTGTGTCAACAAAGAGTTTGTACATTATACCCCCTTCCTCTCTCAACCTTGCCCATCATCTCCAGGCATCCCTCAATCTTGCCACTTGACTCTGCCAACTATCTTATCATTCCTCTCTCATTCTCCCTCTCTCTTTCTAATACTAATATGCTTTCCACACTGCAATTTTTGTCCTTAACCCCAGGAAATTGATGGGGCTAAGGGGGTCTTAGCCCCACCAGTCTCCCGGGGTTAAGCTTAGCCCAATTTCGTTTTCACACTATGTTTTAGCAAAGTGGGCTAGCATGGTAAATAGTACGGTACTATCTGGCCCTGCAAAAAAGCAGGGTTAGCCGGCTTATTGTGGTGCTAAGAGATGCAGTGTGAAAACGAAACAGGGCTAAGGAAAGTGGGGCTAAACATTAGCCAATCACAGAAGTCGTATTGTAAGTTAATCACGCTCTGTATGGTAAAATCATCAATATTCATGAGCTGAGGGATAGTCCGGGGTTAATACTGAGCAGAGAGTATGGGGTAAAGAAAGGCGGTGTGAATAAAAAAAATGATAGTATGGGGTTAAGGATAGTCCGGGGGTTAAGAATAGTATTGGGCTAAGGAAATGCAGTGTGAAAAGCATATTACTTGCTCCTTAAAATCTCCCTTCCCTCTCCTCTCTGCTTTCTCATTCTCTCCCTTATGCTTTCATTCTCTCTCATTCTTCACCCTTCCCACAGTCTAACATATGATTCAATATCAAGGGTATGAGCAGAGTTTCATCATTTTTTGTTTTATTTCATATTCAATTTCTCTCCATGAGGAGATAAAATATGGAGAATAAGTCATCTTCATCATTCTTCATAATATATAAAGTTTAGATTGGCAATATGTATCTACATTTTTTATGCAAAAGTCCTGTACAAATAACTTTATGTGAGTGTAAATAGAAACAGCACAAACAATACTTCTCTTGTCACGAGCAAAAACAAAACACGCACATGCACACATAATCGCACATGATTTTTTTAAATGCTCCTGAGTGCATTCAATCTTAAATTCATGATAACTTACATCAATAAATTTCATACAGAGATCATTTATGCTACAGATGTCAATCTATTGGTCTTTACAAGAGTACATAATAATGAGATTCCAATAAGAAAATATTCTGCATAATTATACACAAAACTTTGAGAAATTGTTGTAGTTACAAATTAAAAAGAAAACATGTACATTTTGGCAAAGATAAAAAGCTCATAAATGTAGATTTTTTTGTTTAAAACAACAAAATTTTCCAAAAGAAAAGTATAATTCATGAGGGGAAAAAAAATCAAATGGATCTAATCATATCAAGAAGCCAAGTCACACTTATCTGTGACATGTCTCACAACTCAGATCTAACTTAATATTCATACTCATTAATTATAAATAAGCATACCCATAAAAGATTAATATGTGTGTTTGAAAGCCAATAGAAAATAATGTGTAAAGAAGCATACTTTTAACAAAAACAAACTGATTCTAATGTTAACAATAATCCAATGAGAATCAGTTGGTTTGTATTCAAATTAAAAGCAACACTAGCAGGTATCACTGCACATCTCTAAAAAAGAGCAGATATTGAAAGGAGTAGTTGTCTAAACATGACAACATATACATTGTATAAGGGAAAAAATGTGCATCTCATCAACATTTCAGTAGAATTTAATGTGTTTTATAAATGTGTTTTATTCCCTGTACAATAATGCTTTAGGTGTGTGTGTGCTTCTGAATCTAATTGGTGATAAGCATTCTGTCATAACAGGTTAATACTTTCATCAGTCTTCAATAGATGTACAAATCTTGTTTAGTTTCTTTCTTCAATGAGTATCAAAATATTGGAATTATGACCGATATAAATATGATAAAAGCAACCAATGACATTAACTGTCCACCATAACATATGGAAATTTAATCCAATCATTGTGAAGTTCTTCTTGAGCATCATGATATCATAAGACTTTGAAACGGTTCTTTGAATTCAACATTATCTTGCTTTTATGTCTTTTCACATGCTGCATTTCAATAATATCAATGATTTTCTTATTCTGAGAGTTATTATTTATGAAATCAGTTTCTCTGACTATGATGGAATAACACAGGGGCTTGTATCAATGAAAGCAAATGTTTCAATAAGAGAAAGGATTGGAGGTTTAAACCACACCTTTATTTAACCAGAGCACTCCAGCACCACTGGGTGGTATTCTGGAAAATTGAGTTGAACTAGGTCATGGGGCCCGTTACACAAAGCTTTGCAATGATCGCAGACTATTTTTTAGGATTGATTGCCCGGACTACAATGTACAATTAATCGTAAAAATCAAGCGTATGATTAATCGCTAACCTTTGTGTTACAGGACCCTGATTAGATTTATCAACATTCAATCCTTATGGGATGCCAAGTTTGATCTTCCTAATTCATGGCAAAGATGACAAAGATAATATCACCCTTCAGGACAAGATCATTTTGTGGGACACTTGTAATAGATGAAATGGCAACATGCAACTAGGTAATTTAACTGAAAAACACCTGAACCAATGTCTTTTACAGACAGGCAATACAAAAAAAAAATAAGAAAGTTTATTAATTTTGCCACAAGCTATAATTAGTGGATTCCATTTTGTACATATGGACTGGTGGGTGATGACTGCCTTTAAATGTATCTAAATGAAATAATTTAGGTGGGAACAAATGTTATGAATACAAAGAAAAAAAAATCAATGAACTAGCTCTTCAAATTTGTGAAATTCTACACATTAGATAATTATTACAATCGTCTTGGTAATATGCATTGCAATTGAATGAAAATAGAAGTTGTTACTTGGTGGGAAAGTCCATTCATGAGAATAGAGTTAGAAAAATAAGTACTGTTTCTCTTTTCATAAATAAAAAGACGGTGGTTACCTCATGTACATTATTAAAACCATTGTAGCACACTAGAATGAAATATAGCCCTATAATATGCATAGTTAAGTAACAAAAAAAAAATCAAAGCATCAATGACTGGGGTGGTTGGATTGGGTTCAAGTCTCTACATTACTGATGTACAAAAAGCTGGACTTTTCACATGGAGTATCATACAATGACAAATGAAAAGCATAGAATACCAACATTACTTGATACAGCAATGGTATCAAAGGTAATATCAAAGACAATTACTTTTAAGTCCCACCCATACATGTAGGTCTAACTTCTGAAGGTCCTTAAATTTCTGCAAGCATTCAATTAAGTACAAAAAACAACAATATATCTTAATATACAGTGGAATATCAATTTCCGTTGCATAAAGGGATGCTCCGGGCTGAAAATAATATGATTTATACAGATAAAGAAAAATCAGACAAACAAAACACTGAAAATTTTATCAAAATCGGACAAAGAATAACAAAGTTATGGCATTTTAAAGATTTGCATTATTCTGGTGAAACCGTTCTAGGCATGTCTTTATGAATATTCAATGAGCAACTTGATGATGTCATATCCCCACTTGTTCTTTTGTATTTTATTATATGAAATTAGCTTCATTCATATTTTTTCTAACAAGAACTGAAAAATTTGGATTGACAACTGATTCAGTTAGTGCATTAGATATTCATTGCTGCAACTTATTTCATTATAAAGGAGACATATTTTTCACACAAAAGAAACAATTATGATTTCATGTAATAACATAAGAAAAAGAAAATTGGGGATGTAACATCATAATACTAATAATAATAATCCGCTTTTATATAGCGCTTAATCCATCGGAACGACGTTTCTAAGCGCTTTACAGATATATTATTACCCCATATTATTACATCATCATCCCATCTAATGAATATTCATGATAATGTACATTTAACTATTTTCACAAAATATTGCTAAACTTTAAAATGCAATAACTTTGAAATTTTCACCTTTTTGCTTTGTGAATTTTACTTTATTTATTTATTTAGATAACAATATTTTAAAAAGTCAAGTTTACTAAGCATGTACAAAAAAAATCACATATGTATGATACTTCAAAATTAATCCATGTTTGAACATAGAATCTATTTTTGTACTGTATATGCTTAAAGGATGATCTTATTATTTGATATTAAGTAATATCATGGACATCCATTCCATACAAGTTGGTATTTAACAGTGCTTGCTGTTAGATAAAATTACAGTATTTGCTGAAACTATACCGATATTTATTGAATTCCCTACAAGGTCAAACAATTTATATTTGAATACATTTGGCAGAATTTGGCAGAATATTAGAAATAAATTTGTCCATAGGCAGCACTTGTCTCTAACTGTTCTTAACACAGCCGTAGAATGAGTTACATAGTAGGTTAACACATAATCAAATGCACTACTAGTAAGTGCTGAATGCAAAATATACAAATATCTGTTTAAAACACAGAACAATTATTCATATAGATTTTGGTCAATCAAATGTATTTGACTGCATTGGCAAACATGCATTATGTACATTATATTAAAATTCTTTGAATCATTTTCTTCACAGTCACTTCATGAAAATTAGAATATGCAATCACAATGTATGACACAGATAGTTATGCACACTTGATTCGCTGTACACACAATGTACATTGAAAACAGACACATACACCCATATCCACACTTTCATACACAGACTCACATAATTGTTAAATGTCTGCAAAAAGAAAAATGCAATTTAACTCTTTCAAATGAAAATAACATTGATATGCTTCCTTTCACATAGGAAAGATATTTTGATTCATAACAAATTACAGAAAATAACTTTAAAGTTTTAGCACAAACAGAATTGGTGGGAGGATTATTGGGGTTTTAGTTTTTACAATGGTATCAAAGGAAAGTAGTCGCAGCAAACAATGATTTGATGACAAATCAAGGTGGTCACCATATATTCTGGATCTAGCTCTAGTTTATTTACATATACCTAACTGTGTATAATCATGAAATATAAGCTGATAAACGATCACCATGGAGATCACCAACAAAGCTAATCACATATGGGACAAGGCATTTTCATTGCTTGAGAAAAAAAACAAGATACATGTATCTGGCTGGAATACCATGTTTGTTTTGTCAAATTTTCAGCAATAACACATTTTGTACTAGAATTCTTTGGCACACATGAACACTTGGAATTCTGTCCAGAATCATTTTCACATTATTACCACAACTGCCGTTTATAGTTTCGAAAGTAAGAGAGGAGTCCAGAGATGGGCAAGAACAAATTTGTTGTTTGCGTATTGAGAGGTGGCAAAGTGATCAAGTGAGGGTGTAACAAATGAAGCTGTTTTGTGTAAGAAATGACATCAAGCAATAGTATGCCATTCTTGCATAACACATGTCTCATTTTTCTTTTTTAAAAAAGATATTAATACCCTAAATTTTATCTTTAGGTACAACAATGTTTTGTGCATACAAGGAACAAAGCCTACCAGTAAGTGAGTAACTTGAAATATTTATGAGTTATTGGACTAGTGCTACTCACCTTGGACAAACATCTTGTCCCATCTCTTTGAGTATTTTATCAATATTTCACTGCATTGATATACAAATTTATTTGTTTTAAATCTTTCTCTTTTGGGCTTTTCTTCTTATGTTACATAATTCATAACTCATTTACATACATTTTCATGTGAATGAATTTTTTTGGCAAGGTTATTTCGTTTAAAAAAAAATTGTTTTAAAAAATACTAAGTTGTATATAATTAATGCTTTTGGCAGGAAATGCAATTTTAATCTAATGGCCATCTATTCTGTAAAGGGAAGAGACATGAAATATTTTCCACATTCAATGCAATTTAGATCAATTCATTACTGACTTTGTGAGTTTCATTACTATGAAACCAAAAATAACATATCCAGTGGTGACTTCTACAAAAAGCAGTGTACTATATTCATAACTTTAATGAAGTCTCATCTAATGAGTTGTGCTTTTCAAACATTTCTTGCTTTCATAATTAACATAAATGACAAGGTTGTATGAGGACATCAACATATGTAGTTATGTGGGCATTACCACATACACAGCTGCTACGTGCAACTCTCTTTCAAATTATCAAGATAGTTCAAGATTTGACTGAACTCCATTCCTTCAAGTCCTGATTTCAGCTGCATGCTGTCATCTGATGGATTCAGAGTTAGTCTAACATCACAAGAACTGTTAGACTGGTTGGTGTTTAATGATGGTGATGTGTCCTCTGGTATTGATTCTACATCATTGTCTTGAACTTTTTCAGTGACCAGATTTGTATCACTGCTTGCATTTTTATTTTCACTACTAGTTGAAGATGACTCCTCTGCATGTTGCGATGGCTCTTCGAGTCCCTCTAATGACCCATCCTCATTATCATCACCATCCATCACCACACCACAATCGACATCCTGCGACTCATTGCTGGCGCGATGCTCTTGAGGGACTTGCATTAACGATGTCTCCTCAATACCATGGCTACATATTCTTCGACCCTCCTCCGAGCTGTGTCTTTCAATGCTGACCTCACTTTCTGTGCCAATAGCTTCATCACGGCTACTCCCTTCCTCTTCATCCTTGTGTCTTAGAGGGATGTTCTCAGCAGGGTCCATGTGGTAGCGTGGATGTTCTTCTTGCATGCCAAACATGACCCAGTTCTGAGGGTAAGGGACTGACTGGTGTGTCTTTGGAATCCTCTTGGCCCTTCGGTACTTTGCCATGAACATCACACAGTTCACCATGAAGGCTAGAATGGCTAAGCTGAAAACACTAAGCAGGACATACATCCCAATTTCAATGCCTGACAGTGGATCATCATCACTGCTTGATCCATTACTTTCCCCATCAAAAGGAGCTACCGTCGAGGATTCTGTCTCATCATTTCGGTGTGCACCCGGTCCCATGGGATATATGTTACTGAAGTCAACGTCCAGCGGAATTGAAGAAATAACACTTGAATCTTTCTTTCCAGTATCCACAAGGTCAAAGTTCACCCTCACAATCCCATAATCCACCATTCCTGGCACTCTGGTTAGACTCCTCCACAAGCTGTTTGTGCCAGATGGTAAAGAGGTAGCATCATTATTAATCAGGCCCGAGTACTTGGGATTATTGAAGGTCACATTGACAGGGATCAGGTCATAGACGATAGCATTGCTACGACGACGCTTCATGCATGGTTTTGGTAGAGAAATCTCTAACATGATAGATGTGCTACCCTCTCCCATGGCGATTAAACCAGGATATGCCTGTAGAGGTATAAACAAAAACATACAGATCTGTCACATACAAAAACACAAGATGATTTCCTAGAGAGAACAAAATATTTTCTAATATCAATGCCTCATTCTCAATGTTACTTAATTGGTTTGGAGTTGAGTCCACTAGATTATACACAAGGGATTAAATGTGCACACACATTCTTTTAGAGTTTGAAGTCACAGTAACAAAGACCATTTATCCACTGGAAAGACAGCAAACTATCGGTGATATTATGTAATCTCAAATCACCCACTTTCTCTTTTCATCTTCCTCTTCTTATTCTAGGTGTGCACTTGTCATGATTGACAGAGTTAATGGAATTATCTTCTTACCTGCATGGAATCTGGACTTTCCAGGATGATATGTGGATCCAGGGTTGTTATAGCAACAGTGTAATCATTAACATCAACATCCTGAAGTGCCAGGTTTGTTCCGTCATCAAATATCATAACTGTATCCAAGACAGCTTCCTAAAAATCAACATTAAAGAAAATATCATAGCATAAATAAGAACATACTATACAATATTAAAGATTGGACTTATTAGATGAAATAAAGTGGATTCACCTAAAGCGATCCCTTTCTTTGTAAAAAAAAACAAAAACACATCACACACATTGACTATTCAAATTCTGATACACAGATACATTTTGCGAAATCAAGAAAATGGTTAATCTTTTTTGACCAATCATTCCAAACAATCTTATTTGGTAAAAAGTACCAAAAGTACACTTTCTATTAGAACACAATAAACCAATCAATCAAAAACGAAAAATAAATCCTACCTCTAAAATAAATAATCAAAACAAAATTAACACTTGTAATTAGTGGACTTGGAGAATAATTTCTTTTAAAACTACGTTTGTTATCAAATTACAGAAAACATAAAATCCTGGGATATTCTTAAGATTTATATTGATTCATGAAAAGTTTATTTGCAAAGAGTGCGCTGGATGCAAATTAACTTGTCAATAATTTCCAAATCTTGATTTTCCTTACCTGATGTTCAACAAAGAGGTCATTCAATGCAGTGATGCTAGCCATTTTGACTTTTGACCCTTGACCTATTACATCATGTACATCAAGGGTCATACCAGATACCAAGGTGACCCTCATGTTTGCGATATTGACCTTGTCTGCTGCCACCATCAGGGGAGATTCACCTAGGATCTCTTTTGTTCTTGGGTTCATTACCTGCATTTAGAACATTATATATCAAAGGTTTAATGACAATAATTTAAAAACAAGTCTATCAAATCAAGCTTATCCTTCAAAGATGAATATGAAAAAAAAAAACAAGCTAATTTTTCCATTATCATAAGAGCATGCTATTTTCAGGTATATAAAGAACTGTGGTCTTGCAACTTTGTCCTCGACCCTAAAATCTAATCAGACTCCCATATGCAAACATTAGCAAACTTTGAAGTTGAACGCTGAAATAGTTACATGTAGTTAGCGAAATAACGACAACATATTTCTGGCAATTCCGGGTATATAGTGACCTCTGTGATTTTTTTACCTTGATACCCCCAAAACTAATCAGATCATTTTCACTCCAATATGCGTACTGGGGCTAGGTTTTAAAGTTTATTTTTCAAACGATTCTTCAGTTATCGCAAGAAAAAACAGACATACCAATAACCATATTACAAACTGCCCCTGCCAACCACCTATGAAATAGTATAGCCCAAATTCACAAAAGTGGTTTTGAACATGAAAATTTGACTCATTAAAGGGGAAGTTCACCCTGACAAAAAGTTTATTGTACAAATAGCAGAAAAAATAATAAAAAATATTGCCGAAGGTTTGAGAAAAATTCATAAAATAATTAAAAAGTTATTAGAATTTCAATTATTTGATTTGTGACGTCATATGCGAGCAGCATTCCTACATAGCGAATGGTAAAAAATCAATGAAATGTCATTTTCTCAGAAAATTGAAAATGGTTTTCACTGTAACTTTTGTATATCAATAGACAAATCATTTCACACCCGATCATGAAAAGAAAACAAAATTAAGTCATCAGGAACCATACAAAATTTGAAATTCATACATTTTATATTACATAACACATGGGGCAGCTGCTCGTTTATGACGTCACAAATCCAAAATTTTGAACTCTAATAACTTTCTTACTCTTTAACAGATTTTCCTCAAACCTTCACCAATATTTTTTACTACTTTTTCTGCTATTTTTATAAAAAAGTTTTCTTCAGGGTGAACTTCCCCTTTAATGCACTTTATCTTAGTAACAAGCATTGATTAAAAGAAACCAAAACCAAAGAAGAGAAGCAATCTTATTGGAAAGAGTAAAATGAGAGGAACAATTTAAAAAAAGTTTCATCAAAATCGGTTATGAAATAAGCAAGTTATGGACGATTAAAAAGTCCTGTTGTACTTACTATGTGGATCCTCAAATTAGCAAACGTGCTTCAAAATGGCTTATTTTGTGGACAACTCTTCATTTGTTTTGTACACATATTTTCAGATTTTCCCCTTTATTTTACATATTTCATATCATCTCCTGACCTTGACATATATGGTTTGGATTATATCTTCCCATATATATATATGTATATATATGTTGTACTCAGAAGGAGGCAAGATGCAATTTGAAAGATAATGAGGAAAATCTGAAAAGTTGTGTACAAAACAAATAGAGAGTTGTCCACAAAATCAGCCATTTTGAAGCATGTTTGCCAATTTGAGGATGCCCATAGAAAGTACAACTAGAGTTTTCAAACTCCCATAACTTGCTTATTTCATAACCGATTTTGATGAAACTTTTTTTAAATTGTTCCTCTCATTTTACTCTTTCCAATAAGATTACTTCTCTTCTTGGGGTTTTGGTTTCCTTTAAGTCCACTGTGATAAAAACATGCGTTCATTTCTAGATGCTTCTAACATATATATGGTTAATTGAGCATAGTTAATGCATAAAATCTGCAGAATCCAGCGATTCAAAACCACCTTTGTGACTATGGGCCAACCAATAGGTACCTACATCATTTATCTAATCCATTTCCATTGATGAGTGGATACCATGCGCGACCATGGGGTCCCGAAAAGCACCCTAAACAAGTATTTTCCATATTCTGAAAATGCACGCCTTAACAAGTATTGGCACTTGAAAACCTACCCTTGACAAGTATTGGGAGCAACAGCAAGTATCCCTGAATTGAACGCCCAAACAAGTACAGCAACTCGATATTTTAACTGTTATATGTCACGGACGTCGGTTTTACCTTTACCTATATCATTGGATTTAGCACGGCCCAACCTCCAACACCTTGCGAAAATCGGACTCTAAACACGTAGTATTGACTGTTGGGGCAAAAAACATTTTAGTCTTTTTACCCTCGCAAATTTGACCCTAAACATGTAGCTTTCCTAGCGAAATAGATACCCTTTTTTCATTATTTTAGTGTTTTTGACACCCTTATCACGTAACATGCCCTATCTTGAAAAAGACAACCTTTTTACATGTTTTTGAGGTCGCTTATGGTATCCACTCATCAATGTAAGTGGCTCCCCCTGTCAAGGATGACCCATTCAGCAAAGCAGTTTGTATGTTATGTCAATCCTGTTGTTGGTAAAGGGATGACACAAATTGCATTCATTTACTTTTTGTACCAATCAATGAACTCAATAAATTACCTCAATTTGTGTGTTTCCAGGAGACTTGGCAATGATCTTTGTTCCCTCTATTCTGGCAATGGAACGATCCGCAACCTTGATTTGATTCTTCACAAGATGAGTAATGGACTGTTCCATATCCTCTCCAAATAGGTAAATCCTCTTTCCATCAGGTCGGGATACTGTCAAAAGAAGGATGTTGTACATTCATACTTCCACATTACACATACATTGATATTTAACATTCAGCAAAATGGTAAATGGCTTTAATATCTCACAGCCGCATTTCCCAAATGCAACAAACACTTCAGGCCTGTACCAAAATCTTATCTTTTATGTTAAAGTGCCTCAATCTGAATTTTACTAATGTTGTCTTCATTTTCTGCTTATAAGCTAACTTGAGGTATTGACTTACCAGAGTTTGCATTGGGTGCATAAAACCTTGTATAGACAGTAATCTTGGCTTGTTGGTATCTGAGGTGGCATGTATTCTTTTTACTTGTCTCCCCATCTCCATTCAACATCTTCTCTGGTTCTAGAATTCCTCTAAATGATGGATAAGCGAGGGTGAAAAATCAGACACATATTAATTAAATTGTATTTTCAATTCATACAATTACACCCAGAAAATTATTATTATGGGCATTGTGAATAAATACAATCATTACTTAAATTTGATTGTAACTATTTCATACAGAAAATGCTAAAGAGTAACAGTTATGGCCCTAGTTGTGATGGCACTGGTTCAATTTACTCAATATGAGAGTAGCGTTACCTTTATCATATGAAACATGAATATTCATGAGCACAATCGATTTGATCAATCATACTACCCAAATTTAAGTCATGCCCTTATCACCCAGCCCAAATTTTTCTGTGTGTTGTTACAATTATAGATAACTGGCAGAGTCCTTATCTTTTATCACTTTCTGAAGTTTAAGAAGAAAGTTGTATCAAATTTGCAATTGAGCCATTCTACGTCATCAAGAATACTCATCAGAACAGAGTGGGTATAGCATTAATCTACCGTAAGTAACGGTCTATTAACCGCACCTTTATCTCGGCGGGATAGAAGCAAAAGTCGGGGGTGCGGTTTATACACGATGACGGGTCTGAGCCAGCCCGTCGTAACCCCTCCTGTACATGTACCATGTCTGCCATTTCACAACACATCGAGTGGCCGGGCATAGCCGCCCAGGCAATGTCGTTTAGAGGGGTATGAGCCGCGGGTAATGGGAAGCAATTATTACGATCTTAATCAAATATTGTCCATAACAAACGCACCCACCTTCATGACACTAATTTTGACTTTATTCTCGATTCAAAGTAGCAAAGTTCCCTGGCTAAGTTCATAGAAATGCAAAGCATACTCGGTAATATTTTGTCACAGCTGAGCGAGAGTTGAGTGAGCTTAGAGCTTGCGTTGTAATGTGGTTATAGTGCGACTTAAGCTGGCGCCATTCAAAGGCCCGTTTTGCGCCAGCTTATTTTTTTCTTTCCTGTTTGCTTTTCATAAGATACCATGTACACCACGCACGAGAGAGACGGCACGAAGCCATAAAAAACAACTGGAAAAAATGCCAATTTCTTTGTTTCTTGAACCTTCCTGTAATCCCGTATCCAAAATTCATGCTAAGACATCGAATGCTAGACAAATTGTGAAAGTGATTGTGAGGTTGTGATGCAAGAAATGTGAATGTTTCTTCCTCCTACACCGGGGAAAGACACAGATCATAATTGGATAAGAGGGATAATATGTACTGGTACCGTATCGTAGTTTTCAATGTACAAGAACGGCAGTGCTGTGTGTGTGTACACTGTGACTGGGAGGCGAGTGAGTGTGTAAGTGGCCAATATTGTCGGGACCTTTCTTTCTTGCTAACATTTGTAGATGAATTGATCAAGAACAGCAGATTTCCGCAAACTGGTAATCTCTTTGGATACTTTGAAATCTTTAACTTAGTTTTTGTCTCTTCGTACCTCAAATATGCATGTAAATGTGAGAATTTTTTTTCAAAGTCCAAAGTTGGGGGTGCGGTTAATACACGGGTGCAGTTTATAGTCTGTTACTTACTGTACATAGATAAAAGCTATCCCTATTTGTGGAGCATTGTGGCCCAGTGGATAGGCTGCCGGACTTTAAAACAGAGGGTCGTGGGTTCAAATCCAGCCATGGCATAGTTTCCTTGAGCAAGAAATTAATCCACATTGTGCTGCACTCAACCCAGGTGAGGTGAATGGGTACCTGGCCGGAATTTATTCCTTGAAATGCCGAGCACGTGAAAGCTGCTTGAGCTACAGCCAGGGTAATAATATCCAAATCCTTTGGAAGTGCATAGAGGCGTTATTAATAATGTGTTATGCACTATACAAGAATGAACTATTTCTCTTATTATTTGAACTAGTTTGTATTTTAAATTCATATCTGTAAAACTCTCATCCCATGCTTGAGTAGCACTATGCACACAGGGCCAAAGCAAGGGAGGCACATTCAGCCACAGCCTGAGATGCACATGGGGAAGACTGGGTAGAAACGCTGGGTGTTGGTGGGGGGGGGGGGGGGAGGGGCAAGAGATACTTACCCATCCTGCCTCCCTCCTGCAACTTTCCATCCTCGGATAGTACTAAGCTTACTGTCAGAGATATCCAATCTCAGAGGCAGTTCTGGTACCCAGACGCTGAAGATGATGGTTGCTTGATGACCCTGCAAGCTCACCTGCACACTCGTGCTCTGTGAACCAGAAGTCTCTGTCCCATCTACATACACGTTAGCACAGCTACGGCGGACCTGGTCATAATATACCAAATTATACAGCATTACCAGAAATAAATGGAACAAATTCATCTTAACTCAATTTTTCCACATTCTTTGTTCTTCTATTTAACATGTTACAAAACTGAAATACATGGATACCTGTAAGATTGTCGATGCAGTAAATTTCAAAAGCAATTCATTAAAATGTGTACTCAAGTTCTTCATCTCAACTGCAAGATAACAAGTTTATTAAATCCTGCAAAATGTACTTAAGATTAAAAGGTAACAAAGATGGATATGAATAACTGAGGCAATGTCATCTAAAAGTGTCCAGGGTTTCTGCACTTTTTGGAAAATTTTGAAAAAATCTGGGAAGATTTTATGAGCACTTAATTTGTAGTGCAATAATAGCATATAAATCAAAATCAAATGAATTACATGTAAGATGTTTCTCTTTTATCTAAAGTAAATCAAGACTCAAGAGCAGTCATATACAAACATGCAAATAGACCTAATTGTGTACACGGCAGTTTAAAAGTTGATCCACACCTTCAAAATATCTGTATCTGCACTTCGACATCTGGCATGGCCTGCAGCATCCATGACATGACCCAGAAAGGTCACGACCTTGATGTCAAGGGTCACAGTCACCTCTTGACCTGTGAGCAGAGCAGTGTTTATAATACTCTGCCCCTGAGACACCAGGGAAAAATCAGAGAGATGGGAGGGGGGACAAAGGGGAAGATAGGTTAAGGGATAGACATGGGGGTAAGGAAGGAGGAGAGAGCGGTAGGAAGGAGTTAGGGAGCGACAATAGAGTGGAGGGATGGGTAGGGAATAAGGAAGAGGGGTAAAATTTGGAATAGTAAAATGGAGTAAGGAGAGATGAGTCGAGAGAGGGAGAGAAAAAAGATAAATTTAAGTAAACCTCCTAAACCACTAATTCCAATGCTCAAGCAAAACCATACTTGAACTTCACAAACAACTACAGCTTTTACAAATACAATGATGGATTCCAATGTTTTCAGTATGCATATAAATTCTACTTATTTCTTTATTGCGTTTTGGGCAAGGGGATGGATCATGTGAAAAAGTATGGTTTTGTCTGCAACTGAAGATAATTTTTTTCTTTCCTGCTCCAATAACACCTATAAACATGGATCCCCACCAAAAAAGGAAAATGATCAATGATAATGATATAATAACAAAAACAACAATAATGATGATAATAATAATATTAACGAACAATAATATAGTGCTCATGTTTGTATGCACACTCTTTGGGAGTATTTCATCAGAATTTTTGTCTGCCAAGTTCTCAAATCTGACAACTTTCCTTGATTTTGATTGGCTGAGAAGCACTGTTACTATGGTAACTGTCAGATAAAACAGGACATCTCAGATAAAGAGGCAAATAAGTCCTTTCCTGAAATAATACCCTGGCGCTTGACAATCTGAATATATTCCATACCTGTGGTATAGGCACTATAGCTTGTATCCAGTTATCAGAGACAACGGTGATGCTTGTGCTGAAGCGGGAAGCCCTGGCATCACCACGGAGATTGCAATCCACTCTCCAGTTGATGACACGGTGCGTGGCTGTGTCGTTCAGCACTTCAAATTCCATTACAAACACTAGAGGATTCTCCTCCGGGCTACATACAGAGAGAGAGAGAGAGAATGTGATATGAAGAACGTTTAACCCATCAAAATATACCAATATGCATTTATATAGCATTGTCGACACACAGAAAAAGTATGAGAAGTGGTTAATTGTGAACAAATAAAAATCAGAAAAAAAGAAGGGCTAAATGTACAATGTAGATTAGTTTCCATTCATTTCTATAAAATGCAGTTTCATTCACCAAACAGGCAGCCATGATTAATCTTTACCTTTAATCATCACTGGAATCAAACACAAACCTGAACGTGATGTTAGAATATTTTTGGGTTCCCTGAATTCTTTAGCGTTCACATTCCCTCTTGTTTTAAATTTCATCACCTGACACTTAGCAACAGATGGCGGGTGATCTTTTTAACTTTCTTCCCATTCAAGAGGATAGCTAGGTAAGCACCTACAGCTCTTTCACACCAGAGATATTACATTTCTACAACAAATATTTCAGAATCAATTCTACATGTATTTGGAGAGTAGTAGGTCCATGAACAAACTAAGGGGTTATTTTGTCAAAGAGACTGTTAAAACAGAATCAGAGTTTAGTAAATTTGTGAAAATTATTTTTTCTTTTTCATGTTGATGCAAATAAATGAATTGTATGCCAATGAAATAAGAACATTGCTTTCTTTTCTTGAATTTATTCTCTGAAATATAATCTATTTGAAAAATCTAGTTTCATTCATTAATTAATGAAGACAAGGTATCATTATCATACCTAGCTTGTATCATACAAATAATAACGACTGCTGTGATTATTTAGCCAATGAATGTTTATAGCTCAGATTAAAATCAGGAAATAAAGGGATATAATAAAAACCTGGTAGGAATTGGAAAAGAGCATTTGAAATCACATCACATTACCTACACTGTACAAAGTTTAACCAATTTGTGCTTGATAAATATGAGACAATGACACAGACCATATCGTTTTCTACACAAACTCAAATAGTATTGGTGAATAATTTATATTCAGGTGATTAAAAATGAAAATGGATATAAATCTGGTCAACAGCACAAAGTTTCTTTCTCTTTGATCTGCAAGACATAAAAATGGGGTTGTCTTTTATTGTCCCATAATTCCATACTCTATTATTTCCCTCCTTTATAAAGTATCCTTCTAAAAGTTCAGTCCCCTCACAGGTTGAGCAAATCAAAAACAGTACTTCTAGATCTATGACTGACCCTACTCTGATTTCCTCCAATCAGAAAATAACGACCGAATTCCAGAGTAAATTACTGTAACCACTGCAGTTGGAACTAGAGTCCGCAGTCGAGTAATTCATATGACCCCTTTATTTCATTATGTCCTCTAGAACCATCATATAGAGCTTCCACACGATTGTTTAAGCACCATTCTCATGACCAAACGTTGAACGCAGCATTTCAATATTACAGAACATCATTATTTGCCCAAGGCCAAAGCTTCAAATCATAATTTTCCATGTTCAAACTCACCAAGCAAACAGCAAGAATTTATGGAAAATAGTGGAATGAAATTAATTACTTAACAAAATAGAAAAAAGATATTGAAACCCAAGGTTCAAGAAATCTTAAAGTTGATATCTTTGTATATTTATCTTTATAATATTGATAACCTTCCATGTAAGGCTACATTATGTAATTACAATTATGAAATAAAATATTTGATTTTTTAATAAAGAACCCCTGTAACAAATAATGTGACTTATAAAGCGGCAAATCCACTCTGTAGAGTGCTCAAGGCGCATAAAGAGCTAAGAGTTAAATAAAAAAGTTTTTAGAAGATTTTTTAAAGTTTCGACAGAGGTCATTTTTTTATGTCTTCATGAAGGCTATTCCACAAAGTGGGCATGCAAAAGCAAATGATCTCCCCCTCCCCCCAGGTTTTTGAAACTTTTAGAATAACAAGGAAGCCATAAGTGGATGAGTGCAAAGACCTGCTTGGTCTGTAGTAATTGATAAATGAAAGACTGTATTGTGGTGCTAATCCAAGAATACTATGAAAAGCATCAAAATCTAGCTACCCATTTTGTGAGTTGTTTTTACAATCACCTCTTAAACATTGACTGAGTCATGTAGTTCAAATGATGTCATCAATGCAATTTAATCTCACTCTAATCATTCAAATATCAGCACCAGACTGTATTTTCACATTTTTAAATTTCCTGATTTTCCAGAGTAGGAAAATTTCATTTTTATCTGCATGTCAAGCATTCATGGCTGCTCCATGAAAAAATCCCTGCTATATGATACCTACATTATTACAGTAGCCTACACATATAAACGTGAGCATAATTAGAAAATATCTCAAAAGTGGATTTTTTCATGACATTCCCAAGTGGTGCGCTAGTGCCCTTTGGTAAGGCATTTATCCTCATTACCAGGTCCCTCAGAGAGGACCTTAAGCCGTTGGTCCCCTGGTTACTTGCTCACAGGCTTTAGTGCTTTCTTAGCAGTCAGGTAAAACAACCTCGTTATAACATGACTTTTCAGAAGATATTGAAACATTCCATGTTTTGAGACTCAGAATGTATTTATGATTTCCTGTTACTTGCAGAGAACTCCCTGAACTAGAAATGAACGCTTGAAAATGACAAAACGCTCATGTGAAAAGGCTCTGAAATCCTTTCACTCTGCACCTTGGCAGTGAGTAGAAATGAGAAAATAACAGATAGGAACAATAGAGAACATAGGGAGCATTGGTTGATGTGAATCCAGGAATCGTCGACTTCTTCACCTTGGCAGGTCAGAAAAACTGGCATAAAAATAAATGCGTAGTTGAAGTTTGACTGGAAAGTAGAATCACAGGTTTAAGACTTACAGGTTCAATACTCCATTTCATAGAAATGATTAAATAAATGTCACGATTATAAAAAAAACAATTTCATTCAATTCAAGTATTTTCTTTTGGTGTGAACCAGCTCTCAAACTGTGTTGTGGGTTATTTTGCAAGGTTCATGGCATTGCACTAGACCATGCTGAGAGGTCAAGAGTAGGAGGTCAATGAGCTCCACTCTCTTCCTAATCTCCAATACAAGTACCCCCCCCCTCTTTCTCTACATCTTCTTCCCCCCCCCATCAAGCCTATTCACCCTCTTATCGCATTCCTTAACTATATCCATCCATCCATCTCTTCCATTGGAATTTTCCTCCCTTTTCATCAATTTATCCTTTCCCTAGCTCTCTGTACTCCCATTGTCCTTGCACGGACCTTCACTCCTTTCCACATTTCCCCCTTCCCACATCTCCTTCATATCACACCATCTAATGTTTTCCTTTCCCTTCTCCCTTCCCCTACCCCCTTCTCAACCTGTACAACTCTGCATCCCTACCTCACCCCTATCCCCATCTCCCCTCTCGTCTATCGTCGTCTCTCTCATCTCCCAACGGTCATTTTTGATACTGCCTCACAAGCATGGCTCACATGACTCTAATTACGTTTCGCTGATTGCGGGGACTTAGGTTACGCCACAGGGAGAAAGCGAGATTTTCCACCTCTTTCTTCTCGGCCTGCTCAGGTCGTCTCGCTATTACCCAAACCCTTCATGGATACAGGTATTTTATGTGCTTTTGGCAACATCAGGGGAAAAAAACAAAACTGATAGTCTCCTTGAACTAGCCCGTGACATCTACTGCGCTCACATCATTCCAATAAGCCTAACTCTTCCTAAAAACAAAACAAACCCCAAAACTTTAATGATTTGTAGATGGCTTTCAAACTAAAAAAAATCATATTTAATCGGGTTTGTAAGGGAAAGAGAATGGCACTCTGGACTCATTCATTATTCAGTATAATTTAGGGCTTAATTCAAATAATCTAAGGCTGCTACTCAGACCACACTGCACATGCTCATAATAACTTTGGGAACTTACTCGGAAGAGGGCATGAATACAGAAAATATTTATTGGGTGTTTTGAGGCCTCAAGTTCTCACAAATATATAGGTATATTGGTGATCCAGTCAGTCTGAAAATACCCTGAATTACATGTATTTGGGATGGTCGTACTCATGACCCTCACCCTTAATTATTTGCAGATATTAAGCTTATCAGCAAAATGAAGAAATACATGACATTGGAAATAAATGATCTCCTATTCTCATGATTCGAGCCCAGCCATGCCAGCAGCACCTTACTCTGCTAGTACCCGGCCTGGCCTGGTTGATGTTACTTGGAGGCTGTTCTCATTACGTTTTCTAAAACTAGTTTACTGGAAACCGATTCAGGAAACCACTTTGGAAGATCGCTTTGCTAGCGTTCTCACTTGATCACACGAAAGTGGTTTTCAAAATCACTTCACGTAAATCGCTCTTGTTGCTATGGAAACGCTCTCAGTGGGGTGACACGTTTTGCGCGAAATTCGAAACCGCAGCATAGGCATTCTACACCTGTCGTGTGGAGTAGCGCGCTCAAAATGTGCGAAGATCGCTTCCCGAAGAACGATTGTGTCCTCACTTACGCTAAAACCACTTTTCCAATGCGAAGCGATCTTGAAAACTACATCGCGAGGTGGTTTTCCAAACTGGTTTGGAAGAGCGCTTCCAAGAGCGCTTCGACCGTTCTCACTTAGCGTTAAACTAGTTTCCACTAAACTAGTTTCCAGTAAACTAGTTTTAGGAACCAAGTGAGAACAGCCTCATAGTCTGCATAAGACTAACCGTATATTATTGCACAAGCCTCCTTGTTAGGGTGGTATATATCGGTCACTTTTCATGCTAAAACCTTACAAATGAAAGCCATTTGGCGACGAAATTATAAACTGAAGTTATCGAATGAATATCTCTAAAATAACATCATTTTTAAATGATCACCTGACAACTAGAACCCTTGCTTTTTTTTAATCACATGAATTGGAGCTGGTATTCCAGCTTTTAGGGTATATATGGGATCAAGGTGAAGCCTGCTTTCCCGCTTTTGGGTTTCAAAGAATTAATTGGCCTCATCATTCTTGGATATTGCTGTGCTCTATTTACCATTTTCCATTTGTGCTGTAATAAGGATAATGTGTCCTATAAAGAAGTGACTTTGCCCTTAAAATATTGAAATTTAAGGTCTTGAAAACCAACCTGGAAAACAACGTCCGTCCTACTTTAGTAATGTACCAATCCTTATCATGATGATGATCGCCATCAGTCGTCTGACTGCTTACCATGTAAAAACATTCTTTACCAATCTTGAGAGTTTGATAATCATATCAACCAAGACTTCAAACTAGAGTTGATGGTTGTTGGTTTTCTTTAGCTAGCTCATCCTAATTGTCAAAATGGTCGGAAAGATGCTAGAACCAAGACTAGCTGCTCCAGCAATAGTTCTCTTGTCAGTGACTCTCTTCCTCTATGCACTTGAAAACATATGGTTTCAGTTGAGAGTCATTCACAATTTTTTTGCTCCTCCATTGTAAAAAAAAAATCAATTCAATTTAGGGTATCAATCGAGAGCTTGACACACCTTTTCCCTCTCGCCGCCAATCTGAACTTCTGAACAGAAAAGAAAGAACACATTGATTTCTCATAGATACATTTTCTGTTCCTTCTCCCAGAATTTGATAGAAAAATTACATAAAAACTCCTACAGGTAAAACATCATCAAATAGCTTATGCCAGGATTGGGCTGGCAAAAAGTTTCTCAACAGGCGGTGCTGCACCAGCTCAAGTTTGCTCAATCTTAAAATTTTTATCCTGATCAGCCCTCTTCGCAATTAATCTTGAGATTCAAGAAACCCCATCTCCACCAGCGCAAGAAGAGCAATTCATGCTCAAGCGAGGCATTGATGCATTATGGTCTGACGCCATGAATAAATAATCCTGAATCAAATCGGAATTAGTGGGATAATTCGAAAATAGCACGCTATTTTGTAAATAATCCTTTTGCAATTTCGAGATCAATCCAGCGAACTATCGCGATGATTGCATCTCCATTACAAATAATCTTGAGATTGCTCAGATTTGAAAACTCGGGCTGGTGCAAACGGCCCTAATGCCACCAAAATATAGGCCATCTCAAATACAAGGTGCTCTAGGTGGTTTCAGACCATCTCGGAGTTAGCCAGTTCAAGGTATTTTGGCAGTGTGAAAGTACTTTCGCACAGATTTTTTTCAAGGTCGTAGGTAATCTGGCAGTGTGAAAGTAAATGACAGGAACTTTTAGCCCAGTGTGTAGTTGGGCATGGACACCTTGGGTGATTTTGAATCTCGCACCTTGCTTGCTAAACAGACCATACTGCAAATGCTTGTAACTTTGGGAACTTATCCCGAAGGGTATGTTTCGAGGTGGTGTGAATGCAAAAATGGTTAAAGGGTAGTTTTTAGCCTGAAAAAGTTCTTGTAATCTAACAGGGATTCTTGTGATCGAGGCAGTTTGAAACCATCTTTCTTCAATGTACCCTTCTCTTGTTAGCACCATAAACCAACCAAAAGTCGAAGCGATCTTGGAAACGATCTTCTAAACCAGTTCATAAAACCAACCCGCGATGTAGTTTTCAAGATCGCTTTGCTTTGTTTGTTACACTGGTTTTAGCGTGGGGAGACAACTGTTCTTCGGGACGCGATCTTCGCACATTTTGAGCGCGCTACTCTACACACTGTGTGTAGAATGCATACGCTGCAGTTTCAAATTTTGCACGAAACTTGTCACCCCAATGAGAGCATTCCCGTAGCAACAAGATCACTTTACGAGAAGTGATTTTAAAAAACACTTTCGGATGATCAAATGGGAACGCTAGCAAAGCGATCTTCCAAACTGGTCTCCTGAACCGGTTTCCAGTACACTAGTTTTTAAAAGTGTAATGAGAATGGGGTCTTGGCCTAATTTCTTGAACTGGCCTTCCCTTAAACCACTTTATACCCCTTTCATAAACCCAATTAAAATGAATTAGGCGGCTAATAGCAGCATAATTTCGTCGTAAAATTGGAGGAGGACAAGAGTTATCCGCATTACTCTGATGCTGCTATTATCCGCATAATAGCGGCATCGGGATAAGAT
Source organism: Lytechinus variegatus (assembly GCF_018143015.1). Lineage (NCBI taxonomy): Eukaryota > Metazoa > Echinodermata > Echinoidea > Temnopleuroida > Toxopneustidae > Lytechinus > Lytechinus variegatus. Next base: position 79,157,718 of record NC_054741.1, read on the forward strand.
TTTGAGTTTATGAACGCATTTCCAAATAATGCGGATAATTGCCATGGTGCGGTCACAAGGTCACCCTTTTCCAACACAACCGCATCGGAGGGGCGTGTCCAGTTGTCATGGCGATTATCCGCCTTTTTCAGGACGGGCGCTCGTAAAAATAATGCGGCTTATTTTCGGAGTTTATGAACGCAATTTTTATTGAATTATCCGCATTACTCTTAGGCGGCTATTTGGAGGATAGGTTTATGAAAAGGGTATTAGATCACTTCACTAGCATTCTCATCCACCTCTCCTGAACTGGTTTCTAGAACCACTTCACGTAAAGTGGTCTTGTTGCTATGGGAATGCTATTAGTGGGGTCACATATTTCACCAAAAAAAAAATGAAACCATCATGAAGGCGTAATCATTAGCATTCTACATACTGTGTGCACTGAGTGCGTACTGAGTATCACCCCAATATGCATACATGTATCATACTGCCAGGTCAAATTCGCTTTCTGGAGACCGGTTGAGGGAAAGCTGTTTAAAAACTACATTTACCCTTTTTACACAGGATTTTCTTAACCCCGGACTATCGCTAACCCTGTACTTTCCTTAACCCCGTACTATTTTTTTTCCTTTTCACACATGCCAAATTGTTATTGCTAACCCCGGATAAGGAATGCTTGCTTTTTACACACGAAACTCGCTAACCCCGAACTAGTGGTTTTTGTCGATCATTCATAGTACAAGTACTTCACTCGTACACTTTTTACACACGCTAAAATTTCCTTTTTCTAAATAGAACGGGGTTAAGCTTAGCCCACTTTCGTTTTACATTAGCGATCTTAACCCCGTACTATCGCTCTTAGCACCGCAATTGCTGGGATAACCCTGCTTTTTTGCAGGGCCAAATAATCCCGTACTATAGGTGGGGTTAGCCCACTTTGCAAAAATGCTGTGTAAAAAGAAAGTGGGCTAAGCTTAACCCCGTACTATAGGTGGGGCTAAATGGCAATTTAGCCCCATCTATAGTACGGGGTAAGGAAATTTTAGCCTGTGTAAAAAGGGTAATTGTGAGGTGGATTTCAAAACTGGTTTTGAAGACCACTTCAAGCGTTCTCATTACACATTAACCTGGTTTCCACTAAAAAAAAGTCTCACTCCATGTTGGGATGGCTAATGAGAAAAAAAAGAAAGAAAAGTGATAGTATCATAATGTTACCTTTCAGTGGTGAGAGTGTCCGAAGCAGATCTCATTCCCTCTGCTGTTACCATTGCAAAGGATTTCTGCTTGACCATAGACAGTGTATTCCAATCTTCGCCATCGGTAGACCTCACTGATACCGCAGCAATTCCCTCTCTCGCTTTAGCTCTGAAAAAAAGACAAAATCACATTAGATTTTCATCATTTCAATTCCAATCAGTTAAGATTAATGATACCCATGAAACGAAATGGGGCAAAACGAGAAACTGATGAGAACATTGTCCATGTGGTGGGAAAGGTCTTCAAAGAAATGGGTATCCAGCAAGATATACTCCTCAGTAATGCTCACCGCCTACCCCGCCGTGCTCAAGGCGGCACCCAACAGTCGCCAGAACCAGTCATCATCAGATTTGTCTCGATGATGGATCGAAACAAGGTCTTGAACGCCTACCAGCAGAGGACATCAAGAAGAGGAGACAAGACCCCTACGCAGTCACAACAATTCCCATGGAGATTCGTCGTAGATTTACCTCCTCAATTGAAAAAGCATCGATACCTACTCGAGAAAGAGGCCTACAGAATCCGTAAAGAGGAAAATAAGTCGACTAGAATCAGGCTGATTGGAGTCAAGTTGTATCTACAAACCAGAGAAAGGGGCTCAATCCACTCAGAATGGAAAACTGTGAATGGCTAGCTTTGCAGATTTACTCATCATCAAGTTTGGATCATTATACTTTTGACTTTCGGACTTTCCTGAAAAAAAAGAATCATCCCAAGCGGTTTATATTACCTTCATTTAACTTTGGACTACATCCATTCCATTTCTAGTGCTTGGTTTTCATTTTTTGAGTTCTTAATACATTACTTTTTCCATGTCATACTAAAGAAAGTAAGCACATGTTTTCAGATTTTTGCCTAAATGAACTGATGGGCAATGGAATGTTTTTGTTGTTGTTTATTACATGAAACAAAATGAATAGGCCTATTTTCCAGTACAAGATAACAATTTACCTGGATGATAACAAAACGTTTTGAAAAAATAGAAAAGAACTTGCAGGGGGTTTTTGTGCCAAAATGGAAAGGGCATAGAGAATACTTTAGTTTTTTATGAGACCCGGTATTAAAATTTAAAAAATCCTTTCTGCTTCTTTTGTACTGCTCAAATAAAGAAAATTGAGTGTTTTTATGTCATGGTTTTTATTCATAGCATGGATGATAAAGACTTAGTTGCTGCCTTTATACATGTAATATATATTTTTTATGCATCTCCAAAAAATAGAGATATCAAATAAGGAGGTGGTTAACCTTTGAAGGAAATTTTAATTTCATGTTTTTAAGGCCTTTAGAGTTGGTTAAACCTTTCAACATGTTCAAGACCTAATGATTTAAGGTTTTCAGTTATGTATTTGATATGAAAAAAATGTGGCTGTACTTTAAAATTTCTTTTATTTTTTTTTCTTTGTTTGTTTTTTTTTTGTTATTATTGGGTACTTTGTAATAATATGAAAGAAGACAAAGGAAGGAAAGTAATATAAAAGAAAGAACGTGAATAACGTGTAGCTCAAGTAAACTGGTATAGTTTTCACCAATGTTATTTGTATATCTATGGAAAAGTAGTAAGTATGCGAGAAAATAAGGAATAAGTACATGTACCAACGGTTTCAGAAAGTTTGTTTTATTTATTGGATGATATTTTTAAAATGCTGTTAAAAAACAAAGGACTTTCATCTATATGCAAGGCTGTGCATTCAATTGACTAAATAATCTTTATAATTTTGATAATGCAGAATGAGCCGTGGCATTAACAACGCATACTTCTTTCACTTAGATACTGGTTGTTTTATGTAGATTATTTCTGGTTGCCTTGCGTACGAAATTTTTGCACGAAATGTACATAGACATTTTTGCAGTGCCTAAAAAGTAGTGGATTTCAGTTTCTATTCTTGGCATAATATGGAAGGCCTGGATAAGGACCTAGGCGCGATGGTATGCGCCATGTCTTTCTTGTTCGTTTCGCGTGAAATTATGTTTAGTGTTGTCTTGTTTGTGTGTCAAGTGTTTATGTTTGTTTATGTTTGTTGTTTTGTGTTTGTGTTGTCAGTGTTAAAAAAAAATAAAAAAGCCTCCACAGGAATTGTTATTCATAACTTAATGCTAGATTCAATGTATGATGGGTAGTTTCAGTATAATTTCTTTGAACTGTCGAGGTTTAGGAAATAGTAAAAAAAGAAATGATGTCTTAGAATATATTAAGGCAAAAAAGTTTCATATCTGCTGCTTGCAGGACACTCACTTTGTAAGTGAAGACGAAGTTTCAATAAAACGTATTTGGGGAGATAATTGTTTTTTTAGTCATAAAACGTCTAATGCTAGGGGTGTAGCCATTCTCTTTGCGGAGGGTGTTATTTTTAATATAAATCAAATTAAAAGGTCAACCGAAGGGAATTTTGTTGCTTTAGATCTCCAGATATATGATTATAATATAACATTGATATCTCTATACGGCCCTAACCAAGACAATGTTAACTTTTATTCAGATGTTGAAAATATTGCATTAGAATTTGAAAACCCTTTAACAATTTTTTGTGGTGATTGGAATTTGGTCCAAAATTTTGATAAAGACACATTTAATTATGTCCGTTTGAATAATCCAAACGCAAAGAAAAGAGTTGATGAAATGAAAACTAACTTAAGTTTGGTGGATCCATGGAGAGAATTACATGAACATGAAAAGATATTTACATGGCGCCAACCCACTCCATTTAAGGCAGCCAGATTGGATTATTTTCTTGTATCTCATGAATTAATGTCTCTTGTCAACAGAATAGAAATTCTACCGGGATATAGAACTGATCATTCGTTGGTGAAGTTATCATTGAATCTAAATCATTGTAAGACAGGACCGAGTTACTGGAAATTTAACAATTCATTGTTAAAAGATGATATTTATATAGAACTGATTAAAGGTGTTATTCAACAAACAATTGATACCTACTCAACTCGACCGGTAAGATCCGGTGGAAATGTAGTCGATGGTCAAAATCCTTTGTATGAGTTTAATGTAAGTGATCAGCTGTTTTTTGATACGCTGTTAACAGTTGTTAGAGGTGAAACAATTTCATATGCTGCAGCAAAAAAGAAAAAAACCGTTAATCTAGAAAATGATTTAGAGAAAGAAATTGTAAATTTAGAAAAGAATCTGGTTTTAAATACAAGTATAGAAAGGGGGTTAACTGTTTTGAATGAGAAGAAAGCTCAGTTAGAGTCATTGAGAAAAGAAAATAATGAAGAAATAAAGATGAGATCCAGAACTAAATGGATGGAGTTCGGAGAGAAACCATCCAAATATTTCTTAAATTTAGAAAAGAAAAATGTTGTTAATAAAAGAATATGCAAATTGATTACCAATGAAAATAAGGAAGTAACAACACATGAGGATATTACATCAGAAATTGTTTCTTTTTATTCACAACTATATGAAAGGCACCCTGTTATAAATACTGATTTAAATGCAATGATAAACAATGATGAACTAAATAAATTAACAAATGCTATGTCACGGAATTTAGAAGGAGAGCTCTCCATCGACGAGGTTTATTACGCCCTAACAAATATGAAAAACAATAAATCTCCTGGTCTAGATGGATTCACTGTTGAATTTTTTAAACATTTTTGGAAGGAAATCCATATATTTTTAGTTAGATATTTAAACTCTTCATTTTTATCTGGTATGCCTTACATACAGAAGTTGGGAGTTATTACTTTAATCCCAAAAGGAAATAAAGATAGACACTATTTAAAAAATTGGAGACCCATATCATTATTAAATGTCGTATACAAAATAGGATCTACTTGTATAGCTAATAGATTGAAGAATGTACTCCCTCTTCTTATTCATGAAAATCAGAAAGGGTTTATGTCCGGACGCTTTATCGGAGAAAACATCCGCTTGTTATATGATATATTATTATATACTGAATTAAACGATATTCCCGGTTTATTGTTACTTATAGATTTTGAGAAGGCATTCGATTCAATTTCTCATGACTTTATTCGCAATGTACTACACTTCTTTAAATTCGGTCCGACCATTGTTAAATGGTTTGATGTGTTTTATGAAAATGCTCAATCTTGTGTTTTAATCAATGGACACCTGTCTCCCAGATTTTCAATAGAGCGAGGCTGTCGCCAAGGAGATCCATTGTCTCCATATATTTTTCTATTATGTGCTGAAATACTTGGCGTTTTGTTTCGACAATCAATGTCAATAGATGGTTTGAGGATGCCCTCTGGTAAATGTCATAAAATATTACAGTATGCAGATGACACTCTTCTGACATTAAACGGTTCAGAAAGAGAATTGAGTAGTGCTTTTGACATCTTGGAAAAATATAAAACAATTTCAGGTTTGACTGTTAATATAACAAAGACACATGCAATATGGATTGGAGGATACAAGAACAAGAAAGACTGTATTCTTGCCAACAGGAATTTGAATTGGGTATTTGATGAATACTTCAGATATTTAGGTATAGATTTTTGTACAGATCTTCAGAAAATGACAGTGCATAATTACAATGAAAAGTTTAAAGAAATCAAAAGTCAAATGACTTCATGGTTGAGACGTTACCTGACGGTCCTTGGAAGAGTTACGGTTGTCAAGTCATTGTTTGTGTCTAAATTGAACTACTTAATTCTTTCTCTCCCGAATCCAAGTGAGTTATTTCTAAAAGATGTAAATTCCCAATTTCATAGATTCATATGGGGAGAGAAACCAGATAAAGTAAGTAGAAATCAAATGTCTCAGAGTTATTCTGAAGGTGGAGTAAAAATGATAGACATAAATCTGCATTGCCAGTCATTGAAAATTTCTTGGATGAAAAAAATGATAAACGGTTCCATTGACGGTAATATTATTTGTCTTCTCCACTCTTTTTTGCATAAAACTAAAAACTTGGATCTTTATATGGGAAATAGCTATTTTTTTAGACTGGCACACGAAATTAAAAATACTTTTTGGAAAGAAATGTTCTTAGCGTATAGCACACTGTTATCTATGCACTGTAATGATATACCTTGCCAACCCTTATGGAACAATGATTTTATCAAAATAGGTAATAGCTCAATTCACAGTAGATCTCTAAATAATAGGGGTGTTCGTTTTGTTAATGATATTTTAGATGTACATGGCAATTTCCTCTCTTTGAATGACCTTCAGGAAAAATACAATGTTCAAATAAATTTTCTTTTTTACCGTGGATTATGTGATGCTATAAGAGACGGTTTTAGCAATGGCACACACTTTAGCAAGTTCCAAGAACCTATTATCCCTGATACAATAGCACTTGTTATGAAATATGATAAAGGTTGTTCACACATCTATACGATTCTTAAAAAGAAAAGAAAAGTGGAGTGTAAAAGTTTTCTTAAGTGGAAGTGTATATTCGATATGAATGACAAGCAATGGCAGTCGTATTGCTCTATTGGATTCAGTTGTACTACCGATGTGAATTTACGTTGGTTTCAGTTCAAAATAATGCAACGCATTTTATATACAAATGAAATATTGTTTAAAATTAATTTAGCTCAACAAAAAGAATGTACTTTTTGTAATGTACACCGTGAAACAGTCACTCATCTACTTTGTGAATGTACATGTATTAAACATATATGGGACAAGTTTGAACAATGGATATTTCTTAAAACTGGAAATAGAATATTTTTCTCTAATAAAGAAAAATTATTTGGCTTAAGAGGTTCAAGTAATCATGCATTAAATTGTTTATTGATAGTGATACGGCAAATGATTTACACTTCCAGAGTAAAACATCAATTACCTGTTTTTGATAATATCAAATTTGCACTTCAGAACTATTTCAAGAATGAAAAATATATCGCAGAGTCAAATTGTAAAATGGTAAAGTTTACAAAGAAATGGTTTCAATTACGTGCCATGTTTACATGAGGTGATCTGTTCAGTTCCCTTTCCATGTACAATTATACATATGAATATTATTGTTCATTTACTCCTCGCTTGTTTCTTAAATTGTTTACTATTATGTGAACCTGACAGTTCAATTTATATATTTGTTGCAATTACTGTTGTACTGTATTTCGTTGTTATTAATTTGATTTGTCATTGAGAAGATATCTTGTTATGTTTGAATAATAATAAAATCCCTGTGGAGGGGAAACAAATTGAAAAAAAAAAAAAATGAAACGAAATATTTTCAGAAAAATCTTGATAGATAAAAATAGAAGATGGAATTTGAATAGTACTTGGTGCTTTTAACAATCAGGAACATTTACACATTTCATCAGAATGTTGCATTATTTTTAGTTTATGACTTCATATTTATATGTTCGAATATTTTGTAATATATTTCCAGTCAAATTTTTAATAAAAGGACTAAATACTGATAAATCTTTCAGCAAATATATGTCTTGAATATTGAATCTTGTATTTATTGGGTGGGAAATAATGGTGGCAGTGTGTGTGTGTGTGTGCTATCATGTACTACGTCACACTACTCTTAACCACTCAGGGTGCGTTTATTCGACACTTTTTTACCCTAGAATCATGATTAGAATCATGATTCAAATCACGATTCTGCAGAATTACGATTGCGTTTAGTCGAAATTGAATATAACCATGATTAGAATCACAAACATGAAACACGAAAAAAGGGGCGTTTGGAAAGACGTTTCTGTAGAATCACGAACGAAAAAGGTCGTATGAACGATATCGTGATTTGAATCATGATTCTATGACGTCATTGTGTCATGCTTCTTCCGGGTTCGACTCAAAGGCGCGTGCTGTGTTTCGTGCAGGTTAATTTTCGTGTAGCAGTATTGCCAGCATTCAGGAATTATCATTCTGTGTATTGTACCCCCGGGGCTGTACTGTAGCGTCATTTGTATATTTCATTGTTTTCATCCATCATTTCTTCAAGTTCCAAAGGCACAAATTGGACCGACGATGAACTCAGGGCTCTGCTTGTGCTTTGGGCTCAGCCTGAAGCACAAGCATCCCTTACCGGGATTCACAGAAATAAGACGATCCCTTTAAGCGGCGCTTTCGAGGGAGGGATTTCAACGGAGATGTGGCACCGCCTGTCGAGACAAAATTAACAGAATTCGTGCCCAGTACAGGACCATCATAGACAAGAAAAATCGATCGGAAGGTGGGAGGATGATGACCCCTTCTGGTTCCCGATCAAAAACAATACGAGGTACAATACACGGAATTCTGGAAGTAAAAGATTTATTTTTCGGAAGCCGAGTAAGCGTTGCACTTGCACAAACGATCGCGCGTTATCTCCGGCATGTCCGGCGGCAGCAAAAATCTAGCAGCCGACGTGAAGTTAGAAGCACGTGCGAAAATGTTGACCTATACTTCCTGGGTCAAACTGCGCACTGTGATGCGCACTGGATCGGCCCGAATTCAGGGAGAAACAGCGTTAGAAAGATGGTCGTATAAACGCTGATTCTGTCGGATCGTGATTCATGCTGCTGTTTTGAATCATGATTCAAATGGTGATTCAAATCATGATTCTGGGTCGAGGTCGCATAAACGCAGCCTCAGTATCATTTAAAGGACAGATTATTACAAGGAAACTGTTTTCTCCTCACACAATTTCACTCATTTGAACATTGTAACAATCACATATACGTAATGCACAGGTCGCTTTCTGTATCATTCATAATATGAATTGATATTAGCACAGAGTGGAGGGGGGGGCACAGAAGGCATGGGAGGGCACAGCAGGTCCCTTCCATGCACCTGCCGTCCTATGTTAAGGGGCGAGCTAGCATCCAACGGAGGTGGTAAGTGGGATCCAAATTGGGTGAAGAAGCTGCCTTGGTGACAAGTGAAGAAGGAAACAAGAATTAGAATTAATGCCCCTTTTTCTGGAAAATCACATGTCGTTCATGTTACACTTAGGATTTCATTGGATTAAAATGTTTCTGTTTACAATCAATGCATACATGTAGGTGGTAAAGAAAAATTCCCTGGTGAAATAGTATCTTGAAAAAGAAACGATTACCTGAAGTTCACAATACAAAATATTTTTATACTACTGTGCAAATAAAATAGATTCAGGGACTTAATTTAAACTTAAAGGGCAATCCGACCCAATAGAAAGTTGTTTTGAAATTTACAAAAACAGAAATAAAGAGTAGCAGGTACAAACACAATCTGTAGAAAATTGTGAACAATATCAAACCAATGATAAAAAAAATATGAATTCTTAGCAGCTGTAAAAAAGTTGTAAACACTATGGGGATTTCAAATGAGCTGCGCAGGTAATTTTACTGTAATCATATCCCTTTGTTTCCATTTCCGAACAGATAAAACAAGTACAGTAAATAACAAATAAAGAATAGTAGTAAAAGTTATAACATGCATCGAATCAGAGGGTAGCCCAATTCAGCAATGCTTGTAACATTACTGTTCTTTCTTGGGGTCCTGACAAAAATTCTCTGATATAATTCTATTATCAAGGTGGGATTCCCCTTATAATAAAGTAAAATTCAGTAAAATCAGACAAACATTACACTGAAATTTCATCAAACTTGGACAAGGAATAACAAAGTTGAGTGTGAAGTTAGTTGTTTAAATACCAAAAGAAATAAATGAACATCATTAGCCTATAAAGCATACAAAATCTAAGATGAATAGAGACATTCGAGATGAAGAGAAAGGTGGGGGAGGGGTGAGAACACAATTCTACATGTGGGTGATTCATGCTCAAACTAAAACAAGAAAAGAGAGAAATAGGCCTACACTTCAAGCACAAAAGGAAAACAAGAGAAGGACAAGAAAAAGAAAATCAGAGTTGTTTTCAGAACTTGTGGGATCTGGCAAAATGTCATAAAAGGTTAATTCGGTTTAGGAATTTAGGCTTCAGCTATTTGTTAGCCACAATTGCCACAGTTGTTACACTGACAAACACATCCGCAGTCCTTCTAATAGGCTCTAACTTAATTTTAAATTGCCAGAGTATGATGGGGTTGGGAATGTTTAACACCCCCCCCCCCCATCCCCTCTATCCTCATTCTGCCTTACCTCTACCATCCCCAATCCAAATTTGGAAATAATTTCAATATCAAAGGAGGAAATTATTTTTTTAAAAAGAGAGAAAAGTTTGGGTAAGGTTAGAACCTGATAAAAACAAAAGAAAAATCCTATGAATTTGGTCTGGAGGTTTAGTGATTCAACTTATTAAGAAGCAAAATTCCTGGAACAACAATTTATCCTTTTTTATATGCACGTGTGTGTGACTAAAAAAATAAGGGAGTCTATTCACCACTCAGTCTGTGCCAAATCAGGATGCAGGTACCACATATGCAGAACCTTTTGCAAAGCAGCTGTAACTTCATGTGTATTTCTTGCCATATCAATATTATCCATTCCATTACAATTATTTCTATATTCATGACATTAAAGGCTTATGTTTCTGCAGTTTTTGGATCCCTGCCACATGATACAAATTTAATAGCAAGCTGATAGGGCCTACAGAGTACCCTCCTATTTCTGCAATCAAAAGTACAGAGCAAAAACTGTGGTGTTAACGACATAGAGGACCACATCAGTTATTTTACACTGTTGTTAAATTGGTGGTGTTAGTCTTACACCTATAGGTGTTATTACAACACCTTTTGTTATTACATTTACACTCTTCAGTGTTATGTTTAATCTTTAGGGTGTAATTTAACACCGCAGTGTGTGGTCCTCTATTAACACCAATTGGTGTAAGTTTTAACACCACAGTTTTTACAGTGTATGGTTGCTGTAAAAAGCAGCAGTTTTGTTCATGGCCATGTAGAATTACCGAATCATTCATTACCTGTCCTGCTTAAAACATAATCAAGATTTGTCCTTGCTTTCATTCATTCTTGAATGGATCTCATCAATGTTCCCCACCCTCATCATCAATCCCCATCCCCCCCCCAGTCTTGGATCACACAAACAAAATATCTGAGAGCTTTGTAAGGACCCCATACTGCAACTAAATTGGCAATATTTGTTGAGTATGCGCGATTCGTTAGAAGCTAAATTGCAACAGTTTCAATCTCGCATCACAGCAGCCCACACAGAGAGTTCTAACCCAGCAGGGATCCGATGGTGAAGTTCAACAAAGAGATACTCTGGAAAACTTCAAACTAGATGCTTGAAAGATACATACAGAATGTTGCTCTATAAATTTTGTAAAAAAAGAGATCTATTAAATTCTAAAACTAATCTAGGAAAAAAATATTCATTCAAATAAACCTTTGAACTGATACATCATTGGTGTTCATCCCAACAGTTGTATCAGTCAATTTTGTCAGAAGAATTGATTTTGAGATTTTTCCAGCAAATGGAAGTCCTACTTTACATTTCTACATGAAGGCAGCAATTTATTCTAGTTTATGAGATATGAGGGGATTTTAAAGGCAATGCCATACAGATTTTTGACGAAATGCACAAATCCCGGTGGAAATGTGTACTGTAGAAAAGTAAACAATAGCTACGCGCACTTAATATGCAAATACGCGGTCAGCCAAACCGTCGTATCTGCATTGATTGCAGTCAGGGTTGTTGTTTTCCCTATGGCATTTTTGTACAGAAATTTTGCTTTATCTTCTATAAAATGTCATGGTCTTTCCTACCATGTATTTTTCTAGCAATAAATATCTTGTATGGCTTGGTAGAAAAAGTGCAAATTATAGTAAACTTTGAAGTAGATTTTCTCTTGGGTTTCACATTGTCATATCACGATACAACGGTTCTGACAGCCACTGACGACATGTAAAACTGGAACGCATTTCCATAGCATTAAGATCGCTTTACGTGAAGTGATTCTGAAAACCACTTTTGGATGATCAAGTGGGAATGCTAGCAAAGTATCTTCCAAACTGGTTTTCTGAATCTGTTTCCAGTAAACTAGTTTTAGAAAGCGTAATGAAATGAGAATGGCCTCTTTGGTAATTTTGTTCTGTGGAAAAGACAGAGTGACAAGTAATTTTTAAAATACCCCTTTCACATTGGGCTAGCCAAATTTTCCTCATGGCTTTTGGGCGGCCTAACCATCTCTCGCAGCCACCATCACAGCCATGCATGTGTGAGCTTGGGAAAGTCGAGAACTTGGTAGCAAGGTCAGCACTGATCCAACTTTTTTGCAAGACAAAATACTTTTACATCATAAAAATGATACTATGGCCGATTAAAAAGCACCTTAATGGCAAAGGAGTATCATTACATAAATCAATGCTGAACCAAATCTAGCACAGAGGATCGGTGATGCTGCAGCTCCATGTAAGTACATATATGCATGGATATATGTAACTTCCATAAATTACTTTAAGGGGGAGGGGGGTGGGTTGGTTGGTGAAATGTGTGTACAAAATATATCGTGCACAATAAAATTACAAAAAGAAAACAAGAGAGGGAAAATATATAAAAATCATAGAAAATGAAGCCCCACCCTTCCTCATTTTCAAAATTTCAAAAAGATTGTAATCACTGTAGTGGGCCCTCGAATCCCTTATCTATTTCATCAGAACTTATAAATGGACTGGTTTCTCTAAAAATCCATTCATTTCACCAAAGCTTTGTGTCTGCCCGCTCTTGTTCATAAACACTTAACATGATTATCCCATCAAAGCAATAAATTAACAAAGGCAACAAAGCTTTTCAATTTTTTTATGAGTGCTTTGCCGACCGACCGACCGGTGCGTGACGCTTCCACATTCAAGGCCAATGAATGAAGACTGTTTAAAAGTGAAGCAGCCCTACGATAGCAATGCTGATATGGTTAGTATGAATCTCACCCCCACAAATGTATTCAAATAATTTTCTCTCTCCTCTACTTCCCCTTCATCTAGGTTTAGTCACAATAATGCTTTGTTATTTCATCAGTTATCTCTCAATCTCATCTCTCCTGCCCGGGAGCACTAAACTGCAATGTAGAGGGGTACCGCGGCTGGCTTTTAGCTTTGCTCAGGGCACATAGTTGATAATTACTGTCAGTGCGCACTCCTCCTTGTGCAAAGATTCCTCGCTAGTAACTGGATTAACACGCAGGCGTAATTCCCTGTGCCAGGTGTATTACTTATCGGAGGTGGATCTTGCTATCTACACCAGTGATACACCACAATTACTGCATGCTCTGCTGCAATATGAATGTATCATAGAAAGTAAATTCAGTGACAGCCAACATTTTACCAGTTTTTCATGATGAATTCAGCCTTAAAAGAGAATGACAATATTTCTTTTCTCCACATGTATGTACATGTATGTCTGGACATGGAGATTTTCCCTTGAGAAAAAGTTATGATGTATAACTATAAAAAGTACATGTAGAAGTAGTAGAACTGTGCATAATACAAGTTTTTTACTAATTTTAAAGTAGAGTAGAAATCATTCTACCAAAATAAATAAAATTTCAATAAAAGCTTGATAAAATAAATGTATTGATTTCCATCACACAGGGCATGAATCTTCCAAAATCATGAAAATCACAATAGTGTATGACATTTGAGAAAAAGATGTGAATGTAGTTCAATGTACAAGAACTTTTACAAATAGGTTTTTTTGTGATGAGATCCCTCCAATTTCATCACTGATGTTGAAATATAAAATAAAATATCATCAAGATTTACTATATAAACTATAAACAAAAAGAAACTGCCTTGCCCTGCCACACAGAAAGGCATATATGTACATGTATGCAGCCTCCCCCCCCCACGGTGTAAAATGTAGGCAACATTTTGGGAAACAACATTTTAAAGCAAGTGGGATACGGATTCAACAAATGTGTCTGAGACTATGAAGATATCTCAAGTGAAAAAATAAATTTGAGGAATTACCACCTGCATGTACATCCTTCACCTTTGTAAACAAAGCATTATAATCTGAACACTAATATAGACTGGGGGGCTGCTTCAGCCCCACCCCCAACTCAACTTTTTTCGTGATAAATCTGCCGCGCAGGTTTCCTTGACCGTGCCGCTCGCTGACTTATTACTTTTAAGTCTTGTGCCACTTTTGAGACCAAAATAGTGACCCCCCCGGTAAGCGGTTCCGAAATTGTGCAACATTTCGTAAGTGCATGCAGACCAAAATCTGCTCAAAACTTCATGTACAAATTCAACGCAAATAGTGTTTTTAGCCAAAATTCATAAATGTATCTTATATTTTTCCTTTGACTGATTATCGAAAATCAAATTAAATTTCATCTTGTTTATGGTAAAAATAAAGTCCCTGACAATTCCATTGAAAAAACAATTTTAAAAAAGTAAAAAAACAACAAAGAAATACAAAACAATGAATAAAAAGAAAATGAATGTGATGTCGAAATTTACTGCACATTTGATTAGATTCCTATAAAGAGTCAGTCAGCCAAACTTAAGCATTTTAGGGACATTATTTAGTTAATTAGAGCAAACTTATGAGTTTATGCATAGGCCTAAATCATCAAAATTAATTAGCAATGAGATTTTCATACATGTATGATAATTATAGTTTTCTAGATTATGCCATGGGTGACACGTGTCAATTTTTGCTGCGAACAACGGCCGAGATCATAAGGAGGGGGCAGAATCAGTCCCCTTCTTCTTAGGCCTCAAAATAACCCAGTCTATTTAGGATTAAGGGTCCAATCTCTTTTATAATTTCTTGAATTTACTTTACAACATGTATGACCTTGATTCCACAATATGACATGTATTTTTGCCCTTATTGATTCACTGTTTGATAAAAATATAGTTTGAACTGAAAGCCTGAATGCAAGACTAGCATAGAAACTGATTGTCTCACGTGCATGATTCAATTTTGTGTGTGCGCCGCGGCAGACTTTCAAGTCTGAATTCGGCAAGCTGTCTGATCTCAAAATGAGACGATACCGCCAGATTTAGGTCGGCCTGAACCAAGCCAATTGTGATTGGGTTCACAGAGGGATCTTTTCATGTTTATTCCATTATAGGTGGGCCTTCTAGTCAAAGCATAGCTAATTAGGCAATAATACTGCTATGCAGGGTAATAGCACAAAGATATGGCATTCAAGAATGCATACTACTGTAGTCTGTGCATCAATATCAACTCCTTAAAGGGAAGGCCGTACACTATAAGCATGTACATGTATGCCTCCATGTACTGGAATTGCAACGAAAAAAAAGATATGATTGTACAGGTATACAATATTGATTGAAATTTGCCATCCATGGAAAAAATAATAAATCAAGTCAATAAATGTATAATATACATGTAATAGCATGTTAATGAAAAATTGCTAAATCTTTTATACGAAGGCTTACTTGCAGCAACAAATGCAGCAACACACAAAAAAAATGCCCAATCGATGTGTGTCTTTTAACATTACCAAAGGCTCAAGACAAGTGATTTTCATGTACATGTAGGTCGTTATCCCATTGTTGAATCTTTGAGCATACAGAATACTATAAACAAAAGCATAGGTTTTACGATGCATTGTCTCAAGACAAAATTAGTGTTACTAGGATCAAAGGTCTTCCAAAATTCAACACTATGGTCATTCCTTGATTAACTGGGTAACACGAGAATGTCAACAAAAACAATGTCAGTCTACCGTTGCAATAGAGTGCTAGCTAGCATCAATGTACAGTTCTTAACCATGAGTGAGACAGTTGTGGTAACATTTTACTATTTTCTTTTTTTGTTGTATTTTGAGTAAGGATGTGTAACAATACTTTTACTATAATGGCAATACAACTTGCAACATACATGTACTTTTTTAGGGAGGGAAGGGCATTTACACTATCTACAGAAGCATTTTTTTTGCAGTACCGTGTTTAAATATTTCCAAACACACTATACTACATCATAAACATGTACACAAGGAAGTATTTCAATTTTTCAATAACCTTTTCAAACTTTTATGTTTTAAAATCAAATAAAAGTGATAAGATTCTAAATTTTACAGGGATGGATCACCTTCAGGCAATTTTTTTATTGTATTTTTGGGGCTACTTTTCACAAATTACTGGCTACTGTAAATCTGCAACACTGGATAAGCTTTATATTTCATAGAATGTGGATGTTCCAGGGATCCGTATTCAAGTTTACAGTCCTGACTTATTTTTAGCATTTTGGGGGCCAAATCGCCCTATCCTAGGTCCCTGTGCATTTTCCCCCGTAATTACCTTTTTCAACTTGAAAATAAAAAAATAACCAAGGATCTCCATACACTGTCCCAGCAGAATTCTTATGGCAGTATGCTTATTTGGATATATTGATGTACATGTATGGATGTCTGTTTTGTATGGTAAGCTCAGGCAATTCATGATTTAATGAAAAGTTTTCAATTTAATTTGAAACTGTAGCTGGAATATTGAATCTTGGAGAATGTTACTCTGCCTTTATGACAGCAGTTCTCTGCTGATACCTGTACTGTCGATTTTTCCTCTGAATATTCCTTGGGATTTGAACAGGAGGTGGTGTCATAACAGTACCTTTACTTGTGGGAGCGTAGTCGTCCAGAGGTTATTACTCTCGCTATTAATCTTAGTTAAAGTGGATTCAATTCCCAGCCATGGCGTAATCTCCTTCAGAAAGAAATTATTCTACATTGTGCCCTACTCAACCCAGGTGGGGTGAAAGGATATCTAGTAGGAAGAAATTGCTAGAATGCTTGAGCGCCTAAATGCAGAGCTGCCAACCTGAAAAAGAACATTGCAGTATTTTTAAATTTGAAAATCAGTATTTCGGTGAGGAAATCAGTATTTTCAAAACATACCATAGGACAACACATAAAGCTGAAACTTTAGAAATCAGTATTTTACATCAGCTATCAGTATTTTTCTCACTTTTCAGTACTAAGTACTGAAAATCAGTACTACTTGGCAGCTCTGTAAATGGGCAGCGCAGCTAAAGCAAGGGTAATTATAGCAGCGCTTTGTATCCTCAAGCATAAATAAATTCAGCTGTTGTTATACATGTAATTTCTTTCTTTCTTTGCTTAATACATATATTTTTTGGAAATTCAATGAAATAAAAAAGTTTAAAAAAAAAGGTTCAGTAGACCTGCTAGAAGAAAAACAACACTATTAAAAGTAGAACTTACTTGATGGTACATACTCCAGCAGTGTACATGATGTTCTTGTTGATGGTGATTGGGATGACGAAGTGCTCACCAATTCCAAGTCTTCTGCTTGGGACACGGAGACCTACATATTCATCCTCTTCTATGAAATCCATCTGACCATCCCATGCCAAAATGGTCACTATGCCAATATGCTTGGAGTCACCTAGAGAGGCTGGCTTGGCTGCCTTTGCAGTTTGTTCTCTTGAGGAGATGGAGTTATCATAGTGAGGTTCGCAAGATCCCATGCTCGTAGCTGGGAATATTGTGTACGATACTGCAATGTTGTTGATGGAACCAGCCCGGCTGAGTTTGTACCATGATATGGGGATTGGCACCTTTGCGACACAATGTTCTGATTCTTCCTGTAGAGTGCAAGAACTTGACGATTCTTCATCACCAAAGAGTGCAGCAGCTCGAAAGCAAGGTTGAACAGTTCTTGAGTTTCCTATATTTGTCCTACTCCCACTGCTAAATAAATTGTCATTTCTTGAGCTAAATAAGACACTAATGCTACCTGCAAAAGGGGGAATTTCTTCCTGTAGAAGATGTGCCTGAATATTCAACTCATTGAATGGCTCCGGTAAGGTTGGGAAGAGTTCTTCCTGGACCCAAAATGGACCGCTACCAGCCTTGAACAATGTTCTTTGGGCATTAGGTGTCCCTATGACCTGTTCTGCAAACAAACTGTCCCACTGGGTGTGGTTGTTGATAGATTGACTCTGTATATTGGCAATTCTGTTGTCTTTTAATAAAAATACATCTTGATTTGCGTAGAATGTGTAGTTGATAGCATCCCATTGGACATCTTCTATGGTGGCTTCCCTCCGATGACGATGCCTAGTGAATCTAGAAACTGCCTCACCTGCAGGTCAAAGAAGAAAAGGGAAGATTTTTAAAGAGGTGCACACGTATACATGTAACATGTTTGTTGCCCCTAGAAGCAAATATGTACTTCTAGCCTACTGAACATGTATAATCTAGATTGCGAAATTATCTGTTTCAAATGTTGGTGGTCATGGGCAAAAGAAATACATTAATGCAGGCCCATATTAAGCACACAATTTAAACAAAATGAGTGTTCCTAGAAGAATCAAATTCAATTAATCTAAAAAAAATTCTTCAGGAGTAACGTCTGTGGTGACAGTAGTACTGGGTCTCGGACATTTACCAATTTCATTTTCCAGAATCATTAGATGTATTCAGACTGACTCGAAGTTTCAGGTATTCTCTGATTGGGATAGTTACCCTGATCAGAAAATACCAAATATTTTGGCAGTGTAAAAGTAATTTCTTGTAATATTCCCCAAAGAAAATACACACTAAAAGAGTAGATACTTCCTGGAATGTTCTGCTTCAGGTCGGTGTGAAAAACTGAATGCAGTTTATCTGGTATTTTTTAGCCAGAACAAGTTCTTGTAATTTAACAGGTATTATGGTAGTCATTCTTAATATACCTACTGATACAAAATACCAATACTGCACTTACTGTAGACCTACTTGTTTTGAAACTGACAAAAAATGTATCAATAAAATTACCAGTATCACATAAAAGGAAGATTCATTATACATGCACATTTCAAACATGGTTGGAAGAACAAGATCAAACTATATATCTCAATCCCCAATTCCCTGTGGTACAAAACCTACATATCTACACACTCTTAATGACTGGCCTCCAAGTTCAAGAGTGTTTACACAAGGGCAATTAGGATTGATACACGCAACTTCTCAAGTGATAAATTGTTATATCTGGTGTAAACACTTCACTTCTCTAAAAGCAAACCCAGAATGAATACCCTTTGTAGTATTCAAACTACGGAGGAGAGTGGGATTCACACTGTCCATAGAAGAATATCAGCTCTCATGTCAAGCCCTGATAAATAACATTGATATTTCCATTTTCTGCTACCAATGAATTGGTATTTGAGTAATTTTGCAAAGATCAAAAACTTAATAGACCTCTCAGTTCTTATACATGTAGTACATCTCAAATTTGTGATCTATAATTTTTTTCATAACACAAATTTGATGATCTGACACCACAAGAATAGAATGTGCAAGTTTAATCACAGTTCCAAAATAATTTGTAACCATTTATTTTGTTATAACTAGCCAGAGATCGCTTTTCTTTCACTCAATATCAATGTGACATCGATTGAGCAAGTTAGAATGATAATCACCTACAATACATTATAACTAATGAGTTCTAAAAACAACACAAAAATTAAGATACATGTAGGGTTTTACAGTTTTAGTTTATCTCCATTATCTTGAAGCAGACCAAGGAGGGATCATATTTGTATAAGAGGGGAATGGTGAACAATTACCATGGCAATTAATAAAATCAGGCAATGGTTTAATAATCACATTGGATGCTGCACTGTTTCAACAGTAAAATGCTTTGGTAGTATGTTAAAGCATTCAGAAAATTTATGAAGGAGACAATTTCTTCTCTTTTTGTCACTTATCAAATGTTTTGATATTCACAGAGAGACTAATGATAAAAGAAAGAAAGAAAAAAAACTTAAAACCCAACACATAAAAGAGATAAGAAATTATTGAGATTGTAGGCCACTGTTGATTAAAAAGTGCCTTGACAATCTGCGTATGTTTGGATAATGCTACTAAATCAATAAATGCCTTCAAGGGAAGAGGATTCCTTTATTATTGGGAGAATATGAAGTATACAATGGCGAATACACATGAACCTCATCCAAACTTATCAATAGGGGCCTACAAGTACATGTTTACCAAATTTCTGTGACTAAACTAACTTTGAACATTAGTGCTATGGTTGTATAAACATGTAGGCCTATATTTTCAAAATTAAAGTCAATTTGAATAGGGCACAATCACTGAAACCCCCCAAAAAATCTGCTTGCACGAAGTGCTGGCCATTGCACTGCCAGGTTTTTACAAAATTGCAATCTTTCCTCCAGGAGAATATATGTCAAAGGTCATCAGCAGTAAAGTAGATGTCACAGGGTCAAGTATCCTTCCTGCATGGTCATGTATGATAGCCAGATTTCAAGTATGGTGGAAAGTGTGAAAGAGGCTGTTCTCATTACGCTTTCTATTAACTAGTTTACTGGAAGCCGATTCAGGAAACCACTTATGAAGATCGCTTTGCTAGCGTTCCCACTTGATCACACGAAAGTGGTTTTCAAAATCACTTCACGTAAAGCGCTCTTGTTGCTATGGAAATGCTCTCAGTGGGGTGACACAATTCGCACGAAATTCGAAACCGCAGCATAGGCATTCTACACCTGTCATGTGGAGTAGCGTGCTCAAAATGTGCGAAGGTAGCTTCCCGGAGAATGGTTGTGTCCTCACTTCCACTAAAACCAGTTTGAGGCAAAGCGATCTTGAAAACTACATCGCGAGGTGGTTTTCCAAACTGGTTTGGAAGATCGTTGACATCTTCCAAGAACGCTTTGACCGTTTTCACTACGCGTTAAACTAGTTTCCAGTAAATGAGTTTTAGGAACATAGTGAGAACAGCCTCAGAGACAGTTCTAGTCTAATATGCTTTTCACACTGCACTTTTTGTCCTAAATTGGTGGGGCTAAGGGGGGGTCTTAGCCCCACCAATTTCCCGGGGTTAAGCTTAGCCCACTTCGTTTTCACACTACGTTTTAGCAAAGTGGGCTAGCACGGTAAATAGTACGGTACTATCTGGCCCTGCAAAAAAGCAGGGTTAGCCGGCTTATTGTGGTGCTAGCACCACAATTGCGGTGCTAAGAGATGCAGTGTGAAAACCAAACAGGGCTAAGGAAAGTGGGGCTAAGCATTAGCCAATCACAGAAGTTGAATTGCACATTAATCACGCTCTGTTTAGTAAAACCATCAATATTCATGAGCTGAGGGATAGTCCGGGGTTAAGGCATTAACCACGGTTGAGCAGATAGTATGGGGTTAAGGATAGTCCGGGGTTAAGGATAGTATGGGGTTAAAGAAATGCAATGTGAAAAGCATATAATACATCAACTTCAAATTAGTCACCAGCAAAACATTCAGGATAGGTGCATCAGGTGCATATGCCTTTTAAATTTAATGTACACTGTAACACCTTATCTGACAATGACACCAGAGGAAAATTGACAATTTATGAAGAAAAAAGGTAAAGAAAAGTGTCAAGAAATGGTCTTCAGATTTTTGTTTGTAAAATGGGAAGTCCACAAAAAAGTTGATTATATGAAAAAAAGTCAAGCTTCAAACAGTGCAAACTAAAGAAAAATCAAAATTGGATGAAAAACAACAAATTTATGAGACTTTAAAGGTTTTAATGAATTTCACAAAAGAATCATCAAAAAGCACTTACTGGTCTGCATGCAAATAAGGGTACCAAAGAAATCATCCACCCACTGTTTATTTTTGTTTTAAATATTTCAATTTAAAGGGAAACAAAAAAAAGTTTGATTTTTCCCTAAACACATGGAACAGCCATAACATAAAATCTGCAAAATTGAAATATAGAAGGCCTATAATTCCTACAATACAAAAGAAATAGCGAGTGAGAGCCATCAACTCACTCATTTCATTATCACTGTGCTTTATTAGCTTATACTATAGGCCTAGAAATGTTTGGTGAAAAATAAGCAAAATTTAAAATTTCATATTTTTTTATTGTGCATCCAATTTTGATGAAATTGTCAGCTTTACTCTTTTTATTCAAAGTTGTGATTAAACTTGATTAAAACAAAATTGGCAAGAAAGTGAAGCATCTTTTTTCTTAACTACATGTACATGTAATACGCATTAGCATTTTGAAAGTACAATGACAGAGGCTTGATCTAACCCCCCCCCCCCCACCCTCCCTGGCACATACAATGTACAAATTAAGTTTGCCCTCCCATCCAATCCAAATAAACTGAAGGAAAATAAATTATCCAAGTCCAATTAAATATACACATAAATGTACTAATATTACTGACAAGGATCATGCATGGATCATCATACATGTATAGCCTAGATGTATGCAGTCACTAGTCAGAGTTCAATTCATTAAATGTCATGAATTATTGCAGCTCTCAAACAATGCATCTTACATGTAGATGTAGTCTACAGACTCTACAACCAAGCTTCTTTAAAACATGCACGGTATGTTAACAAAACTTCAAAACACAAAGACCAGGGGGGTGTTTCATGAAAGTTGTAAGCACCGACATAATTGTCAGTGCTGACAATTTCAGTGAAATCCTTGGTTTTGATTGGCTAAGAAGCACTGGCCTCTGACTGTTACTATGGAAACTGTCAGAGGAAGACAACTTTTCAGTGCTGACAACTTTCATGAAACGGTCCCCAGTTTCTCAACACTGTAGTACTATCATGAACCCAATACAGTCCTATCTTTCAGTTGGTTTCACTTTCAGACTGTCTATCTTAAAGATAAATGAAAGTAGTTCCAGTAAACGCTGATTTCACGAGAAAGTGTGTAAAACCAAGCTTAAATGCCACTATATCATCGAAGATCTAGATCTGGTACAGTTTAAACTGAAGTCTGAACATTGTGAAATCTTGAAACCTACGCTGAAAAATGTTCACAATGAAGATCACCAACACAGATAAGCGCACGTGGGACAGTGTATTATTATTTCTTTGAATGTCGGCCAGACGCTTGACCCAAATCCCGTGCTAATTTCTCAGCAATTACACAATTTTTTCCAGAATCCTTTTGCACATATTTTTTTATTTATATGAACAGTCACTTTGGTGGTAATTTCATTGGATTCTGTACGAACTCATTTTGAAATCATTACCACAACTGGCATTTATCTTAAACCCTACACCTATCGCTTCGCCAGGTTTAATGCCTGAACCCCATAATATCTAGATAACTTAGCCACACAGTTCACAATAAGCATGAAATATTCATACATGTACTATTTGCCGTGCTAGCCCTAGCCCACTCCCGATAAAATTTAGTCTGAAACTGAAGTGGGCTAAGCATAACTCTCAGAATTTAGTGGTGCAAAGATCCCCCCCCCCCCTTTACTCAATCGATTTCCAAGGGTTAAGGAATTTTTTGTAGTCTAAAAAGCATTTAACAATACATCTCTCTGCAAAGCCTGCATGCACAAGACTAAACCTACTGGTAGCATGTCAGCTAGCTATTCCCCTTCCACTTCACATTGTTTACATTCATAAGCCAGAGTCAACATCATGCTGCTTCAGCCGAAAAGGGTAAAGAAATGAAATATTCTGTCACAAATGTTTGCTCCCCAGTGTGGGCAAAATGGAAATATAAACTATCATATCACTCATAAATTTGCTCCCAATGTAACATTTACTGGGTGTTTGTTTGTGAAGAGCAAGCAATAAAATAGGTGTTCTCACTGGGCTTTGTGCATAAGTGTGTCTGTTTGCTATGTAATGTTAGGATCTGACGTAAATGATGTTATTTTCTGCTCTTTTTTTACCCTTCCCCTCCCTCTTTCCCAATAGTTGTCCCTTTCCATATATTATTGATTCAACTTCAAAAGTAAGAGGTAGTAGTGACAAAGCAATTTCTTTGACATTCTGGTGTCATTCAACAAAGATTTTATCTGTGTCTGCACTTTAAGAAATAGGAAAGCCACTTTGCCATGTCACTGAGAGGCAAAAGAGAACAAGAAATAGGAAAGCCACTTTGACATGTCAATGAGAGGCAAAAGAGAACAATTAATTTTCCCAATATGAGGCCTACACACTGTGCCAGTAGTAATGGACCATGAATCTCCTAAATTTGATAACGAATAAAAGGATAGAAAAATGAGCAACTTGGAGTCGTAATATCGGCCCTGTTGAAATGAAAAGGGTCAGTTTATTCATGGCTTCATGAAGTAGGCCTAATTCATTTAAAGTTCTGACAATGTAATAATGTGCAATTTCCTTTAAATACCACCCCTTCCCTTCCTTTCCTCCACCCCATCCCTTTCTCTCACTCCATCCACCCTTCTCCATCTCATCCAGTATTCATAGACTTAAAGCCCCTTTACTCATCGCCCCCTCAAGACACAGGTGTGAATGATGATATCATGTTCTCCCTTACAACGCAACGACCTCCTACCCCCCCCCTTCCATTCAGAGCTTCAAAATCCGTTCCCAATAAATCCCTATGCTCTGTTCAACACACTTTCCATGCAAACACGGACATGCTGAGTCCCTTATTTCCGATTTACAAGCTTGCTTCTTATTTTCCTGAACTTTTTATTTTTTTCATTGCATATAAGCTGTTCTTTTGATTTTCTTTCTATTCAATCATTTATTCTCTGCTTTCATTCATTCTCTCAAAAGGTGAAAACAAGTACGGTAAGAGTATGTTAGAATCTCCCCTATGCACATCTTGAGTAACGATACAGCAATATAAGGACCCTCTTTCATGAGGTGGTCTTTTTTTCCAACATCTCTGGGTCCTGACCCATTTATCCACCTTTACATGTCCTCCCACTCATGCTATTGAATACATTCTCTTATCTGACCCTCTTATCCTCGTCCCTTCACTGTAATGAAGTAACCCTTGACCAATTCCCTCTATTCCCCTTTACACCTATTTATTTCCATCTTGAAGTATATTCCCAAACATTCAGTTGACAGCTCCATGCACATAGTAAGATAGGTACAAAGTGCAGGAAGTATTCATTTCCATTATAAATAACCCATCTAGTTTGATTGAAAATGTGACTGTGAATCCTGTTTTTTTTTCTTCATATGATCACTTTTCTTGTGCTGAAGCCAAGGGATGAAGAAATGTGTTTACAGCTCAAGTTACTTGAAATTGCGAGTCTGATGCTGTTGCGTGAATTGTCAGCCATAGTTTATGCTTCAATTGCGAGGACAGAATCAGCGATTTCAAACGTCGATTCAAAACGCCGATCGTAAACGTGGTTCTGGGAGTGCTGTTTATGCTTAAAGGAGAAATATATTGATTATGAATGTGGTCTTATTATATATCAATGGAAAGGTAATGATGTGGGGATCATCAGTGGGTCATTCAAAAATACCGAAAATAATACAAAATGGTGAAAATCGCCGATTAAAAAACGCTAAAATGCCCCTCCGAAATATGCCTCGCATCGGTCTCTGAATTGACTGGAATTTGATTACGTCACTGTCTGTACGAGAGGCGTGATTGGCTCTCCCACGTGAAGCTCCACTTGCATGCAAAACCTGTTGCGTGGGTACGTTTTCTCCACACTGTCACTGAATACTTCTATCACGAAATGAAAGAAAACCCAGAATTTTATCTAGATTTGGATTTTCAAATTGATGATTTTAAAGATGAAGAGAATGATGATGAAGTGAACAACACAGTGAGGTAGTTGGAGGTAAATAATGGGGGAACAATGCCGATGATTATGATGAAAATTCAACTTGCCCGACGATCACAAGTAAAGTCATGTACATGCCGATTCGCTACCAACTCATGCAGCTGCTGCTACAAGTGGTAGCTATACGTACACCGCGCGGGCCAAATTAAATCCATGAAAATGAATAACCACATCCAGAGAGAGTCTATCATAAGAAGGAAAATAATGATATAACTGTACTTACAAACAAGTGAATAATCCGAATTAACCTAGCTGAAAGCAAATCAACTCAACGAATAGCAGCAGACGATATGCACCGACGATAAACTTCATGTGGCTGGGATAGATTGTCACTCGTTCTGTTAGATGTAATTTGTAACTCATTAATTTGACAAAATTACGAAACTCGGGGACTTATTTATATATATATAAATATAGTAACATCTCTTATTATTTTTGTATTACGATAAAACCTCTTTTGAAGGAAAACGTTGAGATAAACTAAAATTACTTTTAAATCCCCCCAACATGCGTAGCTTGTATGTCATTGCAAACAAACCATCGCAAACATGCACGTATTCCTTCCTTGCTGATTGAGAGCTGTGCAAAACGTGCATAGATCTATTCTCTCAGTCTCAGCCAAGGCGAGCAAACAATACGGCATGTGTTGTTGTGATGGTTTGTTTACGATCACATAATGCTACGCATGATGGGATGATCTTTTACATCTAATTTTAATTTACCTCAACGTTTTCCTTCAAAACAGGTTTTATCGTAATTCAAAAAATGATAAGAGATTTTACTATATTTTTATATAGAATAATAATTCCCCGAGTTTCGTAATTTTGTCAAATTAATGAGTTACAAATTACATCTAACAGAACGAGTGACAATCTATCCCAGCCACATGAAGTTTATCGTCGGTGCATATCGTCTGCTGCTATTCGTTGAGTTGATTTGCTTTCAGCTAGGTTAATTCGGATTATTCACTTGTTTGTAAGTACAGTTATATCATTATTTTCCTTCTTATGATAGACTCTCTCTGGATGTGGTTATTCATGTTCAGCATGAATTCAATTTGGCCCGAGCGGTGTAGCTAGCACTTCCAGCAGCATGAATTGGTAGCGAATCGGTATGTACATGACTTTACTTGTGATTGTGTTGCAAGTTGAATTTTCATCATCATCATCGGCGTAATTCCCCCAATTTACCTCCAACTACGTCACTGTGTTGTTTCACTTCATCATCATTCTCTTCATCTCAAAATCATCAATTTGAAAATCCAAATCTCGATAAAATTCTGGGTTTTCTTTCGATCATTTCGGGATCGAAGTATTCAGTGACAATGTGGAGAAAATGTACCCTTGCAACAGGTTTTGCATGCAAGTGGAGCTTCACGTGGGAGAGCCAATCACGCCTCTCGTACAGACAGTGACGTCATAAAAAATCCCCAATTTCGCGGACGTAATTCTGCGTGTTTGAAGCATTCAGAGAGAGAACTTTAAACTATCAATTAACTGAGTTTCATCCGTCTCCATGATAAATGATGTACACCATCGTGTTCTCCTTATTTTCTCCTTTATTGTGATATATGATTCTCCAGTTTTACGATTTTCAATATATTTCTACTTTAAGTTTTCAGAGCAAATCATGATCTCCAGCTGGCTTCGCATCGTAAAGCGAGGTCAAATTGGGCGCGCCTTCTTCCGAAAGTTTTTTTTTCAGAGTGTTGCTATCACGTGGAGATAACATGGAGCGATACGACTGTATTTGCCCGCGGATTTTCATCCACCGGAAGCATGTACCAAATGACGTCATTTAAACACGTTTACGATCATGGTTCTGTTTATACTTCCCCAGAAAGCCTGATTCTGGTCAAACGCACAAACGCACCTTTTGTGAGTTTACGATCGGCGTTTTGAAACAGCGTTTAAATGAAAGTAAGCATGGACGCAACCGTGTTTTGGACTAATCACGTTTGGAAACACTGATTCTGGCCTGAAAAGTGGAAGCATAAACACGGCCTAAAGTGGAAGACTACAAACAGTGGTCTTGCGTTGTTCTTGTTTTCTATTTATTGAAGAATGCCCGGTGGCATTTTTTCAGTTACGAAAAACCTGTACCAAAACTTGGTCTATAAAAAGAAACAGCTATTTTTACAGGACCAATATACTAGATATTTTTTCCTAAGGAAAATTCCAGATTTTCCTGATCAGGAAACATTGGTATTTTCCGTGTCAGGTGAGTATGAAAGCAACTTGTGCAGAAAAGTAATAATTAATTGCCATGCAATTTGGCCAAGGCATTGATATTGATCAGGATGTAAAAGTCCTATTCACTCTTTCCTGTCCTTACAAAAAATGTAAATTTCATCTTTTTGAAATATCCCTCTTCCCCCAGGCCTCTCCTTCTCTCTATCCTTCTCCACGTATAAGTAAACATACATGTAGGCCTATCTCCTTGCATTTTCTTTTCTCTCTCTCTCTTTGCCCTTCTCTTTCACTTGCTCATTTCCACCCCCCCCCCCTCCCCTTCTCTCTCTATCTCTCTTCAGTATTAACCTGGTAATCATGGCCATCAGGCTTGAGCTTGGCATCCAAAGCAAGGGCTGCCTGCCGAACAATGGTTTCTCAATCGCGATCAAAACCGGTCAAGTTACAAAGCATTAGCCATTCAATGCAGTGGTACTAAGCCTTTACCACCAGACAGCCCAAGCAAGAAAACAACTGCAGAATTTATAAGTTGACATGTTCTCAAACCATTTTCCTTTTTAGGTCTACATCCTGTGGTCTTCTCAGCATGCTTAGCCTAGGATCTATGAATAATAATAACACTAACCTTTTCAACATTTAAAAAATAAATAGATGAAATGCCCAAGCCTTTCTACCCTTGAAATATCTGAAAGAAACATAGGCCTACAGTGTATTCATGTTGAAATCTGAAGAGTAAAATTTGAATTTCAATCCCATTCATGGCGAAAGTACATGATGCCCTACATACTATTAATTTTAAATAATAAATTTTGTTAATTACTTGCAGAAACAATCCAAACCCCTCCCCCCCAAAAAAAAAATGCTGTAAATGCAGGACTAATTTGGAGATATCGTCAGTGAATTTACTAACTGGCTCAAACCTTGGCTGGTCTCCAAAACATGATTTCGAGTAGTCGCGTTCAAAGTTTTGATGTTTTTCAGATGCTCATAACTTTGCGCTTTGAAATAAACCAGATCAATTATTTATACTAATATAAAGCATACATTCTATTCTTTTGTAATGGAGTGTTTGTATGCATAGAGTAAATCACAGGCTTTTAGAATTTGCAAAAATATAGATTTCGAAAATTTGACAGAAAATTACAGGTTTGAGCCTGTTCGTAAAATTACTGACGATATGCTTGAGATACATCCTAATCTCCTAATAGAATTACATGAATCTATTAAAGAGATTCATTTCATAATATACATTTCATTTCACCTAATTAACTTCTGTTATTATTGTTGGTGTTAAAGTAGTAGGTGTACATGCACAATGCAGCAATAGGAAGTATATATTTCAAGCAATACTCGCAACTTTTGCTCGAAGCATCATACTTTGGCAACTTGTTTTTTCATATCTTTGAAAAGAAGAAAGGGAGAGGTATATTTCAACTTGAAATTGTATTATATTTATAAGGACCAAGCTACAGTAGTTCAGTGTAGATTTTTCTCAATATCTTGTGCTCTTCTGTGGATCCACACTATGTAGTTGCCTGCTAAGAGATACAAATGTAGAACTGATCAGCTAATAATCTCTTCTGTTGTGCAGTATCATAGAATTAAGTGTATCTTTTCCTCCTTTCATGGTGCTTTATTGTGATGAAATACCACAGTTCAGGTGATATTTTTCATTCCCCTTGCCTTTGTCCTCTTTTTATCAAGCTTGTTTGCAAATACAAACATTTCAAGAGGGTGACTATGCAAGATAAGAGTGGCTAAATGACTTCAGAGTTATGTAATGACATTTGCTAAACAGAAAAAATGTATATCCCAATCATGGTTGTAAAGGCAAAGCAAAGGTCGGGTCTTAAATACGGCAAGTCTGGGTCCCAACAAGTGCACCTTCAAAAACGTACTTAAAACATGGTGATGATAAATGATAATTATGATACTTACATGTAATAAGCCCACCAACTATATCAATGGTAATAATTATTAGGATGATGGTAATAATACAATGAATTATTATCATAGTTACCAATAAACAACCCCCTCCCGAAAGTCCCAAAAGGTGACAATTTCATGGGATTTGTGGAATTTTCTAACAATAAAAAAACGGGGGGCCGGCCAAACCTATAACAAAGTTTGGCATGATCCAATGAAAGAATATTACATGTACATCTGCACGTTTTGTGCACAAGTTCCAAAGTATTCCTTCATTTTCAACTGTAGGCATACTAAGTACTCTGCATATGAATGTTGCTCTGATTTCACAAAATACAGTTGGCAGCTCATAATAAACCACCTGTAACCACCCATCTGATGTTGAGATCACTGCACTTTTTTCAATGCCATCCTTTTACCCTGTCTTCAGTTCCATCATACATCAAAACAAAGCCCAAATCATCTCTGGTTATTTCTGGTTACACCTCCACATAGCAGATATATCGTTCTTCCCCTTTCCATCATTCTTGATTCTCTTCTCCTTCCAAATGAATTTTATGGTAACATCCCTGGCGCCAGCCGATCAAGAAATCGTTCACCGCTATCATTTTCATTGTCTGCCCGGCATCTCAGGTTTTTTTCCCCAACCTCCATCATCTGCTTGCTTTTCATTACTTTTCATCAAAAACTGCTGCCCTAGTAAATAGAACTTTATGTAGGCTTTAAACATTGAGAGAAAAGTAACTAGTCAATCTATGATAAGCATTCATTGATAAATATTTGCATGCTTTAAATGTTGAAGAATACAAATTACAAATTGTATTCAGATGAAAAGAAGTATTTTTTTTTTAAATACTTCCAATGTGTTCATTCAGGTAGCAAAAGAATAAATCCATTTTTTAAAATATTTTTTCCATGGAAAAGACAAGGTGAGAGAGGGGTAAGAGTAAAGGGGTACAATAATGGAGTAAAGGAGGGTGGTGGTTCATGTGTATTGTAATTAAAATTGTAAAATCTGTTCTCATAAATAATCAGGGTATATTACTGGGCATTGGAAGAATTATTATGCTGTCATTTTCATTGACAGTCTTTAGCATGCAGCCTGTTTTTGCATAGCAGATTACATTACCCTGTCCTCATCTAATTTCTTGAATGAGTTTCCCTAAAACCAGTTTAGAAAACCAGTTTGGAAGATCACTTCACTCCTCATCACGATCTCCTGAACTAGTTTCCAGGACCTCTTCACTTCAAGTGCTCTACTATATGAATGCTCTTATGGCACAGTCACATTTCCCCAAAGGTGGCATGGCAAGTTTGAAATCAGCTGTTTTCATCTCGCCGTAATGTGAAATGTGACTGCGCTATCAGTCTGAGTGGAGTCACTGGAGTCGTGCTTTCGTGCAAAATTTTAAACTGCAGCATAGGCATTCTACACACAGTGTGTAATGACTTAGTGTGCCCAAAATGCACTCTCGTACATGTACTTCCATGCAAAGATCGTTTCCCAAAGAACAGTAGTGTCCTCACCTACACCAAGGCTCGACATTAGCAGTGGCCCGGGGCCACCAAAAAATCATCTCGGGCAACCATTATTGAAAAAATGTGAAGTTTTGGTGGCCCGAATCGGGCAACCAATAATTTTCAAAGTAGCGCATTTTTTCTCCCGATTTTGCATGCATTTATAAACTTTCTACAGTTCAAATTGCAAGAAAATTCGTCATGCGCCTTTTTTGTTAATCTACACACAAATACACACACAAAGATTGCATAGTCATGACAGTATGTAGGCCTACAGCTAGCATACAGTAACTATTATTCAGCCGGCTATGCTGGCTGTCTTGGTGAGCTTTGCATGCATGAAACCACTGCAGCTAGCCGTGCGCTTGCAGACTATTCAGACTCAGGGAGCTGCGATACGAAATGTTACTGCTAAGAAATCTTCCCCAGAACTTTGAAAATCTACGTCAAAGTCACATTTTACACCAATGAAATGCCCTTCTACAGTCCATATTACTGAAACCTGATTATTTGCAAGCATTAAAAGGAGGAATTATGACCTCTCTTTTGACTCAAAAAGACCGATTTCCAAATGCATTAATACACATAAAACACATAGGTGAGTACATCACAGTCCCACATGTGCATTTGTATGTATGTTGATATTTGGTTTATTTCGACGCTGTGTCTCTTCTAGCCAAAAATGAATAGACAGCTTCTTTCTTTCTTGTTTATAAATGACTTCTTAAACCACTCTTAAGGAAGTAAATACTTTGGGAAGGCATTTCATTGATATGAAATGTGAATTTTTTCCATCATTTTGTCAAATATAGGGAAGGAATTTTCTCACTGTTTTTTCCAGATAACTTTTGCCGTTTTCTTATTTTTTTCTTTCATTTTTTTTTACAGTGATTAAACCATTTATACCCCTTCCCATTGAATATGCCTGATTAAAGAACATGTTTCTACTGAATAATAATAATTTTCCCCATTTTTTGATAATTTTGTCTTCTTCATTTTTCTTACATTTTCTTTGTTTTTTTTTCTCAATTTTTTTTCCTCTTCTTTGTTTTTTCTTTCTTCATTTTTTCTTTTGTTTTATTTCACTTATTCATTTTTACAATTTTTGTTTTCTTTTTTTCAATATACTCTTCTAATTTTTTTTATTTCCCCCTTTTACACATTGTTCTAATTCTGCAGCATATTTTTCTGTGATTTTCTCCTGCTATAATATGCTGGAAAAGAGAAAATAAACTGGATTTGGGGCCTGCATAATCTAGGTTTTATGAATTACCACAAAATAAGCAAAGTAGTATAACAGCAGGCACGATTAACATAACAAGATGTACAAAGAATAGTGGTACGTGGTAGTGACTGCATAATATTTTAGTTTGTTTTAGGCCCTATTCATTTTTAATTAATGTTTTTCTTTATATTTTTCGGGCCACCAAACTTTACTAATGGGCCACCAAAAAAAATATTTGAAGGTTTTGGTGGCCCGAACGGGCCACCACCAAAAAAAGTTAATGTGGGGCCTTGCCTACACTTAAAGGTCAAGTTCACCTCAGAAAAATCAGACAAGCACAATGCTGAAAATTCATCAAAATTGGATGTAAAATAAGAAAGTTATGACATTTCAAAGTTTCGGTTATTTTCAACAAAATAGTTATATGAACGAGACAGTGACTTGCAAATGAGAGAGTCAATTATGTCACTCACTATTTCTTTGTTTTTTTATTGTTTGAATTATACAATATTTCAATTTTTACGAATTTGATGATTAGGACCTCCTTGCCTGAAGGCTGAAGCACAAAATGTTAAAACAATGGAATTCCACGTGTTCAGGGAGGAATGAAACTTCATTTTACACGACAATGACGAGAAAATATAAATATTTCATAGCTCATATAATAGAATACAAAAGAAATAGTGAGTGAGTGATGTCATCAGTTCCTCATTTGCATACCGGCCGAGATGTGCATATAACTGTTTTGTGAAATGAAGTGAAACTTTAAAATGCCATAAGTTTCCTATTTTACATCTGATTTTGATGAAATTTTCTTTATTCAAATCAAGTTTTTGTTGGGGTGGACTTGTCCTTTAACCAGTTTAATGAGGCAAAGTGGTCTTGAAACATCCTGTCAAATCTCTTTCTCATAAGTATTACAGCAAATCCCCATATCTGTACAAAATGCCTGTGATCTCATGCCAAGGCAAATCTCATGCATATAAAATGCAAATCTGTGGAAGATGGGTCCCATCTAGCCTACACGTACATGTATGTGGATACAAGTGTACAGTATGCTACACATACTACTGTTCAAGTATAAAATTTCCTTGAGATAACCCTTTCACAACTTTGTTCTGATGCATGAACAGAAACACGGGCCCGTATGTAGGTTTTATATTACGTGTATATGCAATGCAGTCATAACATACCAATGGGAACAAGGCATGAAAAGGTCTGATGATGTAGACTATTCTGGCCCCAATGAGGTTACTCTGTGTCAAGCAATGAATCCCATTACGAGCTTCACAAGGATATGGAAGCTAAACAAAAGATGGTTTATGACTTTTTGTCTCAAAGAAAATTAATTTACAGTATTTACTTTGGAAGCTCCATTCTAGTTTATGACAGTGAGTGGTGATAGGACTGACACCAGGAAGATAGCTGTTTTCACTCAGTAATTTCATATGTAGGCCTACATGGAGAGAACATTACGTGACATACATGTACGCCTCCCCCCCCTTCTATGGTAATTGGACAAACTAAATAGATATAAAACTGTATGATATTGGCCTTAATATTAAAGGAGTCAAGAGTCATAACCCTTATTACAGGTATTTAAACCACTGCAGTGCACGCCAAAAAAATTTGGGCGAAGACTGGTGGGCCAGTGAAATAAATTTATATCTACAATGTAAGAAATTCTGTGTCACAAGAGTCTATGAGAAAAAAATACAAATCTATTAAACTTATCAAAATTATTAATATTTTCACATATCAAATTTTTAACGTTTATGCTATTTGACTACATGTATGAAAATACAGACTACTGAGCAGGAACTCTCAATTTTCTTGCTTGAATCATGGCTCGAGAGTAGTTTGCCCATGCTTGAATAAATATCTATATCTAGCTACATTATGACATGTATGGGAATGGTCATATAATAATAAATTATCATATCTATTTGAAAATTTGCTTGCAAATCGTAATCTAGGAATTTTTCCTCTGGAGTTATGCTGCAAACCTTGTAATCTCAATTCTTAAAGAGCATTCAATTTTCAAATGACCCTTCTTTTCCAGTGAAGATGACTCCCCTTCCCCTCCCTGATGATTCACAGAATTCTTGGGTGTTTAATACCCCTTTCATATTGCGCTTTTCACCGGCGAAGTTCGCCAGCGAAGGGGAAAGTGTCCAGTATGAAAGGTACACAGGAGAACTTCACCAGTGAAGTTCACTGGCGAACTTCTCCACCTCTAGAAGTGGAGAACTTCACCGGCGAAAAGGCCAGTATGAAACAAACCGGAGAACTTCTCCTCTTTAATGACGTCAGAGGTCATTTTTTTCTCTCCTGAAGTCCCCTGTACCGATATTCCATGCGCGATAGTTGCAAGCTCAGCTGAATGCTATGGCCAAGTAGATAGCCTCGAATATAATTTTTTTTTACTAACAATATTTATTAAAAAGCAATTTTTACATGTATAAAATGCGCTAAAATATAAAAACAAGGTGATATTGTTTGTTTTTCTCGTAATACTTCCAATATATGTTGTAATTAATTTTTTTTATACCTTTTGTAATAGGTAAGAAGTAATGTTTACAATTTTCTTTCGTTTGTTCTGCAAACGCCCATTGACTTTCGCCGGGGAAGAAATGTCAGTGCGAAAGGGTACATTTTTCTTTGCTGGGGAAGTGAGGAATGCGAGGCGGAGAAGTTCGCCGGTGAAAAATGGAGAGGGCAGTATGAAAGGGGTATAAGAATAAATTTCCTGCCTGGATCCCTGGTGGGGACAGTACAGCAAAGCAAGCAAACAGAGTCATAAAACACTGACTGGCTAGTGAAGAAGGCTAATAAAATAGACTGAGAGCGCTTTGTGGAATTATATGTTATATCTTGGTTATAGCATGGACCTATAGGTCCATGGTTATAGGGGCCTACCCTTTTCTTGAGGGCAGATGCTAAATGGCAAGTTAGCCCACATTTAGTCTGAGGTTATGCTTTATTTAGTTCTCACAACGTTTTTATAAAGTGGGCAAAAAGGCTTGGCTAGCCCAACTATAGTACAGGACTATTTGGTCAGGACTTCAAAAAGAAGGATTAACCCAGGAATTGAGAGTCGTTAAGGTTCATCATGCGAACAGTAACCCAGCCAAGCCAAGCCAAGGATGGTGCTCCCTAGGACTTCACAAGTCATGTAGGAGCAACAGAGCCAGCACTGTTGTCCAATCAGAGACACCATTCTCACTATACCTTCTAAAAATAGTTTACTGGAAACTGGTTCAGGAAACCAGTTTGGAAAATCGCTTTTGCTTGCGTTCTCATTTGATCACCCAAAAGCAGTTTAAAAACCACTTCACGTAAATCGGTTTTGTTGCTATGGGAATGCTCTCTGGGGTGACAGGTTTCGCGTGAAATCTAAAACCGCAACATAGATATTTTTATGAGAAAAGTGCTCAAAATGTGCAGAGATCGCTTCCTGAAGAACGGTTGTGTCCTCACTTACGCAAAAACCAGTTAAGGAGGTAAAGCGATCTTGAAAACTACATCGCGAGGTGATTTTTCGAACCACTTTGAAAGATCACTACCAAGACCACTGCGACCAATCTCATTATAAGTTAAACTATACTGCACTAGTTTCCAGTAAAATAGTTTTAGAAAGGTAATGAGAACAGGGTCAGAGCCTTAGGATAACTGACTTTGCTGTGAAAAAGCAAGTAGGTGTATTTCCTTAGCCAAGGTTAGGGAGAAAATTTGGCCTACAATACATGTACATGTATGCGAACAGGAAAATCATACTACTGGGTTTAAAGAAGAAGTTCAACCTGAAGAAAAGTTTCTTGTAAAAAATAGCAGCAAAAATAATAAAGAATATTGGTGAAAAAAATATTGGAAAATCCATT
Source organism: Lytechinus variegatus (assembly GCF_018143015.1). Lineage (NCBI taxonomy): Eukaryota > Metazoa > Echinodermata > Echinoidea > Temnopleuroida > Toxopneustidae > Lytechinus > Lytechinus variegatus. Next base: position 79,194,054 of record NC_054741.1, read on the forward strand.
AAGAAAGTTCTTAGAAAATTTAAGTTTTAGATTTGTGATGTCATAAACGAGCAGCTTTTGTTTTCTGTATAGGAACGGATGTGAAATGATCTGTATATTGATGAAGGGTACATTTATGCGCCACTTTTTTACAAAAAAAAAATTATGATTAGAATCATGATTCAAATCAAGATTCTGAAAAATCACAATGTGTTTAGTCAAAAGTGAAAATTCACGTCTTTATCACAAACATGAAACATGGAAAAAGGGGCGTTTGAAAAGACGTTTCTGTAGAATCACAAACGAAAAAGGTTGTATAAATGCAATTGTGATTTAAATCATGATTCTATGACATCGCTGTGTCTGGCTTCTTCTGGTTTGACTCTTGCCATGCTCAAGGCATGCGCTATTAGGCCTATATGCACTATGCATGCATTTCTTGTCACGTGCATTTAACTTCATGTTCTGTGTTGGTCATCGCATCGTCCACTGCTTTTCGTTATTTTTTGTCATGTATCCGAATTCAAGCTCTAGTAATGAACTGGACAGACAATGATCTCAGTTGTTGTTGAGTTAACATTGTCAATATTTAATTGGATCTACGCCGAAATTCACTTCCGAACACCATTATTGATAAATCGACAAGATGAATAGAAGTAAACAAAATGAGGTATAGACTGAATTCTGGAAGCAAAAGATTGATTTTTCAAGAGCCGAAACACGTGCGAAAAAGTTAACCTATACTTCCTATGTCAAACTGCACACTGGATTGGTCTGAATCCGAGGAGAAATGGCATTGGAATGAAGATCGTCTAAATGCTGATTCTGTCATATTGCGATTCATGTTTGTGTTTTGAATCATGAATCAAATAATGATTCTGGCTTCGGGTTGCATAAACGCAGCCATACTGAAGGTAGAGTAAAAAGTTTAAAAACCATTTTCACTTTTCTGAGAAAAGGACATTTTATTGATTTTTACCATACAACATGGAGGAAACATAAAAGGCTGCTCGCATATGATGTCACAAATCAAATAATTAAAATCTTAATAAGTTTTTATTCTTTGATGGATTTTTCTCAAACCCGAGGCAATATTTTTATTATTTTTCTGCTATTATTACAATAAACTTTTTCTCAGGGTGAACTACCCCTTTAAAGGATACTGAAAAAAATTCACCTGATTGGTGTGCAGACATGAGAAAATATTCTTTATTCAAAAATCACAAAAAATTGCCAAGTTTTTGGAGAGCCTTTGTGATTGTGGAATAAAGAACATTTCTCATGTCGGGATTATAGTGTGAGGTTTAACAATAGTCCTGGGATAAGAAAATGTTGTGAGAAAAAGGGTTGACATAGGCAATAGATAACATAACATTAGAGTACATGTACATTAGTGGCAAATACCGTAAGTGACGGTGTATTAACCGCACCCGTGTAATAACCGCACCCCCAACTTTGGACTAAAAAAAAAAAAAAATCTTCTCACATTTGCATGCATATTTGAGGTACGAAGAAACAAAATCTAAGTTTTTTAAGATTTCAAAGTATCCAAAGAGATTACCGGTATGCAGATATATGCTGTTCTTGATCAATTCATCTACAAATGTTAGAAAGAAAGAACGGTCCCGACAATATTGGCAACTTACACACTCGCTCACCTCACAGTCACAGTGTACACACACAGCACTGCCATTACATTGCAAACTACGATACAGTACAAGTCATGCCAGTACATCTTATCAAATTATGATCTGTGTCTTTCCCAGGCCCAGCGTAGGAGGAAGAAACATTCACATTTCTTGCATCACAATCTCACAATCACTTTCAGAAATTTGATGTCTTAGCATGAATTTTGGATACGGGATTATAGGAAGGTTCAAGAAACAAAGAAATTGGCATTTTTTCCATTTGTTTTTTACGGCTTCTTGCCGTCTCTCTCGTGCGTGGTTTACATGGTATCTTGTGAAAAGCAAACAGGAAGGAAAAAAACAAGCTGGCGCGAAACGGGACTTTGAATAGCGCCAGCTTAAGTCGCACTATAACCACATTACAACGCAATCTCTAAGCTCACTCAACTCTCGCTCAGCGGTGACAAAATATTACCGAGTATGCTTGGCGTCTTTTTAAATTCGCCAGGGAACTTCACTACTTTGAATCGAGATTAAAGTCAAAATTAGTGTCATGAAGGTGGCCTGGGTGCGTTTGTTATGGACAACATTTAATTAATATTGCAATAATCACTTCCCATTACCCGCGGCTCATACCCCTCTAAACGACATTGCCTGGGCGGCTACGCCCGGCCACTCGATGTGTTGTGAACTGGCAGACATCGTACATGTACGGGAGGGGTTACGGCGGGCTGGCTCAGACCCGTCACCGTGTATAAACCGCACCCCCGACTTTTGCTTCTGCCCCGCCGAGAAAAAGGTGGGTTAATACACCGTTACTTACGGTACACACTTATATTTTGGAAAAAAAAACTCATCACATTTGTCTTTTGAAAAATTCAAAAAAATTTACTTTACTTTCCATTACAGTGTAGTAGTGAGTGTGCATTATTTAAAAAAATGTAGGCCAATTCCTGTTCCATCTACACCAATTGAAATTCAACAGTTCCTGTAAAATGATTGATCAGTATATATTTTAGGTAGGCCTACATGATGGCCCAGTATATGTATGTAGGCTAAAATACATGCGAGTCTAAATGTGTGTGCTCTTTTTCTTGTTGCTGCCTCTTGTTTTCTGGATTTCTCTCTTTCTCTCTCTCCTTCCTTCCACAGACCCACTACTTGAACTGATTCACTGCCATACATTTGTATTAACTAGCAGGAATATAAATTTTTACTACCTCTCTAGAAAAAAAGACATACATGTATGACGAATTCCAAAATAGTGAAACACATCCTACAATAAGGTTTTCCTATGGTCCTATTCACCAGGGTCTTTCTCATTATATTGATAGCCTTACCTTAAAACCACAACAATGTATTGAGGAGTTTCAATGGGAGTCCCCTTCTCCCCTACTATAGAAAACTCTAAGATTGCTTGGTATTGTTACCCTAGCCCTTTGGTAGCACCTCCCTTTCAAAAAGGACCTCAAGTATTTCAAGAAGGGGATTAACTAGGAATGATAGTCATTGAAAGCTTGCCATCTTATTATAACCAAGATTGGCTAGTTGAAATGAAAAGAGATGAGACTGTTACAGGGAAAATAAATGCAAAACACCTTTTACTGAGGAAGTATACATAATAGGAGTTATGATGTTACTCTAATTTTAACTCTGAATTCCCACAAAATGCAAGAAACCCAGAACAGTTTACTGTACAAGCTGTTATTTTCACATACCTGGTTGTCCATGGACGGGGTCCTACATGAAGTGGTGTAATCAGGAAATTTTTTTGAGGGGGCCAGACATGGTGCAGGGTGCTACATAACTTTTTAGAAGCACTTGCCCAGTCGGGCAAGTAAATTTTTAAAAAGTTGGAATATACTTGCCCAAAAATCTATTTCACTTGCCCAAAAAAATCATTGAAATTTACCTCTCCAAAAGAAAGTTTTGCGGTTTTATAAACCATTGACCTTTTTCTCTCTTTTGACATGAACTGATCTACTGTGTTATTGCATTTCTTTTTCCAAAGTGATTTTATCTTGCCTGCCATGATCAAAACTAGGGTCAATATGTCACATCGACCCTAATTTTGGTCATTCTACTTTGAGAACTTTGCTTGCCCCATTCAGGCAAGTAGTTTTGATCTTTACTTAAAAAACACTTGCCCAACTCTAACTTTAACTTGCCCCGGGTAATCAGGCAAGTGCTTATGTAGCACCCTGTGGTGTATGGGGAAATTCATAAAAGGCTACAAGTGAGAGAAGCAAGCATTTGTGATAAATCTTGATATAATTTTCAGAAAATAATTTGATACTTTGTGCTTTCCTTTTCTTTTTTTTCTCTCTTCTTTTTCTTAGTTGTTATTAAATAACTCAGTCTCTCACCAACCAAAATCAATTATGGGCCTTTCAGTTCATCTCTATACTTTTATTGCCATTACGTGCCATTACCATGCTCAACACAGTTTCCAACAGTCTTGATACATCAAAAAATAATTCTTATATAGGCCTACATCTACAAACCATTTGTGTGTTACCATATTTCATGAGCATTGCTTGACAATTGAAAATAATTCCATTGTAGGCCTATCACCTCTAGCTAATGTTACAAAAAAAAAAAACTACACATATTTTACACCATCACCTTGCAACATATGAAGTAGAAGAAAATGGGTGTGTTCAATAAAAAGTTTGTGCTAGAGACACAGAAATGAAATTCACTATTTCGGCAGGACAGCGTTCATATTTACAGAGTGTATTAATTTATCTCTCATGTCAACCATATTTCAATCAGCTTCTACAACCAGGAACCTGCTACAACACAACTTTATCTTACATCTGGAAAGCTCTTGCAGCGCAATAGAATATATAGAAATAGTTTTTGCACTATACAAATGCATGATACAATTAGTGGTTCTGACTCTCGCCTTTCAAACAGAGGGTCGTGGGTTCGAATCCTAGCCATGGCGTGTTTTCCTTCAGCAAGAAATTTATCCACACTGTGCTGCACTCGACCCAGGTGAGGTAAATGGGTACCCGGCAGGATTAATTCCTTGAATGCACCAAGCGCCTTTAGCAGCTGGAGCTACAGCCGGGGCAATAAATAGTGCGCCACTGAATAGACAACTAGATAGATCGGCACCTCATAAATGCTATATATTATTATTTTTATCATTATTATTATCATTATTATTATCATCATTATTATTATTATCATTATTATTATTATTATTATCACACTAATCATCTCTCAAATCATGATTTCCGACAAAAATCAAAATAACTTGAACACAACCTTGAGAAATCAGCTGGCAGGATCTAATCAGTCTGAAACTTGTAAGTGAGACTAATCTTATCATAAATGAGTCAGCTTTTAGAGAATGGTTTCTCACTTCTCTCTTATTTTTGAGAGAGGGAGTGAGAGATGAAGGGAAAAGGAAACAACAGAAAGAGAAAGAGAACTCAAAACAAAGCTATAAAGTCATAGTGTAAAAAAAGAGGGCGGCATATTGCCTCAACATCAAAGGTATCCCGCAGACAAGGTAGAAATACTTTATTGCATTCAATTTCTATTTTATGAAGCAACTTTACAAATAAGAAGGCTCAAGTGGTAAAGAGCTGTGAAGAGATCATTGAGTAAATGGATTTAAAAGGATTACACTAGGTTAGAAGTGCTCTCTGGACTGAACTACATGTATTGATGAACTGCATTTCACTGACAGCTTGGGTTTCTCTGATCTTGCCCCACCCCCTTCCTTTTTCTTTTTGTTCTACTATTCACTCACTCACTCACCACCCACCCCACCCCCCTCCCCCTCCATCAAAACAACCCACTGACCCCATACCCAATCCATCCTCTCATTATTTAAACATAGGCCAACAGTACATGTATGATTTTGGCCCAAGGCCTGTATTTATTTCTTAACATTTAAGCACCTACTGATTTATCTTCCTGGTTTTCTCCCTTCAATTGATACGATCCCTTCTTTAAATTTAAAGTTAATTAACAATCTGCAGATATACTGTACACAGATCTACAGACTAGACAGATTTGGCCATGTACAGAAATAATAAACATATCTACTAATTGAGACTGACACAAACATGTACTTTTGAAAATTTCCCATTTAATTACTAACGGAGTAGTAATTTAAGAGCAAATGAAGTTCAAACTTGCAGTGAATGAGTAGAAAAGGGATAGTTGCGAGTGCATAGTAAAAAAAGCTTTAAGCTTCTTTGACCCAATGCGCACAAAACAAGTTTAGTTCCTGCTCATGAAAACCATGGAAATCTATCTAGAGGATACAAGCTTTTTGCAACGTGATATGCACCTAATTTCACAGAGCTTATACTTTCTACAGAATACCTCTCCCTTTTCCTCTCACACCATCTCTTTCTCCCCCTTTTTCTCTCACATGCTCCCTTTTCTCCCTACATATACATGTACATGTATCTCTATTCTCTTCTCCCCACTACATGTACATCATCTGTAGCCCAAATTGCACCAGAAGAGGGGAGTAGCGGTACACAGCAAAAACTGTGGTGTTAACCAGTGTACATAGAGGACCACACCAGTTATTTTACACCGGTGTTAAATTGGTGGTGTTAGTTTTACACCTATAGATGTTATTACAACACCTATGGTTGTTACATTTACACTCTTTGGTGTTATGTTCAATCTCTACGGTGTTATTTTAACACCTCAGGGTGTGGTCCTCTATTAACACCAAATGTTAACACCACAGTTTTTACAGTGTACATTTATCGTCAAGCATTATTACTGTCCTCATATATACCCAACCATACATGTATACATATATAGGTACGCCTGCACCAGTCCGAGTTTTCAAAAATTCGCGCTATTTCTGATCCATCAAATTATCCCGATAACAATTTCAGGATCATTTGCATAATGGATACGCAATCATCAGGATAGTTCGCTTGATTAATCTCAAGATTGCAATCCCAAGTCAACTTAGGATTACATGTATTTGCAAAATCCACTCACTATTGTCAAGTGAAACAATGATTAATTCCTCCCTTAAAATGTGGAATTAGCATTGTTCAATAATATATGGTTCAGTCATGTTGGTCCTTTATATTGTCAAATATGTAAAAAATGAAATATTGCATAATTCAAACACAAAAGAAATAGCGAGTGAAGGACATCATCGACTGTCTCATTCCCATGTCACTGAATTGTGCGTACATGTATCACAGCCCTGTAATGTGAAAAGTAAACAAAACTTTAAAATGTCATAACTTTCTTATTTTTCATCCGATTTTTCAGCTTTTTCAGCTTTATGCTAGTTTGATTTTTCTCTATTTATTCAAATCAACATTTTTCTGGGGTGGACTTGACCTTTAACATACAGGAAAGGGGGGGGTCCAAATCCCCAGTCCCCACCCTATCCTTCCCAGTCTTTAAGGCATCCTTGTACACTCTACCCCTCATCATCACAGGGGGTGGTTGGGAAACCAGACCTGACCCTTGAGTACCAAAAGCTGACCTCAATTTTGCAGCAAAAACCGATACAGTTGTGAATCATCTCAAGAAGCGAACAAACTTGACAGCTCATTGGCTGGTATAAAGGAGACAGCTCCCTATTATTCTTCCATGAGATACCACACATACATGTAGCATGGTCCTATCCCACTGATCTCATCCAAGATGGGTGATAAATTAGCAGAAGACTTGGCCTACTTTGTTTTCATCCCCCCCATTATTTTTTTTTAACTACAGCTATTGCATTTTAATTGAAAGGTATAATAAATAACTGATTATATACCGGTACATGTATATATACATATCATAAGTTGTATGCTTTTAGGAGAAAACATGTAGGCTGGCCTACAAGTGCATGGATGCCATGGAGCATATAGGCTACATGTAGGAATTTCAAGACCTATAAAGTCACTAGTCATTTAAAGATAAATTCCAGAAGTTGCAGTAAACACTGATTTCACGAGAAATTCTGTAAAACCAGACTTAATTGTCACTATATCATCGAGGATTTAGATCTGGTAAAGTTACATAAACTGAACTTTGTGAAATCTTGAAATCTACGCTGAAAAATGTTCAGACTGAAGATCCCCAACACAGATAAGCGCACGTGGGAAAGTGTATTATTATTGCTTTGAATGTCGGGCCCGACGCTCTCCCCGAGTCCTGTGCTTATTTGCTGATTTCTCAGCAATTACACAATTTCTTCAAATATCCTTTGGCACATACATGTACGTTTTATTTATACAAACAGAACTTTGGTGGTCATTTCATTGGATTCTGTACGAACTCATTTTGATATCATTACCAAAACTAGCATTTACATGTACCTTTAATGCCATCAGAAATTCATTCAATATGATTGAACTTAATATTGTGCAGAAACCAATATGCATATAAATAAAATGAACAAATTTTGACCTTTGACCTAAAGACTCAACCCTTTCCATAATAATCTCTGACAGAAGATATGACAATCAGGTCATTTGATGTGACCTGACTGTATTTTGGTGTCATCTGCCCAGACACCAAACATTTTGAATATCTAATGAATATTTCCAAAGTTATCATGCGGAAACCAACTGGCATATTTAATGAGCTGTGACCTTTGACCTGCGGACTCTGAATTCAAACTTAGCCTGTATTTTGGTGTCATCTACATGTACCTACACACCAATTTTTTTTTAATCTGTTGAATATTTCATAAGTTACCAGTATGTGGAAACCAGCTTGCATATTTAATGCGTTGTGACCTTTGACCTGCAGACTCCGTATTTGAACTTAGCCTGTATTTTGGTGTCATCTAGCTACACAGCAAATTTATTTTAAATCAGTTGAATATTTAATATCATATAGAAACCAAACTCGCATAATTGTCCTGGTGCATATTGTCCGTGAAAGCTTGGTCAAAATAATTTTAACAAGAAAGATTTCAAATAAATAAGTTTGCATGGTAAGACTACAGTAGACAAAAAAATTATTATTTTCAACAAAAAATATATAAACTACATGTATTACTGCAGACAGCAAGTGCATGGTGTAACTTTCCTCTTTGTTGAATGCCAATTACATACTGTATGCACTTGATATTTCCTGACTTTCCTCACAATACCGCAGCACTGATATGTAACTTTGTTTGATCCAAGTTCTCAATAGATGTTTGAAACCATCATGAAATGGATTGACAAAAGAGTTAGGTATCAAACTTTACAAATTACTGAACAATGAACCATTTGAAAAAAATCAAGGGGGGGTTGGGTTCAGATTTTTATGTTCCAAGCATTCAAGCATCGACATCAATACAAACCCTCTTGTTTATAGCGAATCCCCCCACTCTACAATCTCACAGTAACAAAATAATGCGTGTACAATTTGTACAGGAACAATATCCCGTTGTGACTTGCTGATTCCACATTGATGAAATAAAAATCTTTGTAACTTTGCTAATATTCTTTATCTACCTTATTGGCAACAAATATCCAACCATTCACTTGGAAAGATCAGTGAAAGAGGCCATTGGATGGGAACTTATCTTGCTATTCAATCTTGCTATCAATACACACTGCCCTCCGGCATTGATCTTTTTTTTCTGCCACCCAGATAGATATTGTTAGTTGTACAGCTTATCTGTAATTAAATCTAGTTGTCATAATGATTTTTTCCCTTTGTAAACTGAAAGGTTTATATATTGATATTTGATATGATGTGATAAAAATTGCAAATACAGATCGTTTCTGGAATGCAGCATAACAATACTGAGTAACCGTAATGATAGATGCACAAACCAACTCACAGACACAATATGTACTGTACATGTACCCAAGGAGATTAGACCCAAAACGAATATTCTAATACAGGACATAAGCTGATAATTAAAAGAAAAACCCCAAGACCAGGAAAACTGAATGTAAATGATTAGTGCGCCTTGGTAAAAATGTAGTTGGTAATGGTACATAAAACAAACTTTAAAAAAAAGGCGGTGACTATCTTTGCATCAAAAAGGAGGCTAACATTACTGTAATCATCCATCTCTTTTTGGTCAGGCAAACATGCACTTGTATTTATTCAGAAAACTAGCAAGCCTAAATACTTTCATGTTCATAAATAATGAACCAGGTAGACATTTCTAGATTGTGGTTTTGATAACTAAAAGCGATATTTAGAGATTTTAATCGGGGACAAATTGCACTTTGTCATAAATTTGTTAACAATTTTTTACAATTACTGCAATGACATAAAATTGTACCCCAAACAGGGTGTTGGAATTACATGGAATAAGTGTTGACTTTATGAAAGGACATTAGGACAGTGAGTTGGGCTATATTGTCAACCTAATACAGCACTGGCAGACATATTTTCCTTCATCACTCCAGAAACTGCTAACCTATCATTAATGTACATGTAGGTCTTAATTATTTGGCTAACAACTGATGTTTGATGGTACTTATCTCTGTATATATCTTGATATTCTTTTTTGGTGAAGGGATCCCAGACACAGGAGGTTAACTCCAGTAGAGGTCAAACAAATACCGGTACTAGTACTTGGTATCATGGTATGCTCTCTCTGAGTATTCTGAGGAGTGAGGACTCTGATTGCCACTAACTTTATTAAAGATAGCATTAAAGGGGAACCCAGCTTTGGTCATAAATGTTGTGTTGGAAAGGAGAAAAATAAAGAAAATAGAATGGTGAAAGTTTGAAAGAAATCAGACAAGCGATATGAAAGTTATGGCTGCTTTAAAATTGAGATCCCTAACTAGATTTCAAATTGGCAATTGGGAAAGTAAATTATGACAAGGGGCAAGGACAATTTTTCCCATAAGCCATGTAGGCCTACATAATTATCAGAAATTACTACTGGGGCAGTAATCTGAATATAACCAAGGTAGTATATTGTTGTATGTCCTCATAAAAGAAAAATATAATTTGAAGTATAACTTGCCATTTTAGCCATTTCACAGCCTGCATTTCATGTATTGGAGTACATGGAAGAGTAGCCCTTGCCTTTACATTACAATGACATCACATACATTGTGTATGCAGCCAATTTGAAGTCTCTGTGGGTATAGTGATTACATATTTTTACACCTACTAAAATATCATAACTTTCTCACTGTTTGTCCAATATTGTTCAAACTTTCACCTGCATGTATCAACTTGTCCGATTTTCATTTTTCCTCTATTTTTTTTTATTTGGGTTGGATTACCCTTTAAGTGACTGACCACTCCTACTGTACATGGAGATCCTGTCCTGCTGGATAGTCACTCCTTGTCTCTGCTGCCAATAATCTCAACTTTAAAATGCACTTTAGGGTTTGCGAAATTTTGCTGGGGTGCCAGTGTGACATACCTCCTGGATATTATCAGTGTAGGCCCTAACTATAAAGGCTAAGGCATTATTTTAAAAATTGTTGCCCTGGGCTATATATTATAAAAGTGATAAGGTCTACATGTAGCCCCAGGATGTCACACCATCAAAGTCAAGAACTACAGCAAGTTTTTTTTTGTACAGAAAATTTGGTGTATTGAATACTGACTGAAGTGAACTTTAAAGACAGTCTACATGTACATTAACCCAGGGAGCTCTGGCCCGTTTTGTGGGATGGAGCCCAGGACTCGTCCAGTAATATTTGGGGCCGGGGGGGGGGGGGGCCACTTCCATTCACGAGTGGATACCATGCGCGACCATGGGGTCTCGAAAAGCACCCTAAACACGTAATTTCCATATTCTGAAAATGCACCCCTTAACAAGTATTGGCGTGTGAAACCCTACCCTTAACAAGTATTGGAAACAAAACAATAATCTTGGCAAATATTCCCTGAAATGAACCCCTACACAAGTACAAGAATGTTTTATTGTTACGGGTACGTCCTTCGGTCGTCGGCTTTAATACCTTATTTTGTTTAGTACGATCCCACCTTCTAAAGCTCGCGCAAATCCGACTCTAAGAGTCTAAACACGAAGTGTTGGGGCAAAAAGGACATCCTTTATAAAACATTTCAATTTTGTTTTATCATCCCCGCAAATTCGACCCTAAACACGTAATTTTCCTAGCGAAATAGATACCCTTTTTTCATTATTTTTGTGTTTTTGACGCCCTTATCACGTTACGTACGTAACGTGCCCTATCGTGAAAAGGACATCCTTTTCACATGTTTTTTGGTCGCGCATGGTATCCGCTCGTCAATGTAAGTGGCCCCCTGGGTATTAGGCAGAGGATACTCTCCACACAATGGGGTAGAATGGGGTCATAATAGCACCCCAAATAAAAGGGGGAAAATAAGGATGAAGGTCTATCTCCCTAGGTCACATCATGTACATAAAACAAGTTTCTTAATCATCGTCACCAACTGTCATGTAATTTTCATCAACTATCACCACCACAACCACAATTATCATCACCATCATCATCATCATCATCATCACATCACATCAGCATCATCATCATCACCATCATCACCATCATCATGATCATCTATCATCATCATTAATCATCATCATCATCATTTATCATCACCACACATCACCATCGGCATCGCCAGGTCAATGCCAGGGTTAATGCACCAGTATTGGCAGTATTAAAGGCAGTATACCCGTACCTTGACAGTATGAACCATCATGCACAGTCACAGAACAGCATCTGGCCTGGCCGGCCTGCCCTTGCCTTGGCCTGGGAACATGATCGCACCCATCACAATGACTACGTCAGTCTCTAAAACTACAGTACAATTATTGTCTACACAGAAATCAATGATGTCGATACCTACCTTCATGATTTTGTAAGAGAATGCACTGAATCACTGCGACGCTTACGACAAAATACAGTGTATTCGCCATTTTTGCCAAGCAGACTCTGCTGCTAGCTGCTGAAGCGGTGCTGTGCAACGTACGTCAATCGCCTCGATCTTAGCTCGTCCAATACCGCTTTTGTATGAATGTACCAGCACACATCACACCGTACCGCCGCACTGTACTGCGGGAAGTACGGTATCGTCCGTCGGTAGTCTATCCACCACACAGATCATACAGCCATGACAGGATGAATATTCCGATCAAGATCTCGCCTTACAATGGCCTAAAAATTTGTTTGGTTCGTAAAATTCCGTGAAACACATCAGATAGAGAATCCAATCATTATAAAGGGAATAATAGTGTAGAATAGTTATACGAAAGCTTCAGTCAACGGTACAGTATACTGAGCTGAAATGACACCAAGGGAGCTAGCTGGTAGTGGTGTATGGTGCATAGATAGAGCGCATGCATAATAATTATGCTCGCTTGCGCTGCGCTGCTGCTTGAGCGCTCGCGATACACAAGCTCAATTATGTTGGATAGTTCTAGAATTCAGGCTAAATTGATACTTCCAAGAAATCCGGACCAAAAATTAATGTATTCAAATCTCTTAATAGACCATTTTTGCACCAAATGTCATTTGATTTCTTTAGTCAATCGCTCAATTAATTTTTCTCCTTATATTGAACTTCATTTTAGAATCAACTGACAAACCGAAGTGTACAACTTTAACTTCACTAGAATCGAAGACTAAGAATTCCCTCGTAAAAATCATACGGTATATAGTCTGCCCTCTTGATGTCCAGCCTTTGTAAGGTGATCACTTTGTAGGGTGAAAATGCCGACGAGAATTAACGACTGAGCTTAGCTCCATGAATTAACTATTGATTAAAGCGATACTTCCGAGGATAAATGAAAATATTCCGGGTAGTACAACGCGACAACTTGGCGTTGTGGCGTGCGCCTGTATTATTCCAAGCTGTGGGGAAGTTACAAATTGATGCAGAGGGTCGAGGTTCGAGCCCGGGTCACGTCTTTCGGATGGTGACGTTCAAATTCGGTCCAGACGTCATTTCTGATTGATACACGTCTGACAAAACTCAAACACACACAGTGCATGACCAACTTGGCGTTGTGGCGTTTGCCTGTATCCAAGCTACGTGGGGGAAGTATATTTCACAGGACCAAAACTCTGGAATTCTCTGGACAGAGCCAAATGAAAGAGACAGCTAATCTTATACGATTTAAATTACTCATCAAAAAAATTCTACTGAATTCTTATTGATTCAATCAAAATAAATATTTGTGAACTTCATACTTATCCACGGTAGTATTGATTATTTTTTTAAGTCAATATTTAATTTTGTATATAGTGTAAATAAATTTGTGTTACAGTGTTTATATCTAAATAATTTTATAGAATTTCGCTGATTATTTTACTCTGTGTTTTGATAGGGGTCTACATTTTACAAGCTCTGCTTTTTAGTAGGCCCCTCCACTTTTTTTTCATTTCATTGCTACGTTTCAATCCTGCATATGTTATGCATTTTTTCATTGTAAACATGATTACGAAATGTACTTTGATGATTGTGGAATATGAACATATCAATTAATAAATAAATAAATAAATGAGTTACATATTCATGCAGAGGTTCGAGCCCTGGTAGATTAGTCAAAAGCTAAATTGAAAAATTAAGAAAAGGGACAAGAAAAAAAAACATAATACACGACCGTGTGCCGAGGATTGAAAATAAAGAGTAGGAAGAAAGATGGACTGCATACAACGTGCTATCATCTTGCTAAATATTATGCAAATGAGATACTGGGGCCACACGCAGTATAGGGGCTCTTCATCTATAACCTTGAAGGCCCCCCTGTAGGGACCATTCCTACATCATGGACCTATCATTCATGCCTACATCGGGGATATGCAACAACATTAAGCTTTACGTTCAATCACTGGCGTGCGCGGGGGGGGGGTCTTGGTTCCCGGAACCCATAAAGAGGAAATAAAAGAAATTATAGGACACAGCGTATAATGAAATGAGTGGGAACAATGAAATGGGTCATTTACTAAATATAATGGAAAATCTATCACGTAATTAGATTTAATTTCAATAAGCATTTTTTTCCAGCTTTGATCGCTGGCGAAAATTTTTTTGCTATCTTTTGTCCCCTCAAAATGTTTGGTTCATTATGCAACTGGGTTGAATAGAGTTATGTAAAAGATAAAAGATATATTATGTATATAAACGCGATTTGATAAAGAAAAAAATAGTGGCAATCTGCGAGGTTTAAATGGCTTTGATGTCAAGCTAGTTCCAGACCCCAACCGCATAGCGCTGCTCGCTGGTGACTTTTTATAAATTTTCCCGCGTAGACCTTATCGCAAATAGCGTTTGTGGCGCGTGAGGGCGTATGTCACCGCAAAGGATCACGGGAATGAGGGAGCAAACGCGGAATCGGTTTTCGGAAAGCCATCATAAAATGGATTGTGACCCCTCAAAATATTTGTTGCATTACGCAACTTGTTGAAAAGATATAAAAATTATTTGCAAGTTTATTAAAAATCGCGGCAATCTATAAAATGGCGATCTCAAGAGGTTTGGGGGCTCCGCACCGGAACCCACACGTATTAGCACTGGCAGTGGCCAACAATCTACAAAGCAAGAGCAAAAAAAAAAAAGGAGGAAAAAAAAGCAAAGGAAAAGGGCAAGATATTATGTTAAGGCCTATTTACTGAATAATTTTATAATGTCAGAAAGGCCTCAAAATTAGATTCTCATGAAAGGTTTATTTTTTTCTCGCTCGCTTCGCTCTGCCCCTTTAAGCCAACTGAAGTTGGCCTGAATTGAGTAAATATAAAGGAAATAATCGTAAATCACAAAATGTTATATAGTTTGCATTTACAGCTGGCCATTTTACCGCTGCTGGCGCTAATCTATATCGCTTTTTAAACTTATTGACCACCAACATTTTAGTCCGGCAGCCCAGGAGGTTTATTCAACCGAAAGCCGGACAAGCAAATGACCCCATAGCTGGATGGCATAGACCTTGAAGTTTACAAAAATGCATTGCTGCCGGGTTCTATGCGTGGTCTTCCCTCCGAAATGACGTAATATATGACGTCACTACAAAATGGCCCTATTTTACCATTTTGCAGACATTGTACACATAGCATGAAGTCAAGGGAGAATATCTCAGCCAAATCATGCTTGTTTTGTATGAAACTTTCAAAATATATTGTTCAAGTAGTGCACAAGAGATATGCAAAATTTCACGAACAGAAATTATTGTTTACAAATGCAAATTACGTAATGAAATTTGCATGTCATTAGTTTTGGAGATTTCTCGCATAAAAAATTGTCAAAAATCGATTCAGAAATATATTTTCTTTTTTAGTGTACTTTATTTGATATTTTTCCTCTCAAGCATAATATCATTGTCTTCATCTATATCTCTACTTTAAGAAAATATATAACAGTAATTGAAAAAGCCATTTCCAATATGGTGCGCACGTAGAAATCGTGCGTTTTTGGCCCATTTTCACCATAATATGGCTGAGGTGTGCGAATGATATGCCTACTTCATTGATGTTTCCTGCATTTTGCATGATATTAAATCTTCCAAACAACATGTTTTCCTCTTAATTATGTCTCTGGTGATCAATCAATGATTTCAGCAAAAATTGATTGCCCACTGGGCAGTCTATAGGCTACGTTTTCAGCCTAGTTTTCAACAACGAACCTATACCATGTATGACTGCATCGTTCTAGTCGAGTCGGATAAGGGGGTTTCTATGTACCATCAAAATATTTTTCACTCAATGTTTTGGTATTTGCCTAAAGTGTCTAGTTAATGAATCTTGATGTTCCCTTCTCAAAATCGTGTCCAACGGAGTTCAAAATTGTTATCTTTGGCGGCCCTCTTGGACTTTTTTTAATGAAAATCAATTATTTTCATATTTCATTGCACAAAGTCTGACAATGGGAAATTTTAAATCAATACGCATTTCACTAGGATTTGGATAGTAGAAATCGGTTGAAATTGTTTTCTGAATAGTCCGGTTAATATATTAAAAAAAAGAATTCATCAAAAATTTTGAACCAAAATGTTCATGTGCATTGACATCTATCTGTTTCATCTTGCATCCGATCGCCTTTGTTGATGTGCCTAACAGCAGAAAATAACGTACTTAGCGATCGATAGAAAGGTATGTATTACTTGTATCATGTGTATGAGGGTAAAATGCATTTTCTACACAAAGCAATTTTTATGATAATTAAATCTCTTGAAAAAGATACAAGTTCGAGGCATTGCTCTGCATTTTCATTTTTCATGCAATTACTCTCGGGCACCTGAAAGCATACTCCCACAGGAACCAGTAAAATGTTACATACAGTACCATACCATTATCCATAGCTTGACTATTATGATATCGTGCTTTTCGGAGCCCCCAATGTGGTAAAATTTTGTTTTGAGTATGTAATTTTTTTCCTTTAAATCACTTTTCTCTATCAGCTACATATAAAGAAATTGGGGTATAGCAAAGCGTACCCCTCAGGGGGCTGCCAAAGTCACCCAATCTTTTTTTCGTATCTTGCCAGTTTCTCGGAAAATTAGTAATTTTTAGGCAAACAGCGTTTCTGCCTGCGGTAAAGCCCTTGTTTTTGTTTTGTAACCACATAAAGATGACAAAGTAGGATCTTCTTTATCAGTTACATATGTCTATTTTCATTCTTTATTGTAATAAAATGCAATGTTTGAGCCCCCATTCAGACAAAAGGGCATTTCTGCTATATAGTAAAGCTAGCTTTGATTTTGGAAACCACTCGGAAATAAAAGAAGAGGCATTTTTTTTCTATCAGCTACATGTAAAAAAAAGTGCTGGCACATCGACTGCTACCTTCTTCAGAGGCTCCCAAGATTGGCAGATTTTCCCCATATTAAATATGGAAAAGGGGTGGGTGACTTTCGGAACCCCCGGAGGGGATAGACTTAGCTGTGCAACCACTTTTTAGCAGCAGATTGAAGAAAGTCTACTCCTTTAATTCCATGTAGTTTCAAAAGAATGAAACTGGCTTCACCATATAGCAGAAACGCTTTTTGCCTGAATGGGGGCTCGAAAATAGCACATTTTCCCATAAACAGGTAAAGTATGGAAAAAGGGTAGGTGATTTCGGCGACCCCATAAGGGGGTATGTTCCAATATGCCAACACCTCTTTATATGTAGCAGATAGAGGAAACGCTACTCGTTCGTCTCCATATAGTTTAAAAGCAATAAGAGTAGTTTTACTACATAGCAGAAACACCTTTTGCCTCAATGGGGGCTCGAAAATAGCATATTTTCCCATAAATAGTTAAAATATGAAATAGGGTAGGTGAATTTGGCGACCCCCAAGGGGGGTATGTTCCAATATGCCAACACCTCTTTATATGTAGCAGATAGAGGAAACTCTACTCTTTTGTCTCCATATAGTTTAAAAGCAATAAGAGTAGTTTTACCACATAGCAGAAACACCTTTTGCCACAATGGGGGCTCGAAAATAGCATATTTTCCCATAAATAATTAAAATATGAAATAGGGTAGGTGATTTTGGTGACCCCCTAAGGGGGGTATGTTCCAATATGCCAACACCTCTTTATATGTAGCAGATAGAGGAAACTCTACTCGTTTGTCTCCATATAGTTTAAAAGCAATAAGAGTAGTTTTACTACATAGCAGAAACACCTTTTGCCTCAATGGGGGCTCGAAAATACCACATTTTCCCATGAATTTGCAAATTACGTAAAAGGGTCGGGTAACTTTGGCAGTTCCCAAAGGTGGTAGGCTTTACTGTACCAGCACTTCTTTATATGTAGCAGATAAAGAAGAATTTTACTCTTTCGTCTCCATATAGTTTGAAAATAATAAAGGTGGCCTTACTACATAGCAGAAACACTTTTGCCTCCATGGGGGCTCGAAAATAGCATATTTTCCCGCAAAATAGTTAAAATATGAAATAGGGTAGGTGATTTTGGTGACCCCCTAAGGGGGTATGTTCCAATATGCCAACACCTCTTTATATGTAGCAGATAGAGGAAACTCTACTCGTTTGTCTCCATATAGTTTAAAAGCAATAAGAGTAGTTTTACTACATAGCAGAAACACCTTTTGCCTCAATGGGGGCTCGAAAATACCACATTTTCCCATGAATTTGCAAATTACGTAAAAGGGGCGGGTAACTTTGGCAGTTCCCAAAGGTGGTAGGCTTTACTGTACCAGCACTTCTTTATATGTAGCAGATAGAAGAAAGTCTACTCTTTTGTCTCCATATAGTTTGAAAATAATAAAGGTGGCCTTACTACATAGCAGAAATACTTTTGCCTCCATGGGGGCTCGAAAATAGCATATTTTCCCGCAAAATAGTTAAAATATGAAATAGGGTAGGTGATTTTGGTGACCCCCTAAGGGGGTATGTTCCAATATGCCAACACCTCTTTATATGTAGCAGATAGAGGAAACTCTACTCTTTCGTCTCCATATAGTTTAAAAGCAATAAGAGTAGTTTTACTACATAGCAGAAACACCTTTTGCCTCAATGGGGGCTCGAAAATAGCACATTTTCCCATGAATTTGCAAATTACGTAAAAGGGGCGGGTAACTTTGGCAGTTCCCAAAGGTGGTAGGCTTTACTGTACCAGCGCTTCTTTATATGTAGCAAACAAAAGAAAGTCTACTCTTTCGTCTCCATATAGTTTGAAAATAATAAAGGTGGCCTTACTACATAGCAGAAACACTTTTGCCTCCATGGGGGCTCGAAAATAGCATATTTTCCCCCAAAATAGTTAAAATATGAAATAGGGTAGGTGATTTTGGTGACCCCCTAAGGGGGTATGTTCCAATATGCCAACACCTCTTTATATGTAGCAGATAGAGGAAACTCTACTCTTTCGTCTCCATATAGTTTAAAAGCAATAAGAGTAGTTTTACTACATAGCAGAAACACCTTTTGCCACAATGGGGGCTCGAAAATAGCATATTTTCCCATAAATAGTTAAAATATAAAATAGGGTAAGTGAATTTGGCGACCCCCCAAGGGGGTATGTTCCAATATGCCAACACCTCTTTATATGTAGCAGATAGAGGAAACTCTACTCTTTCGTCTCCATATAGTTTAAAAGCAATAAGAGTAGTTTTACCACATAGCAGAAACACCTTTTGCCTCAATGGGGGCTCGAAAATAGCATATTTTCCCATAAATAATTAAAATATGAAATAGGGTAGGTGATTTTGGTGACCCCCTAAGGGGGGTATGTTCCAATATGCCAACACCTCTTTATATGTAGCAGATAGAGGAAACTCTACTCGTTTGTCTCCATATAGTTTAAAAGCAATAAGAGTAGTTTTACTACATAGCAGAAACACCTTTTGCCTCAATGGGGGCTCGAAAATACCACATTTTCCCATGAATTTGCAAATTACGTAAAAGGGGCGGGTAACTTTGGCAGTTCCCAAAGGTGGTAGGCTTTACTGTACCAGCACTTCTTTATATGTAGCAGATAGAGGAAACTCTACTCTTGTCTCCACATACTTTAAAAACAATGAAAGTGGCCGTACTACGTAGCTGCAACACTTTTTGCCTCAATGGGGGCTTGAAAAAGCATATTTTCCCACAAATAGGTAAAATATGAAAAAGGGTGGGTGATTTCGACGCTCCCTGAAGGGGGTATGCTTCAGTATGCTAGTAGCAGATAGAGGAAACTCTACCCCACTTATCTCCATGTAGTTTAAAAAGAATGAAAGTGGCTTTATTCCATATCAGAAACGTTTTTTGCCTTAATATGGGCTCCAAAGTGGCATATTTTCCAATAAATGGGTAATAATGGTATTTGCCCTTTAACTTGGTCATGAAGCGTTACAGTATTGTCGGTATATTATATCCTCTTTCGTGTCGAATGCTGATATTTTGAAATAGTTGTTGATGTTAATGATTGAACAGATCAATGCTCATGCAAATTTTTGACCAAAATCATGCCCATTTCGGGATAAATTTTATTTCAAAATATATCATCAGAAAACGAATTAAATCGATTTCTACTATCCCAATCATAGAGAAATGCGTATTGATTAAAAGATTGTCCCATTGTCAGACTCTGTGCAATAAAATATGAAAACAATTGATTTTCATTTTAAAAAAAGTCCAAGAGGGCCGCCAAAGATATCAATTTTGAACCCCGTTGGACACGATTTTGGGAAGGGAACATCAAGATTCATTAACGAGACACTTTAGACAAATACCAAAACGTTGAGTGAAAAATATTTTGATGGTACACAGGAACCTCTTATCCGACTCGACTACAACGATGCAGTCTTACATGGTATAGGTTCGTTGTTGAAAACTAGGCTGAAAACGTAGCCTATAGACTGCCTAATGGGCAATCAATCTGTGCTGAAATCATTGATGTATCACCAGATTCAAAATGAAGATGAAAATATGTTGTTTGGAAGATTTAATATCATGCAAAATGCAAGAAGCACTAATAAAGTAGGCATATCGGTCGCCCACCTCAGCTATATGGTGAAAATAGGCCAAAAACGCACGATTTCTATGTGCGCACCATATTGAAAAGGGGGCTGAAATCACAGTCTATAATGACTTTTTCAATTACTGTTATATATTTTCTTAAAGTAGAGATATAGATGAAGACAATGATACTATGCTTGAGAGGAAAATTATCAAATAAAGTACACCAAAAAAGAAAATAAATTTCTGAATCGATTTTCGACAATTTTTTTATGCAAGAAATCTCCAAAACTAATGATATGCAAATTTCATTACGTAATTTGCATATGTAAACAATAATTTCTGTTCGTGAAATTTTGCATATCTCTTGTGCACTACTTGAACAATATATTGTGAAAGTTTCATACAAAACAAGCATGATTTGGCTGAGATATTCTCCCTTGACTTCATGCTATGTGTAGAATGTCTGAAAAATGGTGAAATGGGGCCATTTTGTAGTGACGTCATATATTACGTCATTTCGGAGGGAAGACCACGCACAGAACCCGGCAGCAATGCATTTTTGTAAACTTCAAGGTCCATGCCATCCAGCTATGGGGTCATTTGCTTGTCCGGCTTTCGGTTGAATAAACCTCCTGGGCTGCCGGACTATTTAGTTTATACCGCTATAGAATACTGGCACGTAGCGGGGGGGGGGGGTGCAGGCGGGCGACCCCCCCAAATTTAAAGAACGTCCTCCTCCCCAAAATAAGGAACGGAGAAAACGTAAGAAGGGTTTATTTATTTTATTTTTTTCCTTCTTATATTTTTTCACTCCCGTTTTCTACCCCCTCCCCTTCCGGCTATAGGACTCGTGAATGTATTTCTTGCCAAAAAGCGTAAAAGTATACATTCGCGCATTTTTCTATAAAAATACAGTTATAACAATTGAAATGTAATAAAGAAACATGAACATGTAACGCAATATAAACCCCTCAAAAAAAGTTTGGAAATCTGTGGAAATCTGTCCCTCTCCAGGACAGCGTGTACGCTTTTTGGGAGAGTATTTCTTCAAGGTTCAAGGTACAGCATTCAAAAGATCATTTAATTCTATTTAAAATGAGCCCATGCTTGTTATGGTCATGTCATCACGAAAAGAGCAGGATTCAAAAGTCTTGGATGAGGGGGGGGGGGGCAAAATCGTCCGCCAAAAAAATTGACAAGCAAAAAAAAAGGTCTTCAACCACAGAATTTAAGATTTCGTACCAGAAAAAAAAGGTCCTCAACAGGATATAAAGGACATAGGGGGCCACCTGTGGCTCGTCAGGGATCAGTTGTGACTGTGACTCGTCAGGGGGGGGGGCAGGGATACGTCCTTTGCATGGGTTGGGAATTGTCAGGGGGGTGGCAGTCTTCCTCCCTTTCTTAAAAATGTCTTAAGTTTTCTTTTGAAGACTGCGAGTGAAGGGAAGTTTTTTAAATCTATGCGCAAAGTATTCCAAAATTTAGGACCATCAAAAATGAATGTATTTTGTGCTGAAAGTGTTTTTAGTAAAGGTAAATAAACTGTTTTAGACTGTCTAGTCACATATTCATGAATAATCTGATTCCTTGTAAACATTTCATGAAAAACTAAGGAAGGGGCAACAGAATTTTGCCCCCACCCCAGTCCCCAACATCTCAAATATCCCAGTCCTTTTTTCAGCTTCTTGGCATAATGCTAGTGATTTTGATTCCACAAGAAAGAGGGCGCGCTGTATTATATCATGGACCTACTAACACATGATTATATCTACTGCAAACATATTGGTGTATTGTCTCCCTAGGTTCAGGGGCCGCGGAAGGGGCGGGGGGGGGGGGAGGCTTCACTTTTTTCCAAAACCATGTACAAAAAAGTAAATATGACCATACAATCAGGCGCGCCGGAACACTTTCAGTTTTTTTTTTTTTTGGGGGGGGGCAAAATCCCGGAGGGGGCACAATATTTTTGACAGAATTAGATACCGAAGCGATCGAGCGGGAGAGAATGTGGGACCCCCACGGTAAGGACTTTGTGTGTAAAAATGGAGTATAAAAGTTGCGTTTCTAAGATCATTCAAAAAATAAATTTCTTGAGAATTAAACATAGAATTCACTTCGAAAGACTATACTCATATGAGAACCAATGTGAAATCTACTCGCAAAACGATCGCTTCGGAATGTGGTTTTCATGTCTGATCAATTAATTTACGCATTACGCTTATATTGACTCAAAATACCAGAAATTACATTTTTCATGCAATATCCTTTCAGGAACATTTATTTATGTATATTTACATCGACGACGCGAGAGAGCACAATTATCCTAAGTTTCAAGTAATTCCTGTCAGAACAATTATGTATTAAGCATATTTTGTAACTGGAGGAAAAAGAAATATGACAGACTTAATTGTCTAACAAATTAAAACTTTTCTGAAAAATCATTAAAGTTTAAAACATTACTCGATTTATATGTTTCCTTTTGCATGTTTTGCATGGCTGGGAAGCACTTTTGGATGACTCCTTCAAAATCTTCTTTTTTCTTTACATATTTCCTGGGGGAAATGTGACCATAACTAGGAAATGATTTTTATATCAAATTCCAGGAAATATTCATTTGTAAATAATCATGAACTGATTAAAAAACTAACGCAGTTCATAATTATATAATATTGACTGGCCTTGAGGGGAACATCAAATATATTGCCAGCAAATGAATCATATTGGCCCGAGTCTTTAGACGAGGGCAATATGGGTCATTTAAGGGCAATATATTTGATGTTCCCCGAAAGAAGAGCCAGTCAATATTTTTATTATCATCCAAATCAGATATCTAGAGCAAAAATCATGATAATGGGGATATTTCTTTTAAAAATAGAGTTCTATTGTGTCATGTTAATATCGGTCTAGGCTCTGCACTTAACCATTATGACGTACTTGCAAGCGCTCGGATTCAGCGTTGTCTTTATTATGACGTATATTGTTGGTGGGCGGATCCTTATGAAGCGTATCTCTTTATACGCATCTACAAATGCCCGGATGTGAGACCAGGGAAAATACAAAGGTATATTTTGCTTCGTCTCTGCATGCAAAGTAAATACGCGCATTGAGACCGAGGAAAATACAAACAATATACCTACCCTTCCCGATATTCAGAAAATGAAGGGCAATACGGTTTTGTAAATGACCAGCTCAGATGTCTGATACGGGTGATAATGTACATTATATAACATTATTTATAAGAAAACAATTACATTCCAATAGCGGATTTGGTTGACGGTACACCATGTGGAGTTTTCGAAAAAGTGGATAGAGGAAAAAGTGAAATTGATAGGGAAGGAAGTGGACAGTTGATAGTCGAGTACTTTTTCGTTTAAAGGACAAGTCCACCCAAACAAAAATTGATTTGAATAAAAAGAGAAAATACAACAAGCATAAGCACTGAAAATTTCATCAAAATCGGATGTTAAATAAGAACGTTATGATATTTTACAGTTTCGCTTAACTTGACATCCTGGTTGGTATGCAAATGAGGATACTGATGACGTCACCCACTCACTATTTCTTTTGTATTTTATTATATGAAATATGAAATATTCTAATATTTTCGCCTCATTGTCAAGTGAAACGGGGATCAATTCCTCCCTGAACATGTGGAATTAGCATTGTTTAATACTATATGATTCAGTCAAGTCGGTCCCTATGGTCAAATCTCTAAAAAATGAAATGTTATATATTTCAAACAATAAAAAAGAAATAATGAGTGATGGACATCATCGGCTGACTCATTTGCATGTCACAGAGTTGTGCATATCACTGTTTTGTGAAAAATAAGCGAAACTTTAAAATGTCATAACTTCATATTTTACTTCCGATTTTTATGAAATTTTCTGTGTTATGCGCGTTTGATTTTTCTCTATTTATTCAAATCAACATTTTACTGGGGGTGAACTTGACCTTTAAATGAGCGTAGTCCTGAAAAAGACAGTAGGGCCTAATCCAGGAAAGGTTGAAGAGTTGAAGAGGCTTGAGTATATGAGTACTCCAGCTCTGCACTCCATTCGCCGACTCAAGCTAGCATCTTCCCATTTATCCAATAATCCAACTACTCAAGCCTCTTTAACTCTTTAAACTTTTCTCCTTTACAGTCATTTTAAGATTCCATAATTATGTTGCTCGAAAACTAGTGTTCACGCGCGTTAGTGATATCGGGTCCGGTCTGAGCGAATCTGGGCGACAGCTCGTTTGTTAGCCGCCACAGACAGCATGCATTGGTGAACCACTTTCAATTTGCCATTCGTTTTTAGTAAATGTATTCATTTAAAGGTTAAACGTTATTACACTGTAATAAGAGGGAAAAGGGGCTTATCAAAGGTACGTTTCACAGGGGGACATGTTCGTCAAAAGACGCGAGGCTTACTATGATATGTAATTGCCCAGTCAGGGGCGAATTTTTTTTCATTTTTGACAATGGAAATGACAATTTTTAGGCAGAAAAGTGCCTTCATCGTTTACTTTTGTCCTTAAATAATTATCATTTTTCGACTATGGGGGGGGGGGCAAAATCTCGTTTTGCCCCAAAAATTTTATTGGGGGGTGAAGTGCCCCCTGCCCCTCCCGGCGCCCTTGCATACGATTGTGATTTATTTGCATGGTCAGCCCCCACGATCAGCCCCCCCACTTTGAAAACCGTTCCACGGCCTCTGAAGTTCTGACAATGCTCAGTTTCCTGTATGTTTGGTATAACTGTCGTTCGCTTCACTCCCTCGCTTTCGAGTTTCTACCCCAAAAAAAATACACGTACTGCTCACGATGAAAAAAATTCTGCGTATGGCGGGTGGGCCTTTAGAATACAAGTATACCGTCTGGACACTAGCATTGGCCGAGGTGATCGGCCCTCTGAAGCACCCCAAAAGTTTCCTTGGGGATGACTGCGTGTATCATTCTCCATAGGCAGCACCCCAGGTAATCTGGAAGATGTGTAAAAAATGAAATATGTATCCAAAATGACCATTATTTTTTAGTGAATTTTTTTGGGGGGCTTTTAAAATTTCTCTGGACCAATTTGATTTGTAGTGAAAACTTTTTTTTTTCAAATTTACATTAGCACACAAGTAAAAAAAATCGTTTCTAGGGCCCTGAGATGATTATGGTCGACTAAGTGCTTTTCCTCTATACAGTGCATGGGAACAAAACATGCCCGCTCTTCTATTTAAACAAAAAGCAATATTAATCAAAACAACTCAAGGGGAGTTTCCATCGAGACGGTCGTAAGACGATGAAGCAAACGAGAATGGCGATTGGCTCAGGGAAGTGGGGCTTCCCGATAGAGAAAAGAGATCTCTATGGGCTTCCCACTTCCCTGATTGGCCAGTGACGGCCACCGCCTTCGACACACCTCCATTTTTTCACGTTAACTCTAGACTATGGCGTGGTACACTTTGCATGCAAGCTCTAAACATCGTGCGATCATCTCGTCAACCAATGAACTACCAGTATCACTAGATTTAACTAATAGTAATACCGTTGTCGAATTTGTCGTTAATTTTATATAAATGAAGGGTTGAATATGATATATCTTTTGAATGTGTGTTATTGTACTTAAACAAGTTTTGCTGAGATCACTTTTGATGAAATTACATATAAATTACATTCCAAATACGCAGAAAAGTGGTGATCAGACGGCCTCCGCGCCGGCCGGCGGGATCAGACCATTTTTTGTCACTTATTTTTTTGCGAATGTTCTCCTTTCTCCAGCCATATGTATCTCTATGGCATAGATACTGCTTACGAAGGTACGAGTAAAAAGTTACCAGTCTAAAGTAGGCGTGGCCTAAATACTTATAGTGCATGCAAGTACATGTAGTAGTACAACATAGAGTTATATTATTTAACTCTATGTAGTATAGTACAACGTGTTATGTCCGGTGGTACGATACGCGATCGAACGAATGTGAATCGAGTCGACGAACTAACGTTATTTCTTTTTTGTAAACAAAACTTGTTAGAAAAATATTCTCAAAATGGATGTAAAAAGTTCAGAGATTATGTGGAGTCCGGATCCGAAAATAAGAACGAAGATGGATGAGTTCAGAGGGATTATTAATAGCTTTTATAACCTGGAAATCGGTAGGTACCGGTATCTAACGTCAGCACTGCTCAACGTAACCCGGGGAGCTCCCACCCGGAGTTCCCTGGGTAACTTATGCCCAGCGTGGCGCTGCCTAGCCTCAGTGAAGTTGTCGAGCTGGCCGATAGCCTGGCCTGGAATTCGGAAGCCGAGCAGTTACATTCTGCAGCGGCAGCAGCTCGTTCTGAACCACTCATTCAATCATCAATGAATATGAACAAGGTTATGATATAACCTTGTTTTCTGTTACTTCTCCCTGTCTAGGCCTAAAAATGTTTAGAGACAGGAATAACCGTAGTTTCTGGGGATTTATTCAACAATTTCTGACATTTTGTGAGCCAATGCAGTTCAGCGAACAACCAAAAATACAGAGACTCAACTCTCAAGCTTTTTTTTGGTCCAGGCAATGTTTGGCTTATTTTCTCTTTTTCTTGAGGGACAAAATGACAAATGGCAATGCTAGATTTTTTGACACTGTCACTCATACATGTACTCAGTCAGGGGCCTGTTTCTCAACACCATCATAACTTATGACATAAGTCTAACTTCTTGATTATAGCTAGTGAGCTACTTGTCCGCTAACCGTTTCACGGAGCCCTCTTGACCAAATCAAGATCGGGTACAACAAGCTCTGCTAAATTTATGACACATCCGAAGTTCCGAACCTGTCATAACTTCTTTGTTAATAATGACGTACTGTACTAGTGGCATCACGTGGGTAGACTCGTCTATAGTATGTATGACATGCAGAAGTGCCTAAAAGTTTTACAATTAAATAATATTACATAATCAATCATAGAGGTGGAAATTACATCACAAAACAAGTGGGTTAATGCATTCAATGATAAAATTTTGTTATACAAAGAAACTATAAAAACTGTTGGTAAAACGCCACAAAACCATTTGTTGGGTGTCTAGACAGGTTGTGTGTCCGGACAGTCGATTTTAAACTGCCAATTGAAAAGTTCACAATTCAAATCTCTTAAATGTTTTAGCACAAATGTTAGATAATAAATATTGATTATCACTAATCAATGCACAGTTTTTGTGTAATCCAAAGAAAAAAAAGGCATCATTTTTGTTACGTGTCCGGACACCCAACCCCCCATCCTAAAATGATTTAATCGATAAAGATACTACCATGTCAGGCCATCCATAACTGAACTCGTATTTGTTGTTTTTAGACCCCTATTAACAGTTGGATAAATTCTATCTCTAATTTATGCATATAATTTGTCAAATATCGTTTGTTTCTGTATCAATGATTAAAAATGTTTTGTTAAACTATATGGTTGGAACTACCCTTTATCGACCCTAATCTTCTAAGCATCTTATCTGCATAAATATTCATCAATTTTTTCCCAGTTTTCATCTCATTTGTGCTGAAAATTGAGCAGATTAGATGCTCATGTCTTGATCGGCGACTTCGATTCAATTTGTGTATATATCGGCGAACAATGAATACGACGATTTTACATTTGCTCATTTGCACTAGGCCTAATTTGCATCCATCTTTTGAAACCGACCACCCGCGATACACTAAGTTTATGGCAGATTCTTGTCGCGGTGGCGAAATATTTTTACTCATTCAAATCAGTTGTATGATGTTAACATGCTAAATGATCGTCTCACTATGTCCACTGCGAGCTGTGCACATGAATCGACGACAACGGATATTTGTTCTAATTTAAAGCCATTTCCTATCGTATTTCTTGGTTTTCAGCGGGGTTTGGGTTTGGTTAATACAATTTTGATTAATTCTACTAAATTTTTACTTTTTGTTGCTTCTTTTTTTTCTCGTAAAATCAATTCTTACCATTTCTATGGACACTGCGCCTACTCTCCCGCACGTATCGTTTGTAATACGCAATAATTTTAACGCGCGCAAGGTGGTCGGTTTCAAAAGAGGTGGTCCATATTTGGCAGTCTCACCATATTTTGATGTTTGGAATCATAAAAGACCGTATATTATAATTATCATTTTACAAAGAAAACCGTTATGGTTTACTTTCGTAAACTATTAAAATTGGATATCACAGGGGTACCCATCTCAACGTCCACAAGTGTTTTTTTAGGTATGAAATGAACTATTCATAATTTTGATTTTCTCTGTAATTGAATACTCCAGTCTTCATGGTCTAAGTAGGCCTATGTATGATGCATAATTTACCTGTGCCATTATTTTGAAAAGATTCATCACAATATTTGCATTTTGTCATAATTTTGTGACTAAGGCTATGTCTCCTCTGCACTTTTTATCGAAAGTATCTACCTGGTATATCAAGGTATTCTAGTTAGGAAGCCTTTCGAGAAACAGGTTTAGTAAGATTGGAACTAAATATTCACACTTAATGATACGCGCCGTATAAGCTAAAACAACAACAACATACTAATCTATGTGTACGCTTGCCTAAGCCTGGCTAAGGCACTAGCTAGGCTACTTTTTATTTCCTTCATCTCCGACTCTAATATAAATAGTTTTCGCAACAGAATGACGTGCTGGCATCAAGAAAGAACGATAAGATGATTGATGCACTAAAACGTCTAGTGTGTTGAAATTATGATATTGGGTGTGGTATCATACCATCCAGGATGTTCTATTAAGATTTGGATGAGGGTGATGATGGGAGAATGATTGTCAACAGCATATCAATGCAGATATTGTCCTATGTGCAAGAGTCTTTAAACAATCAAAGAGCTAGCTGAGTGTTTTGTGCAGAACTACTGAAAATCCATGAACTGCAGTGTGTATTGGAATTCAGGTACGATATACTTTATAACTCTGAATTCGCATTCATGATATGACCACTATAACTAGAGGGTCTTTCGTCAAAGCAAATATGCCCAGCAATCTTCAGATAGGCCTTATGAAAAAAATAAAGATAATGAGGAAATAAAGAATTTCTAGTAACTCAACCATGAGCAATCTTTGGCAGAGTCGAGTGTTGTATGTTTTATACCCCTCTCAATTTACTCAAGGTGGGATGGTCAGAGCTCAAATCCCACCTTCAACTTTTGATCATGTTGATGGCTACTATCAATAGTTATATTTTTTCAGCTGTAATTTGATATTAGTATCATTTATTCCATTCAATTGGGCCTAACAATAGTGAATTTTAACAGTAAAATAAAAAAAAAGAAAATTGACTAAAGAGGAAAGAGGGGGAGGAGGGGTACACACAAATTCTCTCCTGGGAAAAAAAAACATTTTATATGTTAAACATTTATAAATTATGTATACACTAATACAAGGGTTTAGAGATTTATTTTGGTCTATATTAAAGCATGATGTGATAAGTATAATAATCCAACAATCTTCACAATTTATTCCAATCAATTAATTTTACTTACTTACTTGGATTTACTTGGATGTAGAGACGTAAAGCTTGTAGCTTATTTGCCCCTCGTCATGTTGCATAGTCTCTGGTAGGTTAAAAACTTTAGTGGATAGTTTTTCCAGTGCCTCTCAATAGCTGATTTGAACATATTGACACTTGATGCAGAAACTGGTTCCTCTAGCTGGTAAAGCATTCCAGTTATTTATACTCCTAATTGAAAATGCATTTTGCCTTATTTGCAATTTGCAAATATATTTGGATCAGTTCAGCTCTTTGTCTTCTAAATGATAGAGTAGGGAGATTTAAAGCCTTCAGTCTTTCAGGATAGTCTAGATGACGGAGATGAGGCAATAGTCTGGTTGCTCTCTGTTGTACTTTTTCAAGTAGATCTTCATCTCGTTTATATACAGGAGCCCATGCAGAGTTGTAATATTCCAGAGTACAGTGTAGGTCTTACAATGGCTTTATAAAGCTTGAGCCCTTTCACATTTAATGCTGTGAAAGACCTCTTAATCATTCCAAGTTTTGCATTAGCCCTTTGTGCAACATCAGCAGCATGGGTGCTGAAGGATAGAGATTCCTCAAAAAGGACTCGTAGATCTTTCTCTTTTTCATCAGACTTTACTTCTTGGTGACCGTCTTCAGTTGTCATATGGAATGTGAAGCTTTGATTATTTCGACCATGGTGAATAACTTTACACTTTGACTTGTTGAATTTCAATTGCCACAAATTTGCCCATTCCTTTACTGCATTCACATCATCCTGTAGAACATCTGCACAACACAGTACATGCAAATAGCTTCATACTAGATCTTACAACATCTGGTAGATCATTGATGAAACAGATGAAAAGTGTGGGGCCAAGGACACTACCTTGCGGAATTCCGCTACTGACTGGGAGTGGTGTGGATAAATGACCATTGATATTAATTAATGATAATCAAATAAGTTAAATAAAAAGTTCCCCAAAGGTCCTTGCATAAAACACCAAAAATTCTCACTGGGGAGTTCACACATTATGATGTGAGTTTTTGGTAGAATGCAGATTTATGGTCATTTGAAAATATAATTAAGCTTGAATGCACGTCAATTTATGACACTACTTGATGTAATGAATAAAACAAGGGAAGTTAATAATGATAATAATAATTGACATTTATATAGTGCTTTATCAATCTACGACTGTTCAAAGCGCTCCACAATTATTATTACCCGGTCACTGGATTCATAGCATTTCAAGCAGCCTGTGTGGATTGACGCCTTGCCAAAGGGCAAGGTGTCATAAGACCGATAGATGTGCCATCATTAGATTTGAATGACTTAACACAAATGGGGCGAGTTATTTATAAGAGCCATGAATATCTCTCAAAATTTCAGCTCTCAAAAATTTGATTTCAGCAATTTTACGTGTTGTTAATTTGGCAAAACAATGTAACTTGCCTTGCCATTACGATACATAGATTGCATGCAAGATAGACAGACGTTTTGATGCTTTGTCATGCTACATATTGATGTTCAGAAACTATAATTGCTGCACAATGACATACATTGCCTTGTTATTTCACAGCATACAAGATATGATGTTAAGCCAAATCAAGATTTCAGTGGTAGTTTACCTTAATGGCAAAGTTACGATAATAGTCAGTTTTCATGCAAAGTGAACCAGAATATTAATCAAAAATATTTTTTAATCTTACAATGATATGAGAAATGAAAGACATAACTTTTAAATTCTTTCTTTTTTGAAAGTGGCGGATGAAATAAATCTGTTATAACTTAACCCGGAACAAATCAAAAGATGGTAAAATATTTAAAGTCTGCATGTATTTGTTTGCCTAAAACCAAACATAGATTCAAAAGAAAGAAAATTGTGAAAAAGATTAATTTAATTCTGGAAGTTGTCTGCATAGATCTGCTACATTCTTTTGGTACGGTACCTGCAATTATCATAAGATGAGTGCATCACGAAGATCATAAATTTTGATGCTTCCCATCCTGTTGGAATTTGCTGGTAGGCAGGCATTAATGTATATTCAATCTTAAATGGAAACTATTCATCAACTGACATAGGACCCTATTGTGTACGGTATACAATTTAAAGAAAAATCCATCACAAGCGTAAAATAATTTTGTAAAAGAAAAGTAAAATTTCAGGAGTAAATTACTTGTAGGTTGAACATCTTCGCTCTGGAATAGCTACATCCAGCTTGCTTTGAAAGTGATGTTTGCCCATCACCTTTACCAATAGTTATTTGCTCACTACTACTTCTTCTACTACTACTACTACTACTACTACTACTACTACTACTACTACTACTACTACTACTACTACTACTACTACTACTACTACTACTACTACTACTACTACTACTACTACTACTACTACTACTACTACTACTACTACTACTACTACTACTACTACTACTACTACTACTACTACTACTACTACTACTACTACTACTACTACTACTACTACTACTACTACTACTACTACTACTACTACTACTACTACTACTACTACTACTACTACTACTACTACTACTACTACTACTACTACTTACTACTACTTATTACTACTACTACTACTTCTACTACTCCTTCTATTGCTCACTACTTGCTACTACATACTACTACTACTAATCAATTACTACATTACTACATTATATATTGACATTTATGTTCAATAGTTTTCAGTGATAATGAGATGGTAATTAATTATTAATAATATCTAAACTGTCTATATATATTTGTTCTTGTTATTAAATCAGGTTTTGCTCTGAGCAAGCAATTAGATATTTTAAAGTAATCTCCCCCTTTATCCTACACAGAAACATACGATGACCTATGGCAGTGGTCAGTGGATCACTATGCTGAATTCTGGGGAGAATGCTGGAAATATTTTGACATTGTCCATTCTCAATCATACACCAGGGTAAGAATTATGTACATGTTTCTATTTCTATGCTACTGACTAACTGCCTCTGTATAACAAGTTTCATTATACAGCAAAAGGTGGCCCAGATTTCAGTTTTCTCATGAAACTCAGCAAATTTCCATGTTCATATTATATTTTGTTAAAAAAAAATAATCAAAATCGCAATGCAAACTGTTGAGCATGGAGTCTAATATACTAAGACATTTTCTTGACATGGAAAAAATTGAAGATTACAGGTTTAGCAGAAAAGCTATAGGCTTATGAAATCTTTAAAAAAAATTGCAAAAGAAATCAAATGTGCCATGTGTTAGGCTCTTTATCTACCATTGTCTGTATGCTGCAAAGAAATGTATGCACAGTAATATGGATTATGGAGTACCATAATATTGAAAAAATCAATGAGTGTTACTGCCGTGTCGTTATTGATTTCACTGAAGTTC
The DNA here is from genome assembly GCF_018143015.1 of Lytechinus variegatus. Classification (NCBI taxonomy): domain Eukaryota; kingdom Metazoa; phylum Echinodermata; class Echinoidea; order Temnopleuroida; family Toxopneustidae; genus Lytechinus; species Lytechinus variegatus. The sequence goes on from NC_054741.1 coordinate 79,227,787, forward strand.
TAACTATACTGCTTTTCTGTGGTGGCTGTGCTAATGTACTCGCCTTAACTGTGGTTGCATTTGCTGCCCCACGGAAAGTCACAATTTTAGCGACCATCCCACAGTCTATATGGATCTCCTAATTCTGAAAGATAGATTCATATTGGAGGACAAATTTGACACAAATATGCAACAGTAAATGTACAATTATACCTATATTAGATTTATACTCAATTAATTACAGCAATATAATCCTGAACTTAATTTACTGTATTACCATTTCTTTTTGGTGTAATCAGGTGTGGTGATCTGATTTAAAAGGGAACTCAAGGTTGAAAATTATGTGATTTGAATAGATAGATTAAAATCAGACAAAGAAAACAATGAAATTTCATCAAAATTGGACAAGGAATACACATGACAAGACATTTTAGAGGTTTATATTATGACTTGGTGAAATATAGTAATGATAATAATAATGAAACTTTCTAGATTATGAGCTTATGAATCTAGCTTTATAATGATTCCAAATTTGTTAAAATAGCCCCCTTGGTTTTGAAAATAATTAGGAATAAGATGTGTATAAGCAGCACCAGTCTCTTTGGTTGGCATCCCAATGATATGGATTTTTCCACATTTCAGAGATAATGATGATGAACTCATCTACCCCATTGTTTTCACCAAGTATTGAGTCCAGATTTTTATGTTTATACTTTGTGATTTTATGTATATCCTGTTTTCCAACGTTGTATGAATACCAATTTATAATGAGCACTGTGACTCACTTCTATATAAAACATTCTTTCTTCTGATAAATTGTTACAACATATTTTTTACAGGTAGTTGATCCAAATAAAGGAATAGATGAAGTACCAGTGTGGTTTGAGGGCAGCAGACTCAACTTTGCTGAAAATCTTCTGAGGTATAGAGATGACAGGGTTGCTCTATTTGCTGCAGGTATGTAATTGAATAAAAAAAATCACCCAATTTTTGAAAGAAATTCTGGAGATATTGTGGAGCACTTAACTTTAATTTGCTTAAAACCTTGATTATTCATACTGAAAAAAATCCATTAAAAAATCATAAATAGGGGCAGTGCCACAGGAGGCAGAGGGCGAATATCCCTCGGTGACTTTTTAAGATTAAAAAGGTGGGGGGGGAAAGAGAAGAAGAAACAAAATAAGAGGAAAAAAGTGGACGAAAAAGGAAGAGAGGGGAAAGATGAAAGCAGAGGGCCCATAAAGGAAGAAAGCGGTCTTATGCTACCCCTAATGTTCTATTTAAAAATAATTAAAGCGTTCTTTAGGTTTTCTTACCCGCCATCAAGTGTCAAATTACCCTGTTGACACTTATAGTATGATGTCTTCACTTTATTACAAACATTTAAGTAAAATCAATTAAAGTTTTTATTAATCATGTTTTGAAAAAAATTGCAATATCACCAACGATTACCAATTAAAAATGGATAGTATACATTGCAAAATTTAAAAGAATTGTAAATTTGACTACTGCAAATAATCAAACATATATGTTTGCAATTATTCCTCATACTTGCAAGAGTAACAAATTATTAAGAAGTTTCTATATTTTCTATATTCTATACTTTTTACTATAGTGGAAGGAAACAAAGAAGTTGAAAGGATAACGTATGCTGAGCTGCATGACGTTGTTTGCCAGTTTGCTGCAGCTTTAAAGAAGATGGGAGTCCAGGCAGGAGACAGGGTGGTTGGTAAGAACAAACATATATGTCCTTATATGAAGCCTAATGGATTGACAAAATTATATATTTAAAAAATAAGGTAAATTATGTATATATTTAGACTGATTCAAAGTTAAGGATAAATCAAAGTTAAGGATAAATCAAAATCAAAATATAAATCAAAATATGACTAAATGATCCACAACACATTTTCAAGCTTCATTTTTGATTTTCTAAACGGTATCCAATATTCTGATTTTGTTTGAATAAACTGGTTGTTTTTTTACTCGCCGTACCACTGCTGTGGGGGAAATATGATTGCAGCATTAATGGCTCCTTGTTGGTTTGATTTCTCTCTTCTTTAAATAACCTCAAGCCTTTTCTAAACTGGAGTTAAAATCAAGATTTAACTTGTTTGGCTAGTGGTCTTGTTGTTTAAATAAGCCCCAGCCTTCGGAAACTGCAATATTTGAAGAGACATAGTTTTGTCTCTATATTGAATTCATGAGTTGTGTCATGACTTGATGCATGATGAGATTTATGAGAAGTGTCCATTGGGTTGTGAGTGTCGTTTCTGAAGCTGATTGCATTTGAATTTAGAATTCAGAATGACATAGGTTGCTTGTGATGTTTCTTCAATTCAGTGAATTGCTCTAGACCTAACAGACAAAAATGATTTTCAGAATGGGTCTTCATGCTACAAAGTTGTCTATGCCTTTTCTCTTTTTCAGGTTATATTCCCAACTGTGCAGTAGCAATTGAGGCCATGCTTGCAGCAGCTAGTATAGGGGCCGTTTGGAGCTCCACATCACCAGATTTTGGAGTAACTGTAAGTGTGATCTTTGAATTCTTTATAAGATGAATTTCTGTTGAGAGCCCATTTTAGACAATAAGGATCGAATTCAAATTCAAGTGATGGGAAGATGCAACTTGTGCATACTTGCTCTTTCACTTGCTTCAATTTTTTTTTTACTTGAGTAAAGAGAAAAAGCGATATATATTTTGAAGATAATGCATTGTAAAGCTAACATTAGTTTTGTGAAAAGTCACTGAAAACTGTGTCTTATAAGGGAAAAGATCCATTGCAATTGATCTTAGTGCTGAGCTTGAGCGGTTGAAATGACGTCACTCGTGTGCACGTCCACTATGATTTAGGAGAATGGGTGAATGGAGGTGACAAGGTTGTATGCAGTTGCAGTCAATGATTTTCATTTCCTGTGTGACTTGCCTGAAGGCATTAGCTCAAGAACGTGCTACATGAAATGTACTGTGCTTACAAGAGGTAACATCCTTCTGCCTGACCAACACGATTAGGATTCGATATATGCGGAAATCCCAACACCATTCTGCCTGCTAGGCAAAAAAAACGCTCTCCAGGGAGTAGCTCTGGAAAGTCATTTATTTTTGTGATATGCATTTGTTCAAATAGTTATTCTATTTTTATATTCTGTCTTGTTCTTAGGGTGTGTTGGATAGGTTCAAACAGATCAAACCAAAGGTAATCTTCTCTGTGGATGCTGTCGTCTATAATGGCAAGACCCATGACCACCTTGCTAAGCTAAGGCAGGTCGTAGATGGACTCCCGGAACTGGAGAAGGTTGTCGTCATACCCTACGTCAGAGCACCGGCTGAACTTGACCTCTCAAACATTCCAAATAGGTAAATTGTTTTATAAAGTCTGAACTGAATGGTACTTAGACTACACACTACACAGAGATTGATGAAAAAACATTTGTGTTTATATAACTTGGTCTTAACATAAGTGATATGATTATTTGCATTTGGAGACTGATCCTTATCATCACAAACTGAAAGTCAATACATAGTTTTGACACTGTGTCCCTATCTGAATCAGTCTGTAACAGTTTAAATACTGGTATTTGCATCCAATAGCCAATGTAGCATGTGATTCTGTTTGTTTTTTTGCTAAATGAATAAACTCAAGGTATAATTGTGCCTTTCACTTCAAATTGATTGCTCCTTTCCAAGTATGAAAACAAAGCAGAATAAAGAGGAGTGTGTGAGAGTAGGTTGTAATATATTGATTGGTCATAAAAGGCAAGTAAAGAATGAAAGAGATTATAAAATAAAGGTAAAAACATTACAAGATTACAAGATTGTGACAAAACATCACCAGTTTTTGCATTCAGGCATCAACCTTTTTTTCCAATCTGAATTGTCATGTTTTTCAGCACATTTTTGCCAGATTTTTTGGCGTCTGGTCGGGAGACAGATGGCACCTTCCCACCATTGGAGTTTGAACAGTTACCCTTCAACCATCCTCTCTTCATTATGTATTCATCTGGCACCACAGGAGTACCAAAGTGCATGGTCCATTCTGCAGGGGTACGTTCTGGCCACACCCTTCATTATGTAGATGATCCTGATATTTTATATTTTGAATAGTTGTGTAATGATATTATATGCTAATATAGTACTATTATAGTGTATTATATGCAAATGAAATCAAGACATGAAGATACACAATTCAATTGTTAACCTCAATTTAATTAGGCTACCTTTCTTGATATGTATTTACTTTGGTACATATGGTAAAAGTATAATTACTGCAGATATAGTAATTACTTGTTTTGTTTTATCCAGGGCACACTCATTCAGCATCTGAAAGAGCACATACTCCATGGCAATATGAGGAGAGAAGACAACATAATTTATTATACAACGGTAAGCATTGGGATTTTAATATCCAACTTCTTGGAAGTTCATGAGAGCATTTGTGTGAAGTGAATGCTTCAATGAATTTCAACTCACAAGTGTTTGGAGTACCTGTCCTCCTCACTCCCCCTTGGGACTGTTTCTTAAAGTTACACATTATTTTACAGATGTCCGGAGTGCAGAATGTTACAATGTAAGCCCAAACTTTAAGTTTTTCCAGACAATTAAAAGCCTATCTTTAGTTTTGGTGAATCTCCTATTCGCACATTTCACTGTCCTGATTCATTACTAGATGAAATAAATATTTGTGCCTTTAGCTGGTTATGATGTAAAGGGCATAAAATAAAAATGTATCTGTTTATTTATCAATGATACTTCAAAATTGCAGAATAGAATATCTTCTATTTTATCATTTTTGTCTCACCTGCATAGCAGAGTGAGACTATAGGTGCCGCTTTTTTGACGGCGACAGCGGCAGCGTCAACATCAAAATCTTAACTGAAGATTAAGTTTCTGAAAGGACAGCATAACTTAGAAAGTTTATACCTAGTTCATTAAACTTGGACATAAAGTTAATCAAGTATACTGAACATCCTGCCTGAGTTTCAGGTCATATGACCAAGGTCAAAGGTCATTTAGGGTCAACGAACTTAGTCCGTGTTGGGGGAGTCAATATCGAGATCTTATAACCTAAGGTTAATTTTTTTGAAATGCCATCATAACTTTAAAAGTATATGGACCTAGTTGATGAAACTTGGCCATAAGGGTAATCAAATATTACTTATTATCCTGCATGAATTTCAAGTCACATGACCAAGGTCAAAGGTCATTCAAGGTCAATGAACTTTGGCCAAGTTGGGGGTATTTGTTGAATCACTAGCTTTTATCCAACTGTGCCTTGGTTGTATCCCTAAAGGTGTAATCCTATTTTAACTATATAGCAATTTTCATATACTATTAGTTTGGTAGTTTAATTGCCACTATTCTCATTTTAGCATTCCATTTCATATGAAGTTGAACATCCGGCCTACCTGTGGTAGTTTCACTAAGATAATCTGATAAGATGAATGTGAGAAAGACTAATGGACCTGTCAACCAGAATCTTAAACCATAGCCCTTAAGGATCATCAACCACCAAACACCAATTCAAGATGAAATCTCTATCAAACCCTATTCACATTATGGGGAATATTTATTTTTGGTTATTGTGTATCCTCAGTCGTCTCTCTGGAAGATGTTACTTTGCAAATTCATGTTTGATCATATGCTGATAGCATATAATGGACATTTTTTTAATTTCTTACATTCAACAAACCCCTATACAATAGTTGAGTCCTTTATAATTCTAGATAAAAAAATTAAGATTTTAAAATATGACAAAGGGGGATTGGCAGACTGGCTTTGATTTTTTTTCTTGACATCCTGCACTCCTTGCAAGAAGACAGTTAATGAACATAACATTTATTTTGTGCTTGTCTTAGACTGGATGGATGATGTGGAACTGGCTAGTCTCTGGCTTGGCTGTAGGCAGTGGTGTAGTCCTCTATGATGGATCACCTTTAGTTCCTGGACCTAATGTACTTTGGGACCTCATAGACATGTTAGAGTAAGTATCTTGTGCCAGATATGCCCTTGGTTGTTACATAAATTTATATTTATCATTTATCTAGCAGGAATTAAAATTTCAATATTTTGGGGAGCAAGACCACTTTTCTTTAGGCCTTTAGGGCACCTTTCTATATAAGAGCACCAATGGGAACAATACCAAAGCACATTATTTTTTTCCAAGGCCAATAAAAGGGCACAGAGGCCATGATGGTCTTTGGTTATTATAAGCTCCAGTTATAGTTATCTATTCAGTTTCGCTATGTATTATCCCAGCTTCAGCCAAAGCCAATATTTCCAGTGTTCAGTGCATTCAAAGAATAAATAATACCAGATTTTATACTTTAAGTGTACATCTATTTCATGTTGCATTGCAATCTTGAATCATGATGTACTTGTATTGAAATCCTATTATATATTTGGAAGTACATGTGATTAATAGCTATCACTGCAAATCCGAATCATCATTGTTAATGAATACTACATGTGCACCTATAAATGTATTATCATTTAATTATCTTTTCAATATCCGTTTCATGTCTTATTTAGCCATTTCTTTTCTGACCTCTTTTCTCTTTTTCATCTCTAGATTTGCTTTTAGATGCTCCCTTACCAATTTTTTGACCAATATGATGCTGCACTTATGATTATAGTTTGCGTAATGATGTTTTGTTTCTAATTGTTTCCCCTGTATTCTATTTTTCTAGCATTTCCATCTTGGGAACTGGTGCTAAATGGCTCTCTGTTCTTCAAGATAAAGGAGTCCATCCAAGTAAGTGACATCTGATAATGAATAATTTTCAGGTCTAAGCATAGGTACCAGTAAATTTGTGCTAAATGGGCATGCATATATTATTTTACTCATCTGTAAACAAGTTCCCATCAAGATCTCAAATAATTTTATATCTAAAAATTTCAAACTTATAATGCACACAATCAATATTTCTGATGCACATAAACTTAATACATGATAATGTGTGCATAGTTTTTAATGCTGAGGAATCTACATTTGTATTGTTAAGATATGAAGTAATCAAATTAAAAAAAATAGTGCCTTCTCGATGGAGTGGTCCCTCTAATTGTGTTCAGAATGATAACTTTTATTCATTGTTGAACCTTTTTATCATTCATATTAAACCACAGATCAAATCATAATCATTAGCAATGGCTGTTAATTTTTTTAGTTTTATATATTTTCACAAAGATAAACTTTATATTGTGAACTGTTAGTGTTTACTCAAGTATATCTGGAAATTTGTTTGAAACAGTTTGTTAATTTTCTTGGTCTTTGTTGCAGGAAAAACACATAGACTTGAGAAGCTTCATACAATACTGTCTACTGGTTCACCTTTGACCCCTGCTTCATATGACTATGTGTATTCATGTGTGAAGGAAGACCTTCTACTGGGCTCAATAACCGGTTAGGCTATGATGCTAACTTTTCACCTTATGCTAATGTTACATTAAAAGCAATTCTTATTTCAACAATTTTGTAGGTTTTAGCTGATGATTTACAAACTGCAGGACCCTACTTGCTATCTGCTGGAAATAATAGGATGATGGTTATTTAAAAGGGATTAAATCTTGGATCATATAAACACAAGATAAATGTCATATATACATGTAAACACAAGATAAATGTCAATATATTTAAAAAAGTGACATGAAAAATCCTGGGATGTATCTTATAGTATTTGTAGAACAGTACACTCTGATAATGTTAAAGAATTGTAGCTAGACTTTTACATGGGTTTATAAACTAACATGTTGATCTACCTACTTATATCACCGGGGTGAAATAATTAATGCAAATTAAAAATTTATTAACAAACAAGAGAAAAAAAAGTAAAACACACTTTTTTTTAAAACACAATAGAAATAAACCTGAATGAGAAACATACTTGGCCTAATTATCATTGTGATCAATAAGAAAGAAGATATGGCAGTCATATAATTACAATTGTATGTTTGGAAAAAAAAACGATCCATCATTTTGCTTGTTCCTTCTAGGTGGGACTGATCTGATCTCATGCTTTGCTGGTCAGAACTGGACAGTACCGGTTTACAGAGGAGAGATCCAGGCAAGGAATCTAGGAATGGCTATTGAATCATGGGGCGAAGAAGGTATAGGAAACTTGTATCATTTGTAAAAATGAAAATAAGAAAATAATTACTATTGGTAAGGGTGATGAAATAAGACAAACTTAATTACAAAGCCAACTAGACATATTCCTCTTATATTCCATGAATATTTCCTTGTATCTGTTTACGGTCTGTGTTATAGAGGCCAATGTTTACCGTCTTATTCCTTTGATGGATTGTATATGTTTCTTGTACTCTCACTTTTTTTTGTTTTATGTAAACTTTATACCTTTCCACTAACACAGAAGGTATCCTAAGATATTAAGTTTTCATTAATAGTCTTTATTGGCTATGGAAAAAGTGATTTATATTAGTCTTGAGACTGGGGAATATGCACATTTGACTTGTGCACAGGTATTAAATATGACTTTCATTTTGCAGTGGACTGCAGTTCCATACTATATGCAAACCTGCATCTAATGTTATCTTTGTGTTTTCAGGCAAACCTGTATATGGAGAGAGTGGAGAGTTGGTTTGTATCAAACCATTCCCGTGCATGCCAACTCACTTTTGGAATGATACTGATGGATTCAAATACAAGAAGGCTTACTTTGCTAAATTCAGAGGTAAATTGATATTGAAAAGGTTACTTTGTCAATTTCTCATGGAATTTTGTGATAGATCACATGATTAGAACTGTTTTACCGAGTTGTATGTGAATTAAATGAAATTCAATTATATTCAACAGAAAATGTTCAACATATTTGAAAATAATACGTATTAAAACAATAATAATCTACATGGTAATGTGTAAGAGAGAAATGAGGTTTGGATCAGGATTACTAGAAGCCATTTGCCTGTCATGGTTGATACCTTGATTTACTACATTTATGATACAGAATAAAAGTCAAATGATGTATGGGTACAAATGAGAGGTATAACCTCCCCTCACATGCCTGTCATAGTTTAAAGTTAATTAAGTCAGATTATTAGAAGAACTTTCCTCATAATGAGACACAAAAACTTTTAGTTCAAATTTCACACTGCAGGTGTTCATAAAGTCATGTGTAAATGATCATTTGAAACACCCTGCAGTGCATGACTGTAATAATACAATGTCTTCAGTTTTTTTTTATATAAAAAAAGAGGGGTCGCTTGAGTATTGACTTGAGGGAATAAATGATGGTTTGCCATAAAAATGAGGAAACTATCTGTCAGTAATCAGCTGAAAATTCTGTTTGTCTTTCTGTATAGGTGTTTGGGCTCATGGTGATTTTTGTACAATTAATCCGAAGACAAAAGGAATTTATATGCAGGGTCGCAGGTAAGATTTTCTATTTCTATTTGCTATTTCAATCAGCACACAGGATTTAATCTATGTAGGATATATATTCTTCTATTCACTTACATAATTATTTTATTTTATATACCTTAATATCATAAAAAAAGGTTTCTTTGAAGTGTATGTCTTGAGATGTACAATATACATTTTCCTCCTAATATTTGAAATTTTGACATATTTGTATGATAGCCCTGTAAAGAATCTAGCGTTTGCTTTGATTAGAAAAAGTAATAATCCTTTAATTTTCTCCTTTGCTCTTCCTCACAGTGACGGGACTCTGAATCCAAATGGTGTCAGATTTGGAAGTTCAGATATTTACAATATTGGTAAGCATTAATGAAATATTTCAGATTTCTTTTCTGTCCATTATCAATTGATTCTGTTACAAATGTGCCTTACAAGGTGTCTTGTATCTAAATTCCATTGGTAAACAAATGTCATATTAAAGGTCAAGTCCACCTCAGAAAAATGTTTATTTGAATCAATAGAGAAAAATCAGACAAGCACAATGGTGAAAATTTCATCAAAATCGGATGTAAAATAAAGTTATGACATTTCAAAGTTTCGCTTATTGTTAAAGGTCAAGTCCACCTCAGAAAAATGTTGATTTGAATCAATAGAGAAAAATCAGACAAGCACAATGCAGAAAATTTCATCAAAATCGGATGTAAAATAAAAAAGTTATGATATTTCAAAGTTTCGCTTATTTTCAACAAAATAGTTATATGAACGAGCCAGTTACATCCAAATGAGAGAGTCGATGATGTCACTCACTGTTTCTTTTGTTTTTTATTGTTTGAATTATACAATATTTCAATTTTTACAAATTTGACAATTAGGACATCCTTGCCTGAAGCACAAAATGTTAAAATAATGGAATTCCACGTGTTCAGGGAGAAATGAAACTTGATTTCACATGACAATGATGAGAAAAAATAGAAATATTTCATATTTTATATAATAAAATACAAAAGAAATAGTGAGTGAGTGATGTCATCAACTCTCTCATTTGGATGTAACTGGCTCGTTCATATAACTATTTTGTTGAAAATAAGCGAAACTTTAAAATGCCATAACTTTCTTATTTTACATCTGATTTTGATGAAATTTTCAGTGTTATGCTTGTTGAATTTTTCTCTTTTTATTCAAATCAAGTTTTTGTTGGGGTGGACTTGTCCGTTAACAAAATAGTTATATGAACGAGCCAGTTACATCCAAATGAGAGATTCAATAATGTCACTCACTCACTATTTTTTTTATTTTTATTGTTTGAATTTTACAATATTTCAATATTTACGAATTGGACGATTAGGACCTCCTTGCCTGAAGCACAAAATGTTAAAATAATGGAATTCCATGTGTTTAGGGAGGAATGAAAAATCATTTCACATGACAATGACGAGAAAATAAGAATATTTCATATTTCATATAATAAAATACAAAAGAAATAGTGAGTGAGTGATGTCATCAGTTCCTAATTTGCATACCGACCGAGATGTGCATGTAACTGTTTTGTGAAATGAAGCGAAACTTTAAAATGCCATAACTTTCTTATTTTACATCCGATTTTGATGAAATTTTCAGTGTTATGCTTGTTGAATTTTTCTCTTTTTATTCAAATCAAGTTTTTGTTGGGGTGGACTTGTCCTTTAGATACATTTCAAGCCAGTGTTGGCAGTACTTGTTGGCCACAGTCTCAAGGAATCCACTGCATTAAACCTCCATGCATACCATATTTTCTCTTTGAGCATAGGACGTTATCTCATGGTAACTCCTCATTCTTTAACATTCTCCTCTTATTTTTGTATCTTCTTTATATCCTCCCTCCTCTTTTTCTCTTTTATTTCCTCTTCCTCCTCTTTTTCCATTCATTTTCTTGTTTTCACATTAGTTGAACGTTTGAAGGAGATCCAGGACAGTCTATGTGTCCCTCAGAGGAATGCTGTCAATGAGGAGCGTGTTATTCTCTTTCTCAAGATGGCCCCAGGAATGACCTTTGACCAGGATCTGGTCAAGAGGGTCAAAGTTCAAATCAGGTCTGAGCTATCAGCCCGGCATGTGCCTGCCCTTATTCTGGAGACCAAAGACATTCCAGTGAGTTGATACTAATGAAAATATAACATAATGGAAAATAAAAGATTATAGGGGTGGATTGTTTTACAGGTTCAATTGGACATCCTGGTCAAGCTATTTGAGGTTTTTTGGTAGGACTTCAGTTTCCAGAGAGAGAAAGTACTGTGAATCAAATATTAAGTCATAATGTGCTAACTATTTACAGTCGAGGCCAAAAGTTTACATACACCCATGGAATTCAGTGAAGTTTGTTCACTTGCCAAACATTGTAAAATTTTCTATATCTTCAGAAATATAAATACTACCATGATGAATTTTGTGTCAAATGAAAAAGCGCATTATTCTCTTCACATGATTGGGATGCAATTAGAATTAAAGTATATTTCAGGTGGATTTTTCTTGAAGAAAAAGAAGAAATATTCGTGCCAATTGTATTCTATTGTTTGCTATTATATTTTCAAATATCGCTTCATAGAAATATATGAATATCAAATCAATGATTCATATCATATTTTCTATCATGATATGTCACCACTGAACAAAAAAGTGTAATCTGAAATGTTTGTGTTGAGAAGGAACAAACACAAATATGAAATGTTTTTGTCAAGTATTTTTTATTTGTCTAAAATATGAAGATTTGGGAGAGAAAAATGACACCTAAATATTTCTCTGCTCCTGATGACAAAGCAATGTGATGGAATATTTTATAAGATACAGCAAATTTTATGATGTTAAGCAGATGTCAATTTTTCTTTGAATTTCCTGGGTGTATGTAATCTTTAGGCCTCAACTGTAAGTCATGAGTTGTTTCTAGTACTGCAGTACCAATTCTAATGAGCAGCATAAAATATGTTGTAAATATATCCCTAAAGAGTAACAAATGGTTATTTTGAATTGACAAAGATTTCATAATTTGCTTAGTCCAAATGTAAATGGAAATTATTAGAAGGATAAAATAGCCCTCATATGGTATATTTTAATTTTATCATCTGCATGTCATTTTCTCAATTCATTCCATTTCAGGTACGTTGAATAGCTTATTACCAATGGGCTCTAATTTCTTTATGAATAGGATCATATTATATAATAAATAGTGTCTAATCCATTGTACAATGTACTGGATTATATATACGTCTGAGGTGAAATAGACCTGCATGAGGGATAATTTTATAGTCCAGTAAAATTGTATCATATAACGTTCACTATTTATAATAGTAAATAAATCCCTCAAACTAAGTCCCCCTTCATGATTTTTACCATAGATGGCATATGCCCTACTGACCTTAGTTATATTTGTGAAATTCCAATTTAACACTTAAACAATCAACTCCAATTAGCAACAAATGAAGTCCAAACAGTTGAACTCCTAGTTGAATGAACTCCAAATAAATCCACGGTATATTCCAAGAGATTAGAATGACAGAAATATTTACACAAGTCTTGGGTCTAGACAGTTTAGGCCTAGACCTAGTCTAGTATGTTGCAAGTTAGTTATTTTTTATTACATACTATTTTGACCTTTCAATTGTGGAAGTGGAGATGCATTTTGTAGGAAAATGGAAAGATGATATTGATAGGGGAGGAACATGGTATGAAGATGTGAGTTGTAGTTTAATAATGGACAGTTTTATATATATGCAATGCAACATCCATGAGGCTGTTATTTCTCAACAATCATATTTTGCCCATTCACACCTTTCATAGCTACTCATTGTCTTTCACATGCACATAACAGTGTTTTTTGCTTATTAAGTTTGTCACAGTTTTGGTTATGAATACATAATACACTATAGAAATTATCATTTCTATTACATGTTTTTTTGTTTTGTAGTATACTATCAGCGGTAAGAAGGTGGAGGTTGCTGTAAAGAAGATTATTGCTGGAGAGAAGATCATTCAGAGGGGAGCATTTTCAAACCCAGAGTCTCTTGATCTCTATCAAGATCTACCAGAATTACAAGGTGTGTATATTCCTCATGTAAAAATGGTCTGTATTCTGATGTCCAGTTTAAAGAATCATTCAAAAATATCAACTTTTCACTAATAAAAAACCTTTTAATATTCAAGTGAATACTTTGTGTGGTATTGATGATTAAGTTTGCAGTTTTTAATCATTTGAGTTGAATTGGCTATTTGGTTTTAAATTACTTTTTATTGAAATAAAACTCATTTGTTAAAAATGTTTCATTTGTGGCATTACAGGAACACTACCTCTAGAAGTATGTTTTACTTGGCCAACCATATAGGCCTGCTAACCAACACTTACCTAATGCTCAGAAGTTACTTCTTCATTAAGATCTTGTTTCTCTCTTTACTTAAAAGGTTATGCCAAACCAGTCAAGAATCCCGGCCCACCAATTTGTGCTGAAGTCCAGGCAAAGAAATCTTTGGTTCTCAATACCAGTACATCAACTTCCAGCATCGAGTCCACCTCACCAGAAAATTAGGCCCTATCTTGTTATTGTTGGATTGCAGCGAACTTCTTTTTTCACAATCAGTCTGACAATGCTTAGCATATGCTTATTGTGAGTAGCTTTAAATGTCAACAGCATTCTCAAAAAATCAGAAAATAGCTGCCCTAAAGACCAATTTGAAAGAATTGTTTTGTATAGCTTTAAGGGAATGTACATGTATTTAGACATTACATTTAACAAGGGTTAGCAAATTGTTAAAGTATTTTTTTTTGTAAAAGAAGATTCCAGGATAAATCTGGAGTAATGTGACTGAAAGTTTTGAGGTTATTACACACTGAAGACTTCATTGTATAATGAAAACTAAATGTGTGTCATTCAGTTCACCAGGAGTAGTAAATTCAACCAAGGGTGGATGGTCTCTCTTGATTTTATCATGTAAATTACCAGTATTCAAATCCATGTTTCATATCAACAGATAATGAACTTTGGCATGGGAAAATGAAAAGAGTAGATATTTTCACAATATAGATGTGACCGTGTGAAAGAGTCAAGTATTGACTATATTTAACATCAATAAACAAAAGTTTAATCATTGTCTACAGGGACAGGGTTTTCCATAGTACGAATCAATTTTTTGGAAATTTAACAATTCATTAGTCAAAAAAATAACCAAACAAAAATTTCACTGAAGCTATTTAGGCATAGACACGTAGCTAAATCTTTAAGGAGATAAGTAATTAACCATTAATTCCATATTCAAATCATTTTTATAGCAATTATTACTATATCCTTTTGTTTCTTATGTATTCCATGTCAGAATTTGTTAGTTACCATTTAAAAAAAATGTAAATCCCTAAACCATGCATTAGGTATGGGGTTATGTGCAATTCTTGCTCTTACAGTATTCAGCTATAGAGAGAAGTCTGTATATTAAAGTTTTTGTTATGTCCCTTCATTTTAAACTTTGCTCAATATTCAAATGATTGTAGGTCTGGAGCAAGATATATTGCAGCACATGTGTTTTATTCAGTCAATTGATTGTTTCCAGTCCATGGATCAGTCCCAGGGATCAGTCCCAGGGTTCAGTCCAATGGATCGGTCCTAGGGATCGGTCCCAGGGATCGGTCCCAGGGATCAGTCCCATGGATCAGTCCCAGGGATCAGTCCCATGGATCAGTCCCAGGGATCAGTCCCATGGATCGGTCCCAGGGATCGGTCCCAGGGATCAGTCCAGGGATCAGTCCAAGGATCGGTCCCATGGATCGGTCCCAGGGATCAGTCCCATGGATCAGTCCCATGAATCAGTCCCATGGATCAGTCCATGGATCAGTCCCATGGATCGGTCCATGGATCAGTCCAATGGATCATGAATTAGGATATTAATTGGATAAAAACAAGATGCAATGTAATTTATAATGGATGCAAAATTGTAGCCAATCATGACAAATGCAATTTATTGAAAGCATAAGACAATACAAGCACTTGAGTCATTAAAAAAAAGGATTATGATGGTGCTTGTGAAAATTCTTTCAAAACACATGTAGCTGAATGAATTGAAAAAAATGGGGAAATCTTTATAATCAAACTCTTATTTTTTTTTTTCATTTTTCAAGCAATGCTTATGAACCTTGCATTGTTCTTCAGATGAAGATATACATGAACCAACTTTTCAACGTTTCGGAAGCTGTGTTGTGTCTGTAATGGTCTATCGTTGTAATAAATCTAGGAAAAAACTTGCAGATCAAGCCTCTTTCTTCCTCTGGGCGATGTCCATAAAATGTTGCTCACATTGGGTATTGTTATTGTTTATCTTTGGATATATTTCCATTTGTTCATGTGCAATTCAAAGTGATATAAGAGAATAATGTCACTTTGAAAACATTTTTTTGCTTAGTCAGTTTAAGAAGAGTCCCATCATGGATGCATTCTGGCAATACCCACCTGGCTATAACCTTTCACAAAATACATGCGATGCCAGTAGATCAACTCAGGGTGGCAGTAGTGTAAGAATCATGTTCTATATATCTTGTATTGTATTGGCAATGAGATGAATTCATAGGAATATATCATGTGATCAAGATTGTAAGCTTCATAACACATTATGAATTGATATGACTTGAGAGAAGTGTGTTATTACTTCCTGCCTAAACTAAGTATGATGTTAAGCTCATGTGCAAAATTGCTTCTATATTGGTTTTCAAATTGTATAAGCTCATATTTCGATGTGTGTATGTTATTCAACATATTGTAGTTTTACTTGCATGTTTGCATGTGCATCACCATAATGACCATACATCTCAGATAAAATGCTAATTTTTGAGATAATTAACTAATAAACTTGGTGAAATGGAACACTATCAGAAAGCTCAGTTCATGCATTAAATGTCTGTGATAGACACAGAGTCAAATAGTTATTGTAACGCTGAAGTTTTATTCATATTGCAACCTTGTTGAATTCGAACAGGTTGTAAAGACTATAGCGAACACAATTTTTTTTCTTTTTAATGTGCCTGTAATGATGTTCATAAGAAATGCAATAGTTGCTATGTATTTATTTTTATGTAGAAATGATATAGATTCACATTATACAAAGTGATTACCAAGTATATATAGGCACTCCCACTTTATGTAAATAGCTTTAAATGTGAATGTAGTTATTAGGGTATATAAAATGGCTGATAGCTTTGTTTATTTGTCCCCCTCCCCCCCCCACCATTAGTCTCATGCTTGTATCACAGCATATCCTCATATACAATCCCTGGTGATCTCACACTGAGTCATGGTTTCCTGCCCAAAATGTCATGCATCGTTGGTCTATGACCTTGGCATCTCTGCCCCCTCCCTCTCTCTCTATTTCCCTCTATTTTGTCCATGTTTCTTTTGATGTCTGCACAAATTCATCATGTTTGCTGTAAAGAATGGGTTATCAATTATGTGTTGGGGTACCTCTTTCTCTCGAATAATATGTTGATGTTATGGAAATTGTTTATATTAATTCTCCTGCCTGGGTATTGATTTGTGATGAATTCATCAGTTATTTTATTCTGTAATTTAAACAAAATACATGTCTTCATGTCAATCTGTATTGTCTTGTTTTAGCCAATTCTTAAATTAGAATTCCAATAGATTACACCAAGATACATGAGTATTCATATTTATTTCATGCTTGCATGCCCGAATTGATAGGAAAGAAAAAATGCAACAAAACCCTGATTTCAAAATCGCTCTCAGGGATTAAAATTTGTGTTTGTTTTCCAATCAAAATAGAATTTCATTTCAATATTAGCTTCCTGGTTCATCTTACACATATTGTCTTTCCTAGGCTTCATTTTTTATTTTGAATGTAGCAGTGAAGTAATATTTTTTTATTGATGCTACATGTTATTTAATGCCTTATAAGCTATAATATGTAGAAGTGTTCACTTACTAAAAGGAGCAATCTTTTGGAAGTCAGAGTAGGCACAGAAATATTTCATGTGATCAAATTGTAACATTATTTATTAATTTATGTTTAAAGATTTACATCTAGTCTCACAGTTATATATATCTGTGTGCTTCTAAAAAAATACAATCTTATCAGGAAATCTTTGACTTTTAGTTATTTTTCCACATTCCTTTCCCATCGTGTAGGGCTGAGAAAAATGAATTAAAAGCTAATAATATGCCTCAATGTCTCGACATGAGAGGTAGGTTCATGGGAAATAGTTGGTGTTTCTGAAATAATGGTGAATATTTTATCATGTGGTCCTTCAAGGTCTCTATCATGTAGGTATTTTAGGTGAATTTATATTTTTCTGTGTTACCCCATACATCTGTAGAATTGAGTTGGATATATGTAATAAATATATTCACATGTTTGCAGTCAGCTGAATAAAGACAATACAAACTTTTAAGAAAAAGAAAACATTTGTGATTTCCGTGTCTCTTTTTGGTTCATTCAAATGTCCATATTCGAGTAAAATTGACAGAGATAATGCCAAATCCCATATGTGTATTTTTAGAACAGTGTATATTTATTATACATACAGTTTTTAAACTTGGATTTTCTTTTATATCAAAGAAGCATTTAAATGGCCTGAACGTGGTACCCAACACTTCATTACAATCACATAATGTTTTAAGCCAGTTAAGTAAATTAAGGGACTCTGTGCTTCAAACATCTTTTGTTTATGCTTAGTTTCTACTGTGTATTATTACTACCAATGCAACATTATATTTTGTCAATCTTTTTCTTGCAGTGCATGGTGAAAAATAAAACAAATAATGACACACAGTATACTAGTGAGATCATATTAACGTCAAAAGCTAAATGCCTGCTGCATTTTACTGGAATATGAAAATTTGATTGATTCAACTCTACTTTTCTTTAATCAAATAGAACAGCTAAAATGCCGCTGGGTGGTGTTTCAAAAAACTGTCTGCCCGTATGAATGTCATTCAAGAGGGTACAGGGGCCAATTGAAAGGGTCTTTCATACCATGCCCATTTTCATGATGCGCCATGTGAAACGCATTTTCCGTTGTGTAAACAAAATCTTTGTAAAATGATAATATCTCGTGAAATTGTGTTAAAATTGATTTAAAAGCTAGCTAACGAATTTTATTTGTTTATCATAAAATTTCAGAAATATCCCACATACAGTGCATCTTACAAGATGGGCGACCGTGACAAGAAAGACGGTCCTTTGATTTAGGTTTATATAACTCCATGGTCTTTGCATGGAAAGACCCTTTCGTGCAATCGGCGCCCTGGTAAGCGCGCTCCTCCGGCCGGCCGGACGACCGGTACCGGTATATACGGCAAAGATCGGTGGCAGTCATTGAGTTATATGGTGGCGGCATCGAGGGAAAGACGTTCTTAAATTTCCCAGATCGGCGACGTCTACAAAATTCTAGAACTAGTGGATGAAAATGAATTGGCCTGCTGTTTTGAAATCAATCTTCATTCTGTCTGTTGTGCTTCACAAATCCATTGGATGTGGCATCACGACCCATATAGAAATAGGTAATAATAATTAAGTGTGTACGGGAGCTCCGGCTTCGCTGGCCGGAGCTCCCTGGGCTAGCTTACCAGCAACCCTGGGGGCTCCGGCACGCTTTCTGGGAGCCTAGCCCTGGGGTGGTATTCTGCCACTCTGTCATAACTTTTGTCATAAATATTGTAATATCTCTCCGAGATGTGACACCGCTATGATTATCACAAATCAGGGCCATATCGTGTTATAAGCCACTTAGGACCTCTTCGAACACCTACCAATATTTGCAGGTCGATTCAATGAAATGACGGCTTCAATGATTTTCAAAAGAAATTTTTTGTTCTCGATGCGAAACTTCCCCCACAGACGAACCGAAATAGTGACCTTGCTACAACACGTATTTTCCCATTGATACAATAATTTCTGAGTAGGACGTTATTTCATTCGACAATCCCCGACCCTCTCCTCGATAAGATAAATCAATAAATATAATAATAATTTGACTCTTAGTTGTCGTTCTACATTTGGTCTCCTTCCAAGCCACTATTGAGTACAACTTTATGGAGCCCTCTCCAAAGACTTGTACACAGTAGTGGCTTGGAAGGAGACCAAATATAGAATGAGCGATAGTATAAAAAATAGTATTAAGTCTATCACAAAACTAACAGAATAGATGCTATTATCAACTATTATTTCTTATGAATGCTGTCTATTCTTGGTCTCCTTCGAGGCCACTATTGTGAATAAATCTATGAAGTATTTCCTATAGACTTTTACACAATAGTGGCCTGGAAGGAGACCAAGTATAGAGAGCTCATGTTTCCAAAATGTTAATGTTCAAGCTATACTTGGTCTCCTTCGAGGCCACTACTGTGAATAAATCTACGGTGTATTTTCCATAAACTTGTAGATAATAGTGGCCTGGAAGGAGACCAAGTAAAGACAGATTTGTGTTCATCAAATATTTTGATATAAAGCATTCTTTTAAAAAGATTAATTTGTTTTATTGTGTTTTATGTTGATTGTTCAAGAAATGTACTGTCTGAAAGTGGCAGAGTGGTCTTGAAGAGGAGGGAAATGAGGGGTAGATGGAATATACAGGTTAATTACCCTAATTTCCAATTTTCTCCGTATTAACAGTGGACAGTTCGAGCTGTCCACAATTAATAGTAATCAAAATAATGAAAATTAATGAAACATTGGTACTCGACATTTAAAATAGTCATTTTGCCCAAATTGAAAGCTTTGATAGTTGCCGCAAGGGGGAGTTATCAAAGTATTTGATTCCACAACGTTGAAAGTATATAACATGTAACTTCAATTCTATTTTTAACATACTTAATGTACTTAATAAAGCAAAACATAATAGATCTAACGTTATCGTCCTCATTTGGTTTATAGATCTATGGAAGTTCACCATGTTCACTATTATAATTAGGCCGCTATTTTCAATTGCTTTGTCACAGCAAGCTCGCGAATTTATTTGCATTGGTCTTCCCTGATATATGAACATTATTATTCTGACTAAATAAACTCAAGGATTTTGATTTAAGGCCCGCCCCGAATTAGGCCCAATATACGAAATACGCAAATGACGACTGGGTTGCTTTGTTATTGTAATTGTACGGACGTACGAAATAAAGCCTATCGTAGTGGCGCTGGCCCATGCAGCTCAACAACCCGTCTTCTCAAATTGATAAAAGCTTGCCGTTTACTGCATGCGTGCAGTCCAATTGGCAGAATCTGTAGCTATAGGGCGTGCGCTAACTTTTCGCCAATCATGATCGAGTACCGTCGAGTGGCGCCTCCCATGTAGTGACCTATTTGTAATGTCATTGGCCGAAAGAAGGCATGCGCAAGATATTGGTACATGGCGTAAGTACTCAAGAATTTATAGTCCAGTCAACCAAACATGTATATTTCAATTCTCTGCGCACGTCGCCGTGGATGTATGTACTTTTGGCCAATGAGATTGCAGATATCACTACATGGGAGGCGCCACACTCGGCAGTGCAACGTGCATGTATACGTGCATATTGGCGAAAAGTTTTGCTCATGCCCGAGTCTCCGCCTTCAGTTTTTATTACATTGTCCGTGACTTTGCAGCACAGCGCTAGCGAGCGTTAAGCATGTAATTTTTCTCGATCGAGACGGGCTGCAGCTGGCATGTAGGCTTTATTTAGTCCGCAGTTTTGAAGTGCAATCCTCTAGCACTGCATGATATTTGGAAAATAAAATGAAGTTATAAAAAGTAATCAAATCAACCAAGTTGTCACCTGCGTATTTCGACAGATTGGGCCTACTCATTACACTTGAGTTTATTGGCCTACTCATTATACCCTTGAGTTTATTTAGTTAAAATAATTATTAAAGAAAAAAGGTAAAACAATGAATTAGATCTGACGATAACCTAAATCTATCAAATGAGGAAGGTCCACTTTAGTCCTCCTCTTCAATTAAGACCACTCTGCCACTTTCAGACGGTTATTCCTGCATCCTTAAAAATATTCAGATGATTGTCTGTTCGAACCAAAAGTCTATAAGAAAAATACGTCAAGAGTTTATTATGGCTTCGAATGAGACTATTTTTAAAGCTGATTCACTTTTAAAAGTACATTACATCAAAGCCACATGTGTTGCTTAGTAACGAAATAAACCACAGAATTTGACATAGATGCGCTAATTTCATCACGGCACGGATTTTTAGACTCCGCCTCCGCGGCCCATTCTTCCAATCGATAAGCTTATGATCACCAATGCGCAGGCACGGATTTCCAGACTCCGCCTCCCATGCAGGGTAAATTAGCTGCGAGATGACACCGAGTACCGTGTGCACTCACGATCACGTTTACAGCAAAAATTGTGAGCGTGTGCACACAAAATAATGCAGATCCCCTGTATTAGCAGTGGATAGTGCGAACAGTCCACATAAATGTGGACTGTTCGCACTGTCCACTGCTAATACAGGGGAATTAAGGTAATTAACCTGTATATTCCATCTACCCCTCATTTCCCTCCTCTTCAAGACCACTCTGCCACTTTCAGACAGTTACCTATTCCTGAAAATAAAAATAAACACAATTATACAACTTATCTTTTTTTAAAAGAACGCTTTAATATAAAAAATATTTGATGAAATACAATATAAATCTGTCTTTATTTGGTCTCCTTCGAGGCCACTATCGTGTACAAGTCTATGGAAGATACACCGTTAAACTATACACAGTAGTGGCCTCGAAGGAGACCAAGAATAGCTTGAATAATATGATTTTAGAAATAACGGCTCACTATACTTGGTCTCCTTCCAGGCCACTATTGTGTAGAAGTCTATGGAAAATACACCATAGGTTTATACAAAGTAGTGGCCTCGAAGGAGACCAAGTATAGCTTGAACAATAATTTTTTAAAGAAATTTCAGCTCACTATACTTGGTCTCCTTCCAGGCCACTATTGTGTACAAGTCTATGGAAAATATACCATAGGTTTATACATAGTAGTGGCCTCGAAGGATACCAAGTATAGCTTGAACAATAACTTTTTGGAAATATCGGCTCACTATACTTGGTCTCCTTCCAGGCCACTATTGTGTAGAAGTCTATGGAAAATACACCATAGGTTTATACACAGTAGTGGCCTCGAAGGAGACCAAATAGATTGAGCCCATAGTAGATTACATCCAAGCCACCTGTTGGAAAACGAAATAAACCACAGAATTTGAAAGAAATTGATGCGCGTGGTATATTTCACCCCCAAAGTCACAGATTTCCAAGCTCCGCCTCCGGCTCCGCCTCCCAATCGTCATCAAATGCATCGGGTGATCACTAGTAGTATTGTGTACGACTTGTGTCTGCGCATGACAGTTGCACACGAATTGGGCAGAGCTCGAGCGAGCAGATGCGACGCGACGATGTACAATGTAAGCGCACGATATCTCTGGATGGACGGCTAGTTTGCTGAAAAAAAGACTTTCAATTTCGAAAGGTAGGACATGATTTGAATACCAAAAGTGTCCGGGGGAAAGAGTCCACTAGTGGCTTCGATCACGAGAATGCCCAAATCAGTATTCTGAACATTGTCTTTTCTGGCCAAATCGTGGTTTTGGGAACCACTCGTAGATTTGTGTATGCGCACTTGTGTACAAAGTGAATGAAGGTGGAAATAGGGAACCGTGCGTGTGACTGAATAAAGCGCTGCTGTATGAAGTGAACGGTGGTTCCCTATATCACGATAATGCCTCTTTTCTCTATATCTCTCAAAGTTTCCCACCCATCTTTTCGGAAGGAAACCAGTCAAAATGTTAGTTCCCAGTTGGTGTAGCCAGGAGGCTTCTAGACTAGAGAGTAAAAATCATTTACTAACGTAACTTAGATGTTGTTTGAAGGTTTGCATGGTGGCATGTACAATTGCTGATGTGGTTTACGGTACACCATGTGGAGTGTTATAGAAACAGTGGATAGAAGAAGAGAAGAAGTGGATAGGCGAGAAAGTGGAGATTTGAGTGTAGAGTATTCTTTCTTGAAAATAGTCCTGAAAAGGACTGTAAACCAGAAGGAATGTTGAGTGAGAACAGCTTGAGTAGTAGAGCTGATGAGGAGATGCTGGCTTGAGTCGGCGAGTAGAGATGATGAGTAGTAGAGAGACTCGACGTTTCGGACAGGTTGACTGTCCGTCTTCACTCCTGAAGTGGGATAATGCATTCAATGATCATTGTAATACAAAGAACCTATAAAAACTGTTGGTAATATGCCACAAAACAATTCATTTTGAAATAGTAAAATAATTTAATCGATAAAGATTCTACCACGTCAGGCCGTCCATAACTGGACTTGTATTTGTTGTTTTCAGACTCCTCTTAACATTTTGATAAATTCTATCTCTAATTTATGCATATAATTTGTCAAATCGTAAGTTTCGGTATCTAAGATTTAAAAGAAAATTGTCAAACTATATTTTGATGATGTTTGGAATCGTAAAATACCTTTGAATTATCATCATTTTACAAAGAAAACTTATGGTTTACTTTCGTAAACTATTAAAATTGGATATCCCGGGGGTACCCATCTCAACGTCCACATGTGATTTTTTAGTCACGAGATTATTTATTCATAATTCCATTTTTTCAGCAATTGAATGATCTAATCTTCATGGTCTAAGTATGTATGGTGCATTATTTACCTGTGCTATTATTTTTAAAAGATGAAATTCCCAATTCATCAAAATATTTGCAATTTTGTTATAATTTTCTTTTTGAAAATTATGCTATTTTGTGACTAAGGCTATGTCTCGTCTGCTCTTTTTACCGATAATATCGATATCTAGGTATTTTACTTAGGAAGCCTTTCGAGAAACGGGTTTAATAAGATTGGAACTAACTTGTCCTGGTGTTGAGAAATGGGCCCCTGGAAGCCTATTGATTTTGAGGTCAAAGGTCAAAAGTAAAGGTCACACTGACATGTTTTCATCAATACCCTTCTGCAGATCAACGCGATAACTTCAGTTTAACTTAACCTAGGCTCATATAATTTGGTATGCATGATACTAGCATGGATCCCAGGAAGCATATTGATTTTGAGGTCAAAAGGTCAAAGGTCAAGGTCACACTGATATGTTTTAATCAATACCCTTCTGCAGTCATTGTAAAGGCGATAACTTCAGTTTAACTTAACTTAGGCTTGGTGTGTATAATAATAGAATGGATCCCAGGAAGCCTATTGATTTTGAGGTCAAAAGGTCCAAGGTCAAGGTCACACTGACATGTTTTCATCTTACCTTTCTGAAGTCCTTGTAAACGCAATAACTTATGGTTTAACTTAATCTAGGCTCATATAATTTGTTGTGTATGCTACTAGCATGGATCCCAGGAAGCCTATCGATTTTGAGGTCAAAAGGTCAAAGGTCAAGATCACAGTGAATTGTTTTCATCTTACCCTCCTGAAGTCCTTGTTAACGCGATAACTTAAGTTTAACTTAACCTACATGTAGGCTCATATAATTTGGTGTGTATGATACTAGCATAGATCTAAGCAATTCTATTATTTTGAAGTCAGAAGGTCAGAGGTGAAGTCGCCACCTTCCACTTTTCTTGCTTGACTAATAACTTCATTTCCACGTTACAGGTGTGCGTAGTATGTGAAAATATGAATTCATTAGTTGTAATCATCTATTTTGTTACAATGTTGCTTAACATTTTGTAGTATGTGAAAATATGAATTTATTAGTTGTAATCATTTATTTTGTTACAATGTTGCTTAACATTTTGAACTAGAAATTGATGAAACTTCGCGAATTAATTTTTCAAAGTGGCTGCTAAAAGTTGATTGTCCGGACACACAACCTGTCTGGACACCTGTCTGGGTATATACCATATTCAAGATGAGGTCGTACAAGTGTGAACAAAATATAGAGCATTTCCTTTGATATTATCTGAAATGTTCTCTTAAACATTCCAACAATTGCTTTCTGCACTTCATTTGCCACATGCTGGTGGAATTTTTTTTGCATCAATTATACTAACAAAATTTTGATAAATGTTAGTAACATTAAAAAAAATCTTACAAGTCATGAATTGATGTTCATGTAGTGAAGTGTACATGAGTTTTCACCTGAGATAGATGTAGATCTAGATCAAACTCCTCTCTACACCCATTGTTTCTTCTTCTGCAGATGTTATGCTATGTGTGTCAAGGTCAGCTAATATTTTCTGTATTCTTTATACAGTTGATCTGATATGTTACTTGCATATGAAGCTAATTAGTGGAATTTAGTGTGTGGAACCCCTGTGTTGGGAAATTCCTTCTTGTATATAGTTTGAACTCAATGGTTGTCTAATTAATGTGCCATTATTTTGAATTTCAGCTCACAGAGCTACTCAGTATTTCAAGGATACAAGAAGAGATGTTAATTACAAGCAGGTAGGTATGGCTTGGTAAAACAAAAGCCATTGATAGGAAGATGGGGACATATTAATAAAAAAAAAACCTTATACATCTCCCTAATCTTTTAAATCATAGAATTATGAGAAAAATCACATTTGGGATCATAAATGATTTCCCCCTCATGATGAAACAAGTGAATGTTATGAATTTAATTATGCTCCTTTGAAGATTAACAAGAATGACTATTATTCTAAATTGTCTGACGTTCTATTGCAGAATACTATATTTACCTGAAAATCCCACTCAAATACCATGTAAGCTAGGTTGGTACTTGAGATCATGTGCTTGTATGTCAAAGTCCATAGAACAAGATACTTTAATATATATTCTGGGGTCAACTGTTAAGAAATAACTCTTCAACTTCAAAGGATGTTTGTTTACTGGAAATCAAAGGTATAAAGTCTTATAAGATCATTAATATTAATTTACCAACTATAGGGGAAGTTTACCCTGATATTAAAGTACATTTGTGTGGAGGTTAAGTATCAATTCCATTAAAAAAAAATAAATTGTTCATTTGAAAGTATGGGAAAATTTTAATCAATTTAAAGGAAGTTTGTGTCTTTCAATGCTTTCAACATACTTTATCACTGATTCGTATTTGTTTTTCTGTTTTATTGTCATTTTATGAAGCTACATGTACCGGTACATTTAAGTTTAATGTAGAAATTCATCTAATTTTTCCTTGTTATGAATTTCTGTTCAGTTGATTTTAGAGAACCAAGATGCCTTCCAAGCTGGTAATCCTTACCCCGATGCCTACTATGATAGTATTTGTCGAGGAGGTAAGAAATTCTTCATGATTCATCAATGTATGGAAGATAATAAAGCATTTCTTTTAAACCTTTCATCTTTGTGATATCTTGGAATTAGTTTCTTTTTATCATTGTATGTTTGAAGTTTTGAGAATAAAGATTTTTGAGTGTTTTGAGTGTTCTTATTACTAATGTTTATGAAATAAAGTGTTCATTCTGTTTTTATGCTTTGGTAAAGGGTCAGGAACATAAATTATATTCCATCATCTAACGTTCAATTTTTACAAAGCTATAATTATCAGTGGTAATTCTTTTTTTTTGTGTGTAAAATTAGTCCTTTGAACTCTCCTTTTATATATCTATATAGTACCTGGATAGTAGAAAGCAAAATACAAAAGATGATATTCTGAAATCCATGCTTGAAAAAGGGTCTGATATGTTATTTTGATGTGACATACATAGTTTTTTTTTAACAAAACACATCTTTATTTAGTATTCTTCAGAGCCTTACTGGTTTTTTTTCTTTTTTTTTTTGGGGGGGGGGAGGGGCAGACATTCATATAATCTAGTAATGAATTGGCATATAGTCTTTGCAGTGACCTGCACTTTTTGTTATTTACGAAACAGAAGATGGGCTTTGAGTTTGTTTATTACCTGCCTTTGATTGACCATTGTCATTTTGAATAGGGAAGTATCACAGTGTATCAGAGGACACCCACTGGTCTCCATTCCTGATCACAACCATCCAGTATATCAGAGATCATTACCCACAGCCATGGAACAAGGTAAGATGATGATAGTAATGATGATGATGTAGAAGAAAAAAGAGGAGGAGGAGGTGTAAGTGGTGGTAGTATTGATTATTGTACTCCTCTTTCAATCCCACTCCTGACCATAACACATAAAGCAGTATGATTTGGTTAGTTACAGTGAATGATTCAGAATACCTTCAATTGTTTTATGAAATCTACTATTCGGCTGTTAGGAGACTATGCTTTGAGAGGATAGACCTGAAAAGGTAAATGCTCAAGTACTATTTGAGAATCTCATAATGGATGTGTATTGACAAGCTTTAGTTAAGCTAACCTCATGATACAGTTACACACAACAAATGCTGTGGGGGGCCGGGGGGGGGGGGGGGGGGGGTCACTCTGGCCCTCTGGATACGCCTATGAGAGCCTTTTTTGTAACTTCTATTTTGCCATGTTTATCATTTAGTTTGGATTTTATTTCTCTTTCCTTTTTTGTTATATTCCTTATCTGTGCAGGATGCGACAAAGCTTGTTGTGTTCTTGTTGGGGTTTGCATCCCACCAGGTAGCTGATGTATCCTGGCATAGCTTAGGTATTGACCAGGGGTTCCTTACAACAATGGGAGATGTAAGTCTATATCGATATAAAACAATAAAGGGCATTGCAAGAAACTTTATGGTTGCAATAAGATGCATTTATCTTAGTGATTGATCAATTTCAATCATAGGGAATAAATTTTAGTTCTGCAAAAAGCAAGCTGGCATTCAGTGAAAATCTGTAATTAATGACGAGACATATCAAGTGATTTTAGACCAACTAAGTTGCTTGTGATGGTAGGTCTTGAAGTACATGTATTTGAGGGACTAAAATCTCTCAAGTGTGATACAGAAAACAAAAACAAAAATGTCACAAATTCAAATGAAAGAGGAAATCATGGTAAAATAATAGAAAAATTTACTTCTACTTCAATACAAGCTCATCTACTGATGAACTGATTATGAAAGCAACTATTGGAATGATTAGTCTGTCAAAGTAATATTTGACTCCTATTTAACATCATCTTTGCGATTTGTGCAAAACTAAATTGATGCCCATTTGTTAATTTGCTTGTATTTTATGAAACAGAAACAGAAAGTTACAATTTATCTTATTTACCCTTGTTTTTCATTTTTAGATCAACTTCTTTGGTTCCTTCCCTGATGCCCATAGTGTAGGAGATGAAGGTTGGTTAGGGGGGCATTTCATAAATCTAATAGACAATAGTGAACTGACCTGAGCCATTGAAACCCATGCATCTTATTGGCTTAGAACAAATGAGTGAAAAATCACTAGAATAAGTTTTTTTGAAATGCTCTCCTGAATTTCAATAATAGTTCAAACTGCTTTGACCACCTGCATAGAAGGACTCTGATAGGACTTACAAGTGGAATGTTTATAAATGCATAAATATATGTCTTATTGTTCATGTTACATAATACATTTTAATAAAAAAGAGTAAAAATGTGACTTTGAAATACTGTTTTTTCACACCTGCATAGGGTAATCAAATATGACTGAACATTCAGGGTCAATGAACCAAAACCATGTTGGGGGAATCATCAAAATCAAGTTTTTTAATTGTCATCTAACTTAGAAATTTTATGGACTTAGTTCATGACATAAGGGTAATGGTGTCTAAGATCATACCTGAGTTTCAGGTCACATGACCAAGGTCAATAGGGTTAACAATCTTTGGTCATGTTTGGAGTATTTGTGGAATTGTCATCGTAACTTTCAAATTTTATGGATCTAGTTCATGACACTTGGAAATCAGAGCAATCAATTATCCCTGAATATTCTGTGCATGTTTCAGGTCACATCTGACCATGGTTAATGGTTATTTGGGGTTGAGGAACTTTGGTAATGTTGGGGTATTTATGGAATTTTCATCATAACTTAAAAGTTTATAGATCTAGTTCATGAAACTTGGACATAAATAGTAGCCACATATCCTTGGATATCCTGTGCATGTTTCAGGTCATGTGAGCAAGGTCAAAGGTCATCTAAGGTCAATGAATTTTGGCTGTGTTGGCAGAATTTGTTGAATTGGCATTATCAATTAAAAATAAAAAGTATATGGATCTGCTTCATGAAACCTAGACATAGGGTAATTAAGTGTGAATGAATGTTTTGCACACGTCTTAGGTCACGTAATCATGGTCATTTTTGGTCAATGGACATATTATTTTATCATATAAGTGTTTGCTTTTGTGAATAATTATTCAATAGCTGTTTCAAAGTCGGCATTACTGCTATATCGAATCGTGTATTGCAAGCGAGACTACAAGAGAAATTCCACTTGTTTAAAATGAAATTCTTAAAACATAATCATGACAAACTGACCCTCTTTATGTACACATTTCTCTAAGTTCCATTAAGTTCCTTTAAGATCACATGAAGACCTCTTGGC
Source organism: Lytechinus variegatus (assembly GCF_018143015.1). Taxonomy (NCBI): domain Eukaryota; kingdom Metazoa; phylum Echinodermata; class Echinoidea; order Temnopleuroida; family Toxopneustidae; genus Lytechinus; species Lytechinus variegatus. The sequence goes on from NC_054741.1 coordinate 79,257,523, forward strand.
AAAAATATTTTTTCTGTGAAATTAAATCTGTAACCTCATCCAAGCACCTTTAACAAACAGACTCTCAGATTGATGGTAACAACCGTTGAAATGTGATTATAATTCAGAAGTTTTATTCTATTTCCCACAATTTTTCAGGAGGAGATGTTTTATCTGAAGCTGAATTGGATTTACAGTACATTCGTACTTTATCAAACTGGTACGATCAATAATTCTACATTGACATTAATTGTAAATATATGTAGGTTGTTTGAAATTGACTGACCCAATATTTCACCCGAGCAAGAGAGAAGTATGAATTCCATATACCCGGTAGTTTTTAAGATTACAGAACATGGTGGAGTAATTTATGTGTAAAGTGATTCTTTGAGATCATTTGTATTGGTTTCCTGTCAGTTCATGCTTTCATTATAACTGATTACCACCACCCCCCAAAAAAAAAAGCAATTGGTCCCAAATTTGATTTTGTTAGATTGTGTGGGTAAGACAAATAGTTTTTAATTATTAGATAGACAAGATAACAGCCTAATATTAGATAATGAAAACAAACTGGAAGCCAAGTACTCTGAGGATGGATAAAATAGAAAATCATACATTGTTAGTTTTATTGATTATAGGTTTGAAATATACCAAATACTTAATGAGTATCTGGGTTGATGTGCTAATTATGGAGCAATTAATTTCATCCATGCAAACACTTGATGGTTGTCATGTTTGATTCTATTGAATGCATGTTGTGATGGTTACCACAGTTATAAATTATTTTAAACATTCAGGTATGTACCTGTCAAGGACTTGTATGAGATCTACAAAATATATTACAACAACACAGTCATAATGCAAGAGGATGTCATTGTAGAATGCACAGCAATTTTGTTTCTTGCCAGGTAAAGTATCTTTCTTTTAATACACTGATCTTTAATTGTGATAAGATGCTACAACTGACTGACTGTTGGTTTTATTAATTGCAGTGCTGTTTATATAAATCCTACATTTGAAATTCAAAGGTAATATTATAGGTATTCTTGTGCAAATCAAACTTAATATTTCATGTATTTTTGAATGGCCAAATGATTCTGCCTCTTGAAATGTTGATATAGATATTCTTTGTATTGTCCACTCTACAGGTTAGGAGAAAAGCTGGCCCTTTCCAAGGTAATTCACTCTAGATGATAATAGTAAACCCAGTCTCATACTTAAACTTATTTCTAGTCTGTTTTTCATTCAGGAAAAATGTAATAATTGACAGAGTTTGTATTACCTTTGAAAATGTAAAATGTACCTATCACAGACTTCGATGCAGATGAGAATAATGGAAATGAAATTTTGAGTGATTAGAGGACTTTCACTATTTTTTTTCCAAATATATTGCAGCATAAATTTCAACGTGTATTTTATGTTAGTGGATTATGCTAAAGGGATCAAGAAAAAGAAGTAGGAGAAAAGAAGGTGTTAAGAGATGTAGAAGCAAGAATAGAAACAGAGGGTTTAGTTTAACAACTACACAATTATCCTTTCTAATTCAAATTTTAATGCAAATATATTCACTTCTTGTCCATTCTAATGTATGATACCTCTATGTATGATTTTTTCCTCTTTGTGTAGCTGTATATGGATTACTCATCCAAGTCTCCATTTATGGTGGAGGAGTTTGAGTCTTATTTCCTTGGAGGTGTTGATGATATGGCAGTATGGAGTCAGAGACTTTGGCATGATACTATCGATATGCTGGAACATGGAACTGAGTGAGTTATTGTTCGTGGCAATTCCAAAATGACACTGATACTTTGCAAGAGATCACTTCAAGGATGAATTATGATTCCATAAAAATGTTAATGATTGAAACCCTTTTCGGTTAGCTCATGATACTCCAAAGATAAGTTCAGTTCTGCACCTTGAAGAGTTCATTCCTTGTGGTCATAAGTTTGAATGTCTTCAGGACTAAATAACAGCCCAAATTCATAAAGAAGATTTAGTCTGTGTTTAAGGTTTTATTCTCCATTTATAAGAAAACATGGATTACAAGTGAATATGACAAGCAACTATTATGTACATTTATAAAACCAACATTGGAGAGCGCTTTTTAACCATCCTCCTGAATTCATACATTATCATTGAAGTTTATGCCTTTTCTATCTGTAGTGTTTGTGAGGTACCCCATAATCCCATCTACATTAACTGTTCCCATAATGCGATTAAACCAATGCCAAAGAGATTGAAGACACCCCTGAGAGGTCTCCGGAGCAGGATCAACCTACATGGCTTGGGTAGGAAGGATGTAATGATTACGCCTTCTACCAGAGGCATCTATCTGTCGGCTGCTGATTCTCTCAAGGTAAAGGGCCAAATCTTAAATAATTTCAACCATGATGAGGATTACTTGCGATTGTGGTGATGGGGAAAGCATGGTTGATAACTATAAAATTATTGGATAGTGGCAGGAAGACATGACAGTATTAAGGAAGAATAAGTGGTGGTGGTGGTGATGATGGTTGTGATGGAGGAGGAGGAGAAAATGAAGAAAGTGAGGAATGGAAGAGGAACAAACACTGTTTTGGCATAGCCTGGGAATTAATATTTTGAATGATTTGATTTACTATATCTATCTGTATTACGAATTATCAAGAAGGATTACTTTTTATAAGTTCAATCATACTAAATTTTATTTACAGGAACAGCTAAAAACCCTTCATGAAAGACTTGAAGAAAAGAAAAGAAGAACAATGCTACGGTCTAGAAATGATGAGAAACCAACATCATCTTTCTATGTCAGAGATCCTTATGCAAGACTTGGACAGTAAGTTACATTGTATTTCATCTTAATTTTTTTGGGCATCTGTCTTACCGGTATCTTGATTGCTCTTTCTATTTTTTGCGTCCAGTTCACTCTTGTCTGTTGAAAACACAATGCATGTCTGTCTTTTCTACCAGTTTGTTTTGTTCTCTTCCGGTGAATTAATCTGTCTTTTGTTTGCATACATGTCCCTTCAAATTGTTCCTATCTTGGTTGGCAGTTATGCTTTTGTTATTAACACAGTTTTGATTCTCAGTCATACGTCTGTTGAATCCAAACATATTTATTAACAGTATATTTGTATATTGAATGCAAATCAAATATTTTTTCATTAATATTTTGAATTTGTGTGGAGGTAATTAAATACAAGTTTAGAATATTGCATTTGAAAGGTAAGTAATTCACCTGAGCCAAAGTGCTCTACATGTATATAGCTGTTGTGATATATTCACCATGTGATTTCTCAGGAAATGAATTCATGAAATTCCTTATGAGAGGTAACCAAACTTAATTTCTTCAGATAATGGGAGCAGGACGTTTTGTCTGACATGTCCCATTTTATCTGACAGTTACCAATGGTAACAGTTCTTCTCAGCCAATCAAAATCAAGGAAATTTTCAGATCTGACTACTTGTTGGTTGAAAATGCTGTTGAAATGTTCCCAAGGTTTGTAACTTCTAGGGGGTAGGAGATGTGTCTTTAAGTGTATCTTTATATCTATTATATACCCTTTTTCCCATAAAATGCTCTATTTGGACAGGGCAGTAATCTCAAGCATGTGTTTCTGGTAGGGCAAGTTTAATCTTTGATGAGGGCTAGGCTTGCCTATTGGACTAGAGCATCTCGTGAGTAATGAGCCGGCCAGGCTTGTCTTTAAATGTTGGAGAACAGGGCGATAAGGTCAAGCAGTTATTTCTAGTAGGGCTAGTTTAATCTTTGATGAGGGCTAGGCTTGCCTATTGGACTAGAGCATCTCGTGAGTTATGAGCCGGCCAGGCTTGTCTTTAAATGTTGGAGAACAGGGCGATAAGGTCAAGCAGTTATTTCTAGTAGGGCTAGTTTAATCTTTGATGAGGGCTAGGCTTGCCTATTGGACTAGAGCATCTCGTGACTTATGAGCCAGCCAGGCTTGTCTTTGAATGTTGGAGAACAGGGCAATAAGGTCAAGCAGTTGTTTCTGGTAGGGCAAGTTTAATCTTTGATGAGGGCTAGGCTTGCCTATTGGACTAGAGCATCTCGTGAGTAATGAGCCGGCCAGGCTTGTCTTTAAATGTTGGAGAACAGGGCGATAAGGTCAAGCAGTTATTTCTAGTAGGGCTAGTTTAATCTTTGATGAGGGCTAGGCTTGCCTATTGGACTAGAGCATCTCGTGAGTTATGAGCCGGCCAGGCTTGTCTTTAAATGTTGGAGAACAGGGCGATAAGGTCAAGCAGTTGTTTCTAGTAGGGCTAGTTTAATCTTTGATGAGGGCTAGGCTTGAATTTACAAAACTATGACATCAAATTTTGCAAAAATCTCATGTCTCATTAATTATGCTAATTTATGCATAAAATAATAAGTTTGCTCTAATTAATAAAATAATGCCCCTGAAATGCTAATTTTTGTTTCACATAAGCTAGATAGGCATCTGATCAAATTGATTTGGAAAAAAATTTCAAAATCACATTTATTTTTGATGTATTCTATTGTTTTCTAAATTTCTTATGTATTTCTTTGTTTTTCGACTTTTTTTTGTTTTTTCAATGGAAATTGTCGGGGACTTTATTTTGACCATAAACAAGATAAAATTAATTGATTTTAAGCAGTAAAAGGACAAATAATGATACATTTATGAATTTTGGCTAAGAACACTATTTGCATTGGATTTGTACACAAATTCACGTTTTTGAGTAATTTTGGGTCTGCATGCACTTACGAAATGTTGCGTAATTTTGGAACCGCGTACCCGGGGTTCACAATTTTGGTCTCAAAAGTTGCGCGAGACTTGGAAGTAAAAAGTCAGCGAGCGACGCGGTCAAAAAATGTCGCGCGGCGGATTTATGTCGAGGGGGGGGCTGAATCAGCCCCCCCAGTCGTTTTAGGGTTAACCCTATAAGGACTTGGGGGGGGGATGGGGAGGTCATTGCACCCCCTCAACTTACCTCATGAGAGTACCCTGTCAGTTATGAGGAAACCCTATGTCTTTGCCCAGATTTACTCTCTCATATGTAATTATTTGATTCACCTAATACTATCAGCCATAGCATTGGAGACAGCTGAATACTAAGGAATACAACAGACTTTTCAGATTTTCATTCATCCCTTACCCTTATACACAAATATACATTGAATACAGGAGCATGGCAAAATCTCCCTGTAATGATACTGACACAGAGGACCTGATCTTAGGAAGCCCTGGATATGGGTTGGAAGGCCAGGTCCAGACTGGACGAGTCTATGTCATCTATGGAACTAACCAGATCTTACATAATGGATCGCATGACTTGGATCAACAGGCTGATCTTATCCTTCAAGGTTTCCATGTAAGTTTGTTTTGGTTCCTGTTGTAAAATTACTTTGTGACATAGTTTTTTAAATTGTATCATTGTGTTATATATTCATTAATTCCACTTTGATTTTTTCATTTCTTGTTCTGATAATCACTACACTCCTTTCATTTTTTTTGGGGGGGTATAGTTGAAGGAAAATTATTTCAAGGTAATTTTTACATAAATACAAGCGCACTTTCGAATTTTCTTTACAAATTTACTAGAGAAGTGTAATTTCTTGAAAATATTTCAAGAAACAAACAGTCATTGTACTCTGTGATTGTTGTCATTTCACCTGAGTAATTGCATTGAATAGAACATATTCCTATTTCCTTGTATTATTTCTAAAATGTCAACTCTTTAATTCCATTTCTTCAGGAAGGCGGTCGATTTGGTAGTGATGTAGTAGCCGTAGACATTAATCTGGATGGTTTTGTTGATATTGCTGTTAGTGCACCATCGGTTGGATCTACAAACCTAACATATCATGTAAGAACATCACTTCCTCTACTTCTGTATCTCGTCCATTATCATCCTTTTCAAGTAAAATAGGAAGTAGATGTCTTCTGAACCAGCAGAATTAGACCTTGTTTGCTTTTCTCTTTTACAATTCTCAATTTTCATGCTTCCTTATTATTTTCAATTATATTTATTGGAAGAATTCTGATTGTACATAACCAGTAAATGATAGATGATACAACAACAGAATGAAACAAAATCAAAATAATTGAAACATACAATATGAAACATAACAAAAAGAATGGAGCTTGCAATGTTGGGAAAGCACACAATAAACACTTTCTAGTGCATGTATGTCTTATAAGGATCCATTTTCATATAAATAATAGTAGTTATGTGTATGCCAGTAGATCTCAAAAGCGGATGTCAATCTTTAAAGAACTAGGTGAGAATGAAATCATTTAATCAGAAGAGTTGGTCACTATAGATTTGAGCTCATTACTAAATGTTACACATGGAGGTTTCTTCTAGTTAAGCCTAATCAAACTCAAATTGACATCTCATAAGCAAATATGAGTGATATGTGCTCTACAAGTTCATTATCATCATTATTATCATCAACATGTCATGTATCCTTTGTATATTTCTACATACATGTATCTTTAACAGGGAGAAGTATATGTATACTATGGAACTAAAACAGGCAGAAGATCATTGTCTCCAGATATCACAATTGCATGTACAGTAAGTTACACTTTCAGTTTATAATCAGAATCTGAACTATTGAGATATTTTTACAGTCCAATCTTCATTATATAGCCATGTTAGGCACATCTATGTGTAAATGCAACACACAACGAGATAAAAACAAAAATCTATTTCCTTTTTTTCTTTTAGCATTTTAATTTTTGTTGTTGATTTGGTGCTTCCTCTTACATGTACATTTCTTATTAGTCTCTTTTCTGTTCCACACGTTTGCTGGAATATTAAAAAGAAAATAAGCTGAAACTGGCAGTTTTTTCATACATGAACACTTCTTACTTATCTATTTTACATAGCTAATGTACTGCAACTTTGGTCGCTCACTATCCAGTGGAGACTTCAACAATGATGGCCATCTTGACCTTTTGATTGGGTCACCATTTGCCCCAGCTAATGGTCATTCTCAAGCAGGCATGGTGTCAATCCTCTACGCTGACAAATACTTTCAAAGTGAGTGTAGTAACTAGAATACAGGTGGAAATTTAAATATGATATCTTGAAATAACAATGAAAATATAGTTTTATTTATACAGGGTAGACATTTTATGTGACTGCTATGTTTTATTGAATGTTTACATCAATAAACAAAGATCCATTACATAAGGGTATAGATGTCATGAAGATAGTTTGTGGTTTGATATATAAGTCTTGAAAAATACTTGGACTTTAAGTAAGAAAGATGATGTAGAGAAAAGTGGTACCTCATGGACGAACAGTACTTTCCATTTCTTGGAGAATAGAGTTCAAAGAGGAATAATGTTACAAATAAAGAATGATTTTTCTATAGAAATTAATGCTAAGAGTCAATTGCTGTTCAAACCAGGATATTGTAGAAATGCCAGTATAGGCTAAAACTTAACAAAATAATTAACTTTGTGGAAGTTTTGAGGAAGTTCATAACTTTTAATGGGTGTTTTTTTTCACTTATGAAAATTTTCATCTTCCTTTTTGAAGTTACGTTATTGGATACCTGGATCAAAAAGAAAAATTGCTTAAGTGTATAATTATTATCTCAGCTTTAGCATATTACTGTTTGTATCATTTAATAAAATAAGTTCTTTCTGGATTTGTTAATTTGTCATGTTTTGTTATGTGTCATTTCACTAGTATTCATTTGTGAGATGTTCACCACAAGATGACCATTAATCTTTTTATTTTCAGGTTCTATTGGAGTACATCTTACAGAGAAGGATATGAATCACACATTGGAAGGAGATCAGGTAAAGTTATGAACCAATGTAATATAATGTTTTCTATATATCAAGTAGTGAAATCTTGCTTAAAATTAATATGTATCAACCAGATTATTGTTGTAGTGGAATTATGTTTTCATTACTTCTTTTGTTGATATGAATCTGTATTTTAATCTTTATTTGTAATTGCATTTTTCTCAACATTCATTCATTTTCAGGTTTGTATATTAAACAAATGATCATGTGATTTATATCAATTCAAAATTTTTCAAATAAATATGTGTTCCTTCCAATTTGACATTTAAACATTAAATGGTCTTATAAATTTGATGATGCGAAAGAAGTTCAGTAATGAAATTCCAAATTCAAGGATATATTTAAAAGTTGAATATAGTCTTCATTTCTTTGTTTTCTTTCAGGAATATGGATGGTTTGGTAATAAGATGAGGATTCATCCAGTGCCAGGTCATAACCCCCTACTTCTAATCTCACAACCAACATATCGTATGTGTGCCAAGTGAGTTCAAATTCAATTGATTAAATTACAGTAATTTCACATGGCATCCATGTCAGCACTAAGGAGAGATGAAAAGTAGACAGTTGAGGTAGACAGCTTTATATCCAAGCCTAGTTACTTTTGTTTTAATACGAGGGCTTATTGCTGAAGCTTAAAGGGGAATGAAACCTTTGGAACAAATAGGCTTGTGTAGAAACAGAAAAATCAAAGAATAAGAATAAAGAAAGTTTGAGAAAAATTGGACAAATAATGAGAAAGTTATGAGCATTTGAATATTGCAATCACTAATGCTATGGAGATCCTCCCATCGGCAATGCGACAAGGATGTGTGATGTCACTGATGAACAACTTTCCCTTTGGTGGACTATAAAATACCCTCAAAATGTCTCTTTTTGCTTTTTCTTACGATGATACAAACTCTTTATCCATTATGTATTCTTAAAAAATATGTATTACATGCCCTCATGTAGAAAGAACACATGATCTATGGATAGATGTGAGAAAAGAGGCAATTCAAGTGAAATATATACTAAGGTAATGGGGAGAGTTGTTCATCAGTGACATCACACATCTCTGTCGCATTGCCAATTTTCAATATTCAAATGCTCATAACTTTCTCATTATTTGTCTGATTTTTCTCAAACTTTTGTTGATCTGTTTCTTTGATTTTTCTCTTTTCACACAAGCTATCTTGTTCCAATGGTTAAATTCTCCTTTAATAGGATAAATACATAGTGATTTACTTGATTCTTTATCTAGAACAATTTTTGATATTTTTTTTGTGTCATCAAATTTTTATTTCCTGGTTATTTGGAAATCTTACAATCATTTTTTAGTCTAATGTAATCCTGCTCTCAGAAAATCAAACATAATTGATGTATAGGTACCGCAATAAAAGTGAGATCTGTTTTAGCTGCTTTGAGCAGTAATCACAGAAGGGACCCTGCTTAAACATATTACCATGTTCTATTGTAAGAAGGAGAGGAATGTCTTTTTCTTAAAACCCTAAAATGTGTACTTAGACATACATGTACTAGTAGAATGGGGTGGGGTGGGGGGGGGGGGCTACATGGAAATCATGCATGCAGCAAAACAAAGAATATCACTTTTATTAGCTAAGTACATAAGTCTAAGCTCCCAGTCTGAATAATGCTGTTTTGTTGAATTTTTTTCATTCCTAACTCCTTGGAATAAACGCAATTATTCTTTAGTCAATATGTTTTTTTTTTACAGCCCCAGTTGCTCCTACTCCCCAGACGACATTCAGAGTGTTGGTGCTCTCTCTATTTATTCTACTGGGTCCTCCCCAGCTCTTCTGACCAGGTTGAGAGGAGAAGTGTCCTTCCAGAAGTTTGGATCAGGATTTTCTGTTGGAGACCCTTTCGGGAATGGCAGTCTTATCCTGGCTGTTGGATCAAATACAAAAGGTAGAGCTGTCTTTTGCACCAAAATATAAAAAAAAGGAAGATGATTAGTAGTTGAAAGTCCAAAGTTTAAATCCAGTTCTGTGCCAGTGAATAGGAAAGCTCATTTACCTCACACTACTTACAGTGATCAACCTGATCTTTTCCTTACATTTTGTTAGATTCAGTGCATCCTCCAGGTAGAAAATAGCTATTGAAGCAACGTCAACGAAGAATATCTAACTTGCCACACCCCTTTACGTAATTGACATCCTTGATGCTTGCTTTTCTAGATATAGATGGTGAGATTCTTGATCTTTCGGTCAAGCTGACCGATGCTGGCCAAGTCACTTTGTACACCTTGGACATCTCTCCCTCAACCCATGTGAGTCCATCTGGTTCCAGTCCTACAAGGATGCTAAGGTATCATCCTAAGATGATTTCCTTACATCCTATAGCACTCTATGAGGGAGACAGACAGTATGGCAGGTTTGGAGGAGAGCTTATGTTTGATGACATCACGGGAGATGGAATAGGTAAAGAAAAAATACCTTATGTATATTTATGGTTTATCTTTTTTTAAAGTATTCAATGATTATAAAAATGCAGCAGCCATGGACTAGGGTGCATTACAATTAGGACATTTGTTATGTATATATTAAATGAAGAATAAAAAGCATTCTCTATACATATCAGTACAAAGCATGTTGACATATAGATAAGTGGCAGAGATGCCAACCCTCCCGATTTGGCCAAGAGGCTCTCGGATTTCACCTTACACCTGACCTTACTAATCCCCATTGTCCTCCAGGAAAACAGCTAATAGGAATAAAATTTTATTGACCATACGCCAGGCCACAATTTTGCTTCCTGTCTGAAGAGTTATGTGCCAGGCTCTGATGTAAACTAGCAGGCACAAGACTCCCAAGTCTAGAGTTTAGGTGGGGGCTGCAGTTACATGTATATCTTCTGCTGTTTACCTAATGTAAGTGATGTGTCTGATCCGGTGATACTACAGTGGATGTGTCAATACATCTAGTCTTTTCTTGTCTTATTTTTATTGATCACAGTGTGATGCATGTTTTTTATACATAGATTCGTCACAGGGCATTGTCTATAACAAGAAAAACAACTAAAGAAGATGGGAGCACATAGGTGGTGACTGTTTTGTAGTCGTGTCACCTCAGCTGTATCTCTTTTGTTGTGCCTTGAATCATAGGACTCACAAAATCAAAGACTAGAGTCGCAGCTTTCACCTAAATTATAGCATGGAATTCACCCAATTCAATCTTTAATGTCACTGAATTTTGAAAATACATATGATTAGATGCAGCAAAATGTGCTCTGTAGGTCAGACATTTTGGCGTATCTATTGAGTGCGCATTGGTATGTCATTGGTTGTCATTACCAGGACCTTAGTACTGGTCAATCATAATTAGCTTTTTACCTACTGGAACAACCAGTTCCTGTACAAAGTCTTTATAATCACAGAATTCAATAGTCAGGTTTAGAAGTAATCATGCTTTGTGAGCACTGGAAGTAACAACTAGATTATTGGTCAACTAAATTGTCTCTTTTGATATCCCACTTACTTTCACTATATGTCTGATTATGGAACTTGCATCTCAACTAGTTTTTGTGGCACATGGCATTTTGTGATAGAGCATGAACAACTTTCAGATTTTTGTGGACAGAATGATGCCCTCTATTGATGTGACATTTAAGATTAATCTTAGTTTTTGTCTCACCTGCATAGCAGAGTGAGACTATAGGCGCCGCTTTTCCGACGGCGGCGGCGGCGTCAACATCAAATCTTAACCTGAGGTTAAGTTTTTGAAATGACATCATAGCTTAGAAAGTATATAGACCTAGTTCATAAAACTTGGCCATAAGGTTAATCAAGTATTACTGAACATCCTATTAGTTTCATGTCACATGACCAAGGTCAAAGGTCATTTAGGGTCAATGAACTTAGACCATGTTGGAGGAATCAACATCGAAATCTTAACCTGAGGTTAAGTTTTTGAAATGTCATCATAACTTAGAAAATATATGGACCTAGTTCATGAAACTTGGACATAAGGTTAATTAAGTATCACTGAACATCCTGCGTGAGTTTTATGTCACATGACCAAGGTCAAAGGTCATTTAGGGTCAATGAACTTTGGCCGAATTGGGGGTATCTGTTGAATTCCCATCATAACTTTGAAAGTTTATGGATCTGATTCATGAAACATGGACATAATAGTAATCAAGCATCACTGAACATTTTGTGCAAGTTTCAGGTCTCATGATTAAGGTCAAAGGTCATTTAGGGTCAATGAACTTTGGCCGATTTGGGGGTATCTGTTGAATTACCATCATAACTTTGAAAATTTATTGGTCTAGTTCGTTAAACTTGGACATTAGAGTAATCAAGTATCACTGAACATCCTGTGCGAGTTTCAAGTCACATGATCAAGGTCAAAGGTCATGTTAGGCCAATGAACTTTGGCCATGTTGGTTTTTTTTTGTTGAATAACCATCATATCTCTGTAAGTTTATTGGTCTAGTTCATAAAAAGTGGACATAAGAGTAACCATGTATCTCTGAACATCTTGTGCGAGTTAGAGTAGTTTTCAAAGTCAGCACTGCTGCTATATTGAACCGCGTGATGCAGGTGAGACGGCCAGAGGCATTCCACTTGTTTTGTTTTGTTTCATTTCAGATGATTTGATTGTCGGAGCACCGTTTAGAACACAAGATATCAGTGAAGAACTATTTAAAGGTAAATTTGTGAAGTAGACATTCTGTGTCAAAGATTTAGCTCGATCAAAAAATTTCAAATACCAGATTAAATATGTGATTTATTTCTAAGTTCAATTTCTCAAAGTCAAAATAAATTTGTGTGGTCCTAATAGATTTGACTAAGGCAAAATTACCTGCAAACTCATTAAAATAAATGTTTGATGTTAGCTGAATGCTTTATAGGAGGATTGATTTCTACTATTTGGGGCAAGATCTAAATCTACATTTGCCTTTAGATTCTGTAAACACCGTTGTTGTTGACTTAAAAAACTTGGCAATATAAAGCCCAGTAATACTGATGGTAGCATTCGTAGCAAAATCATTATTGGCTTGAAACTGACTAGCTAGTGTCAAATTGTCTGCCTTGAAATCAGGCAGAAGAATAATACTCATGTTACCTATGAAGCAGCAAAAAAAACTACGGTATGCCTTTTGCATTTGAGAGCTGTCTCAAAGGTATCGTGTGTGTGTAATTATTGGGCATGATGATGTATATTATTTGTATATGTTGATACAATGCTTGGAAGGGGACCAAAGATTTAAAAAAAATGTATGTTTCTTGGCTAAATTTATTTTTCTATTCCATAATCATGATTTGATTGGAATTAACAAGTTGTTTGTTATTTCTTTCTTGTATTGCAGTTGAAGAAGGAAGCATTTTTGTCTTTAAAGGTGGTGTTACCTTCCGCACAGGCAATGCAACAAGATCTTGTGACTTCACCTCATTCATCAAACCATGCCCTTTAGAAAAGGTTGGTTTTTAGTAGTGGCTTAAATACTTGTATCAACCTGCAATATTAAGAATTGTCTATTGTAATGCTTGATCTGTAGCCCATGATATGATAATTTAGTAGCATATGTTTAAAGAGAAATTCCAGTAGTTGCAGTAAACACTGATTTAATGAGAAAGTCTGTAAAACAAGGCTTAATTGTCAGTATATCATCGAGGATCTAGATCTGGTACAGTTACATTAACTGAACTTTGTGAAATCTTGAAATCTACGCTGAAAAATGTTCACACCGAAGATCCCCAACACAGATAAGCGCACGTGGGACAATGTATAATTATTGCTTAGAGCGTCGGGCCCGATGCCTTAATACCCGAATCCTGTGCTTATTTGCTGATTTCTCAACAATTACACAATTTCTTCCAGAATCCTTTGGCACATGCGTTTTATTTATACAAACAGACACTTTAGTGGTCATTTCATTGGATTCTGTACGAACTCATTTTGATATCTTGACCAAAACTAGCATTTACCTTTAACTCTGAACCCTGAAAAGACTTGACTATTACAATTTTTGTAAAGACTGATTTTGATTAGTATAGCAAGAACAATTATAAAATTGTGAATTTTCGCATAAATTTCAATTTGATTAGGATTTGTAGATGGAAGTTATATTTTTGACCAACTTTTGCTCTGTCAGCATTGTGAGTGTGTAGTCAGCCCTAGTCAGGAAAGATTTTACTTCTGAACTGCTTTGCTAGGTTATAGCGATGATACATGTATTTTGATAATGATATGTTGTAGGTTTGATAAAGATTCTAATTTGGTTAAAAAGCATTTTGTATATGTTATGTATATTTTCTTCCTTCTGTTTCACAGGCCTCTATTGTATTATCCAGCAATGAAGTAAGTTTGAAAAAACACAGCCACCCTTCTATTTTACTGAAATCAATGAGCTTAGTTTGCTATGGAAGTTTAATAGCAATTACAAAGCTGACATTGGTTGTGGATAATCATTTTGACATTGATTTTGTATTTGAATCCGAACTTCTTCATATACAAATATGTTGATGTAGGGAAAGGGGAATTTCTGAAAGAAATCAGGTTTGGATTTAGACAGGAAACTATGAGAAATTAATAAAAGTTTGGGATTTTTATAGTACAAAGGACTACTTTATCTAAACCCTCCAAATAAAATTGAATTTAATGATGGTTAATTATTCTGATCATTCACTCATTATTACATATTGATCCCTATAAGATTCAGCACTTCTACATGTATTTACAATGTTTTGCCTATCAATATAGAATTAAAAAAGGCAGGAGAATTCTGTTAACTCCTATAACCCTGATAGAGGTTTGTGTAAAGATGATTTATGGATGATGGAGAAAAGAGGATAGAAACAATACTCTAACCACCAGAGGAAGTAAGCTATTAAAAAACGAAATCAATTGCTTTATAAGTTTTGTTGTAAAATTTGATTCATTTAAAGTAAAAAAATTCAATGCTGACTTAAATATTCAAATATATTCCTAAAGATAGTGACTTTTGAATGATTTAGGAAAATGCTGACACTGGCTTGATTTTATTATAGAGATTAATTATGTTGTTCAATATTTAGGGTGGATCACGATTTGGTTCAAATTTAGTGACATGGAGATTTAATGAGGTAAGTGAGCTTTTTAACATCTAGATATATTTTAGCTCATTTGAGAATAAAAACAATCAGCATATTTTTGAATTTTAGCTCTCTTAAAATATTGACATTCAAAATTCAGACAATATAAGAATTCAAGTAGGATTTGCACAGCTTATTTTTTCATTTTCTGTGGGTTCATCAATGTTGTCTTCCATGATACTTCGTAGTAACTACCATTTTTTTTTTTAAAAGTCTCTTCATGTTTTGTATTTTAACAATTCACCATTACTTTCAGCCTGGCTGTTACAGTAAAGCTATTCTCTATTATTAAGACTGGAACCTGTTTAACTGGGTTCTGTTAAGAATGTTGTTTGGCTTATTTAAATTATGCTACAGAGCAAGAATTCATGTATAATCCATTTTTGTTAAAAGATTAGAAAAACAATCTCCCATTCAGGCTATGAAATTAGGATATACTAGAAATTTCCTATTTTTCATGCAAAGTGGCAAAGTTTTAGCTCTTATCAATCAGCATTTATTGAAGATTCGTGAGCTTTTAACATGGATGATGATATCATCAGTTGTAATTCTGGCATTATAAAAGCCACATCAAACCTCCCCCCTCGCCCGAATGTAGCCCCCAAAAGACCAGATGGCCATAAATAGGAAGGTTGTGCAATGTGCCAAGTTCTGACATAATATCTGATATTCATGTAAATGAAAGACATAAAAGAATATACACAGAGAAAGTTAATCAATAAATTCTGTTTATATGCATTCCTTCTTAAATATATATTTCTGTACTTCTGGTGTTGTTCTCAGAAACCTCATCTGGTCGTCAGTGCACCTCGGAACAACAGGGCAGGACGGCTTGTAGGAGAAGTGTATGTTTACACTCTTGAGATGAAATGATCAATTCACATTCTCAAAGACGACATGAGCAACTCAAACAGGCAGTTATGGAGAGGATGGTACTTCGAATTAGGTTTTTTTCAATATGATGGTAAACATGGACCAAGTTATCTCATTTGTGACAGAAAAGTGAATACAAGTGAGGTGTCATGAAGTGATGATTAGTTTATTTGGATGGATGGAAAAATAGATGAATGAAATGAATGATGGGTAAATGAATGAATGGATGAATGAATGAATGGATGGATGAATGAATGGATGGATGAATGAATGAATGGATGAATAAATGAATGAATGAAAGAATGAAGGTTCATTAGTCTTTCAATGTGAGAAACAGGTACATTAATCTTATGCAATACAATGCTCTTCAGGTAGTATACAGGATCTTTTATTATTTACAGATGTAAACTTGTGATGTATATGTATTGACGATCTATGATGGATGTGGACATGTATGTGCATGTGTGTGCAGAGTCTACATTTGATCAGTTGGAGATATAGACTTGTCTATTTACGTATATTCCAAAGAGTTCTTGTCGACCTGTATGTATAGTAATATGAAGACTGCATAGATTTTTTAATCTTTGGATTAAGTTTGTTTTATGTTTTGTGATAGTGTAATGTTTTTTACACATTCCATGTATTGAATTTCTTCATTGAATTTGTTTTTATTGCAAGTTATAAGCGAACAATTCTGATGCTTTTCTACCAGCTATTGCCTCAAAGCTTTCCTATTAATGGTAATTGGAAAGTGTGCATACACAGCTCCTACACGGAGGGTCGCGAGGGATGGACCTTATGTCAAGCGTTGCTAATAATGTCATCGTGCCATGGCTCAGTGCTTTGACCCCAGCTGGCTTCAAAAGTTCACTTTCCGGAATTTCTTTGTGCTGTTTTTTTTTAGCACTAAAGAAATATGGAGGTGTACAAAAACTCATCTCTGCAATAAGAATTGTTGACTCTTGCGAAGAAAGAAAACAAAGAAACAATATAATTGAAAAAAATTAGAAATGAAAATATCAAAACAATAGATTAGTTATTAGCAATAGCTACATGTATTAGCAACTTTTGATTATTCTGTCACCTTTGATACTCTCAGGACATTTGACCATTGCTTTGAAGCATTGTTGCAATCTCTCTTGAATATACAATAAACAGTGCATTCTAGGTGCGCGGGTACATATTTGCGGTTTCTACACTTGTTCCTACATGCACACTTCAGTAGTTCAGGGCAGGATGACTTGGCTTCTAGCAAATATGTTCATAGGGACTTCCACTTATAGACAAGTCCATCCCCACTCAGCAGGAGAGGGCAGATAATTCTTTCTTAGACCCCCTTTTTACATATTCCTTTGCTTTCTCCTTGTACGTCCGGTTTCTGACCGATAGTCTTGTTGCTTTGCTTGCCAGGAAGAAAATCTGAAAATCATCTTCTTCTATGGACTTCTGTTTCTTCCTTGAGTTTTTTTTTCCTGTGTGAGATGTTAATTTTGAATGCTCTAGGTGGCCCTTTTCCCATCATTGCCATTTTTTTTTTTTCGTAAAAGTTCTCTTTTCCAATTTGACAGTGACTGGATATATCAGTGCATTGTTGACACATATTGTTTGAAAGTTACCATGCAGTGTGCATCTGGCACTTTGAAATGTCGCCTTAATATCAAAAGGACCACTCTTGAGTTGAACATTGTGAGTTAGGTGTGGTTTGTGTTACCAATAGAGAGCTTTCTTTTCTGTTCCAGGTTTGGTGTTATTTAACAACAATTTAACATTGTTCCCTTTGTTCCCTATTCATTGTGCATGTAGGTGTCCTTCTAATATCCATATATTTATGCCACAGCTGTATTTGTTGCATCATGATCTGTCATTGTGTTCTAGAGGAGATCTTCCGTTCTGTTGATTTATTGATGGGCTGAACATACTCATTGAGTGTTAGGAAGCAGCCTTTTAGGGATGATGCAATTATCTTGTAAAAACCAGCTTCCTCAGGTGACAGGTAAATGCTAGGCCCATCAACCATCAGGAGTACTGTTCTTGGGTAAGCAATGAATGAAAGAGCTTCGCGACAAAAGCAAAGAATGACTTGGAATCCATCTACCCACTCTCTGTTGCCGTAAAGAATGGTCCACTTTGTGCGTCGGTCATGTATCGCCCACAAGCTTCCATCCGTCTGCCTGGGACGATAACTGGAGGAAGAAATTTTCTGGTTTTCATTCATGGTTGCCAAGATGGTGATCTGAGTCTTGTCAGAGTTCCTTAGCTCATGGACGATTATCGATCCGTTTTCTGCTAGAACTCTTGTCTCCTTTTGCCCGTCAAGGGGGAAACTGCTTTCATCGTAGTTTCTCTTTCCTTCAAAGAGGACACTCCTGGCACCCACTTTTTTCAAATAAGTCTCCAATTTGGAAACCATCAATCAATTCGGCGGGGGATGACTATGGACCTTTCCTTCCCTATTGGTTGGGATTATCTAAAGACCAGATTTTGAGAAAAAGCTACCAAACCATCTGTCACCAGGCCTGTTGTCTTTAAAGGGTGTATCCTGACCATCCTTATCATGCATGTCTTTGACGACCTCCAAATAAATAAAAAGATTTTTGTTTAAATGTTAGATCTGTTATAATAATTTTTTTTAAAGACTATTACAATGATCTTAGACAAAATTGACAGAAAATATTGACACACATGAATAATGGCGAAGACATAATAACAATAATATTTGTTTGTCTTATTTTTCCTTTCCTTCCATTGCCAGTTTTTTTTGTTTGCATGGAAGTGCTCTTTTCCAAATTGACCGTGATTTGAGTTTATCATTGCATTGTTGGCACATATTGTTTGAAAGTTACCATGCAGTGTGCATCTGGCACTTTGAAATGTCGCCTTAATATCAAAAGGACCACTCTTGAGTTGAACATTGTGAGTTAGGTGTGGTTTGTGTTACCAATAGAGAGCTTTCTTTTCTGTTCCAGGTTTGGTGTTATTTAACAATTTAACATTGTTCCCTTTGTTCCCTATTCATTGTGCATGTAGGTGTCCTTCTAATATCCATATATATATGCAATACACAGAGGAAGCATTACATCCTTTAGTTTTGGTGATTTTTTGTGGAAAACTTTGTGCTACAGCTGCATTTGTTGCATCGTGATCTGTCATGGTGTTTTTGAACTTCTTGTAAAGATCTTCCTTTCGTCAATGTGTTGATGGAATTAACATAGTCATTGAGTGTTAGGTGGCAGCCTTTATAAGATGATGCCATTCTCCCTGCAAATACCAGCATCCTCAGGTGACTGGTACATGCTAGGCCCATCAGCCATCAGGAGTACTGTTCTTGGGTAAGCAATGAATGAAAGAGCTTCGCGACAAAAGCAAAGAATGACTTGGAATCCATCCACCCACTCTCTGTCGCCGTAAAGAATGGTCCACTTTGTGCGTCGGTCATGTATCGCCCACAAGCCTCCATCTGTCTGCCTGGGACGATGATGACGGAAGGAAGAAAATCTCTGACTGCTTTCTAGGGCTGTTATCTATAACGTCTTTATCGATAGTCCTGTCGATAATTGCTTGTTTTTGCCACTTAGCGATTATCGATAAGCTTTCTCTCTATAATGTAGGGACACACTGATTTTCCACGATGGCCCTTTGAAAGTGGCTTTTCAAACGGAAAATCACGGAAACATATTTTTCATCAAACTGCACAGAACAGCAACAAAAATTACTCCAAAATCTCAACAAAATACTTGCCACAAAATACGATCTCACCCCCACATTGCTATTATAGCGAAGTGGGGGTGAGATCGTGACAATCCAAACATCGTGACTGCACACGACTCCATTTGACTGAATCGAAAACATCACAACTAATGTAGAAGGCAGCTATCACACAGCATAGCCTCATGTTGTTGCCCTCTACGTTCGAAGACGTACAGTACGATATCAAAGACTGTGATCCGAGTCTTGTCAGAGTTCCTTACCTCATGGATGATTTTAGATCCCTTTTCTGGGAATACTCTCGTCCCCTTTTCCTGCCAAGGGGGAAATATTTAGAATATGAATGTACATCTTTAATTAAAGTAATCAAATGAGAATCAAATTTGGATTAAAAGAAAAAACTACAAAAAAACTCCGCACTGTCATATGGGCATAATTTCAAATTTCAGAGGGGGCTTGATTTCATAGCAATAACAAAATGCACATGTGCAGTAGCTATTTCAAGTAATTGCAGTAAAAAAAGGGACTCAATTCCGAAAGTAGATGTTTAATTCATCAAAATTGATGGTAGTGAAACCATTAAAAACTGCTTGGGAATGATGAGTAGAAAAGTTTCACTTACAATTTAAACACGAGTCCAGAATTCAGTGAATGCGATAGGAACATGCAACATAATTTATACACATTGATTCCCTTTTTAGTAGCAAGCCATAGTTAAACCAGCTAGGCCGAAAGTTAGAGGGCTTTTGAACCAGTGAAATATTTTGACAATTAACTCGCCTAAAAGGATCACCTATATTTCCACAAGTTTTAGACCCGTCTCTTCCTCATTTCTGTGCCATTTATTTTCTTCTGCTCCTTAAAAAAACATTCCTTGATGAGGCCACTGTGTCTGACTGTTCATCTTGCTGGTGCAGGTCCTCCAATATTTTCCATCAATTTCCTCCTGAATCTTGATGTCCTCAGTTGCAATGCTCAAAGCCCTCCTCTCATCTCTTCTTTATTTTGCCTGCAGAAAGTCTTCTGCTCTCTGCTCCACCTTAAAGTCTTGGGTTTGGAGGACCTCGGCAACCTCTCTCCAGCATTTGCCACTCTCCTTTGACCCTCTTTTAAATCCAAAAGTCTTTACGGATGCTACCTTTTTTAGTAGCAAGAGGACCTATTTGACCTCTAAAATCGTCATAGACTTGACTGTTATTCCAAATAAATGAATCATAGGTTGATCCTGGCCATTGGTCGATGATATTGGTCAAATGTATCTGTTGGTCAACAGTGGCTTGCATGGTGATTGAATGTTCACCCTTGTCAATTATGTACAGATGTTCATTCTCTTCGGGTGCCTGGATGGCAATATGCCTCTAGTATATGCAACCTAGATGGCATCTGCGCCATCTTGGCGAATGATGCCTTATTGGAGGTGATCTGTGCCTCCAAGAATTTATGAAGTCCCCCGCTCTTGATATAGAATTAGTGGCAGCTGCAATCGAGCGGCTCTGTGAGCTCTGACATATCCATCTACATCGCCAGCTACATTCTGAAAGCTGCCGCTTGCAGAAAAACCTGAAGTGCAGTTGTTATTTGTAGCTCAACAGTGAGTGCACTTTCTTGAGACTTGTGAAAGACCTTGCCATTTCCTCAAAAGATCTCAAACAAATCTGATAATTGAATCCCAGACGATAGTCCTCTGGAATATCATTCACCGATAACCGTTCTCTAGCTTGATATCTTCTGATGAGTTAATTCTACGCTAGAAATATAGCTGCCATGATATTGGCATACATGCAAAGCCAAAGTAATGACAAAATTTATGAATGCTTGACCCTGTCACAAAAATTGTTATAAGCTTGGTGTGACGATTGAATTGACAAAAGTTATTTACATCCAACAGAATACAGATTTATGACAATTTTTCTTCAACTCTGAGTAATAATGTGCTTGAATCAAGTGCGTTAGTGAGGCGGGGTATATTGGGGCAAGATTTATGACTTGTTATGAAATCCACCAGAATACTGACTGTCAAATCACTGAAAAAAAAAGAGAAAATACAATGTTCAGAATACAGGTTATTGGTCTCCATGTCCTTTGTGTGTGCTTAGGATGGCCTCTCCTTCCATTTGGTTGCTGGGTCATCGCAGTCTAGAGAGCATAGTCTGATGGCATTCGTAGAACATGTTTGCCAATCTCATCCTCCTTTTTTCTTTGCCAAGAGACTTTGTATCTATATATTCTTACATTGGTAATCTGATCCATATCAGTGTCCCCTAGGATCTTTCCAAGACACCACTGTTGGAATACATTCAGCTTTTCTATTAAAAAACCTTTTTTTTATAAATCTAAGCTGATATTTACGAATGTACATATATAGTATCTATATAAGGTGCAAACTTATTGATCAGTGGTAGAGTTTCAGAACTTGTAGGGCATAAAATTATAAAGCCATGTAATGACCCTTTTGTATGGTATATTTTCAGTAGACTTTGACTCCTAAAACATGCATGGTAGATCTAAAGTAGTAAATGACCGGTGTATTAAGTCTTGTCAGCTGTTGAAGCAGACACACATGAAAACTTGTGACACATTCATTGAAGATCGTCTTTACATGTACATGTACCAAAGGACCAATGGTCATAAATGAGACTTGCCTTATTCTGTATATCTTTAAATGGTAAATAGAATTACTAAGTATGATGCATGTTCGCTAGTTCATTATACAATCTTCCTGAGTTAAGGCTCTGTTTACCCATTGCATAAACCTGTGACGCTGAGTGTAATGGCTTGAACACAGCCTCAATGACAGCGTATGCATCATAGAATGGAAAAATGAAGACGTGTATCATTTGTTTTATAAATGGCATTCCAAGATCGTGTTAATTTATTTTATGTATGAGCAAATATGTTTTGGATGTCCTAAAACTTCTTTTGTTTAACACTGATTACTAAATAGCCGATGTTTGTGAAGAGATGTTTTAGGAGAGGTACCCATAATCAATCTATTCTTTTCTAATATTTTGTTTAATTTGTAAGCAGAAGTTTTTTTTTCTTTGGAATGTGTACATTGTGTCTTAATACAAACATATTGATCTATTTTCATGTGTGAATCATGGTGTATATCCAACCAATGCAGCTGATGAATGTGATTTTCTGACACATTCTTTTATATTCGGTTTTTCATTTTCGCAACTTTCAAACCCATTCCAAATATATCTTTTTTACTAAAAAATTTAAATCAAAACATAACCGAAATCCATTTTTTCTGCAAATCAAGGATGTCAGTCTGAATCATCATCTAACTTGTGAATTGAACTGTGTGGGAGGAATCAAGTTAGCTGTTGGTTGCATGGTCATTTATACATTACTGTGTTTGATTAGTATATCATGCAACCATTAAGTAAGATATGATTCTGCCTTTCTTCACATGTACCTTTGAAATGCATGAAGAAGCCTGTAAAAAGCACAAAATTTCATAGTTTTCTCCAGTGTTTTGTACTACCAAAGTCTGCCTAAATTGAATGTCTTGGGACAAAAGCAATCTCTTTAACTTTAGTGAAATTCAACTAAAATGCTGTCATGATTGGTGAAATGTGGTCTCAAAAAATTGCTTTGACATCTTAAATGGCAATTATTCAAATATAGGAGGCGACTGTTCAGTAACATGCTACGTGGATATATTTTGTGATTAGCCCTGGGAAAGGGTGCTCGGAGGAGAAAGTAACAAATTCTTGATCATTAAATACATTACAAATACTATTTTTCTTGCCAATTTTAACCATTCTGCTTTTCTTATTTCAATGCCTTCTCACAAATTATATTGGCAAGGGTAGATTTCCATTTACTGAAGAAATGACAGTTTGATGACCCTATTTTTATGTAAAAATTGTACTATGCTGCAATCCTCCCTTTACTATGATGATTATGAATTGTTTAGTTGGAACATATATTTCAAACTGTTTGTACAATTGAAAGGAATTATTGTTCAATGATGGCCATCCTGATAAACTGTACATAATTCTAAAGAGTAGACATTTCGATTCCGAAGATAATGAGGACAGCGTCTTTGTTTATGTACAAAAAATATTTTTGTTTTTAAGAGAAGCAATGTGAAATGTAAATTTCATACAAGATGTTATTTGAAATACAAATTTTATACATTTATATGATAAATGAATTCTATGACTTTAAAGATGCACCAAAGATATACCAATACCTGAATGCCATCTTCTTTTCTTGAGTAAATATGTAAAGTGGTTGTACTATCAAAACCAGGGGCCCATAACACAAAGGTTAACTAATTCTGATTCGTTCGTAGTAAGTCTAATGAGTGAAATGCACATACGATGATCTTGATAGGCCAACAGCGATTAATTGCTAACCTTTAAGTTACGGGCCCCAGGTTGATCATGTTGGTTAGGCATTTTGTGTTTAGATATTCTGTCATGTATGCAGAAATCAGAAGCAAACCAAAGTAGGAGGCAGTATAATTTATATTTTTAGCTTCATTGATTATTCTAGTATTCCTTTCTTCTTCTTTAAAAGTCTATCACCTTAACGGTTGAGATGTCCTCTGTGTGTGTCAATAAGAGGATGTCCTAGTGACCAGGTTTATTATGACCACTGGCAGATCGGCTGTGCCCCCCCTTTTTTAGAGGCACAATTAAAATTTTTAATGTAAAAATGCTGTTAAAACACAAGTGTGCCCCCCTTTTGAAAGTTAAGACCCCCTTTTCTTTTTGCTTTTCAAATTTTCCTTGGGGAAAATGTGCCTCTCCCCCTTTGGAAAATCCTGGATCCGCCCCTGATTGACTGCGTAATTACATGATTCAAGTAGAAAGAATGTCTCTCAGGATTGCTACCCTCCTGTCAACAAGACATGTACAGTGGCATCTGGGCATACTAGAGGGTGGGGGGGGGGGGGGTTCCACTGAAATATAGCGATTTTACCTTAACTTGAAAAAAAAATCCTATTATTCTAATGCCATGTGTGGCCATATCGAATGATGATAAAGACAGCAGTTTATTTCAGTTTGGGGCATCTTTTTTAAAGTCTCAGAAGAAGACAAAAATCTGTCTACTTTCATTAGTGTCTCAGCCTACTGGTATCAGTCCGTTGAACATGGCCTCTCTGAAAAGCACCTTTGTAGCTGAAAATATCCATCATTAATGTAATGTAAGTTCTCATTGGATCAATTTAATCAGTCATTAGTGGCATTAGAGTTAAGATGAAAAACATGATTCTGCTTATTTTTGTAATTTTGCAAGCCTTAACTCTTAACATTGCCACGCACACTACTAACCCAACGCCACAGTGCTAATCCGATGCTAATCCCCTGTGCCAGCCTCAAAACCCCCCTGTGCCACATTGATTTTGGGATCGCGAGTCGTATTCACTCCTTTCAATAGTCATGATTACAATTGCTTGTAACTCTCTGACGATTAGTTTATCCACAAAATATTGTATAGAAAAGTTGTAGGAAATTTCATACTCCTTATAATGGTGTCCTCATTATATGGATTGGTTATTATCTTTACTGCTAGAATATGAGTTGTATCAAGTAGTTCCATTTTGTGGAGTGTTTTGTATGGATCAAAAAACCTAGGTCTCTTCCCTCTTAGAGGCGGAGCCATATCTTGTAAAAAATGTAGAAATACTCGAAAAAGTCGAATGTAAGCCGTGTGAGTAAGTTGATCTGTCAGAAAGCAGAGTTCGCACTGCACACAGTAGTGCTAATTACGGCGTGCATGCGATGCGCAATACAATGCAAAACTGCGTAACAATGATTGTAATTCCGAATGTGCTCAGTCATGCACGAAGCAGGCGAGGGTAGGAAACAATGCAAGCACAAAGCAATCAATAGTAGGCGTGCGAGCACAAGTGCGGCATGTTATAGTAGGATACTTAGCACTCAATGAGTTAACATTCTTCATTTCTTTTTATTTGAAGAAGGTATCAAGGCTGGTAAAAGCATAATAAAATACCAAATCCCCATCATAATGGTCTACAGTCAAGAAAAATTCTTAATGCAAACACATGCCATTTAGGAAAACAGTCTAGGAATACAAAATCACACCCAAATATGTATTTTAGATTTAAAAGTCTTGTGAAGGTGTCTATACATTGACATGTATAATCACCACACAAATATTTATTCAATTTCCAGATATCACAATAATTCATTAACATATTGCCACTGAAGTAAGGGCCAAGGTGTTGTCTCACAAGACAACAAATCCAACATCTTCAGATGTTTGAAGAACTTGTGAAACAGTACCTAAAAGGCCAAAGAATAATTTGACATGTATTCAAGACATACACTTAACAAATAGAGCAATACAATACTACAATTCTGGTGATTATGGCATACATGCAACAGGTATTAAAGACAAACGTTCCATGTTAATGACATAGTTTGGAAGGTGCATATTTGTCAATAACCTGAATACTATAAATACTATAGTATATCGTTTTTCTTCAATTAGGGAGTTACTGACTTTGTACCATAATAACCTTCTCTCTAGGGCTCTAGTTCATACAGGTAGAATATTCTAATTTATAAAATGCATCAGTGAAAAATGATGGAATTCATTCCCCCACCCAGCCCTCATTCCTTATTTTTATGAGCATGCATGGAGTGAAAGTCTAAGGTTCTGAGTAATGAGGCAAATACCAATAGCTTGTAACATGCCCTTGAGATATTCCATAAAATATGGTCCAGGAGCCTGTTTATATAGAGTTATTACAGTAATGTAGTCATGGTAACAGAGATCAGCAGCCAATCACTATCAAGGTTTTCATTATAGTTTTACTATATATTGTAACTCATTATGAAACAGGCCTTTGATCACTCATCTTCTGCATTTTCATCATTTTCACCAAATTGTTTTTCTTTTTACCGCCTTTTAAAATATACCACAAAGGGAAACTTCGCTATGATTGAAGGTGACGTTTTGTCTACATACATGTATGTATGTTAGTTGATAAACGGCTTATGTTCATTAAACCATGGAGCTATTAACAGAGATCCCAAAACAGATATCCCTTACAGAATAAATGGAGTTCAGTAGTGAAGGTTTGATTCGAGCAGATGACCATAATGATGCTATAATATGGGATCAACTATCTTTGAACATGCTTTCAAATTGTACATACAAGGTTAAGACATATCAAAATGAAAATAATATTAACTCATATAATTTGTACAATTCCCATAAATATAAATATTTGAATGGTTATTAAATAATACAGCAGCAGGGCTTAAAAAAAGGAAATAGCTGGGTTCTCTTTGAAACAAACATACCATAAAAAACTACTAGTATTTTTTATCACCAGCTTATCAGATACCATGATGTGATGAATAGCTCGTATTAGTTACCAGTTTTGTGATCATACAAACTTTGACTATTGAGGACCCAGGTCACTTGACCAATTCTTCACATACTACTATTATTTTAACATACAATGAAACAAAGAAGATGGACCCACAAAACACAGAAATATTTGTGTGAAAAAAATCAAGTCCAAAGCCTATTCTTAAAGTTTTTTTTTCCATTTTGGGAGTACAAATTTATTTGTTAAAAGTGCTGTGTCTTGTTTTGCATCTTGAGCTCCATGTGTTACGTTGGTTGATACAGACATTGATAAACAATGGCTGTAAAATGTCTGTGAAAATAGATGCATAATCTAAACAATAAGACCAATATTATGGTGTGGTGATATTTATTCACCATTAGTGACTTTTTTCAGCATATTCATGTGTTGTACTGTACACTCTTTTGGATAGGTTTTGTGTGCAGAAAAATAGCCTTATATTGGACTGCTGTTGGACAGGCAAATTTAGTAAAATTTGAACCACTGCACAACATTCAGCTTTGATATGAATCGACATAAAGTAAAAAGTTTAGTTGGCCCTAAACCAGAGATGTGGTTGAGATATTGTGAACGAGAAATACAGTGATCTCAACTTCACAAAGAGATTTGCTCCGAGATTTTTCAGAATTGTCTCAGGCAGTGATGTTTTGGTCTCAAAGACAAAGTAACCAATATCGCTCTTGATCAGGATACAAAATTTAGATCATACAAATCTGGGTACAGAAAAAAAAAATCTACTCGTATACCATGCTGATTTTTTGCCTAGGACTAGGCTCACAATTTTTTCCAACATATATTCCAACTTCAGATTAACTGATAATCCACTGTTTTCTAGTGAAATCTTTTATGTTCAATACATGAATGCCTTTATGAACTGAACTAATGTACCTTTTGCTGCTGACATTTACACCACTTTGGGTTTTGGCATTGCACGATTGGATCATAATTCATGCCTAAGTTCTGGCCAGTGTCTGGAACAGAAACTAGACGTGAAATATGTGCCACTTGCGCCATGATATGCATCAGCATGATTTGGCTCAAAAAAATTTGTGCACAATTTATGAATAGTTCACAAAGATCCCAAAATTTTACGAGCCAAAATTCTTAAAATCCCGAAATTTTGGCACAACACTTTGTGCATTGTCCCGCACTGGCCCGCATACTTCACGACATGACACGACATGGCAGGATTCAATGCGCAAATTAGTGATATTCCAATCAGGGCTAAACATTGTGGAAGTGTCATAATAGCATTAGATCATTCAGCCACTTCTGAACCAACGCAAGCGATGACATGGTCACCTTATTTGCAATGAAGAAAAGTAATATTTCTTTTCCTACTGACCAAGTAGTTAATCCAAAGCATCTTTACCATTGGGTAATTCTTCATTTCTCCCTTATCATTATTCGATCATTAATTCTGCATTTCAACATAAACTGAAAAAATGACTTTACACAATGTACAACAAACTGTACACAAGAGCCCTATTACATAAAACTTAGCAATTGATCACAGTTGATTTTTAATACATATATATGTAATCCTTTGTATAGATCATCTGTACCATCAATCTTAGCATTGTGGGCTCGAACATAGATCCAGCCAGGTAAGATACAATAGTTTTTGGGAGGCCAGATATATATACAAACAATACGGCCCCCAAAATGCTATTGTGTCTAATCTGCCTGGGTCTGCACCTGTGTGGGCTCTAGGAACTATATTTGATTTTCTGAATAAACCAAAAGTAAATAATATACCACTGATCAGTCTAGGTGAGTAGAGCTAGGCTCCTAAATATAATTGATTCTGCTAATATCTGGCAAGAAAATAAGGAGTGAAGGGGGGTTGCATATGTCTTTCAGACTTAACCCCCCCCCCAAAAAAAAAAAATCCAACAAACCTATGTATTAGAGGCATGACTGCAAAGAATTTTTAAAATTGCTGTTCAAGAAAATCCAGTGTTCTATTGCTATAAAAATCATGTCTAGACTGAGTTACATCATACATTTAAGTCTGCCAAAGTTGTCTTCTGAATGTCAACTAATTACATATATTAAAACAATATTCAGACCAGGGGCCCGTTGCAGAAAGAGTTGCAATCAATCGCAACTCTTAAAGTCTTGCGCAACTTGATTTTCAACCAATCAACAGCGCGCATTTGGGACTTGCGATTGATTTTTTGACTTGCGTTTAAACGCAACTCTTTCTGCAACGGGCCCCAGGGGCACAATGTGCTATACACCTCTTCTGAATGGAATTTCTCATTACCAGTAGTCAATCAGATTTCTGTGATTCTCACAAGTCTGACTTAGGCAGGGTTACCTGTATATCTTATAATCAGAAAATGATACAATAGGACAGTGAAATTGAAATTCTCTACACAGTCATGCCAGTGAAACATAATTTTTTTTGGGGAAAATAGTCAGGGAGGAAAGATTTTCTCTTTTGTACATGTCTGGTAAAAAAAAGAAGAGCAGAGTGAGGCAATTTATCTTCAGCTTCAAAATCCTAGGTTTCCTCAGAAATCTTTGAAGTTCAGCATAATGCTACATATAAATCACATCAGAGTTCAATGCAAAAAAATGGAACATTCCTGAATTTCTGACCAATAAATACAAGAAGGAATATCCTTGTTTACAATTCAATCTAGTAATTTTTTTATGAGGGTAGACTCCAAACAAAGTAATTCAACAACTAATATTAGAGATTTCCTGAATTATTTGTGCTTCAGGTATGAAGTGCATTTATAGTATTTGACGAGACTGCTCAAAATTGTACTGCGCTTTCAGTATTGAATATTGTGTTGAAGTCCACCGAAAGATTGAAACTCTTTACATAGTTTAGAATAATCATTTCCCCAAAATGATTCAAATCTGCAATTGTTAGTGTTGAAATATAAACTGTACACCCACATATTTGACACTTGCTGTTTTAAGACCTCATCATTCTATTTTGAAATAACATGAAAATCAATCTAATGGACTAAACAATGCCTTGGTAATGAAGATATTATCTGCCCAAATTATATAAATTTAAAGTTAGTGTTCACACTATTTAATTGGTGTTCTTCTTCTTGAAAACAGAAAAAGTAGTATTTTTTCGATATATTTTTATTTTTTCATTGCCTTTGTAAGGAGAAAATGGGAAGATGCAAGAATTTAGTATAAGAGTCATGAAACAATGATGGCACAATTTACCAGGTGAATGTAGTTATCAAATATACACTGAGGCTCCAATTGAAAATATGCAAAATATGGACCTGGCATATTGATGGAAAATGCATGAACATGTCTGTTAAGCAGGGAATTTAAACATTCCTTTGCAGGAAACTGAAATCGTCCTCGTAACAAATTGTTGTCTAATTTGTAAGATGGATCAAATTTCCTCAGAGTTGTACCATCTTGGGCTGCTATGGCAACAGCTCCTGTCAATGCTGAATATACTGTGCTATGAATCTTTCTAGTTCATTGTCCAGCCACCCAGCTTTATTCCTGCAGTAGAAAAAAAAAAAAATTGTAATAGGGTATATTTTGTATTCAGACAGCCTATCAACATGGAATTTGGTGGATTAAAGGAAACCAAAACCCAAGAAGAGAAGCAATCTTATTGGAAAGAGTAAAATGAGAGGAACAATTAAAAAAAAGTTTCATCAAAATCAGCTATGAAATAAGCAAGTTATGGACGATTAAAAAGTCTTGTACTTACTATATGGATCCTCAAATTGGCAAACATGCTTCAAAATGGCTGATTACGTGGACAACTCTCCATTGGTTTTGTACACATATTTTCAGATTTTCCCCTTTATTTTATATATTTCATATCTCCTCCTGACCTTGACATATAAGGTGTGGATTATATTTTCCCATGACATATGTTGTGCTCAGAAGGAGGCAAGATGCAATTTGAAAGATAATGAGGAAAATATGAAAATTTGTGTACAAAACAAAAGGAGTGTTGTCCACAAAATCAGCCATTTTTGAAGCACGTTTGCCAATTTGAGGATGCCCATAGACAGTACAACAAGAGTTTTTAAACTCCCATTACTTGCTTATTTCATAACCGATTTTGATGAACTTTTTTTTAAATTGTTCCTCTCATTTTACTCTTTCCAATAATTTTACTTCTCTTCTTGGGCTTTGGTTTCCTTTAATAATACAGTGCGCCACCTAGTGGTTGCAGCGGACAGGCCAAAATCCGCAATGCCTGATGGGAAAAAGTTGGCCTCGAAATGAATGTGGCATGCGCTGTTTGGCTCGCATATGCTGAGGACCATGGGAGAGAAATTTGCCGTATATTTCCTTGTGAAATTTTGATAGTTTTTCAGTGAATTCTTCCTCTGCTTTTGGTAAAGTTTTCAGACTAGCCAGTGAAGTGGATGATCAACACACACACAGTCACATTGTAGTACATTTGCACTGTTTGCACCTACCATGTCGGCCCCGAAGTTTAATTGAAATTGGCCTGTCCACTGTAACCGATAGCTAGCACACCATATTGTGTATCCACTGAATAAAACCTGCTCTAAATTTGAATGCTTTGAGTGATAGAATTTAAGTAATTACCCCAAAACATAGATACCACTCTCACCCCCCCCATGATATAGATGTGCAGATATACTGCCCATCCATAATATGGGTGGGCAAACCCCCCCCCCCTTTATGCTACCATGAGCTTTGCCTTGATTATAGGCATAATTCAAAAGAAAATAGATTCACTTTCAAGTGATGTTGGTATACAGAAATACCCCCCTCCCTCCGGCCCCCATAATACAATCTGATTTCATGGACTTTACCTAAGTAATGAAGATATTATCAGTGAAAATTATATATATTTTAAGTATAGTGGGTATGCAGACATAACCCCCCCAATCATAATACACTATATTACCTCATAAGCTTTGCCTTGGTAATAAGGCCTTCTAATCTCTTAGTCTCGACCTCCATGTCAACAATTTCCTTCTCTAAGCTCTGTTTAGCATTTTCCACCTCAAGGGAAAGACGAGCAAACGTTCCAGATAGCTCTCTGTAAATAAAAAAGGAAGATTGATGGTTAATTCCTATTCCAATAATCTGAAATGGAAGTTTGGGAAAAGCAACACTGTGCAGTAGCGATGATGCTTTTCAAAATCTATAAACTTCTACAAGATTATGCCAAAATGATCTGGCACATTTTAAAAAATTAATACAATTCAACAGAAATGTTGGTAACACATGTCTTGAGCTTTAAAAGGATCTATCACAATTCATTACTAATTTGTTTGAATGTGAATGCACTAACACAGGTAAAATGTGGAGGAAATAGATAAATTTTGTGATTTTACATGACGCTTTGATTAACCGCTCGCTGACTTTTTACTTAGAAGTCTTGCGAATCTTTCGAGACCAAGTTTGCAATGCCCGAGTATGCGGTTCTGAAATAATGCAACATTTTGTAATTGCTTGTCAGACCCATAATTGCTCAAAAATGTGATTCCGTTTACAAAGTCAATGCAAATTGTGTTTTTAATATTAAACCCAAAATCATAAATGTATGATTATTTTACTTTTGTTGGTTTAAATGGATTTATTTCATGCTATTTATGATCACAAAATGCTTCCCGATTAAGTTCATCGAAAAAACAATAAAAAAACAAAGGTTTGAAATGCAAAGAAATGCATTAGAATAAAAACAATAAAATACATAGAAAATTTTTTATATTTAGGCACTTATTTGTATATATTTGTAAGAGATATTGATATTTTCACCAAAAATTAGCATTCTACGAGCTATATAGAGTGATTTAAAGACAAACACATTCACAAAAAGAAAATTAGAGCAAATTTCAACAAACATTTGCATAATTAATAAAAAAATATAAATAATGTTTTTTAAAAGTGTGTGCAAATTTTCGCGGCTATCCCGCAATCAGCAGCCGAGTTCTGGGGGGTAGGGGGGGTATTTGAGTCCTCCTCCCAGTATATCCTGGTCTGAAATAGCCCAGTTAAATTAGGGTTAAGTACAGAAGAGCTAAAGAACAAGCAAACTTGGGCACCTATACATGTATTCGATAACCACTCACTGTTGTATCTGATGACTGAGGTTGGAACTAGTAAAGCTTACAAGAAGCTTTAGCTTGTCCGAGGCATAGTCAACAAACTGTTTCTTGAAAGTTCTCTCCTTGGCACGGTTTGTCCATGTGAGGCGCTCATAGAGGTAAACCACACCGTAAAGACCACCCCCTACTACCAGCACCCTCCAACCTACAGATTTCCATACCTAGAATGGAAGATAAAAGAAAATGTTATATCTCGCGAAGAGAACAATGATTATGATGATGATAGTGGCAGTGATGATTTTGATGATGTCAAAGATGATGATTGCAATTACAATACCAAAGACCATAATAAAGATAATGATCATCATCGTCATAACAATGATAATTGATGACTATAATGGTAGTGATCATAAGGATGATGATGCTGACTGATAAAAATAATGTTGCTGTTGATGAAGTTAATGGCAGCGGTAAGATGATGGTGATAGGGACGAAAATGATGATGAAGAAAATAATAATAATAATAAGGATTTATATAGCGCCATCTATCTAGAAATATTCTATTCCGAGGCGCGTTGTTATTATTACCCCGGCTTTAGCTCGAGCTGCCTTTCAGCGCTCATGCATTCAAGGAATCAATCCTGCCGGGTACCCATTCACCTCACCTGGGTCGAGTGCAGCACAATGTGGATAAACTTCTTGCTGAAGGAAATTACGCCATGGCTGAGATAATAATAATAATAAAAAATAATAATTAACTCACTACTCAGGAGGACAGAGTATGCAATATACTTGGAGAGTAAAGGGCGAAAGAAAAGGAGTGAAGTAAAGATGGTTTGGAATAGATACTCACTATTCCTGTGACAATCATAAGACCAACTGATGTTCTTGAGTAGAGTGATGCTATGCCAGACAGCATGGCTACTGTCATGTCAGTTGATGAAGGTTCTTCTGTGACTGTTACTCCAGGAGGGAGATTGGTTGGCTGCACCTATACAAATGACGAAAATCAAATAACTACAAATGTACTCACAATGCCATTATCATGCTTGGGGTAAAGTTGGAAGGAGGACATCATATTAATAAAAGCAGTCTTTACTTATTTGTAAGTTCTTTGAAGTACATGTTGTATGACCCTTTATTTGGTAAGGCCAAAATACCATATTGCTTCAGTGCAAGGTAAGGGTTATAAATCATAATTATTTGATGTAGGGCTTAAAGGTTGCGCAGGAATTTAACAAGAAATAAGAACTGTAGAATCAAGTTGTCCTATCAAACTCAAGCATATAAACATACCATTCCAGTGAGACCAGCAAGAGTAGCTCTTGTTCCTCTTGGTCCTAAAAATCTATTCATAATGGCAGTGAGACCGAGTGAGAATCGGAATTCAATGTTCTCCTTGAAGTCTGCAAAGAGGTGCTGGCAGTCCAGGCGGTAGCTGAGATCAAAGTCCCTACGGAAGAGGAGGCCCTCGACTCTCTCCTTGGAGTCCTCTGGTAACAGGGCTGACATTCGTTCTAGATGAAGAAAAGAATTATAGTTTAAGAAAAAGCAGTGTCTTTAAAATGGATATAAAGATATTTGAAATTGATAAGCTACAACCCATGCAATTATTTGATTCAATAAAGAATACCAGGAGGAAATTCACAGAATAAGGAGAGGGTAGGGTTTGAATATAATGTTCACTCAAGCATGATGTCTGCCAGGACAGAAAATTTATTTTTTCAATGGCTTTTTTTTTTTCCACATTGGGGTGATTGCAGAAATTTGATATAGCTATTTCTTTCATTTTAAGGAATATTTTTTTTAGAGGAAGTATGCAATTATGCAGAAAAGGCAAATATCGTTATTCTGCCGTAGATAGAATATTGATTCTCAATAATGTTATATATTTTTTGTGACCGATCCTGGAGCGACTCTAGAAAGAATAGTCGCCCTAAAGCATGCATTTTGGGGGAATTTAAGGAGCTATTGGGGCTGTCATAAGGGTAACATTGCCCATCGCCTTCGCCCTCATGTACTACGTATGCTGATGTATGCTTGCATATAAGAAACCCTCAATAGTCTGAATGTAAACTTTGATGTATTTGTACCCAGTATTGTGATACTGATAAATTCTTCTCTAAGAAGTGGTGTGTTCCCTGACAAGTTCAAAGAAGCTATTGTGTCACCCTGTCTCAAGAAATCCGGCTTAGATTCTTTTGAGTTAGGGAACTATAGGCCTGTCTCAAATCTCGCATTTCTGTCAAAGGTTCTTGAGACAGTTGTGTCGCGACAATTAGTGGCGCATCTGGATCATTGTGGTCTGCATGAAAGGTTACAATCTGCTTATAAAGCAAATCACAGTACAGAATCGGCTTTACTTCGGGTCAAGCATGATTTGCTGTTAGCAATGGACAACCGTCAAGGTGTTATTATGGTCATGCTTGACCTGAAGTCGGCCTTTGACACCATTGATCACACTGTGTTGTTGCGTCGATTGCAATCTGACTTCTTTTTGTCCGGTACAGTACTTAATTGGTTTCAGTCATATTTAGATGGCCGCTCTTTTAGAGTATCAATTGGTAACCATTTATCTCATACAGTTAATTTGCAATACGGTGTTCCGCAGGGTTCTGTACTGGGGCCTCTGCTTTTTACTTTGTATTTACGACCACTTGGGGACATTCTGAGGAACAATGGTGTTGAATTTCATTTATATGCTGATGATGTTCAGTTATACTATTCTTTTGATCCCAAATCTCAAACTAGTTTTCGCAATGCCATTTCCTTGATTGAGAAATGTGTTCAGGAAATTAATGAATGGATGATAAGAAATAAGTTACTATTGAATGAACAAAAAACAGAGTCTCTTTTGATAATTTCTCCGAAACTTAGGCACTATTTATCTGACCGTGTTCATTTGTTAATTGGTGATGCTATCATTGAACCTGCCGAATCTGTCAGAACTTTAGGTGTTCAATTTGATTCGTCACTGACGATGACTCATCAAATAAATTCCCTATGTAAAACACTTAATTTTCATTTATACAATATATCTAGGGTCAGGAAAATGTTGACGTATGAGGCTTGCCATCATGCAGTTCGCTCACTGGTTTTAAGCCGTCTGGATAATGCAAATTCTCTTTTGATTAATATTAATGTTTCCGACTTAGATAGACTACAACGAATTCAGAATCGTGCAGCTCGTATTATTTCAATGGCTAGAAAATATGATCATGTGTCTCCTTTGTTCAAAGAACTTCATTGGTTACCGGTAAGAAAGAGAATTACATATAAGATTGCATTGCTTGTTTACATGTCCATGAATAACCTAACACCACAATACATATCATGTCTGTTTTCCCCAGTTCAACAAAGTCAATATTCATTACGTTCTAGAACAGACCCTTTTCTTTTACAAGTCCCAAGAATGAAGTCCAAGAAAGGTCAACAATGCATAGGTTTCACAGGTCCCAGTATTTGGAATAATCTCCCTATCAACATCCGCTCATGTCCTTCACTGCAATTATTCAAAAACAAACTAAAGACCTATTTATTTTCTTTGTAATATCCATTTGATTAATATTGTTAGCACTTGGAGAGCAGAATATTCAACATAATTATAATATGATACTGTAAAGCGCTTTGAGCATGTTTACATGGAAAAGCGCTATATAAATATTAAATGTATGTATGTATGTAATGGTCAAACATAAATGCTTAAACGTTTCTTTGGCTGAAACAACTTCACATTTTTACTGTAGGAAGAGTGATGATTATCCTTACAGATCACATTTTGTCTTCTTATGAATTTCAACTTTTGCAGACAAATTATTGTTTTGGTACATCAAACACACCGGCCATATCGACTTATTATGTTTTTTTTTTTTAGATTGATGGTAACATGTACCCCCAGATTTTCAGCAAGGGCCTACCCTGAAATACATGTCAGATCAGCTCTACGTACACCTGTGTATTCCTCATAATTTTTAAACTAAAAAGCCTGTAAAACACATTTTCATATCTAATGCTCACATTTCATCAGAGACTTATTAATGGGAAATAAATGAAAACTGCTGTGGAAGCTGCTTAGTGCATTTCAATGGGGATTACTGCTAAAAGACACAGGTGCCTAAACAACATGCTCTTTGAGTGTGGGTTGGTACTTTGTTTGAATGGGTCTAACCTGTCATCTGGGTCTGGACTTCCTCTACTGATTGTTTGATGTTAGCTGAGCACCTTGCTGCTAGGTTTTGACCAAGACCCGCTTCTACATGCTTCTGGAGCTCCTACAAGAATGACATATGAGAGAGAAGTGATTGAAGGCATGAGAAAAGAGCTAGATGCATCAACATTTATCATCTGATGAGTAAAATCCTTGGGTGTTCACGGGCAGAGTGGGACTGGTCACTGACTATTATCATGGTGACTGTCAGAGAAAGAAAACTTGTCAGCACTGAAGACTCTCATGAAATGGTGTCTTGGACGTGGATTACTAGTTGTGATATGGGCCATACAAGAACTGAATATTATCATCATTAGAAATTGGGACTTCAATCAAATGCAGTTGGTAAATTCTTTCTGGAAACAAAATTGAAAATAACCAATGGAGTTGCTAATTCATAAATACAATAGGAAAGGAATAGCTAGAGCTTTTAAAGCCAAGTGGTCAATTAATCATTAAGATATCTACGATGACATGATAAGAAAACTATGTTCTACAAATTGGATGCTCTCAGTCACTGTGTTTGGTAAACCTATTGTCATCAGATTGTTGATGACTTCTACTTCATCTTAAAGGTTAAGGTACTGTTGATAATACTCTAGGAAGAGCTAAGGTATATCATTAACCATTCCATCTGAAGCTGATTTTTCTGCTAGGACAAAGTGATTATCACCCTGATAAAGGGCTCTTACTTAACTTTGTTTCTTTGGTTGCCAGCTTAGCAACATATAATATACTACTAGTATAGGTTTCCCAGCTAGAAACCAAAGAAAAATTGAGTGCCCTGCTGAAATTTTATTTTCCTGAATTGAGCACATTCCATCCCTCCAATAATGCACTCTACCAGATATTGCCACTCAAATACATACATCCTATATAAAAACTTAGTGCCTATGTTTATATTCAACATAAATATATAGTTTACACATGACACCCCACTTGTGTCCTATAGCTTTACTAAGGGCTATAAGGAAAACTGTATGTGGAGTAATACATCCATATTTGCACCTTTACTCTTATTTGAAATCTATCAAGGTTTATCTATCACTGCCAGCAGCACTTGCTCTACTTACACACAAACAATGTAACATACCTCCTTATAGACCTGAACTACTAATGACTCTGGATGGAAAGGTTTGTCAAACTGATCCACAAGAAGAGATAATCTTCTGATCTCATCTGTCATGGTAGCTGATACCTACAACATAATAATGATAATAATAATAATGATAATAATAATAATAATAATAATAATAATAATAATAATAATAACAATAATAATAAAACACAGTCCATCAATCAACTCCAAAAGAGGATAAGGTCATTTTTGTGATTGAAAAAAAAGAGATGATAATTATAGGAGAAATAATTCAATATCTTCATAGAAAGCCATTATGAAATGTAGAGAAAACAATGTTCCTAAAGGCCCTGTTCAAGCCTGTTGTGTGCTGGGATTTTCCTGCATGCAACAAGTTTATCTACGGGCAGACAAGGATTTAATTACTGTCTAATTGCATGTGACCTGCGTGGATGGTGTGTGAGAATGTGGAAACTGATCTGTGATAGTAACGGGCGATGGGATGTACCTGCATCAAAACTAACCAATAACCTCCAACAAATTTTGAACATGTACAGAACTTTCCAGTGGGCAAACCCGACTTGCATGCCCTCCTGCATTACTGTGAGTAAATTACAAACAAGATACTTTCCATTGCGAGTGACCTGGGAGTGCCAAAACCTGTCAAACACTATTCACACGCAATGCTTGAAAGGAAAATGTGACGGGTCTTAACCCTTATTATGCTCGACAAATTTCATCACCTCACTGTCGCGCAAATTTTTTTGACCTCAACGCTCGCTTTAATTTGAAGTCCTGCGCAACTTTTGAGACCAATGTATGTGGTCCTGAAATTATGCAACATTTTTTAAGTGCAAGTCAGACCAAAAATTGCTTAAAAGAGGATTCCATATACAAAGTCAATGCAAATTGTGTTTTTCAACCAAAAATCATTAATGTATGATTATTAATTTTGTTTACTTTTGTTGATTTCAATAGATTTATTTTATGCTATTTATGACCACAATAGGGTCCCGACAAAGTTCATAGGAAAAAACAGTAAAAAAACAAATATTAAAAAATAGAAATACATAAATAAAAAAAACCAAGAAAATACAAAAGAAATTGAATATATTTTTGCAATTTTTTCGCAGATATTTGTTTAGAAATGTAAAAATTGATAGTCTCACCAAAACTCAGCATTCTACTAGCTATATAAATTGAGTTAATGGCAAAAACATCCACATAAAACAAAATTTAGAGCAAATTTCATACGCTTACTTCCATATTTAATATAAAATAAAAACAATTTATGTTTTGCAAATTTTACTATACAGTCTTGTAGTTTACATCTGGCTCCTCTACTTGCTTGCAAATTTTTGTGGCGATCGCATGATCAGCTGCTGAGATCTTGGTCTGAAATAGCCCAGTTAAAATAGGGTAAAATTTGCTTGAATCCCTTATCCAGACTATTTGACTACTGAATTCTGTCACTGAAATATGCTTTTGAGGGGCCAAATCATAAACTTTTTTTGAGAAGTTATGTAAGACTATACATGGGAGTATAAGCATGACTATTGATCCTTTCCTGTTCAAATTTTCTATTTTAACATAATGGAAATTAACTTTCTTAAGGTTATACAACCCCCCCCCCCAAAAAAAAAATGGTAATAGACAAGAGAGAGAGAGAGAGAAAAAAAATGAAGACAGAATTGAATAGACTTTTTTAGGGGTGCTCCATGCCAGAAAATATAAGATTTGAACAGATAAAGTAAAATCACTAAAACAAAATGCTAAAATCAAATAATAAAGTGATGACATTTGTCTTGTTAATGTCTTCATAAAATATTCACTGAGCATTTCATAAAGGTCTTAACTATGGTAACTTCGCCATTATGGCAACTACCAAGGTAACCTTGATTCTGATTGGCTGCTGAGCCCTGTTAACATGGCAGATGTCATAATGGCAACAGTTGTAAATCATTTACAAAACTGGCCTCAGATGTTTTCAGCTGCTGCTTGGTGAATTTTACTCTGTTTATTCAGATACAATCATTTCCCCCCTGGAATTCCCCTTTAATTCTCATAAAATCTTTAAAATAACAGTTTTGTATTCAAATCCTGTTTACAAACAGGATTATCTTTTATCTACCTAGATCGGATTTCACCTTAAGCTGGTGGGAATGCAAATAACTGATCTACCACAAGAAAAGGTCACCAGTTGGGCATGTGGGTAATTTACAAACAGCTTTATGAAACACTACCAAGGTTCCCACAGGCAGCAATGTGTAGAGAATATTGTAGTAGTGCCCTTACCTTTGATTCTGATTGTTCAGAAACATCCTTAATCCTCTCCTTACTCTCTAAGCTTAATATCTTCATCTGATCCTTCAGGTAGTCTAATCTATCATTCTGATCCTTTCGCTTCTCGATGCAGGCCGCTCTATATCAACAGAAGGAAGGGACAGAAAAAATATCACCCTCATGTGACCTTTAACAAAATCATGAAAATATGACATCAATCCACAACTAGCTACAGGTACAAATAAACTGTTAACAGATTATAAGAAAAATAAATATGGACCATCTGGTGCTAATATCTTTATCCTTTAAGAACTAGCTAATATCTTTAATGACAAAATTAAACACAAAACCCATAGCTCTGACGTCTTTCTGATTCTCATCTCTAAATTTGTCCTACAGGCCCTACTATTTCTTTTCTTTTTCATTTAACTTACAAAAGGTGGATTTATTTCAATAAATCATTAACTAATGATGGCCCTTTTCCACTTTGCACTTTAAATCTTTGCCGCCATGCCGACAGAATCACACCTGCGCCACATTAATTTTGAGGCGTAACCTTAAAAGAGGTTTTGCAACAACTATGCTAATTCAGCTCACAATAGCTTTTGATTGGTTTATAAAAGCTTTGTGTGTACATAGCACAATGCCATGCACACACCACTATTGTGTATGTGTATGAACAATAGACTTAATGCACTCTGTATGAACTTGGCAGTCTGCTGTATGTATTGTAGTTGAACAAAGCATACAAAGAGCCTTGTTCTGATATTGTGTATAACAAATTAATTCACTTGAATGCTAACAAGCATGGCATTGTTAAACTTGTGTCAAAATTGTAATTAGCATTAATCTTGCTTATACTGCACTTAATGATTACCTTATCAGAAGTGTTGGCTTCAGCAGGTTAATTTTCCTAACCAGGGTAGAATGTAGCACTATGTGGATGAATTTGATGCTTAACCCTATCTAGGCCGGGGTATTTTGGGAATCCTATGGCCGGGGGGGGGGGGGGGGGGGGGGGGGGCCTCCCAGGCCCCCCCTAAGATCTCAGCCGTTGACCGCGCGATCGCGCCGAAAATTGGCAGGCGGGTTGCCTGGGGCATAATCTACAAGATTGTATAGTAATTTATTTCATGCGAATCACTATTAAGTAATTATGCTAATTTATGCGTAATTAGTATGCAAAATCATACTTTTCCCTCTAACTCCCTAAATAAAGCTCTAAATGTAGTATTTTTTGGTATAGAAGCTCTTTGTGGTGTCCTTAGCAAGTGTACATGAAAAAAATTGTGATATCAAATCATTTTCTTATGTTTTATATTGTTTTTGCAATTTCTTATGTATTTCGTTGTTTTTTTTACCTTTTGTTTTTCATTGTTTTTTCAATGAAATTTGTTGGGGACTCTTCTGTGATCATAAAAAGCATAAAATGAATATATTTAGACCAGAAAAACTAAAAATAATCATACATTTATGAATTTTGGTTGAAAACACAATTTGCATTGACTTTGTACACGAAATCACGTTTTTGAGCAATTTTCGGTCTGACATGCACTTACATAATGTTGCGTAATTTCGGAACCATGTACCTGGGTGACGCAAATTTGGTCTCAAAAGTTGTGCAGGACTTGAAAGTAAAAAGTCAGAGAGCAGCGCGGTCAAAAAATTTCGCACGGCGAAAATATCGCGCGATTCGTTGAGGGGGGGACCTCTGAGGCCCCCCCCCGGCCTAGATAGGGTTAAGGAAATTAAAGCGATGGAAAGGATTTGAATCCCCAAACCCCTCTGATTGGATAAGACTATATCACAATGCTTCCACTGAACTTCTTCGACATCTGCACAAATTTTAAGTAATCTACCTGAACATGAGACACTTTAACCAGCTCGATTTTTCAGAGCATATCGAACTGGAGAGGCCAAGTTTAGATCTTTTTTTTTTTCCAGTTGCCAATATTTGGTTACAAACCTCTTTTTAGTAGCTGCTTCTAAAACCTGTGATAAGATCTCCTGTGTGTAATCCACAATCTGTCTGCCTTGTTTGGCATGCTGCTCAAATTTGGTTCTCACAGCAGTCTGTGAAATACATTCCTGCATGATTTACAAAAAAAAGGAAGTAAAATGATTAAAGGAGGTTTGTCCTCCAAAACTATTCATAGCTAGCTATTATCAATTCTATATTGTAAACATTCCATGAAGAAATGATAAACATGAAAAACTGATAAATGGGTTCAACCTATTCACACAATGAAGATATAAGTCATGAGAAAACTTTTCAATAATTCCAGTGCAATCTCCATCTATCTTAATGTGGGACAAGAGAGTACTATTGATTGAATGCCTTGCACAAGGACAGGTACTGTGGCCAGGGATATATAGCTACAACTGAGCCTGACTGACTACCGTGCTTTCCACTTTTGGGCTGATCAAAATTCCCTGATTTTTCCCTCAATCGAGGCATTTATCCCTGATTTGAGGTATTTTAAAAATAAAATTCCCTGATTTTTCTCTGACTGGAACAAAGTAAAATAATTTTCGCTGAAGGGCTGGGAACGCTGAAGTTACTGACTATGTAACAGTGTTGTAGTCAAGGCTCAAACCTCCAAGGCCAAGGCTAAGGCCAAGGCTTTAATACCCAAGGCCAAGGCTTCAATACCCAAGGCTGAGGCCAAGGCATGGAAACCCAAGGCCAAGGCCAAGGCCTGAAAACCTCAAGGCCAAGGCCAAGGCATTTCAAACTTACGATATACAAAACAATGAGCTAACAATGCTTAGGCCGCTAGACATCACACATGGCAAAAATGTATGTGAGCGAGTGGACTGAGCGAATAAAGAATTTCACCCTTGTACATTTAAAACAATAATAATTTCATGTTAGATTTAGACGTAATATATTTTTTTGGGGGGAGTGGTTCAGAGCCAAAAAGGCACTTATATACCAAAATGGGAAATTTTGGTGCTAACAGATACATGTATTTTCAAAATGAGATTATCAACTGCGTGAAGTATATAGTTGTTTGTTTTGTAGAAATTAAGTTGAGCAAAGCCTTTTTAAATTTATTTCTTATTGATAAGATAGATATTTTGATTTAGGTTTTACTTCTCAGCGAGAAAGTGTAGCGAGCGAGCAGTTTTGAAAAGAAAATAAATTCTGAAGTTGTAAAACTCGATTTTTGGTCAATTATGGGTTTAATGACTGTTAAATCACTAAATCACTGTTGCGTGATGTTGCCGGTACGAACCACGATCTCAAACTTCTGGACATGTGAAATAAGATATGAAAATTAAATATTCTGAGCTGTTTTGTAATAATGAAAAAGATGTGTATCTAATTAGAGAAATAACGCTAGATAATGTACATATCAGAAAAGGAAGCATTTAAGGACTGTATTTTTGATAGGATACATAACTCACCAAAGTAATGCAAGCGCAAAGTGCAAGCTAAAAAAAATTGTGATATTCCAACCTGAAAACTGGACATTCTAAGCATTTTTTTGTGTGCAAACAGGAATAGAATGAGTACAATAATTGATGCGAGTGCAGAAAGCGAGCCAAAAATTTGTGATATTCCAACCAGAAAACACCATTCTATACATTTTTGTTACCATGAACAGGATTACATGTAGTACTGTACTAAACAATAACTGATGTAAGCATGATTCAAAATTTGTGATTTTCAAACTTAAAATAAAATGTATTATTTTTACTATTAAAGAAGGTATTTCTTTTTTAAAAAGGGCAAAATCATTCTGAAAAAAGGCATTTTTTCCTACAGGATTTTTTTTGGGGGGGGACAAGAGAGCACAGAGTGCAAGCTGAAATTTTCAAATGCTGACTTGAAAATGTGTCATTTTTAGGATTCTTGCCAGTTTTCATGTTTTTTCTGCTTACAACCACTTTCAAATTTCAATTCTCATTTCTTGTATCTTCTACACCTATTTTACCTAAAAAAAAACAGAATAAAGAATACTTACAAAATAAAGTTATATTCAAAAGGATACAAAATAAATGGGGTGTACCCCATACCCTTAGTTGGGGGGGGGGGGTAAATCTTGATTATTTCCTGAAACATTTGATTATTAATAATATTAATAATTATTAATTATATATCATTATTTTAATTAATCATTATTTCTTGAACCCACATTGACACAAAAACAAATACGTTATTTCATTGAATTTTTTCCCTTTGTTTTGTCAATCTGAGACAATAGACCCAAAACAAAATGTATACAATTTAGAAAAGATGTACTGCCTATCATTATTAACTAATTCTGCAGTATTATCTGCCTAACCAGCCACCCCCATCTTTCTTACGCCC
This sequence comes from Lytechinus variegatus, assembly GCF_018143015.1. Lineage (NCBI taxonomy): Eukaryota > Metazoa > Echinodermata > Echinoidea > Temnopleuroida > Toxopneustidae > Lytechinus > Lytechinus variegatus. Next base: position 79,302,235 of record NC_054741.1, read on the forward strand.
TTACATGTTTCTCCTTACAATTTAGAAAAGATATACTGCCTATCATTAACTAATTTTGCAGTATTTTCTGCCTAACCAGCCACGCCCATCTTTCTTACCCCCTTACATATTTCTCTCCCTTATCCTCTCTCTCTCTTCCAATTCCTCTTTCTCGTCTGTTTAAAAATATATCAGACCCCCCAAAAAATGAGAGAGAGAGAGAGGAAGAAGTTCCACCACCAAGAATAAACTTAAAATAGGGGGATAAAGGAAAGGAAAATGTGGAGTAAATTTGATATTATTTTCAAAACATACTGTCACAATCTTTCAAAAAAAAGCTTTTTTATAGCAAGAGGGTGACAAATTTTGTTCGCTCGCTCGCTTCAATCGCTTTCAACTTTTTTGGCAGAAATTTTGTTCTATATGCCATGCTTGGCCCCTCTAAATTTTTGGCTCATCATGCCATTGACATAGCCAATTTGGATATAACAAAATTAAAGTCTGTGTTCAAGTTTTCCAAATCTTTTCAGAATATAATTAAGACTTAAATCATTCTTGTTGGCTAAAGAAAATAATACAAGGAAAATCCTAATGGAATAGAAATCAACCTTGTTATAAATCATTCCTTAGATTTAGCTATGTTTAAAGTGTGAAAGTTGTTGTCAAAATTGCAGTCAGATCTGTCAGAATTATTCCTTTCATCAAAGCACTATAATCTTGATCATAATCATTATTACTGTCATTATTATCATTATTATTAATATTGTCATCATCATTAGTCATGATTACAATTTCATCACTGCTGTTTTCTTTGTTACAATGTGATGATAATTCTTAATAATGATGATTTAACAATTACAATTGATGACACAGCTAGTACACAATACTGCTGTTGCTACTGTTACTGGTGACTGGTAGTTTTGATCATTAGTGTCATTAAATATACAGAACAATTGAAACATTTATAATTACTTATATAAAACAAATGAAAGTACAAAATACAAAATGCCTTGAAAAAGCCTTGAAAATGCCTTGAAAATGCCTTGAAATTTCAAGGCTCAAAATCCTCAAGGCCAAGGCCAAGGCCCTCTCAAGGCCAAGGCTTGAAAGTTCAAGGCCAAGGCTTTGAAAAAATAGGCCTTAAGGCCAAGGCCGAGCATCAAGGCACTACAACACTGCTATGTAAGACGATGACCTAAGGGCTCTAGTTGATGTATAAAAAGTAAACAGTTTGCGGGATACTCAGTGTTTGTAAACAATTAAGAGTAATTTGAACATTATTCTCCATTCCCTAAGGCCAGTGTAGTGAATTAAGAAGTAGTTTGGAAGGATGATCTCAAGAGACCTGTAATGTTGATTGTGTTTAAAATCAAGCTGACCCAATCCCCATTGAATCAGTAATTCAGTATAGTGGAATCAAGATTTGGAAAGTTAGTTTAAAACCGTGTTTCAATAATAATATCAAAGCACCAATATTCAAAGATCATATCTAAAAGAGCAAAAGGTTCAGGAAATAAACAGATTTCCTGGATAAATTGTACAGGGTACTCTCATAGGGTTATCAACAACTAACAGAGCAATTGGAGGTGTTTCGGTAGAGACGCAATAAAACCAAATTCTGTTTCATTAAACACACCCCACTTGGGGGGGGGGGGTGCTAGCAAAAGGTTAACAGACAAACTCACCTCAAATTTTCTTTCAAAGTTCTCAAATTCAAATAATCTTGCTTGGTAACCTTCAACTATTGGATCTGTATAAATGATAACAGGAAACAATTTCTCTTGTGAAATCTGATACCTATAAGGCTGGGCTATTTTGATGCCTGAATAGATTGGATGGGAGAGGGGCCCACTGCAATGATCTCAGCCATTTATCAACCGAATTAACCAAACATTATGTACACATAGCTAATCACATAATCTTCAGGAATGCACTCGTAAGTTCAATTTAATATATTTTTTTACATCGGCATCATTAATTATGCAAATATGAAAAAGTTTCACAGAATTCCAATGTTTTATATTTTCTTGCACATTTTGAACCACTCCATTTTTCAACTTTGTAATGAACATGAATGATTAATAATCAAGGGTGTGTATTTCTTTGTTTTTAATTGTCTATGGTACTTTTCTATTTTGTAATTTCTTTATTTTCTTCACTGTTTTATATTTGCACAATTTATCAACAAACCCACAAATAATTTCATACAATGAGAGACATGGGAAAATAATTTGAAACAACAAATTTCACAAAACCACAAGATGTGCAAATAAAGTATGAAACACATGTATACAAATACAATATAACTCAAGAGGACCTTTTCATGAAAGTTGCAAGCAATGACAGATGTCCTTGTCCAACAGTCACTGTATTAACCGTCACAAACTTGTGCTTCTATGCTTATCACAGAGCTGCCAAGTTGTATTTTGCATTTTCAGTATTCTTATCCCCCAAAATCAGTATTTTGACCAAAAAATCTGTATTTTTACCATGAGATAAATATGCATGCATAATGGCAAAGTTCGATCACTTCTTACATTATTTTGCGCCCCACACCGTCGCACACGAGACCGAAAGCTTCAGTCTAGATTTTGGTTGTTCCGCTGAACTGCGTTGGCTCACTCACCAATACATAGACTGAAGAATTTGGAGGCCCGTACGTACAGATAACGTATTAGCAATAACGTTAGATCTAACATTCGACGGAAATCTGATTTTTTTCCGATCATTTTTTGCAAATAAAATTATAAAATGTCACATTATGAAAAAGAAAGTGCATCCATATTTACGGGAAAATGTATGAAATTCAGAAATATTGTACCTTAGACCGCAGTTACTGCTAATTCGTTTCAAATTATGATCGAAACATCATCTTCGATCCTTCCGTCGGTCAATGTAAGTTGCCATCTTGGATGACGTCATCATCCTTACAGACGTATTTACCAGTCGCAAAATATCGCGATTCGAGCCGCTGCTTTGCGCTTGTCAACTACGTACGTGCGTGCGCTCGGAACTTGTCACCCGCATTGATTCGCCAGGATATCGAAAATTCTAATCGGAAAGCCTTGATGAAAGCATAACTCATTGAACGTAGAGGGCAGCAACACACAGCTGCCATTTTTTTTCATCTCCGCCCGAAAGCTCCCAGATGCTATAGTGGGGCGAACAATACCTTTTCTTCTCTAATCTGTTTTTTCCGTATTTTATCATGAAAAAGCGTACTGCCGTATTTTAAATTGATTTCCGTATGAAATACGGAAAAATCGTACTACTTGGCAGCTCTGTTATCACACACCAAGGAAAGTTCTCAGATATAACAACTTTTTCTGTCAGACAACAAACGTTGATGACCCCCGATGAAGTAAGGATTAGATCTTGGATTTGATTCATCTTCCCGGGGGTGGGGGGGGTATGTATGAATTTAAGGGTAAACTGCTACTGACTTGCATCTGGAGTTGACATTGTCTTTGGAATCCTGGAATTGAGGGCTTCCTTGGCTGACACAAAGAATACTCTGTCCTTGGCTTGTGCTTCAGTCACAACCTTCAGCTCTTCCACTAAGAATTTGATATCTCTCTCCAAATGCTGCCTCTTCACCTGTTGGAATAAAACCACAAGGACACTAGCATGTAAAGGGGAATCCAACTTTGGTAACAAGAGGATTGTGTGAATGCAATGTGCATTGGAAACAGTAACAGTGCACTTTAAATATTATCTGGATAGTTGTCACTACCCAAATGTCTGATAATAATGTGAATGTAGTATGGTCAACATTGCTATTTCATTTTTTTTTAAATTCAATTCTATATTCAATTCCCTAAAACAAAATACAAAGCAATATAAATCAGATCCAAATTTACAGATGAGAATTCTTACTTCATAATTTTTTTTTCTTTTTATAAAATTGAATATAAATGGAAATGAGCTTCATTGCATTTGATTCCTTCATCCTAAAGAAAGCTCTAGTTGATTACTGGGAGAAGTATCAATAATATCTGCATTTTCAACATCGACATCATTCCCATTTCGAGCATGTAAGATGATTCTATTCAACTTCCTGTAGTTTTTTTTTAAATTGTCAAGGTAGTTTAATTTGTTTAAATTGAGTTTTGTTACTTACTGCTTCCATATATTCAGGTTCATTAGCAGAGGCATCCCACCTATTGTTTAGGATAAAGATGTTGGGTTTGGAGAGTTTTTCACTCACTTTGTGGAAGAAGCTTTTCTCCTGCAGAAAAAAAAGAAAGAGAAAAATACCAAAGAAATATTATTTAAAACTACTCATAATTGCACGTAACACATAATGAAAAAATAATGACTCTTTATCATAGAAGTAAAATGCTGTGATTATGAAAAAAAAATGTCCTCTCAAATTATGTTTTCTGTTTCTGTTTAGCCTTTAATGAAAAAAAATCAATAACAAGAGAAAAGAATGTTCAAGAAAGACATGGACATATTAATGAAAGCTTTCAATACAAAAACCAGCTGAAATTAAGCTTTGATATATTTTCTAGCTTGACCTATATACCAGAATGCACTATTCCAATACATAAAAAAAAACAAAGCATTAAACCAGGAATGTAAATACCAACAAATGTGAATAAACAACTACCTTCACTGTATTAATTTTTTTTGCCCATACCATGGCAAAAATACATCTTCATGTCAAAGTCAACGCTGATATGAGAAGTTAGGGTGTTTAATGTAAAGCACTAAGAGAAATATTAATTGGTGCTGTATAAATAATGAATTATTATTATTATTATAACTTACAGTAGTTAGACTGAGTGAATTAATGATAGATAGAATCTTACTGTTCTCATAAGGGTAGACTCTGCATTCAATACCAAGACGAATACATCTGCATCCATACAGTGAGTGTTGATCCATTCATCAAGATCTTGCTCCACATCTATTCCAGGACTGTACACATTGAGAAACAAGGAGAAATGGACAGAGAAAAGAGGAAGGGAGTGTGTTAAGGTGAAGAAAGAATAAACAAGTGTAACTGACTTTTAAAACAACTCCTGTAAGATGAATGACTTTTCAAAAGGAGCGAGAGAGAGAGAGAAAAAAAAACCCCCCAATTCATTTGATTACAAATCCTTAATTCATTGACCTCTAATGACACAAGGGAAAAAAAGATTTTGATATATTATAAATGGGTTTATCCAGTCAATTCACTACACTCTTGATTATATTACATACATATATTTATTTAGTATTGTTTTTAATACTGATATGGAAAATAAATACCAATATAATCTTTGACCTTGACTATTTAAGGAAACTTGTTTTTCATTAGTGATATCCAATAATCATCTCATATAATTTTCATTTGATTTGATTAAATATTTATTTTTGTCAAAAATTTTCTTAACCCAGTTGCCAATTTGATATTGGCATGGTCTCAAGGATCTAAATTTTAGGTTCCATGACAATTGCTCTGCTCTAAATTCTACCCACTAATTGAATAACCAACTTCAACCCTGGGTTTAACACTATACCCTACCTTTAAACCCTATTGCAACCAACCCTAACCCGGAGCAATCGTTGCAGGAGTAAATGTGTCACACAATCACAGCCATCTTGTTGCTTGCCCAATTTCTTTCAAACTTTCACCATTCAATTTTACTTATTTATCCCCAAAGAGGGGGGGGGGGATACTTTTCTTTTCAATTTTCTTTCCTTTTGCCAATTTTGGGTCGTGTATTCCTCATCTGATCCTTGCTTTTAGCTGGTCCCCATGAAATGGTCCAACAAAAATGGAACAATTTGTTGCTGACCCCTCCACCTTCAAGATCTGTCAATTATATACACCAGTAATTTTTCAGACAGCAACCAAGTCTACTGGTAATCAGAGGTGGTATTGAGTCATCAAGATAATGTACTTAATGTCTTGCAGCAACAAAGCATAATTATTATGTGGAAGCGTCGTGGTGTAGCGGTTCTGACTCTCGCCTTGTAATCAGAGGGTCGTGTGTTCGAATCCCACCATGGCCTAGCGTCCTTTGGCAAGACGTTAATCCACACTTTGCCACTCTCCACCCAGGTGTTAAATGGGTACCCGGTAGGATGTGAAAGCCTATATGTAGTATGCCTAGCAATTGAGTCTTGGAACTCTTGTTGGAATGCTCCCCAGGGAGTGGAGAAGGTGCATACATTGTATGCGGGCATGCAAGGATCCGATGACCGGGGTAATAATATGTCTGTAAAGCGCTTAGAGACGTCGTTCTGATGTATTAAGCGCTATATAAATGCGGAATATTATTATTATATATATTATTTAGTACATAAATGTGACATCCAAATTGGATGAAATTTCAGTCTCAACTTAAACGTGGCAGGAGCAAATATCCCGTCATCTAGCTTGAAATAGAAATTGTACCTGTCAAGAAGGACAACATCATTCATGAGAAGATGGCACTGAGTCCGTGGCCAGAAGATGTGAAGGATACTACTCTGTTGACAATCATCATGATCTCGTTCTCCTGCAAGTGCATGGGCCAACTGACTCACAGACTATAAGAACAATATTTTGAAAATAAGCTGCTATGTTCATTCATTACTAAACTAGTGGTAGGTAAGAATTTCCATAAAATGTAACAAGATTTTAGAAATGCAAGATCTATCATTGAAACACATATATTCTTATTTTGATTCACTTGCGATGGATAAAAAAAAATGCAAGAGGGTTGTTTGTATAATATCCCTATTTTCATTTAAAGTCCTGATGTGAAAAAACATTTAAGAATAAATATTAATTTACATGTATACAGCTTGATGTAAAAAAAAATTAAGAATCCAATATCTAAAGCAGAAACCCCGAAATTACAAAATATCAATGGGGGGATTAATAATTTAATTCTTCATAAATGCATAAATACATATATATATGTTACCATGGCAATGCAGTAGTTCATTCAACAGGATTTTCCTCTTATTTATTGTCATATAATACCAAGCTTGTGATGGCAATTCAGCACAAAACGCATTCAAAGGATGCACCAAACCCACAGTACTTTGATTCCTACATAAACCTTGTTTATTGTTTATCAGGGTATAGTAACACACCCAATACCCCCCCCACCCAACAGTGGAAATCAATCCTGGACATCAAAAAATTACATAGCCCAAACAGGTACACATGTGAAATGGTTTATTTGCATAGGAGTGCAGAGGATACACCATTATCGGACAGAAAAGGTAGTCTTAAGCCTAGTACTCACAGTTATACTCATTTTCTCCGAGCTGTTCTGTCTGCTCATGTAACCCTCTTGCCCTTCGCATCCCTCAACGCACAGAAAGCAGTCTGTGGTGTGGCCGATACCAGAGGGTAGCACCTTATCACGTAACATTGCATTAATTACTGTACTCTTGCCGTTACTCGTTCTGTAAAAAATAAAAAAATCCATTCATTGACCTGATTATAAAGTTCATATTTATTGCAAATAACATAGAGAATACATGTATTAATGAGAATGTGCAGTCAAGTTTTGTTTCCAATACTTGTTAAGGGTAGGGTTTCACACGCCAATACTTGTTAAGGGGTGCATTTTCAGAATATGGAAATTGCGTGTTTAGGGTGCTTTTCGAGACCCCATGGTCGCGCATGGTATCCACTCGTCAATGGAAGTGCCCCCCCCCCCCCGGGAGGTGGACCCTGGAGCATTCATGGATGAGTGTCTATTTACAATTAATTGTATTTTTATTGTATTTCTTTCCAAACTTATACCTGTTAATTGTCACAGATTGTATTTTCTATCACATATAGGGCAAAGGCTATCCATACAAACACTAATATTTCCTGCTGATGTGAATTACATAGTCTTTTGTAATTTGCAAGTATCCACAAAAGGCATTACATACAGGTAAATCTATGATTTCAGCAGTGGTCAATGTAATGATCATTACATTTAGTCAATGTAATGATGTCTATGAACATATTTTAGATTTATCAGTATTTTAGTACTTGGAAAAAAATGCTTGAAAATGATTATAAACAAGGTACAAACAAAAGATAAAATTCAGCATAGTCATTAAATTCTACAGTTAACCCTAAAAATATGGGGTGGGGTAGATCTGATTCAGCCACGACATTTTTCAAGATGAATTATTAATGTGAGGTCTCACTCTCACCACAACATTTATGAGCAGGGACTTTTTCTTCTATCTTGAGTCCTGCACATTGTTTCAAGACCAAAAATTGGGGTTTCAATGTTAGGAATGATTTTGTACTAGGCTATTTTGTACCATCTTATACCTATTGAATCAGCCCTCCTCTCCCAGTTATTTATTTTATAAACAAATTACAACCATGGCTTTATCAATAAGAACTTTAAAATGTCCGTTTTTATATCAAGACCATTGAAATGTACATGTATATCATTACAATGTTCTTTATTAATGTAATAGTCTTTATTTTCATTACAATCCATTTGTATTATTTGCCCCATCCCCTCAACTATTTAATCTCACCTGCCGAAGAATGCTACTTTCATATGATCTCTCTCCAGGACATCTTGGATTCCTCTAACCTGGTTACTGAATGCTTCTACTTTACTCAGCTGTTCATCAGATACTACCTGCGAAGCTGAAGATATTCCTGAAAATCAAACAAACAAAGAAAATTAAGATGCAGTCTCATAAACTATAATAAACCCTGATAATAGCAATGTGCCATTCTCCTTTCCCAAACAAACCATACCTCTGTGAACTTTGACCCCACAATAATAAAGTCAATGTACCATCTCAAAGCATTAACTTGAGACTAGCACTATATCTGACCCCATTTACCTTTCAAATTCTCCTCCAAATCACCACTATGAGAAAGCAAATGGTCGCATACATGCAAACTTTTTCATCATCATCATTTTCATCGTCATCATCATCATCATCATCATCATCATCATCATCATCATCATCATCATCACCACCATCTTATCTAATACAGGAGTGAACTGTTGATCTTCTGTTCATTGACTAAGTCATGTACTGTCAAATATACATGATGCAAAAAATGGATGTCAGGGTACATCAAAATATCTTTTAAGCCAGAAATTATAATCTATTAAACCAGTCTCAAATTTGACTAGATTGCATGCTGATAGGAAAGATTAAAACAAGGAAAAGAAAATCAAAGACATCGTGACAGCTTACACAGCTGAAAAAAACTGGTAACATTGTTTGGGGTGCTATGACATTGTCTTTATAAATACGGATGAAACCCTGGAAACATGTTAGCTTTTGTGAGAATAGGAAAATGAAATGGTAAATTGCCAATTTGACTGCTGCCAACTCGTCCACTCACCACATGGTCTACTTTCATTTAGTCCACTGCCATTCCGTCCATCAAAAATTCGTCTAACAACCATTTGGTCCAATAACCATTTGGTCCAATCATCACTTTGTCTATCACCATTTCCTCTCATAACCAGTTGGTCTAATATCCATTCCATTTTCATTCATTTTTGCACAATCAACACTTAATTCAATTAGACCAAATAATATATAGACTAAACGGCTATCGGACCAACTGGTTATTAGACAAAATGGTGAGTGGACGAATTGGCAATAAACCATGTGTGGATAGTAGATGAACTGATGGTAGACCAAATGATAGTAGACGAGTTGGAAATTTGGACGAATTGGCATCAGACGAATTGCAAATAAACCAATAAAAGTACCAAATCAATGAAAATTTGAGAAAAAGTGAAAAAGAAAATAAGTTATGATCATTTGAGTGTTGAGATAAGCAACCGAGATGTCAGTTATACAACTCCCAATAATTGTTGTACCTGTACATATTTTCTTTGTCACTTTCATCGAGTCTATCCATAGATTAGGTGTTTTATTTCTTAATTATTGTTTTTATGGGAGGACATATGTAATAAGGGTTCTATAAACGGACAAGAATTCCAATCATAAGAATGAAAGTGAAAAAAAAAAGATGTTTTGGGTAAATTAGTTTTGGGGATTACTTTCAGTGCACTACACAAAGGGAAGAGTTGGACTTATGTGACATCACAAATCTTGTTGCACTGCCAATGGGAGAAATTCCATAGTTGACCTTTGAATGCTCACAACTTTCTTATTTGTCAAATTATTCTAAAACTTCCATCACTTTTTTTTCTGTTTTCATACAAGTTGACTTGTTCTAAGAGTTTCAAATTTCCATGAATATTAAAATGGTAAATTTGGGGTAATTATGAGACCTAGATAGAATAAATTGCCAAGATTTTACTTTTCTTCTTTCTAAAATCTACCCCCCCCCCTACCACATTATAGAATTTGAACTCTTACCATCCAGGAAAGTGTGGCTGTCTATGATGTGACCTGATACCTCCTTGTAGATTTCATTAATCTTTCTTTTGGCATCAACAAACAGTCTGAGTGGGGTACTGGTACGACCGTCTTCTGGTCTAGCCATTGCGCTGGGCCTGCGACCATATCCGTTGTCCATGGTACACAAAATATGTAGGATGAAAGACCTGTGCAACATGTACATATAAGAGATATTAAAGTATTACATGTATTTTTTCCCAGCAATGCCCAACGGAATTTAGCGGAATGACCCAGGGCATAAATTAATTGACGGCCAGGCCGTCAATGCCCCTATAACTGGCCGTTATGCCTTTACAAAAAAATGATCAATTCATGGCTAAAAAGGCCGTGCCCTTTTTCTAACTGGCCGACGTGCCCTTTTTTCATAACTAGTCATGCCCTTTCTCAGTGTAATATAAAAGTTTACGAAGTTCTCCCATATTTCACAAGCAAAAATACAGAAGAGAGAGAGAAAAAAACAATGTTAACAACTTCACTCAGTTCAAACTGCAAGCCATTTTCCATGATTTTGTTTGATCTACAAACAGACACACACACGCAAAGTCAGCATACAGTGTACATGTACTAGCTGCTGCACGTGGCCTGGCCTGCCTGTGTGGTAGGCTTGCATGATCGGAGGAGATTTGCAAAGTTTTTGCAAACTCTGAAACAAAGTGAACAATCTCACATGATTAACAATTTTTCCAACAGAATAATCACAAAATTGGCAGGAAATCTTTATAATCACATGTATATGAATTCTCAGATTAATGATTTGGTGATGTAGTCGGAGGAGCAAGTTAATTGAGTTTTCATTACTAGATGGTCTAGATCGTCTAGTTGTTTCAGCTTTTGGTTTTAGTCTTCTTGTTATCAATGCGAACACGGACAAGAAGACACGATAATGGGAAGAGTAGGGCTGGGACTAAAACCCGGGTACCCGGATCCCGCCCGGAAGCCTCGGGTACCCGGGCAGAAAAATCAATACCCGATACCCGAAAATTGCTCACCAGTATAACGTACATTTGATTTGTATTGCGTAGTGCAAGACATGATTGTAAATCATCACAAAAGTACACAAGTCTCATTTTGAATCTCACTAATTACCCTCGAAATATCCATAAATATACTAGTTTTTCAAGTGATTATGTGACCAGGATGTATCAATCGTCGCCATGTTTCTTTTGCAGCGCAGTGACGTCATCCAGCCACTGAGACGCAAGCCAATTTATAAATGAAAATAGTAAGCATGTGCATTGCAAGCCTCAGCCCCACGCAGTATTCCGTCAAAACAAGTCTGCAATACTCTATCACCTCGTACCAAAATCTACCTAGAATTCCACTTTCATTTATTTCATATGAATTATGAAAGGTATTCTCAGAGGATCTATTTTCTCACCGATACCAAACAGGTAAGCAAATTTGATCTCTGGGTTTCGGAGCATACGAGGCGCCAGCCAATCACTTTCTTGATACCATTTTCAGTTCATCATAAACCGAAAATGGTAACACGATCGTGATTGGCTGGCGCATTTGACGCTCCGAAACCCGGAAATCAATTGACTTTGTTCACGTAGCGATAGATTCTACAAACTCACGAACACGATTTAATATCGACGCTACTTCGTAAGATTTTGACAGAAAAGCAAGAAGTAATAACAATTTGCTTACCTGTGCGATATCGGTGAGAAAACAGATCCTCTGAGAATACCTTTTATAATTCATATGAAATAGAGAAAAGTGGAATCCTAGGTCGATTTTGGAACGAGGTGACAGGGTATTGCAGACATGTTTCGATGGAAAACTGCGTGGGGCACAGGAGACTTGCTTTTCCTTCATTATTCCTTTATTTCTTCTCCATTCATCTAGAGCTTTTCTTTGTCTCCTTCAATATTTATTTCACCCATTTGTTCACCATCCCTTCCTTACCTTTTCATTCTTTATTTCCTTTCTTTATATTTTCCTTCCTTTCTTCTTTTATAATTATTTTCAGTGATTCCTTTTTTTATTTTGTGCCATGGTCACAAAAGTACATGGAAATATATGTGAGAGGAAATCATTCACATACCATATCATATCAACACACTAATTTCAGTCATGGCCTGCAAGATAAATTCACTTTGAAAAAAAATAATACATCAGTTCATGTTAAAGAGGAAAAAGGCATCGGTGCATGTCCATATACTAGAAAAGCCCTTACACGACCAGTAGAGGCGCACGGCCAATATGGGGGAGACTCTCCAATATGGGAGACAATCACCTATATTGGAGACTTGCTTTGCATAAGAACAAAAGAAACACCAACAAAAGCATGATTTTTTCCACCCAAAATTTTGTCTGAGGTCAGGAACCCATTTGTTTTGTGTGTGATCGACAACAAAAATCCTTATCATAACAAAAGTAGACGGTGAAAAGGGTTTTCATGAGGAATCTGAGACACATTTTCATTTGCCGCCAATGGCCAAGGTAATCCTTTTGCAGCAAATGTAAACAAAGGAAATGGGTCTCCAAAACTGGAGACTGTCTCTGAAATCGGATACCAAAATTCTTTGCAAAAGTCTCTGATATTGGAGATAATCTCCCACATTGGAGACAGTCTCCAATATTGCCTATTAGCCGTGCGCCTCTACTGACGACCGCGGTAAAATCTTGCTTTGATTTTTTTTTTTGGGGGGGGAGCTGGAGCAAGTGAAATATGTATTCGGGCAAGTATATTTTCCAACTAATTTAGAAATAAAAAAAGGTTATGTAGCAACCTCTACAAAATTGATTTGACATCGAAAAAAAAACAAAAAAAGGTGGCCTTTGTCGAGTTTGATGCCTTATTTCGTTAAAAAAAGATTCTGGCCTTTTTTTGGCTTAGCCTTAAATCAGTAGCACTCACACAACATGCGAGGTTAGTATACTAACCTCGCACAACGCATGTGGTTTCATAGTGGACTTTGACGTTTTCATTCATCACACGAATGTGAGGGAATGAAAAACGCCAAACATTTGAGTATTTCTCCACTAATGGAAATTTGTTTTTATGATTTAACTTTTTTTTTTAATGAATTGGAAATTATTTATAAAAGTGTTTTTATCGCTTACCTCCAAGTCTCAACCAGGATACTCCGTTCGATCCGTCCTTAATACTGCGGTGGAAAGTACGCAAACAACAATCGAAAAGCAATTTTTCGTATCGAACATTCTCAATTCAAGTCGTCAGCGCATAATAGGAAATTGTACCAAAAATCAACAGGTTGCATCTCATGTATATACTTATTGGTAAAGTACGCCATCTTTTGACAAGATGATGATGAAAGTGGATTGAACGAGCAAGAAAATAATGCTGATCGCCTAGAATGCAGCTAGCTTGCAACACCGTAAACAAAGGTACGGTAGGCACTTAAGAACCAAGTTTGAAAGGACACTCGTAAAATTACGTCACTCTCGCGATGAATAATCATTAGATCGTGCGTGTTCAATAAAAACTCTCTGCATGCATGCACTCAGTGTGTATTGAACACGCACGACCACGATCTAATGAATATTCATCGGCGAGAGTGACATAATTTTACGAGTATCCTTTCAAACTTGGTTCTTAAGTGCCTACCGACTTTGAAATAATATCGCGCGCCCTCTTTAGGCAAAAGTTGATATCAACGCTGATCAAGAGGCATCTACGTGAAGATCACGAAAAATGCTCTTATTTTATTAAAAACAACACCAAACAGAATTCAACAAACGATCCATATGGTTCGGTGTCATAGAATAAATATAATGCTTAGCTACGATGTAAAGTCATAGTTATTTTAGTAAAAAGGGTGTGAAAGATTCGCGTGCACCAGGTGCATATGAATCCTTCACACACGAGACGATTTGAAACCATGGCACGACTCACGAGTGAATCAGTAGAGGCGCTGCCGCTGGTCCAAAAATTGGGATTGTCCCAGAAAACAAGGATATGCGGTCTTGGTGCCAGTAATATGAGGTATTTCAAGGCCAAACTAGCCTTGCCCTAAAAATGACGAAATTTGAGGCCTGATGACCAATATAATAGTACAGAGACCGAAGCTCTCGTAGTAGTAGATCGGCCTACAGTAAACTTTACATGTGGGACCAAAGTCTCAAAGACAAGTTTTCTAACGTCAGACTCGACTGGACAATAATGATATACCGGTAGATCTAGAATAGATCCATCCTGAATTTGCGGCTTGAATTTTACTAAGGAGAAATCTCTCAGTGGTTCTAGGAATAAATATCAGTAATGTACGTAAAAAACATATTTTTTGTCTTGCCTCACCTTATGTGAACTTTCCCCCCTTGCTTAACTTCACTCAGCTTATGCATGCACTACATTACAAAATTTGGTTGCGCTGGTTCAAAATTCAATTGGCATGCGCCAATAAGGGCTTCATACGTTAGTACCGTAGTAGTGTAGTAGCAGCGAACAACCAGCTGCTGCCGCACGTGCGCCATCGCGCGAAAGAGGCGCGCCAGATTTAAACGTACTACCAGTACATGGCCCAGCTGGCTCTGCCGGGGCCGCTAGCCAGCCCTAGCCGGCCGCGCCCCGACACGTCGCGAGGCGTAGTAAGAGTATTTGTAGTGGCTAGCACATGACTCGGCTGGAGCCAATACCCAAGTACTGGGGTACTGACACTTCGCTTCTACTGTCCTTACCTTCTTCACCTTCAATGCTGCAACCCTCGGCTCTGGAACTCTCGAGCCGAGGTCTAGGCCTACTCTAAGTCTGCCAGAGCGAGATCTATCATCCCAGACCCAGTAAAGAAGTTAGACCAACTTGATCAAACTTCTAAGTTCTAAAAATGCAAGATGGGCGAGGAGGACAATGTAAATGATTTGGCCTATACGCAGGCAAGTATTTATTGAGACTGTCAATTCTGGTGAATCTGGAGACGTGAAGCCTGCACGAACTTCACTCGAGGAGTCGAGGTAGATGGGACAATCAATGACAATGGGACTCGGGAGCGGAAGCCAAGAAATTTAGGGGGAGGGTCCACCTGAAATTTAGGGATGGACACAGTTTTGTCACAGTTAAATTGGACAAGCAAGAAAAAAAGGGTTAGTAGGCCCTAACCAAAATTTTAGGGGGGACCACAGAAAATTTAGGCAGTAGAGGCTCACGGCCAATAATATATTGGACTTGGAGACTGTCTCCCATGAGAGAGATTATCTCCAATATCAGAGACTTTTGTAAAGAATTTGGTACTAGGGGCCCGTTTCTCAACACCGTCATAAGTCTAACTTCTTGACTAAATCGGAGATAGTGAGCTACTTGTCCGCTAACCGTTTCATGAAGCCCTCTTTACCAAGATCGGGTACAACAACCTCACTAAATATTGATGACACCTCCGAACCTGTCCTAACTTCTTTCTTAATGACGTAGTGGCATCTCGTGGGTAGACTATGACATGCAAAAGTGCTTAGAAATTTTAAAATTATAATCTTACGTAATCAATCATAGAGGTTGAAATTACATCACAAAATAAGTGGGATAATGCATTCAATGATAATTGTAATACAAATAAACTATAAAAGCCGTTGTTAAACGCCACGAAACCATTCATTTTGAAATATTAAAATGATTTATCGATAAAGGTTCTATACCACGTCAGGCCATCCATAACTGAACTCGTATTTGTTGTTTTCAGACCCCTATTAACAGTTGGATAAATTCTATCTCTAATTTATGCATATAATTTGTCAAATATCGTATGTTTCGGTATCAATAATTAAAAATGTTTCGTTAAACTATATTTTGATGACGTTTAGAATCATAAAAGACCGTATAATTATCCTCATTTTACAAAGAAAACCATTATGGTTTACTTTCGTAAACTTTCAAAATTGGATATCCCGGGGGTACCCATCTCAACGTCCACAAGTGATTTTTTAGTCATGAAATGAATTATTCATGATTTAATTTTCCCTGCAATTGAATGCTCCAGTCTTCATGGTCTAAGTATGTATGATGCATAATTCACGTGTGCTATTATTTTGAAAAGATTTATTTCCCAATTTATCCCAATATTTGCAATTTTGTCATAATTTTTAATTTTGAAAATTATGATATTTTGTGACTAAGGCTACGTCTTGTCTGCTCTTTTTACCGATAGTATCGATATCAAGGTATTCTATTTAGGAAGCCTTTCGAGAAACAGGTTTAGTAAGATTGGAACTAACTAACTCCGTGGTTGGTGGATAAAGATATGACTAACTTGTCCATGTGTTGAGAAACGGGCCCCTGGTAGCCAATTTCAGACAGTCTCTAGTTTGGGAGACCAATTTCCTTTGTTTACATTTGCTTCAAAAGGATTACCTTGGCGGTAAATAAAAATGTGATATTGATAAGCAGATTTCATATGAAAAATTACCCCTTCTCACCGTCACCGTCTACTTTTGTTTTGATAAGGATTTTTGTTGTCATCCACACACAAAACAAATTAGACAGGAATAACCGTCGTTTCTGGGGATTTATTCAACAGTTTCTGACATTTTACTGTAATCCCCATTATGTATGGTGAGTGGAGCCAACGTAGTTCAGTGGAACAACCAAAATACAGAGAGACTGAAGCTTTTGGTCTAAAAACAAATGGGCTTCTGTCACCTCAGTGAGACAAAATTTTGGGTGGAAAAAGTTATGCTTTTGTTGGTGTTGTTTCTTTTGATCTTTTGTTGCAAAGCAAGTCTACAAAGACTTTATGGGAGATTATCTCCCACATTGGAGAGAGTCTCCCATATTGGCCGTGTGCCTCTACTGTCAGGGGTCCACCTTAAATTTAGGTGGGGCTGGACGCAGGAAAAAAAATTGACAAGGAAGTTATCAACAGAAATTTTAGGGGGTCCGTCCCCCCACCTCAAATTTATAGGGGGGGACGGACCCCCTAAAATTTCTGTTGATAACTTTGAAAGTATGTTGGTCTAGTTCATAAATCTTGGACATAAGAGTAATCAAGTATCACTGAACATCCTGTGCGCATTTTAGGTCACATGACCAAGGTCAAAAGTCAATGAACTTTGGCCATAATGGGGGTATCTGTTGAATTACCATCATAACTTTGCAAGTTTATTGATCTGACTTTTGAAACTTGGACATAAGAGTAATCAAGTATCATTGAATATCCTGTGCAAGTTTCAGGTCACATGATCAAGGTCGAAGGTCATGTGAGGTCAATGAATTTTGGCCACATTGGGGGTATTTGTTGAATTACCATCCTATCTCTGTAAGTGTATTGGTCTAGTTCATAAAAGTGGAAATAAGAGTAACCAAGTGTCACTGAACATCTTGTGCGAGTTATAGTAGTTTTCAAAGTCAGCAATGCTGCTATGTTGAATCGCGTGATGTAGGTGAGACGGCCAGAGGCATTCCACTTGTTTATTGTTTGAATATTTTAATTTTTACGAATTTGACAATTAGGACCTCTTTGCCTGAAGCACGAAATGTTAAAATAATGGAATTCCACGTGTTCAGGGAGGAATGAAACTTAATTTCACATGATAATGATGAGAAAATAAAAATATGTCATATGATAAAATACAAAAGAAAAAGTGATCATCAGTTCCTCATTTGCATACCGACCGAGAACTATTTTGTGAAATGAAGCGAAACTTTAAAATGCCATAACTTTCTTATTTTACATCCGATTTTGATGAAATTTTCAGTGTTATGCTTTTTGAATTTTTCTCTTTTTATTCGAATCAAGTTTTTGTTTTGGTGGACTTGTCCTTTAAATCGATTGAAATTTTGACGAAATTGGATGGGGAAAAACTATAGTATACAATGAAACAAAACATAGCAACCCCTTTTGACCTTAAGAAAGATGTCTTGCAAATAATTCCATGTGATAAACGAATGGGAAAAGTGAAATTTCATCAAAATTTATAATCAAATGGATGTACATGTAAACCAAAGTAAGTAAGTTCTACATGGGTTATTATGATTGATGTTTAGTTCCATTATGGTATGTGATGAAACAAAACAACAAGCACTTTATGTCCTTATGACTATATGAAAGATTTAATTACCGTATAAGACCTAGTATGTGAACAAGTACATTATGCTAATATGCACCCTTGTTTATTACTTATCATATCTGTGTTACCAGCCTTATACCAATATTCAACCACTGATATGATATCATTTCCAGTAACTTTATCTTTGCTTCTAATTGAAAAATAACCCTAATTAGATTTACATAGAAATCCTATGTATAAAGTGTGGTGTGTCCTCTACGTCACAAAGCTGAATTAGCTTATGATTAAACATGAAATTAGTTCAGTAAATTCACTTCCATTTTTATAGAAATATAACTTAGAACTCTCGAAAGTGTGAAGAAAACTTTTCGACTTTTCCTTAATTAGAATCTAAAAAAATATATATGCTAAATTGTGATGTACGGAACACTGCCTGTTGAACACCTGATAATTAACGTAATCAATTTGCCTAATTTTCAAAATCAATTCTTTTCTCAATGTTTGCATTAACTTAGCACTACATGTCCCCACAAATATATAATAAAATTGCATTATCTGCAGATAAATAAGAATGTGTTGTCCCATATGTTACGCTAATTAATGATTTCTTAGAATCATGACCTTGGCATTCATTAAAGAGATCCTCCAGTCTGAAGATATTTATATCTAATTAAATGGAGTAAAATTCACAGAGCAAAATGCTGAAAATTTCATCAAAATTGGATAACAAATAACAAAGTTATTGAAATTTAAAGTATAGGCTTATAGCAATATTTTGTGAAAACAGATAGGCCTATGCATGTCATAATGAATATTTAATAGGTGGACTGATGATGTCACATCCCCACTTTCCCTTTATTTTCTTATGATATTACATGAAATCATAATTATTTTATTTTTTTCATTCATCGTGTGTAAATGATATGTCTCCAATATAATGAAATAAGTTGCAACAATAAATGTCTCCATTGAAAGAAATACATTGCAACAATAAATAACCAATTTACTTAATCAGTTGTCAATCCAAATGGCTTAGTTCTTTGTAGAAAAAAAATTGAATAAACCTAATTTCAATACAAAAGAAAAAGTGGGGATAAGACATCATTTCGCTCATTGAATATTCATGAAAACATGCCTAGAACTGTTTCATCGGAATAATGTAAATCTTTAAAGGGGAATCCAACCCAAATGAAACCTTGTTTTTATAAGAAAAAGAAAAATCAGACAAGTTGATAGGTGAAAGTTTGAACAACATTGGACAAATAACAAGAAAGTTATGAATTTTTTAAAGTTGTAAATATTGGTAATCACTATACCCATGGAGACTTCAAATTGGCCACTTATGTGATGTCATAGTGATGTAAGGCAAGGACTACTCTTCCATGTACTCCAATACATATTATGGCTAAAATGTCATTTTTCCCAAAAGTTTTATTTCAAATTATATTTTTCTTTCATGAGGACATTAAACAATATACTACCTGGGTTATATTTAGATTACTGCCCCAGGGGAATGGGTACTTAGGAGAAAACCACAAATCCCTGATAATAAAGTACATGGCCTATGGGAAAGTTGTCCTTGCCCCTTGTCATAATTTACTTACCCAGTTGCCAATTTGAAATCTACATGGTATTAGTGATCTCAATTTTAAAGCAGCTATATTTTTCTTATTGCTTGTCTGATTTCTTTCAAACTTTCACCATTCTGTTTAATTCATTTTTCTGCTTCCCAACACAACATTCTATGGCCAAGGCTGGATTTTAAAATTCAATGATAATTGATATCCAATTTAGATTAAATTTTTAGCATTTAGAATTTTACTCTCTAGATTTATTTAAGGTATGAATATCTTCAGCCTGGAGTATTCCTTTAACTTTACGTTTTTAGAAGAAAATAAATATAAGGTAAACAACTTCAGAATATATGCTTCAAAATGACTACAATATGTAAGATTAAGGCAAAGATTTAATTTTGACTCCAGAGGGAACAATAGCTTGGACCTGCCCAGATACAGATATCAGATACAGCCCCAGGGGCCAGTCTCTTCAGGGTTATCTCTGAATAAATCAGGGGCGTGAGAGTTCAGATTTTTAGCTGATTTCAGATTTTTGTTTGTTTGGATTTTCGGCTTAATTTCAGCGTATTTTTGGCTTTCCTCTGTGCAAAATGTATGGGAGCTCGTTCTATTTCAGATTTTTTCAACACTCTTCAGCTTTTTTCAGTTTTTTATTTGTGACCACTCACACCCCTGGTAAATGTGAGATTTCTCTGTGTTTGTGTTTCCACAGCGTCTTAAGGCTGCTGTACATTTCACCACAGGACAGATTTGTGGGGAGCTTGGGGAAGAATTGGATGTGACATTCTCCAGGCAATTAATTTCGGCTCTTGCAGAGACAACCTTCAAACAAATGGGTAATCTTAAATTCTTGCCATCCTAAATCACCCTAGGCCTAGCTTGACGATCCAGCTGCATATTTTAATGCTCCAAGGTCTCTTTAACTTTGCTTTCCAATTATGTACAGAGATCAAATATATATTTTTAAAAAATGCTTGAGCTGGGGTTTACCATTTAAAAAAGTACCACTTTTCAGTGTTCATAAATAGCAATGTAGTCCAGTGGTACATGGAGATCTGTAAACCTAATTTTAGTTCATTAATTTATATGGCAAAAGGTAGCTGGGTTTCATCAAAATAATAGAAAACAAATGGCAGAAAATTGAGAAAAAAAACAAAGAAAAGGTCAGATTTCAGTCATAAATTTATGTGCAGAAATTAATATAATTAAATGTGCATTTTCGTGAGTAATGGCAGCATGCATGTCAGTTTAAGGCACATCAGTGGTATTAAATAATATACCATAAACCATGGAAGCATAAACGTGAAAACACAGAAGGGTACACTTTTTTAAATAAGGACTCTTTTTTTTTTCATTACAGAAATCTTTGCTTGTGATCTGGAGGCCTTTGCTCAGTAAGTAATCATTTCATGTTCTGATCTAAAAAGGGCATTTAAATTTGAAAAAGCCCAGTCTTATGATAACCAATAAATCAAATCAAACTTTGTAGTTATTTGTGTTTTTATGTGTCATGAGGTCACCCACCAAATGAATATATTCATTTTGGGCAAAGCCTGAACGGGGGCCTACAAAAATTAGATTTCACAACTCTGAGATTTGAAAATGATATTTTCTTTTATGTTCAACGCCATGGAAAACTTCCCTATGAACACCACATGTTATTTCTGATTGCATAATTGGGTTACCGGTATTTATTGATTCCACTATGCAAGTTTCCAGTGCAAAAGCAGAGATCACCATGTAACGCAATAGTTTTTTCATGACCATGTATCTTATTTATTTTTACATTTTGCTTTTTGATGATTAAGTAACAAACCAACCAATACAAAAATAATCATTGTACATGTTCATTTAGATAATGGTATTCTATTCTAGAACTGATCTTTGATACCTTTCTTTTTTCTTTTTTGTACCGACTTTCAGAACTGGAAATAAATAGAAAAAAGATAAACTTTCTTCACCACATAAGTGTATTCATCAAAAGCAAACAATTTTAAACGGCCTTAATGTCAGCTCTGATTGGGAGCTACCATGGAAATCCTTTTGATTAGTTGTTGGGTAGTGTTACTTGTACATGTACCATTGGGAACCCCACTATGCCTCAATTTCCTTGTAGATGTGACAACAGTTTTTGTTATTCTTGTGATCATTTATTGCAGGCATGCTAAACGGTCAACTATTAATTCTGAAGATGTTAAACTTTTGACAAGGAGAAGTAAAGATCTTGTAAGTATTCAGTTTAGATTCTTCACATGTACTCTTCTTTTTTGTATGTTTTAGGCAACGTGTTCATACTTCTCCCAGCTAATTTATGTTTGATCATAAGAATAATAAGAACAGAACTAAATTTCAATTTAAAACTAAATGATGATGATTATTATTTTTAAGCTAATATTCACACATTCTGATATGTTCTTTGCAGTAAAGAACATTGGGTAGATGTACAATTGATTTTATTCCACCCAAAATGTAACATTTGTATTTCATAGCTTGCCAACTGTCTTTCTAAATTTAAAGGACAAGTCCACCCCAACAAAAACTTGATTTGAATAAAAAGAGAAAAATTCATCAAGCATAACACTGAAAATTTCATCAAAATCGGATGTAAAATAAGAAAGTTATGACATTTCAAAATTTCGCTTCATTTCACAAAAACAGTTATATGAACGAGCCAGCTACATTCAAATGAGTCGATGATGTCATTCACTATTTCTTTTGTTTTTTATTGTTTGAAATATGAAATATTTTTATTTTCTCGTCATTGTCATGTGAAATGAAGTTTCATTCCTCCCTGATCACGTGGAATTCCATTATTTTAACATTTTGTGCTTCAGGCAAGGAGGTCCTAATCGTCAAATTAGTAAAAATTGAAATATTGTATAATTCAAACAATAAAAAACAAAAGAAATAGTGAGTGACATCATCCACTCTCTCATTTTGGATGTAACTGGCTCGTTCATATAACTATTTTGTTAAAAATAAGCGAAACTTTGAAATGTCATAACTTTCTTATTTTAAATCTGATTTTAATGAAATCTTCAGCATTGTGCTTGTCTGATTTTTCTGTTTTGATTCAAATCAACATTTTTCTGAGGTGGACTCGACCTTTTATTTCATTGAACAGAAATGACAAACACTCTAAAGTTTAATCAATGAGTCTCACTCAAAAGTAAACTTCTGGATGGTTGTGTGGATATTCTCATCAACACTATAAATTGATGCATATTTGGAAATTTGAGGATTATTATTGGCCATAACTTGAAAGCAGTTGATCATGAATATAAAGGGTAATGCTTGCATTAGTCTGAGCATACATGCATCTTGCCTTATCTTGAATCGAACACAAATATTTGAGAGCAATGAAGTGGGACTGTCAGAAATATTTCCTTTTGTGTTGTAATATATAATGATGATGATGATAATAATAATAGTAATAATGATAATAATTATTTACCGGTAGTAATAACAATAGTTAAGATAAGTCAGGGGAGTGTGTAGCATTAGATATTAGCTTATTTTTTTATTGTGTGTTTATTTTTTTTTATTTTCAGAATGCTCACATCAGTACCCTAAGTGCAAGGCAAATAGCAGAAAATGATGCAGTGAAAGAGAAAAAGAAAGGAAAGAGAGGACGAAAAGCAAAACCTGTGGTGGAAACTGAAGATGATCTAGAGTGATAGACTAGACCGTCTTGTGATCTAAAAGACATTGGGATACTGTGTGAAAGACACTTCTATTACAACACTGACTAATGTTAACAATGATGAAATCTTAGAGGTGATGTGGCTCGATGGATGGATAAGTCTCCAGACTTTGAACCATGAGGTCCATTGTTTATCTACATTTGATAAGAGTAGCCATGCTAAAGCCAGGGTAATAGTGTATGCAGCGCATGAATACTGACTGAGCTGTATTAATATTGCATATTATTAATGTTTTAAGTCTTTTTAAAGCAGATCTAGTGTCTTTTCGAACTGCAGTTACAATGAGCTATCAAATGAGACACCTCCTTACATCTACATGTACATTGCGTTAGGAGATAAAAATCTACAGCTTTATTTCTATCTACCCCAGCTTTCAATTTTGGAGCTGCTCTGTAGTCGATATTGACTATGAATATGTCTCATTCCAAATACTGAATAAACTGTGTTTATTTACTTCAAGTTTGGTCAACAACAGGGGGCTGTTAGCCTGATTTGTATTTCAATGCAATACAAAGTAAAACAAGGTTACTTGTACTTCATTCAATGTGATTACAAACATGCATATATTTGATTCCAACCTGTAATGAAAGTACCATTGTTGAAGATGTAAAGTCAATGTGCTGGAATCATTGAATTTTTGGCTTTCAGTAAAGGAGCTGCAATGCATAGAAATGCATTCCACCTTCCTTACAAACCCATAATTAACATGCTTTCAATTAATTCAACCTATAAAAGCTCATGAATTGCTAATCACAATGAGTACAGATATTATGTTGACTGCTTGTGCATTGAAAACATGTCTACCGTACATGTAATGAGGGGGTTGCCTTGGAGTCCTCTTAGACCAAACAGAGTGCAGTATTTGTGTTACTAGGCTGTTAAATGTGTTTGGCTGATGAAAAGTGTGACCTTGACCGGATTTAAAAACCACATCTTTGAAATTTTATTTTTTAAATAAAGCATAGATCTTCAGCTTTATCACAATCTAAAAAATCATAAAAAAGTGTAAGAACAACTTTTTTCAGGTGAAAATAATTATTTTGTAGCATGATTTAGATTGAAAGTTTCACATTCATTTTAAAGGTTTGAAAATTGAAATAATTTATAAAAGAATTGTACTTCTTTACAATGATGAAAAAACATAAAATTTAGGAATTTGAATGAGGTGCTCTGATCTGCACCCAGCTCATTAAATTTGCAAAACCTTTCTAACTATGTATATCTCTTGGATGAAAGAAGCCTCTTTTCAAGGACCTGCCTACTGAGTTATGATACAAAAGACCTACATGTGTGAGAAGTATAAACTAGAATGCAGCAAAATGAATTGATCATTGAACCATGGGGATGTTTCATCTAAATTTATCAAGCTGCACTGAGTTTAACACTACAGTATCTATAACTGCAATATAAAAAACAAGTGGGTGTTCTCACTTTAATAAGCCATAAGGAAAAAAAAAATGCTCAAACTAATGCTGATTTTTAACCCATAAACATATATTGTTAGCACCTATTTGCAACAATTCAAATAAAATTATTGGAAACTGTTCAAATTTTTGTTTGCCTTTTAGTGCTCCACATTGAAGTCCTTTATAAAGCTTTATTTAACATCAAAAGTTCCCATACTTTTAGATAGGGGTATGGTTGATAAATTTCAACCTTATAACCTCATCTGGTTTCAAATTAAGCATGAAAACAATCTTGGTAGAATGAAAGAAGAATATCAATCTTATTTCATTTGTATGGAAGTGTATGTAAGAGAAAGACTATTGTGGTATTACTATTGTATACCTTTCCAGTGTGTAAATAAATTATTAAGGAAATGATTTTCAGAGTCATGCTTCCCTTTTCATATTTATTTGATGATCAGTTGGTTTTTATTTTTGAAGTAAACAATGTTAAAATACATTATGATTTTTTGCCTATCTATCAGAGGACAGAACTGTTAATTTTAATTCCGTGACCTGCTCACCTACATGTTTTGTGGCCGTGTTGGTGACCAAGACCAACACATGCCCACAAAAGAATACATAGACCACTACACTTTCTTCTTTGCCATAGAAATCTTCAGAAATTACATTGATTTATATCATTCATTCATGGCTCTTGATGAAATATGTCCGACTCTGATTTTTTAGTAAAATCTTTTGAATATCTAGAAAATGGCAGTTTAAAGATCAAGTCCACCCAAAAACAGAAAAATGTTAATTTGAATAAATAGAGAAAAATCAAACTAGCATAACGCTGAAAATTTCATCAAAATCGGATGTAAAATAAGAAAGTTATGACATTTCAAAATTTCGCTTATTTTTCACAAAACAGTGATATGCACAACTCGGTGACATGTAAATGAGTCAGTCGATGATGTCCCTCACTGTTTCTTTTGTTTTTTATTATTTGAATTATACAATATTTCATTTTTTGCAGATTTGACAATAAGGTCCAACTTGATTTAACCATATAATATTAAACAATGCAAATTCTACATGTTTAGAGAGGAATGAATCATTGTTTCACTTGACAATGAGAAAATTAGAATATTTAACATTTCATATAATTGAATTAAAAAGAAATAGTGAGTGGTTGATGTCATCAGTCTCCTTATTAACCAGGATGTACATATAACTGTTTTGTGAAATAATGAAAAACATTGAAAATGTCATAATTTTCTTATTTTTTTATCCGATTTTGATGAAATTGTCAGCATAATACTTGCTGGATTTTTCTCTTTTTATTCAAATCATCTTTTTATTGGATGGACTTGTCCTTTAAGTAAGTCATAGTAGATGCCACGAATTGTAGATCACATGACATATGGAGGTCTGGTGACGAGTGACAACACAAATTAAACTAGAAAAATCTAAATTCTGATCATCTCGATGAATTTATGTCAAAATTTCAGTCATTTAATTTTGATTTCATGAGAGCCAGGCTTCCATCTCAATGAACTAAGGGCCCTACAACCAGAAGTCAAGTTGATTCCTATTGATACACATTGTTAAATACAACTCGTATTTTGTATTTTAAAAATCCATATGTTTGATACATTTTAAAATCGTTTTTCAGTTTGGGTCTTTTAGAAAAGATCATATCTTATTCCTCCAGTGAAATCATCTGTCAATCACAGTAAGCATCACTGATATTTTTACGTAGAAGACTTTATCTTTCACAATAACGACATGCTTTCTAATTGTCTTTATTTTGCTGGTAATGCATGTCTTACAGTACACTGTTTATGCTATGAGTATCATTACAGGTAGTTTTGGCAAAGCTACATACCACTGTGACATATTTAGATTACTTGTAATTTGCTGCTGATGTCACCGCTAGAATTAGATTTCAAGCTCTTTTTTTTCCAGGGTTGTTGGTTAGCAATCTGAAAAATTTCTTTTCTTCAAAAGAATAAAATGTTGGAAATGTAAAAAAAACACACTTATAAATACCAACTAACGAGTTGTATTCAGCACAACATATCAATACAAATCAAGTTGAATTTGGTTTACAGGGAACTGTTAATACAAATGTTACATTTATTTACAATGAATCTTACATTAATTCAGGAACAAGAAGGAAGAGATAATGTTATGGTGCACTTCAATGTCTTGCATGTATGTCAATTACATTGTATACATGTACTACCTTTTCACCAATGCAAATACATTTTCTGGCCCTTCCACTTCTCGTTAGAAAAAGAGAATTCTTTTCAAGAACAAACCTTTACTGAGCTATATATACATACCAAAATGTAAAAAAAAAATCACACAAATTGTAATTCATATGGTAGTATTTTGTACCATTATCTTAAAACTACCCTAGAGCTTGTTTCATAAAGACTTGCCACTATGGTGACTCTCTATAGTAGTGATTGTGATTGGCTGCTGAACTTGCCACCATGGTAGTTGCCATAGTGACATTGGTAGAGTTACCATAGTCGGAACTCTTTATGAAACAAGCCTCGGGTATTGTTACATAAAATTGTAAAATTACTGTGGATGCACGACTGGAAAAAACTGAGCCAAGTTTTGTTTCTTGATATCTAACCCTTCATATACGCTTCTATTCATAAAACAATTTGAAGTTGGTCCTATCTTGCATTATGAAAACGATATATTTCAAGATGGATGACCTCTGTGGTCTTTGATCTCTATACAATCAAACTCAGCAGATCATTGTCACTAAAGTACGGTAAGCATACATTTTTCAATTTTCAGTTCATACCTCATATGAGCATTTACAATTACAAGGCATTTTGTTATGCCTCACATTAATATGCAAACATGATCTAAGGTTGAAGTGCTATGTCAATTTTTTTTAGACCATACCTGACTGGGGGAGGGGAATCAACCCCGCCTTAAGATCTTGGCCGCTGATAGTGAGAACGCCGTGATAATAGTGAGGGATATAATCTACAAGGCTGTATAGTTCAAATTTCGAATTTCTTTTTTATAACTATGCAAATTAAAGCATAAATTATAAGTTTTGCTCTAATTCGCTAAAAAAACCCTCCTAGAATGCTAATTTTTGGTGTAAATATATTTTTCATTTGCAATTATTAACAATTACAAATGAAAATTATCCTGGTTTGAAAATAAATTTCTTATGTATTTTATTGTTTTATGCTAAAATCACTTTATTTCAGCTAATAAAAGTGAAAATAATATCTTTGTGAATAAGATGAAAAAAAATTATTTACTTTGACTTTGTACACAGAATCACCTTTTGGAGCAATTTTGGGTCTGCATGTGCTTACATAATGTAGCATTATTTTTTAACCGTGCACCCGGGCATTATAAATTTGGTCTCAAAAGATGTGCAAGACTTCAAATTAAACTGTCAACAAGTGGCGCGGTAAAAAAATAAGCAGAATGGTTGAGGGGGGTTGATTCAACCCCCTCCGCCTGCTTTAGGGTTAACGCAGAAACTGTGTTTTAACCCTAAAGATACTGGAGGGGATGGAATCCGCCAACATTTTTCACAATCTGTAACGCGAAAAGCTGGCACTGCATAGCTATATGACTTTTAATTTCATGTCTAGTGCAACTTTTGAGACCAAATTTGTGACCCCCGGGCATAGGTGTATGTCAAAACATTGCTCAAAACATGAATTCATGTACAAATCCAATGCAAATTGTGTTTTTATCCAAAATTGAATGTATCTTTATTTCTACTTTTACTGATTCAACTCAATTAATTTCAACTTGTTTATGAACATAATAAAAACGCAAATGATTTCCATTGAAATACCAACAAGTGGAATGCCTCTGGCCGTCTCACCTGCATCACGCGGTTCAATATAGCAGCAGTGCTGACTTTGAATACTACTCTAACTCGCACAAGATGTTCAGTGATACATGGTTACTCTTATGTCCACTTTTTATGAACTAGACCAATAAACTTACAGGGATATGATGGTTATTCAACATGGCCAAAGTTCATTGACCTTACATGACCTTTGACCTTGATCATGTGACCTGAAACTCAAACAGAATGTTCAGTGATACTTGATTACTCTAATGTCCAAGTTTAATGAACTAGACCAATAAACTTTCAAAGTTATGATGGGAATTCAACAGATATCCCCAATTCGGCCAAAGTTCATTGACCCTAAATGACCTTTGACCTTGGTCATGTGACGTGAAACTCATGCAGGATGTTTAGTGATACTTGATTAACCTTATGTCCAAGTTTCATGAACTAGGTCCATATATTTTTTAAGTTATGATGACATTTCAAAAACTTAACGTCAGGTTAAGATTTCGATGTTGATTCCTCCAACATGGTCTAAGTTCATTGACCCTAAATGACCTTTGACCTTGGTCATGTGACATGAAACTCTAATAGGATGTTCAGTAATACTTGATTAACCTTAAGGCCAAGTTTTATTAACTAGGTCCAAATACTTTCTAAGTTATGACGTCATTTCAAAAACTTAACCTCAGGTTAAGATTTGATGTTGACGCCGCCGCCGCCGTCGGAAAAGCGGCGCCTATAGTCTCACTTTGCTTCGCAGGTGAGACAATAAAAAAGTAAAAAACAAGGAAATACATAAGAAATTTAAAAGAGAAAATGTATATGAAAAAACTTGTTAATATTTTTTTTAACATGCACATCTGATCAGATTCCTACACTGTAAAAAGAATCTTAGAATGTAGAAAATCAGCAGTTTGTTGGCACATATCAAATTCATTAGAGCATATCTTTAATTTCACACATAGACGTAGATCACCAAATTAATAAGCAATTAATTAAATATCAATTAATTTCAGAAATATTATTATACTGCCATGTAGAGGACATCCTAGCAGTCAGACCACAGGTCCCTGTGCTAATGAGCAAATTCATCCAAATCATCTCGTGGCTGAATCCTCCTCCCTGCAAAGTCTCATGAATCGTGAGATTTTCTTTCTCTAAGAATTAACCTATTTTATTCTCAAGTCAAATTAAATATCATTGCACAATTGGTCATTTATTTTGATAAATCAGTGAATTTCAGGCCTGAAAATGTCCCTCAAACTGAATTTTCTCTCTCTGTTTTCTTTTGCAAACTGTGCAAAACTTTTTATTTTGAGCCTCAAAGATATCTATATCACCACAAAGCTGAACTCCTGTACCTTCTCACAATGTCACTCTTGATATGTAGCACCTTTTAATCGGGTTAAGATCACACTTTTCCCACCAAGGTACAAGACGAGATTTATAAATTTTTTGAGAAGCATGAAATCCAGAGTTCTGATTGGCTGGATAAGGCTACAAAACAACAAGCGCGGGTAATTTGATGAGATTAGCACATGGGGAGTGTGACCTTCCTGTGAACCCAGTCACTGGAACCGTTGGAATTTGCCAGTGTGTGGTCTCTTTGACCAATTACAGTTCAGTATTCTTGTTTTTAATCTGCTTTATGTACTTGGCCAGGGAAAAGTGTGATCTTGACCCGATTAAACCAATTCTTATTTTTAAACCTATACCATTTTAATGCACACATATTTAGCTTTATCATGATCAAAAAATCATTTGGGCTCAAACAAAAATAAAGTGTAAAATAGCAGCTTTTGTCAGGTGAAAATGATTATTTTGTAGCATATTAGATCAAAGATTTCACCTACTTAAAAAAAAAATTTGAATAAATTCAAACACATAACATGAAAGAATGATTTTTTTTCTTTACAATGATATCAAAATCATGAAATTAAATGAATAATTAGAGCAGCAATGATCGAATGAAAAAGGTGTTTTGGAGCGCAACAAGCTCATTAAATATGCAAAACCTCTTTAGCCATATCACTTGGATGAAAGAAGTCACTTTTTGGGGACCTGCCTACTGACTGCTAGGTGATATGCCTGCTGACTTGTACAAATCCAGCTTCAGTCATGACTAAAAGTGAGGTGGTGCTCAGAGGATATACATGCACATGATCAGGCATCATTAGCAAGTGTTTCAGGATAAACAGTATATCTATACACAAGTAGATGAAGAATCTATGACCAAGCTGGGAGATATCAGATCCAGGAGCCGCAGGTTCACAGATTGTAGATTCACATTGAAGTCAATTAATGATCGTCCTTCAAAGGCTACACTGATACAACTAGTCAAGGCTCATACATACAAACTGAAATCAATCCGTTTTGATGTGTAAAAGTTCTGACCGGATCCAACTTTGCGCACCCAGACCCCATCCTTGAAATAGTCCTGGTTTGTCCAATTCTCCATCTGTTCACTTTCATAAGGTCCATAGACATCAGCTTCTTCTTGGTTTTCCCATTTGTATTCCCAATAGACCTTGTCAGGATCCAGTTCGCTCTTTCCCATATTATTTGATTCATCTGCACATGTATTCAAAAGAAACACAACATAAATGGTAAGGCATGTTTACATTATAAACAAGTGGAATGCCTCTGGCCGTCTCACCTGCATCACGCGGTTCAATATAGCAGCAGTGCTGACTTTGAATACTACTCTAACTCACACAAGATGTTCAGTGATACATGGTTACTCTTATGTCCACTTTTTATGAACGAGACCAATAAACTTACAGAGATATGATGGTTATTCAACAAAAAACCCCAACATAGCCAAAGTTCATTGACCTTACATGACCTTTGACCTTGATCATGTGACCTGAAACTCGCACAGGATGTTCAGTGATACTTGATTACTCTTATGTACAAGTTTCATGAATCAGATCCATAAATTTTCAAAGTTACGATGGTAATTCAACAGATACACCCAATTCGGCCAAAGTTCATTGACCTTTGACCTTGGTCATGTGACCTGAAATGCGTACAGGATGTTCAGTGATATTTGATTACTCATATGTCCAAGTTTAATGAACTAGACTAATAAACATTCAAAGTTATGATGGTAATTCAACAGATACCCCCGATTCGGCCAAAGTTCATTGACCCTAAATGACCTTTGACCTTAATCATGAGACCTGAAACTTGCACAAAATATTCAGTGATGCTTGATTACTATTATGTCCAAGTTTCATGAATCAGATCCATAAACTTTCAAAGTTATGATGGGAATTCAACAGATATCCCCAATTCGGCCAAAGTTCATTGACCCTAAATGACCTTTGACCTTGGTCATGTGACGTGAAACTCATGCAGGATGTTCAGTGATACTTGATTAACCTTATGTCCAAGTTTCATGAAATAGGTCTATATATTTTCTAAGTTATGATGACATTTCAAAAACTTAACCTCAGGTTAAGATTTCGATGTTGATTCCTCCAACATGGTCTAAGTTCATTGACCCTAAATGACCTTTGACCTTGGTCATGTGACATGAAACTCTAAAAGGATGTTCAGTAATACTTGATTAACCTTATGGCCAAGTTTCATGAACTAGGTCCATATACTTTCTAAGTTATGATGTCATTTCAAAAACTTAACCTCAGGTTAAGATTTGATGTTGACGCCGCCGCCGCCGTCGGAAAAGCGGCGCCTATAGTCTCACTTGCTTCGCAGGTGAGACAAAAACATTAATGTTTGCTCATCTTACCTTTAATACATTTGGATTAAAAAAAATATATGACATAGAAACTGTTTATAACATTCTCTCCGAAGTTGAATATTATACATGACAGGTAAGAATATCATTGAAATAGATTACTTGTTAAAAATCATTTTTAGGTTGAGCATGTGGGTGTTACTTTTATAAAGTTCATGTATAAATATTCTTATGAATAGCGAATGTCAAACCATAGAGTTATATACCTAAATTGTTAATCTTTACATCTTCCTACTGCAATATTACTTCAGGACACTTACTTTTCCTGTATGTGTGCAGTTATATCAAAGCCAAAACTGACTACCAGTACACACTTATCAATTAAAATTTCAAACAGGTTTAAGCCTACATGTACAGTACCTTCTTTCTTTGTGTTTGTTGTGAGTTTCTTCTCATCAACCTCCTCTGCAAACATGTCAAACTCTGCATCTTTCTTGGCAGCTTGTGCGTCCTCATCTTGTTTCAGTTTGTGTTGGATCTTCTCATATGTATATTGATACATATCAAACTGTCCCCGAGCCACAAGCTCATCCACCAGGTCTGTCAGTTTGAGCATGTCGGCCTTACTCTCAGCTGTAACTTTATTGCTCGAGTCTGAATCTTTCTTGGATTTTCTCTGTGCTGCAGATCCCATCCTTTTCTTGCCACCACCCAACCTTTGCATTGCCTTGGTAACACTTTCTCCTTCCTTCATGAATCCAAGCATTAGCCGCATCACTTCAAGCTCTGGTCTCACCACTTTTGTATCTCCCTCATCTTCATCATCAGCCTCTTCACCCTTGTCTGCCCGACGTTTCATGGCATTCTCCTCCTCGAGCCTCTCCCAGTCAATGTTCTCGAGCCACTCGTCACGTACATCATCTTCCTTCTTCTCGTGATAGTTGCCATCCTTATCAAAGTGACCTTCAGACATTTCTTGCTTCAGATTGAAGGGGGTTATCTTAATGTCATCATCAGATTCTGCGATACCATCCTCATCATCTTCAGCCCCTGTAAAATGAGAGTAATCAACAACAAATAAAATGCGATGTTATGCATAGGTCTGTTCAACATTTCAAGGAATCTGTAATGCTGCTGGGGAAGCAAAACTCATGTGAAACAACAAGGCAAAAACCATTTTGTGTCTCGCCCACTTATGAAAATAACCAGAAATATCATGATTTGCGAGGGCACGCAACAGAATTGTATTGAAATTTCATTGTGAAATGACTGGGATGGAATAACACTTGTCATAAGAGCCTCGCACATAAACTTTAATGTTGACCTGAAAATGACCTTTGGCCTTACTATGTGACCTCCGACTGCAACATAACATGCAGGTTCTCCAAGTCCATCTACCATCCAAGTTTGGTTGAAAAGTGATTTACGGTTGTGGAGTTACGTGTCATAAGAGAGTCTTGCATGTAAACATTAACGTTGACCTGAAAATGACCTTTGACCTTAAGATGTGACCTCCGACTGCAGCAAAACATGCAGGTCCCCCAAGTCCATCTACCATCCAAGTTTGGTTGAAAAGCAACTTACGGTTGTGGAGTTATGTGTCATTAGGTTTGTGACGGACGGATGGCATTTGGATCCCTAAGTCTCGCCTTCACCTCTGGTGGGCGAGATAAAAAGTAAATGTTGGGAATCTAGAAATAAAAATGTCATAACACTGAATTGCTTTGAAAATTTTCTCTTTGATCAGAAACATTTCTTTTTTTGTTTTTTAAATTTTTTTTTTTTGAATGCGAAACCCTGCAATGTAAGTTATGTATAAAACCTTGAATAGAGTATGATTATCGGTTCACAAACAGTTGAAACTTGAAAGTTTACATCCAGTCTGACTCATTTAAATGTTTAGCATAATAAGCACTGATCAAAGGGTCAATTAACAATAAATGAATAAATATACAAATAATTATGGAGAGAAACAAACAGCCATTTAATTTTTTATTTCATTACTATTGAATTCTACATCAAGGGGGGGGGGGAGTTAAATGTTTTTTTACCTTCTATTTCTTCCTCATGCATCTGATAAGCAGCAACTTCATCTACCTTATCCTCTTCATCACTGTCCAGCGAATGCTTCTCTTTGAAGGTTTTAATCCTCTTAGATTCTGATGGACCACCATCACCTTGCTCTTCCTGCTTTGCAAATGTAACATTTCTTTTCATTTTCTCAGCCATCACATCGGTCTGCAATATCTATAATGATAACAGGAAAAGAGAGTGAGAATGAAAAAATAAATATTTGGATTACATCTATTGTCATATGGAAGTGCTAATGTAATGCCATGGCATGGCCATTGCCCATGCCGGGGATTAGACCGAAAATTCAAAATCAGCAATTCAACTTCAAGTCAGACAAGATCGTCTCTTCAAATTCAATACTGATTCTGTCATATCTCTGAGAATAGAAAAAAAATATGGAGAAAAGACAATGTTCAGCTTACAGCCCCTGGTCTGTTATTACATTTTGTTGACGATAAGGCTAAACTTTTGGAGTGATTTCAAAACGCGAAGCGGGTAAACACGAAAATGAGTATATGGGACTACACCTAGCCTAGGCCTACACTAAGTAGGTTTGATTAACATGCCACACTTCACTCGAAATCTCATTAATATTTTTGTGGGCGGTGTTATAAGAAATAAAAGCCTAGTACAAATAATCCGGACGTTCCTTACCGAATAACCCACTAGACAAGAATATAGGGCTGTCTTCTTGGCTGCTTCTCGAAATAAGGATACCAGGGGCGGTATTCTGAAAACGTTCTTATCTTAATTTTGTTCTTATCTACGTCACTTTCTTAAATTGGTATTCTGAAAACGTTCTTATCTTTTTCTTATCTTTTGTTCAACGAACGTAGAGGGCAGCAACACACAAGCGTGTTGCTCTAAGGAAGGTCAACTCGATACGCGCATGCAACTGAGCTGCGCGCATATTTTATTGTTCATGACAACGAAATCAAATGCCGATCAAATACAACAACAAATTAGTAGTGATCAAGAAACGAATATGAAAGAATATGACTACAACGATATCAAAGATAACATTTAAAAATATGTTGAGGGATATACATAAATATGAAAACATATTTTGATATTTAAAACTTTACAAATGCAAGTTTCAAGAAACTAAAATCATTACCAAATCGGTGATTGTTGTTATCAGTGATTTCACCAGACGGCTGAATTAGGTGATTTGCGCCGAGACGATTTTGTGACCACTCGCAAAGCATTTCGGGATTGAATATGTCCCCCTTATTTTCTCTGGGCTCTTCGCTGAACCCATCATCATTCTATGCTTAAGCTACATTATGCTCCGTCGTCTGCTTAGATTTCAACCCCCTAGTCTAGCACTGGTACTTGTTCTGCTAGGCGTCGATCAGCATTTATCTGCAGTCCATATAGGCCGCGACTCATTTATTTATTTATTTATTTATTAGAGCAGGCAGCAATGCCAATGGGTATTAAAAAAAAATGATTTACGTATCTATCAGTAGTATGTTATCATTTCTTTTCACCATTTTCCCCAAAACTTATAAATTTAGAAATACATTCCAATCAGTAATAAGTGAAGTCTACATCTAAACTAGATCTTGATCATGTTGATCGATAGACCAAAAGCTTCAGTCTCTGTATTTTGGTTGCTCTGCTGAACTGCGCTGGCTCACTCACCGATGGAGATTATAGTAAAATGTCAGAAATTGTTGAATAAATCCCCAGAAACGACGGTTATTCCTGTCTAGTTGATCGATAGACCCAAGTCTAAAGATCTAACTTTATTTGTCTAACTAGACAAATGCTCTGACCAGTCTCGATCTGTTTGTTGAAGATGTTGTTCCACACTGGATATCTAAGTAGATCTAGAATATATATAGATCTAGCACGACTTGTTGGTATGAGATAGTCTATGCAACAATAAAAAAATACTAAAATAATAATAAACTAAAAACAGATGAATTCCACATTGTCTTTATAGTATAGGACGCCTAAATCTAGACCATTTGAGGGTTGGTCCATGCAAGCTAAGTTTGGTTCAATTAAGGCCAGCCTGCATGCATGGGCTAGCCGCTAGGAGGTTATGATTTTTTTAGTCCGTTAAATGCCTGCAGGGTAAAGTCTAGATCTAGAACTAGAAGATTTAATAATTAATGGTTGACAAGTTACCGTTAGGCCTTACCGTTAGGCATAAAATCTTTAAAATTCAGTTAGAAAATGAATAAAAATAAAATCACGACGAGCTTAGTCACTTTGCTCTTTCACTTTCGAAATTTCTCCAAAAAAAATACGCGTTCTGCCGGCCAAAGCCCAGGCCATGCAGGCCTAGGAAAATTTACCAATTCTTGCAATATGGCAAACAAATTACGTAAAAGTCTTTGATTGCACAGAATCAATGGTCAAATTAAGATATGGATGCCGTCTATCAAATCTACTTTCTGCCCAAAATAATAAATGAAGATGGTGTAAAATCTATCTAGCTCCCATTTCTTCTAGTCTAGGCCTAGATCTAAGCAGGTTAAGTCTAACGCAAAACGATGCTGGCACTCTGCAAACGATGTAACATTGCAATCAATTTCCCAGAATTGGCTGATTTTTTTTAGAAATTATTGAAGAAAACCATGGAAAATGTGAATAGGTGGCCGTTTATTCAAGCTTTAATTTGGCTTTGGAAGTTTGGTTGCTCAATGATTATCGACCTTCGACGCGACGCAGCGCCTGGCTGTGCAGCTCAGCTGCAGCGCAGCGCGCAGCCAATGCAATGCATCCGATGCATGGGTTTTTTTTTCGCCGTCCATATTCTCGGACTCGAAGTTGAAATTTAATTATACCCGGATTTCGGGGTTTCGTCTCCTTGTATTAAGATTTATAGACTTAAAAGTCAAATGCAAATTAAAATTTGAAATCTGACCTTGAACAATCATCGTTGATAAACATCAGCCCTGAGGCAATTGAACTTCAAATCAGACCAGGCAAATTAGACGTCATTGTGTATGTTGCTAGAAGATCTATGACGAGTCGACTGAAGCCCCAGCGCATCATCAACGTTCTAGTAGCTCCGCGACCGGCCCAGACGCGGCGCACCCAGGCCAGAAAAATGACCTCGATTATTACGGGGGTTGTCTATGCATTTATTAGTGGTGCAGCGAAATTCAGCAGAGGAAAATAAGAGATAAGAGGTATCCTCGTCATAGACTTAATATTACAAAATGAGAAAAAATGTCAAAATCATGATTATTTAAGCTAAATAATATTTTAAAAAATAAAAGTAATATTGTTAATATTTCTACCTAGAATAACCGACCTAAAAATTGTTCATTAAAAATATTTAAAATTAACAAATGAAAAAAAATCAACTCGACAAATTTCCGAAAAGTCCCCCTTATTTTTTAGACTGGTCACAAAATTCGAGCGGAGTTGACCTTCCTTAGAGCAACACGCTTGTGTGTTGCTGCCCTCTACGTTCGTTGGTTCTTATCTTTGTTCTTATCTTGCTCTCCACCCCCAATGCTGAGCGCGTAAATTTACCACTCGCGCATATAATACAAAAGTGCGCTAAAAAGATAAGAACAGAATGTAGATAAATGGTATTCTGAAAACGTTCTTATCTTTTTTCTTTCTTATCTTTCACGGTATTTAAGATAATATTTAAGATAGCTAGAGGGTTATCACATCTCACGATGTCTGCGTTTTTTCTTGCTCAAAATCGATGGCCACTAGTAGTAATAAGTACCCACAAGTATTACTCCCACCATTTCTTTCATTCACCCTTTATTTTGCCCGTCTATTTTTTCTATCCCTATTTTCTTTTTTCTTCCTTTCTATTTGTCTGTCTTTCTTCCTTTCTATCTGCATGTCTTCTTCTTTTATTTCATTCTCCATGTATATCTTTTCTTTTGTTCTGTTTAAATCTTTAATTTTTTTTTCTTTTGCTTTGTTTCATTTATACTTCATCTTTCTTCCATTTTCATTTTCCCTTTTCGTTTCATCCCTTTCTTATTTCTTTATAGCTACTGAGTCTTTATTTCTTATTTTCCCTCTTTTCTCTTCCTTTTCTTTCTTTCTTCCTTCACTTTTTTTGTCATCTTTCTATTTTTCTTCCTTATTTTTTCGTCCATTCTTTCGTTTTTATATATGCTTTTCCTTTTTGTTTCTTTCTTCCTTCACTTTTTTGTAATCTTTTTATTTTTCTTCCTTATTTTTTCTTCAATTCTTTCGTTTTTATATATGCTTTTCCTTTTTTAATCATTCATTTTATTTTTCCCCCTTTTGCTTCCTTCCCTTTAATAATTCTTAATTTTTCTTTCTAAATTTATTTTATTTCTGCTTTCTGAAATTTTTGTGTCTTTTTTTACTTTCTTTTTTTTCTTTATTTCGTCGCTCATTCTTTTTTCGTTCATTCTTTATTTACCCTTTTTCTTTACTTTGTTTCTTCTCTCTGTCTTTCTTCTCTTAACTCTTTATTTTCCCTTTTCGTTTTTTTTTCTCTTTCTTTCTTTCTTTGAATTTACCTTTCTTTCCTTTATCTTTTTGTAGTCTTCATGTTTGCGTTAATTTTCCTTTCATTTTTTCTCTCTCAATTTTATTTCTTTGTTTCATTTCCCTTTTTTTCTCTTCCTTCACTTTTTACATTTTATTCCCTTTTTCTCCTTTTTATCTTTCTAACTTTCTTTTATTCGTTTTTAGACTATTTTCTTTTTCGGTTCCATGTTACTTTTTTTGATCTTTTTAGTTTGACCTTTTTCTTTTGTGTGTGTGTGTGTTCCTTTTAGTTTCTTTCTTTTTCTTTTTGTTCCTTCACTTTATCATTGATAATTGTTTTATTTCTTTCATCCTTTTCCTTCTTTTATTTATTCTATTTTTCTTTCTTTTTTATTTTTAAGTCCTTTTTGCTTGCTTTCTTTCGTTTACTTTTTATTTTTCATTATTTTCTGCTTTGTTCCTTTCATCTTTTTTCTGCTTCATTCTGACCCTTTTCTGTCTTCTTACTTTAATATCTACTTACTTTCTTTCTTCATTTTTTATTCTTTATTTGTACCTGCTTTATTTACTTTTTTCTTTCTTTATTTTGTGCACGTGGACGTCTCGAAATAATAAAATCAGTCATTGCGTATAAAATGCCTATTTCGCGCAATGCGCCAGAAACAGTGTACGCGCAGCGCCCATGATATTCTCTTCACATAAGGTACGCTTCTATTGGTTAAACTGCCAATATAACGCGCATTTTGATTGGCAATATCCTATAAATGGGCGTGTTGAAGATAAGAAGAAGGCAGTCCTTACAAAGATAAGAACGCGTTAAGAAGATTTTCAGAATACCGATTTGCAATGATTTTAGCGTCTTCTTATCTCAGTGAGATAAGATAAAAGATAAGAACAAAGATAAGAACGTTTTCAGAATACCACCCCAGGCCTATGAAATTCGTAGAAAGAACTCCAGAGTTTGGCATGCCCAGAGTTTGACAGATATAGATGCGAGCAGGGTAAAGCTTGGGGCCGGGGCGGGGACGCGCCGCCGGGGTAACCCAGAGGCCGGGGGCTCTCATCGCTGGCTGGAGTCCTTTGGGAAAGGATAACGGATCTCACTTTTGATCCCACTTGGACTTTGTCTCCGACGGTATACATGCCCCTTTAAAAAAAGAGCTATCGCCCTGTAGGCGCAGTTTTTAAAAATACTCTTTATTGATTCTTCTACAGCAGTGAAATAGAGATACAAACATAACCTATCAAATAACTTCATAAATAATACATCAAGGCAGTGCATGGCATGTCAGGAAGGGGGGGGGGCAAGCTGCCCCTGGCGGATTTCACCGGGAATATAAAAAAAATGGAAAAGAGCCAAGAGAAAAGGGAGAGAAAGGGAAAGTTTAAAAAAGGAAGAAAAAGAGGGGAAAAGGAAAGTGGAAAAGGAAAGGGAAAAGAAAACTTATAAGAAAAAATGTTAAAAAGGAAAGAAAACATGCAGGAAAAGGAAGGAAATAAGAACATATGAGAAAGACAATTCTCCCCGATAAACTAATACATTGGCACGATTAGTAAGAAAGGGAAATTAAAGATGACAAAAAAGACGGACGAAGCCAATGAAGGTAGAATATGGGGTCCAAATAAAGCTAAATTTATATAAAAAGGGACAAAATATAATACGTCTGGGCTGCCGAAGATTGAAGAAAAATAACGGGAGGAAAGATGGATGGTATAGCATGATGTACGAAAGTCCATACAATTTTGCTAAATCTTTAAAGCTATACCGGGGGCTCGATCTGTCCAATTAAGACCTCGTACTGCATGCAGTGGGGCGGCGCCTTTCTGTATGGACCAGGTATGGACCATTCCTGCATTATTAGGCTCTGCATTGAAGCACTGAGTGGAGGGGATTCCATGAACAGCCAAGGGGAAATAAAAGAAAATAAAGGAGGCAACGAAATGAAATGAATGGAAACAATGAAATATGACATTTGCTATAATGTAAAAATCTATCACATAAATATAATTTTATTTCAATACGCCATTTTTCTTTCTGTCTCGCTTTGCTCCTTGGCGACTTTTTATATAAATTTTCCCACATTTTTGCTCAGGTGTGCTCCCTCAAAATATTTGGATGAGTACGTAACTCATTGAATTTATGCATTGTGTGAAAGCTATATTAATGTAGACGCACTTTGATTTGAAATAGTCACAGCCATCTGTAAGGTTTAAAATATGGCTTTAATATCAAGAGGTTCCGGTGGCTCCGCGCCCTGGACCTCACCCACATAGCACTGTTGTCTGAAAGAGTGGGACCATGGCCCGCCCAAAAGTTCTAAAACCAAACAAAAAAGAAAGGAAAGAAAGAAAAACAAAGGAAAAGTGTATTTTATTTTTCTAAATATCACGTCAAAATCTATTTTATAAAGTTAGATTCTCATTTAAAATGTTATTTTTTTTATCTCGCTCGTTCTTTATTTAAAATGGTGCGCAGAATATCCGCTCTTTAGCCTTGGAATATAAAAATCTAAACCTCAAAACTCCCGATTCGATTTGCAATAATCGTTTATTGGATATTTATCTTCTTCTTAAACAAAAACGTCTATTAAACTGTCGGGTTTTTTTCAGATCGAAATATAAAAATGTTCAACTCGCTCGCTTTGCGCTCGCATCTATTGTTCTTCAAGATACCCATCTTGATCGTTGGTACCAAAATTCATAGAATCAAGCTTTCAGGTCAGAATATGAAGAAATTTCAGCTCGCTCTCGGCACTCACATTATCTGTTTAGGGGGTTTAGTGAGATATGTATCCTCCTCATGAGTCACTATATAAACAGGTACCCTCTCCCTGGTTTCAGGTCAGTATACTAAAGTATTTCAGCTAGCGCTTCGCACTCGCATTAATCTCGTGGTGAGATATGTGTCTCCCTCTCATGAGTCATGCAACGTTGTGGTATAAGGGGTACTCCTCTTGTATGTTTTAAAGGTTATTTTAAAAATAAAATTCAATACACTGAGGTCGACTTACATAAATCACAAATTTTAGAACTCCATGACGTCCCAAAAGGATCCATCCATGGGCCGCTTCTTTTTATAATATATATGAACGACATTGTAAAGTCTTATGAAATGATTATTTGCAGATGATACGACTCTGTTATGTTCTGATCATGATTTTGATAAAATCATAAGTCACTATAGAATTACGTAAACTAACTAACTGGCTAAAATAAGTTATCTCTCAACCTCAGTAAAACAAATTATTTTTCAAAACCCAAGAAAAGATCATGGAAGACCATGCAGTGCCAAATATTAATAGACAATACCCTAACTGAAAGGAAAACTAATGCTAAATTTCTTGGCGTTATTCTCGATCAACATTTAAACTAGAATTTGCATTTTCAGCATATATGAACTCATTATTTCTACAATTAGTGGTATAATGTATAAACTTAAAGATAGTTACGATAATGCCAAAGTCTATTGGACTATTGCACATGTCTTTCACATTATCTTACCTCGCCCATCCTGATACAATTAAAAAAAAAACTGAACAAAAGTATCTGATATCAATACAATTAAAAAAAAACTGAACAAAAATATCTGATATCAATATCTTACAAACTGCAAATTTTATGTTCAATAATCACTTGGTTCCAATCAATTTTAAATCAATGTTTATACGCAATACCCAGGTTCATTAACATGCAGAGGTTCCAACATCACCCCTGTAAGTATAGAGCCTAATTCATGAACGTTATAGGCCTAATAAACTGGTCATTCATTTTCCAATTCACTGAAAGAAATCTAAAAAATATAACAAAGAAAATACACGCCCGCACATTCCACACACAACACACACACTCCTCCCCCCACACATATAAATCCTTGTCCATCAGGGGGGCGTTTCATCAACATTTTCGTCCGACAAGTTGTCAGATCTGACCATTTTCCTGGATTCTGATTGGTTGAGAAGCACTGTTACTATAGTAACTGTCGGATAAAACAGGACTTGTCGGATAAAACGTCTGACAAGTCCTTTCATGAAACGCTCCCCAGGTCTCCCCCTCGGCCCGGCCCCATCATGCATCCCATCCATATTGGCCTACAATAAGGCAAGCCCCCGGCCCGAAAAGTACAGAAGAAAAAAAGGGGGAAAACTAGAATCTGCAGAATACCAGTGACACAATACAACCCTACTCTTCACTGCCCTATATGAAGAGCTCACTTGCAAAAGGGGTTAGGTCCATTTTTCATCCAATTTTTTGGTCTCAATGTATAGATTTTTAGTAGCTCTATAAGATGATACCAAAGAAAAGTTGAAATTCCTATTTAAAAGTGATCAAAAATGGCAAATAAAAATCACTTTTTTTCAAAAGGGGTTAGGTCTATTTCAGTTTAGTTGCAAAAGGGGTTAGGTCCACACCGATTTTTTTTTTTAAAGAATATTTAAATAAAATATGAATAAAGGTAAGTTTCTTTTATACCCAATATTATGTTGTCATGATAGGGAATCTTGAATATTTAATTTCGCATAAGAATATGCAATATAGAATAAAAATGATTTTCTTGGAGTGGACCTAACCCCTTTTGCAAACAAACTCTTCTGAAGAGCTCATTTTGTCAAAAGGGGTTAGGTCCATTGTTCATAAATTTTATTGTTTTCTGTCTCAAAACCTCTGTTTAGTCGCTTTGATGAAAACAAAGAAAATTTGAAATTTACATGAAAACGTGAATAAAAAGTGACAAAGAAAAATCACCTTTTTAATCAAAGTAGATTGGATTCACTTCAGTTTACTTGCAAAAGGGGTTAGGTCCACAATGATAATTTTTAAAAGAATATATAGAAAAATTGAAGACAGGTAGATTTCTTTTATCATCAATTTTATGTTCACGTGATTCATGACAGTTTCTCATAAGAATATTGCAGTGAGAATGGTCCAAAGTGGACCTAACCCCTTTTGCAACTAAACTCTTCATATGATTTATAAGCTTATTGAGGGGATTGGGAAGAAGAGAAAACGAGAGAAGTTGAAATGAAAGAAAGTAACTCTGCCATGAAAGCCTCCCATTTTTGAGATGTAAAGATAAGTATAAGACGGTTATGCGATCTAGTGATCCTTTTCAGAAATTCAGATTGGAACAAAAAGGAAAAGAATATTATACTTCAACAAAAAAATTGGATGAAAATATACTTTTACCGGCTAGCTAGGCGAAAGCCGCGGGGGGGGGGGGGGGTTCCCACACCCTCCATCCTCTCGGTTGCATATTGCGTTGAGGATCTCTCACTGCCGAAATATTTGTGCTTCTTTACGACTTTTCCCCGCCAAATCCGGCGAGCTTGATACACCCTGTTCATGAATAGCACGATCGCCGCATCGTTTGTTTTGGGTTTTTAAGCATATATTTTTTTTTTAAACGAGTCCACTCCTATATAGTTATGCGTATTTCATTTC
Organism: Lytechinus variegatus; assembly: GCF_018143015.1. Lineage (NCBI taxonomy): Eukaryota > Metazoa > Echinodermata > Echinoidea > Temnopleuroida > Toxopneustidae > Lytechinus > Lytechinus variegatus. Next base: position 79,346,712 of record NC_054741.1, read on the forward strand.
CATTTTGAATGGAGTCGGTTAAATGCCTTGCTCACGGGCATATAGGTGCCGCGACCGGGGATCGAACCCCGGACTTTCAATAGGCAGGCGCCTTCCTCGGCCACGGCACTTCCTCCTAATGTTTATCGACAAGTATATATTTGTTTGTTTGCTTGAAATTTATTTCTGCGTTCCACATGCTCAACATACAACATAATCAATTATTACATAGATTTTACATATATATACATTTTAGATACACGTATCATTTACAATCTCTTTCTGAATATAAAAAAGTATATGAAAAATATTATTTAACTAAATTTCAGAACGCAGGAGACCGTCGTCATATTGGTGGGATAACACTGATTACCGACTTAGTGTTGGAGTGTTCCTCAGACTCAGTTCACACAGTCGTGTTATACCGAGGTTTTGTTTACCTGACTGTTAAGAAAGCACGAATGCCTGTGATCAAGCAACCAAGGGACTAACGGCTTAAGGTCCTCTCCGAGGGACCTGGTAATGAGGAAAAACTGGTGCATTAGCACACACTTGGGAATCGAACCCGGGTCACCAGAATCCGGAACTCCCACTCTATACCGACTGGGCTATCGCGCCTCCCAAGTTAAGTACAGTAGCAGATCCAGCTTGCATCAAAAGGAGGGGGGGGGGGGGTATTTTCCCCGATCCGACGGCCGCCAATCTGATTTTCACTGTTGATTTTCGGGCAGAATTCCCGGATTAAGGACCTTTTAACACTGCGGTAAATCAGTAATAGATTAAGTATAACATAATCATGCGCGCATTGGCGGCGCCAAGCCAAAAATTTTAGGGGAGACGCGTAGGAAAATAAATTGACAAGCAAAAAAAAAAAAAAAAAAAAGGTCATCAACTACAAATTTAGGGGGGACCGTTCCCCCTCCTCAAATTTAGGGGGGGGGGACACGTCCCCCCCGCTTCCGCCGCCTATGCATGCGCGTATTCGCCGGGTGGGCAAAAAAGAAGAAAGAGGGGGAAAAGGGGGATAAAAAAAAGAGGGAAAGAAGAAGAGAAAGAAAAGAGGGAAGGGATGCTGTTTAATGTTCGACCGGGGGGGGGGGGCGCCGAATTGATGTTTTGCTTAGCTAGGGCGCCGGATTGATGTTAGACATAGGGGTGCCGAATAGATGTTCGACTATACGGGAGCGCCGAATTGAAGTTCAATAGAAGGGGGGGCAGAATTAGTGTTCGACGTATCGACCTATAGGGGGTGCCGAATTAATGTTCAACCTATTGGATGGGGGCGCCCCGAATTGATGTTTTACACAGGGGCGCCGAATTGATGTTCGCCATGGTTGGAAGGGGGGGGGGGTTTACCTGAGGGCGCCGGATTGATGTAATTCTAATGCCCCAGTTAGGGGTGCGAAAACACGATGGGTCAATATCTATATATCTACCAACGAGATAAGTTAAAACGGCTTATACACATGCAGCGTTCATGGGTAAGCCATATACATTGGTTGAATTATCGTATTGTTGGAATCATGTAAATAACTTATGAAAACGTTGATAAAAGGCTTCTATCAGAGTAGTATTTCGGAAAATATGAAGAACTCAGCTCAACTTTGGCATTAAGGGGCTAACATGAGGTAGACCTAGATTAACATTTTGTGAACAAAAACTATACAAAAACTGTTTTATTATTATTATTTATTATAAGAACATGGACATGATGGGTGATCGGTCTTCATGGTTGGAGGGGTGCATAGGCGGCGGAAGAGGGGGGGGGGGACGTGTCCCTAAATTTGTTGTTGATGACCTTTTTTTTTGCTTGTCAATTTATTTTCCTACGTTCCCCCTAAAATTCTTGGGTTGAGAACCCTTTTTTTTTTTGCTTGTCAAAAAATTTTTGCTGGTCCCCTCCTAAAATTTTGGGCTTCCGCCGCCAATGGAGGGGTGGATTTATACCTCACCCTCTTTGCTTTTCACGATTTAAGATTTAACCTGGCTTAATTTACTTGCTTCGATATTTTTATTTACGCCTTATTTAAGTAATACCTGAATATTCATTAAGTGCAAGTAAATGTTTTTTTTTTCATAACTGTCATATCTATTCGTATTTGAAATTGTTTTGGATTAGGGTGTGCAAAATATTTTATTCTGTTGAATCAAAGAAAGAACAACAAGATAGTCACTAATCAGAAAATTTCAGACTTTGTTTTAGGTTTTCGAAAAATGTTAAAATTATTCTCACTGTTTTATTTGTTAGGATGAACCGGTCGCGTATAGATATAAATGTCAGGACCAAAACCACTGTTTCGGCACAGTTGAAAAATCACAAAAGTGAAAAAAAGTTGTCCAACAGGATTCATTTTCAGGTGGCATTACGTCTAAGTTTATATTTGAGAAATATGAGTACATGATGTTAATTCGTTATCGTGTGATTATTGACAGGATGTAAATTTCCCTATGTAACATATACGTATACCGCTATCATTTAAGTTAAAGTGCTTTTCAATTATACTGCAGCCTATATAATATTGAAATCATAATACGTCATAAGTGCAGTAAACCATCGGGTATACCATGTTTGTAAATGTTGCCTCTGGATGAAACAGGTGACAATTGACCTACAAGAGGTAAAAAGCATAGCAAGTTACATTTTATTCAAATATACTCTATTTTGTGTCAGTGTGTTTTCTTTATATTAGATATCTGATTATACCACAGAAAATATTTTCGTTTATGAGAACCAACCTGTCAGACGAATCTCAAGTACCATCAAGGGCGATAGTTTCCCTGTAACGTAAGTTACAAGGATAATTAAGATAAGATATGAAATTGTTTTGGTACATATTCTAAATGAACATAAAATAATGTCCTTATTCAATGATTTGGTGATAGAATTTTCTTAAACAACATCACCTTTCATAATTTTGAAAGATCATAAACCTTCTGACATGTCAATTTTTCTATTCTGCACGAGAAAAATAATCCATGACTTTGAGATTTCAAGGAAATTTGCTGCACTTTATACTTAGGATTTCTGTTTAAAAAAATAGTAACAAGTTATTTCATTACATAAATTTTAAAGGATGAAATATAATTTGTACTTTTGATTTAATGTGAAGTGGGTAACGTGGATTTCACTTTAATCTCATTACCACAATAGTATAGGACAGTAAATGTTTTATAGCCTATATGCTCCATAATCATTTTTTCAATTCCATTAACACCTGCACAATCTCTCAGGCTGTTTCAATGGTAACTTAATATATGAAAAATCTACAAAAATATATTCTCGTGCAAAATCTCAAACCTTTACAAGATTGGGAACATAAATGGATGGGAATACGGGTGCATGCTCTCACATGTGAACAAGTAAGGTCCTACTTGAATTTCGCTGAAAACAAAACTCTATAAAATCAAGGATTTAAAATAAATTCAGATCGGCTTTGGATAGTGACCAGCCGAACTTTTGATTTATTTAAAATCTTTAGGATTAACTTTGAAATCTCAAAAGATTTAAATTCAAATCTTTTAGATTTATATTTAAATCTACAAGGTTTAAAACTAAACACATAATTTTCGGCTGGTCACTATTTACAGCTAATATTATTTTATATCCTTGATTATTATAGAACGTATATAGGTTAAGGTAAAACATGCATGTATCTTTTGGAATTTGCTGAACAAGAACTTGGCAAGTTAAGGCAAAAATAATAATGCGTTCAGTTGTTACTTAAATAAACCATACTTCGAGCTGATTAATGTAGACTATGAAATAACATCAAATATCAAAGTAGCAAGTGCACGAAACTTGGTACAATCAATGAAATTCTCCTGAAAATTATTAGCTGACTTTTTTTTATTTTTAGGTGCATAAAAGGTTTAAATATTTGATCGTTAATGTGTATTCCAACATTAACAGAAAATTTACATACAAATTAACAGGGGCGGATCTAGAATTTTTCGAAATGGGGGGGGGGCACATTTTCCAGAGGAAAAATTTGACTGAAAAAATAGGGTATGTTGTCCACGAAAAATTTTGACAAGCAAAAAAAAAAGGGTTCTAACCAAAAATTTAGGGTATTTCTTCCACGAAAAAAAATTGACAAGCAAAAACAAAGGTCATCACTTTCAAAAGGGAGCACACTTCCTTTTTAAGGGTTTTTTACATTACAAATTTTGATTGTGCCTCTAGCAAGGGGGGGGGGGGCACGGGTCGGCTGTGCCTCCTGGATCCGGCAGTGCAAAAATTAATTATATCTATTCTTAAATTATTGGTAATTTACTCTTTTAAAAGTGACACGGATATTTTTTTTATATTTCCAATACAAACAATATATTATCTGATGATAACTACTACTCAACTGAAAATAATTTACTTCAAAATTTGAAGACATGGAACACGTCAATTTCAGTTTACTTTACATAATGCTCGAAGTTCGAAAAATTTTGTTGAATCATTTGAATATTACTTCTTACTCTAAATAATTTCAAATTTTCTATTATTGGTGTCATGGAAACATGGCTTCACAATACTTCACCAAACAATTTCAATTTGCAAGTAATCTTAGTAGGGAAGATCGTGAATAGCAAAAAGAAGGAGGTTTAGCATTTTTCATCAGTGATCATTTGCAGATCAAAATACGAAAAGAAATATTATTAAAACAAGGTAGAATTTTATTCTTAAAAATCATGAATCCTAAAGGGAAAATGTAATTATTGGGTAAATTCACAACCCCTCATGGTAACGTAGATTTATTTACGAAGACCTCGAAATATGTTCACGTAATAGGTTAGAAACTTTAGTAGATACAAATAATCGTTCCAAAACTGTATTATGGTTTAAGTGTAATAAGCTTTCACTTAATATAGATAAAAACAAACTTTAAGTATTTCAGACATACAAATTCACATATTGTGAATTTCCTTATACAATATATAATCATAGACAATACTCCTCTGAAAAGAAAAAAAAGATACCAAATTTTTAGGCGTTACAATAGATGAAAATTTAAATTGGTACGAACACATACATGTACATTGCATATCTACTAGTATCTCGAAAAACATCGTTGTACTTTACAAAATGAAAAAATATTATTCCACATACTACCCTTGTCACAGTCACACTATACAATTCATATATCGTACTGCAATATTAGTTTGGACAACCTGTGCAAAAACTAAAATTAATACAATATACTTAATTATTACAGAAAAACCTGTTTCTCAGTATTTATCACACACAAACCAACTATAAAGAATCTAACAGTATTTGACATAAAGTTAATTAGTGCTGATGTTCAAGTCAGTGATATTCACCATGCTTCCACCTTCATTCCACAATTTTTATACAATGAACACATCTATTCAATCATATCCTATATACACGGAACTCAAATTTTCATTTATTTAATTAACCCCAAATTGCTTATTGCACAGAGATCCATAAGACACCAAGGTCACGATTTTTTTTATACCAGTGTCTATCAAAAGGTGTTCTTTTCCTGACTAATTTAAGGCAAATATTAAATTCATGTTATTATCAGAATAAGTTTTCTGTTTCCAACAATACTCTCCCATGGAAACCACCACCATCATCATCATTATCATCATCATCATCTCAATGGCCTTCATTTTCATCATTATCACCATCATCCTCATTCTGGTAGTAGATCACATTTGTTTAGAATGATTTTTAAATTTTTTTGTTTTTGTTTATGATTAATGCCAAAAATCAATTACCAATATATTATGTTTGTTATGTAATGAAAAATGTATTATACAAGAAGTATACGAATGTTATATACGCAGAAGAAAACAATAAATCAAATCAATTCTCATGTGATTTTCTTTTCTTTAAAATGGCAAGTAATAAGTCTGGTAATAAATTCCCTAATTAGCTTTTGATTGCAGAAGATATACGTATCCATGCATTCGTCGTGGCCCAGTGGACTATTCTCCAGACTTAGAAACAGAGAGTTGTGGGTTTAAATCCCAGCCATGGCGTAATTTCCCTCAGCATGGAATTCATCCAGTGTGCTGCACTCGACTCGACCCAGGTGAGGTAAATGGGTACCGGCGCCGGCAGGAAGCAATTCCTCAAATAGCTGATGTGTGCATATATCTGAATAGGTAGCCTAGCTTAGCCGGGTAATAATAATAGCGGGGCCCACTGGGAGAACAGTTTTCAGAACTGAAGTAGATAGGCCTATACCGTTATTATTATGATGATGATCTCTAACACATATTTTAATGACAAATCTGCCAATATTATTTCATTTGTCGTAGCCAAAATTTTCTTAAATGAAAGTAGGCCTACAGTAAAATTGCGGCAATTCACTAACAAATACGGTATACTAGTACTAGGCTTAAATGTTTAAACGGCTTGCCATACGGGCGTATGTGCTCGATCCTTCGTGACATTCTTGTTCATCAAAATTCGCCATTTCCAGCATATTTTTGGAAAGGTAGTAAGCTGATTATATCTAATATGAATTTATCGTTATCATTTCTTCCCTTTTCCCCGTCAAAAGAAACATTTAGGATTACCGGTAGATCTAACTTTATATCTAACTTAGATCGAGGACGAGTGGAGGAGGGTGCAAAATCGCACCCTATACCGGTATTTATACCGTACTATACACTAGTCCGTAGTACAGTCGTTGTATAACGTTAGGCTTCGCGCACCGGTGGCCGTGGTAGCTCAACCACTGCACTGGCACTGCTCTAGTACGAGCCCAAGCAAGGCAATGGCCGTCATCCGTCTGTGTAAGGTCTAAGGATGAGGAAAAAAATAAAAAATCTGAAAATTTTGAAAAACTCCGAGACAGCGGATTTATCAGTCTTGATCTAGGCTAATCTAGATTCTATCCTAGCCTAAGTCCATTAGGCTATGCCTAGTTAGGCCTATAGAATCTAGAGTCGAGACTAGATCAAAAGTTAGATTTAGGCCTAGAACTTAGAAACTAGGTCCGTAGTCTAGCCCTAGCTGAACTCGGGTTTAAATTAGTTTATAGGCCTAGTCCTACAACGATATTGTAGGAGTAGACCTAAGCCTGTTCATCGATAAAATTAGAGTAGAATGTCTGTAGCTGTTTAAAAGTTGTTGTTGTTTAAAGGTAAGGAGAGCCAATTAGGGCACAGATCTCTCTTTACTTTAGTCTAGTCTTAGTACGGTACATGTACATGATCATATTCAATAATGACACTGAAATTATTCATATCATAGACTCCATCTCTAGATCTAGTCTCTGGATTAGAAAAAAATGTTAATCCAGGGGTTAAACCTAACGTTAGATAGGACTCCTACCTTACGAGTAGATAGGTCTACGGTACGCGTACTATGACTACGTTCCAAGACTAGACCCTAGTGGACTCTAGATCTTTTCTAGACTAGGCCTCTACTACTAGACCTATCTAGATCTAACTAGGCCTAGGTCTAGACCTATCTAGAGTCTATAACTATTACTGAGTTGTCTGACTCTAATGTTCAGGCACCGTAAGGCGTAAATGTAATTTCCTATATTATAGATCTAGCCTAGGCCTGTGGACTTTATGAAAGCCTTTGACCAGATTCCGCAATAGACCAAAAGCTTCAGTCTCTGTATTTTGTTTGCTCTGCTGAACTGCATTGGCTCACTCAACAATAGTACATACGGTACATGTACATGATAGTAAAATGTCATAAATTGTTGAATCCCCAGAAACCAGTGTTGCCAGGTCCGAGCTGAATAAAATCCTCAAATGGCACTCGAAAAATCCCCAAATTGGAACCTAAATCCCCAAATTATTCAAATCACAATAATTTATGAAAAAGTGAGGATATTTATCATGGTTATTGCCCCAAATTAGTTGATATATGTTTATTTGCTCATACAACACACAGCAGATTTTTTTTTTAGGTTTCGATTCAAAGTAGATTGGCAACCCCACCATTTACCGCATATTTTCAACCAATGAAGTTCAATGTAATGAATTCATCGGTTGAATTGCGGATGAGCTACATATTTTAGCATAAGAGAGTGATATATCTCATGTATTTTAGCATCATATTACTGAAAAATAACGAATCTTGGTGCTTTTCATCAAAACCTTCAAAAATCCCCTAAGCTGCATGAAAAATCCCCAAATTTCTTTTAATCCCCAAATAATTTTTTTCATCCCCAAAGGCTTCTCAAAATCCCCAAATATTGAAAATTTGGGGATGGAGATCCCCGAATGGCAACACTGCCAGAAACGACGGTTATTCCTCGGTGGTTAACTTGTGTCCTTGCGTAACTGGGTCCAAAGTAGGTCCAAAGTATTTTGGCATGGCGTTGTTAATGGTTGTGCTTCATCTTGGGCACCAGTAACCAGTGCCAGTGAGATTCCTCAAGGTAGTCTTTTGGGTCTCATTCTCTTTGTAGGGCCTAGGAAAGGTCTAGATCTACCTGACTGTGTTACGAGTGATGTGTATGATGGGGTGACCATAGTTTGCGCACATTTTAAAAAACATTCATGAAGTTGATTTTCAATCAAAAATTTCTCACAGCTCACTGTCACACAAAATTAATCAAAATCATGAATACCAAATTCAAACGGAAGGCAAGATCCTAAAGTCGAATTCGCTTGACGGAATTATAAAGTAGGTCAGGCCAGGGTTTCGCTGGTATCGCGATCTCAAAATTCCACGGAGCTAGCTTGAGATGGACTAGTGCGCGCACGGCTAAAAAAATGTCATAAAGTGTGACCTTCATTTGCGCATGATCGTTTTGCAAGGCTTTAGAAATGAAATCAAACAAAGGTAAGATAATTGTATCAGATGGAGGTTAAAATGCGATAAATTTGGTTGGTATCACATTTTACTTATTTGGAGACCTCCGCTTGCAAACTGGCGAATTCTTGATGCTTGTCGAGAAAGTCGGATTTTCTCGGAGCGGACGCAAATCTTAAAGCCTAAAGGTAACACAATTTGCCGATGTTTTGCCAATATTTTCATTAATAGAGACCTTACCTTCAAGAAAATTAATAAACTGGGTAATATTAAGTCTCTCTTTCTGTTGGTGTTATCAGTTTTTCGAATATTTATTAGATATTTTTACATTGAGGTATTCGACTGTGCTTAAAATTAGGTAACGCGCGAATTAAAGTCACATACGGTATCGGGTACCGTAACGTACCGGTACTTTTTTTATTTTGCAGATGACACTAAGTAAGGTATAACTTAGTGAGATTACTTGTGATCATGATTCTTCTCAGTTACAAGACGATCATCATGTAGACTCTAGATCCATTACAGTGTTGGTCTGATAAGTCAGTGGTTTTTTAACATCCATCCCGAGTCTTGAGAAGTGTAAAGTTTTGACTTTTGGTCAGACCTGTTATTCAACAAGGTGTCAAATTGCCCTCCCAGGTCATGTAACTTGAAGAAAGGCAATGTACATGCATAATAATAGTCTATAGTAGTATAGGCCTGAGCATGTTGATACGATGAAGGACATTAGCATAGATCTAGATGGCGGACATTATTTTGATGCCCACGTACAAAAAAATGTGCCAAGAGCTAACTGGCTAAGGATGTGTTTTTGGATGAAGATATGTTTAAGAGATATGTTTAAGGCTTTGGTTCGGCCTCATCTAGAGTGTGGTCATTCTGTGTGGAATCCATATGCGTTAATGAGAATGTGCAGAGACGAGCTACTCGCTACGTCTTACCTGACTCAGAGATTGAAGAAGCTTACTCTTGATCATACTATAGACGAGCTAGGGGGTGACATGATAGAGACCTTTATGTTCTTCACAAATGTGACCCTGATGTTGAATTTAGATTTGATTAAGGTTCTTCCCCGGACTGCGACGATTATTCAGACGACACTGTTTATCACCAGGAGCTAGACAAGAACAGAACTTAATAAGATACTGCGTCCAGAACTTAACCTTAAGTAACCTTACGTATTCGGTCAGTTTTTTTTTAAATGAATGGCTGTTGACAGACAGGTTTGGCATGTTTGGCTGAGGTTTAGAATTAGATTGTGAGTTTGATTGCTTGTCAGCTGATGTATGATGAAACCAGATGAAACATTAAATTGCACATAAATATCACATACATATATATGATATACGTGTCACAAAGTTAACCATATCTTCTTTAATAATATTCTTTAACCTAGACTATATACCTTGTAAATTGTATATAATATGTTAATCAAATTAAATTTGGACTCACTGATGTTAAAACCAACTATATGTACAATAATTTAGATCCGTATACAAATCCTCTATTCTCCACTTAAGTATACAGTATATGTTTTTTTACTCCGATTTTTTAATTAATGCTCTGATCTTGTTTTTTTATGTTCTTGCTCTTTTTGTTCTTATTGATTCTTATTATTCCTCTAACAATTCTTCTTGCCCTTCCCCTATTGTTAATGTAATCATATTATTTTTCTTGTAGTAAAACAGCTTGATCTGACTTTTGTGAAACAATTGACCAAGTGATGTACTAAAAATGTATAGTTTTCGGGGCATTCTGAGTGTTGGCCAAACGGGTGAATCACATCAGTGTACATCATCGGAGGACAGTCTTTCTGTAGATGGAAGTAGCAGCAGTACTGTGGTAACAGATTCAGTAGATTCTGATTCTACTCCATCGCCCGTTCTACTTGGAGGTTTGCGATTGTAAGTAACCAGTTTTACATATATTTAGTATTTTACAGGCTCTTGTTGACCGAGATATCAACATCAAAGTTTAACCTCAGCAAGTATAATTTCATCAAATTTATTGACATTACATATGATATATTGATTGAAACTTGTATAAAATATTTTTTCAGATCTTACATAACATTCATGTAAGGTCAAAGACCATGAATTAAAAAAAAAAATCAAACATATGTGGTATCAAGACTTGAAAAAAGGTCAAAATTCATTTTATGTAAATAAGAAAATTATATGGAGATATATTATGTTTTCCAAAAGTAATTTATGAAATCCTTACATTGTTATTCTCAAAGTTTTTGGTCTATTAAGGAGCTTTGCATCATTTATGTCTTGTGTAAATATTTTGAATTTCAAATTCAATTATTTTCATAGGGTATTTTATTTTATAAATCAAACAATTGGTATATCATTGCCATGTCATCAGTGGTATTGCATTAAATCAATAAACAAGTCAATACCACAATATGAATTAGTTTCATAAAACTGATTGTTTTTTCGAAGTATGAAACTGATGTTTACCGAACCAACATGTAAACTATTAGGCCTACAGTTTTCACTCGTCCAGAGTGAATACAATAATGTCTGATGTGATCTTCCCTCAAATTGAATTTTATTTGGGAATCTGATGAAAAAATTGAAATTATTTTGTTTTACTGTATTATATATTTTGACAAACTTAAGTTTCAACAATTTGCTTCAGTTTTTTCATCTGGTCTTCCCAGAAATAATACGGTAGCGTTTAGTTTAGTAGCGTTTTGTTGTTGATACTGTCAATTTAGCCATCCGTTTTTATTTCAATATTGATAACCATGAAAGCCCTTATATATTTCATGCATATGCCTGCTTAGAATTTAAATCAAACGCCTCGTGCGAGTGCAAGCAAAATCATCAATGATTTCAATTTGTTTCATTTTTTGTTTGTATTACAATGATAATCGTTCAGGCTGCAAAGGAGAGAGTGTGGAATGCAGAACAAGCCGAAATATAGTCATGTTAAAACATACGGTAAGGTATTCATTTCATTTTTGTAAAGGAAGATATTGCCTTGTAGAGGAAAGACTTGTGCAATTAACAAGCAGGATTCATATTATTAGCACCCAAGGCGATGTGTTTCGTGTTGTTGTGTTCGAAGTACGTATACTAAAAAAAAATCGAACAAATCCAAGGTAATGGGCATACACGTAATGTTTACCCTCTCCCACACGCCGTAAAGACCCCCCTCAATACAAAATAATAATAATAAAATAAATGAGACGGCCTGATATCTCATCTCGAATGGAGCAAAAGTTTAAGAAGATGTGAGCGAGCGAACCGAAACAACAAATCAAATTTTCTTTTGATAGAATTTGACATGTATTTTCGATTTTGTGGTTTCTAGTGATGGAGATGCTTGTCATAATTTAACACATGCGTCCCCAACCTGATAAACAACATATCTTAGCATTTGTTTCTTATGATGTAGAGTTCGTGTAAATTGAGCTTTTTGATTGGATTTTGCATTTATATTTTTTATGTAACATTTTATGAGGGTTATGCAATTCGGCTTTTTGGTACCTATACATAGCCTTATAATAAACCGTTTAATGAATTAATAGTAAATCGATTTAATATTTAACTTTCTCTATTTTTCACTTTACCTTTTTTTCTTGGTCATGATTTTGTTTAGGGGGGGGGGGAATTGGCTTCCAAGCCCCCCTCCCCATCAGGACGCCAATCATACCCCAAAAATATGTTCTGTTCTTTCTCTCCACTACAGATGATTCAGAAAGTTCACAAGATTCTGAATCTATTTTAGACCCAACGAATAGGTAATGTTTCTGTTTTTTTTGTATTTTTCAAAGTGTTTACAATTAGCATGATTAGATGATTCCTATGTTACATTACTATTTTACCGGGAGCCATTATTATAAAGGGAACTAACATACAATTCATAATGCATTACACTATTTAGTTGAGTAAAATTGCTTTAGTAACCCTCAAATTCAGAAGTTATGATTTTTTTTGTTTGTCTTCACCAAGCAAAATTATCAGACATGTTATGAAAGTGGATATGCGTTTCCACGTAAAGCCAAGTGATTCTATTTTCTTTTGTTTTCCGAATTGCAAATTTGTTCTTGTGTGTTTTTATATATACCCTTTCACATACGAAGCGCTTCCTGCTCAAATACGATGCTACATTATATCTTATGCCCTTTATTTTCCAGTCGCCTATTTTCGCAGTTAATTACCATACCAATGCATTTTGATTATGTAGAAAATGTACCAAAATCGAATGATGGGTAAGAAACATCGTGTGACAAAAAAAAACTTGACTCCTCACAAATCCCCAATTTAAGATCAAATATGTTACAAACGTGTCATATATGACTGGAAATAATATCTTCTCCCTAATAATTTGATATTATATTTGCGGGATATGTGTTAACGCTTGGATGATCAGGAGGTATTCTTTGCAATGATATAGATTTAGATTTGCAGATTTTAGATAAACACCAGATGCCAATGATGTCATAATCGTACATGAGTCAATAAACGTATTTTCAAATCCTTTTTCAATGAAATTAACTTGAAAATTAACACTAAAAAGTGTTTATTGAACAATTACAATACAACTCTTCCTTGATTACTCCATACAATCCCTCTCGCAACCTTAGGTCTTCTAGTTCATTCTTACTCGCTGTACCATAATCTCATAATTCATGGGGGATCGATCATTTCAACATGCTGGGCCTTTCCTATGGAATAAACTGCCAATAAAAATCCGCAATATTTCTTGTCTCACCACTTTCAAAAGTTCTCTTAAATCCTGGTTATTCACACAAGGTTTTAGGTAATTGTTATTCTACCCCTCTTTAGTAGGTTTTCTTTCTTCCTCCCTTTCTTTTTCCTTTTCCATTTCCTTTTCTTTTCTTTTCCTTATTGCGCCATGAGCATCTTTTTATGATGGATACTGGCGCATTACAAATGTTCATATTATTATTAATATTATTATAATGTAAATTGCTGAATACTGTTATGTAATTGAATTTAATGCAAATCTTGTGGGATTATGACACCATTACCAACTGACTTCATTCATTACAGTCATGTCTTACTTTGGCGCAAATAAAAAATTACATCACTTCAAAGAATTCCTCCTGATTAGCCAAGCATTAATAGATACAACACAAATATGGTATCAAATTATTTGAGAGAAGATACTCTTTTTCAGTCATATATAATAATTATGCATTTTATGACATATTTTTTATTAAAATTGGGATTTGTGAGGTTTTATGTTTTTTTTTTACTCACACGGTATTATACCGTGGAAGTGATATCGATCAACAGTTTCTTTCAATTTAAGTTCAAGACAGTTTAAACGATAAATGTCCAGTACAATCGTATGAGCTGTAACAATACTTCGAATCTTGCTTTATTGTGTTTTCTAGCTTATAATAACTTTTTATTATATTATTTGTTATTTTGTCTATTGTCTTTAACACTACTTGTCGAAATTGTATAATTAAATATTGTAATGGTACAACATGAGATGACGATAAGTAACTTTATCTTCAACAGGTTTAAAGGGCTCATTTTAAATGAGATGGGGCACAAACACATCGGCGTCAAAGCACTGACAGACGACTCCCGAACTGAAAGTCTGGTCAAGTGTGATGGTTCTCCAGGATCAGACAAAGTACTAATATATCAAATAAATGGTACAGAAGACAAGGTCGAAGATGAAGAACCCTTGTCGACCATTCCGAATTTTCCTCAAGATTTCCGAGTTCATCTCGCTACTCAAAGTCTTAATGTCCTCCGTTCTGATTCACATGCCTCGCCGTCCATTGAAGGTATTGGAAAAAACTTACATGATATACACGGATCGATGAGCGAATCATATTCAGAAAGGAATCCTGGAGGTGGAATAGCAATCATGGATGATATTCCAGTACACCCTTCCTCTACTGGCTGTGAAACCACCATTATATGTGCTGGAGGTTCGTATCACACACCCTGTAGTGTATCAGACCTTACAAAATTTCAGGGTAATTTGGAACGCCCCGAAAAAATGAGAAAGCCCGTAGGAAATTCAAAACAAGTCCATTCGTATGATTCCAGTGAAGAGGTTACCCAGGTTGATGGAAGCGCTTGTATGTTTTCAGACTCAAGCCCAGTGCAATCCCCGCTGGCTCATTTCCCGTTCCCTTGCCCTATTAGGAGTGATATTGACAAGAGCGAAGATCAGCAAACCGTCGAGTGTAAATTCAAAACAGGCATTAACCAGGAAACCTTTGAGTCTTACGATACTAGTATATCTTTTAATGAAGGCCAAAGTGGAATCATCTCTTTGGCTCAATTTTCCAGTGAGGTACAACTAGAGTCAAGTTCTGTTGACCACATATCCACACCTACAAAAAGCGGCACTAAAAGTAGTGATCACCCTATTCACAAAGACGACTTCAAGTGTAATGAAGTTGGAAATATGAGGAAGGAAGATGCGAGTGTACCAAATTCTTCTCTGGAAAAGTTTTCAACGGTTTATGCAGTGGAGCCTGGTGAAGCTCAAGCTATTCAAAAATGTTTGGAAGATGACTACAGTGCAGGAACTGCCGATGTCCATTTTCCAAATAGGAGTTCAGATTCTGAAGTCATGATCAGAGTGAGAAGAGGTGGAAAGAGAAAAGCTGTCAAGAGAGGGAAGGACGGAAAGAGATCATCCAAAACCATCAACCAGAAAGGAAGAGATTCGGAGAACGCTACAAGTCGTGATGATTTCAATGAAGTAACGAAAAGGAGTCAGCGAATGAATGCTGGAATTCATCGTACCGACACAATAGTAAGTCCAATTTAAAAAAAATCATATGCTGTATTTGCTATTTTTATATTGATAAACTATTGGTCGATCTTTATCATGAATATTACACTTCCCGACTTATCTAGTCAAAATACAGGCGGCAGTAATAACCCTTCCAGATTTTTTTTTTCAGTCGCTGCAGAATGGTGGGGAGCTGACCTTGTAAAAAATATGTATAATTAGATGGTATATTTTTGCTTGTTTCCATTGTAACAAATAGTGGTAGCGCAACACAGGGGCGGATCAAGGATTTCTGAAGCAGGGGGGGGGGGGGGGGCAAATTTTTCAGAGCATATTTCGTCCTCGAAAAACTTTGACAAGCAGAAAGAAAAGGGTTTCAACCCCAAATTATGGGTATTTCGTACCCAAAAAATATAGACAAGCAAAAAGAAAAAAAAGCCTTCAAGTTCAAAAGAGGGGGTACACCTATGTTTTATGGCATTTTTACATTCCAATTTTTTTTTATTTTGCTTCTCAAGGGGGAGGGCACGTGCCTTCTGAGCCCCCCCCCCTTTGATCCAACATGACTGAATGAAAATATTCTATTTTGTGTGAAAAAACTTAAAAAGGGAATTGTATCGAAGTAAAGAGTTGCCTCCATGAATGAAGCAAAACTCAATTAGGTTATGAAGTTTGGCACTTTTCATTCATTGCTAGTAATCTAATTGAAAATAAAATACATGATTTTTTTTAAAAGGAAAACTGCTGATTCTCAGTATACTTGTCTAGTGTAAACACCTTCAATAATTGGACCCTAGGCCGGCATAGTTTTTTTTCTTTAGAGTATGTGCTTTATTTGCATTTTTAACAATTTAGTTTATGTCTCTATTTTCATCGCAGATTCACGGACGTGTTCTTGAATTGCGAGGGGAAATGACTGAAATAAAATGGAGCCAAGACAGACTTAATAAATCGCTAACAAAGCCTGAAAAGGTTATAAAAGGTTAGATATATTATATTTTTTTCACCACCGGTACCTCCTCCCCTCCTAACTAGAAAAATTGTTATGCGGATTCAATAGAACCATTGTAACTTCAATTTTGGGGGTGGGTTGCTCCGTTGCGAATCTTTCGAATCGAACATTTTTCAGTTTCCATTGATTCACTGGAAGCTTTGGTAGACAGGTTAGTCTTGGGTTGAAGATGTGCAACACAGTGAATCATGGCATTCGATTGGAAAAACCTTTTTAAATACAAATTAAGCACACTGGGTAATAAATACCATTCATGTATATAAAATTCCTTTCAGATTGGGAATTAATTTTCAGGCACGTCAGTGCAATAAAATAATGATCACTGAAGAAAATACATGCATGTTATTTTTTCAAGGATTTTTATTGTGAATGTGACAGTGAAACAGGTTTTGTTACATATATAATAGTTTGCTTTGACTTTGAATAAAGTAATGATGAAAAAAAAACCACGATCTTACCTCTAAAGCCAATTACCCATAATCAATGGGATAGAGAAAATTCACAGAGCAAAATACTGAAAAATTGATCAAAATCGAATAAAAAAAAATAGAAAAAGTTATTGAATTTTAAAGATTTGCACTATTCTGGTGAAACAATTCTCGGTATGCCTTCATGAATATTCATTAGGTGGACTGGTGGGTGTTTCATAAAGCTGCTCGTATTAAAGTTAAGAGCGACTTTAAGAACGACTGGTGATCCTTTCTTGTGGTAAATGGTAAATTCATTAGCGATGGTTTAGCGCGTAAGAAAGGATCACCAGTCGTTCTTAAAGTCGCTCTTAACTTACGAACAGCTTTATGAAACGGCCCCCTGGTGTATTTTATTATATGATATGTTTATTTAAAAAAATCTACCAGCTAAAACTATTGGATTGACAAGTGATCAGGTGCATTAGCTATTTATTGCTCCAACCTATTTCATCCTAATGGAGGCACTTTATTTACACATGTATGACAACAATGAAACAATTATGATTTCATATAATAACATAAGAAAAAAAAGAACAAGGGGATGTGACATCGTCAGCCCACATAATGGATATTCATGACGACGTGCATACAAATGTTTTCTCACAATATTGCTAAATCAAAAATTCATGAACTTCGTTATTTCGTCATTTCGATTACAGATGCAGGTGTGGTGGGTCAGCAACTAGGTACACTCCAAACCAAACTACGGCGGATCGCTGATGACTTGAAAAAAACAAAGAATGATCTTGAACGAACCCTCTTTGACCTGCGGTTCGTTTACAGTCAGAAAAAGCGCAAGATCTACATCGAACAGGAGCTTAACAATGTTAAAGATATCCAGCAGACGTTACTGGCACGACTAAAGGTTCACCGGCAAATCGCTTCCAGGTTGCAAGATATCATCCGAAAACACTCTGAGGAACTAAAGGGCACCAGAAAAAAGCGGGCAAAGCAAACACTGGCACTAAAGAGGGAAAACGAGGAAACACTAGGAATGACGACTGGCGATGGAAGTGGGGCTTCCTTTGAAAATGTGAGTTCCATTTATCTTTTCAAATCTTTATTATTATTCTACGGGTGATGGAACAATTCAATCTATAGTTTATTTGATTCAACATGTCTACATCTCTACTGAAGATCAGCTAAAGTACGTGTACAGTATGTTCAATTAGGAAGAGAATCATTCACACTCCTTAAGTATTTTTTTGGTTGAAAACATTTTTTCTGCAAAATTTAAGCATAACTTACATGAGCTAAGTGCAAATTGCCATCATCTCCTAAAGTCAAAACTTTACAGACCTCGAGAAGCCTAGGACACACAATTAATGTATCAAGAGTATATATCCCAAGACCTAACTTATACTGATAAAAAATTCACATGAGTTCGAAAAACAATGCCAGATTTAGATTTTTTATACAAATGAAGTGTAACCAGAAACTAGCCCACCTTTCATTCTGCAGATAAATATAATACAGCAATTTTCCAAGAGGTATGACTGATTATGTTGCTCACTGTACATTGTACATAAAATGTTGGATTAAGGTCCATTTTACAACAAAATTACTATACTTTGAAACAAATTGTTAACTACTAACACAAAAAAATTGTGTGTTTGTAATCATTAGAAAATAAATGTAATGAGGAATGTCTATGAACAGAAAAGAAGGCACGATTTCTTGAAAGTTTTATTACGTACAGGTTGTTTTCCATTGACAGTTTCAGTAAAATCTAGATTTGTCCACCCCTTCCCCTACGTGCAATACAGTTCTACTTAGCATTGAGATTTTACTAATACAGAGTTTTCTCAATTCTGTTATAAATCTTTATGAAAAAAAAAAAAACGGCGAAAAACTTTACACAGCGACATTTTTTTTGCCCTTCAAAAGACCCGCTAATAATAGAGCCAGTACTTGTTTGTGTTAACTTTATTTACTTTTCTGTTGATATCTCATTCATGTAGGCTACCGAAAAAGCAGCGACATGCACTGCAACAGAGACTATCACTGAGGAGAAGCAAAATACCCTTCTTCAACTACTTGTGGAATCTCTTGACGACTCTGAAGGCAATCTACTCGTCAGGTTTATGTCAATGTTACAAAACAAAGGGAATGTGGAACTTCAATCCTCAGATGCAAAGAAAGCACTACCTTCCTCATGTGCAGGAGACACAGAAGAAAGAAAATCAGCTGCAATGAAGAACATAAACACTGAGAGCTCAATAGGTGGAAAAGGCATCTCATCAAATCTGTTAAAACCTGCACAGGCGGAGATCTTTGAAGATCGACACAGATTCTTGGTTGAATCTTCTCAAAAGGATAGACCATTATCATCCAGAGGAGCGACTATGGACTCCGATTTGGATAACAAACTTGATAAAATTGAACATTCCTCTTCAGGAGATTGCGGCGCTGAATTTATGTCAAGCAGCGATGATGAGGTGTCAGTAGAACCCGAGGCTGTTGGTGATGTCCATGATGCCACAGACACACTAGTATCACAGTCAAACTGCTCTTTAAACAAAATAAAGCAAACTACGTCAATTGAAAAGGTTGCTCCTGAAATGGTTAAAGCCAGTGAAAATATTATGAATACCTTTCCAAACTCCAAGTCTTTGGGATCTAGCTATAGCTGTCCTGTATCAAGGGATGATCAGTTCGGTAGCGTAATAACCGATCAGAAGAATGTTCAGTCTTCACCGGAACAAATTAGCAACGTTCTTTCTTCAAAACAAACAAATGCACATTTTCGTCCTCCTTGGAAAAATCTTGACAGCAGTTCCCAGCGATCCAGCCCAGGGATTCAATTCAAGGAAAATCCTTCAGGAGGATATAAGCCTACTGAAAAATTGCATTTCGGATTGGGATCAATACACAATGCCTCACTATCGGAAAACACCAAATACTTACTTACTTTCCAGCAAGAAGGGGAGGTTGTACCTAGTACTCGACAGAGACTATCTGGCCCTGTGGGTACTCCCTTACAGAAAGCACGGACAGTTTCCTCCACCCTATATGAGAATACCTTTGATTTTGAGTATTCGCATAACAAGCAGCTAAGTCATACTGACAGTATCATCATGGATGCAGCTAATGGGTCACATTTCAAAGGAAAAGCTGTGGTCCAAGGACCGGTCCTAGGAGATATTCCAACTCAGCATAAACCACCTGATATCTCCAATGAAACACCGGTATGTTGTGATAGGAAAGATGAACCAATAGGATTGAATGCAGACAAGAGATGGGGGTCTATTCTCAGTGGGTCTTGTATCAAAGAAGGTATTACTACACAGCCGGCTTTACAGATAAGGTGTATTCCAGATATGAAGTTATACCACAAGGTATGTATTGAGATCAAATAGTGTTTTGTCCATTTCAAGTTATATTCAATTCGTTTAAACTTGTAAGATTAGACTTAGATTCATTTGCTTAATGTGTAAGGCTCGGGTGTATGGATATATATTTTGAGGAATGATAAGGTATATTTTTGAACCCGCTGGCATTGTATGTCCTTTTTATTGACATTCAAAAGCACAGCCCCTTTCCCGAAAAAGTAGTAAGGCCCCGAATCACAGGGCGTACAGTATACAAACTATACACGTACGATTTATGGCTATTAAAAGTGCATTTCCCCTGCAGTCAACTGTTTCACCTTCCTACCTACGTAGTTTTGTGACTCTTTAAACGTTTTCGTTCTTAAAGATCCAATTGTCACTGTTTTTGTCTCAAGGTTCATCTAATAGAAGAGAATGAGCTCGTACCATATACAGAGATCCTTCCGAAAGAGATATGGACGACGGACGACATCGGTCTTGTGGAAATGCCTCAAGAATTCATCGATGAAATAGACTTGTGGTAAAAGTCACGGATGAGGGATAAATAAACGTTTAAATGGTATTTCAGATACTGAAATTAATTGAATGGAGTCAGAACTATTAGTACCATAGGAATACACAAATTGAAAGCGTTTTCATCAATCTAGATATCCTTTTCATGCATTTCTTAAGTCATGATTTACAACTGCACTATTAAAGCTACCGTAACTAAATCAGATACGAAAAGGGCATGTTTAACGTACAAGCAGCACGTCATATGTACCGGTAAGATTCTACCGTCGACCAATCAATCATCGAAGTACATGTCGGTAGATACTTCATGAAAAATCGACTCCCAATAAGCGCCCATGGACTGATAATGTGAGCGTACATAAAAAATGAGACAAAGCAATAAATAAAACAAATATCGCTGTATTAAAATCTGCCAACATATGCGAGTTTTTTTCAGGGTCACAAAAAATTAGCAAAATTTTCATGTATAGTCCCCCCCCAAAAAAAAAGAAAGAAAGAAGCAGATGATGCTGCCCTATCTTAACAAGAGGAAACAGGTGACATTTCAATCGAAACAGGTCAAATTACAAAGGAAATACAGCTACTGGTAATTAAACATCAATCTGATGCATTGGCATAGGGCCTTGATGGGTAAATTTTGCTCTTTTTCCAGCTCCAGGTACCCAAGTTACTAAAAATGTCTTTATTTGCAGGAACTTTTTGAAAGACTTTTTTTCGTTGTATAAAAGCGTGATATTGGGTATTTATTGAGATATAGCTCATTTATGAAACACAAATAATACTGTTGTGCTCTTGTGTCCCTTTTTTGTCAACTGAGGATGAAGATGAAGTGATGAAAAAACATGGAAGACTTTTTTTTTGGGTGGGGGGCTTGTGATTTTTTTGTTACCTCTTAATTCCTGGTTCTGTCCTAAAGAGTGTTCCCACAATATTATTCATTTTGATGATCACTGAACATTACATATTTTAGGGGCTGTTATCTTTATTATTCCTTACGAGTTTGAAATGATAACAATACGACGCTGCTTGTATAGCGCATATCACTGCCCTTTGGCGTCTCTATGCGCTTAATGGGAAAGTATAAAAGAATAGAGGATTGAAGCTACTCAGGGCTGTCGCCAGGGGGGGTGCGGAGGGTGCGAACGCACCCCCCTTCAGAACCAAAAAAAAAAAAATAAAAAAATAAATAAATAAATTAAAAAAAAAAAAAAAAACCCGGAGGGGGGGGGCGGAGGGGGGGGGGGGTAGGGATACTTGAGGGCTCTTTTGAAAAAAAAAAACGTTTTTTGTGTTTTTGTGTTTTTTTTCTCATAAAAAGCACCCCCCCCCCCTAGAAAAAAGCTGGTGACGGCCCTGCTACTATGAAGACCGTCTCAATCATAAAACCACGTTATTCCAAAGTTTAGGGGCAGCATAACAAAATGAGCTCTCCCTTCTGAATTTAGTTATGCAAACACATAAAGGAGATCGCCTTGTTTAAAGGAAAAGGGATTATTGTAGAATTGTCTTATGTCGATCTTTATTTTCGTTATTTGTAAATTGCAAATCATATATATATATATTGCAGTATGTATTTTGTTTTTTTTAACGAATACAATAAGAATAAATGAAAATACTAAGCAAACTAGCAAAAAACCAATCAAACTTATAATTTGAATATATTGGCTCGTAATCTAAAGTCCGGTTTAACTCGGGCCATTGCCGAATTCTGTAATAAAATTATGGGAAGCTTGTTAACAGTGTCACTGTATTGTGATCAACAGGCTACGATGGCGAAGAAAATGAATGCAGTAATTATTTCCTGACAGTTATCAATGATCCATGTAACAGATGAACTGGTAAACCAAACCTGTACAAACCGGTACAGTTAAACATTTGTGTCACAATTGGCAATCCATTGTTAAACCGTAACCTTAGACCAGAGTTTCAATTAAGTCCGAGTTAAGAATACAGGTAATTATGAACAGGTATTTGAGTCTACAATCAGTAATTCCCCGTGTTGCCAATATCAATGTACATATCGTTATCAGAAAATTTCTCATTAATCATTGTGATATTTTTCTTTGGCTATTTAATTGCAATGCTATCGAGAGCCGTGAGAATTTAGCGAGCTGTCCCACTTCACCCAACCACCATATACTAGCTAATCAGCATTTGAACACGTACTTTCATATTATTTTATTTTATCGTTAATTTCATTTTGCGGGTATTGGTTTACACTGATAAGAAGCTAACTTTGACTGGTAGTTAACCTCTACGGCAAGCTGTACATGTCAACAGTCGCTCGGTCATTCGAGAATATTCGTGACTGAAGCGTTGTATGTCTCGCCTGCATAGCGCAGCGAGCCTACAGGCGCCGCTTTTCCGACGGCGGCAGCGTTATCAACATTGAAATCTTAACACAGGTTAAAGTATATCGATCTATTTCATGAAAATGAACATTGGGGGTAATGTGGTTTCACTGATCATCTTGCGTAAGTTTCAGGTCACATGACATGGTCAAATATCATTTATGGTCAGTGAGCTTATAAACATGTTTTGTTTATCAACATTGAAATCTTAACCAAAGTTTCGGAAATGTCATAACTTTTAAAGTATATGGATTTAGTTCAATAAACTTTGGCATATTACATTAAGAGTAATCAAGTATCACTTATCGTTTTGCTTCAGTTTGAGGTCACACGATCAACGTCAAATGTAATTTAGGTTACTTGTATATAAACCTATTTTATTTCATGAATGGTGTTTTTGTGAATGATTTTACATCTTAGTTGTTTACGAAGTCAGCACTGGTGCTATATTGGATCGTGTACTGCAGGAAAGACCCCTTTTCGCTCGTCAATTTTGTTTGGGTTTCGAAAAAGTTACAAATTTTGTTAACCTCTTCCTTGTGCTTCACTAAAGACGAATTCCGTACCCTTCTTAATTTCTAGTTTTGCATTAAACTTATCATAGCTAAAGGTGTTAAACACTTGCTGAACAGGTGCCATTTATATTTTTGCTTACACTCACGCATTTTTATTTCATTTATGTATCTATTTCAAATGTTCATTTTGCCAGAAAAATAGTTTTCAGTGAAATTCCGTGTACTAAATTACTTGATCCTGTGTTTCTTTAAGTATAAGTCGATTCGAAACACAATGCAGACAACTATACTAGAAGCCGTTTTCTTATCAAGCATTCTTTTTTAGTATAATTTAATTCGAAACACAATGTAGAATACTAATATACTATGCTAGAAGCCGTATTCCTATCAAGCCTTACGATTTTCAAATATTTCCAATGTTAAATGTCTTATGTGTACACATGATTATATAGTATTCATTTATTATTATTTTTGTAATTTTTAAAGTTACAAAAATAGTATTGTACATGTAATTGTATTGAGCGAATACAAGTAATAATCATATCACACGCAAACTTTTTTAAAACAAGTTATTATAAACGAATAATTCAGTCTGCAATGAGTAACCTTAAGCCCCCCCCATATGCATTATCCATGTTCATATCGTTATCAGGAAATATATTATTAATCATTGTGGCATTTTACATACAATGCAATTTCTATCGAGAGTCGTGAGAATTTAGTGGGCTGTCCCACTACACCAAACCATTAACTAAAATGAGCACGTACAACCATGTTTATTCATGTTATTACTAATTACGTTTTGCGGATATACCTAATTTTGACTGAAATTCAACTTTCATGACAACGGGTACCATATGATATCTGTAATTCGGCAGAAAGCTTGAATAGAGCGTTTTAACCCCCCCCCCCAAAAAAAAAAAACTCCACAAAGCCAAAACATGATAAATAAAAGTCGGTAGAAAGACAATTATATTCCGTCATCATTGAACAGAAAAAACCCACAGAACAATTCAAAAAGGAGGAAGGGAGGCTTAAATTAATATAAGGTGTATTGACCCCCCCTCCCCCTCCGCTCGCGTAGTTTACTTTTCCTGTGTTTTTTCGGCCTTTTTATCTCTTTGGAGTCTTTGAATTAGGCCGCAAGTCTTTGACTTGGTATAGTTGTTGTTTGCAATAGCTTAAAATAATTTCTTTCAATTTCTCAATTGTTGAAACACCTTAGGTCTGTTGCCTCGAAATAGTAATGATTGTTAACTTTATAAAGAATCATTTTTGAAACTGTCATATGCCTTTTTTCTCATGCTTAGTTTGTTCAGTGCTCTCGTCACACTAAAAAGAAAAGAAACTTCCCTAATAATTTTTTTAAATGATGCATAGCAAATAAATAATTACGAAACTTAACATAAACTTCAAGTAAATCTGGTAATCATTCTTAAACTTCTTTATGTCACAAATCCCATGCAGTACCATCCCAAAGCATATGGCAAAATACAAGCTGGTTTTCTTCAGCTGCAAATGACACATTTTTCAATGTGATTATTGCAATTTTGTAAAGCTCTTGCATCAATATCGTTTCGAAAATGTTTAATCTTATTGTCTTACTATACTGCTTCTACTCGTAGTAGTAATAGTAGCAGTAGTAAAGGAGTAGTAATAGTATTATTACTGCAGTAGAAATAATATTAATAATATTAACACTGTAGTAGAAGTAGTTGTAGTAGTAGCAGCAGCTGCAGCAGTAGTAGTAGTAGTAGTAGTATAGGAATTGTATTAATATTTACGTCATATTATTATGTTTGAGGTGGTCGATCACGAATGGGTACACTAACAAGCAACTTAAAAAAGCACGGTATAACAAATATCACTATATGTTAGGCCCCATTCCACAGAAAGGAAACTTCAACGACCTTTGAAAGACCACGATTTAGCAAGGTCTTACAGCAGTTTCCAAGATCACTGAAATTTGTCATCTGTGTAGAATGGCTCCGAAAGACCCCTCAAAGAACTGTAAAAAAGTGATTGATACTTCTCATGTCTTTAATAGTGGGTTTATAATAGTTATATAGAGATCTTTCAATTGTATTGAATCTTCAGTTTCAGGATTATTTCCATGGACCTTTCTCGGACTTCCGATGATCTTTCAATGCTCTCACACGAGTCTTTCAATGATTTCCCGAAAAAATCTTGAGAGACTGTCAAAAGATCATGGAAAGACTAACAAGAAATTAAAAGGTTCATCAAGAGACCGCTGAAATGCTGCTGAAAGACTATCAACCGACCATTTTCCTGAAAGACCGCTGAAATGTTTCGAACCTTTTAAAAAGTTTTAGAGATCATGGAGACCACGAAGATTATTGATAAAAAAATTCAGGAAGAAAGAGAGACCGCGGAGGTCTTTGAAGTTGATTGTAAGACCTCTGAAAGATCAAGCAAGTTTCTATATCTTAGAGTCAGCACACATAAGCTGATTGCAAACTATTGTGTGTTATTATCAAACACTGTCGTATATCATCTTGGAACACCGACGAGAGTTCTTGATTTACACCCCGGGTTTGCACCGTATTATTGAACACTGATGCCTACAAGACCGGGATTCATGGTTTGACAGGATTCAGCATCGGTACTCGAGGTTCACATCAGACTGCACATTTGGCTTCATCGACTATTTATTACAATCGGACTCTAAAACATTTAGTAAAAGTTTAATAAAGCTAGTTTACAGCTTATCCCCTGTTCCACCGACACCCCTATCATTGGGTCATTTATACCCGTATGCACGCGTGAAGTATGTAAACTTTAGTCATATTAAAGGAGTGCTCCAGGCTGAAAATGATATGGTTTCAACAAATGAATATAAATCAAACAAACAAAACACTGAAAATTCCATCAAAATTGGACAAGGAATAACAGAGTTATGACATTTTAAAGATTTGCATTATTTCGGTGAAACAGTTCTATGAGTGTCTTCATAGATATTCAATGAGAAAATTGATGCCATATCCCCACTTATTATTTTGTATTTTATGATATGAAATTGTTTATTCATTTTGTTTCCTCAAAGAGTGAAAGCTGATCAATGCATTGGACATTACATACTGCAACTTTTTTCACTATAAAGGAGACATTTCATACACACGTGTATGAAAATACGAAATTCATAAAATTACATAAGAAAAGGGAAAGTGGGGGATATGACATCAGCCCAACTAATTGAAATTCATGATGAGGTGCATACAACTGTTTTTACAAAATGTTATTGAACTTTAAAAGCTATAACTTTGTTAGTAATTATCAGATTTTAATGACATTTTTAAAGCATTTTTAAAATTATTTTTAGATATGATTATTTTCAACCCGGAGTACCAGGAATACTTATGTGGTAGACCTGTGGCTGTAGGCATACCCATTTCATGCATTGCAAATTATGCAAATTTAGCGATGTAAAATCGATTTCGTTTTGGATTGGACTGATTGCTTTACCTAGTTAGTTATTATCAACCAATCGTATTTAGCATGTTCACTTGCTAAGCATGATCACATATACACAGCCAAATAATGATTTAATATAAGCAAGACGACTTGGCACACGAAATCATTCTTTGGAGGAGAGATTGTTCATAGAAACTCGATCTGCAGTTGTATCCATTCAAAAGTCATCAGCACATATCGTCGCCAAAATGGTGCGATACTTTTCAACTTTGATGCCAAGCGATTGGCTCTATTTGTCCATCATTTTGATTCTCCTACCTAAGATAGGTGAGTTTACATGCAGTCTTTGCAAAATCAAGTATTTGACGAGAAATAATAATCATTCTCATACCATCTCATTTCTTTTTATGATTTGTAATTTGAATTCTGAACATTTCTTAGCAGCAGCCTGGCAATTTATAGGCCTGTATTGATCGTTATGATACATTCTTTTATTTCTTTGAAATTGAAGAAATTACACCGACTAAGAAAGGACCAAGTCAGAATACTGCAAGGTGCCCAGTTACCCAATGTAAATTGAGTTCAGCATATGAATTATTCTGGGATGCAGTAAACAGGTCTTCATACCTCGGGGAAAGGGGGAAAGGCAAACCGTATGATTTATACAGTCTAGGTAATTGTGATCTGTGATACTGGGTATTACTATTTCTAATTGTGCTGTGCATCCCATGTAGGTTTTTTTTGTTGCATTATCACTTTATTGAACTTGAATAAAGACATAATTAAACATTATATTCGGTCTTTATTTTATTTGTTTAGATCTAAGACCACAGACAATGCTGCAATAGTTAACATCATGAAATAACATAAGCATGTCGTTTTGTGGCAAGAATGGCAATCTGTTACAGAGAACACCAACATTTCTAGACATAGTATTGCATAAGTTATTTACCATGTTTTTTACATGATTATATATGATTTTTCCCCCGAGAATGGTATGAGACACACGTGTGATTTTCTCATTTTTATAAAACAAGTTATTAGGCGAAATTGCTGTTTTGATCACGAATATAATGTAATTTGTTTAGGTAATGTTCAAAATTTGTTTATTAGACTTCATCCAATTATTTTGGCTAATTGGGTGCTAACAAATTTGAAAAAAGTTTGGGTCGGGTGTCACTTGTCTGTTGCCTGTTTTAAAATTTTAATCAATTTACTTGTAATTAATTTGAATAACACGGTTACCAATAACATGAGAAACAATACTTTCTGACATTTGTAGCTCAACTGTTTAATTCAATATTCTGATACCTTAAATCAGCATAGAGTGACCAGATGAATGAATAATTTAGAAAAGGCATAATGAGTTTCTTTTCCGTAATTTTGGGCAGGAAAATAATCATACTGAATTATGAAATGTAAACAAACAAACAAGTAACTTTAGCATATAAACACAACAAAAAAGTAAGTCCCCCCTAAATCAAATTGCTGTAACTTTTGAACCGAATTACTTTGAGATATGATATTCCATAGATGTTTTTCTGCACTCATTAAGCAACTACTGGGGAAAAATGAGATCGATCGGTTGAGTCATGCACGAGTAATTAAAATTGAATTAAAAATGACCATTTTTAAAAGTCACAAGAGTCGTTTTTCAGTTTGTTGAAATACAAAGTTGGGCAAAAGTTGTTTTCAGGTGAATTTTATGGCGTTATGCTGTTTAACTATCCATTATCCAACCACTTCAGACCAGATTTTGATATCGTATGTTCATGGTTGAGTGAGCACAATGTATTGCAGGGGCTGCGGAAGCGGGGGGGGGGGGGGGGCTTCAGCCCCAGCTTTTTCAAAAAGCATGTACAAAAATGTAAAAATGACCATACGATTTTTATTTGTTTGCATAATCAGCCCTCTCCCCTCACTTTTGGCTCAGTCTCCCCCCTCCCACTTTGAAAACCGTTCTGCGGCCCTGAATTGTGACGTATCATCATAGGGGTTTATGGTAGTATCCTCTACAACTTGTTAGGTCATGTTAGAATTTGAAAATGTTGGTGGCTCCCCCGATTATAGGCCCCTCCCCCATTTTAAAATTCTTGATCCACCACTGATTTGTCCATACATTCAACTGATCCTGAGAAATTGTGAGGAAAAGAATACATTTGTGCAGTATAAAGAGTATTTATTCCTAAGTTTTCGATTGTGCTCGCTTAACCATGAAAATGTGTAAAATTCGGAAAGCGTGATGATAGAAATGATGGATGATAAAAACAACAGCAATTAAAGTCACATTTGAAACCGAATTTGCCCCCAATAATCACTTTATGCTTTAAAATGCGTCTGTGACATTGAAAATACAAATTTTACCACTTTGATGCGTGCTCACTCATCCATAAATAAACAAATCGATTCCATTTTTGCACAGAATTTTGCCCATTACTGCCAAACGAAATTGATAAAGACAGCCTTGAAAAAAAGTTCCAGCATATTGAATAAGGGGTTACTTATTCGTAAACATTATGCACCCAAAATGTACACAAGTCTATGAGAGAGAAAGTCAAAATTTTGAAATTAGGCTTTGATTCATGGACGGTTTTTGTTACTTCTGCCAACAGTTATTTCATGAAACTTTGCACATGGCTTCAGAGTAACACTATCCAAAAGGTGCGCACACCAAAATTACCATTCGATGCGGCACAGAGTGGGGCCAAGGCCTTGATAATTTTCGAGTATTGTGCACTGATGCATTAAACATCGGTATTTTCACAAAAATCAAATTAAATGAACTATGCAAGGAGGTTTGTGACAGATATCCGTAGTTACAAATTGCATTTTTTTCCAATAACGTAAAAAGAGCTAATCACATTCCACATATTCATTCAAGCGTGAATGTTTAATTAAACGCCTTTGAATCATTGAAGCATGTTAATTGGTCATGAACACAACGAAAAAGTTGAGAAAATATCATTTTCAGTTACCAAAATGAAACAATACTTGCCTATGATATTTGAAAATCGTATTTTTGTTTTCAATAAATGTTCATTGAACAGTGAAACGATGAATACTGTTGAAGAAACTCTTCCCAAAAATAACTGTCATCATATTCTATCATTTTTATTGATAGAAACGTGTAAGATATCCAATAATATTATAGCAAATTCGGACTTGTGAAATTTAGCCAAAAAACTTGGATCGCCTTTCAGAAAGTACCTTTTAGAAGCCTTCTGACTATTTTTCATGATGTGAATGTTGAATAAGTTCCAATAAAATGGAATCAAAGTCATGATATTTGGCTAGTGACTATTGAAAAGTGAAATTTTTGCCTTCTGACAGTGCTCACTGAAGCATGACGTAAAATACGTCCATAACATTTACTCGGAGGGTAGCCTATGAAATTACCTACACGCTCATGTAAAAATATATATTAAAAACTCGCATTATTTTGGAAATTATTGATGTTTGTTTAAGGGGGACTTACTTTTTTTGTTGTGTATATAATAACAGGGGTGGATCCAGCCTCCGCCAATGGGGGGTGGGGGGGGGGGGCGAATTTTTTTTAAACCATATTTTCCCCGATCGGCCGCTCAGAGTTGATTTTTGTTTGTTTCTTTGAATTAGTTGTCCCAGTGGCGTAATGAGCAAAAAAAATTGGGGGGGGGGGGGGGCTCGATATGGCGTATCGATTAAATTTTGACATTTTATTACAAAAATCCGAATTCGTGATAGATTTTGACATAATATTTTGGAAAATAATATATTTCACCTTTATCCCCTTCCTTATCCCTTTTATCTTCTTGATCGTGATCTTTTTTTTTTGGGGGGGGGGGGGCAAAACGGCCATATCCTAACAGTAATTTCTTAGCTTTATTCTTATATTTAAAAAAAAATTATATATTTTATCCTGAAAATTGAATATTCTTGGCAATGTTTGTGAACCTAAATCAAGATGTGTATGTAACGAGATAATTATAATGCGTCCTGGCCTTGTTTAAAAGAGACCTGTTAATGACGTTTTGCAGTTAGCCATTGAGACGAAACATATTTCAATGATTAAATAATGCGAGCGCGAAGCGCGAGCTGATTTTTTTTTTACGTTCCGGCCTAAAAAAGATTAATGTTCTATACACTTTTTGTAATCATGAACGGTATAAGTATATAACCAAACAATTGATGCGAGCGCGAAGCGCGGGCGGAAAAAAATTGAGATATCAATCCTAATAACGGGACAGTCTCTTCATAATTTTTAAATGATGAAAAAAAATGGGTATAATTTGGTATGTTCCTACATTAACAATGCGAGCGCAAAGCGTGAGCAGAAAATTTTTGATAATACAATGGCCTATGGCGGCCATTTTGAATATCAGGAAAATAAATATTTTGTCAAAAATTATTTTTTCAGAGAGTATTTCACTCCTGCCACACTATTTCATGCATTTCATATCCAATGTGCGGACAATTTTAGGATTTTCATGGGTAATTTGCATATTTTGGCGGCCATATTGGATTTTGTCAATTTGCGGAAAATGCTCAAGGTTACACGAGTGGCATCATCCAGATTCGGAATCAGCATCCTCGAATTATAAAGAAACCATCAAAAAATATTGTATATATATAAAAAACAAGGTTTGGTCAAGTTTCTATGGGGCCTATCCTGGACTATAGGATCTCAGAGCATCTATTAACATCAAAATATCGATATAATAATATGAAACCATTTTTTATAGACTTTTCAAAACTGTCCCGTTTTTTATACGCACTGTATAGGGGTCAGGTCGGCCGATACGAGGCCGTAAATTAACCTTAATCCTTACTTTTTTGTCTGTTTCTAAGCGTTTCTCTCACGTTAAAAGGGACATCTTTTTTTTGGGGGGGGGCGGCTCCCCTTTTGAATCTGCGCCTGATGAATACGTTTTTCTTAAAATGAAACCTACAATCATAATATCTCTCCTCTTTGAACAATTATTGTTTCTTCTACAAACAGTGATTCACAATAATATATCAGAAAATTTGAGAATATAATGTTTGATTTTATAATACATAAGATCAGATATCAGTTGTTAATTTTAAAGAGTAATTATTTTTCAAGTGTTCGAAAGATAAATTAGTTAAAACTCTGTATTACCAAGCCACCGTCAATAGGCCCGATATTTCTATTAATGTATTTATAATGTGTCTAACGCAGAATCAACTCCTTGCGGGGAAGTCATCCATCTGGACTCGGATCAACCTAATGCCGAAATTACCGATGAACAATACCGTCTCAGAGAGATTGATGATAACAATGCGATTAACAGTGGTGGTGAAGACTGTCTTTGGTATTTTCGCGGTCCACCTGGTTCAACCATTCGGCTGGATATTGTATCTACTACCAGCGAACCTCTCATAATCTATGATGGGCTCGGGGTCAAGACTGATGTTGATCAAGGTATTCAACTCGGGGGACGTAATGGAAACATGTTCATATCTAGCAATCATGGGGTAACGTGCAAGCTACCCAAACCGTCAGATGAAACCCAAGAGCCATCGATAACTCTTCAAGCAACCCTACAAGGTATTTAAATCTTATTAGTTTATTCTTATAAAAAAGAGAACGTGTCCTTGAAATCTGAAAAGATTAGGAAATTTCATATTGGCCTATTGGCATAACGAATAAAAGATTGTATTATTTGTTTTATTGAACAGTGATGTTTGAACCTTGTTCATTCTCATCTCCGAACAATGACGGGTCAATTAAATAGATCGACGTGGTCTTTAGTACCAGTCAGAAGCAAAAATTTTCGATAGCTAACATAAATGACTGGTCACGTGATATGATGTTAGCCAATCATTTGATTAGGATTCGTAACATTTTATAATTTTACAGAGAAGTTAAATTAAGAAAAATAAAGATGAAAGAAAATTATACTGTTGGACTGAACAGAGTTGTCAGTTTTTATTACTTTTTTATCTTCCTTTTGGCGTTGCCTTTAGCATTCACAAATAAAAATGGAAAATCAAATGAGCATAGCGCTGAAAATGTCATCAATCGGATATGCAATAATGAAGCCTAGATATTTCAACGTTTAGCTAATTTCAACAATACATTCACGAGGGAGTGACTATGTATGTAAGTTTTAGAGGGGCATCTGGGGGCTTGAAAAATTATCGACGTTGGTATATTCAAACCGACCAGCAAGTCTCTCCCCACCGCCAAAATAAACATTTCTAATATGTGAGAGAGCGTAGTGACCGAGCAAAATAAAATCATATATTGAATATGCTTGATATTGTTTTTCATAACCATTTACATAACCATGTATAAATATTTGACAATTTGACATAAAACTCTTCTTGATTGAATTATAATAGGTCAGTAATTTCTTCATGTGCAGAGGAAGCAAACGTTCTTTGACAATAAAATGAAGAAAAAGAATCAACGTAAATGCAACAAACGTAGTTAAAGTATACTGTATAAAAATCATAGACATGGAGGTTCAATGGTATGGTAGAGCGCCCACTGAACGGGAGTTGACGCCCTTCCAAGTTGAACAAAAGACTTGAAAATAAAACATTCTGTCTTCTTGTCAATCAATCGACTTTTAAAATAGAGTACGATGAAAGATGATTACATTATGTTATGCGTCAGGTATTTGAGGTCTCTACTCTGAGTAAATAATTATTATTCTCTTTCCAAGGATATTGCGCGTATATAGGCCTATCTATTTTGTGAAATGATAAGCAACGTTGTTAGATTTTGTATTTTTTACATCTTATGTCCATTATATAGAACTTTTCTCATTATTCAAAATTCAATCATTTTCTTTTTTTCGATCCGATTTCCATGACATTTTCAACAATGTGCTTTCTTTTTAAATTTAGGCAAATCAACTCATGCGGGTGTTATGACTTAAGAAATCTTTTAAAACACATTGACCCGTATTCCGAAGTCGGGTGTTATTAAAATTTCAGTCTAAAGTTCATTCATATAGCCAATTGTGATATACACTGTTAGAAAAACACAAAAGATTACAAAAGAAAAACAAAAACAAAACAGATTTTACAGAAAGAAAACCAAATCATTATGTAAATTGCTAGAGCAGGAAAATTTTCTACAATATTACAGAACAGGTTACCAATTTTGAGTAATTTTAAACAAAATGTATGTAAGCTTACACAGTGCAGTAACATTAAGGTTTTCTCGGGACTCTACTGCACGAATTTTTGTTTTTTTTTTTAGCAGAAATTCTTTAACAGTATAGAGGTTCTATGTATTTACTATCTTGGAATGATGAATAAGATAGTTATCTTCAAAATAGTAAAGAATTAGAGAAGAGCACAGCTAACACAAGAAGACCCCCCCCCCCACACACACAGTTGTCACTTTTGGCTTCCAATTATTTTAATACGTAGACCATGGTCTAGGATTTTAGGATAATTAAAACAAAAACGAATCCTTGTGATTATGCCAATTATTATTTGAAGCATTTGAATATTCATTTTTAGAAATATATAATGGAAAATGATTTAAATATTATTGACATACTTTGTTAATCTATCAATTTATTAATGTATTCATTCAGTTATCATTTTTGTCTCACCTGAATAGCAGAGTGAAAATGTAGGCGCCGCTTTTCCGACGGCGGCGGCGGCGTCAACACCAAATCTCAAAGGTTAAGTTTTTGAAATGACGGCATAACTCAGAAAGTATACGGACCTAGTCCATGAAACTTGGCCATAAGATTAATCAAGTATTACTGAACATCCTGCTTGAGTTTCATGCCACATGACAACGGTCAAATGTCATTTAGGGTCAATGAACTTAGACCATGTTGGGGGAATCAACATCAAAATCTTAACCTATTAAAGGTTAAGTTTTTGAAATGTCATCATTACTTAGAAAATATATGGACCTAGTTCATGAAACTTGAACATATTAAGTTTTATCAAGTATCACTGAACATCCTGCATGAGTTTCACGTCACATGACCAAGATCAAAGGTCATTTAGGGTCAATGAACTTTGGCCTAATCGGGGAATCTGTTGAATTACCATCATAACTTTGAAAGTATGTTGGTCTAGTTCATAAAACTTGGACATAAGAGTAATCAAGTATCACTGAACATCCTGTGCGCATTTTAGGTCACATGACCAAGGTCAAAGGTCAATGAACTTTGGCCATAATGGGGGTATCTGTTGAATTACCATCATAACTTTGAAAATTTATGGAACTGACTCGTGAAACTTGGACATAAGATTAATCAAGTATCACTGAACATCCTGTGTGAGTTTCAGGTCACATGATCAAGGTCAAAGGTCATGTAAGGTCAATGAACTTTGGCCACGTTGGGGGGTATTTGTTGAATTACCATCATATCTCTGTAAGTGTATTGGTCTAGTTCATAAAACGTTTAATAAGAGTAACCAAGTATCACTGAACATCTTGTGCGAGTAGTTTTCAAAGTCAGCTAAGAATCGCGTGATGCAGTTGAGACCGCCAGAGGCATTCCACTTGATATTGGTAAGGATTATATAAGAATATAAGATTACCTTACTCAAAATAGAACGCGTATAAGGAACACACGTTATTGAGTGCAGCATGAT
The DNA here is from genome assembly GCF_018143015.1 of Lytechinus variegatus. Classification (NCBI taxonomy): domain Eukaryota; kingdom Metazoa; phylum Echinodermata; class Echinoidea; order Temnopleuroida; family Toxopneustidae; genus Lytechinus; species Lytechinus variegatus. The sequence continues at coordinate 79,382,383 of NC_054741.1, forward strand.
TTGTGAAATTATATGACAGGTCTCTTAATGTCGGAATGATTCAGTCGGAATGTGTGCCTTACTTTAGACTTTCATTTGAATGTACAAACAATTACACTTCATTTCTCTGCAGGTGAACTCTCAATTGAAGCAGCCATTCCAGGCGAGTGCGGAGACACTATCAATCTCGACCACAACTCTCCGACCTATCAGTTCATAATCACAAATGCCTACCCATCTGGCGGCGCTGCATATTGCAACTGGTACATCAATAGTCCACCAAACACAATGGTTGTAGTTGAGTTCTACGATTGGCAAACACTTGATCAAAGTGATCGTATCAGAATGTATGATTCGACAGGAAGACAAATATTTTACCTCTATTCTCACGGACAATGGACTACAGCCCCACAATCAATTTTATCTGATTCCAGTGTCAGGATCTTTTTCGACGCCTACAATTCGGTTTCAGATTCTTCTTTCAGTGTTAAAGTCAGTTTCACAGGTAAAATATCTTTGATTGATATTAAACAAAAACAAAAAGTTGATTTGAATAAAAAGAGAAAATCCAACAAGCACAACACTGAAGATTTCATCAAAATCGGATGTAAAGTAAGAAAGTTATGACATTTCAAAGTTTCACTTAATTTCACAAAACAGTTATATGCACATTCTGGTCAGTATGCAAATGAGGAGACTGATGACGTCATCCACTCACTATTTCTTTTGTATTTATTATATGAAATGTGAAATATTCTAATTTTCTCCTCATTGCCAAGTGAAATAACGATTAACTTTTCCCTGTGCATGTGGAATTAGCATTGTTTAATACTTTAAGATTCAGTCAAGTTGGTCCTTATTGTCAAATCTATAAAAAGTGAAATATTGTATAATTCAAACAATAAAAAAACAAAAGAAATAGTGAGGGACATCATAGTCTGCATGTCAATGAGTTGTGCATATCACTGTTTTGTGAAAAATAAACGAAACTTTAAAATGTCGTAACTTTCTTATTTTACATCCGATTTTGATGAAATTTTCAGCAATTTGCTATTTTGATTTTTCTCTATTTATTCAAAACAGCAAATTTCTGGGATGGACTTGAACTTTAACAAAATGAAGAAGTAAAACATGAGAAAACTTACTGACTGCCCTTTATGCATCTATTGGCATGTAGGGCAGCAAAGAATGTCCTCCACTTCTGTCGGTCCTGGACCTGAGTCTGTATAGTTCCCCAAGTGTGATTTAGGTGTTTCAGTTCTCTCTCTACTGTTCAAAGTCATGCGGTCTTGGGTTGTTCTCTTTTTTCTCCCTTCAGATATCCAGTGGAGAGCTACACTTGTGATTTTCTGGGTATCCATTCACAAAATTTGTCCAATCCTTTTCCAATTTTCATAATAATAATAATGATAATAATAATATTAATAATAATACATGTGTCTCATAAAGCCCCAAATCCACTTTGTAGAGTTCTCAATACCTAAACCGTTGGTTCTTAGAAGTATCGATGAATATAGTGAATTCAAAATTATAAATATTTATTTTTTCATTGCACCCCTACTTAATTCCTAGTTCATCTGCAACTCAGTGATGTAGGCATTGTTCTTTCATCCGGTGGAACCATCGAATTGAATGACAATTTGACATCGCTGACTATTCAGGCGGTGAACTCTACTTATGAGGACGATGGAAATATGGATAGTAACTGGTTCTTTACTGGCCCAGTTGGACGACGTCTAAAGGTTCAGTTTCATCAGCTTAATGCAGGATATTTGTACGTCTATGATGGTTCCAGCACTAGCAGCAGTAAAAGGGTCTCGGGCTTCCGGAAACCATCTGTTATGCCTGAAGACAGGATTTTCTCGCAAAACTCGGGAACCCTACATATCTATTTCAGTGGGTATGAAGAAGATGAGTCGTCGCTTTTTACAATAAGCATTACAGGTGAGTTGATTTCCCTGTAAAAATAAATAGGCCCAAACTTTATTTTTAAGCTCTATAGAAACTGTGTCCGTAGTGATAGGTCATGGTCTAACGTAGAAGCGCACCGGGATCAGCATAGGATAAGACACTTTTTAATGAGGAAAA